>NC_136737.1:16982933-18430433 GCF_936440315.1 Barbus barbus
TAATGGACCTGTCAATCATTTGTTTTGAATTTCCACATGTGGGAAGATTAGAGAAAAATGGAATTAATGTTCTTCGCATCATTCTGACAGATATTTTGAAAGAAAACACTGTTTGAGGCTGACTTCCAACGATAGGTTATGGTCTTTTTAGAAGCCTCTTATCATAATTGCAAAATACAATGTTCGAATGACGAGCACGTTCCATTATGCAAATTTATTGCTTGTATTTGAAATTGTAAGAATGAACACAATGTATGCATAGTACATTCCAAATGAGAACAAGATTTTTTGGTCTTTCTATATCAGTTTAACACCTGAATTGGCTTTATTCCAGGTGTTTGGGCTACAGATTGAGGCCCCTGGCCTTCAAAGGCCCCAGGGCAGGCCCTGGCCCCATTAGCCTCAGCCATTCCGTCTGTGTTGACTATTTAATTAAATTCATGTTTTTACTTATTAAACAATGAAGTTTAATGTTGTTGCTCTCTTTTTTAGCTTTTATGCCGATTTTGGACCCCTCAACCTCGCTATGCTGTACAGATACTGCTGTAAACTCAACAAAAAGCTCAAGGTGAGCCAAACACCTGCTCAATTTGTTACATTCCTCCTGAAGAATGTGCAGTATGTTGCTACACCAATTAAAAAAGCTGAGGAATTTGCACTCGCACCCCATTGTTGGATGTTTTGGGCTGTCTGATGTGCTGACGTTTCCTTTGTTTGTAATATGGGATGGGAATTTAAACTTAATGAGACAGTATTGACCTTCAGCTACAGCTAGAAAACATCCCGTTCCGCCCTGACTTTATCAGGCCATCAGCTGGTTTTATGCCACGTCTGTAAGGCAAAATCTTGTGTGCTCATTTAAAAAAAAAAAAAAAAAGCACGTTTGACCAGATGCTCAATAGTACATTACCCTGAGAAATTTATAATGGAAGTAAAAAAGGCGAATTTGTAAACAAAAAAATACTCAACAATGAAACACGACCTAAAGAGTATGAGCATTTTCATAATGATACTAGTGTGAAAAAATCACTTGCTAAGCTTTTCTGTATGAAGTTATATCCAGTTTTACAACTTTGTTTCCATGACAAATCCCTAAAGCATGAACACTACAATTTAAATAGTTTTACATACTCGGTATTAATAAAATAATTAAAGAGCTTTGGTAAAATCATAACTATTTCCTTTAATCCACAATTCAATTTGTATGAATGCAAACCTTTAACCTGATACCAAGTCATTGAGCCCAGTTTCGGTGTATAAACGTAAGATGGACATCAACTTTATTTGAAATATTTCTAATTTCTCTCTGCCTCTTAAAGTTAAGAGTTAATTCAGTGCTTTTATAACTAGTCATTTAGTAGTCGCTTTTATCCAAATGCTTTTCAGGGACAGTCTTCCCTAAGTGTAACCTGGGGTTAAGTGCCTTTCACAATGGTGCGTCTTGATCACTTTGGGGATTGAACCAGTCACCTTTCTGGTTGCCAGCTTTAAACTGATCTACTAGGCCAAAGTTTCTCTATTGAAGTCTTACTTTCTCTTCCCCCACCATTGTCATGGCATTTACCAGAATGTCAGCAAGGTACAGGTTACGATCTACTTCGATCTCAATGCTCACAGTCTTTTGAGAAAGTGGTGTGCCACACAAAATTAAACTCAGTTGATTCCTGTAGTTTTACATCAGTGTTGCTAAGCTAACAGCACAAACTTTGTGAACTCGCTGTGATGCATTCTGGGACCTTCTCCACTCATGATACATATGTTCTTCCTAATATTTTGGCTAAAGTTTCTTAATAGTGCAATCCAGCCACCTGCCTTTTGGGAAGTACCTTTGCTGTTTAGGTAGGCACCTTACTTGGTTTTGGAATGAAGCTACAATGTTCCTCTGCTTGAAATGTAGTTATTGAGATTCATCAGTCTTCAGGACTCAGGCGCATAAAACAGTTAACTTGAAACGTCTCCAACTTTAGTTTCCAATTAACCTAAATTGAGAGGTCAGCAAAGAGGACCAAACCCAAAGCACACAAGAAGTTTATAGTGTCCTTGTAGTGATCAATTCTGCTGACATTTTCTTAAGCAACTGTGCAAGCGAAAGGAAGGCGTTTGAATAATAATCAACCATTTTATCTTTGTGTTTTGTTCTGTGTTCCTAAAGCTGGCAAGGTGTAGTTCTCTGATGTGTTCATGTTTTGGAATATTAAAGGTAAAGTCCTGTGGTAAAAGCATGTGTTTCCCTCCTAACCACTTTCACTATGTCCACGCCCATCCAACCACATACGAATGTCTCTGCCTGTTTGTAATTTACAAGTTGTTGCCATAGAGATGACTTTTTTTTTTTTTTTTCTAACCTCACCGGTTTGGGCCTGCATGATTGGTTGTAGGCTGGAGGAACCAAACAGCAAGAAGGGAAGCTTGGGTGGTATCTGTTCTAGTATCTGGTTATCATAAGATCAGCTTTCTAGCATTGCTGAGCAGAGTTTGTGCAGTCTTAAGTTGGTGTTTTTAAAACCCCCCCAAAAAAAACCCGCTGTCAATCTTGAGATTGCTTTTATTTTTAAGCTGAATTAAATTTTTTACAGACTTCTTCCCCTCACTAGCATAACCACCTCCTGCATGTGGATGTTGCTGTTTTACATGACAATTAACTTTCTGAGTGATTGAACATTTTGCTCATTGATTTGCCTGTAAAGTAAAAAGGGGTTCAACCCTGTTACTTTGACTCTGTGAGAAGAGATGATCTGTAGATGGCTAGAGAAAGGAAAGGATATTGAGTTTCCAAACTAGTTGACATTCAATATCGTTTTGCTTATCGATTTACCTTGGAAAGATGAACGGGTTCAACCCTGTTATTGTGACTCAAATGAGAAAAGATGACCTCTACATCATCACTTTCCAAATTAGTTGAAATTCAATATTTTTTTGCTTATTGATTCATTTTGGAAAGATAAAAGGGTTCTAACCCTGTTACTATTACGATACTGTATTGTTACTATATACTCTGAGAAAAGAAGGCATATACACCTTCACTTTGCAAACTAGTTGACAGTCAATATTAATGGAAAGCTCAATATCATTGGAAAGATACAAGGTTTCAACCCCGTGATGACTTTCCAAAATTTTGTGAAGTTAAGACAGCGAATATTTAAAAAAAAAAAAAAAGGCTAAAAAGTCTATTTTTAAGAGGTTCTCCTGAAAAAATCTCTCAGCTTAGAGAGCTTTTGGAAAATTCCTTTCTTTAGTTTAGCCTTTGGTATATCTTTTTCTTTGGGGGCGGATTGTAGGTGGACTAGTTTGAATCCTCATTTGTTGTGCCGGCAGTTTGTTTCCTCTGTTATCCCACCCCAGCCAAATCTTTACTCTGCGGCATGTGGAGCGACACAGGAACAGATGCTTTGAGGGCTTTTCAGTTCAGCTCGGCTCCGGCACAGATTATGTGCATGAGTTGCCTTTTAGCAGCTACATGCTGTCTCACTTGTGCACACATTTGGACTCACCTGCAGCACTTCCCTGCACGTTACTGCAGCAGCTGGGCCAGATGCTAGAACATCTGTCTCTAAATTCCCTCATGTAAAACACATTCAATTGAGTCATCCAGAGAACACCTCAAGCTAGTTAAGCACAGAAAGGGTGTTTGTTAGGTGTGTGAAATTGCTTGATACTGAGATTTTTGTTGATGAGATTCTCATAACCTGTATCCCAAACATCTAACCGGCCATGTTAACTGGAAATGGGTTTGGAGTGATTTTACATTAACCAAGATTTTAATTTTTAATCAAGATAATCCAACAAGTTAATTGATTGTTGCAGTTTTTTCTCTTCATGTTAAAATGCTTTAACAGAAAGTTTGATGCACTGATAATTTTTTTTTTTTTTTTTTTTGTTAAAATAGAATAAACTTTTTATTGGAGTTCCTTTTAAACGCCACTCTAATGAAAACCATGATAAATGAATGATGGATTTTGTTTTCTAATTAAAATAGCATTACTATTTATACAATTTCCAATTTTTGTATAAAAATGCATTTAATTTTCTATGTTAACGAAAACCAAGTTTGATGCAGTTTTATGAAATTTGGTTTCTTAAAATACTTTTTGGCAAAAAGTTTAACGGTTGGTATAATTTGCATAATGTAACAATCTACATTATAATTTCTGAGATTATGCAAATGTTGAAATGCAAATGTTGTACATTTTGATTTTTTTGTTATTATTATTTTTGACTAAACATGGTGTTCGATTTGATGCTAATTGACTGTATAATGCAACAAATTTTGTATTACAATTTCTTTGAAATGCTTTTGGTTAAATTTTAAAAGACAGATTAAAAATAAAGTTTGGTTGACTAAATTTGGTGATTGTTAAAATAATAAATAACAAAGTTCAGCGGAAAAACGTCCATCAATCGCTTAACATTTTTAAAGTCACGTGTTACGTTGTAGTCAATAATGCAGTTTTTTAATATGTTTCTTTAAAATGGCATTGATGCTGTTTAGTACTTGAATTACAAAATGTTTAATGATTAATGTGCATGTCGTTTTTGCTAAAAAAAAAAAACAACTTAGCAACTTTATGCTATTTGGGTTTCATTTTCAGTAAAAAAAGAATAAAAACTACATTGAATAATTCATGTAATTCAAGCCATCCAAAAAAAATGGCATATTTGAAAAGTATTTTCGAACTTTGATTTTTAATGCATTTGTTTTTCTTTCCAGTCGTTTACACTGACCAGAAAGAGGATTGTGCACTACACCAGCTTCGACCAGCGCAAAAGGGCTAACGCTGCAGTGCTCATTGGTGCTTATGCTGTGAGTATCTCACTTCTGTCTGTCCCTCTGTCTTCCTCTTTCACTGTCATTAATTGCTTTCAGCGGTCTCGAGGATTCACATCCAGGGCGGAATATGTCATGGCCCTGCAAATTAGCCACTCAGCTGTTTCCATTAAAACCAACAATCCTCCCACATTGACAACAAATTCATTTTTTCATACAAAGTCTTCTCGGATGTTTGCCAGTGTCTTCATTCCAGACTCCCCCCTCAGAGACAGGGACAGAGTGCTGACTGACTGGTGCGTCCCCCGCATTGTGGTGGCACGATAACTATGTCCTTGACTGGCTCGCGTGCCAGTTTGTCCTGTTCAACTGCATTCATTCATGTAGACCACAGTGTACACAGCGGTCCTTGTGAAACGCTATGCCAGCTGATTGTGCCATTGGACATCTCCACTCTTCCTGTTCCTGGCGCTCTTAAGGAATGACTCCGGTCTGAGTAGATTTATTGCTCAGATGGCACCGTTGGCTTTGTCAAAGGCACAGGTGCCAGCTGTAATGTGGGTCAGTGTACCATTCTGATAATAAGCCCTTCTTTTAAATGACTGCCCAGTTTTACAGGGTCATGGCACCAATTGTTTTCCCATAATATTCATAGCTTGATCTGCAAATAATCAAGCATGCACATCTACTCAAGTAAATTCAGTTATTTGTGCTGATTTGTACTGACGTAGCAGCTACTGTCTCACACTATGAGATAAACTCTGGGAGGTAAGAACGCCTATTTCCTCATGAATATTGATGAGTCCTAAATGGCTACATGGAAAGGAAGTGGTATGAGAGATGCTTCTCCAGTTTCCTTCAAAGAAGCAATTGTTAATCTATTCCTACTAGAACTGCAACTTCAAATATTAGAGAACTGAAAAGGGTGGTAGTGTTATACAATATCAACATCCTTTTTACCTGATTCTGGTCTATCCGGGGGGGCACTGAGTTATAATCTGGCTTTTTGTATAAAACCTGACTTTTGACTGTGATGCAATGGCTTCGTGCCACCATAAATCCTGTGCTGGATGTTTGTAGCTGCGACTCAACTTTCCACTTTTTTTTTTTTTTTTTGATGTTTTTGGTTCCCTTGTATATTTAATTTTTTTATTTATTTTCGAGTCACTTTTATTTGTTTGTATATTTATCCACAATACGATTTCAGAGTGAACAGTCAGAATTCATGATTTTACATAGGTCTACATTCATAATGGTTTATCCATAAAACATCACATACAATGTATATGCAAGTATATTTTTGGGAGAAATTTATATAAAATGTTCATATAATTAAATAATTTGACACCAAGGTTGATGTACTTGAAATGACAGTGTACAGCATTCAAAAGACTGTGAGGGAAACCTGACAAAGAATCTACAGAAAATGTGGGCTGCTTTCATTTTAATCTTTGCAATTCTAATTATCCTGCAAATATCTCTCAAAGTTGGTGTAATTCCTCAAAATCGGTCGACTAGGAATGGTCACATTTACCCTCCCAGTCTGAATTTAGTTTGAACCTTGATCCCGGTCTTAATTTAGTTGTCTTAAATGGAAACTCATTTTAGCGTCCTTCAAAAACCCAACCTCTGGAGACGGCCATCAAATCGTGCAGATTCTCTCCGATAGACTCAATAAAGCGCTCAAGATGAACTTTTTAAATAATTCTCTCTCATACTACCATAATCATTTCCAAACTGAATAAAACCTTGTTTCTGCTCTGCATGGTCTTGCCCATCACTCACTGCGTGCGTGGACGTGTGTTCAATGTAGTGCTTTTATCTTTCTGCTCTTGAAGTGAATCTTCTGTAAGTAGGTTTTTATTGATCCAGGTTTGTGTGGGATGTGCTCCTCTGGCAAGAGCAGATGTTTGCTGCTGATCTGCCCTGCAGTAGATGACTCCGTTTTATCATATAAAGGAGGTTATTTGTAATGGTTGAACAGCTGGGCTAAGACCTTCCTTCGGAAACACAAACAAACAAGCGCTGACCGTTCTCACGGGACTGAACTTAATCTGCCAAACTGTTCAGCTAATTGTTTGGCCTGTGCATATTTCATGAGTTTGTGCACAAATTATAAAGCTCTACCCTCCTGCAGAACAGACAGCCTTCAAAAGCAAAACACGAACTAGGAGTGGGGTCAAGTGTCAGTGTCGTCAAATACTGGATATCTTAAAGAGTACTTTTCAACCAAAAATGAAAAGTCTGCTACTTGCATTGTTGTTTGCCAATTGATCATTCACCCACCCCCCTTCGTTACTGTTGCTACATCCGACAAGCCACGTTGATCTCACACCATAAATGTTCTCACGCAGTGAAAAATACATCACAGAGCAAAGAGTAAACTGACAACGTGCCAACGGACAAGAAAGACCAGTTTAATTTTAGTATGAAACAAATTCTCAGCTTACAAATGTTGTCATTTTTAAAGAAATTCAAACAATAAATACCGTTTTGTTGCTTTTTTATGTGTCGTGACAGATCACTTAAAGGCCTCGGTTCAAGCAACATGTGAACCGATCGTCTCTTCCACTTTACTACAAAATAAACATGAATGTAAATCAGAAGGAATCTTGTTTCAACTGCGTTTTCTATTTCAAGACAATCGGCATTAATCTACTCCTGTCTGCTTTGTCTGTTGGACAAAATGGCAGATTTCGTTAAGATTTGTCATCGCCTTGTCAGTCAAACACCTGGCGACGGGTCGATTACAATAAATGGGGACTGAGGCTTTCAAGCTTCATAAAAGACGCAAAAGCACCAAAAAAGTATTGTAAATTGGCCAATTTGACTATGATTTATATTTAATGTTTTCTAAAACTGTATGATCAATTTTTAATGTATGTTCTGGAATAAATTTTTTAAACATGTTGCAATTTATAGTACAAATAACGCAAAACACATTTGGATTTGTGGCGAATATAGTGCATTTCCAACATGCCGGAAGTTTTAGTTTAATTTAGGCTTGTTTTGTTTAGTAAATTCTTTTAGGCTTGGCGTTTATAATAAATGTCACTGTAATTTATGTTTGCTTTATACTTATATTTTTCATTCCTTAAAATGTTTTTTAGTTAATTTAATACTTTAACGTTTTTGTGCCTCTGTTTTGAAGCTTCACACTCAGTCTTTTGTAATTGCGTGGAAAAGAGCGAGCAAACTTAATTTTTCTTCCATGGACAAAATAACATTCAGAAAGAACTGAGCATGAGTAAATTACATCATTTTCATTTTTGAGTTGACCTACCCCTTTTTCTTTGTTTAATGCATGTTGGGCTTTGGCACGGTTCACATACGTTTCTTTTGTGTTGGCACCATCCTGTTGCATTCTGACATCAAGCCACAAAAATGTTGAAGGAGTGAGTGGAGTTCTTATTATAGAGTCCTTTTCCGTGAAGTCAAGAGGGATTGATGTGGATGTAGGGAGTCGATGAGCGTTAAAACTCGTCACTTCAGCAAGTCTGTGTGTGTGACCGCACTGTGCCGTGACAAGTCGTCCCAGCTTGAGAAGGGCCCAATTGTGCTGAGCCACAGCATCTCATCTGTGTGACACATTCTGCCTGAACATCACTTTCCTGAAAGTGCATTTGTGTATGGGATAAAGAGGAACACTGGCAGACGTGGAGAGGAAAAAGACTGAATAGGGGGTTGGAAAGTAGTAGTGTCCCATTAGTGTACAAATTGTTCTTTCTGGAAGTCAGATTGCAATTAACGGATTTTACAAGAAAAATCGAATGTTATTTTGCACGATTGTCGACTAAAATATTTTCACTTCAGCCAGTGAACTGGACTAAAATGGTGAAATACTGACTAAATTTAAAGGATATTTTCATTGACTAAAACCAGAGGAATTTTTTCAAACGAATAAATTTTTTTCCCCAATCATTTAATTCAATTGTAAAGCATCTAAATGAAGGGATTTGCTAATAAGTACTGTGTTCAAAGCCTGTGTTCAAACTGTCGTTGTTGTATTATTTAAATACAAATATAGTATTCACTAATATTTTAAGTTGGATTATATTTTTTATTTTTAAATTTTCAGTTTTCATTATTTTAGTTTAGTTTAATTTTATTAATTTTAGTTTTAGTAATTTTAGTACGTGCTTATTTCAGTTTGTTTCCACTGCAACATTTATAATTTTCATTTGTTATTTTTCATTAAATTTTTATATTGAATTTTATTTCAGCTTTTTCAATTATTACCAACATTTTTACCAAACTAATTATTTGGCCAACAATTACCAGAAATGATTTTTAATCGTTAACAATAACAGCACTTATGTTAAAGCCTATAGAATTAGTACCAAGCATTCAGCTGCTTTGCTGGTGCACTAATGTCATTTCCTGTTCATGTTTCCCATCTCAGGTGATTTACCTAAAGAAAACACCAGAGGAAGCCTATAGAGCCCTTATCTCTGGCTCCAATGCCTCATATTTTCCCTTCAGGTAAGACAGCCACCACATATCCACATCTTTTTGCCAAACCTTTGCTAATTTGCCTAATTTCTCCCACTTTCCTCTCTCTCTCCCTTGTTTATCGCACACTGCTCTGTAATCTGATTTTGCATGAAATATTGTCTCTCCTGTGGCTCACAGGGTTTTTAATGCGATAAACTTCTTTGCCCAGATAAGCAAGCAAAGTGGAAAAACAGCACCGACATTTTGCAAGCCATGAAGCTGACAGGGCAGATAGTTGTTGTTGTGCATCTATATAGAAATGCTCATAATTGCAGCGGGATTAGATTATTTTGCCGCTGCGGGTCGACATCTCTGGCCTTTCATTTGGGATTACAGTGTACGGCTGGGTCAGCGCACTCATGTAATCTCTTTTCTTGATCTGAATTCTGGACTCCGTTCCAAACTGTCGCAAAGGACAGGACACTAAAACCTTTGAGCTAACGGCCATACACAAGGCTGAGCAGGACATACGGAAGGCCCTTGAGCTGGAGGAAAACCATCTGTGGGAGGTTCTAGACTCAGTGCAGCTGGTGTGTAGTGGTAATCTGCTCTGTCAGATTTGTTAATGGGTAGAGAAAGGGACAATTCTGTTGTGAATGGGTCGTCTTGTTGGATAATATTGTTGCCATTTTAAAATGAGAGTAATAGGTGTTCACTTGTACTTTTGTCTAACTTTTTTTTTTATTATTGGAAGGTGTTACTGTTGAGATTGAACCACTAGACTGTAGTGGTGATTTGTTTTTTTGTTTTTTTAGTAGTGTTTCCGTGCAGTATAATGTTTAAAAGGTGATTTAAAATAAATAGGTAGGATTGCAATGGGAGACAGGAAAAAAAGAGTTGTCATATATAATGTAATAATAAATAAAAGTATTTGACAATTTGGCCTTAATATTATATTAACATTTTAGAAATATTCTAAATTAAATATTTAAGTATCTTTTAATTAATAATATTGTAAAGATTAAGATTTTCTCTCTTGTTGTTTTATTAACATGAATGACAAACATCAGGAATATTAGACTGCTGTCACTTTAAGAGGTACTGTTACACCTGTGTTTGATATGGCCTGAAATATTAAATTAATTGAAGTATTCATGCATTTTTAAAAATGTTATTTAAAAAAAATATATTGAGTCTTTTTATGAATAACTTTTAATCAATAGTTTAAATCATGTATTAAATTTGCTTACATTTGATTTGAATTTCAATGATTAAAAACTTTGCAAAGGTGAGAGAGAAAGAATAGGTTTAAAACAATATTTCATGTTAAATTCTGGGGTAATTGACTCTTGTATCTCATTTTTGAGAACAAACTGTGTAATTTATTCCATAATATTCCTTTTGCAGTTTTATTGTGGTCACATGATGATTAATGTGTCTTCAAACCCAGTGCGAGTCTATTTTTCCTGTCATGCTATATGTAAGACAGTTGTGGATTTGCACTAGTGTGACTGCTGTTTGGTTATTACACCACCCAGTCGCCCTGTAAGATGCCAGCCGTGGTTCCAAGACCCCCCCCCCCCCCCCCCCCAAGGGAAATCCCATGGAGATATTATTTAATTTCCTAAAACTTTGTTCTTCCTCTTTCCACTCTGGAAATCACAGACACATGGCATTTTTCATTACCATGTAGTTAGTATTCCTGGTTGGTCAGTCCTCTTGGTTGCTTGCCACCATCAGATGAGATTTGACCCCTCAGCTCTGTCCTCCCTATTCACTGACCCAGAAACACAAAAGCCAAGCACATAGCTGCATATTCTGTTATGCATGCATATATAATGAGGGACACGAAGAAAGACAGGGTGACCCATGGCCTCATCGAACAGAAACACGCATTGTTAAAGTGGACTCTCTTTGGCTAATGATTCAGAGCTGTATGCACTGAATAGTGAAGAGGTCTACATTTTATAAATCTGCGATCTTCAGTGCAGTCCCTTGATGCTTTTAACTGAGGGTTTATGAATTTATGTAACGGACCGTATATCTGTGCTTTCTGAGATAGGCTGTAAGTGCTTCTGGTATAGATTAGCTCTGGCCTCCAAACAGTTTAGAAGCATCATTCACTCAATGCAAACAGGAAACAGCAGCTTTTTTTAAAAGTACTGTTATAATACTTTTCCCAAAAGGCTGAAATCCCCCTTTGGTATTCTTTGTAACACAAACTTTCGTGTCAAGGGATTTTTTTTAATTTTTTTTTACTCATTGACCGTCATTGTCTCTGAAACCAGAAGGAATTTTGTTACTCATTAGTGGGTTTATTGGTCAACATATTTATTGTGTGGGCATTAGTTCAAATGCTCTTGCACTTTACTTCTCAAGGGGATTAACCTTTATCCAACACTTCCTTTTGAGTAACGGTTGAGTTATTCTCAAAACATATTTTGACTTTCTGACTTGCAAAATGTTTGTTTTTAATTAAATTCAGTTTTCCCTTAAAAATGTTTTTTAAATATTAGGCTATATATAGCAGTTATTTAGTGTTTAGTGATATTTATTACTTATCTTGAGGTGTGCAAAACTATTTTATATTATTAAATAAAATATTTGGTTCTGAAATTATGCCTTTCATAAGGCATTTCTTAAATATTTAATCTTTTTCATCACTGACAAGTCAAGGCACTTACTCATCACAATATTTAGAGACTGACCTAGTTTATAAAAACCATAACTGCTCCTTGGGCTCGTCTGCACTTGTAGGGAAGAAACTATTTATCTTTGCCAGTTTTAATGTTCAGTGGCATATGTCACCATTATTGTCATTAGTGTTTTATCCTGCTTATTGTGTACTTGCAATTTTAAACGTTTATGACTACTATGTCTCATGTCTTAGTAGAGTCTTAGTTTTATCCAGCTTATTGTGTACCTGGCATTGTAAATGTGACAACATTTTTAAAATATGAACTGTACACTTGTTTTATGTTCCTGGTTAGGGCAGGATCTTGATATGTGGCTGAGCAAAGGTTAAACTACTAAGACTCAAGTCCTGAAGGAAACCGCGAGTCTGCTGGTTCTTTCAATCGTTCATTGTGTATAAAATCCTCCAGTATGCTTAGAAGTCGTGCCTCTTGTGGCACTTCTTTTACTCTGTTTGCTGTTCTGTCCATGTCGAAGGTTAATTGGGCTCTTGTTTCTCCACAAAGATGTGATTGTTAGCAGCGTAGCTGTGCAAGGGAAGAAAAGCGCTTTGTCAGTGTGCTTTGTTGGCTGCTGTAACCATGCTACTCATGGAGACAAACAGTGCGACATAGTTACGCAATGCTTAGCAATTGGTTAATTCAGAAAGTAAACAGTTGTGTTGTCTATGAGAGGGAAGGGGTCCTGATGGGAAACAATGAATGGGATATACCATTGAATAAAGTGAAGCTCTGTGTGATGCCCAGTATGTCACCAGAGGAAGAAATTACAAGATGTTGGCTGAGAAGGTATGTATAATTCTGAAATAACATGCTGCACCTTTTCCATCAAATTTTTTCTTTTTCCAAGAACAGGGCTTGAATGGATTTTAGATGGCTACTTTGAGACTATTTTTAGTAGCTCTACAAAACCTGGGAATGTAAGGTTTTGATCCATCTTGCGTAAGCAAAGGCTTGCTATCCAGCCAAAATGTCTGCACGTTGATCTTGGTTGCAAAGCAGCATTTTCCCACACCAAGCATTACTTGGAAATAAACTTACATAACCTACAAGTTTACACATAGTAATGGTATGCACAACATGACCTGAAGTTATTGTCTTCAAGCAATGTATTTTTAGGATGACTTTTGAAGTAACTTGATAGTTCAGATGGTTTATTGGCAGTGTAATCTGTTCAACTGAACCGGTGTGCGTTCGTTATACAAGTTTGGAGACTGTGCTCTAGTGACCCGGACAGGGGGCTTCAGTCTGCAGCGGACAATTCAGACCTTGGCATTACTCTCCCATTATGTAAGAACAGGGAAGAATCTTTCTCTGTCTGCCAAATATTTGGCAGTACTAAGAGGAAAGCAGTGGCAGACCTCAAGAGGAAGTAAACAAGTCCTACTCTGCCCTGTATGGCAAGATCTAGTCCATTTTTTTCCCATCCATTTGAGCCCAACTAATCCAGATATTGCATGATAGAGTAATATAGTCTGCTGGGTCTCTTTGAGGAACTCCACAACCAGCCCTGTATGCGCAAGGGTGGAGGGTTCACTTCCGAGACTGGGGTTCTTGTTTCTTTAAAGTTTCACTACTGTATGTGTATGCCAAATTTAATCAGATGAACTCATTCGATCACTGGCACATTACATCACCAAGACCTTGCATACAGTCATCGCTTGTCTGTTTTTCCACCTATTCTTAGGTCAACTAATAAAAATCCAATCAGAATTCCTTTCTTGGGTTTTCATTGCCCTGTCATTTCTTTCATTCAGCTTTAGGTCGGCTAAGCTGTATCTGTCTCGCCAAGTTGTTGTGTGCATTGAAAGCTTTTAGACTTATTAAATTATATTTGAATCATGAAGATGCCTAGCCTACCATGTCGCAGAGGAACTTTGACCCTGTATGATTACAGCATCTACTGCTGTGGCCGTAAATCTGTATCTGCTAAACCAAATCATGTCCCCGTCTGTGGTTACGTAACGGTACTAAAGTGCTGCTTGTGGTTTTGGCATCTGTAAGCTTGCTCTGCTTTGCTCCTCTACAGTGCTCGCCCAGGACACACCCTGTGCTTAACAGCTTTGCTTATCCCAGCCTTTTGAACCCAGCCTAAGACCGTAAAGAAGCAGATTTATATGTGAATGCATTGACCAGCCCTCTCTGATACCTTATTTGTTGGAGAAACTAATTGCGGTAGATGCACTCCCAAGAGATTCCATTGTTTGACTTGCCACTTATGGTAATGGCTTTTGAGCTTGTAATTGCTTGTTCAGTCAAAACTATCCGTCACGTTGTCTAGTCTAGAGATTTGAGTTTTGGGCCGATCGCTGAAAGTTCCAGACCCCACAAGGGACAAAACCGATGTGCCCTTGTGCAAGACACTTGACCTTTGGTTACTCCGTGGGGGACTGTCCTTGCAAGTTGCCTTGAATGAAAGCATCTACTGAATGACCAATTTGTAAATTAAAAGTAGACAAAGATGTGCTGTTTTAAATGAGGTTTGTCTAACTCCTGGCCTCCACTCCTGGAGGTCAGTAGGGCTGGGTATCGTTCAAAAATTTTCGATACCGATACCTTGAGTTCGATACCGGTTCCTGAACGATACTTTTTCCGATACCAGTTTTATGAAATCAGTTTTAATAAGATTACATTATCTCAAAAAACTATTTTTTAATGTTGATATTTATACAGACTCAAAGCCTCATCTCCTGAGCCACTGCACAAAGAACAAAATATATCCAACACAATAAATAAATAATTTTAATAAAGTTCAAATTGTTTTCAGTTTACACATCTGTTAGGCTACGTTTACATTAGTGCGTGTTCATTTTAAAACGCATCATCATTTCTAGGTTGTTAAAGACTTCAAGAAATTTAAAATCTTCATCCACTTTCATAAGTTAGGCGGCAGACGCTGAAATCACCGCGAGCGTCACGCGAGCTTCAGTCTGTGTATAGTAAACAAACTGCGCGATATAGAGAGCAGACTGCTCCGTGCGCTTTCGGAACGCTCTCGCGGAGGTCAAACACTGATCAATCAGCACCGCGCCGCTTCTAGTCAAACACACCTAGTGCTGCAGGATTATTGGCTCACTGACGGTGATGAGATTAACCCCTTAGGTAAATTTGGTACCGAACGACAAGACGTTTTTCGATACTCGGTGGTATCGAGGCAATTCGGTCGGTGCCTAAAAAGTATCGAACTCGATACCCAGCCCTAGAGGTGAGACATTACATAATCCTCAGGATGTAAGTCTATAATTGGTGCCAGTAAGCCGCTGTGTTTCTACAGTCAAATCGATTGGCTCAACATGTCTCTGTGCTGTGGGAAGGAAGATGAATGAGCCACTGGCTGGTGGGAAAGTCTCCAGCTGTATCTTCAAACATTTCTTGGATCCTGCTGGTACAGATAATTGTGTGAACAAAAGACGTTTTTCTGCAAAGCTCTGTTGGAAACTTGCCTGCGTTGTCTTTTTGTCTCCATTTTTTTTTAGAGATGACTCTGCTTGTTAATTAGTGTTTTTTTTTTGTTGTTGTTGTTGTTTTTTTCATCATATTTGAGTTGGTGGTGTTATAACCTTGTGGTTAAACATCTGGGCTAGTAACCGGAAGTTGTAAGTTCAAATCCATCAGGTTTTTTCCTTGAGCAGGGCACTTTAACCACACTTTGTTTCAAGGGGAATATTGAGGAGCTTAAAATGGAAACATTGCTTTGAAAACCAGTCATTGGTCAGCGCTGATAGCCTTGTGGTTAGTGTGCCGATTTATAGCACAACTGTGCCTTCGACCCGAGTTCGACACCAGACTCGCAATCCTTACCCGCCTCTCTCTCTGTCCTATGCTTTCCTGTCGTATCTCCACTGTCCTGTCAACAATAAAGGCATAAACGCACCAAAAATATAACTTTAAGAAAAGAAAAAAATCATTCATTGTACTTCAAAGAAATCAACCTACTACTGGTAGACTTATCAAGTCTAATGATTTACCTTGAAGCAGTGGACCAATACACAAGACCTCCATGCCCTCTTCTGGGAGCTATGGGATTGCATATGCGAGTACGTGGTGTTTGTGTGGGTAAATGGAGCCTGATACTTTCCATTGAGGCACACTGGGAGACTTCTGAAAGGATCCCAGCAGAACACTGACCCACTTTTTATGCAACCCAGCCTGCATCATAAACAGCGAATTAAGCGCATGCATAATGCAAAACTCAATTAAAGTGGGCACAAAGAACCTGTTCCTTGACGTGCGTTCGGCAAGGGTTGGTGTTTAGGCCCCTTTTAGTTTCTGAGGTATTAGGCATTTCATTACAACCCTTGCTTCCTTTGACCCAGTGACATCATTTTATGGACCCAAACAAACCTGAATTAAACGTGTGTTCAAAACATTCTTGTCCATGACATTAAATTTTGCCTTGACTTTTTGTAGATGTAACCCATCGTGTTGCTGGCTTCCCACATGTACAGTCTCCACAGCAAGGTTTTCTTTCTTCACAAGCATATGACAAAAGCCAACACCGTCTCGTCTGTCGCTTTACTTTCACTCCCACATCCAAACACAAAGGCCCTGACCCAGTTACTTGTATTCATGGGAAGGTAATGGTTTACTCCGTATGAAAGCAGACCACCTGAGAGCAACGTTTGAAATCTGTGTCTGTTTCCATTCTTTGTGCATAACCTGACTATTCTTGTTTATGTTCCTGTGGGTGTTTCTTTTTTTTTTGTTAGATTGTATTTTGTGTAAAAACACCCACGCAATTTTAACATGCCCTCTCGTTTCTCTTTCAGGGATGCTTCATTTGGGAATTGCACATACAACCTGACGGTTTTCGACTGCTTGCAAGGCATTAGGAGGGTGAGATTAACACTGTAGTGCTAATAAATGATTTCACAAAATATACAATAAAAAAATTACAATATTTCCACAATTAAAATTTAGTAAATGAGCTTTTATTTTCTAAGAACTACTGCAAATTCATCAATCAGCCTACATTAGCAAGAAAGATTTGGGTTTAAGTGGTTCAGCACTCAACCTATTCACATAATCCTGGATTATACTCATAGATACTAATCGACTGCTTAATCATCCAGGAACACTTGCGTCTACGTGTTGGAGAAATTGCTTCAGGCAGGTTACGCTGCTAATGGCTTGTATAACACAACAGGTGTATTCAGTTTGAGCCACGGGGCAATGAATCTCTCTTCAGCCCTCTATTGTACAGTCCTTCTTTGACTGTCTGCCTGCGGGAGTGTGAGTGTGAGAGTTGAAGACATGCATGATGACATCTTTTTTGTATCTTTGTTCAAATAGGCAGTCAGTTTTTTTTGGTGTATCTGACTCAAATCCATTTTGTTTGGATTCTCATTAGCAAAATGCTACTTGAATTGAACAAACCAAATCTATATTTGTTTTTAAATCCAATTACGATCTGATTTCTTAAATGGGTAATTTGTCCCAGTTTGAACATTTCATATAGGTTTTTTTTTTTTTTTCGTCTTTTGGGACACAATGCCTGTACACTATAAGCAATATAAACACACTTTTTAAATATTTTCAATTTAGACATTTTAAAAACATTTCATAACCTATATAATCAGTCTTTTGAAATTTTAGAAAGGAAGCCACTCCAGACTCTATCTAGGCTCCATTTAAAACAAACATTTTAACCTAATAATGTGTTTCTATTCAGTTCTTTGCTTAAAGTTGTCAAACTAGTTGGCAAGTAAATAGTGTTCACGAGTTTGTCAGTCGCATCTGTTGTGCAAGTATCTCAGTAACAGCCAAACACATCTCCAGGTATCAATATGTCTTCAGCTTGATCCGCCAGAAAGACTTGTTAAACACTGACAGCGTACATTCCTACATGCTTGTCACTCAAAAAACTTCCCTCACGCTACTTAAAGTCTCTTTTTAATCAGCCTACGTTAAAGAAAAACAGCAGCATTACCATCCCTCCTTTGCTATTGTTTATTAGATCACAGCATTCAGGTTTTTAGTAGGAGCGGGCAAGATCGTCAACAAATTGATTGACTGACTAAATTGACTAAATTACGATTTTTATATAAAAAAAATTAAAATTCATTAAAATAATTTTTAAAATGTTAAAAATATATATATATATTTTTTTTTAGCTGTAGTGTATTTTTCTTGTCTTTTAAAACATTCTTTATCCTTTTCAAATGTTACGTTTTTAAGACTTTTGGGTCCTCCTGTGCTTAGCTGTTAAGATTGTAGTTGTTGCTTTCAGACAGGCATATGTGACGTTTTATCTGTGCCTCCCCTCTGGCTCTAATTAACCGCTTGTTTGAACAGCTCCTTAATTGCATGAGTCACACACGGCATCTGTGAGTGTGATAAACACTGAATCCTGTTAATGATCAAATCACCACTGCTGCCTCTCTCCAAGCTTCTAAAGAGGAGTTAATGCCTGATTTGTCAACATGAGAGCAGTTCTTTTGTTTTTGGGTTTGCCTAATGGTTAAACATCTGGGTTGGTAACCAAAATGTTGTAGGTTCAAACTCCACAGAGAAAAATCTTTTAATATGAAATCCAAATTTACCTCATTTTTACCAGAAGATAGTTGTGAATTTATCTCCGTTTCTTGTAATTGCTGTTTCTGCTTCTTGTAATTACGACTTCGGTTTCGAAAATTCCCCGTTAGTCACGTTTAATTTTTTTTTTGATTCAGTCACATTGTGTAAGATGAAATAACAATTATGGGGAAAACATCGCAAATTATTTGAAATTACAGCTTACAAGTGACTGTATCACGCAATATCAAAATTTTTGGAAAATTCACGTATTTTGTGACATGAAGCTGCAATTATGAGTAAACCGTAGAAACAGTCATATGTCACATTGTAAGAAGTAGTTGCAATTTCGAGAAACCATTGCTTTTCCTCATAAGTGTGAACTTGTTTCTTGTAGTGATGACTCTTAATTGTGTGTTTCTCGTAATTGTGAACTGCTTGCAATTATGACTACATCCCACAGTATCACAATTTTTGGATAGTCACATTGTGTGAAAAATAAAGTTGCAATAAGGAAAAAGTTGCAAACAGTCTAGAAACAACTTCATGTCACATTGTGAGAAATAGTTGCAATTTCAAGAAAACAAATTTTTTGTTTCTCGTAGTTGTGACACAATATCGCAGTTAATGTTTATGAAAAAAGATGAAGTTGCAATTATGAGGAAAATATTGGAAATGGTTAGAAACAATTTAACAATTATAAAGTGTCACATTGTGAGAAAAAATTGGGATTACGAAAAGCAATTTTAACTTTTCTCGCAATAGTGGCTATAGCTCGCAGTGTTGCAGTTTTGGATGGTCACATTGTAGGAGATGAAAACGCAATCGTAAGAAGCAAGTTGCAAACAGTCAGAAACAATGTAGCAGAGATGTCACACCGTAAAAAAGTGTCGCAATTATGATTAACATTTACAACTTTTTATCGTAATTACAACTTAATACCTCATAACGTGATTTTATTTTAAACTGTATGTGTAATATGTAATTACTCTCTCTAAAACGCACTGATAGCCATTTGGAAATTGTTTAGGCTACTTTTTTTGTAAGCTAACCACATTTTATCTGCTAGCTTTTTACCTGAAGTGACTTCTAATATGCTACTACAGCGACAATCCTCCCTGGAACATCCCAGGGTTAAGTGTCTCGATCGAGGACTCAGTGAAGATCGTTAGATTACCTACCCAGATCTTTAACCACTAGGCTCCACCGTTACCACTGCAAGGGTAAAACGAGGAGACTGGAGATTTAGGCCATGTTGGCGGTAATTGTTGGCTCATCCACACCGTCCGTTGACACTGCAGAAGAGGATTTCTGCTGTAAGCTCTTCGTCCAGTCAGCAGCGGAGGGGAGGAGGGCGGCTGGGCTCATTCGATTAAACCTAACTAGGAACAGTTACATAACCATAGCTTGAGAACGTGATGACTCACTGTATCAGATGCACACACATCTGTCGCTTTATCCAGATGGAGTAAACAGACGTGCCTGTTGTACGTCTGCGCATATGGACTTCAGTGTGACTTGTTTGTAAAGTTTTCTACCCGAACGCTCTCAGCTGATTGGTCCATTAGAGTGATGCAACTTTACCAGCTTGTGATAATCACTCACCCGCTGTGCCCTCTATCAGCCTTGATTAGGTTTTGACTGACAGGGGCAACCCTGCAGCTCAGGACAGCATGTTTAGGGTTGGATGGTTGCGGTGACAGTCTCTGTCGTCTGTTTCCGTACTGCTTCTGATAAGTGCATAAAATAAACAGACTACAATAGTCTCACTTTATGATGGCTGTCATCTTAAGGTCTAGACTAGACTAATCCCAATCTTCAAATGTGGTAACTCATGGTCATTCTGAGAGATTCGTCCCTGGTTTAAAAAAATAAAAATTATATATATATATATATATATATATATATATATATATATATATATATATATATATATATATATATATATATATATATATATATATATATATATATATTCACCTAAAGGATTATTAGGAACACCTGTTCAATTTCTCATTAATGCAATTATCTAATCAACCAATCACATGGCAGTTGCTTCAATGCATTTAGGGGTGTGGTCCTGGTCAAGACAAATCACCTTTCTTTCAGTTTGGAGTTCAGGAGATTAAGCAATTTTGAGCGTGGCATGGTTGTTGGTGCCAGACGGGCCGGTCTGAGTATTTCACAATCTGCTCAGTTACTGGGATTTTCACGCACAACCATTTCTAGGGTTTACAAAGAATGGTGTGAAAAGGGAAAAAACATCCAGTATGCGGCAGTCCTGTGGGCGAAAATGCCTTGTTGATGCTAGAGGTCAGAGGAGAATGGGCCGACTGATTCAAGCTGATAGAATAGCAACTTTGACTGAAATAACCACTCGTTACAACCGAGGTATGCAGCAAAGCATTTGTGAAGCCACAACACGCACAACCTTGAGGCGGATGGGCTACAACAGCAGAAGACCCCACCGGGTACCACTCATCTCCACTACAAATAGGAAAAAGAGGCTACAATTTGCACGAGCTCACCAAAATTGGACGGTTGAAGACTGGAATAATGTTGCCTGGTCTGATGAGTCTCGATTTCTGTTGAGACATTCAGATGGTAGAGTCAGAATTTGGCGTAAACAGAATGAGAACATGGATCCATCATGCCTTGTTACCACTGTGCAGGCTGGTGGTGGTGGTGTAATGGTGTGGGGGATGTTTTCTTGGCACACTTTAGGCCCCTTAGTGCCAATTGGGCATCGTTTAAATGCCACGGCCTACCTGAGCATTGTTTCTGACCATGTCCATCCCTTTATGACCACATGTACCCATCCTCTGATGGCTACTTCCAGCAGGATAATGCACCATGTCACAAAGCTCGAATCATTTCAAATTGGTTTCTTGAACATGACAATGAGTTCACTGTACTAAAATGGCCCCCACAGTCACCAGATCTCAACCCAATAGAGCATCTTTGGGATGTGGTGGAATGGGAGCTTCGTGCCCTGGATGTGCATCCCACAAATCTCCATCAACTGCAAGATGCTATCCTATCAATATGGGCCAACAGTTCTAAAGAATGCTTTCAGCACCTTGTTGAATCAATGCCACGTAGAATTAAGGCAGTTCTGAAGGCGAAAGGGCGTCAAACACAGTATTAGTATGGTGTCCCTAATAATCCTTTAGGTGTGTATATGTGTGTGTGTGTATGTGTATATATATATATATATATATATATATATATATATATATATATATATATATATATATATATATATATATATATATATATATATATAGAGAGAGAGAGATGGAGACATATAGGTGGATAGATATAGGTGTGTGTAACATTTAAAAAAAATCTTCAATTTTCACAAAAAAAACAATTTTCCAAAACTATTAATTTTTTTTTAATATATAATAATAATAAATAAAATACATGCTAATAATATACTTAATATACATTATATATAAAGAGAGAAATATATTTTAGAAAAACATATTTTACTGTTCATATATATTTAGTTATTATATTATTTTAAAATACTTTTAAAAATATTTAATTATATATATTTTTTAAATGTCTTGTTTTTAAAATTATTTTTCATATCAATTTATTATATATTCATAGTCTTTTGAAGTTTTTGTTTTATTTACAAAAAAAGTACAAAAATTGGACAAGTGGTCCATCTATAATGTTGAGCAGTTCATGGTTGACGTTCAGTTTTGAATGTAGAGCCCTACAATGGCGAAAAACAGTAACTACACTGAAACTGAAGAAATCTTAATTTTTCTCTCTCTGAATCTGAACACAGATGAGCTAAACATAACAATTAATAGTATTTTAATACATTTTACTGTGCTTTTACTGCCTTTTGCATAGCAGAATAAAGTATCAGAACAGTATAAAGTCCAACACTACTGCCATATCAGTTAAGCGAATAAGAGTCAGCAAAACAAAAACATCACTTTGTACACTTTCAAACTATTTTGGCAGAGCCAGACATGTCTGTGAAAAGCAGAAACCCGACACTCCATTAGACGCGGCCCTCGTCGCTCTCTGCCACGGCTTATCGACTCGTGTGCCTTTTCCTTAATCGTCTTCCCCCGCAGCTCTTCACTGAGCACCAGACAGGCCGCTTCAGCCCCATTACACTGACTAATTGGTTAAACAGCCAGACGGATAAAGGATTTTTTTGTGACTTTCAGGTGAAATCCACCATAAGAATGAACATTTTTGCAGTTAACATATGACTAATGTTTCTAAACTTTGTTTTTCAGGCCCTCCAGCACGGATTCTTGAACTTCGAGATGTTTGACGTGAACGAGTACGAACATTACGAGGTAATGATGCCCCCTCGTTATGAAATGCGACATGCTTGTGCTCATTAGGTGAACCAGCATGCAATGTTTTTACCCAGAATTACATTCATTGCTCCTCAAGCCGGTTACATAATCGTGTTTATTCCACCGAGAACCAAAGACATTTTAACCTAATGATAGTCTCCGCTCGTTCAATTTGATTTAAATCGCACGCATCGTGTACAGCTCGCCGAAGTCGATGTGATTATACATCGCCGGTGTTATAATCTCGGCTGTTATTTAGACAATCGCTGGAACAATTCACGGCAAATGAGCATTCAATTGATTTGTCCTTTAGTGTTATGTAAATTTTTCAGCTTGTGGTAATCTGTCACCCGCTGTGCCCTCCGCTTTGAAGGGGTTACGACAACACAACTCGCCAATTATAAAACATTCTCCATTGGCTGTAATACAAACCTTCTTGGCTCAATTCTGTTTTTTTTTCTTGCTCCCTTAATCTTTATTCATTTTCCATCTCTTTTTAATTCTGTTTTTTTCATCCTTCCAGCGGGTCGAGAACGGAGATCTGAACTGGATCGTCCCAGGCAAACTTCTTGCTTTCAGCGGGCCGCATCCGAAAAGTAAAATAGAGAACGGTGAGGCTGCTTGCCATCTCATAGCCGAATGTTGAATTAATTTATGCATTTTTCTCAGACATGGTGTTCAATGTACTACACTTATGTGACAGTAGAGGGCACCCTTGTTTTAATAAACGCAAACTTCTCAGATTCACACACATAGAAGTAGAGAGTGCAGCATATTAGATATCATGGTAAAATTAGTTTTTAAGAGCAAATGGTTCAGTTAGGGCTCATAGGGATTTAAGTCCTTTTTTATTGCATGTGTATGGATGTACTTCCTTTTTGTGACAGGTTAATGAAAAAATGTATTGTGTATATTTAATATATTTTTTATTTCCCATATGTCTAAATATGGGAAATATATTTTATAATTTTTTTTTCATTCAAAAAATGTACAAAAATTTAAATATAGATATTTAAGAATTACATTTATTGGATTATTTTACATAATTTTGATCTAAATGTATGAATTGTGTATTTAATTGAAATTTATTGATATTTTAAAAATGCGCAATATTTATAGAAATATTGCAATGTCTAAATATGGGAAATATTAGATACTCAATTATATATATATATATGTTGTATTGTTTTTTTAATTCAGAATATGTCATTTTAAATTAATATACATATTTAAGTTCAAGTTTATGTGTATAGCGCTTTTTACGATACAAATCGTAGCAAAGCAGCTCTACAGGGAATTAAGTTTCCACAATATATTTATATATCGCAGAACCTTAATATATTTAACTTATGGCAAAATTTGGTAATTCTGTATGTTGTCTGAGCTTTGGCATCCTCTGAGGGATTGGCATCATCTTTTCTCAGGTGTTCGGTCATCTCAGATCATTTAAGGGTTGGATCCAGACTGAAGCTTCTGTCATTCCTAGTTACCATGGGATGTTAATCAGAAACAGAGAAACAAATAGAGACATAATTAGCGTAGCTGCTGTTCCATCTTAGCAAAAATGATTTGTTCAACCCAAGCTAAAGAATAATAATAATAATGTACATTTGATCAGATATAACTGCAGTACAAGATTATAAGATGCATTATGTGAATGCTTGGCTAAAGAGATGTGTCTTTAATCTAGATTTAAACAGAGAAAGTGTATCTGAACACTGAACGTTATCAGGAAGGCTATTCCAGAGTTTGGGAGCCAAATGTGAAAAAGCTCTACCTCCTTTAGTGGACTTTGCTATCCTAGGTACTACCAAAAGTCCAGAGTTTTGCGACCTTAGGGAGCAGGTTGGATTGTAGCGTGGTAGAAGATGAGTTAGGTACGCAGGAGCTAAACCATTTAGGGCCTTATAGGCAAGTAATAATATTTTGTAAATGATACAGAACTTAATAGGCAGCCAATGCAGAGACTCTAAAATTGGGGTAATATGATCATATTTTCTTGACCTGGTAAGAACTCTAGTCGCTGCATTTTGGACTATCTGTAGCTTGTTTATTGAAGATGCAGGACAACCACCTAGCAGTGCATTACAATAGTCCAGTCTAGAGGTCATGAATGCATGAACTAGCTTTTCTGCATCAGAAACAGGTAGCATGTTTCGAAGCTTGACAATGTTTCTAAGATGGAAGAATGCTGTTTTTGTAACATGGGAAATATGATTTTCAAAGGACAAGTTGCTAATATATCACCCAGATTTTTGACTTTAGAGGACGTGACAGTACATCCGTCTAGTTGCAAATTGTAATCCAAGAGATTCTGTGTACTGTTTTTTGGTCCAATAAGTAATATCTCGGTCTTATCTGAATTTAATAGGAGGAAATTATTGGTCATCCAATCTATTAAATTTTTTACACAATCTATTAGCTTAGTTTAGAAGTTTCATCTGGTCTTGTTGAGATATATAGTTGAGTATCAGCAGCATAACAATGAAAACTAATCCCGTATTTTCTAATAATATTACCAAGGGGCAACATGTATATTGAAAATAGCAGAGGACCTAGGACAGATCCTTGTGGTACTCCATACTTTACTGGTGATAACTGAGATGACTCCCCATTTAAATGAACAAAGTGGTAGCGATCGGACAGGTAGGATCTAAACCATCTTAAAGCCTGCCCTTGAATACCAGTATAGTTTTGTAATCGATCTATGAGTGTCATGGTCTATAGTGTCGAACGCAGCACTAAGATCAAGTAATACTAGCAATGAGATGCAGCCTTGGTTTGAAGCAAGAAGTCATTTGTAATTTTAACAAGTGCAGTTTCTGTGCTACGGTGAGGCCTGAAACCTAATTCTTCATAGAGATAATTTTTTTTGCAAGAAGGAGCACAATCGAGCGGACACAACTTTTTCTAAAATTTTAGACATAAACGGAAGATTTGAAATGGGTCTGTAATTTGCCAGTTCATTAGACTCTAGTTGTGGTTTCTTAATAAGAGGCTTAATAACCGCCAGCTTGAATGGTTTTGGGACGTGACCTAAAGATAACGATGAGTTAATAATATTGAGAAGCGGTTCTTCTGCTACAGGTAACGACTCTTTCAGTAGTTTAGTGGGTACAGGATCTAATAAACATGTTGTTGGTTTAGTTGCACTGATAAGTTTATTTAGCTCTTCCTGTCCTATAGTTCTAAAGCACTGCAGTTTTTCTTTGGGTGCGATGAATGAAGCTGAAATACTAGATGCAGTAGAATATACATTTGTTATTGTTTCTGATGTTATCTATTTTATCAGTAAAGAAATTCATAAAGTCATTACTATTAAACTGTGAGGGAATATTTAGATCGGGTGGTGTGTGTTTATTTGTTAATCTAGCCACTGTGCTAAATAAGAACCTTGGATTGTTTTGGTTATTATCTATGAGTTTGCGGATATGCTCTGCCCTGGCAGCTTTTAGAGCCTGTCTATAGCTGGACATACTGTTTTTCCACGCAATTCTAAAAACTTCTAAGTTAGTTTTTCTCCATTTGCGCTCAAGATTACGAGTTTCTTTCTTGAGAGAATGGGTACAACTGTTGTACCATGGCACAGTACGTTTTTCTCTAACCTTTTTCAATTTGAGGGGGGCATCAGCTTCTAATGTATTAGAGAAGATAGTGCCCATGTTGCTAGTCATTTCGTCTAGTTCATGTGTATTTATGGGTACACAGAGCAGTTGAGATAAATCAGGCAGGTTATTTGTGAATCTGTCTTTGGTGGCTGGAACAATAGTTCTGCCCGGACGATAACGCGGAGCCATATAATTAATATCAGTAATACGCAGCATGCACGATTCAAGGAAATGATCAGTAACATCATCAATTTGAGGTACGATATCTATATCGGTAAGATCAATTCCATGCGATATAATTAAATCTAGCGTATGATTAAAACGATGAGTGGGCCTGGTGACGTTTTGCTTGACTCCAAAAGAGTTTATTAGGTCAGTAAACGCAAGTCCTAACGCATCATTTGTATTATCAACGTGAATGTTACAATCTCCGACAATTAGCACTTTATCTGCAAATCTGCTAATTCTTTTAGGAAATCTGTATATGGCCCTGGCGGTCTATACACAGTAGCCAGAGCAAGAGATAGTAGAGATTTATTTTGCATATCTAACAGTGTAACATTAAGCAGAAGTATTTCAAATGCATTAAACCTCCTGTATCCTGTTTTCTGAGTAACATTGAGAATATCACTATATATTGTTGCAACACCGCCACCACGACCAGTCTGACGGGGCTCATGTTTATAACAGTAGCTTGGTGGAGTAGACTCATTTAGACCAAAATATTATTTGGTTTAAGCCAGGTTTCAGTCAGGCAGAGTACATCAAAATTATTTCCAATAACTGCTTTGGGTACGAGTGATCTAATGTTTAGGAGCCCAAGCTTTAAAAATAGTTTTTGTTCATTTATTTAGCGTTTTTCTGGTTTAATCACAATTTTTTTCTAGATCCTGCATTAAATTTATATTTTGACCTCGCTATTCGGGGAACAGACACAGTCTGTATAGATTGGACAACGCAAGTACTTCTATCATTTATGTGATTAGAACAAAAGTCATCATAGCAGTTATTTGAGAATTGGCTTACTAGTCAGATGGAGCGTAGCGTCCTGGAGATGTTGTCCGACAGGATTTCCGCTCCGACTCTGCTGGGGTGCAGGCCATCAGCACGAAAAAGCCTAGGACGCTCCCAGAAAAGATTCCAATTATTAACAAAGAGCAGTTTCTGTTCTTTACACCATGACAATAGCCATTTGCTTAAAGCAAACAGTCTACTGAACCTTTCGTGTCCTCGTCGATACGTGGGAAGCGGTCCTGACATGATGATCGTTGTCGCGGGCGATGTGCTGCGTACCGCCTCGATCAGGCTCCTGAAGTCCCTCTTCAGTGTCTCCATCTGCCGTAGCTTGGTGTCGTTAACCCCTGTGTGCAGTACGACAGCACCGATGCTCTCGTCGCCCTTCAGGATCGCAGGTATCTGCGCAGAAACATCGAGAACACGAGCACCGGGGAAACAGTGATCACAGCGATCACAGCGTCACGTTCCGTCTCGCGGAGGGGAGCGAAGCAGTTCCGGGTGGAGATCTCGAAGACCGGAGGCGGCGGAGGGGGAGAGGTCGTCGCCCGGGGCCTGGCTCGCGTCTTCCGGTGCTGGTGCACCCAGGGTCCGTGGCGTCCCGACGCCGGAGTGAAGGACATCTGGGAAGATCGCGTCCTGGGTGCACAGGGCCTGTGCAGAGAAACACACGGAGTAGAAGTGGTGGGAGTGTTAGCAGCGTGCTGTATACTTACCCCGGACTTGTGAGCGTCAGCCCGGGATGTTTCCAGCGCGGCTCTCTCAGCTGAGCCTGCTTCTCCACCAGGTCACGGATCTGTTTCTCCACGGCCTCCAGCTCCAGCTGCACCGAATGCAGCTCGAATGTGTCCTTACCTGCACTCAAAGGTAGACACAAATCCGCCATTTAAGCAAGTGACAGCGAAACAATGGTAATGTGTGTGAATAGCGTATTAGCAGTGTAAGCGAGATTAGCGGCAGCCACGCTGCCGATGCCAACGGGCTATAAGCTAATAGCAGACTCGAGAAATCAAAATAAAACTAGTGATAACAAGGCGCTCTGATTGGTTTTGTTTTAGAATGCTATAGGGGATATATTCACACGTTATAGAAATGAAAATGATAGTGTATAAAATTGTTTTTAAGATAGAAAATAGATGATAAAGAATCAGTTTTATGGAGCTCAAACTCGAAACACGCAGTCACAAATCAGCGCATGCGTAGATTTAAATAAAACATGTTGAATTAATTCCCCTATTATTGTATCTAAATATGGGAAATATGTATTAAACAAATGTATATTTGCTTTTTTTTATATATATATTTTTAAATAGATGTACTTTCGCTTCTCTTGCTTGACAGGTTAATGGGTGATTTATATTTTCACTAAGTAATTTTTTGTTTATTTATTATAACTTAATAAATATTGATTGCCGTTTTAAAGAAAAAAATCTCTCTCTTTCTCTATGTACAGTATATACATGGTAATACTTTAGTATTGGGACCAGTTCTCACTACTAACTAGTTGTCTATTAGAATGTTTATTATTAACATATTGGCTGTTTATTAGTACTTATAAAGCACATATTCTGCATAACCATTTTCAACATCCCTAATCCTACCCAATACCTAAACTTAACAACTATCTTACTAACTATTAATAAGCAGCAAATTAGGAGTTTGAGGCAAAAGTCATAGTTAATGGTTTATTATAGTGAGAATTGGACCTTAAAATAGTGTGACCATACATAGATGATAATTTTACGTTATTCTTATTTTATGTTATTCCTGCTCTTGTGTGTGGCAGGTTACCCTCTACATGCCCCCGAGGCTTATTTCCCGTATTTCCGCAAGCACAACGTCACCACCATAGTACGCCTCAACAAGAAGATCTACGATGCCAAGCGCTTCACAGACGCCGGTTTCGACCATTATGACCTGTTCTTCGTGGACGGCAGCACGCCCAGCGACGTCATCACCCGCCGCTTCCTGCACGTCTGCGAGAGCACGGATGGAGCGGTGGCCGTGCACTGCAAGGGTGAGACGCCACTTAAATCAAAGACATGGAAATACAGCCACGCTAATGACACTGTCGCCTCATTGACCTACTTATTTTGCACAAAAAGGATAATTGTCAAAATGGCTTTATTTTTATGTAGCATTAAACATTAAAATGCCCTGTTATTGAGGTCAGACTCAAAGTGAACCAAAACGTTTATCAGTGTTATGGTAATGTGGCCTTAAAGGGATAGTTCACCCAAAAATGAAATATCTGTCATTAATTACTCACCCTCATGTCATTCCAAACCTGTAAGACCTTCGTTCATCTTCGGAACACAAATTAAGATATTTTTGATGAAATCCGAGAGCTTTCTGACCCTACATAGACAGCAACACAACTACCACTAAGGCCCAGAAAGGTAGTGAGGACATCATTAAAATAGTCCATTTGACATCAGTGGTTCAATCATAATTTTATGAAGCTACGGGAATATTATTTCTGCGCAAAGAAAAAGAATGAACAACTTTATTCAACAAATTCTTCTCTTCCATGTCAGTCATGAAAGTACCATGTGTGTCAAAGGCAGAAGAGAAAAAATTGTTGAAAAAGTTATTTTTGTTTTGTTTGCGCACAAAAGTATTCTCGTAGCTTCATAAAATTACAGTTGAACCACTGATGTCACATGGGCTATTTTAACGATGTCCTAAACTACCTTTCTGGGTAACTAGGGTCTTATGGAGTAGAATATGAGTGATTTTCATTTTTGGGTGAACTATTCCTTTAAGATACCTTAGAGTTCCACCAATCAGCCCCCCCCAATTTTTTTTAAGAGCAGTTAGCCTAGTTTTTAATAAATAATTTTACATAATACATGCATTTTAAACACCTATGACCTTTTTTCAACCAATCACAGCGGGTTTAGGCCGGACGGGGACTCTGATTGGCTGCTACCTGATGAAGCACTATCGCTTCACGGCTGCCGAAACCATCGCTTGGATCCGCATCTGCAGGCCTGGCTCTATTATTGGACCCCAGCAACATCACCTAGAAGAGTAAGTCCCGAAAATGACCCACAATGCACCATTTTTGGGTTCTTAACACCTTCCTGAGGCTTTTTTTCCTCTTTTTATTGTTCATTACATTTACATAATGTCGACAAGTGCTCTAACTTTGGCTCGTGTATTGTCAAAAGCGTTAGAGGGTTTTTTGAGAGTGCACTCCTTTGCTAAGCAGATCAGAAAGTTCAGCAGATGTTTCAGATTTGTCTGAATCATCCAACTCTGGCTTTGGAAAAGAAGGGTAGGTTGAGTCTGATTCAGCGTTTGTGTATCAATAAGGCGTTGCGTGCGCCATATAACCAGACCATGGTTCACTTCTGTCATGTTTGAGTTAAAACAGAGCACTGGTCATGTGAAGGTCAGTTAAAGCTAATCTCTCAAGTGTTTTGTTGGGTTGACACGATACTGCGGGCTGCAGCACGAGAGAATGGCCACCGCTGGACAAATGAACGTTATCTTCAGGCATATTTTCCTCCTTAGGCCATTTTAAGAAGTGTGAGATTCCGTTCCTGTGTGCTGGATACAAAGTATCTGTTATCTGGCATTGGCATTGAATGAATGGTCCAGACTTCTTCCCATACGGCTGAATTATTTGTGCAAAACAAGATACACACAGAACACTGATTGGGAACTATACTCTATGTACCTCTACAGGAAGCAGGCGAGTCTCTGGACGCATGGAGATATTCACCGCTCCAAGCAGCGGCAGTATGAGGACAGATCTGTGCCTCACCTCATCTCCAGTATGGACAACCTCTCCATCAACACCTCCATGTTTAAATCACACTGCTTGGACCGTATGGAGGAGGTGAGGCCTGCTGGGACCATTTTTATTTTTGTTTTTAATTTACAATAAAGAATGCGCAATATAACAGGACCATATCAATTATCGGCCGATATATTAGGTATTTCTAATAGATCACAGTGGTTGATAATGGATATTTAATTGCTTATGCTCATTTCCTCATTTTTTACATTTAGATTTAAATGTACAGTATGAAAACAGCAAAGATTATGCTGTGATAACTAAATTCAACAACTAATGTACTTTTTAGTGTTTAAATGTTAAATTAGTGCTTAATTTTGTCTAAATAAATAATGAAATCAAATGTATTTTATATATAGTAATTTAAATGAATGTTCAAAATAATTCAAAACAATCCTAATAACTCATTAGTAATTTGCATAAGTTGCTCCTTTAATAATTTGTGAAAATAGACAAAATAATACAGAATTTTCATGTCAACAATTTAGCGGTTATTAGCCATGAAACATGAAAATATTTATCACATGAAAAAATATGTTGGCTAGAATTTAAATATTGGCATTTTAATACTGATTAGTTTCATGTTTTTGAAACCTGACACAGAAAAAGTGTAATATTGGAGAGGGACATAACTACCAAAATAAAAATCTAATATAAATAAAATTAATAAATATTTATTGCCTTAACGATATTGGACAATTTTAATATTGATATTTTACTACTTTAAATCGATATTTTATTATTTTTGATTCCTGACAGAGAAACAGAGTATGATCTTGGAGTTGGTCGTAACCACTATATCCATTGAGCAAAAAAATTATAATATAAAGAAAATAATCACAAAAATATTTTGAAATATCGGTCAGAATTAGGAGCTGTAATTTAATGCTACTCAACAGTTTAATATTTTCGAAATCTGACAAAAAAAAAAAAAAAAAAAGAGTATAATGTTGGAGAGATAACCACTATATACATTTAAAATATGATATAAAAATGTTAAATGACTTCAGTATTGGGCGCAATTTTAATATTGCTATACTACTTAATTTATTACTTGACTAGTTAATTAATTTTGAAACCTGACGGAGAAGAGTATAACCTTGTTTATACAATGTGTATACAATTAGGAAACATTTTTATATATATAATCAATGATGCTCTCTTACTCTCAACAGAACGATTACGCAGAGAACGATCTCGGTATGACGCAAGGAGACAAACTGCGTGCCTTAAAGGGTCGACGGCAACCGAGGTCTGCAACCACCGGAGCCATAAGGTAAGACGCCATTCCATTGATCTTCTGAAGAAGATCGTTAATCGGTTTAACTATTGCGCAACCTGCAAAAGCGCCTCCTGTGGCCACACTGAGAATACAACTCATACTTGTTGCATTATAAATTGCGTTCAGAGGCATTTCGTGATGCAGTATTCTATTCTAGGCCTGAATGTCAACCTGGACATAAAAAGCAAAGCTGGTCCAAGACCAATATCGCATCTTCTATTCAGGTCTCCATATACGCAACATAATGAATCACATTACATAAATGACACTCATTCCCTCCGTTCATGAATGAAGCCTTTTATCACGACTCTTTCAACTTCCATTAGCTTTTAGCTCAGTGAAGAGCTAAATGACGGCAGGCCACGGTTAGTGTTTCCAGTCCACTCTTAAATGCAAGACACGGAGCTGAAATAAATACAAAAGAACACAGCGCTGATGCACCAGGCGCAGAGCTGGTTGACATAGTAACATGGCATCTTGGAGAGATGCTTTCCCTGTACCTCAGGATGGGTGAACCCTCGAGAAACATTCTGCTTTTATATCGCTGGTTTTAAGAGTCCTGAATTTGAAATGGGTCACAAGCATACAGCTTATTGCATACTATGCAGTGTATAATCTAAACTGTGTACTGTTTTTGTTGAAGTAGTATGCAAAACATTCTAAACTTATTTTATACCACTTTGTGAGTAGTTCAGTTAATCACCCCAATTTCGTGCAGCAGTGTAGAATTTATGCTATGTACTGTTTTGTGAAAATAGTATGCAAAACATTTTAAATTGGTATAACATGAACATACTTTTTGTTAAATCAGCAACTTGTTTCCAGTTTTAAAAATAATATATTTTTTCTGCATTTTTAATCAGCTTTGTACAGACATGTTGTAACATTTGGAAGTCTGATCAAATATATTGCACTAAAAATGCACATAGTTTACACAGTGTGCATACTAACATAGTGTGCTTGGTTTGAAATGGGATACTAGCATACTGCTTATTGCATGCTATGAAGTGTATATGTATACTGTGTTCTGTTTTTAGAAAATAATAGTATGCAATATATTTTAAACGTGGACTCATTAAAATAGTTTTTGTATGGCAATTAAAAATTGTGGTTTACTTTACTTACTTACTTTACTTTTGTCATTTAGCAGACGCTTTTGTCCAAAGCGACTTACAAATAAGAAAAAGTAACTAAAACTAAAAAGTTACAACTTTATAAATACTATCTACCCACATATTTAAGAAAATAAAGAAATTAAATAAAATTGACACATGCATATAACAACATTTCAATAATAAACATATAAATGAAAAAATTAAATAAAAAGCGATACTACTATCCCTTGCCGGTGTCCCTGCCCGGTGGAGTCGCACGGTAGAGTCGATGGTCTTTACACTCTTTGGTCTTCACACTAAGAGGGCTTCACACGACGGCTGCCGCGACCGCTGACGCGGTATAATAACCTTTATTATACCAAGCCAACAAATGATCATTTCAATTCAGCTGGACCCACTTTCCTGATTATCAACTACAAATGGCCAAGCAAGTGCACACACTGACAAGATACACGATACAGTACGAGACCAAACGCGATTTCAGCAACTCTCATCCCAGTAAACAAAATAAGCGTTTCCTAGCAACGGCAAATGCGCTAAACACTGAGACAAGTAAATACACTTACGAGCTGATTTTAAACTTCCGCTGATAGACTGCTTCTCTTAAAGACCACTTCATTACACTGCCTTCTGCTGGCGCTTGAACCCACTTTCCTGTTTATCAACTACAAATGGCCAAGCAAGTGCACACACTGACAAGATACACGATACAGTACGAGACCAAACGCGATTTCAGCAACTCTCATCCCAGTAAACAAAATAAGCGTTTCCTAGCAACGACAAATGCCGTTTATATACTGCACAGTTTAGCAACTTGGATTAGTACTAGATAATTTGGGTATTTAATGCATACTTAAAATAAACATTTTGTGCACAGTATGAATTCTGCATACTAATCCATTTTAAAAATAGCTTAGTGTTTAGTTTTAATGCTTATTTTGAAATGGACTACTAGTAAACTGCTTATTGCATGCTATGCAGTGTAAAATGTATACTGTGTACTATTTTTAGTAAAACCGTATGTAAAGTATTTTAAACATGATGTTATTGCTTTGTGTGCAAATATTACCTCCAGAAATATGCAGAAATTTATGAAAAAGTCATTTGTATACATCGAATTGTGAATTACGTTTTGTATACGGCACAGTTTAGCAAATGTAGTAGACAATCTGGGTATTTAATGTACACTAAACATGCACATACTTTTGGAAAGTATGCATACTCCATCCTTATTTTAAAATTTATAGTTTGAATTCTTAGCTTGAAATTGATTACTACCGTACTGGTTTTTGCATACTATCCAGTGTATATGAATACTGTGTACTATTTTTCTAAAAAATAGTATGCTCAACATTTTAAATGTGACTGCACTACATTATATGCAACTCGCATCTGCATGTTACCTCACACAGTGTGCACAGTATGCATGCTAAATACTAATTTCTTTCAAAAACAGTATGTAGTATGTATCATTTGGGACGCAATCATTAAATTTGGCTCCATTTTCTTGGTTTTTAGAGGCAGTTTATGTATTATGTAACCATGCAGTGTGTACTTGAACCCAGTGTCATCTCAATGTTCTTCCAACAGACTTGAGGACATGAAGATACACACTAGGTCTGCATCTCAACCTCTCAGGTAACTTTTTTTTTCTTCCAAGTTTCTCTTTAAAGGCCATAACAGAGGTCATTTACCTAAGTCTTAAAGGTGCAGTAGCAAAACCACCTGTTTAAAGCTGGAAAATGATAATGTGGCCTGTTTTTGGTGCATGAAATATTATCTAACCTTTTATAAATCAACTTCAGTTAAAAAAAATGAATACTTTGCGCAAGCTGCTGGCTCACTACACTGACTGTTTTATCTCAGGCCTTTCCAAGTTTACAATAATAGCCCAAGGAACAAACAGCCTACTTGTGCTTTCCGCTTTACGTACTTCAGCCACTCAAAGACAAATTATACCCCAGTGTATCTTCATTTTCAGGCCCTCCTTACACACAATGCTAATAAAACAAGATCTTCAAGTACCGCTCGATCAGAACAGGACGCCGCATCCTCATGTCCATGATGTCGTCAACAATTTGAACAGGCCCCGTTTTAACACGTTTAACCCAGATGTAAATTAAACACCCCCTCATGAGCAAATACGCTGTACTTAATTAATTTCCCATGAAGAGCGGCGAGTTGAAGAGGCCTCTCGGACATAACTGGCCCTCCTACTCTTCCTGTCGCAGCTCCTTCTCACAAGAATGAAGGATGAGCTCTTGGCAAATTTGTTTGTTTTGTGCTCAGCTGATAGAGAGAGCAAATGAGCTCAGTTTAATTTAACTTTTTTTTTGTACAGAGTGTTAGATGAGGAGTGATTTTATTAGGTATTATATATTTCAGATTTATATAAAATATATATATTTTTTTTGTTGCATAGGGTTTAAATTTAGTTTGTCAAATAAAACAGAACAAATGAAATATATATATATATATATATATATATATATATATATATATATATATATATATATATATATATATATATAAATAAAAGAGTGTGTTCAGAATTATTACATTAAATTATTTTTATATAATTATTTATTTTTTAAATTAACTCTTGAGTTCTTCTAAAAACCTGAGCTCTGTATTTGATTGATTTTTAAATTTTAGCTTTTTTATTTTTATTCTAAAAAAACATGCTGTTGTTGACAAAAACCCTTCATCAAATATCTGTTGTCAGTTCTTTCATTGAGATTAAACTGAGTCAAAGAGGAGTTTTTGGAGTGGGTGAAAAAGGAGACGGAACTGTGTGGGAGATTGAGGTTAGCATTAGGGAGGGTAACTAATAGAGAAAAGAGCACAGAAGAAAAAAAAACTGACACTGAAACTAAAGAGAAAACGAAATTAGAATTCCTGTATGAGCAAAATGAATATGGAGCATTTGCGCCGTCTGGCTAAATTCCAGAAATTTTGGATCCTCGCCTGTAACTTTCCCCCGTTTCTTTTTCCTGTATTTTTCTTGAAACAAAGCCTCTTTAAAGCATAATGCCCTGGTTCCCTTCTTGTACAGAATGTAGCTAAGTGAATTGTTTTGTAAACTTTCTCCTAAACGATTCAATTCTCAGCAGATGTGTTTGGCTCTTAGGAATGTTCTTAGGAATGGGAAATTTCACTCATTATGAACAGATAGTCTGGCTGTTTTCATTGAAGCTGGTATTTGGGGGAGGAATTTGTTTATCAAGTGTTGTCTTAGTAGTCAGATTTATGGTAGCTGCCCAGATCACAGTATCTTGTTTATTCAGTTCTCTTTCTTTTAACTTCAACAAATTAACAAATTCACCAACTTATTAAATATGAACTATTATAGGTAGGTAGGTTAGTTAGTATAGGTATGAGTTCAAGTTTTAGATGTATATAAACTGATCAATTTAATTTATAAATATTACATTTCACATATATACATTTGTCGTTTACAAATATTAATTATTTTATTTATTTTTTTTTTTTTTATTGGTGTGTGTATATATTTGCACATGCTTGCAATGAAGAAACTGCTGTTAACATTTACATTTTGTCTTTATTTTGAATAAGCAATCTGGGTCTGTTTTGAAATTCACTGGGTTTTTGTGTTACCAGCTGATTTTGTTTCTGTGTTTGTGTGTTTTACAGTCGAGTGAAAGCAGCAGTCGCTGGCCAGGGCTCCATCTCCCCCCTCAAATCCTCTAAAGTCCCACCATCCTCCTCCGTCTCTGCCTCTGCCAAACGAATTGGCCGCTCTTCATCTTCATCAACCAACCTTAAGAGGTGAGCCTGGCCTCCCTCTAATCAGCTTTCCTCCAATCTTCTACACTTTCCATTTCTTTCTTCCTTTTGCTTATTCTCTCACTCGTTCACCTTTTACTATTTGTTGACTCTTTATTTCCAACTCTTTCGTGTAACTTATTCCTTCTTTATTTCTCTCCCCCTCTATTTCATGTCCTCCCAGTTCCCTGGTGGCCTTCTTTCCTCTCTGTGATTACCCTGTGGTCTGAAACAGAGCCGTAAACGCAAGGAACCAAGTTGGTTGCTCTGTGCTGTTGGTTTCAAGCGACTCGTTCCCTGCTGTTTATGTAATCAGATATCCCTGCCTACTACTCTATCACTCTCTCCAAACCAGCACCTATCGGATCACAGCCATGTATTTTTGGACCAAGTGCATACCCACTACTTTCTAGTACTGTTCAAATGTTGAAAAGCACATTTTAACACTCTCTGGACTAGGGCTGGGTGATTTGAACTAGAGGTCTGCGCGGGACTGTTTTTTAAGTCCCGCTCCTGCGAGGCTATATCCCGCTCCCGCGATATATTCACACTTTGTTCACCCGCTGTCTGCTTTAAATCATTTTCTTCCCGACCCGACCATTCCCGCTAAATTTAGGTCTCGTTTCCAGAATCACACATTTAAATTTCCTCTACTGAAAGAAAGCGAGTTAGGCTAACAAATAAAAGTGTAGTCTGCACAAAATTGTATTTGTTATTCATCTTGTCAAGAGTCTTTTATTGACAGCAAAATTAAACAAATTTTGTGTCCAACACAGTAGGAAAAAAAATATGTACAAAAATTGTATTCCTTATTTTTATTCGTCTTGTCAGGATACAATTCGTTTAGCCTTTACAACACAATACGAACAATTGTTGCAGAGGGAAAAAAAATTTAGGTTGTACAAAAACGGCCAATTATAGTTTTATTCGTCTTGTCAGTATACTAAATTTAACATCTTGCTGTAAACACAGTAGCCTAGGAAAAGTGTCGCAGAAGAAAAATAAATAAATTCGATGTCATTTTAAAATTATAAGCAAAATACAAACAAAACCGAGTTGAATGTTCTTCAAGGACAGCGCATCCACACTTTGCTCCATCTTTATTCTGCTCTGTCACTCATCGACAACCTGCCTGTTCTGTCTGCGGGCCGTATATTCACCACCAGTACAGCCTGCTCTGAGCATCGTTATGCACATGCTGCACACAGATCTCGCAAATAAAACAAAGCACTGGTTCATGTGTGCAGCGCGTGCATAACAGTCGAGTGCAGGCTCTACCAGTGTTTGAATAAAGCCCAGATATGCAGTTCTGAAAGGACGTCGGGAACGGGATATTGTTAGACCGCCCGCTCCCGTTCAAATTGCACCAGAGTTACCGACCGCTGCCGCATTTTATTCGGGAATTTAATCCCGCGCCGCAAGAAATCTGGTCGGGTCCCGCGGGAATGCAGACCTCTAATTTGAACTTTAATTTATATATGTTGGTGGGTAATGCATTACAAGTAATGTAATCAGATTACTTTTTCCCAAGTAACTAGTAAAGTAATCCATTACATTTTAATTTACAATAAAATATGAGTTACTTTTTCAAATAAATAACGGCAGTCAGAGCCTCGTGGGCAGTGCACCGATATATAGCGCTGTTGCGCTTTGGGGGACCCGAGTTTGAGTCCTGGCTCGTGGCCCTTTTCCGATCCTTTCCCCACTATCCCTCCCACCTCATTTCCTGTCAATATATAATTTTCTATCCTAATAAAAAGGCAAAAATGCCAAAAAATAAATCTTTACAAAAAAAAAAAGTAACTGCAGTGAATTTCCTTCAGCCTGGGGGAATGAAAGGGCTTTTACATTTGCCAAAAAATATAAATAGTCTAATTAAAAGCAAACAAGCAAGCCCAGCCCAGATGTGAGAAAGTAACACGAAACATGTTACTTTCCATAAAAAGTAACGCAATTAGTTCCTTTTTTTAGGGAGTAACACAACATTTGTAATGCATTACTTTTAAAAGTTACTTTTCCCAACACTGTGTGTGTGTGTGTGTATCATTGAATAGTTTTCTTTTATATGAACAAATACAAAAATACCTGCTAATAAACTGCAATATTCCCACATTATTTTACGTAAACATTTTAATATATTAAAAAATTGCAATGGTAAAATAAAGAAATAACACTTTATATATAAAATTCTGGTTATCTAGATTATAACGTTATCAAAACATTAGCACAAAAATGTCATTTATACATTTTTTTTTTTTTTTTTTTTTAAATGTTCCAGATTGTCTAACTACCCTTTAGTCTACTTGTCAGATTGTTCAGAAAACATTCAAAAATAACTTTCCTGTAACAGTTTAGAAATGATAGAATGGAACGTTACCTTAATGTTTACTCGAACATTCACATAACCTAGAAAAAAATATATAACAATATTACACAATATATGATATAAAAAAAAAAGTAAATGTGTTTTTTTATTATTTGTTTTAATAATTGCATAATTTAATGATTGACTTGGAGAATGCATCTCAATAATTTACTGTTATATGCATAAATATAAAAATACTAGTGCTAGGAAACGATTAATCGCATCCAAAATAAAAGTTTTTGTTTATATAATGTGTGTGTACTGTGTATCTTTATTATGTATATATAAAGACACACAATATATATATATATATATATATATAAGAAAATATTTACATGTATATATTTATATTAATATAATTTCTATTATAAATATCTTTAATATATAAACAACATTTTTCTTAAATGTATACATGCATGTGTGTGGGTGTGTGTGTATGTGTGTATATATACATAATAAAGATACACAGTATACACACACACATTATGTACTCAAAAACTTTCATTTTGAATGCGATTAATCGCATTTAATCGTTGCCCAGCACTAAAAAAATACATACTTATAAACGGCAATATGTGCCCACATTAATTTACACTTATATATTTTAATGTACTAATAATTTTATGAATTCTATGTAAAAAACAATATTTACAATTAGAAAAATTGTCAGTATTGAATAAGTCGCCCAGCTGCACTCCAGGCTGAGTTTGATTTTTAAACAGCAAAAAATACAGTGTCGCCCAGAATGCATGCAGTTCCTTGTCCCATTATCAGACAGATTTCCATGGCCTCCGTGTCCTGCTGTGTAGATATGGGTACGAGTGTGTGTCCTCCCTGTCCTCCACCCTTCATGTGTGTTTCCCTCCCTCCCGTCCTCCAGCACCAGGTTAGCCAGCTCTCTGGGTAACCTGTACGAACCAAATGGCGAAGCCAACAGCTCTGGGAAACCTTCCCCTTCCTTGTTCACTTCTCACCCCGTCCGCACGGGCTACAGCGGCCCGATCGCCACCCACAATTACCACTACGAGGTCAACAACAACAACAGTCAGTATAACAGCACCAGCACCCCGAACAGCAACGGGGTGAGCCCGAGCAGCGGGGCAAAAAGCTTGACCTACAACCTCAACAACACCAGCCCGAGTGGACCTTCCACCAATGGAAGGCTGGGGGCCAGTGAACAGGGCCACCACAGAAGCCCCCCGACAGGGCTGAGCGGGCTCTCGGCACGATACCTCAGCCGGTCCATTCCTGTAAGTCATGTCTCCTCCCATCAACCCTCCCGAGATAAACACACCCAGCAGCAGCATTTCAGAAAATTTACCATGGTAATTGTCGGTTTCTGCCAAAATGCCATAGTAACAAATGTCAACCAATATGACTTAATAAAAAAGGATGGCTAGTGGAGGATAGCGAGTATGTATGCTGATATATATATATATATACATATATTTTTTTTACACGTTCAATTAATTAATAATTTTTTTAAAATAATTTTATGTAATAACACATTTATATGTATAATTTAATCAATTACAACAACTTTTTGATATTTAATTAAATATTTACTATTTGATAATTTTTTATTATTTTTATTTTAGATGCATTTTTTTGTTATTAAATTATATCCATTATATATTTTGAAATTTAATGAGAACATGACGTGCATAACATTACTGAAATTAACTAAAGTTGACACCTGTTTATTATGCACACAATATTTATTGAAAATCTAAAAATGAAAATTGAAGATATTACTGAAATGAAAATATTAAATGTTTAGTATTGTAATTTGATTAATTGTATAATAAAAAAATTAATATAATTTTAAATACATATTTAAGCATTTTATTTTCATTTATTAAAGTTATTAAATTAATATAAGTTCTCAAGTCAGAGTTTTGACATGACAAGTGCAAACAAACATGGTTATGTGACTTCATACTGCACATTTCTAAGTTAATTAATGTAATTTATATTTACAATTATGTATAATTTAATTAAGAAAAATTAAAGTTGATGCTTTATGAACCTAAATAAAATGAACACCTATTCACGAAATATTTACTGAAAAATATGAAAATAAACATTTAAATAATTTTCAGTGTAATTTTTTATTTTTAAATACTTAATTATTTTCACTTGTATGTTTATTATAATGAGTCAATCTTTATTAATATTATTAATACATATCAAATGTCCACAAGTCAGATTTTGGAAATCAATTGCAAACACAAGTATATTTCTAATTCTGGAGTCATCATGTACTGCTCAAACAAGATTCCTTATTATGTTTTACAGTCATATCAGTGGTGTTTTAGTGGAAACTGTGGTTGCCATGGTACATTTTTCTAGGAGAAACTTTTTTTTTTTTTCAAACTTCTTCCTACCTCACCCTGATCTAACACATGCTCAGTTGCAATCTTGTCTTTATTGTTCAGATTTTCCTAACAGATTCGTTTAAATGCTCATCTTGAGCATGTTGCATGTCCTCAATTTTTAGCAATTACACACTCACGTGCACGTCCCTCACTTCTACGGCTGTCACATCTCACTCTGTGTAGCGTCTGTCTCTAGTGTGTTTTCATAAAGTTCTCACTCAGATGATCTAATATTTACCTAATTACCATGGTCAAGTGAGCTTTAATCAAGTGGTCAGAATGAGACAAATTTTTCCATTTTGAGCTAATCCGTCGCCCTTTAACTCTGTGAGTGCATCCCACACTGATGCCCCGAGGAAAAGAAAATTAATACTAAATAAACAAATATTAAAAAGCCCGAGCAGGGATAATATAGTTGAATACGGTGGCAGGCTGACCGCTTTAGTCTGGTTTGGCAGTAACATGTCTACTAACAAGTACTAATGGCACCTCAATGCTGCTGTTTGATGCAAAGGGAGTGGTGTACGCTGCAAAAAAATGCTACAATATTCAGTATTTGTTTGAATCAATCAAACAAATGGTCCCTCGAATCAAGTAGTTCTGTACTTCCTGTTATCTTCGCCTTGAAACCTCAAACCCTTAGGGTTTATTCGTATTTTGGTTAAACTGATACCAGAAACCAAACGTTTTCTTGCCGTTCACTTTAGCATTTGTTTGTTATTCCATGTCCAAAAACGTTAAATTCCTCCATGTTTTCTGTGAATCAGTCCTTGACTCTGCCTGTTTTTATTTGAACAGAATTCCACCTGTAATGTCGAACAGGTCTAGAGTTATAAGAAACGCTTGACCGATGCAATGAAAATGCATTGTAATAGCGTCTGACCTGAGGCTGCTCAGGCCGGACGGAAAGGTCGTGAGCTTGATTTTAGTGGTCTGTTATTCTTGGACCATCTCCAGACTTCTTAAAAGTCCTGTTGGAGTGAGTTTGGTAGTTCCCCTTACGATTTCCTGTTGGTGCTTTTTGTCCATTGTGAGTCAGGGATTTTTATGCATATGTAACTGTACATGTTAATCATGTGATTTCACATCTCTCTAGGCTTTCTAGATTTCTCCTATTTATGTGATTTGACAATTGGCTCATAGCTTCCCCGTTCCAGAGTGTAGTGTGCTGTCTTTGTTCAGAACATCACTACGCCTACACATGTAGCACGAGTGACTCAAAGTTTCGCTGCAGTGATGATGAATATCACTCGCTCTGTTAAATGTTCATCCTCAAAGGGCGTTCAGCTGACGGCGTTTGCAGCCGGCGCCTTCACTGTCGTTACAGTCAAGATCTAATCCGTTTTCTTACGGCTAAAAATAGCATAAATTAGCATAAAGTTTCTGATTTCGCAGCATTGGCATGTTGTTGGACAACTCTCATTAAAAATGAACTACTTTTTTGTAGAATATTCTGCACTTTGGAATTCTGTGGAATTATTTTAAATGTGTTAAACGGAGCGGCTAGAACTGAATTCTTAGGTAACTGAAAGCATGATCAAATTAGTTAAATGATGTTTAATAACGCACATCTGTAGCTTGTGTAGAACTTTTGTGGGGCTTCCTGTGAAATTCTGTCACGTTTGCCTAGATATTCCAATCGGATGATCAAACAGTATTAAGTAGCCGTATGCACAATGTTTTACAGTTTTGAGTGAATGCAGTTCTGTGTTAGAACGTCGATCAAACGTTTGAAATTTTACTTTTTTATAATTTAATTAATTAGCTTTTCACTAAACTCACAAACCCCTTGCAGTTCCTTTACGAACCTCAGTTTGGGAAACGTAATGTAATGTTTAACACACTTCATGTTGTTAATTACAATGAATGGAAATATGTTTTCTTACTCTTTGTATATTTAAATCAATATGGTACAAGATTATCCTATTTAAATCAATGTGATAAACGAGTTAGGTCAAAAGTAATCTAAAAGTAATCTGATTATATTACATAAAATGTGTAATGTACTGGATTACGCTGCTAACTACAATTCATGTAATTTGAAATTAGTAACCGACTACAATGTTTAGCAAGAGTTGCCTACTCAAATTCGATTATTTTTGTACTGATTTTTCATTGCAAAATCGTCAAATTTTAGGATGTTTGCAGCCAAACTCAAATTTAGCCTATACATTCATCAAGATAGTCCGATCAGAAATTCAAACAATGTTAAGTACGATTTCCGATTTTGAATGAATGCGATTCTGTAATTATTAGAACGTTGTTAAAACATTTGAAAACAGACAACAAAATAAAACTGTGCTTTCTGTTGCTTTGTTTGTTTGGTGCTTTGTGTAGGCAATGAAATGAATAACCATTTCATGTTAGCGCATATAATAATGTACAGTATGTACTAATCAGAAAACTCTTTAGCAAGAGTTGCCTACTTAAAATGGGTTATTTTGACCCGATTTTCAACGAAGTCATCAATTTCCCGAATGTTAACAACTAAGCCATTTGTCTCATGCTTTGTGTATGCAATGATATAATGCATAATAATTTTTATGCTATTATCGCTCAGAATGTACAAACTAGTCTGAAAAAAGTTGATTTTGCGAGGGCTGCTTCTACTCAAAATTGGTTCCTTTTGTACAAATTTCTTACTGTAAAAGCATCCAATTTCAAAATCTTTACGACCAAACACAAATTCAAACATCGGGAAAGAAAAGTTCAAATAATCTTAAGCAGCTGTATGCGCAAAGTTTAAGATTTTGAATGAATGCGAATTTGCTGTTACTAGAACGTTGATCAAATGTTTGTAAACGGACGACACAATGATGTTAATAACAAAACCTTTTACGCTAGCGATCATAATGAATGAACTAATGTTAAAAAGCTGAATTAGTGAGGGTTGTACTTACTCAAATTCAATAGTTTTCATTGTAAAATCGGTTTAGGATGTTTACAATAAAGTGGAATTGACATTCGTCAAGTACGCGAATCTTGATCGTTGATCAAACGTTGTAAACTGAAGAGACAAAATAGAGCAAAATGCTTTCTGTTGCTTCCGTTTATCTGCTGTTCACATTTTTTCACAATTATAAATAATTAGCATTCAGCTATGCATGTTGTACACCTGTGTCTTCTAACTTAATTAGCTTTTTTTCCTGCACAAAGTCACACATTTAATGCTAATTTATTTCCTCTCTAAGCTTTGACTTTTTATTCTCATGTCACCCTCATTTACATCAGCGAGGGCTGCGATTAGATAGAAATGTCTCAGGTTGGCTTTTTAGACTATTATTTAACTACCCTCTGCCATTTAATATTCTGTAATTACGTTCAGCAGCATAATAATTTCATCTTCTGTTTTTTCCCCTCTTTTGCAGTCCCTTCAGTCTGAGTATGTTCAGTACTAAAGCCGCCACCTTCCACTAACCCCCGTCCCGTGCTGCTGGCCTGGTTCCGACCTGGTTCCTTGACGCCTTCACTGTGACCACCGATTTGCTGACTACTTGTCATAAAAGAGGAACGAAGCTGAAAGGAAATGCTTTGAGACTGTCAGCTTCATGGTATAATACGTCCTGCTACCACAGGGCTGATCTGGAATCTGCTGCATGCTGTTAAACGACACGAACTTGCCTTGGCCATCCTTTCTAAATTCTTTTTTTTTTTTTTTTAATGAGATACTCTCTATGTATGAATTTACATAGTTAAATATTTTTAGATAATGAATTTTGTACTATTTTTGTCCTATTTTATCTATAATTATTAATGCTCGACGACAAGGTTTGTTGATATTTGTCTATGTTTGGATTAGGGAATTTGTTCTGACGTAAATATCACGTTTTTGTCTCCTGAGTGTTGAGTAACATATCAAGTGCGAGGGCTATATTTGAAAGGTGCAAAATGGTTAGCAACGTGTCACCTTCAAAGGGATTTTCAGCCTGCGAAAGCCATAAAGAGTGTGCGTTTTCTTCATTTGGGGTCTAAGGATGGTTTGTCTCCATGCAACGGTGGACGGCTAATGAGAACACGACCAATTTGCAAGCAAACTTATTTTTCTCTGGAAAATGAAGAGCTTTGTTTGTTCAGTGTGAGTAACAGGGTGGACTGCTTTTCTTTTTTCCTAGCCATTGGGACATCATAATGTGCGTTATTATTAAACTAATACAGATCTGAGCTTGCATGCGTTTCAATAGCACCAAGGGCTGTTGAAAACACAACCGTCGACACTTCACTATTCAGGAGTGTTCATTTCACCAGCACATCTGATATATAACATCTCAGAATGTACGAGTGCGTTACAAGCTTTTGGCTGCTGGTTGCAACATGCACCGTTTTTCCATAACGTAGCTCAAACTGCTTAAAATATACATTAATGAAAACGAATATAAACATAATTAATAGATGAGCTTTTGTGTAGGCGATGAAATGCATAACCAAGCCCTTTATGTTAGTGCACATAACGAATGTACAAACTAATCCGAAAAAGGTTGTTCCAGTGTTTGTCTCAAATTTGGTAATTTTAGGATGTTTACAATCGAGTGCAAATAATTTATCGTACAGTGTTCTTAAAGGTGACCAGCAGGGTTTAAGCTAAAACCTTTCGATTTTTTTTTTACTTAACATAACAATTAAACGCAGTCAGCCTCATGCCATTCCATAGTTGACCTTATTTCTTCTGTGAAACACAAAACAAGATCTTGCGCGATTCGCGGAGCTCTGTTTAAGGACTGGGATTGTTGAGCTTAATAATGAAAGCACCATAAAAGTACTGAAGTTGTAAATTCTGTGATAAGATGTCTTCAATTTAATTATACAGATTTTTTTTTTTTAAATTCAAATTTAATTAAAAAAATTCATCCCATGAATGTTGCTACAGATTTGACGTCAATGTCAAGATGTGCAAGAAAAAAATGTTTACGATCATGATATCAAATGTGGCGCAAAATGTCATAAAAAACAAATTAAATCATAGATCTACAGCTGAGGGGGAGCTAACTGCAAATCGCAATGTAAATCAATGTAATGTAATTATTTAATGGAAAAGAGCAGCATGAATATTGTTCTGAATATCATCTTTTGTGTTCCACAGAGGAAAGTCAGCCAGACAGGTTGATATTAGTTGAGTAAATTATCACAATTTACATTTTGGGGTTAAACTACCCTATGAGTTTATTTTTGAACAAATACTCCAGTACAAGTTTATGCAGTTATAACTTGATTGACTGTTCTGTATCTATCTGTTAGTCCTGTAGCACTCTGTACATTCCAGATGGTGTTATGAATTATGTGTATATATATATGTTTTGGGAGAATCTTATTTGATTGAAGTATTCTACCTCTTTGACATATACATGATGTAAACTACTCTCTTGCTTATAAAAATATAAATATATATATTTTTGGAGCAGTGTGTAAAGAAAATCTAACAATGTTAGAGCAGTGTTTGCTTTTCATAAACATACTGAATGGACATTAAAATACAAAGTAGTGGGTTGTACATTATTCTTTTACAATGTAAACACGATTTCAAAGACCAGAACAAAATAAAAGACTAATTTTACTTTAGCTTGTTCGTTTTCTTTCATAATTTCTCTCAAGTGCAGATTTCCAATTAGTCTTCTACAGTAAGTGCTGTGCAGATTGTTATTCTGAGACAAAAATACCGCTTTTAACAGCTCCAAAAAGGTAAATTAAGTGCCAACGATTCAACTATCCCTGACAACCACCAAAGTGTGAACTGCAAAATCGCAACACATTTGTGAACAAGTCTCATTTTGAGTCTATCTGGCAGCAGGCGTCGGGCCGTGGGCGTTTGGAGACAGCTGTGAAAATGGCTGCTATTCGAGTGACTGTTCACAGCCATGAATTCAGCAAGTATCTCAATGTCACTTTAATTTCTACACAATTTGGTGCTTTTATCGGTGTTTTCTCTTCTGCCCACTTTTAAGAAAACTGTTTTGTAGGCCCAAAATGTTCTACTAAGAACTAATAGATAGTTCAGTCACGGTAACATTATAGCTATTGTAGGTGTAATATTATATTTAATTGAAATTATGGTTTTGTGTTTTCCCGAGCCCTTTCATTCGGTTTATCATAGTATAATGTCTGTCTTTGAATACACATTAAACTCAATGATCAACTCAAAGCAAATAGCAGGTTTCAAGGCTGCTGCACTCGTTATAATAACAGTGCTTAAGTATCTTTGAAATAGTTCTGTAAAGTCAGCTTGACATGTCAAAACTGTTACAGTTGTTCTTTCTAACCTATACTTGATTTGAGCACTTGAGAAACGGATGAAGAAAATGCTCAAGCTGCTCCTTTTTAAGGACAAATAAAAAGCTCGAAAGTGTGCGTTACGCCAATAATTGAATTGTATCCAGCACTATGCACTGATTCGATTTAATCTACAGCTCAAATCAAAGATGTTTTTAGTGAATCAAAAACATACCCTGAGATCTGTGTAGTTTGATTCCTGTACAAATGAATGACTCGTCAAAGTCTAGAATACCTTAAAGGGACTTTGCTCTTATGAGTCTTTTTTTTTAATCAATTACAAACATACAGTGCGACCATTATTTGTCCGATTGCTAAATGAATGACTCACATGCTGATTTCTTTTTAGTCAATTCATATGGCCAGTGTTGTTCGATTTCTGAACGAATCATTGACGCTTATGAGCCAGTTCTTTTTACTGAATCAAAAACATGCAACACTATCAGTGTTTTCTTAAAGGGACAGTTCACCCAAAAATGAAATTCTGTAATTAATTACTCACCCTCATGTCGTTCCAAACCCGTAAGACCTTCGTTCTTCTTCGGAACACAAATTAAGATATTTTTGATAAAATCCGAGAGCTCTCTGAACCTCCCATAGGCAGTAAGGTTACGGTCAACGCGCAGAAACGTAGCAAGTACATTGATAAAATAATCCATGTGACGTGGTGCCGCGGCTTACATTGAACACGCACATGCATTGTTTATATGAAGCGGAAGTAAGCGCATGTGTCGTGATACTCTCTCTATAATGGCAGTGCGTCACAGGATGAGGAGGAGAAGAATTTTTGAATAAAGTTATTTTACATTTACATTTAGTCATTTGGCAGACGCTTTTATCCAAAGCGACTTACAATTGGGGAATACAAGAAGCGATTCGTCTTGAAGGCAATCAGACAGAGGAAGTGCTCGCAACACCAAGTCTCAGTCATTGTTCAAATAAGTACAAGCTACCAAGGGAAGGAGAGAAAGATAGAGGGAAAGATTAAGGTTTTTTTTTTGAGTTTAGGATGAAGTCAAGTAGTGCCAAAAGAGATGAGTTTTCAGTTGTTGCTTGAAGATTGACAGGGATCCTTCATTCCGTATAGGGGTGGGAAGATTATTCCACCAGCCAGGAGTGGTGAACGAGAATGTTCTGGAGAGTGATTTTGAGACTCTCTGTGATGCTACCACAAGGCGTTGCTCACTAGCAGATCTCAGACTTCTGGAAGGAATGTAGATTCGTAATAGTGAGTGGAAGTAGGAGGGTGCTGAGCCTGTGGTCGTTCTGTATGCAAGCATCAGTGTCTTGAACTTGATGCGAGCTTCCACTGGTAGCCAGTGCAAGGAGATGAAGAGAGGTGTAACATGGGCTCTTTTGGGCTCGTTGAAGACCAGTCGTGCCGCTGCATTCTGAATCATTTGTAGAGGTTTGATGGCAGTCCAGCCAGGCGAGCATTGTAGTAGTCCAGCCTGGAAACGACAAGGGCCTGGACAAGAAGTTGTGCAGCATGCTCTGTCAGAAATGGCCTGATCTTTCTGATGTTGTGTAGTGCAAACCTGCAGGATCGAGCAGTCTTTGCAATGTGCTCTTTGAAGGTCAGCTGGTCATCAAAGATTACACCAAGATTTCTGACCGAAGTTGATGGGGTAATCATTCATGATGAGCCTAACTGAATCGTGAAGTCATGCTGTAGAGTCGGAGTGGCAGGGAAGACAAGAAGCTCCGTCTTTGCCAGATTGAGCTGTAGGTGATGTTCCTTCATCCATGCTGAGATGTCCGCCAGGCAGCCTGAGATCCGTGCAGCTACCGTCGGGTCATCTAGTTGAAAAGAGAGATAGAGCTGTGTGTCATCGGCGTAGCAGTGATAGGAGAAGCCATGTGCATGTATGATGGGACCCAGTGATGTAGTGTATGTGGAGAAGAGGAGGGGGTCCAAGAACCGATCCCTGAGGAACTCCAGTGACCAGTTGATGTGGTTTGGATACCTCCCCTCCCCAGGCCACCCTGAAAGACCTACCGGTGAGATAGGATTCAAACCAGCGAAGTGGAATCCCAGTGATGCCCAGTGATGAGAGTGTAGACAGGAGAATCTGATGATTGACAGTGTCAAAAGCAGCGGAAAGATCCAGCAGAATGAGGACTGATGATATGGAATCGGAGTTGGCAATTCACAGGGCTTCAGTGACTGAGAGTAGCGCAGTCTTTGTTGAATGGCCACTCCTGAAACCTGACTGTTTAGCATCCAGTTTGTTGTACTGTGAAATAAACAGTGAGAGCTGGTTGAAGACAACTCGTTCGAGTGTTTTTGCTACGAATGGAAGGAGAGAGTCAGGTCTGTAGTTTTCTAAAAGAGAAGTGTTTAATGTAGGTTTTTTGAGCAGTGGGGTTACCCGAGCCTGCTTGAATGCTGTGGGGAAGATGCCTGTGAGGAGAGATGTGTTGATAATGTGTGTGAGTGCCGGTAAGAGTGTGGGAGAGAGAGTTTGGAGAAGGTGTGAGAGGATTGGGTCGAGAGGACATGTTGCAGGATGGCTGGAGAGGAGAAGTTTGGATACTTCTGCCTCGGTGTGGGGACAGAAGGAGAAGATGGGAGTTAGAGCAGTGGATGTGGTTGGATGGAGGTCCTGTGTGTGTGGAGTTGAGAACTGGTTACTGATTGTTCTAGTTTTGTCTGTGAAGAAAGTGGCAAGTATTTTTGTTTTCTTTGTGCACAAAGTATTCTTGTAGCTTTGTAAAATTAAGGTTTAACCCCTGATGTCACATGGACTATTTTACCGATGTTCTTGACTGTGGTAGTTACGTTGCTGTTTAGAGAGAGGTTAAGAGAGCTCTCGGATTTCATCAAAATATCTTAATTTGTGTTCCAAAGATAAACGAAGGTCTTACGGGTTTGGAACGACATGAGGGTGAATAATTAATGACAGATTTTTCATTTTTGGTGAATTATCCCTTTAACCTAAAAATATGACTCTTATTAGACTGTTCTTTTTATGAATGAGATTTATGAGCCAGTTCTGTTTAGTGAATCAGAAACATGCAACACGGTCAGTGTAGTCTGATTCCTGATGAATAAATCGCATCCGTGTGTAGTCTAATTCGTCAATGAACGAGCCAATACATCGTCTTTTTGCTCTGGTTCTTCAAAAGCAATTATAAATCAGAGTGGGTGAACAATATCTCCATTCCTCATCAACTTTCATTGTATGAAACAGAGCAGCATGAACATTCTGCAAAACCCCTTTTTTTTTTCTTTTTTTTTTTGTTCCACAGAAGAATGAAAGTCCTACAGGCTTGAAACTACATGAAGATGAGTAAATGGTGCCAGAATTTCCACAAGCAAACTATTAAGTTCAACTCACTTCCTCGTGTTCCTAAAGGTTCTCAATGGGGAGCCCATTATAATATGCTCTATTGATTATCACAGGCTCAATCCATTATGAATAATTACTTGCCTTCATAGTGATTATGCACCCTGGGAATAATGAACAACACGTGAGAATGCAGAGTGGGCTCCTGTTGATCTCACGCCTCTCGTACTCTCTCACACACACACATAAACCTCAACTCTCCACCGCAGCATTGCCAAAGGGAGCTGCGCTCTCTCACACTCGTTCCTCTCACAATGAGAGATGCGATAAAATGAGATGACATTATCCACACATCTCCCATCATGCCAAACGACACAGATGTGCCGCTGTCGACGTGCGCTCTGGGACGTGGCTCGCGCATCTCCCTCGCTACAGTCTACTCTTTCATGTGTGTTCTGGGAACCGTCCTCAACCTCCTGGTGATCTATTTGGTGGTGACATTCAAGAAGCTCCGCACAGCCAGTAATGCATTTATCGTGAACGGCTGCGTGGCGGATCTGCTGGTTTGTGCTTTCTGGATGCCCCACGAAGCAGTGGTCACCTCCACTGGGACTTTTTTGGTGATCGGTTACCAGGCGTTCAAAGAAGCACTGCTGTTTCTGGGAATCACCGTGTCGCTGCTCTCCCACTCGCTTATTGCGGTCAACAGATACGTTTTGATCACCAAAACCCCTGCTGTGTATCAAAGCCTGTATCAGAAGAGACACACCGAATGGATGATCGCAGGATCGTGGTTGATCTCCTTGGGCTCCTTGTTCCCGTGGATCACATCCTTTCGGTATCCGGCCGAAACGTGTCGGGATGCTGAAGATGCTTCATTTGTGAAGGGAACATCGGTGTCTGTTTTGTCCAGTCGGTTTGCTACTGGTACACTGGCGTTTACTATCATCGGACAGACTTTGGTTGTGGTGTACTGCTACTTTAAAATCTTCCGGCGAGTGCAAATAAGTGTGAAAAGAGTCAGTATTTTGAATTTCCAAATCGTGAACAACCTTCCTTATTCATTCCCCAGAAAGGACAAGCGACTCGGCTTTTACGTTCTCGCAGTGTGCTTTATTTTTATTCTTACGACCGAGCCTATTTTTTGGGTTCTCGTCGTGGGACTCTTCGCCCCGGTGTCCGTGGTGCTTTGGACATCAACGTGGATTGTGTTCTGCACTATATTCGTGTCCAATCCCTTTCTGTACACCTGGAAGAACGAGGAGTTTCGTAAATCCTTCAGGTCTGTGATGAGAGGAGACTTCTTGCGGGGATCCACGGTTGGAGTCGAGCCCATCACCATCAATGCTATTTCTCACATCTTCCCCAGACAAAACAGCCGCAGGGCATTTCTGGGTGAGATGAACTGAGCTAGAGCTGCAAAAGCTTACGACTAGTACTGTGGCCAAATTTCGCTCGTGCCTGTCCAAGATGCTTCTACAATCTGCTGGTGATTTTTCAGTCATGAGCTGCATGTGCTTTGTAAAGATTTTGTAGCCTTTTATTTTTGTGGAAGTTGAAGTGTGAAGTGTTTTTTGTACTGTGAAGGCTTCACTGCCACTTTTTAAATGAGAAATGTTTCTGAATGTTCAAATAAAAAAAAAAAATCTCAACTTGTGTTGTTTCTCATCTTTATTTTTTTTTAAATGGTTTTTATATAAAATTAATACTATGATTTAATATTGCTTTTATACAAAATTATTTTGTTTAACAGTTATTTTAAAGGGTTTAAAATATTATTTTAATTTTAAATATTTATACTGTATCAATATTATAAAATGCTTGTTTATTTAGCAGTGCATTTTATTTACTATATAAATGCTTGTTTTATTTAATAGTGCATTTTTTGTTTAATATCAATTATATTCATATTTTTAATCCACATTTATGAAGTAGATTAATAATATATAAAATGTAGTGCATTTTCATAAGTTTGTTTGAATTGTCAATTATATTAATAGATTTTATTTTTAATTAATTATCATAGTGTAATAATAATATTATTATATAAAATGCTTAGTTTATTTAACTGTTTTATTTAACATGTTTAAAATGGCAATTACTATATATATTATTTTGAATTAATATACATAAAGTGTATACAGGTATGTGAAATGCTTAATATTTAATAATGCCTTTTATTTTAAGAGCCTGTTTCAAATGTCAGTTACATATATATTTAATTTCGAATTAATGTACATAAAGGGCATTAATAGTTATATTATGCAAAATGCTTAATATTTTATTTAATAGTGCTTTTTTATTAAACAGCATGTTTATGTTAACGGCAATTATATTAATATATTTTATTTGGAATTAATTACTGCTGTCAAGCAATTAATCGCATCCAAAATAAAAGTTTTTATTTATATATGGGTGTGTACTGTGTATATTTATTTTGTGTATATAAATACACACACATACAGTATATATTTTGAAAATATTTACATGTATATGTATATATATTTTATATATAAATGTATTTAATATATAAACATAACATATTTTTCTTAAATATATAGCCTACATGTATGTGTTTTTTATTTATATATACAAAATAAATATACACAGTACACGCTCATATATTATGTAAACAAAAACGTTTATTTTGGATGCGATTAATCTCGATTAATTGTTTGACAGCACTAGAATTAATATTCATAGTGTATTAGTAATTTGTATCAAAAGCTTAATATTTAATAGTACATTTTATTTAACAGCATGTTTAAATGTCAATTATATTACTATATTTTATATTAACACATCAAGATAACATGTAATTTATTAATTTTATTTATTTCGTAAAAGTATTAATAATATTAATCATATATGTAAATATAATATAAAGTAAACTGTGTAATCTTTTTTTTTTTTTAGGTTTTCAGCACCAATTAAATAGCCAAAATCTCTTATGTTTCTTGTCTTTTCAATCACAATGTTATACATTTTAATCAGTGCAAGAACACCTGCGATGTAGCAAAGTTCAGTGGAGAGAATGGGATTTTTGAACCCTGTTGACATGGTGATAAAAAGTTACATCCAGCCGTATCTGCACTTGAACACTCGCTCGCTTACATAACAAGACTCTATTGTTAAACCTGAGCAAGCATCTGTGCCAGCGTCCTGAAAGATGACACTGATTATTGGCTCAAAGTAAAATGGTACAAGTGCAAAGCAGCATTATAAAACATAATTCCCTATAAAAACATAATGCAATACTTTTATCATTTTAATTATTACACATTTGCAGAAATTAATCAAATATATTCAAATAGATAAATTAACTTCTAATTAAAACCCCTTTAAAATAAATCAGTTAGGCTACATAAATCACCACAGCCTCTACCTCCGTGATTTTAGCTGCTTCTTCCAGATTCAGTATTTCTGGGAAAAAAAATAATCTGCCCAATCTTATAAAAACCCCGGCAGTTATATTTAATATGCGATCTGTCACTGGTAGTTCATATTCATTATCTTCAAAGTGTACACAAAGACATTTCCTGTAATTAGGAAGAACCCCTTCAGGACAGCAGAGGGAGCCTGTGGAGGGATGGAGAACACAAAGCATTTAGGGCTGGGGAATTCCTCCATGGTTTATTTGAAATACTGAGGAGGTGGGTTACAATCCCACCCCCTTCTCCTATAAATAAGATCAAGAGCTGAATGAAAGAAAGCACATTAACTCAGTTTTACTCTCTTGGAGCTCTTTGAATGTTCTTCAGAAGTGGACAGCATGGATTCAGCTTTACTGTTGACTTTGCTTCTGCCAGTTGCAGGTAAGTTTATAAATTTACTTCAGGCTTTCTTGCAAATGTCAGGATTTTAACTCCGTATGCTAAGTAACTTGAATATTTTAACATATTTTAGAGTCTTACCATCTGCTCTTCTTGTAGGCATTGCAGCTTAAGTGTTATTATAGTTAACTACAACCAAACTTTTTTTTTTTTTTTGGTTACTTAAAATGACTGAAATAAAATACATATTTCAAAAAATATATTTTAGCTAAAGCAACATTTTCATTTACATTTTGCTTAACTAATTATGCCAGTATATAGGCATATTTCAATAAAACAAAAACTACTAAAAATGACAAACGCACAACAAAATTATAAAACTTAAAAATTATTAAAAACTTTAACAAAAATGATAAAACTTTAGCAAAAATTCAAATGAAAACAGAATATTAAAAAAACATACGTGCAGATTTGAGCATTATGAAACATCTTTATTTTATATAAGACTACCATAACTGCATATGCAAATTTGAAATATTTGTATTTACATAATTGCACATTTCCTCTTTAGTCAGTTGCTTTGTAAATGTGTGCATTTTTAGTTATTGATGCACTGAAATTCTAATAATGTAATATTTTAGCTACTTTAATATTGTGAGCATTATAAAACAAAATTCTCTTTTATGATTTAATTACATATTATACATAATTTGCACAATTATTTTAAATCATCATTACTTAAATAAGACTTACTAATGAGTTAGTGATGAACTAATGGACAGTGTTCTCTTGAATAGTTGTTTCCCACGTACTGGACCTGCCGCCCCAAGTTCTGTTCAAAGTGGGCGAGAGGAGAGATTTGATTTGCAGGATGTCATCTTGTCCGGAGAAAGTGAAGTTTGTTTGGAACACATTAGAAGACAGACCGACTTTCGCCACTATTGATTCACGGGACAAAGAATCTGTGCTGGTCTTTGACAGTGTGACGAAGAATCACGAAAACACCATACTGTGCAAAGCAACCTGTGGAAAGGAGACAAAACAGGCCACAACAAAGATTCAAGTTTATTGTGAGTTCCTTGTATGTTCTCAGTTTCAATAAAACTTTAGTAGGCTTCATAATGCACTGTTAGAGGAGACCGGGGTAAGTTGTCACACATTTTACTCCAGTAAATATTTCTCAAAGTATGTTTAACACTGGATTACGTTAAATTATAGACTAATGGATGGATTTACAGCAATTATGACTCAAATGAATTCATGAGAAAGCAAATATGTAAAAGGTAACTACTGTTTTGGCCAGTTTGTGTGACGTCCAAAACCTGAGATATGTGACGTCAGGCCCCGGTCTCTTTTGTTTATTTATTTTTTTAATGCTACATCACGTAAGCATGAAATATCTAAACTCGTTTTGCTTGTTGACTAATATTTAAATCTTGGAATCCATTTCAGCTTTTCCAAAAAACCCTGTTATATCTGGATATGATAGCTTGAAACTGGGCGAGGAAAACGTCTTGCGCTGTGAAGTATCTTCTATACACCCTTCGGAGTTGCTTAAAGTGGAGTTTCTGTATGGAGACACAGTTCTTCAGACTTATGAGGGAGAATACGAAAAAGATGCATATTCATTTCCTTTTAAATTCAATTCCTCTAATGAGGATGATGGGAAGGCAATAACATGCAGAGCATCACTCCATGTGGATGGTATGCCAGCTGATGAGAGGACGAAGGAAACCTCTGTACCCATGACAGTTCTCTGTAAGCTACACTTGCATATTGTATATTATTAACATTAAATATTTTTAACTTAAACCCAAAACGGATGTGGGAATTATACTTCCTCTCTGAAGAAGCTGACCCCCATGATCATTAGTTTTTCGCATTGCTTTCACAGCTGCACCGCAAAATGTTAAAGTATCTGGAGTGACGGGCGTCCCCCTGGGATCCAGTTTAACTTTGACCTGTGAGGCCGAGGGCAAGCCAAAGCCTGCGTTTACATGGACGGCTCTTAAACCAGATGGCCGGTCTGTGGAAATGGGAAAGCATCAAGATCTCTTCATGCAAGGCGTGTCCTTAACGGATGCTGGTACTTACCAGTGTGAAGTTAGCAATGACTTGGGAAGTCAAAGGGCCAGCATTTTAGTAGTCGTTCAAGGTTAGTGCTTCATTTAAAGGCATAGTTCAGCCAAAGATGAAAATTCTGTCATTAACTACTCACCTTCATGTCACTCCAAACCTGTAAGACCTTTGTTCATCTTCAGAACACAAATGAAGATATTTTTGATGAAACCTGAGAGCTCTTTGACCGTCCATAGACAGCAATGGTACTACCATGTTCAAGGAAAGGTAGTAAGGACATAGTTAAAGTAGTCCACTGACAGGGAAGAGAAGAAATTGTTGAATAAAGTTGTTATTTTTGTTTTCTTTGTGCACAAAAAGTATTCTCGTAGCTTCATAAAATTACAGGTTGAACCACTGATGTGACTATTTTAATGATGTCTACACTATCTTTCTGGGCCTTGAATGTGGTAGTTGTGTTGCTGTCTATGAAGTGTCAGAAAGCTCTTGGATTTCATCAGAAACATCTTAATTTGTGTTCTGAAGATGAACAAAGGTCTTATAGGTTTGGACCGACATGAGGGTGAGTAATTAATGACAGAATTTTCAATTTTGGGTATTTCGGTGAGAGCCAACAGCCTAGATGGCAGCACTCCGACCCGAGTTCGATCTAGATAAAGGCAAAACTGTCAAAAAAAACATTTAAAAAAAGTCTAATTTTGAGACATTGTTTTGCTCCCAATTAAAGCTTTTTTTTTATTTCTTGGCAGCACCTCCTATGGATACCCTCATTGTAGCAAGTCCACAATCCACTCTGAAGGAAGGAGACTCCGTGAGCATTTCCTGCAATTCCAGCGGTGTTCCTGTGATACGCGTGGTGCTCAGCAGGAGGGTGAATGGTGTAAAAACAGAGCTAACGTTTAGTGAAGGGGCTGAAACATCAGTTACCTTTGATTCCGTCAAGCTGGCCGACTCTGGCATGTTTGTGTGTGAGGCTTTCAATGATTATGGCAGTCAGGAGGCCACTCTCAATCTAACTGTTGAAGGTAAGACCTTGAACGTCTGGGATTAGTGGATATTGTTAGTACAAAGATTGGTCTGTTGAGTGCAGTTACAGTGTGGGTTGTAATAGTGTATAAAACAGAAAGCCAGAATCAGTTGTAGTCTTTTGTCTCCTAAAGACACTTTGAGAGTGATGAGTAACACTTAAACAAATTATGGTTCCCATCTTAAATATGAGCTTGAAGTTCAATGCTTTGCAAATTCAGTTTGAGGCACCAACTCAAAATTGGTCTTTTTTTCCCCCTCACAGCTCATTTGTTTGAAGTGGCGCTACAACCGGACGATGAGGTCGTGTTGGAGAGAGGCTCTGGCCTGATCCTCTCCTGCCAGGCATCAGGTTGTCCTCAACCCAAGTTCTCCTGGAATAATCTTTCAAATATGACGATCCTCAGGCGATATAAGACAGATGGCTTCCAGTCCCAGCTGGTTTTCGATCTAGTAGAGTTGGAAGACGAGGGAACTTACCTTTGTGAGGTCACGTGTGGCTCGATCAAAAAGTCCAAACAGACAGAAGTAAAGGTGTTTTGTAAGTATCTTGAAAGGTTTTCCATCCCGTCTCAAGTTTTTAAAACATTTTATTGGGAAAAGGTCCCCAAGCATTATAATGATCCTCAACTCTGGATCTCGAGATCCAGTTTCCTGCAGAGTTTAGCTCCAACCCTAATCAAACACATTTCAACAAGCTAATCAAGGTCTTCATGATTAGTACAAAATTGCAGGTAGATTTAATCCAGGTTGTAGCTAAACTCTGCAAGAAACTGGATCTTAAGGTCCAGAGTTAGTACCTCTGTACTAAATAGTTGACTGGTTGATGAATGGAGAATGTATAATCAACATTTGAAGGTGAAATGTGTCATTTGGATGGAATTGCAAGACTGATCCACAAAAAGTTTTCTGAACTTTCCCCACATTCGGTCGACAAAACAAATAATCTTGTCCAAAACTCATTGAGCCAAAATGTTTGGCTAGTTGGGATGCTCTGACAAAAAAGTTTAATAAGAGACTACAAGATTTAAATAGAAAACTAGTTTATCTTACTGTCAAGGAAAAAGTCTCAGGAGTTTGAGTTGCAATTAACCAACTGTTTAAATGTGAGTCATCTGTGGAGAGTAATTAAGTCTCTTTAAATCTCTTTGTGGAAAGTTTTAAAAATAGCCTTCTTTGACACTGATTTGATGCAGGAAATAAAGCATTTATTATATGTTCCAGAACGAGAATGAGCGAAGACTTGAGAGGTTATCAAATTGGATAATGCTGTCAAAATTTAATACTCCTCTGATAGAAACATTATTGCTTTTGAGGTCATAGAGACGTCCTTAAAATGTTCTGTGGCTCTCGGCGGAAAACAACTCTTAGAATGTGCGAAGGAGTGTTTTGTTTACATTACATGTACTACATATCGATCAGCTGTTGTCGTTCAAAGTTCTTCTTAATCTTGTTGTACTTATTAGTCGGTGCAAATTTATACTTGAAAATGCTTAGATGTTCCATTTTCTTCTCTTATCAGCATTTCCAACAAGTCCTGTCATAAAAAATTCTGGGCCTTCTCTGGTGGGAGAGATGATGAAACTGACCTGCACTGCTCAGGACGTTTTCCCGGCCAACCATTTCCAAATCCTGTGGATGAATGGAGAGCGAGAAATGCATTCGGAAACTGGGTCATTTTCAAGTGGGACAATAAATCTGACTTCAGAGTATTCTTACCGTGTAAACACCGAAGACCAGGACAAATGCATCACCTGCAAAGTTTTGCTGGAAATGCGTGGTGTGCCAGCTGCTCAAGCAGTAAAGAAGGCATCTACTACACTGGCCGTTCACTGTAAGTCAAGGTATTTCTTTGTTTCTTTTAAATATGAATTTGCCTTGGGTTTTTAAACATTGTGCTCCTTTTACAGATCCCCCGAGAGCAACCACGATTACTGTGAGCCCACTGATGGAGTTAAAGGAAGGAGAATCCGTGAGCATTTCTTGCCTTTCCGACAGCTTTCCAGTGGGGCGTACGGTGCTGAGCAGGGTGATGGATGGCGTACAAACAGAGCTAATGACCAGTGATGGGCTTGAAACATTGTTTACCATCCCTTCGGTCGAGCTGGATGACTCTGGCGTCTATGTTTGTGAAACTTCTAATATGTATGGAAGCAACAATGATAGTGTGGAGATTACCGTGAAAGGTAAGTTACTAATTACATCCGGTCAAAATCAATCAGTGGCCACAGTATCAACATGTTGTAGTGTTTGAAATATCAACAGTTATTTGAAATAAATTCACATTTTTAGAGTGCCTTGCTTCTCCTTTTCATCAAAACGTATAAATTGTGTTTTTTCTCTTATTAAGTTGATCCTGTCTAGGCAACTGACAATTATTATGCCTCTTTTATCCCAGCACCACCCAGGAATACAACAGTGGAGATCTTTCCATCCACGGATGTTCAAGAGGGGCAGAATATCACCATCTGTTGTCACTCCGTGAGCTTCCCTCCTCCTACGGTGGTGCTCAGCAAGCTGGATAGCGAGAAAAATGTCTACTCTCTCGATGGTATATTCCTGCTGATCAACCTTACTCCTAATGACACAGGCCTTTATCAGATCAATGTCACCAATGACCTGGGCTATGAGACTGAAATTTTCAATATTAGTGTGATGGGTGAGTAGAACTGGTCCTATATCATATCAAGTTAATGTATTTCTGAGTACACTGACTACATTTAGTTTGTGAATTTACACCATGTCCTAACCAGACATGACACGGCCGGTCAAGTTTTGCACAAGTAACTTGTTCAAACTGACAAAATCCCAATCGATCAGAGCATATTTAATGCTTAATGTACACTTACGTAAAGTAGGATTTTGGACCAATTAAATTTCACTGTGGCCAGTGGTTCAGGTGCGGCCAAAATTGCGTACTGTGACATTTGACAAGGAACAAACTTGTTATGTGATATCCGGCATCAATTGCGTCGCTTCACTGATCCCTGACATAAGTTGTGTCGCTTCAGTGCAATTCACAACTCCTCTCCCATGGCCTGATGGGATAGTAAAGTGTCCATCAGATGTGCACACCTGAGGTACCATGTCAAAACCCAAGGGTATATGTCTCATAGGTTTTCTCAATTGCTGTATGTTAGGACAAGTGAAAAAAAATGATTTGCAAACATTTTACAGCATATTTCATATTTGCCAATCTCTTTGACTTTTCATTACAGAGAAAAGAGTCAACCCTCCATTAGGCTGGAAAGACTTTCTATTCCCTGCGATTTGCCTGGGAGTTGGTGCTGCGCTGCTCGGTGTTGTGGTGTACATGTGGAGAGATAGAAAGAAGGGATCATACGACCTTACAAAGTGCAATCTGAGCACAGTGTAGACTGTGTTTACATTCCATGGACTGTTTTGGAAGCAGCTACACTCGGCTGAACTGTCTTGTCAGAGCCAGGGCCTCCCAAAAACGAGAACTGCAGGTGACTGGATTCATCACCTTGAACATCAGGTGACAATAACCCAACTGGATGGGAAACTGCATTCTCCACAGCCAGAGACAATCAATGTGACCGTGATTTGCCACACATCCCCAGAGGAAAGAAATTGAACCGGAGCGGTGTCTTTGTGGTCTTTGTGTTGGGAAGTGTCAGCTGTTTTTGAGACCACCTTGTCTGCACTTAAAGAAGTGTGAATGTCTAAGCTTGAAAACCTGGGAATTATATATTTAAACATTTTAGCATTACGAGAAAATGACCACCAAGTTTTGATTGAACTGTTTGGTACATTTTAGATGTCTATACCAGTCCGTCTAATGTACCGAAGTAGATTGTGTCCTAAAAAAAAAATCTGTATTTAATTATGTGTAAAGTTTTGTCAAATGCTTTCATTTTCGTATTTATTAAACTAGCTTTCTGTCATTTGATCTGGGAAAGTGTTTTATGGGAAAATCCAAGGAAATTTTTAGAGTTACAGGAATCCACAGCGTCTGTTAAAGCTTCACTTTCTCTTTTGACATTTCACTTTTGCTTTTCGGTTTTCCTGCAATGTTATTCTTTCCATCCAGCACAATAAAGGTGGGATGATTCGGAAAGACGTATTCACACAGCATGTGTACAAGCCATTTCCAAAATTCCTACGAGACAAGAACAAGTTGATCAAAACAAGAACTAGCACACCTTCCAAAAATAAACCACTCCACATTTGTGCCTCCGTCCTTTCAAGACCAATCAAACCTTCTGAAAAACACCCCTATCTGGTTCCCATTTATTTTGGCCTTCAAATTAAGACCAAACGATTCCTCAGTCCTTTTTTAGTGTTTTATATTGATTTTTTTTTTGTCAGGGTTGCTATAAAAAGCTGTTGCCATGGTGACCATCCAGATGCAATGGGAAAGGGGGGTGGGTCGTGTTTTCATGTTCCACAGGGAAAAGAAGGAGAAGCAAAGGTGCGAATGGAACTGTGTTCTCTCAGAAAGATAGAGGGACGCTCACCCATTTCTGTTTTTAACCTCTTCATATTAAATTTAGTACAATCTTTTTGAAGAACCAGCAGTAAGTAATGTTCTTGCTTAAGAACAATTACAGTATTTTATCATACTTGTGCTAATATTTGTCTTTGTTTTGCCACTATACCTCACAAATGTTTCCAAAGAGGCAAGTATTTGACTAAGTATGAGTAATAATAGTGATGATCCTGATTTATAAGTGTGTTTTCCAGTAAAACACTTGCCTATTGTACTTGAAGTGTTTTTGAACATGGTGATTATGTAACAATTGTGTATTAGTGGTGTAAGTGCCTTCCTTGTGAACCCACTATCAGAGTAATTGGATGATGGTCAAGAACATCTCATTCTTGTTCTTGAAGTCTGTTTCCTGACATCTGATTTTTTGAAGTCACTTATATTTGAAGGAATGCTTCAACAGTGATTCATCTTATCTAGTTTTTAGCAGGGCTTCAGACAGAACGAATGCCATTGGCTACAAGAATAAAATATTTAGGAGCCATAAGACTTTTTTTAATTGATAAATTATAGAATTGCGTGGTACAAATGGTTGTTCAGACCAGTCTGTAGACTGATGTACTTTGAGTAACAATTCCTGGTTCATTTCGAATCGAAAAACGACTCTAAACGGCTCTAAATGATTCACTGACTACATGAATATGACTCAAACGGATAAGAGTTCATCATAATTATCTCAGTGATTAAAAAGAACGGCTTCATAAGAGTTGTTTGTTCGTGAATCATTGGCGTGAAGAAAACACCGGTGCACACTCTAATAATGAGGTGATACTTAAAGATATCTGATATAACTAGATTATATGACTAGACTAGGTTAGATTTTAAGCTATTTTTTCTTGTCGCATTTGGTTATATTTAGGCCTTACGAAAATCAACCATAGTTTTATTGTAGTTAAAGTGTAATAACCATGTTTTTTGGCAGATTGATTACCAGTTTACAAATAACATGGTTAAACTGTGGTAAGTGTAGCAAAACCATGGTTGATTTTTTGCAAGAGAGGTCATGTTTTTAAGATCTGATAAGAGATCTGGTTATTATTTAAAGATTCATATGTTTCTTTCCGAATTAGTGAAATTAAGATGAACAAACCCCTAACACTGGCCTGCATTTACTACAGACATTGATACCTCAAAATATGGTTTGTTGAAAATGAGTGTTAAAAATCCAGCAAAATAGTAGATCAGTTTAGAAGCTATTGAACTTAACACGGATGAAAAATCTTAGGTCACATCATTTTTTTACAACTTGCAAACGTGTTTTTTTTTTTTTTTTTGGAAAGATGTTTCTTCAGCAGAACAAGTTGTATTGATAAAATAAAATCAGTTCCACAGTTTTCAGTTCTTTAAAAATTAAACATGGCGCAACCTGACTAAGGTCTATTATAATAGAAAGTGGGCACTATGGTTTCAGACCATCAACCACATAGCAGCATGCTAAAACCACTTAAAACACATTAGCAACGGCCTAGCAATGCCCTAGCAAACACACACTGATTTTTTTCAATTTAATTTTCCTTTAAAGCACAATTAAAGTGAATCACAATATCATTGCTTGCTTGTTTTTTGTTGGTCATTGTGGTGGTCCCTGACAGTAACAGTATGGTTTTTGTACTCTGTTTGCTAAGACAAGGGTAATGAACCACTGCGATGACATTTATCACAAAACCCCTTCAAGGACGGGAAAGAGCGATGGTTTATACAGCTTGCGAAACCACCATTATTTTAAAAGCTTTCTTATGAAGAGTTTGTGCAAGACTGTGACACATTCTAACCCCCGGGCCCCTAAAAGCTCCTGCTTATGCAATCCTCCGGTGAAAAAGAACAGCAACAATGATTTGTGCAGAGTCCTGTCTTTTTTAATCACTTAAAGACACTGGTATTTCCTGGTTCTGCTGCTGTGTGGACACTGAACATCTCTAGAGCGTAGCGGCTCTAAACGCCTCCACTCCAGCTTGTTTGTTTGATTGCCGTTTAAAGAAAAACAGAATATTTATGGAGATGAACGCCATGGTTCAGCAGATGGCGTTTGACCCATGCAGGGTCTCTGCATTCTTGCGGCGCATCCTTTGCTGATATAGCAGATCAGCAGTTTTTTTTACAATATCCCCAGTGCTTTGAATTTTCCAAGAGATCTGTTGACTTTTTATTGTTTACTTTATGTATTTGCATTTATTTGGGCACTGGTACTTTATAGATGCACACAAACAGATGCAGATAAGCACTAAACTGCACACAGCTGCCACACAGGTCTATCTGCGTATTAAATGGAAGATTATCTCTTCCAAGAAAAGCAGTCAATAACATGAGGAAAGATTCATTTGGCTGGCAAGTTTATCAGTGCCGGTCAGATGAGTATTCTTTTCATCAAAAGACTTTTTCATGCTCACTCCGCAAATGTTGCTTTTGAACTTCAGATAGCACTGAGTGATATGCAATAAAACATGTAGTTTTATAAGACAACATCCGTATTGATGCAGTAACATCAGTTTTGTTTGTCAAAACTTGGACTATTTCATGTAAATATGGCAAAAAAAGATGCAAATGTCAGTCTGGATATCTGACTGTGATTCTGCCATAAGTATGCATTAAGAAATACACATAAAAATGCCTTTGTTACAGTAGCAGCAGTTCATAAATTCAGATGTTATGAATATAAAAGTAGTTAATAAACTGAAATTCTAAAAATCAAGATAAATAAAATAAATATATTTGAAATAAAAAATAGTTAAAATTATAATTTAATAACATAGCCTATGACATAAATATCTCCCACTTAAACCATTCGAAAACAGGCAAATCCTGTTTTCAAGTAACGCATAAACTAGACTTAATTTTTGTGTATGAGTTGAGTGGATTATTATTGAAATTTTTGTGAAATTTAGGGCTCACACGCTTAGATTTCTTTTGTTCAACAAAGCAATTTCGCATGACAGATGGAACCTGATGCGAAGTCTGCGCGGGGAAATCATTCAACCGACAATTCCAATCGAATGTAATGGATTCCTATTGAAATGGTTAGATTTGTGCACGTGAAAATTCGCCGAGCAGTAGGCCTAATAACATACCAATCCCACTCCTGTTTTTACCTCAACCCCTGGATTTCCTTGATAGAGCGACAAACCTAGCTCGAAAAGAAAACTCAGGCAGTCCTACATTCAAAAAAATAAATAAAAAATCACACCGCTTTGCTTATTTTCACGAGGGAAAACACGAACGCGAAACGCCATGAACAAGCACAAGGGGAGTTCAAACGGCGAAATGTCACAGCGTTCTTTTATTAGGCTAAATATCACACGAGGAACGCCATTCGGGCAATTAAATTGCGCATGATGCCTGTTTTTGCTGTAATGATTTGAGCTAATTTATGTATAGGCTATATCACAAGTTTCACTTCGAATTGAATTATTCTTAGTGCTAGGCTTTTTTAAAATTCATAATCTCAAATAGGCTTATTAAGCAACAGTAATTAGTAATTCCTGCCTTAATTGCTTCAATAATACAAACTTCGCCATAGTTCATGTAATGTAGACTAATACTAATGCACACACCAGTCTAGACTATATAGATAAGCATGCATGCCTACATATTTACAAAAGTGGTCTATTTTTAATTTTAAAATGACCTTGAAAATCCACTGCCCTCTGTGAGCTCTGGCCCCACTTTTGTGAAATCTGTGTGTGTGTATGTTTTCTACCGCAACACAATGAAAACGTCAAATGTAAATCTTTCCGTTGGCATTCTTCAAATTTAGTATATTATGCATAATGCATCCATGACATAACATGTTATAAACCTCATGTCATTCCACAGGTATTCCGGAACAGACTGGCCCACAATACAGCTGTGTGACCTTCCCATGTATACGGGGTACATCTTGAAGACAGTGATTATGAAGACATACTTGGCGTGAAGCTCGAGTTGTTAACCTCAGCACAAGCTCTGCCAACCACAGTACAAACTGTACTGCTCAGCCACCCTGACGCTATGACCTGAAGACCTGCATGTCAGAAAAATATTTTTAAAGACTTTCTAAGTGGTCTTAAAATACTTTTTTTGACCTTGTTTATTCATTTTAACCAGAACATTTAGAAAACTTCACAGAGATTAATCATTATTAGAGATGTTTGCTATTATTTTTGCTTCTATTTAAGGCTATCGACCGACCGTAATGTTTGTTCTACACACACACGAATATCTCAAATTATACACTTTTTTTTGAGGAGATACTGTTATTTTTCTAACCTATTGGACTTTTGATGATAAACCAGGCAAAAAATCCCATAGACTTGCCTTGAAAGATCCACATGACTTTTGAACTAGTAAGCAAACACCAGAAACACCATAGGATAACGACTGTCATGGGATCACGCACATTTTCTTACAAAAAGGTACAAATCTAGTTTAAAAATGACTGGAAACTAATCAAAAGTAATGATTTGTGAATTAAAAATAAGATTTAAATACTTTTAAATAACACTTAAAAATGATTAATTGTTGCTGCACATGCTAAAGAATCTGTTTAAGTCTGTCCCCTTAAGATGAGAATGTTATTCAACCCCCCCCCCCCCCCCCCCCAATGTTTCATGCCCCACAGACTCTCACTTTCTCTCTTTTTATCATATACAACCCAACCAGAACAAACACTTGTACCTTCCCCTTGATTCCCCTTGAGTCAAGTCAAGTCAAGTCAAGTTGAGCTTTATTGTCATTCTGCTACATGTGGGGACATACAGTGGAACGAAATGTCGTGCCTCGCAGGACCACGGTGCTACATAAATACAGACATACAACAATGAAGTAAAAAACACTATAAACCTATACACTACTAACCTACTGACAGATATTAACTATAAGTATACTATATATAAATATTTACCCTAAAAATAAAAGATAAAAAATACAAACTATGCGAATACTTCACATAAATACTGTACATGTGCAAAGAGAAACATTTTGAGTCAAGCAGCTGGTTGGGGAACAGAGCAGGATGATTTGTAGTGCCTGAGCATGTAAACATACATATATATATTGCTGAGTCTTTTGTGGGATTGTGTGCACGCAGCAGTGTGTGTAAAGTGTCTAGTGCACATAGAGGAGAGTGTGTTACTACAGGTGGTTTGTACAGGCCCACTCACCTGTGTGTAGCACACTTTGAATTGCACAAAAAAGTTTCATACAGTTTTTTTCTTTGGTGTGGTAAGGTTTGGGGTGGGCGGTGGTCCATGTTTCAGGAGGTAGGGGTTTGCATTGGGTTTCAGAGGAGGGCGGGGTGGTTTGAATTCAGGGCTCTCACAGCCTGGGGGAAAAAGCTGTTGAGCAGTCTGGCGGAGCGGGCTCTGATGCTCCGGTACCGTCTTCCTGATGGTAGGAGCTGGAAGAGACTGTGGGAGGGATGGGTGGAGTCCTTCACGATGCTGTTGGTTTTGCTGGAGCATCGTGTAAGGAAAATGTCCAGGATGGAGGGGAGAGGGGCACCGATGATCTTTGCAGCTGTGTTCACTGTCCGCTGGAGGGTCTTGCAGCACTGCAGTTCCCGTACCAGACAGTGATGCAGCTGGTCAGCACACTCTCAATGGTACCTCTGTAGAATGTGGTGAGTATGGGTGGAGGGAGACTTGCTCTTTTCAGCCAGCGGAGAAAGTGTAGGCGCTGTTGTGCCTTTTTGGAGAGTGACATGGTGTTGGTGGTCCAGGTGAGATCCTCTGTGATGTGCACCCCCAGGAATTTAGTGCTGCTGACTCTCTCCACAGACGAGCTGTCGATGGTCAGTGGGGGGTGGTCAACGGAGTTTCTCCTGAAGTCCATCACAACCTCCTTTGTCTTCTCCACATTGAGGGACAGATTGTTAGTACCACACCATTCAGCCAGCTGTGCCACTTCCTCTCTGTAGTGCGTTTCATCGTTGTTGCTGATGAGACCTACCACTGTTGTGTCATCAGCAAACTTGATGATGTGGTTGGAGCTGAACTTGGCAGTGCAGTCGTGGGTCAGCAGTGTGAAGAGCAGCGGGCTGAGCACACAACCTTGTGGGGCACCTGTGCTCAGTGTGGTAGTGCTCGAGGTGTTGTGGCCGACACGGACTGACTGAGGTCTTCCGGTTAGAAAGTCCAGGATCCAATTACACGGGGAATTGTTAAGGCCCAGCAGGTTTAGTTTATTTATGAGCTGTTGTGGGATTATTGTATTGAATGCTGAGCTGAAGTCAATGAACAGCATTCTAACATAGGAGTCTTTATTTTCTAGGTGGGTAAGAGCCAGGTGGAGGGTGGAGGAAATTGCAGCATTGTTACACCAGTCTTTGTTGATATACACACACAAGCCACCTCCGCGGGTCAGACATTAATTTGCAGTTAATGTAGCCAAATAGAGGCCTCTCACGTTTAATATCTCATAGAGATGGTCCAGTCCAAACTATGAACTCTGTGAAAAACCGTCTGCCATCCTTTTATACATTCGCAACATACACAATTTGTCTGACGTTTGTGTTCTTAGCTTGCATTCAATTTCTTATGGAAATAAGCAGTTGTAAGATGGTTCGTTGTTGTGCATGGGCGCTAATAAACAGCACCTTGTTCTTGGTGTGAAAGTCTCGCATGAGCAATGTTTTCCTTGTTTTTAAACACCGATATCCATTTTAGGAGATGTTGCACAAGTATTCCTCACATTAACCATTAGTTAAACTGCAAACTGTAGTGTTCTACAGCGCATCTATTATTAGAAAGAGCCTCAGCTCTATATTTCTGGACAAACAAAAGCGCGCGATCGGTCTTCTCATGCATATTAATGAGATTAATGAATGAGATGTGTGATGTCTTTGAGAATACAATCTCACTTTAAAGCCTCTCCCATGCCCTTTAAGATGCTCATGCGTGTCAAGCTGCGATTCAACATAATTAAGGATCAATTTTAATGTGCATCAGTTCAAAATGTGGATCAAAAACTTTGGAGAGCTTGCATTTCAGCTGCACTAGAACCAGTGGATCCTTATCAAATTATTGAGCAGCAAGAAACCAGCGTTTTTCAGATGATCAGCGTTATATAATAGAAGTGTCATTTCACATTTCTGTATATATGAGGGAAAGCATATTGTGATCGTGTTACATAGACTGTGCTTGAGTTCCCATCCCTGTCTGCTGAAGCAGTTACCATGGGAACACCATTTTTCTCCTCTAGTATTGATGGAGCATTGAAGCTTTGTTTTAAAGTATTAGAAATTCAGGTCTTGCACAGTTTAGTTTTTAGTTCCTGTTGATCTTTGGGAGTTAAAACTTGTGTTTTACTAGCTGTTTATTGCATTCATGTCTTTGAATACTTTATAATTGAATAGCCTAGGCCTACTTGTTTTAGTTTTTAACTCATTAATTTAATTTTTTAGTTATAATTTAGATTTATAGATTTCTTTATTATTTAGTTTAAAGTTTAGAAGCCATCAAAAATGCTGTTTTAACTTGATGATGAGATTATAGGCTACCTCTTGTTTTTACAGAAATGTAGCCTATATCATGCTTTATTTGTGTTTCCTGTAACAACAGTCATAGATCTTTATTTCTCTTTATTAATATTAATTTTGAATTTTGAAACTTTTTAAAGGACTTTATTTAGGTTTATATGATATAATGACCTAGTCTAGACCAAACATTTGTTATAAATTCAGTTTGAGAGAACAAATCTTTCTATAAAGTTTCCTCAAATCTGTGGTAAACTATAATAGACCTACCTGAGAAAAGAGTGACATCTGGTGGTGTTGTGCTGTAAAAAATAAAAAAATAAATAAAAATAAATATATATATATATATATATATATATATAACATATTTAAATTGTCAGCTGACTTTCAGAATATATATTATATATTATATCAGATTAATAAATTCACACAAAATAAGTATTATCTGAAAAATATTTTATATTTATAAAAACATAGAGAACTTCTGTCTTTTGTGTTTATAGAAGATATTTCACAATATTAAAAATAAATTAATTAATTCAATTACTCATAATACTCCAATCAACATACATCTGTGGAACCTTATATGATAATTCTTAAAATACTGAAATGTTAATTTATTTAATATTCATGACACTGATGCAAAAATACACAAGAAATTAATTATGGGTATTTCTGAAATTGTTAAAAATAAATGGATAGTTTTAAAAGGTTATTCAAATAAATAAATCACATATTACATTACATTACAACTGTGCATCTATGCAATGAAAAAATGTATATTGTTAAAAGGGAATTTTTAATAATCATAACAAAAAAAAGTTTTTTTAGAAATACTCAGTTTATAAATTCTGTAACTATATAATTACTATTTTATAAAAATGTTGCTAACATTTAGCCTATATATATATATATATATATATATATATATATTTTTTTTTTTTAGAAATATTCAGTTTTACTTATTTAGTAATAAAATAATAATCTATGAATGTCTATAGCCATATAATTATTCTTATAAAATATTAAAATTTTAATTTTATTTTATTTTAAATAATTATAATTAATTTATATATGGCATTAATACAAACACAACAAAAATCATATTGTTCCAGAAATGGTTAAATTTGTTGGATAGATTTAAAGTTATTCAAACGAAGAAATGAAGACATTAAATTAGTTTGTAAAGAATAATTAATCGTATTATTAGACTATTAGAAGCATATTTCGCTCGTAAATTTAACCTTGCACGATTTTTTTTAGCATGAATGAATGAATGAATGCATGAATGAATGATTCACTTCTAAATAAAATAAAACGTGTGAATATTTCTAACACGGATGAAGGAATGAGGTTTTGTTTAATCCTACTCTGAGTCAGTGCCATCATGACGCACGCGACGTCAGGACTCTTCGCTGTCTCGCGACCAGACGTGAAGCCGCAGAGCTGCTCAACGGCTACCGGAGACGCTTGGCGGAAAAATGCTCCCGCTATCCATCAAAGATGATGAGTACAAGCCTGCCAAATTCAACCTGTTCGTCACGATATCGGGCTGGTTCAGGTAAAGACAGCAAAATGCTAAATATTTCATTGAGTTTTAATCACAGCTGTCGGCTGTGTGGCTAAGGCAGTTAGCATGCTAACGGTAGTTAGCTCGCGAGACTTCATTAGAATGTGGTCTTTTAAATATCATTTAAACTTTTCTTTAAAAAAACACAACTATTAAATGCCAAAAAGTTAATTTAACTGTTACAACAAAGAAGCAGCTAATTTTTCAGCTTGACAGATGTTGGCAGGACGAAGTAAACATTTGACACAATCTGTAATATCTTTCATTCTACTTCATAAAAGGTGTTAAAATCTATTCCGCATCAAAATGCGTCTATCGAGAGATTATTTGGGCCACATGTCATTTTTTCTAGACCATTTTATTTCGATAAATTTACAGTAGTGTATTTGCTTAGCTATGGGTTCCTAAAGCCAGTCTGTCTGGTCAGGCCACTTTATAAATGAATCAGTCTGAAACCACTTTCTTTGTGTCCTTCCCCAGATCAATTTTTGCGGATAAAACCTCTCGCAATCTGTTTTTCTTCCTGTGTTTGAACCTGTCGTTCGCGTTCGTGGAGCTGATGTATGGCATATGGAGTAACAGGTAACAGTAGGGGGCCAAACACAAGAATATGCCACGTAGGTCTAAATGTGGGATGAGCTAGTGTGCTTTTGTTTTGGGCCCTAGCTGCTGTTTGCAATGTTTTGATTGGGGTTTCTCCCATGAGCTTTTATCAGGTTGTCCTTGAAGTGAGATTGACGGCTGATCAAAGTTTAGCAAATACAGGATGTGTCTCGAAACCTATTTAGGTGCCTATCTAGACAGCATATTTCTGGTGTTTAGGTGTGTTTGAACGTTCAAATACACCTCTGATGCCTGAAAATGCATTTTAGATGGCAGATCTTACTTGGTTTTGAGAAATGGATGGAATATTTTAAATATAACTCTTGTGGGGAAAATCCCGTTGATAAAAGGAAGTGGCGTTAACCATTAGTATGCCATTGTATATTAACAACTATGTCTTACCATTTGTACATCGTGCATACTCTTTAACTGAGGGTGTAACATTGTTGGTTTAGGCTTAATAAAAAGATGTATATCTATATATGCGATTAGTTTTTTTTATTGAGATACAGTTCGCGCACACTTACAGTAGTTTGCACTGACAGAGTGACCAGAAGTTATGTATTTTTAGTTTGATGTGATTTTAGGTGACATTGTTAGAGATGCAACAGAATTTAGCATTTCAGCATTATGCAAATGAGACAATCCCACAATTTTATTTTGTTATTATTGTTGTTATTATAATAATTTATTTAATATGCTATCTTTCTTTTGATAATATTATGCAAAAAAAGACACAATCTCATGAATCAGAGTGCAGACAGTGAAAGTTTTATTATTATTATTATTAAATCAATAATAATACCAGTAGTAATATGTCATTTATAATAGTATACATATTTATTTATTTATAATACATTATTAAAACAATGATAATATCATGCAGTTGTTATTATTAATTGAATATTATACCAATTGTACAATCCAACAATGATTATTGTTTTTATTATCAATTTACTTTACTAATTAAAATAGTTTATAAACAATTTGTCTGTTTAAATCATTATTAAATATAAAAGTATTAGTAAGAGTATAATTGAGTTATTACATGTTTTTGTGTATTATTAAATGTTTAAAATATATTCATTCATTTATGTAATTTTGCATACTTTGACCCATTTGAAACTAACTTGACAACCAAATCATGACAAAGTCAGCATGAATGAACCTTTTGGAGTATTTTAGTGAAAAAGTGAAAGGCCCTACACAATGTGACTCTGACCTCAATATGAGGCAGGATGAATTTCTCAGGTTTCTTGATAATTAAACACTTCCCTTTTTGTGTTGGTTTGATTCTCAGTTTAGGTTTGATATCCGATTCCTTTCACATGTTCTTTGACTGCACCGCTCTCCTGGCAGGCCTTGCAGCATCGGTCATTTCACGGTGGAGGTCCAATGACTCCTTCTCATACGGGTGAGAGAACATTACAGTCTAACTTAGTTTAAAAACAGCTTTTGTGGGTAGAGTACCAATGACACAAGTTTCCTAAAAATGATGCATTCACTTCTGCATGAGTAGCGTTGACCGGAAACTGCATGTGTTTGGTTTCATCACTGGGTTGTTATGTCCATTTTATTATTTTTTTAGGTATGTCAGAGCAGAAGTGCTCGCAGGATTCGTGAATGGCCTTTTTCTCATCTTTACCGCATTCTTTGTCTTCTCAGAAGGAGTAGAGGTGTGTTCTAGAATAAGATTACAGTTGATTTACTTGCCAAGTGACATACTAATGTACTAATACGTTTTTGTTGAATGATGGCATCTCCTCTCGTCACCAGAGGGCGCTGGAACCCCCTGATGTGCACCATGAGCGTTTGCTCCCAGTGTCTATAGCAGGGCTGCTGGTCAATCTTGTAGGAATATTCGTTTTTCAACATGGAGGACATGGACATTCACACGGTGGTGAAGGTAGTTATCTCACATAGAATAAGCATACAATCATGTTTTTAATTAAAAAACATTCCCCCTCAAGTTTCTGGTAATATGGGAAATATTCTGGTTTGTGGGGTTTTTAATGCCCGTTTTAATACCTAGCAGGTAAAAAATCAGACTTTTAACTTTTAACTATCATAAAAATTACAGTGTATATATGTGTATTTTTAATGATTCTCAAAGAAGTCTCCTATGTTTCAGAAATATAAAAAAAATCCTAGTTATTCTGAACTTTTGATCAGTAGTGTATATATAATGTATATAAATAGAAATATAGATAGATTAATTAAAAAAAGTTTAATGTAAAGATATATAAATCTAAAATTATAAATGTATATTTAAAAAAAGTGTATATATATATATGTATATGTATGTATGTATATGTGTATGTATTTTTTTAATATATAAGACAACCTATGTACATCAGTAAGCTATTGTTTTATATAAATTTTTATATGAATCAATTTTTATGTTAGGAATGTTATAAAAATATTTGTATATAAAAATATTTATAAATGCTGTATGTATAAATATATATTCTTAAAATCTGTGTATATGTAAATGTATTTTATTAGCATACAAAATAGGGTTTTCAAATCGATTAATCACGATGTAATCACATCCAAAATAAAAGTTTGTATTTACGTAATACATGCATGTATACTGTATCTATTTATATGTATATATAAATACATGCATACACGTACATGTATATATTTAAGATATTAATGTTTTTTACTTTGTATGCGATTAATCATGATTAATCAATATGACAGGCCTAATATAAAACACAAGCAATGAGTATATATGTAGTTTCTGATTTTACTAAACTGAATATATTTATGCGTGTGTATATATATATATATATATATATATATATATATATATATATATATATATATATATATATATTCAAAAATATGTATTTCTTTAATTGTGAACATTTCATTAACATTTATATAAAATTGTGTGTAATTATTATTATTATTTGCTGAAATAAGGTGCATATTTTCTTTATATATTCTCTTTTTTTTTTAAGGTCATGGCCATAGTCATTCTCTATTTAATGGCAGTGTGGGACATGGACACAGTCATGGAGGCCATGGCCACAGTCACGAGTCCAAACACGGACACGACGATCACGGGCATTCACACGGAGGACACGGACATTCACATGACGATCCCCACTGTCATGGTAAGACCTCAACCTTATTGATTTGAGTGCAGTTTCTGTTATGACTCAGCACCATTATAATGCATCAGATGTGTTATTTGGTCCTCATGCTGTGTGAAAATTGCAGAAGCTGTTTTGATTGTAATGGTGTCTGGTATAGTGTGATTCATTTCTAATCTGTCCGTGTCCTCAGATGACCATTTGCACACACCAGGAAAAGGCTCCAGCAAGCAGATATTACAAGGTATGTCTGTTTTCTATGTTTGTTCTCCTCCAGATGGCGCTAGAGATCTCTTGTTGCAATAATTGCTTTGCTTTTGAACAGGCACCAGATTTACAATTTACAATCACATCTATCAGGTCTAGACAGCTTTTTCCTCTTTTGTAGGTGGACAATATTATGAATTCCTAATAGATGAGGTCCTATAGTCATAACTCCTAAAAAAATATCAGAAGTATTTCCTTCATTTTACCACTTGAAATTAATGCTCAGACATGACTGGATGATGGACTTTTATGTGCAACCAAGTGACACCTCTGACCATCCCAACCTCTAACCTTTGACTCGGGGCAAACCGGGTTAACACTGACCCCGAAGCGAACATGGTACACTGTCGCTTTAAATCCCTTTGTCCGAGCTTGTGTGGGAAAGAGCAGAGCAGAGAAAGTAGTTTGTACTCTTCACCCTGGCACACACAGAGAGAGAATGGATCCTTTGGGAGGCCTATTTAAGGGAGAAAGAACGGGGCATGGAGGGGAGGACCATGTAGAGAGGGTGAGGGGAGGAGAGAAGGTGACAGTGCAAAAGGTTACTCTGCCTCCATCCAAGCCGAGGGACCTCTTCTCCACTCCCCGTGATGAATTGCAAGTGGATTTAACCAGCCTCCCGTCCTGAAGATTTTTATGTCTTATTTTGGCTATGTTTATTACGCTTACTTTTTACACAGAATACTTGGTAGATGTACTCTGTTTGACAAAATGTGCAGCATGAAATATTCTGCACCGCACAGACTGCTGTATTCCAGAATGCAGTGTACTTGATTTTCCTATGCAGTGTGACAAATTAACCATAATTAGTCTAAAAATTTGTTTTTATACCAATGGTTAAGACATTAAAACATTTTTATTTTATTATTATTGCCATTTATTTAAAAAATTATAATAATTATAATTTTACCAAAAATATACTGGAATAATATTATAAGACAAAATATTATTTATTATTGATGTTATTTTACATGAGATAATTAATAATAATCATAGTAATAATAATAAAAAATAATATTAACTATAATAATGAAATTACTTTTACATATATAATTTTTTTTTTTCTGCCATTTATTAAAAAAAATTATAATAATTATAATTTTACCAAACATATACTGGAATAATATTATAAGACAAAATATTATTTATTATTGATGTTATTTTACATAAGATAAATAATTAATAATAAAGTACTAATAATACAAAAATAATATTAATTATAATGAAATTGCTTTTACTTTAAAATAAATATTTTTTCTCATTATTGTTATTATTATTATGAAACTATTCTATATTATTAATAGCAATATTTTGCAAAAGAAAAAAGGTTATTATCATTGCTATTATTAAATTACCATTATTGGAATGGTAATAAAATTAATGATTCATATTATTTTATAAAACTTTATTTTACAAACAATTTAATGTAATATTTTATTGCTATTATTAAATGTGAATATTAATAATATTCATATATTGTTATTTTGCAAACTACATATTTTTATTAATAATAAATATTGTTATTAATGTTATTATTATTATTTTATAAAAACCGTTTACTAGTATATTATTTGTGGAAAAGTGATACAAAAATAAATTAATAATATAATATAATTATTATTCGTAGTAATAATGAAAGGAAAATATATTTTAATGATGTATATGTTCATATTTATCATTTTAATATTTTATAATTATTAATATTATTTTACATATTATTTGTGGAAAAGTGATCCAAAATAGATTAATAAAATTATTATTAGTAGTAGTAATGAAAGGAAAATAATTTTAATAAAATATGAATACTTTCATATCTATCATTTTAATTTTTTAGAGTCATTTATTATTACTATTATTGTTATTATTGTTGTGGTTGTTTTACAAAAACAGATTATTAGTATATTATTTGTAGGAAATGATACAAAATAGATTAATAATCAATTTAGTAGTAGTAGTACTAAATATATTTGTAATTTTTAAGTTTTAATATAAGTTCTAATATAAAATTATTAGTAGAATATTTGTGGAAAAGTGTTACAAAACTTGATTAATATAATTATTAGTAGAAGTAGTGTTAATGAAAGGAAGACGTTTTTAATTAAACAAATGTTCAAATATTTATCATTTGAATATTTTATAATTTATTATTATGCAAAATATATATTTTCATTGAATTCTCTTACTGATACACTTATGTTTTTTTTTTTTTCTTGATTGTATTCAGTTTATACAGCACAGTAAACTATCAGCAGTGTTGGGAGTAACGTGTTACAAAAGTAATGTATTACAGTAACCGATTACTTTTTACTGTAACGCAGTAGTGTAAGGCATTACTAATCAATTTTCAGTAATATTTTACTCGGTACATGTTCAGTAACGCTTGCGTTACAACACACTTTTAGCTCCAATTATTATTATTATATATTTTTTTTATTTAAAGTCGGGCTCTGACTTTATGTCCCTAGGGCCAGGCTTCGGGCCAATATTCACGTCATAGTTCAGACAGGGGCCGGTCCTCGGGCCCGTTTTAGGTTTCTCCTTATCTTTATCTTTCAATTATTGATGGAAAAAAAATTGCCGCGCTGGTGGAAATAACATGAGTCCGTGCTGCCGCGACTGCCAAGAGCGGCTCGACGGTGTTTAGTGTCCCGCAGCAGCAGCGAGCCGTCAGCACAGATGAAGAGTTCTGCTTCAAATACACACAATAAAGCCAAAGCCCCAGCAAAAGTAATTACTATGAATGTGTCCGCAGGGAAATAATAAGGATTCGCCATCTCCTTGTTAGACGCGCCTTTAGAGAGAAGTGCATCTTCACGGATAACGATTGTATTAAATAGTTTTTGTTTTCGTTTTTATTTATTTCATTAAGTAGTAATTTAAATCTTTCTATAGATATATTTATTATGTCTGTGAGGCATGTATTCGCTGTCTTTCGGTTCATTTTTGTGGAGCGCTCCTGTTCAAGATAAAAGCACAACGTTTTGTTGATATTGTGAGTGCACACAAATAAAAGTAGACCCTTTACAGTTCAGAATGATGCATTACTCTTACCTTTATGAGCAAAAATTACGGCGTAAATTGTTTCCATTGAAAAAAATTGCAATTGATTGCGCTGGTGCCTCCATGTCCTGCGCTTTAGCTTCCACTCTCCCCACGAACTGGATGCAGCACACATTTATCTAGGTTTAACGTTTAAACATTGTTATATGCTTGAACTGTTTTAGTATATCTATAGATTTTATTTTAGGCAAGTCATGATGATTTGAGAAGGCTAAATTGATCAAACATAAGCTATGATCAGCCTGCCGGTCTGCCGCTGGCCGCTTGGTCGTTACTTTAAGAAAGAAAAAATTTATTTAATGAACAAAAAATGCTCCAAACGTTTTTTCTAAATGAACTTAATAAAAATCCGGAACGAAATATAAACACTTTGCCATTAGGGCAGGGTAGGGCTCTAGTACATTTTGTCATTTTAGAATGTTTAGTTCTACTTCTGTAGATATTTTGGTGAAAGTAACTCAAAAGTAATACAGGAGTCATGTAACGCATTACAATTCTGAGACAGTAATATTGTAAGGTAAGGAATTACTTTTAAATAACAGTAACAAGTAATATGTAATGTATTACAGTTTGGAAGTAACTTGCACAACACTGACTATCAGTAATAGTAGTAAGCTAGTATCACTATTAGAATTTTATTCTAAACACAGCCACTGTTTTTAAGGACACAAAGAGCTCCAGAATTCTTGTTATTTTTCTAGTATTTGCTTTGACCACATTTGGAAGGGGACTTCACTTATTAGGAGTTTGCTCCATTACTGCGGTCGTGCTTTCTGTAAAACTGAAAGTACCCACAAGTATGTCATATCTCATTCTGAGGCAAGGAAAGGACTTAGTAGACCGTCTCATAGCGTGCCGTCACACCACAGTCCACAGCTATTCTCCAGTACAGACCTCTGAGTTCAGGAAATGTTGACTGACTCACTCATGTTGGTTTTAACATAGTAGCGTATGATATTTTCTGGACATTCAGTCAGGCAGGACAGTCCTGCAGGTTGACCTGCACTCGTATGACCTATTTCTGGAATGACCTCATCAGTTTGAGGGCTACTGCTAGAGACGGTATCCAAGACAGCGGGTTTGTTCCGTCTGCAACAGTCGTATTTAAACATTAGTGCTAGCAAATGTTGTATCCTCATCCCAGACACAATATTAACTCAATATTAGTGATTTTTAAGTGAAAGCAGGACCTTTAAGCCCTAGTGTATAAATTGATGTAAATTACCTAAAGACACTATTGAAAAACTGTCTACTTAATAAGTGACCAATTTGGAAAAACACTAGTCATTAAATTTTACGCTAATTGCTTTTTTCTTTTTTCTTTTTTACTCACAATTTATTCAAAAATATTTGAGGTTATGAAGTTACTAAGCCCACACAAATCTTTGGTAAGATTCAATTGAAATATAAAAAATACATTTATTTGTAAGTATTTGTAATATTAATAGAACTAATATTCTATAAATATGAATGTTTCTTTGTGTATATTAATATTGAGATGTATTCTCAATATAGATATACATAAAATTAATATTAAAACAAACATAAATATTTATAACAATTTATAGTTATTTTAAAGTTCATAAATATTAATGTATTAGTTTTAATATTAAGTATATTAATATTGAGAGGGTAATCTTTTTTAATATTGAATATATTTTTATATTTATATGCACTACTGCTCTAAAATTTCATGTCAGTAGATTAAAAAAAAAAGAAATTAATATTTTTATTTAGCAACGATGTATTAAATTGATCAGAAGTGACAAATGTTTTGTAATATAAATACATATAACTGTATACATAAATGGTAGCAATATGAGTAAATATTATTATAAACATTATATATGTCTTTACTATTTGAAAGAAATTTCTATTCATCAAAGAGTCGTAAATAAATGGATCAGCGTTTTAAAAAAATTAATATTAATAAGAACTTTTTCTTGAGGATCAAATCAGCATATTAAAATAATTTCTGAAAGATCATGTGACACTGACGAGTAATGATGCTGAAAATTCAGCTTTGCATCATTTTGAACAGTATTGTGTATTTTTATTAATTTTTAGAACAATAAATCTAAACCCTCATTTTCTTCATTTCAGGAGTTTTTCTCCACATTGTTGCGGACACGTTGGGCAGTGTCGGTGTCATCATATCAGCCATTCTAATGCAAAAATACGACCTGATGATCGCTGACCCCATCTGCTCCATGCTCATCGCGCTTCTCATAGGAGTGAGGTGAGTTACGCTATTATAAGCCCTGGCCTTTCTCGACTTGAGACAATCCTCCACCCTCAAACCCCACCCAGAAACCCTCAACAGCACCTAACACAGATCATACAAAAGCCACTTCACAGTGCCCTTCACCAAGAGCCCTGTAAAGCCGTTGGCGCTCCAGTCGGGTGAATTAAAGGATACATGCTCCGAGGGTGGAGGCCAGAGCACTTTCTCAACATGTGGTGAAGCCAGAAAACCCAGCATGTGCCTCTCTCATGTGGCATTTTTCAAACAACTCCAGTCGAGAAGTGAAAATGCATAGCATTTCATCACTTTTTAAACCTACCCATACTCTTGAAAATGCCATCAGATGCTTTTATGGTGATGAATATGCTTTATTTTGTGTGTGATGTAGGTAAATTTATGTAAAGGCTGTGTAAATTTGAGAAGGACAGCACCATGTTTAAATTGCAGATGGCTTGTGGTTACTGTGCTCCAGTGAAGAGGCACTGTTCGTGGCCCCTTTTGCACGAGTTTGAGCAAAGCCTTTACCGCATATTCATCTCGTCCCTCCAACCCCCCCCCCCCCTTTCCCTCTTGTCCATGTTTGAAGCTTTTCTTCTCCCTCTCTGGAATGTGGTGGCGATCTGTGAATGTTACAAAGGCATCTTTTAAGATGGATTTTTCCCTTCTCTTTGTTTCTCAAAAGAGGGCGGGGTTATGTCATCGAGACCCCGTCTTGGACATTTTTTCCCCTCTTATTCAGTTTTCCATGCAGTGACCGAATGGCAAATCCTGTGAATCGAGAGTAGGGGCTAAGATTGTGGACATTTTCCTACATTGCACCTGCGTGACAGCGTCTCGGTCTCATTCAGGTGCAATCTGGAGGCCGATCTGGTATGGCGCATGTACAAAGGTATCACACTAGTATGGAAAGCCATTAAATTCCAAAGCAGATAATTAAAAACAGCTGCAAACGAGAAATGAGCTTGTTAAAGAGCTCGTGAAGCTTAAGACTTCTCGTTCCTGTGGTCCATCTGTAGATGTTTCGTCTTTTGACACTGACCGATTTTATGACTAAACATGTATTGGTTTTCTGAGACTTTAAATTAAGCAAAATTTCTGACTTTACAGAATTGAATACTAGCATATTGTGTCATACTGTTCACTGTTTTTAAAATGTTTTAAGATGTCTTTTATGCTCACCAAGGCAATTTATATGATAAAAAATACAGTAATATCACAAAATAATATTACAAATTAAAATAACTTTTCTGTTTTATTTTGTTTTAAAAATGTAATTTAATCCCTTGATGCAAATTTGAATTTTACTTGAAATATAATCAGGGATGCATGCAAGTTTTTCAGTCTGGTTCTCATGAGAGCACCTGGAGATTTGTTATGCTGCTCACACTACACAGTGTGACCCATTAAATATAACTATAAAAAAATTTAATAATTCATAATAGTAATAATAGGATTATTGCTTTTAATATTTTTTTAAAGTAAAATAAACTAAATAATACATTTTATATTACATTTTGAAATAATGATTATTAAATAAAAATACAATTATTTTATAATATAAATTTTTTTTCTATATTTTTTTCCACTTAATTTACCTTTATTCTGTCCCTCCTCCTATAAACGTGCTGAATATTTCCTGTTTTTATGAAGCACCTCCCTTCACGTAAAAGTAACTCTACGCTTACTTTTCTTTGTAGGAGGGCTTGTACTCCTAATTTTAAAAAAAATTAGGAGCACGGTCAAAAATTTAGGAGCACCTTCAAATCAATAATCAAAAATGAACCTTCCCCATTACGAGGTGATATTTGACTCCTTAAAGTGATTTACAGGAATTTTGTTTTTACCTTTGTAATGGCATTTTTCTCACAATTTATTTCAAATTAAGGCAGAGTGCAATTAAATTCATAAATTCATGTTTTAAATATACAATTTTGAATGTAGAAATATTAAATGATTTAAATAACAGAAAAGACACATTAAAAGTTAAACTAAAGCTGCCAGTAGGTGGCAGTATGTCACTGATTTGATCACTGAATCATTAATTTAATTGGTTCGTTCGAACGGCTGATTCATTCAGAAATGAAGAACGTGACTGTCTTTATGAATGGGTAATTGAATCATTGACTCACTAGATTCGTTTAAAAACGCAGTTCAGTCATAAACGAAACACCGCTGTGTTTGAATGGAGATGCGCAGCGGTTCAGCTGGGACTTTGTTTGAAACTATTTTCGTTGATGAAATAGAGCAAAATAAGGCAATAGTGTTGTAGTCAGACAATATAAGTCACTTAATATTAACTTCGTTTAATGGAACTGTTGTATTAAATCAGTATCACATTTGCAAACTCCCTTAATAATAAGCTGTCACTCACAAAACTCCATTGTAATCAACAAAGCTCCTTACACAGCACAATGAATTTCTTATTTATACTGTCTACACTTTTTTTTTTTTTTTTTTATAATGAGAGAATACATTACTCAACGCTGCTAAAACACGTAAGTACGTTAGAAACCTTTAAAGCTCACTCAGCGCAAAGACAAATATGCTGATCGGGTCTGTCGCACTGGGGCTCCTAAATATTTTTTCATAGTCACACGCAGTAGTTTTCAGTCGCAAATGCGACTGAAATGGTCGCACTGTAGAGCCCTGCCCAGTGCACACCTAAACATCACAAAGTGGGAGAGAGAGAGAGGGGGAGCAGGATGGGGAAAGGTCCTCAAGTCAGGATTCAAACTCGGGACGCCCGTAGCACAACGGCACTATATTTATATATATATATATATATTTATATATATTTATATATAGTGTGCACTTGCTTGGCCATTTGTAGTTGATAAACAGGAAAGTGGGTTCAAGCGCCAGCAGAAGGCAGTGTAATGAAGTGGTCTTTAAGAGAAGCAGTCTATCAGCGGAAGTTTAAAATCAGCTCGTAAGTGTATTTACTTGTCTCAGTGTTTAGCGCATTTGCCGTTGCTAGGAAACGCTTATTTTGTTTACTAGGATGAGAGTTGCTGAAATCGCGTTTGGTCTCGTACTGTATCGTGTATCTTGTCAGTGTGTGCACTTGCTTGGCCATTTGTAGTTGGTAAACAGGAAAGTGGGTCCAGCTGAATTGAAATGATCATTTGTTGGTTTGGTATAATAAAGGTTATTATACCACGGCAGCGGTCGCGGCAGTCGTCGTGTGAAGCCCTCTTAGTGTGAAGACCAAAGAGTGTAAAGACCATCGACTCTACCGTGCGACTCCACCGTGCAGGGACACCGGCAAGGGATAGTAGTAGCTTTTTATTTAATTTTTTCATTGATATGTTTATTATTGAAATGTTGTTGTTATATGCATGTGTTAATTTTATTTAATTTCTTTATTTTCTTAAATATGTGGGTAGATAGTATTTATAGAGTTGTAACTTTTTAGTTTTAGTTACTTTTTCTTATTTGTAAGTCGCTTTGGACAAAAGCGTCTGCTAAATGACAAAAGTAAAGTAAGTAAAAGTATATTTTGGCACTTGGCCGTTGGTGGTGTCTTTTCTTTTTATTTTATTTTTTTTAGGGGAATTTTTTACATCTTCAAACCTAAAATCAGCAAGCTTTTATTTTGGTGGGTTGCCAGCAAGTAAGCACTGCCAGTTTTACCACTGCCGAGTGAAGCGTGTCAATAAATGGGATATCACCGTTTTTCATTTTGCGCTGAAACCGGCAGCGCATAGCCTACAAATGTGTTCAGTTTAAATGGAAATATTATACAGTATTACAGGTAGTCGGTCTAAAATGGTGATTGCACATTAACAGCGATCAACCATGTTTGTGCGCAACTTATTTACCCAGCGCTTTTTTTTTTATTTTGGTCACGCATGCGCACCTGCACACCACTTATGTACAATAATATTTTGTAACATTATAAATGTCTTTAAAAAAAATTGTATGATTTTTTAAAATTTTTTTAATTACTTTATTTTGTGTTCCACTCAGTACCATGCAGTACAATGTGGAACTTGCCAAATGTACTATGTCAAGGGTACTTGAACGGTTCAAAATTTGCATACTAAGTACAGCATATCTACTATATACTAAATAAATAGTAGTATGCTAGTACGCTATTCCAAACATCGCCCAAGTAAAGTGATGTGTTCTCCAGAACTAGGCTTAATGTGTTTGGGGAAACACTGCTGTTATGGATATAGATTTATTAAACACATGATACGCTAGTGTGAAAGATGGTTCTGTGGAACAAAGCATGAGTACATCTGCAACTCTAGACTCTCTTACGCAACTTCATGCCTGTGTACGTCTGGTGCAGCAGAATCATTTATCGTTGGGAGTATTGAGAGAGATAGACCATAATTGGCCACATGGAATGTCTGTGGTTCTTCGTTTGATCGTTAAGATGGACTCTACTTTGTTTGGACAGCATTTTTCCCATGTACCCCTCATTGTGAGATTGATATTCTCAGGAGAGCGCCTTGTTTTGATCCAGACATCTTGCTTGCATTTGGATGTTTGACCTTTTGCTAGGATGATGGACTTCTCCTTCATCAGCCGCACCTGAGGCGTGACACATTTGCGCAGGACTCTCGGCTAAACACCGCCCTGCTGCACGCCAACTGGGGGGTGTTTAGCTAAGGCCGCTCTGGGTGCGGTAGGCTTGCTTTAGGGGGATATCTGGGTATGGCTGCAGCGGCTGGATCTGTCCCGGTACCCTGTGATTAGTTGGAGGGAGTGGAGGAGTCCTGCTGCTGTGACCTACAGCAGTCCCCCACCACCAAAGTCTTCCAAAGACCGCTAATCGCTTTGGGTCCCAGCCTAAAGCCAGAGGAATGGGTGCGTAAAGAATGTTAACAGTAATTAACATTTGTTCTGGCCATACTAAGCTGGGCCTTTGAGGATGGATTCATTTGTCAGGCCTCAGTGCAAATGTGTTTAAACGGCTCTCCAAAGCTGCTTTTGTCGCATGTTATTGTGTTATTCTTTGATCTACTGTATTTTTTGCACATAATGCGCTTTAGCACTGTGCCGGCTGCTAGCTACTTAACACTGTATGTTTTTTATCGAATGCTAATTTATGGCTTATTGGTGCAGGTGGGGAACAAGCCACATATACATGCAACACTTTATTTAACGCTCAGCTCTGTATATAGAAGTAATCAATGTTAACTGAGGGCTGAATCATACAGTCTGGAGAGTTTCTGATTTCCGTCGGGTTTCACTCCATTTTCACTAATTGCAGGTTATTGTTTGAGCTACTTGAATTGATTTCATTTTAATTTCATATAAGCTGGTTTCAGTCAGTTAATTTAAAATTAAAATGTAGTTTTCAAAGTTGTTTTCAAGGTTCTAGCTCATTTATGTCCAAGCCTTTTCAGTTTTTAAGCTTGTCTCCTTTTTAAGTCTATATGTGGCGAATCTCTCAAAAGTGATTTCACCCCAAAATCAGAAGAGGGAAGAAAAAAAAAAATATATATAATAAATATATATATATATATATATATATATATATATATATATATATATATATATATATATATATATATAATTTAAATGATTAAAATCATATTTTTATTGTGTGTGTATGCAAGTTATGTTGGAAAATTTACTTAATTGTTATGAAAATAATGTAACTTCATTTTATTTGATTGACCACAAAACCAGTCATAAGTCGCTGGGGTATATTTGTAGCAATAGCCAAAAATACATTGTATGGGTCAAATTATTGATTTTTTTTTATGCCAAAAGTCATTAGGGTATTAAGTAAAGATCATATTTCATGAAGATAATTTGTACATTTCCTACTGTAAATATATCAAAACTTAATTTTTGATTAATAATATTCATTGCTAAGAACTTCATTTGGACAACTTTAAAGGCGATTTTCTCAATATTTAGATTTTTTGCACCCTCAGATTCCAGATTTTCAAATAGTTGTATTTCGGCCAAATATTGTCCGATCCCAACAAACCATACATCAATGGAAAGCTTATTTATTCAGCTTTCATATGATGTATAAATCTCAATTTCGTAAAATTAACACTTATGACTGGTTTTGTGATCCAAGGTCACAAATGTGACCCAGAAATGTTTCATGAGATTTGATTCAGTTTTACACAAATTGTCTTCTACATTGAGATTGGACCTTTTGTGACCATCAGCTATGTGGGATGAAAGTTTTAGTATCAGCGATCATTTGTAGAGCTGTTCAGAAGATGTTTGAACATTTGCAGACTCTCAAACTATAAAAATGAGCTTATGAATCCAAGCAAAAGTTCTATGCACAAGGTCTAATAGCTGTACAATCCTGTGGTTATGGCCATAGCTTGAGTGCAGTTGGTTCCTAGCAGGAAAGCGTCTAAAGCTTTTTGTGGTGGAATCCCAATAACTGCTTGCCCTAGAAATGGAAAAGTTTGTTAGGTCCAATTGCATATAAATCTCAAGTTAAATGTACCTGTTCTAATTCCCACTGCTGTTTCAGATGCAGACCTCACTAGAGTCACCTCATGCTTGTGGTGGTTCTGGTGTCATAAATATTTCTGTGCTCCAGTTAGATACTCAGGTTGTCTGGGCGTGATAACCAATCATTTCTATGTGGTTTAGAAGTGTACTTTTATGAGTGACTGCCTTGTGCCGCGTGACTCCAAGATGTTTTCCTGGTTTCCAAAAGAGTCCAAAGGTAATTACTAGCGTCCTTGAAGAAATATTTTATCCTGATTGTCACCCTGACCTGGGTGGTGACATTTCGTCTGTGTCACTGGCCAGCATAACCTTGATGCTCGCACGTAATTGTATTTCAACCAGCTGAGTCACTTGTGTAACTGCATTGCAGAGTTTTCGGGGCGGGTTAGCCATCAAGTGCCAGCGAACGGTGAGTAAGCGTGCCTCAGTTTCACTGAACAGGAAGGTGTGGAACAATAGTGTGATGTCAGAGGTCTGAGGTACCCTCATCCAGTACTTTCCTGTTTTCATTTTATTGTCCAAAAGAGGGACAAACACACCGGTTACTGAGAGGAATGCACAGTGGCCAGTTTTATGATGCCCTGTCACAGTATGTGTTGATGGAAACATATGGGAATTATAGAAAACGTTTTGTGGTGTGACATGCTACAATTAATCTAACACTATTTTAAACAGCATTTAAAAATATTTTATTTATAAATACAGCTTTTATAACCTAATTTTAATTGAGAGACTACAGGGAATAATAGTATATAATGTTCAGTATATAATAAGAAATATGAAATATCAATTTTGAATATTATTATTTTTTAAATTGTTTTTCATATAAATTTATATATTACATATTTTTCATTACTATACATTGAAATATAATTATTTTTCAGTTGTCACCTTGCTGGACTATTTACTAAAACCATTTACATAAACTAATGAGGGCAATAAGGTTAATTGTGACCAGCCCAAATTTCAAACATCTAATTGCATTCAGACAATAACATTTGCAGAATTACCTGGCTTTTTCTGCACTTTCAGAATGGATCTAATTTGTCGGTCTGCCAGTAGACTTGATACATTTAATTTTACAGGTGTACTAACGCTAATAGATCCAAAAAGGGACAAGACCGACCAATCAGGCTTCAGTTTCATGTTCATGTTTCATGTAAGGTTTCATGCAAGCTTGCTTGCTTGCAAACATTGCTTGGTAAACCAGTCTTCTTGAGGGAGGTATTGAACAGAAACGCTTGCATGCGTTGCACTTTAAACGCATCACCTAAAACACTTGACCACAAAGAGTACGGAGTAGTCCATATCACTATAGATTGGTCTGGAGCATAGTGCTTATATTAATATTACTCTCAATATAGGGTAGTGAAAGTCTGCGAAACCTCACTGGTCAAGACACAACTATTGTGAAATCGAAGCCTTGTGAGTAACATGATCACAGTTTTTTTTTAAGTTTCGTCAAAACCAAGTTGGGGCAAAATAGTTTGAAGGCACACTTTGTTGCAGTTTTTCAGCAATGTGTGCCAAGGAGTGTTTAGCAAGGTCAAATGTTGTGAAACATGTCTTTTATGCCACAGTTTCATGAACATCCAAATGAGATCACGATCAGCTTCTCCACTTTGGCGTGTCCCAAACTGAGGCTGGGGTTTCAGGGAGGAGTTCAGGAGAACATGGGGGTGATAGAGTAGATTAGGGACCGGGGAAAAAAAGTCCAAACCAAGGAACCCTCTAATGGTTCCCAGATGGAGCAGTGGTCAGGCCTTGAATGTTTCAAGGAGGACTGATGACTTTGTAAGATGCTGGCCTAGCCAAGACCTAGCTTTGATGGGGCAGAAACTGCTGACTGGTTAGGAGAGAAACAAGCCTAGTCCTTTCTTAACCGGTCAACCGTTTCTGCCAAGTGATTCTTCAGCAGAATGAATGGGTTTGGATGTCTATCCTGGTGTGCTCAGGGTTGCTTGCCGGCTCACACGCACTACAGCTGTTGAAATTACATCAACACAGCTCTCATGTTACTCCACCCCAACCATAAGATGGGCAAGTTTATGTTGGACCACACTGAGCATGCCCTGAAATAATAAGAATGAATAGAGTTCTTGTTTGTCATGATAATGACAGAATTTCCTCTCCTCTCAGCTTATAACACGATGTGTCAAGCTGTTAGGTCACTAACCAATTCATTACCAATGACATCTTTATGTGTGGTGTCCCTTCCTGTTGCCAGAGTTTGCCTAGTATTTGGCGCTCCATTAAGCTCATGTCTCACAGAACGGCGACTTATTTCTCGCCTCTCTCTTTCCCACAGTGTGGTTCCTCTGCTCAGGGAATCCATTGGGATCTTGATGCAACGGACTCCTCCTTCTCTGGACCATACCCTTCCTGAATGCTACCAAAGGGTGAGTCATTTCCATCTTCTGGATCCTATTTGTGATAGTTGGCTACTTGGTCGGACAGAGTTAACCTGGGATATCAACTGGAATTATAGGCAAGGCACTGTTTACATCTGGTATTAAGACGCGGTTTCATCAATCTGATCACAAGTGGACAATGCTAAATACTAGGAATGTGCATCTCTGTAACTGAGACTGATGTGATGTGCTTCTCGATGCATAGCCAACGATACGATACATTATAGATACGTATGAAGCAGCTACCAATGCAATGCAATTCACCCCTATTACAATGCAGTGCGATATGATTTTGATTCGATTCAACATGATGCGATTCAATCCATTACGATGCAATGGAAAACATATAATGCAATTCAATATGGTACAGATAGTTCACTCTTATTTCGTTGGTTCAGACAGACAGCCATGTTAATCAGTATTCTGTGTGACTCTAAGGACATGTCTCTGTCTCCGTAGTGTTATGATACGTCATATTCATGTAGCAGCTGTAGAAACCGTTTAGAGAGGAGAAATCAAACTACATATGAAATATTGGTCTCACATTACTGGTCACTTTCTAAATAATAAAAGTATAGCACATCTACTAATAATTCTATATAAATAAATCAGTTTTTACCAATGCAAATATGTTAGAAATGATGCATGGCGATGCAAATGCCAACTTGTATCCGATGCATATTTTTTTTAAATCGATGCATCGCATTAACTTTTATGCCTATACACCGATGCAAATCGGTGAATCTTACCATCCATATTAAAAACAGGTGTGAATGGGGTGTAAAACGTTTTGTCCACTTTTGACCACTTCCAGAGGTAGTCGAAACGCGCATTCGACCAGACAGCCACTAAATAAATCTATTCAAACGAAACTCGGAAAGAAGTGATTAAAAGTGGACAGAAGAGATGGATTAAAACGCCGCCTTCCTTGTACACTTGTAATGCGATCCAAAAGGCATTTTAATACCAGGTGTAAACAGGACCCAAATTGTTCCGAAATGTAACTGGCTAACCATTTAGCCACATTTGAAGAATGGGAACTTGACCTTTGAGAGTCAGAACCTCAATCTTCATCTCGTTGCAAGATGGAAGTTCCAGGTTTTTGCTTGAAACCGTTCTAGATAGCCAATGACGGTCCAAGCACTCTATTGAGCATCAGAAACTTCTCCAAAAAACTGGGGCTGCATTTGCTAACTTCTAATGTTCCCTGCAGGTCCAGCAGCTTCAGGGTGTCTATAACCTCCAAGAACCTCACTTCTGGACCCTTTGCACAGACGTCTACATTGGTACACTCAAACTCCTCGTGGCGCCTGACGCAGACTCTAGATGGATTCTCAGCCAAACGCACAACATTTTCACACAGGTGGGGACTGTTTGAAAACACAGCTGTAAGAACTTCGTCTCACTTATTAAGAGATGTTTCAAAGTTTCCATTACATGATCTTTTCTGCCCTGTGCCTAGGTTGGCGTTAAACAACTTTATGTTCAGATTGACGTGGCAGCCATGTAGAAGTCTGCCACAATTCTCCTGATCTTTGGGAGTCCCGGGACCAAAGGCCTTCTGTGCTGCTGTGGGGAAATTCTCCACCTCAACCCATCTGTTTTTGGGTTTCTGTCGCTCCACTTCCATCTTGGATCAAGACGGAGCTGGTGCAGTCCAGCAGTCTGACTCCACTCTTGCTCGAGAACAACTGACCAGCTACAACAATGTGATGTTGAGGGAAACAAGAACTTGCAACATTAGTGCACCCTCTCGATCATTTGAACTTTGTTTTTGAAGTTCCCCATTGCTTTTGATTTTTTTTTTATGATCCCAACAAACTGTTTCTTTTCCTCGTAATTTCTGCCCTTTCCCATCATCAGTATGGGATTTTAATTATCGGTGATATGAATGTGGAGTTCAGTGGAAATTTGTAAAAATAGCAGTATGCGATTCATTGACTTTTTGTACGTCACCTGCTTTGTTTTTCGGTTGTAAAGAGGTGCAGAATTTGTTCGCCAATGCCATTATGTAAACATAAATATTTGTCTGCATTTCTTAAGTGCCTTTTTAAAAATTATCATGGAGAATCGCTGGGACCATCATGTTTGATGGTCAACATGAATGCGATGAAAACTGGATCTTTATGACCTTCAGTTCTGTCTACAATTAAAACATTCCTTTGCATTTGGCTTTGCTGTTTATGCATGGTGTAAAATTTGTATGAACAAGTTCCTAAAATCTGCCATACAGACAGCATGACACAGATGCAGCTGTTTTCATCCAGAAGTCATAAAACAGCTCCATGATTTCTCCATGAATGCACAAGAAGGTACAAGCATTAGTAGGCAAGTCCAACATATTTGGAGTGAAATGTCAGAGCCTATTACTGTTTATTTCCTTTCAAGTTATAGGTGGAAACAGTTAATCAAGGCTGATTCTGTCTAGACACACAGACCTTTACCAGTTTAAAATTGATCAAGATTTCCTCCAGTGATTTTCTCAATATAAATAAATCTTTTACTTTGTGTTTTCAGCGGTACTTAAACCAAATTAAAATGAAATTAATTCTGCTCTGGAATGAGTTGAAGGACTTTCACTTTCATTTAAGAAGGTTTTAAAGGATGAAGAGTTTTGAGATATGATTTACAGGACAATATTTTCATTATATAAGTGTTAAACCAGATGTTAAATTTTGTTTACCAAGCTGTTAAAATTGCACCATGTTAGATTATATATATAACATACATATACACTTTTAACACTGAAATTTCACTTCTCCTTTTTAAGAATAAACCATGTTTCTTTGAGAGAAACACAGGATATTCTTGACAGTTTTATCACAGAACCAGTTTCAACCTTGCTAGGTGGAAAATGTAAATGTTCTGCAAAAAATATGACAAAGTAGGCCCACACTTATAGTACAATCAAATATCTTAAAGGGGTCATGACATGCATTTTTTTTTTTTTCAATGTTTTTTTTTTCGAGCATAAATTATTTTCAACCCTCATTCTGATCAACGTTCCCCACCCCTGGTCTAAAACAACTAGTTTTTAAGGGGCGGGCTCTTTAAGGCGTGTCAGTAATTGGCCATTGCTATGATTGGCTAACATCATTGCATAGGAAACCGTATCAACGCCCCCTCACTATTGCATGCGTGTTTTGACAACATGATCAAAAATAAAATGGTCATTTCCAGACAAAGCAATAAGAAATAATTTACCTATGGTTTGTGATGCACCTGCAGTCAGATCTAGTACCGCTTTATCTTTCAACAACAAATGTTTCTTTGTGAACTCTCCATGACACTGTGCCTTGTTTACAAAACAAAATGGTCCGACCAATCCTCAGACACGATCAGGTATGCCATTAAAAATAAACTATCCACTTGTTGCTTAAGCTGGGCTCCTTCTGATATCTGTACAAAGACGTGAACGAGCTATTTAAACCAAAGCGAACGTTCTTTCACTCCATTTGTCCTTCTGACGACAGACTCAGTCTGCAAACGTGCCTCTGTATACTGTATCCAGTGTAGAGAAGATAGTGGCAGTGATTGTAATTTCTATTTGCTTTTGACGTGACGCGATGCAACACTTGCATTCAGTGTAATCAAGTGTCAGCCATTAAGACTGAACACCAGTGGACGGGGCCTACTGTATGGTGAGCAGAGAAGACTATTCGTCGATATATTGGAGGCAGTCTTTATGCAAATGACTGAGCCTCTGTGATGTCACCTGGCACCTCAGATCCAAACGAGCCGTTTTCTGAGGGTTTTTACATAAATGCTTTTTTATTGATGATGAGGACATTTTAAGTTGTGAAACTTGCAGGATCTATTAAGTATACAAAGACCACTTCTATGTCAAAAGATCAAGGGAAATTTGATTTCTCATGTCATGACCCCTTTAAGAATGTTAGAAATTGTATAATATTCTTAAAGTCTTATTACATATAGACAAAAACTTAAGTTTTTTGTCAAAGGTGCGGCAAAAGATACATATCCTTCACTTGAACCAGTAAATGTTTAATGAAAGTTGGTGTATCTTGGGCTTTGCCCTTCGACGGCAGTATAAACCACATGCAGATGTGTAAACCCAATCATCTCTAAATACAAGGTGAACTCAAATTTGTCTTTGTATAAATAAAGCAGATGGAGGCAAACTACTTTCTGACAGTAACTTTGTTCACTTTCTATGCAATTCATGCTGACAGAAATGAAATGAGAGACTAGAAACAAAACCACAGATGTAGATGAACACAGTCAAACCACATGTAGGGCGTTGATGTGATCAGTGGCGCTGAAATGAGTGTCTTTATTGTACGAAAATCAATCTTCCTCCATTATGACATGCTCAAAGAAATTTCAGTATTTGCTTTTATCTTATTTACATTCTTACTGAGAAAGTTCCATTAAGAAAGGCTCTTGGTACGGAAACATTATGCCAATTTCAAAGAAAGCTCAATTTCAGAGGCACTAATGCAACCCAGATGCAGTTGGTCCACAATAACCTTTTCCATTTCCTCTATTATAATTCCATCATTTACTTTTTTGACAGCAAGAACATGACTGCCACACATCAAAATAATCATCTCACTCCTAATCTAAATCTTTTAATGAAATGCAACCCTGGTGCTTAAAGGTTAATGTGGTCAGATTTGATCTGGAATAACAATTGTGTCATTTGCGTGCTCTCATGACCCTCCGGCAGCTCCAGGCTCTCACGTGGACCGGCTTGTCTGCTTTTCCTTTTAAAAAACCCCAAGAGCACTGGAAAGGCAACTTTTTCCTTGAGGAGCACAAGCTTCTTGGATATCAAGAAACGTATGTGGAACTATCGGTCATCTTCAAGGTCTTCAATCCCTCAGGTCCACTGAAGAGTTTCAACATATCCACCTCCAGAGGGTGAAGGTGTCCGCTGATGATCATTGAGTGAAGTGGTCCTCCTAGGTCACTGGATGCCAACTCTTGCAGCATCCCAGAACGGATGGCCTGGTCCTCGGCTCCGACCCGAGCCAGACCAACACACACTGTGTCTTCAGTCATTGCTGCATTGAAGGAAAGAACATAGGATAAACCAAGAAAGCAAAGATCACAAAGCTTTCAATCAAATCTAATCCAATGTTTCATCAATGCTCGTCAGAGCTGGCCAGACGTCCAGATGGTTTAACCACAAAGTTCACAAAGATTTTCATGCAATTTAGACAGGTTTGCAAGAGTTACCCAGTTCCTCGCCCTGATCCCGTCGGTTCTGTAATATCTCCAGGAGTTGCTCAGCTGCCTGAGCGACAGTCATGTACCTGGGAGGCTCGTAAATCTTTCGACCCCTAGAAAGAAAGGGGACAGGTAAACTTTAAGGTGAGCAGAAGTATCTGGTGTCTTCTACCAATTTGTCTGGATCCTTGACAGTGTTAAAATTAGTTAACACACTGGAACTGGAGGATTAGTTCATTCCTGAATTAAAATTCCCTGATAATTTACTCACCCCCATGTCACCCAAATGTTCATGTCGTTCTTTCTTCAGTCGAAAAGAAATTAAGGTTTTTGAGGAAAACATTCCAGGGTTTTTCTCCATATAGTGGACTTCTACAGGGACCAACAGGTTGAAGGTCCAAATAGCAGTTTCAATGCAGCTTCAAAGGGCTCTACATGATCCCAGCTGAAGAATAAGGGTCTTATCTAGTGAAACGATAAATCATTTAAAAAACAACAACAAATTTCTATACTATTTTAAACACAATTGTCTTGCACTAGCTCTGCAATGCATGTCTATGACTTTACACATTACGTAATCATGTTGGAAAGGACACGTGTGGTTAGTTTTTTGTCTTTGTATTTTGGTCCAAAAGGCTAGTGTAAGGTAAAAAATTACATCTGATTTTCTCCAACTTCAAAATCATCTGACATCATTTTACCTTTTTTGTAAAGGGTGTTTGAGTGTCTTTGCACGTTCGCTTTGTAAACACTGTGTCGGTCCTTCAGCCTACATCACGCGTGACATTTCCAACGTGACTACGTACTGCATGAAGTTGTGGACGCAGAGCTAGTGCAAGACGAGTATTGGTGGTTAAAATGTATATACATTTTTACTTTTTTTGGAAAATTACAGATTGCCTCACTACATAAGAACCTTATTCTTCGGTTGGGATGGTGTAGAGCCCTTATAAGATGCGCTAAAACTGAAATTTGGACCTTCGACCCTGTTGAAGTCCACTATATACAGAAAAATCCTGATTAATTTCTTTTTCGACTGAAGAAATAAAGACATGAACATCTTGGATGACATGGGGGGGGGGGGGGGGTGTAGGAAATTGTAATTCAGATGTGAACTAATCCTTTAAGTTGCAGGTGGTCACAGAACGTTGAGCAAGTAGGTGGCCATTAATGCAATTTACATCTGAGCTTTAAAGTTAAATACTCTGCATGCTTAAGGTGCATTAGCCATTAATGGACCAGCGGTCCATCCTTGATGAAATCAGTCAACTTAAGGAAGTTGGAGACATGCTTTGAATTTCTTTTTGGGGCCGTTTCCCCCTCCCTGCAGTGAAGGGCACCAACCTCACTGGACAAGCATCTGACTGTGACCAAAATCATGCAGCATATGGTTATTCCATTTCCGAGTAATGGTACAACAGTGCCAATAAATCTGGGAGACATTAGCACACTTTCACGCACCAGGCCTAATGCTCGTCTCCTTATAGCATACATAGTGGAACACTAAAACCCATCTGGGGTTTATGCGGATTGGATATAAAATTACACAAAGTGCATGACCAAGGGGGAGATAATTACAGGACACCACGGAGAAAGCAAGGAGTTAACAACCGTCTTCTACGACATGAAATAATTCAACACCAGTGAAGGTTTTCAGAAAAACTTTAGAGTTCAAGTTTGAAAGCAGACGACGAAGTTCACTGGGAAAATTATACCGCGGCAGTTATGGAGGCGGCCCAGGGAAGGTCCATGATAACATATCATGCGTCCAAGTCAAACAAGCTGCCACGGTTTTTACTTTTGTTATTTTTTTTCCAACTCAACCAGTCTGGCCCCCAGCAACTTGCATGAATGTTAACTCAATGTCTGCTGGAAACCACAAAACGACCCTCCTGGAAAAGCACCACAGACTAGATATAAATCAGCACAACCCCACAGAAAATCAGAAAGTGAGAGTCTTACCTCATTAAATTCTCCATGGACTGCTCTTTGACTTTGATATCTGCGAAACAAGGGAGTTGTAAGTGTTGTACGATACAATAAGCTTGGGTTTCATAAACTAGGCCTCTCTGGATGTTACTGTCACGTCATAAATAGTAGGTCGCCCCTCCATCTGGGGCTGTTAACCCCACGCAGTCTGGAGCGTGAGTACATTTTCAGACTGCACCTGAGAGGGCCCCATATTGAGAACAAAGACAAATGTACAAATCACGACCAGTCATGTTCTCACACCATGTCTGCACTGAAAGTGTCTATGTTAACCTCAATATGTTCATAAATAACGGACCAGTCAGATGAAAGTTCAAGGCTAAACTTCAGCTAAAGTAAAATGGGACAATTTCTTTGTTTCCCACTTTCTTTATAAATGGAAATTTGGTATCAAAACTGATTTGCATGCATTTTAGAATAGCAAAAAAAGTATGTAAATCTAACATTTTTAAATAAAAACTTCACAAAAGATTTAAATTAGTAGGCTAGAAACCAGAAAATCAACATAAAATTAATTGTTAAAAATACAGCAAATTTACACAAAAGACGTAATTAATTATAATTGTCAAAAAAACAACAACAGCAAATTCATGATAAATAATAATACAAAAAATTGAAACTGGAAAACTGACATAAAATTCATAATTAAATTATATTTGACAAAAACAGAACCCAGAAAATGTCATGAAATTAATAATTAATTATATTTGTAAAAAAAATTTTTTTTTAAATAAAATAAAATAATTAAATAAAAAAGAAGACTGACATAAATCCATAAAAAACAGAAAATGAACAAATTTTAATGATATTTGTAACATAAATCCATAAAAAACAGAAAATGAACAAATTTTAATGATATTTGTAAAAATTTTTACATTTTTCGTTGGACAGGAAAAAGTGGCTGGAATAGCAGTGTAGGGAATCAAAAATTTAAATGGAACAAGTTCACGTCCGGTGTAGACACTGTATTGGACTAGACTTTTTTGGAATTACAAATCTAATTTTATTTTTGAATTCAATTTAGAAACACCAGCAAATAAACTGATCAATTTTTGCCAGCTTGATTAATAGCCCACGTCTTGTTAGCAATGTTATGATGAATGGATGCAGTGTATAGTCCCTGTGTTTTGTCTGTGTGTGTGTGTGCTTTTGTTGTGTCTGCAGGTTATTGTGTTAGATAAGCACGTTTGCGGCCAACCGCGGACGGGGAGGTGTCCGTTCCCCGCCTTCCTCTGTTTGCTTTTGAATAATGAGGTTAATAACCCTGATCTCTCTCTTGCTCATTTTTGTCCTCGCTCTTGCTCTCCGACTCCTCAGCTGGGAAGCGCCTGGGGACTCCCGCCCCTCCCCCTCTGTCCCGCAAGCCAATGAGATACGACGCCGACGCCGGTTTATTAAGAGTTGGCTGGAAATCTCCATGGCACATGGATATAAACGTAAATTATTTGCGACCATCTGCCTTGGGGGTACCAGAGCGTTTGCAACGGGCCCAAGTTTAATTTGCACCCCGAAGGGAAATGCCTTTTTTGATGGGACGTCAAAATACGGGGGTCGTCTCATCTGGTTTTGACACATTCATTGCTACAGTGACGGTTAACAATGCAACACACATTCATGCTTGAGGACGTGAGCCAAGGAACAAACCGGAGAATCTGCCAATTGTGCGACATCATATAACTTTCTAATTAGAACACCTCGTTCACAAAGACTCAGAGGAAGTGCTTACCCAGCAAGCACAGCGTGTGCAGGCCCATATCCCTGTTCTTCTTGATCTTATCGTAGAAGCTTTCAGGTCTCCATGTGTCCGTCCAAAACACAATGGACACCGTCTCCCCAAAGTTGTACAGCTGAGGAGGAAAATGCAATCACATTCGTACTTTATTTACTCACACCATTTCTTATTTTGCACGGGTAGCCAGCTCTGTTTAGCCACCGACAAGGTGCTTCCTGTTATTCAGTAAGCATGACATCATTCTGAAAACTAGAGTGTCGCACAGCTGACACAACAAAGTGACATTACAGCAGGCAGAAATGTTACTGGTTACTTTAGGTCCTACAGACCCTCTGAAGCACGTATTAGTGCGATATGAACAAACACACAGGTAGGGATGAAGTTGTCCCACACCTACCAAATCCCCTGGATTCCCAATTCTGCTCCTGGAGGGCCACTGATCTCCAACATACTTGCCTGGAATTTTCTAGTGAGTCAGAAGACCTTGATTAGCTGGCTCAGGTGTGTTTAATTAGGGTTGAGCTAAACTCAGCGGCCCTCCAGGAGCAGGTTCAGACACCCCTGACCTACTTGGTTACTAAGGTCAACTAGAAACCTAGATGAATTCCTTTTTGTTTATCTATAATAACAAATTCAGCAGTGGAGACTTCACCGTGGTACTCTTGTGAATGCATGTTGCCTGACACAGAAGAGAAGAAACTCTTGAATAAAGGCATTATTTTTGTTTTCGTTGTGCATAAAAAGTATTCTTGTAGCTACATAAAATTACCACTGATGTCACATGGACTATTTTAACGATCCTTTCTGGGCCTTGAACGTTTCAGTTCCCTTTGTGTCTATGGAGGGTCAGAAAGATCTCGGTTTTAATCAAGAATTTCTTACTTTGTGTTCCGAAGAAGAACAAAGGTCTTATGGGTTTGGAATGACATGAGGGTGAGTAATTAATGACAGAATTTTCATTTTTGGGTGAACTATCCCTTTAAAGGGGATAAAGAGGTTTTTTAAGGACCCTGCAAATTACATTTAAGGGGGAAAAACATTGACAGAAACAAGATATCATACCCACAAATGATTAATTTGCTTCCTTGTTTTAGTTAAATTGTGGCCATTGGGCCAAATAAAATTAAAACAAGGGAACAAGCATTTTACCTAAACAAGGGAATCGATTAATAAGTTCTGCAAACGATACATAACTAAAACATGGCCACAAATCAATTTGTTGTGGGAACAAATTTTTAGTTTGTGGACATGATATCTATTTTTTATTGCATGTCATGTGCGGGGCTCTGCAGGTTTTAGCGTGCTGATAGTCTAAGAAAAGAAGATGTTTTGAAAAATGTCTTGAATATGAAAAATGTTTTTGTTCACACAATGAAAGTCAATGATGTCCAGTGTTTTTCTGGACCCCACTGACTTGAATTGTATGAACAAAAACAGTTGAATCATTTGTCAAAATATGTTCAGCGGAAGAATGGAAGCATTTAAATTAACAATGAAATTTCGCCTCACCTATTTCTAAATACAAGCTGATCATATTGTTATTTTAATCAAAATGTCATAACTCAATCTTTTAGTGACTACATATGCCATATTTCTCCAATCATTTAATCTGTTTAGTCGCACCCTTTCTTACAATCTCCTGCAAGTTTGCATTCAGATCTGCCTTCATCCAGTTAACAACCAATGAATAGAACCAAGTTCCCATGATACTTATTTTTTCATTTTTGATAATCCGTTTCACTCGGATGTATGTCACAATGTGGAAGAAAAGATCTGTCACTACTTTTCATTCATTGCAACTTTTAAGATCGTCATTCAGAATCCACTGCCTAGTCACAGGGAAGCAGAGCAAAACGAATCCTTCCAATACAATCTTTGGAAACAAAACCAGATGCTTTTGGTAACAAAAACAACACAAACTTTGGGTGTAGAAAGTCTCAAGTCAAGCTTTTTTTGTGGAATCCCTTGTTGTTGATTGCTTCCAATTAGTGCAGCTTGATCTATACTCAAACAGTAACTGCAAAGCGTGCGTTAACCTACCAGATCCCTCTGGGGCTGAGAGCAGCAGCTGCGGCAGATGATTTAGGACCTGCTTTTCCTGCCTAAATAATATCCTTTAGAAACGGCACCACTGATCTCAGATCATCTGAAGACGCCTATCGTGAGCTTAGGGCGGCATCTGGGGCCTCTTGGTACACAAAGCTGCCCTGACAGGTCAATACAGGGGGCTGTTATTGATGGCCAGTAGGCTTCGTTGATAGACTCCGCTGGGATGCCTATGGCACAAAGGCCTTAATGCCATTTGATCATTTTCACAAGAGACTGGGCCTGAATGACGCACGATAGCGAAGTACATTCTCTGGAATGTTGACAATAAAACCACAGGGAAGCATTGAGTTAAGGTGCGGTTGCATTAACAAATTTTCAGCAAAATTTCGAGGGCAAATAATGTCTGTTGGTAATCGTGTAGCTATGAACAAAGCAGAAGTCCCTTTCAAAGCGAACTACTTTCTGTTGGTCATTGCAGTGAATCGAACCAATTTGAATCAGTTGCAAAATATTTCGCCCCCTCACATGAAATTCCAAATCGCGTTGATTCCAATTGAAATGACTAAATTTCGCTTACAAAAATTCACTGAACAATGGTAAGCTTGGGCCTTACCTGCAATCCACAGCAGCCCACCGCGTTCATGATGGAGGCATTGTGAATAACTCGATACTGAATCCCAGCATTCAACGCTCGCAGAACCAGGTCGCTGTGGGTCGTAGCTCTGAAGAGAAGAAATGCAGTTGTTGTTGTTTTTTTGCATACACGACTCCAAAATAACATGCAGAAAAATGTCTATTTATCAACATCTTTCTTACTACTTTGTCCTGCTGTTTACAATGTGGAAGTAATCCAAATGCCAAATCCAGTGCCAAAAATGCTTATCCTTTCGATCTTGGATATATCATTAAACTTTATTAAACCCACACATTCTTAAGTGCAGGAAAATGAGAAGTCAGACCCCCGTCCCCCTCCCGCTATGTGGGTTTCGGTGGTTTGGCTGGAGCCAAACACGACTCAAAGCTCAACCGTGACTAGAAGCAACTGAGACGGGAAAGTGCGTTATTAGCCCATCTCTTCTGGAGAATTTCCAAAGTACCCACACCTCAGATGTCCACATCCCACTTCTCGTAAGAGCGATAATGCTGCACCCCAGAGATCTGATGCTCAACCAGTCTGTGGTTCTTTAGGAACAAATGTCCTGAATAATAGGAAACATTTCCATTATTTATCTTCTTTTAGACTGTAGAAAATGCTTTCCGATTTTTTTTTTTTTTTCTGTCATTTCTGTTTCATTACACTTACGGTAGAAAGGGAAATTTATTTTGAGGAGTGCATGCTTTCAAGTCATCATCAGAATGAGAATGGAGTTTATTAGCCAAATAAGTTTGAACATTTCCAGCAATTTCTCATATAATTTCTTATAAAAAATAAAATATAACTCGGATAGGCCAGTGATAAAACTTTCGGAAGAAAGTCTGTGTAATGTCTGGATTTAGGTTTCCAGATGAGTCACTGCACTTGTGGGATTGTGGCATATGTGAAGGCAAGTTATGGGTGAGTCAAAACAATGGGAACATGAGGTGCATCATATGACAAATATGCATAGAAACCTCATAAATGAAAGTTGGCAAACTGTACTGTTGAGTGAGGATAATTTAGTTCAGGACAACTTTGAAGTTATCATCACATATGGATTAAATATGACAGCAGAGACTGGTTACTGTAGATCTTGAAGTAGTTAGTTAGTCTCACCCGAAAGGATCACCAACCACTAGAAACGCCACATCACTGACATCTGCTCCCTTCAGGATCTCATCCACCTGTTGTTCCACCATATCTCTGTCAGCCAGCAGCAACTCGCGCCCATAATACTCCTCCTGAGACAGAACACAACGGCACCATAAATCTGAGCGACAAATATAATTATTTCTGATGAACATGTATCAGATTGTACCAAGTTTAGATCTAAAGGATAACGCTTAAATGCTTGATATTATTTTTGAATAGACATATGAAATTTGAATATTATATTTGTAAACATAAAAATATTTATATTTTATTCATATAGCAGATGCTCTTAACCAAAGCGACTTACTATTGACAAAAACAACAAGCAATATTATGAATAAAATAAATATCACTAAAAAAAAGAAACTAAATTTCCTCATGGACAAGCTAAACCTTGAAAGAAAAAACATCTGACTGTTAGTGGAAGATTTCTTTTCATTTAAATAGTTTTGATTCACAATCTATCTATCTATATAAACATTTTTAATGTCCAAATAATATCATTTCTGATATATTTTGTGGGGCCAAAATGTCAAGGTGGTGAAAAAATCTTATTAAAAGTCTAAAAAACAAACATATATATATTATTATTACATAAGATGTCCATTTTCTTGTCATGTGACAAGACAACTATTAAACAGGAAATGACATAACAGAGAGCTTCTTGATTACATGTCAAGGTAAGTAAAGTTCTTAAAAAATATCATACATTTTGACCTTTTATGAAAAAACACTGCTAGTTCAGGTTAAATTGAGGAAGCCCAAAATAATATTCATAATGTTCATGATTCAGACATTTCTAAAACTTCTTTTTACCATGAAATATATGTTTGAAAACGTTTATAAACTTTTTAATTATTACAGCACATTTTATGTAAAACTATGGAATAAACCGTTTTAAAAATGTCTGAAGCGTTTTTTATATATATATATAATTTTATCATTTCAGGCATCATTATTTGTCATTGACCAGAATATTGCAAAATACGTGAGTTTCTCCCCATCTTACGTCTTATTTTAACGCAATATTACAAAATGCAGTGATCTGGTTTTGATTGTGATGTAAATCGAGCTGGATTCAGATATTACAACGTGTTTAATCGTCCACATACCAAAGCTTCCTTCCCGACGGTCAGTATGGACGTGTAAGCCTCCAAATAAACCCGACTACACTGCCGGACGATCTCTAAACCTTTAACAGTGATGTCTTTACAATCGCCCAGACCAAGACCGATCAAATACAACATCTCTAAACCACAGATGACACAGTTACACTTCGCCAAAAGGCTAAATCACAAAAACATATATGTATAAGCGCTTTAACATGCAAAAGAGCTGCCTGGCGAGATACTATTATGTTTATCAGACACGGAAAAGCTTGCAGAATACACTCAGTTCTTCACCGTTCTGTTATTCTGCACTCACATGGTGCCACATACAGCAACTGACAACCGGCTGCCGTAAAGCGTAGAGTAGTTCACTACAGTGTCGCGTACTGTAACCATAGAAACAGAATGAGCGGCGATGATTGCTGGTTGGGCTGAACTAAAGCACTAGACAAGGGCTGCGTCCGAAACCGCCTACTCAATGAGCAGGTACTTATTTTCAAGAAGTACTTACTTAACGAGCGCTAAAAGAGTACGTACTTTTTTTTTTTTTTTTTTTTTTTTTTTTTTTTATTAATGCCAAGGCAAAAATAGAAGTACAGAAAATAACAGCATTACATACAAAGAGGTTACATTACATGCAAAGCACCATTTCTAGATGTATGCAACAATTAAATAATCCAAAACCAAGTTTAACAAAATAAGTCAAAAAAGATTAAATAAATTGAATAAATTATCTGTCTTAAGAGCTTTAAGATTCTTGGAAGCTGAAATAGTTTGGATATACTGTTGAACCTCTTTTTTAAAGACAAGAAATAAAGGATTTTGATGAGTGAATTTACTGCGGTGAATATGAAACTTTGCAAGAAGTAATAATAGGTTAATTATAAAATATTCATTAATTTTATCTTTTTGTATATTAAAGAAGCCAAACAGTACATCCTTGAAAAGCAAAGAGAAACCCTGGAGCACATTGCGATTGATAACATTAGAGAATTCAATCCAAAATAGCTGCGTGTGAGGACAATCCCAAAAGACATGCATATCAGTTTCATTAGGGTCACCACAAAAAGCACAGCTTGTATCTATATCTGATTTGAACCTTTTCAAAAACATTTTAGTTGGGTAAAATCTGTGTAACAATTTGAATGAGATGTCTCTAACCTTGTTAGTTATGATGTATTTTGAAGACAGAGTCCATACTTTTTTCCAGTCAATATGATTAACAACATTCTTCCAGTAAGACATCACATATGGAGTTGTTACAAGCTCCTTTTGAAAAAGGGATCTAATCTTATAGTTACGTGATGAAGGATGTGACAAAAAGCATAGTTTTCCTACTGGGATTTCAAATGGGTCTAAAGAAATAGGTAAAGTACTGGGTGATCTAACAGAGTCCCTTAAAAGCATGACAACTCCTTTAGGAATAGCATCCATGACAATGGAGAATTCTTTGGGAGTTACTGGGAAGTCAAATTTACACAAAAATTCTTCGTAACTTAAAATAAGGCCTTCTGAGTTAAATAACTGAGAAACTATCAAAATGTTTTTCTTAAACCAATTACTGAAAAACAAAGATTTTCTCTTATAAACAATGTCTTGATTGTTCCAAATGAAATATCGGTGTGGGGAGAAATTGTGCTTAAAGATTAATGACCATGCAAGTAATGACTGTTTATGAAATTTAGATAAATTGTAAGGGATTCTAGCAATATTGTAATTACAGATCAATAAGAAAGGGAGACCACCTAATTTAGAGAAGTAGTAATTGGGGATAAAATTCCAGATTGAATTTGGATTACACAAAAACTGCCTAATCCAATTAATTTTGAAAGTGTTGTTCAAAGAAGAGAAATCAAGGAAATTCAACCCACCATACTCATATGTGTTCATTATTACAGACTTCTTAACATAATGAATTTTGTTTTTCCAAACAAAATTAAACAGGATTTTATCAACTGATTTACAAACTTTGTTGTCCACATATAGAGAGAGTGCAGCATATGTAAGTCTGGAGATGCCCTCCGCCTTAGCCAGTAGTACTCTGCCTCTCAAGGTCAAGTCTCTCTGCAACCATGCGTTAAATCTTCTTTGGGCTTTTATTATAGCCGGGTCAAAGTTCAAGGTACATCTTTTATCTTGATTTTTAGTTATCACAATGCCCAAGTATGTAATTTCAGATTTAACAGGGATATTAAAAATAGTAGGTGCTGTACAATCTTTAATAGACATTAATTCACATTTTTCTATGTTTAGATTAAGACCCGAAGCTTTAGAGAAAAGTTTTATATAATTAATTGCTATAGGAATTTGGGAAGCATCTCTTAAAAATAAGGTGGTGTCATCTGCTAATTGACTCATAAATATTTCTCGATCTGCTATATGGATACCCCGAATACCGCTTTCACATACAAATGTTGACAGTAGCTGCACACAAAGAAGAAATAAATAGGGAGAAATGGGACACCCTTGTCTCACAAGAGTACGTACTCTACAGCCAAATCTCGTTGAGTATGAATGAGATCCGCCATGTTTACGTTATCATGTGATCTATGACGTCATAACAAGCGCAAAAACAAAAGATATGAGCGACAGGTTTAATTCATCCATCTGTAAATATTTTGATGCTGATGAAATGTGCTCATTTTTGGTCTTGTTGAAGAAACAGCTGCCCTTATGATTGTAGTATAACCAACACATTTTGGGTTGATTTAAGTTTTTATATTTTTAACTAATATAACCCTACAGTTTCATCCTTAAAGAAATTATTTTTTATTACGAAAAACCAAAATCGTTCATCCACATGCAAAACTGGCTTAAATCTCCTTTGTTTTCCTTTTTTTCTTGTTGAATGTCCCTCTCGTTTCATCCCTGAGGCTTATAAATAACAAAAACAAATGCATTATGATTATATTAATTTTATGATTATTCAAAGATATTTAATCTTTTTGTCCCTGTGTATATAATCTCATACTATGATGCACGCAAACCAATTAGTTGTTTTCTTTTTCTTTGTGTCATTATGATTGTTCATTGTTAAAGCTACTACCATCTTTCCCTGAGCTTGTATGTTCTGCAGTAATAATAAAAATAATAAAAAATAAAATAAGAGCGACAGGCGCACAAACATCTCAAAGCATCAATAAATCCACAACCCTACCTAGTATGTTTTCCTCCATGTATGTAATTTCTGCACAAAGGAGCTGTCAATCAGCTGCTCAGAGATCTTACCTTTGGAGAGGATTGAAAAATGTAAGTATTACTATAGAAATTAAGATTCCTTCAGAATGCATTGGTTGCCCAACACTTATGAACAATAATAATGACAAATGCTGACCAATAATTCATTATATTTTTTAGTGAAACAAGCAAAATGTAATTTTCTTTTTCATATGCCATAGCTATGCATGACTGGGGGAAGTCGTGGCCTAATGGTTAGTGAGTCGGCCTTGTAATCCAAAGGTTGCGGGTTCGAGTCTCGGGCCGGCAGGGATTGTAGGTGGGGGGAGTGAATGTCCAGCGCTCTCTCCACCCTCAATACCACGACTGAGGTGCCCTTGAGCAAGGCACCGAACCCCCAACTGCTCCCCGGGCGCCGCAGCATAAATGGCTGCCCACTGCTCCGGGTGTGTGTTCACGGTGTGTGTGTGTTCACTGCTGTGTGTGTGCACGTTGGATGGGTTAAATGCAGAGCACGAATTCCGAGTATGGGTCACCATACTTGGCTGAATGTCACGTCACTTTCACTTCACTGTACACTAGACAAATGCAGCCAAGGTGAATACATCTCAATTTTCAGTCAAGTAATGAATTAATGCATATGTTAATGAAACTATTGTATTTTATTTACTGACAACAGCAAACATGAACAAATGAGTAAAATGTAAATAAAAGTAACATGACAATAAATAAACAAGTCAACAACACATGAAAAAGCTTTATTCAAACATAATTGTTGTATCAATCATGTATTTACAGGCAGTGACCCCATCTCAACACAGCTGAGCCGGTTCTGCAGCTTTATTCTGATGAAGACCACCGTGTCCAGCTTCACCTGTCTCTGCTGTCCATCACGACCCTCATTGCTGCAGTCAGACTTTATATTTGTGTTATTTTTCCCACAAATACCGCGGTCACCTGCTCCAGCACAAAAGCTCTGCATCAAATGCACAGAAATCAAGAATCAGAAAAGCGCTGTAGCAGCTTCGTTTGAAATTACAATAATTAAAATAAACGAAAGATTTAAAATAATTGTTTATTCATGTCAGTAACTGAAAGGTTTTCAGCTCACTGAGAGCCTTTGAATATTCTTTTAGGATATTTTCCTGTCTCTTATTAAATAGACATTTAATGGTCTTTAAGATGTATAAGGTTTAACTATGTAAATGCACTTTACTGGAGCTATACTAATATAATGTAACGTTACTGTCTAGCATCTACACCTTCAGCAAATCAACAATTTACTATACAGTAGCTCAAGAAATGCGATTTTAACACGTGTTTTTGATCGATAATACTCACATTTGTAAACACCCGCGTCGCTGATCTCCGTCATGTTCGATGATGACGTATCCTCTCGCGCGGGGCTTCTGGGATAGAAAAGTGTCCATCGGATGAACACTCAAGAATCTGGGCTGAAGCAGTAGGACATCCGGGAACTTCTCGACTACTCGTCTATGAATACTGAGGTTTCGGACATATTTATTCGTTCACCTACTGCTTTTCCCCAACCATACAGTAGACAAGTAGGCATATTCGGACGCAGCCAAGGCTTATTGACGAGACGTTCATTTAGAGCCACATTCATTGTGTCTAGGATGTTGTGCACAGGTAACAATTCCCCATAAGACATTGTATAAGTTAAAAACAATAGTTCTTAAATTCAATTAATATTTTTACACATTGTGTATTTATATATATATATATATGTGTGTGTATATATATATATATGTGTGTGTGTGTGTGTGTGTAGTTCTTAGATGCATATTTGCTTTGCATGATTTAAAATTGCCACATAGCTCACAAACCATTGGTTTAGAATGAAGTCTGGGCATTTAACCTTAAAACCACACGCTCAGACATATTGTGTAATTCAGTGCAAAAGTCTGAATAACTGGCAAGTTCAGCGCTATACGTTTTCTGTTTATTTACTCTGTAAAGCTATCAGTTTCACCCTTAAATTGCAGAAAATACATTGTTGATGAATGTGCACCCAATCTTTTCCCAAGTACCACAGAATGCAACATTTTATGTCTTTCTGGGTTGTTGATTTATGATTTGTACAGCACTTTTAGCATGTTAGGGTGTTTTTCAAGACTGGATTTATGATTGTATGGATTACTTAAAAAATGTGTGTAAATCTTAATAATAACAAATAATGTGTAAATAAGTTCCTTGTTATCTATGGACTGAAGCTGTTGTAAATTTATAGGTCTCTACTATGATTCCTAATGTGAGTCGAGATTAATCCATGGTACTTAATAACCATTGTTTAGTGGACCTTGAGCTTGACCTGTTTTATTTGTAGGTTAATAGGCTGTGAATTAGGGTGAGGACCTTTTGTTATACACAGCTGATACCTGTAATGAATGAACACAAAGTGCAGTCAAAGGTCCTTAATCTAAATATAAGGCTTACAAGCCCTAAAGGCTCTTGGACCATCTGGTCTCCACCCCCAATGAACTTGTAACATGAAGTCAAACAAAGACATTTCAGGTTTTTCAGGCTGTTATGTACTGGTTTGATTGACACATAATTATTTAACTCTATTTGCTTTATTTAGGAGAGTAAAGTAGAGTGGGCAAAGTCACTTGGCAGTCATCTTGGTCTATTTCAAAGCACAGCTCCTACAAGAAAAAAGAAATTCTCAGAAACTGTTTGTGCAACGCAAAGTATGGGTAATGCAAAGGTTTAGAGATGGAGCGCAAACGTTTTGCAAGGGAATGAATGGTTTTGTGAATGAACGGAAAATTTTTCGGGGGAACGTGGACATTCTTCAGTTGAATACGAAGTTGCTTGGGGAACGCAAACATTTTGGGAGTGAAAGCAGTGTTTCTTGGGGGAACGCAAAGGTTTTTCCCACAAACCCAACATTTTTCGTTGGAACACGAACATTTTGCGAGTGAACCCAAAGTTTCTTGGGGGAACACAACATTTTTTAAGAGCATGTAGAGTTTATTGGATGGACACAAAGGTATTTTCAAAGTTTTCCAAGTGAACACAAAATTTCTCAGCAGATTTTGCAAGCAAACGCAAAGTTTCTCGGTGGAATGAGCAAATGTGGTTTTGCAAGGGTTTTGCGGGGAATGCAAAAAGTTTTTCAAATATTTCTGTGGGGTATGCAAAAGTTTTGAAATATATTTTTCAGATTTTTTTCCATCACATCACTCATTCTGTTTTACTTTATTATATAGTAGTGTAAAAACTACAGTAAATAAAAATAGATTTAAATACAAAAAAGTAAAGTCGTGACATATTGTCAAGTATGGTGACCCATACTCGAAATTGGTGCTCTGCGTTTAACCCATCCAAGTGCACACACACAGCAGTGAGTAGTGAACAAATGCACACACACACACACACCGTGAACACACACCCGGAGCAGTGTGCAGCCAATGCTGCGGCGCCCGGGAAGCAGTTGGGGGTTCGGTGCCTTGCTCAAGGGCACCTCAGTCGTGGTATTGAGGGTGGAGAGAGCGCTGGACATTCACTCCCCCCACCTACAATCCCTGCCGGCCCGAGACTCGAACCCGCAACCTTTCGATTACGAGTCCGACTCTCTAACCATTAGGCCACGACTTCCAAGTCGTGGCAAATACAAGAGAGGAAAGATACACAAGATATAGTTTAAAATGTTCAGTAAATAAATAGTCTAATCTATAGTATGTAAAATATATGTATAGTATAATATATTTTTAAACATTAAGTTGAGTAAGCTATAGTGTTTTATTGTCATCAAGTACACTGTCATTCTTATGCATACTGAGCTCTCTTTCTGTTTACTAAAGTTGCAGACAGTGCATCGAGGCATCGTTGTTTACCTCAAATCAAACTGACGTGTTAAGCACATCTCAGGCCGAGAGGTGTGTGTGTGAAAACGTATGACTCGTCTCGAGGCCTCTCCAGTGGAGCTTCCTCACATTTGGAAAGCGCAGAATGGACTCCGTCAGTCTGCATTGTGCCAGGCAGAATGGGCTTAGTGGAGCCTGGCAGATCCGGTGATGTCCATTCCACTGCCAGCGCTGCTGGCTGCCTCCCAGCTCGTTGCTATGGCAACCGGACCAGGCAAGCATCTGAAAACAATTTGGTTCTTAATGAGAATTTACTTTGCGCAAATGGTGGGAAAATTGGGGGTGGGAGAGGGTGAGGAGAAGGGGGGGGGGGGAGAGAGAGAAAGGAAGGGAAGGAATGAGGCGCCTGGATCTTGCATACTTGTCTTTTAACTTCTAAGGCATACTGGAGAAATATCCAAAGTTTTATTGAGGGTTTTTTTCTCTTGTTGCTTATTGATTTAAAAATCTTTCTGAATATATTCAATTTATGCTATATGAGCCCATATAAACATGACCAAAAAACTGAGATAATCTTTTGCAAAAATTCCCAATCCCGAGTGGTAAACATCATTCTCGTCCACTCATTTCTAAATGCAACATTATGTAATGTGTCTCTTGATGTCCTGTGTGTGTATGAGGGGCATTCAGCTCTCCGATGGATGGGGAACGACGCCAGCTTCTACTGGGATACCCCCTTTGTACCCGTCTCCCTTTTCCCTGGTTTTGTTTGGGCCCAGTCAGCCAGTAGCAAATTGTCCCAGCAGAAAGGGCCAATCTGGTTGGACTGTGGCGAGAGAGAGGGTCCCTACAGAAAAATTAACTGTTTGTCTCTGCCAGGGTTTGGTCGGACCACCTCAGCATCAGCTCAGAGGACCTGGCGCCGCTAGAGGACCAGCAGAGAGGTTGAGAGAGGCATGAAGGGGTGGGAATTTGGGCTTTCTTTGGACCAATAAGTTTGACTCCTGAATTAGTCTAGGTGGGAACTAATTGGGTGAATGTTACAAAAACATGTCTGGGTCACATTTTACCCCCAAATCGAAAGAATTTAGAAATGATATTGTTTTATATTGTATATTTTGGAATTTTTTTAGACAATTGTTGACGTACAGCAAGAGCTTAAAAATGAATGTAAATCATGTCCAGGTCACATTTTACCCCCAACTGAAAAGAAACAGGAAATTATATTATATATTTTATATTATGAAAACAAAGCCTGTGCTTGACTGTTGCTTTTTTTTCTGGCATTTCTTTTTTTTATTTATCATTTTTATGACTTTCATCCATGTACAAGATGTATAAATGAGAAATTTCAAAATTAGTAAAATTATAAATTATTAAAAAAATGTTGAGGGAATTGTTAGCATATGGTAAGTCTTGGAAGAATTTGATTGTGAATGTTTATATTGAGACCCCTGACCTTTGAGTGTAGACTTTCGAGTCTAACTAAGCACAGTTCAAAACAGCTCTTTTTAAACTAAAGATCTAAATTTTCAGTTAAATCAGTCATGTCTGGGAGAAACCATTGAGATCGTTGCTTCTTTTAGCTTCAGCTCGAAGGAATTCAGGTCATGATTTTGAATTTATGTTTTGTTTAATTCTTAGTCACTGTTTTATCTCAAGACTTAAAATACCAACACTGTCTTATCTTGGGACTTAAAATACCAAGTGAAGTTTGTTTTCTTAGCGATATAAATTATTAGCATACATGGCATCATAGTTTATGCTCTGTCGCTATGCTTATAACAGAAATGTCCAGTTTATGATTTTCAAACCAATACAAACCCCCCCAGGCCTTTCTGCATCCATACAAACAAACTCACAAACAATAAATATCTGATAATGCCTAGATCTGGTAAAATAAACCAATAACAGGAAAAACGCCCCCTGTTTCCTATCCCTGTGCTCCGGGCATGAATATTCCCCCAGTGACCAATGCCTTCTCCCACAATTCTTGGTGGGAAGTCTCTGGCTCCTTGCGTACGTTGTTGCTGTGAGGCAGACGTGTCAAGGGAATACTGAAGAATGTCTTTTTTGGGGTCTGTTGTGTTTTCACTCCCCACCTTTTCTCCATAATCCTCCCTCTGGTTATACATAGCTGACAGCACGAAGCTCTGAATAGCAACTAATAACCAGTGGGACCAGAAAGAGAAAACGTCTGCTGATCCAGAATAGTAACTGTCTACTGCTGTGGATGTAAGTCATTAAGTCACGTGACCAAGTAACACAATTCATGCTACCTTCAAATATTCCTGAGATGTTTTAACTTATGAGTTTGGAAGTGCGTTCAGTTGATGTGGTTGGGAAAAATAGGCCAATAATTTGGATAATTTCGTTGGATAATTTCGGCTAGCTTTTGTGGTAGAAATTCCCCTACGCACCTGACTTAAAGGGGTCATATGACGTTGCTAAAAAGAACATTATTTTGTGTATTTGGTGTAATGCAATGCATCCAATGGGGACATAATTACTGATTATAATGACTTATACTGTCTTTTTACGTGTCGCATTGCATCGTGAAGCGGAAACATTACCATGTCTGCATTTGTGATCGGAGAAATGACAAACAACAAGCACTACTCTTCTCTGCTCAAAACTCGCGTTTGAATAGTCAGTGGCAAATTCTTTAAATAATAAAACATACAGGCTGTGAGTCAGAAGTGCCAGACTGTCCTTGCAAAGTTGGAATTGCCCCACTTTATAGAAACCGCCTTTGTGCAAGCCAGCATTGTAGGCTACTCTCACAGGTTCAGGAAATAGCCCTCTGTAAAATGTGCTGCACACACTCTAATATTTGGGTTGATCTGTTCTGGAACAGTGTTGTAAATACAACTTAACCACTGATTTAGTTGTGTTGTGTGGAAGTCCAAACAAAGTACTTTCGCTTTCTCAACGAAACACAGTGTCTCCAGGACATGGCGCCGGCGGCAGCAACAATACTACAGCGAGAATAAAAATCACACCCTCTTTCTTTGCGAATACATTTGGGAGGTGTTTTGCAAATCTTCCCACACTGTGATGTAGACATGTGGTGGTGTGTTTGAATGAGCCATTTTAGGAGGGCGTGGTCTTAAATTTTATAAAGAATATCTCTTTGGTTTTGAGACTTTAGTCTTTGCAACTTCAGGGATCTTATCTATGCACAAACAGCTTGTAACTCTCCAAAGAGAGAAGAAAACTTGAAATTGCATCATATGACCCCTTTAAGTTGAGTTGTGTCTCCCGACACCGAAATTATAATTACGTAACTTTTCTGACCGCAAACCGCGATAGCTCTGACCGCACTGGAGAACCAGGCCTAAGACAATTCAGTTAAGAATTACAGCTACCCGACGCCTAAGAGAGTCTCACTCTGAGTCAGACGACGTCTCGCCCCCTATAAACACTATCACCTGGGACTAAGATCTCTAGTGTTCGACTAACCTGCTGCGCAGCAGTAACCAGACGGACTCCAACCAATGCCTTTGAATAATGCTTTAATCACGGCCGGGAGGATCTCATCTCAATCATAGAGAATCCCCCAGCAACAAGGATACAACAGTTTTTATAGGAAGGGTACATAGCAAAGGTAACATGTCGCATTACATCATTTTCCTCTGATATGAATGGTTCTCTTATGTGACAATTCAAAGACCCCTTCTACTTGGTTCCTGATAACCTCAGCTTATTCCTTAAATCAGGTATCGTTATTAGTAGTATCAGACATGCGTCTTGTTCATGTTTCATTACTACTATGCTACTTAAGGCTAAAACATTTCTGTTCCCTAACACATACTTAAAAGTTAGGCCTGCAAGGAAAAGAAGTCTTAGACATTGTTTGTGATCAACTGATTAATTTAAAATTAATTATATTTAAAATTTTCCTTCACACTTTTTAGCACTAAAGTTAGGGTAAAAAAAATACAGATTAGCCATTTTTTAGCATTCTTGTGCTGCTATGGAAAATGTTAGGAAATGTTGTCACTTCTTAAACACAACTCAATGAGTTTCATCATTGACAACAGGGCGCAAAAAAACAAGCTAAAAATGAATGTGAAAAAGATGTACAGACTATAATTGCCATTCCCAATTAAACATATTTTGAGCAAAACTGATTCGATTCTACCATGATCATTCAAATTACAGGCCTCCAACTTGGAAAACTCTGTCGAGCAAACCATTTGCCTCAAAAACACGGCTAAATAGTTCAACACTTTGTCGCTATTTTTCATTATCTGTCAGTACATGGAAAAAAACTAACACACTAAATAATTGAATTGATGTTGACAATTACAACAAATTATGACCAAAACTGATTCTATTTGTTTCCAGTTTGGGAAGTCAGGATTAATAAAATCTTGAGTTTCCTACAGGTTCATAACCTCATAAATTATCATTCCAACGTGACTTGAAGACAGCATCGGTCAAGGATTTAAAAAATGCAAACATGTTCAAATATATCAATATTTTGGGAACTTTCAGCAATTTGAGTCATTTGAGTTTGGTTCCGATAACATTCAACGTGTGAACGGGCACGTCCTGCTTTAATCATACCTTGGGAAATCCCAGTAATTTGAGACATACCAAAATGGTTTGATGCATCAGGAATTAGATGCCTCAAGAGTAATGAGCATGCATTATTAAGGATATTCACCATGTGTAAACAATGTAAGGTCATGAACATGGTGCAGTTATACTACAGGTTTTTTTTGTGTGTGTGTGTTGGCCTGGAAAAGTCTGAAGTGACCAGGAAGAGCCTGTGGAATGCCGTCCACTTCCAGTCAAGGGCTGCACTATCCAGAATGAGTCACTTCCTCAGAAGCTGACCTTTGTCCTATTGAGCATGCCCTACAAATGCCATAGACATCGACACATCCTTCCACTAAAAACCCCAAAGTAAAAGTGAGATTTGAGAGTTTGCCGATGTTTCGGATGTATGGACTCAAAAAACAAAGAGACGCTGTCAATGCCATGCCAACTGCATACTTGACTGCATACATCAGGTCCAGGATGCTGCCTCAGCAACTGTTGGAAAGTCCCATTATAGTGTTTGAATGGTACTTGAAATATTGAGGCGTATTGGGAAACTACTGAGGAAATAGTGCTGACCTGATTTTGGCGACAAATCGATATGTGCTACCTCAAAAAACGATAATTGGTGGCACCACATAGCAGAGCCACTGCGGGAATGTGTGTGAGTGTTTTCCTGCACGGAGAGCTCCTCTTAGCATTCCGTGTAGACTTCATTTCCCATGCAAAGCCCTAGTGTTCAGTCCATGCCTCCTGAATGAGCTCCTTTTGTGCGGTAATTTGAGATCGTTCTGTGAGGCTAACAAAGAGTTGCTGGGCCTCTCTCGTCTCTCTCCTCTGCCCCACTCTCCATTTTCCTGCCATCTTTCTTTTTTCCCTGTCCTCCTCATTACGCCCCGGTCTCTTATCTCTTGTGTAACGCATTGCGTAAAGATAGTTCAAAGCGTCTGTTTTCTATCTTTGGAGGAGGCCGTGTGGTAGTGAGTGGCTTTCGTCGCAATCTTAGTATTTTTTTGAATTGATGTTCCGTATTTGTGGTGTGCCATTTTCCCATTTGCCTCAATCAACAGGCTTCTGCAATTTCAGTTGGATGAAGCACAATGCCACAATCCCAGCTGACCAAACATGGGGAAAAGCAGAAGAATCCGGTTCGAGTTATGGTCAAATCCGTATCCGAACCCAGTTTAATGTTTGTTTTGCAGACCTTGCGTGGATGTGAATCAGAGTCCCAGACGTTGAGGTTTTCTCTGTTGAAAATACATCATCTTTTTGGTAATGATTGGAACACTGGCCATGGAAAATCCATAAAGTACACTCTGAAGTACATTAAGAATAAATAAATACACACTTGACAGTCATTATAACCATAATAAACAAAGAGTTTACTGGATCTGTAGTTGTTGACCCTCAAGACTCATGACTTATGATGCTAATTGTTATTTTTGTTTTTAAATACAGATTTTTCTAGACATCAAACAAGTCGCGTGTACTTTGCGTTTACTCCATAGATATATATACATAGATGCCTCATTAGTGGCCCCTATATATAAGCTGTTTGTAATGGTCAAAGCTGGTCCTTGAATACTCAATAGCAAGCTATATATATCTGAATGTCCATATAAGCAATAGACTTCAGCAGATGATTTTCTAAACTGACACAATACAATACGACAAACCTTTTAGTGAAGACAACATTAAAAATGAACATAGTTTAAAACCTGTAATATTGAGTCAATAAATATATTTAAATAAAAAAACAACAAATTTTCACCAGTGAAAGATTATCCCATTTCTTTGTGAATTTATATCTCAGCTCTTGTTACAACCAGAAGCTACACTATGTTCTGGTATCTTGGAAAACTCAACGGTTTTTTACTGTGAGTGACGACATGTTGACTGTTCCAAGATGGCAGATGGGATCGACGCCTCTGGAGTGGTCAAGTGTGGCATCTACATATATATTTATGATGTACCCTAGCATACATGTAAAAACCTTAGTATACTTTGGGCCTTAAAGGGATAGTTCACCCCCAAAAATTAAAATTCTGTCATTTATTACCCACCCTCATGTCATTCCAAACTTGTAAGACCTTTGCTCATGCTCAGAACACAAATTAAGATATTTTTGATGAAATCCAAGAGCTTTCTGACCTTGGCAAGGCCCAGAAAGTTAGTAAGGACATTGTTAAAATAGTCCATGTGACACCAGTGGTACAACTGTAATGTACACAAATATTTTTTGTGCGCAAAGAAAACAAAAATAACAACTTTATTCAACAATTTCTTCTCTTCCGTGTCATTCTTCGACACATGTTCACAAGAGTACCAAGATGCATACGTGTGGTGCTGCTGATGAAGGAGCCAGTGTTCTATTTTTAACCATATCCTGGATCATACCTATTTAACCATATCCTATTTTAACAATGTCCTTACTACCTTTCTGGGGCTTGAATGTGTCAGTTGCTTTGCTGTCTATGGAGGGTCAGAAAGCTCTCTGATTTCATCTAAAATATCTTAATTTGTGTTCTGAAGATGAATGAATGTCTTACAGGTTTGTAACAACATGAGGGTGAGTAATTAATGACAGAATTTAAATTTTTGGGTGAACTATCCCTTTAAATCTGTGTAATGTGAATATAGCCAAATTGAATAAATACAGTCAGGTCCATAAATATTGGGACATCGACACAATTCTAACATTTTTGGCTCTATACACCACCACAATGGATTTCAAATGAAACAAACAAGATGTGCTTTAACTGCAGACTGTCAGCTTTAATTTGAGAATGATAATCATAAATCAAACTTTCACTTTTTAATACTTGGTTGCAAATCCTTTGCAGTCAATTACAGCCTGAAGTCTGGAATTACGTACACACTACAAAGATTTGGAGCCAATGCAATGAGACTCCAAACATTGCTATGACTTGAGTTTGGGAGTTTAAGTATCTATGTGGCTATTGTCTCACTAGCTAGTTTCGATATGATCTCCTCCATCATGACCGTAAATCATTAAGCCATACCGGACAACAGTCTCTCAGTCCCTCTTCACCGTGACTCATTAAAGCGAGTCATTCCAGAATTGTACAGAAAAAAAAGCCACAGTTGATGCTGCCACACAGCACTGGGCATTATACATGGCATACTTTTCATATGTACCTGTGGTCCTGCTTGAGTTCAGTCATGTTTTTGATCACCCTCCATAAACTGTATCCATGTGGATGTAGATAGTATCACAGCGTCATTTAGGAACGTCTCAGCTGGTTGTAGCGCTAAGATAAGAGCGTCTGCTACTGTCAGGCGTTATCTTCAGACCATCCCAGGATTGTCACTTCCACTTACGCAACACATTGTTTAAATGCGGCTTTTCACCAGAAGATGACAATCGCAGGCTGTTGTGTTTAAAAGATTTTTGTTCAATTTCACAGTGTTTTGTTCTTGTTTACGCTCATTCTCTGAGTTGCATGTGTTTGTTTGTTTGTTTGTTTGTTTGTTTGTGTGGTGCAGTCAGAAAATGAGAAGTCCTAAATGACTGAACTTCCTGAACTTCGAGACAGTCTGTTCATAGGAAATTAAAGTACATTGTAAATAAACATTGCAGTGTGTGCACTGACATTGTAAGCTGGCTAAAGCAAAGCAAGGTTTCCTGATACTTTGAGCTTCACAGTGTTCCTGCAGACATTTACATAAAATAACTTAACAACTAGATTTGTATCTTTCTTTCTGAAGATGTGAGTAGTGTTTGCCTGTATGATAGGCCTACTCTTTGCTACAATGCTAGAGTGTTTTGATGGGTTGCTATGGAGTTGCTAGGTGGTTGCTGAGAAGTTCTAGGGGTTGCAATGTAGTTGCTTAGGTTTGCTTAGTGTTCGCTGCGTCATTATGTTCACTAAGGTGTTCTCAGTGGTTGCTAGGCAGTTGCTAGGGTTTTCTGGATGGCAGCTTACCTGGAATAAATGCCCACCTCAAAATCTCTATGATGTTCTAGTTTCTTCTGTTTGACTTGGGTCCTACATTCAGTATAAGGGATTTTTTAACCCGGTTTTTATTTGTTTCATAATAGTAATACATGACTTATAGACAACTAATAAAAGAAAGAAAGCAAGTCTGAAATTTGTTGCTATGCTATCAGTCAAACTCACTTTAAACAACATCCTCTTCTTTGAGGTCTGAACAGGAAAGACCAAAGCCAAATAAAAACGCTCTCTCTCTCTATATATATAGTGGTGTTTAGGGCTGGGCGATAATCTCATATCACAATATGAGTAATTTTATTTCACGATAACAATATATATAACAATATAGTTATTTTGGAGGTCTTTAAATAAGGTCTTTATGATATCAAAATCTTTGATACCATAGAAATTTCATAATTCTTGTCACCAGTGTCAATAACACAAAAAACCAATACTAGCCTAAATTAAAAAAAAAAAAAACACTCAAGCTCGCTGAAGACAAGTTAACAGTCAGTGATTACATAAGAATAAGAAACTAATTATTACAAGCAATAAGAAAAAAACTACAGCATAGAACAAATAAATAAGAAATGCTGCATACATTGTATAAATTAATCAAATGGATAAAAACACTGCATATTCCTCATATGTAAATTAAATATATTTCTTATAAAGAAATCTTCTCTCATCTTTAAAGTTATAAAAGTGATTTAGTCAAGAGCAATGAGAGATTTTCTCTTTTGTTTTTTGATTAACATGAATGAAAGACAGCAGGAATATTAGACTGCTGTCACTTTAAGAGCTGCCCTGATCCAATATACTGTTACACACGTTTTCTTTCTCAGCTAAAGATGCATGCAAATGATAAGTTTTTGTGACCACGTAACACATAAACATCATATAACTGCCATTAAAATCTCTCCCGGCTGACAAAATTCTACCGGTTAATCTTGTCTATCGGTATATCGCCCCTAGTGGTGTTTGTGTGAAATGTATTAATGTTCTAATGACAGATGGGCCCACTTGTATGTGTGGGCTTTGACAGTGTGACCTTTGACCTCTGTGTCTGCAAACGGCTGCAGTGTTACTGTAACAGGAGCACATTGTCGTCTGGGATCCTGACCGCTAACCCTGCCTTTCCCAAATATAAACACACACACATCACTGATGTGCTGATGTCTGCAGCCGATACCGGATGAGAGGCAATGGAAATTACGCACACAAACAATTACATACAGGACCTTCTATATAATTTCAGTTTTTATATGATATCCTCACGCTATATGATTAAACTTCATATGTCATGTTGTAGCTTATGTACTTAAAGTTCACCCAGAAATCATTATTTATTCACTCTCATGTCCTTCCAAACCATAGACGCGCACAAAAACCTGCATGTCTCCAGATTAAACTCCTCTGTGTTTGTTATGAACACTTTCAGACACATCTCGACTAGACGTGTCCATCTCAAACTGATGACTGATAACACAGAAAGGGTTTGCTATTCCATTAAAATCCTATTTCAATTCTAAAATGTTCTATTAGTTTATGATTGATGCCATTTTTAAAGAGGCTACTGGCTGAGAAACCATGCAATTGATCTTCAATGTAATGAATTATTGGATTATAATATTTATCATATATAATATTATAATATGTATTGGATTGTGTGTGTTTATTGTTTGTATTGTTTTAATCTCTTGCTGAATGACTTAAATAGCAATGGATGCACATAGATTTAACCACAAAAATGGATTATGCTGGTTTTTTTTTTAATCAACAAGGCCTGGACACCTTGCAGAAGAGTGTATTAAACTAAATTTATGATATCTTTTGTTTATGGACAGCTAATCAAATTCAAGTGAACCCAAGGGTTAAGCTTACTTTTACTCCAAATGAGATTTACTTTACAGATGTTATGTTTTAACTTAAAGCAAACCAGCAGATGGTTAAAAGTCAGTCCAAAATGGCTAGGAGAAGTGATTTAATCAAGCTACAGGAAGCATTATTGCACTGAACTATGCCTTGATCTTTGTTATCTGATGCAAAAAAATGCCGTCTGCCCTCATAGTACCAAAATTATTTCACCCTTCTCAACTGACAACCTTTTATTTTATTTTATTTTTATTTCATTTAATCGATTTTGAAAATTAAAAGATATTTTCATTTTTAGATGGTCCTAGCTTTTTCATCAATTCAATTATCGTCAATAATGAATAATGTAAATAATTATCTATTTATTTGATTATCAGTTGATTTCATCATTACATCAGTGTTATTATATCATTGGAATACTATTAGTAATAATCATTTATTATTTTTATATTTTCTGGATTTATTTTCATTTGAGCTATTTTTAGTAGTTTTGTTATTTTTATTTTTATTTTATTTTAGTTTAAGTTATTTTACGTTAAATTAAACTAAATTAGAATAAGAAATGTTGCCTTGGCAACTAGCTGAAATAAAAAGTAGTGATTCAAGTGAATGATTTATTTCAAGTAGTGATTTTTTTTTTTTTTTTTTTTTGTTTCAGTTTTAGTTAACTATAATAAGCCTGCACTTCCATATGTGACTCCGACTATTGTCCTCTTCTCTATACCATTATAAGAAGCAGCATCTTTTGTTTTTCCACCCTCAACATCTGGTCATTAGCACTTTCCGTTGTCGTAAAAGGGAATTGAATTTTAATGACCAATGAGACGCTTTAATTGTGGCATGTTTACATATCTGCTTCACTGGCCACGCCCCTCTCTTTCTTTACTGTTTGTTTGTCTGAAAGATTTCCACCGTTGATATGCTTGATTATACAGGCACATTCACTCACAAAATCCAAACAAACACACGCAAAGTATTCTATTCACTTCTATTCCCTTTCTATCTGAAGTCACTTGTGCCACTTCCGAGCTTCCATATCCCTGGTTTGTTTTAGTGAAATTATCATGACTTCCATTTTCTTCTCACTTCAGTTGCTCTTATCCCAGAATCAGAGGAGGTATAAACAGGGGAATTCCGTCTTGGATACAGACGTTCTGCTCCTGGGTTTTCCATTACATTCTTCTAAAGAATTCCCTTGTACCTGTTGGACCGTTGCTTCTCTCTGTTTTCACCTCTTTCTTTGATTAACAGTGTGGATTTCAGCTGCGTGGCTGTTTTCCATTCTGGTTGTTTGCACAGACCCTTTTTAATGTGTTATGCAGGAAAAAGAGACAAATAAATGATAAAAATCTCCTCCGCAAACATTAATGACCAGACTTACATCCCTTGATTGTTTTCCTTTTCACTATTTCATAGTTTGGGGAGGAAAACACTTTTTTAATTGGACCTCTCTGATTATAAGGCTGGTCTGTAGAACTTTATTTATAAAAATCACTGTTGTCTTCATATTTTATACACACACATTTATATGATAATATTCACAATATTTGCATAATTGCCACTGCTTACTGTGTCAGGCCTCAAAATAATTAAGGGAGAAGTCTGATTTATTAATTTATTTTCATTTGTTTTAGATTTTTTAATATACATTTTACATAAAGATTTATTAATAGTTACATAGCAATACTATTTATTTATTTATTTATTTATTTAATAAAGGTATAATAATATTTATATACAGTATAATGTTTGTTTGTTTGGTTGGTTTGTTTGTTTAATATATAAATGTTTAAAGTGACAAGTTATGCCAATGCAATATTTATTTGTTTATTTATTTATAAAGGTTTAATAATAGCTATATGCTAAATGCCAATACAATAGTTATTTATATTTAATGCATTATATAGTTTTTTTATATTCATATTTTATATATAAAGGTTTAGTAATAGCTGTGTATCAGTGCAATTGTTTTATTCATTCATTTATATTTATTTTTCTATATTTTGTATAAAAAGTTTTAATAATAGTTCTATTCCAGCTATTGGTCATTATGAGTCAGAATGCACCTGTGAATCAGTCTTTCTGTGTGACATAATCACCTGTTCTTTTGAAGGTTTGCTTCTCTGAGGACAAAAGAAGAACCTCGGATGAAGAGGAAGATTCACTTCAGCCTAATGCTTTCACCGTCATTACTCACAGCCCCTCTCTTTCTATCTTACTTTTTCGACACTCTCCTTTATGTCCTCTCCAGAAAAAAAGGAAAAGGGCAGAAAAAAGAAAGAAAAGCTGCCTCTCCGCTGTTTTTCCCCAAATGCCTCTCAGGGAGGCCTCCAGGAAATGACCATTTAGAGGCATAAGCCATTTTTCCTCCGACAAGTGCCGTGCAGCTGATGGGAACTATCTATAGATGACTTCAGAGCCACAATACACGTCACATCTCCAATGTCCTTCAGCGCTCATGGCTACAAGGCACGTATTGTCCAACGCATCCCACAAACCATGACTTAGATTCTCAGGAAAGACATCAACATTTTTGCATTGTGATTAATTAAAATGCAACGCACAGAGTGCAATCACAGAGTTCTGCGGTTTCTCGCTCAAACTGCATGGGCAGCTCATAAGTAAATTACAGGCTCCGGATCCAAGTGAGCGGGGTGGGAGTCTCCTCCCTATGGGTGTGCTTTTGCTCGCTCCAATTCAGTGAAATCCCATTTCCATTCCCTTAGCACGCTTGGTTGGATGCCTTAATATGTCGCCCACCCTCAGTTTCCCCCTAAAGGAGCCTCACTCCGAGTGCCCCATCACTAACAGCCCTCTGATAACCAAACACACACAGGGATACAATATTAGGGATCCTGAACTTCATTCCATGCCTTCCCACATCTTCCCTTTTTTGTCTTTCCTTCATTCTGTTTCCTTCCCCCTCGAGAGTTTGAGCTTTATTAATAGCCCTATAGTGGCTGTTGGGTCCTACAGCTGCTGGAAAACTGGCATGAAGTTACTGTGAAAATACAGGGGTTTAAAAGTTAGTTAAGCTAAGTCTAAAAAGCAGTGTTTGTGTTGACTCATTGATTGATTGGCTACAACATCATTCAGTCAGCGATTGTAACAATTTAACAAAAGACATGTTTGAAGCATTTAAAATGTCTCAAGTCTAAAACTAATCTAGAGGCAAGTCTAATGTTGGGTCTTAAGAGTCAAATTTGTTTTGTATGTGTTTTTTGTGTGTGTGTATTCGTCACCCTTTCCTATCAAAATGCTTGCTACGGATGCAAAAATGCAGAACCTGGTCCAAATCTAAGCCTAAAGTTTAAAGTTCAGTCTGTGGTTAAGTCTGAAAGCTAAGTATTTTTATGTGCAGCTTTTATTGCAAATTATTCCACCAATTATAGGCGTCATTTTGCCAAATATATATTTGAAGCTTAAAAAGACCAATCTAAAGTTGTGTAATTCTCAACCAAATCTCATGAGAAAATGTATGTAGCCAGTTTACAAGTTTGCGATTTTGTATGAATTTGTACATTTTGATTAATACGAAAACGTGCAATTTAAAAAAAAAAAAAAGCTTAAAGGTCCAAAGAGGGCTGTTAACACATGAGAATGTATGATTTCTTTTTAAAAAAGCTTGAAGGTCAACAGAACACTTTTGTATTCTACTATGCTACTTTTCCATTGTTCTTTTCCATGAAAAAACTGGTGGAATGCTTCTGTATCCACTCAAAGGCGAGAGTCATATTTTGAAGCATTGATGCTTTTTTTGCTGCGAGCAGTCGTAATCGGATCAGCTCGTTGTCATTGTGCATCGCTAACTATGGCAGACGGATGCGATTCAATAATGATGTTGGGACTGATGAAGATGCCGTACATCTGGGCTGGCTGTGTGCCTGCATCCAGTTGTAGTGTGGCTGATTAGATTTAGACATCATTGATTATGCAGTGATTTAATTTAAATTCATAATCACCTGAAATAGCATTGTGATGGGCTGGTGCCCCGAGATTAGACAAGAGGGACGAAAATAAACAAATCGCCTTGCTGAAAAGAACACCATCACAAAATTTGTAAAGGTTTTACAATGGGATTTCTATTGGTTTTAATGTAAACTGTAATGGACCCTGTGGGCTTCTACTTGTAATTGGTCACCTTCTATTGATGGCTTGTTAAAACCACTAAATCCTAATGGAATATGTCCATAACACTACAGAATACCATTTCTGATGGTTTTAATAGTTAAAAGTTGATGGTTTGTAATGGTATTTGCCATATCACCCTGCAGCCCAAGACTGGTTGCCCATTAAAGCTATAGCAGGGTTGAGCCTGGTCAGTACCCGGGTGGGAGACCTCCTGGGAAAACTAGGTTGCTGTTGGAAGAGGTGTTAGTGAGGCCAGCAGGGGGTGCTCACCCTGCGGTCTGTGTGGGTCATAACGCCCCAGTGTAGTGATGGGGACACTATACTGTAAAAAGCACCGTCCTTCGGCTGAGACTTTAAACCGAGGTCCTGACTCTCTGTGGTCATTAAAAATCCCAGGATGTCCTTCGTAGAGTAGGGGTGTAACCTCGCCATTCTGGCCAAATTTCCCCATTGGCCTCTGACCATCATGGCCTCCTAATCATCCCCATACACTGATTAGCCTCATCACTCTGTCTCTTCTCCAACAATAAGCTGGTGTGTGGTGGGCATACTGGTGCACTATGGCTGCCGTCGCATCATCCAGGTGGATGCTGCACATTGGTGGTGGTTGAGGAGATTCCCCTTCTTCTATGTAAAGTGCTTTGAGTACCCAGAAAAGCGCTATATAAATGTAACAAATTATTATTATTATTATTATTTGTATTGGAAACCATTAGAATTTTCTGTGATGGTTTCTATTGTTTTTTTTCTTTTTTCAGCAGGGTGGTTTGTGACTATAGCTATAGAAACAATCGCAAGCATTTTTGTTTGTCAGTGAGTTTTTCGTCCATATTCAACATCAGGTTAGTATGAGAATCACAACTAAACTAAAGTTTACTGGGGAATGAGTCAGTTGTGTTTCTTTGTTCGCCAACATCTTATATTCTCCACAGGATCCTCGTAGAAAACAACAACTTGTTCTCTTTGCATGTCAGACCTCCTCTGTGTGATGTAAATGAAACATTGCTGGCTGTATAGATGATTTATGCTCCTTTCATACACAGCATATGTGTTTTGTGAACGCTGACATTTTTGCTTCAAGTTGAGGCGTTGATGATTGGATACACAAGCGCTTTGTGTCAAGCGCGTTCTTTCATATTATAATCAGCTTTCCACTCAAACAAATGTCAAAAATATGTAAATTATCTCTGTATTATCTGTTTAAAGTGCTGTATCATGGCCATTGGCGTCTAACTGATGAAACCCATTTATCAACAAACCTCGGTGAATTATTAATGAACTTGAAGTTTTGTTTGTTTGTTTTTTTCGTCCAACGTCTTCTAACGGCTGGAAATTGTTGTTAAATTAGCTCCTGTATAAATGGATTGAAAAGTCTTTAATATATAGGCTGTATTTGATTAATTCTACAGTTGAGTATTATCCGAGGCTTTGGTTTCATAAGCATATCATTAATGCGGATTTCAGGATCAGACAGATATCAAAATGGACGTTGGGATGAAAAATTGTGTTCCTTATATTATGACTGTTTGATGGGACACCAGGAGGCAGATGGATATTCCATAATTGAGCCATTTCAGTGAAATATATGCACTTGATGAACACTTTTTAGTGGTCACATGGTATATTTCCAAACAAGATGGAAAACATTTTCAATGAAGCATAATTTTCCATTTTTAGTGTTTGCCAAGGTCATGGGTTTGATTCCCATACTTCAAGATTCAAGATTCAAGATTTTTATTCGTCACATACACAGTTATACAGAGTATAACCAGCAGTGAAATGTAGGTCAGGTCCGCTCCAAGGACAGTGCAATTATAATGTATACAAATATTAAGAAAAAGAAAAGTAGAAAAAATAAGAGAATCAAATAAAATAAAATAAAAGATAAAAAAATATAAATGTGCAGGTCAGTATGTTGTTGACTTAAATAGTACTAAGAGGAATGTGCAAAAGAATGTGCAAAAAGTTGTCCAGGGTATTTAAATAGCAGCAATATGAGGTAGAGAAAAATTATGAATAGCTATTGATATGGTGATATTTACATGGAGTCATGTGATGTTATGACACAGAGTTAGAGTTTAGGAGCCTGATGGCCTGGGGGAAGAAGCTCCTCCTAAGTCTCTCAGTTTTTGCCATCAGGCTATGGAAGCGCTTACAGATGGAAGCAAAGTGAATAGACGGTTACCAGGGTGATTTGAGTCCTTGATTATTTTGACAGCTCTACTTTTGCAGCGTTTGAGGTAGATGTCCTGCAGAGAGAGGAGAGCAGACCCTGAGATGCGCTCAGCTAAGCGCACAACTCTCTGTAGTGCTTTGCAGTCCTGATTGGAGCTGTTTCCATACCACACTGAGATGCACTGAGTCAATACACTTTCTATGGTCCCTGAATAGAAAGTTTTCAGGATTGCTGGTGAGACCCTGAATTTCCTCAGCTGTCGCAGATAGTACAGTCTTTGCCTGGCTTTCTTAACCTGTGTTTGGATGTGTGTAGTCCAAGTCAGGTTCTCGGAGATGTTTACACCGAGGTACTTGAAGCCTCTCCACAGGGGTCCCACTGATCATAAGAGGAGTGTAGGGCTGCTGCTGTCTCTTCCTAAAGTCCATGATCAGCTCTTTAGTTTTGCTCACATTCAGAGAGAGACAGTTGTCCTGGCACCAAGATGTGAGTCTCTCTACCTCATCCAAGTATGCGGTGTCATCGTTGTTGGAGATGAGGCCCAGAACCACAGTGTCATCAGCGAATTTGATAATAGAAGTGGAGCTGTGAGAGGACACGCAGTCATGCGTGTAGAGAGAGTAGAGCAGGGGACTCAGGACACAGCCCTGTGGGGCTCCTACGTTCAGGGTGATGGAGTTTGAGGTGAACTGGCCAACTTTCATCACTTGAGGTCTGCCGGAGGAAGTCTTGAATCCAGTCACAGAGTGAGGAGTTTAGGCCGAGGTCTGTGAGTTTAGAAGCCAGCTTGATGGGGACTATAGTGTTGAAAGCTGAGCTATAATCAATGAATAGCAGCCTTACATAAGGCATAAGGCAGCCTTACTTGACATTTACATACTTCATGTATTTGAAGCTATAATTATCATCATAAACACGTAGTGAAAATGTTCATGGTCAGTTTATGGGAAGGTTGCATATGGCATTTTTAGAAGCATGTAGTTACTCCAGTGTAAAGTTTACTTTTGGATATTCCCGGGATGTGAACCCTCGTCCACCTGGTTTAAGGCACTAGCCACATGATTATGTGATGGGACAGGGCCAGGCTTTTGTGTTGGGGTTGTGGTGCTGGATTATACCAAAGGAACCGAGTGTAGGAAACCGGATTGGAAAATAAGAACCGGTCCTTCAACAAGACTGTCATTACAGCTGTGAGTAATGGTTTAGTCATCTGCTTGCATCCTGGAGCATGTATCCTTTAATGTGCAACACTCAAGAATTCAGTCTCATAGGGTTATAATGGAAACACTGTTGCATTTTAGCGAACAAATGGACTTGAAGATGCAGGCTTGTTTTGACCTATGCTTTAATGTAATATTGGATTTGGGTAAGAGGAGAGTGCTAGCTGTAAGAAGCACGTCTGTGACTAAACGAAAGCTTTAGCGTCTCAGCAGGGAGGCTTAGGTCATTATCTGAGCAGACAATCTGCAGGAGGAAATTAGACAGTTGGTTGAGAACTGGGTGTTTGTGTGATTTTTAAAATAATGAGATTTCAGCTCTTTCGGCTTCCATTGATTTAGAGGCTGTTGATAAGGATATATGTTCTCATATATATATATATATATATATATATATATATATATATATATATATATATATATATACATACAGTGGGTACGGAAAGTATTCAGACCCCCTTACATTTTTCACTCTTTGTTATATTGCAGCCATTTGCTAAAATCATTTAAGTTCATTTTTTTTCCTCATTGATGTACACACAGCACCCCATATTGACAGAAAAACACAGAATTGTTGACATTTTTGCAGATTTATTAAAAAAGAAAAACTGAAATATCACATGGTCCTAAGTAATAAAATATATTAATACATATATTATTTTTAAATTATATAATATATTTATTATTTAAATAATACAGTATTATATTAGTTGATTGCATATATCTATAGCCTATATGATTTTATTATTAAAATCTAATAAAAATCTTCTTTAATCTAAGCCTCTGATATAGCAATATATGCTTCAGAGCACTGGGTCTGGGACATCCTAGATTAGGAATGAGCTCAGATGACAGCAAATATGAATCATTGCTGGTTATGTCCTCATGTGACACACAGGTTTTGAGATTGAGATTATGCGATTTTAAAGACTAACCCTGGTTCAAACGGTGGCATTGACGTCGGCCAGCATCCCGTCCAGTTACGTTTCCTAAACTTCCTTCCAGCAGCGCGGCCCTGATAAACTCTCAGTGAGTCAGCCTGCTGATGTTGTGTTTATACTCCTCCAGAAGTTTGGTGGAATATTGATTGGAGCTGTGCATGAGGTGGTTGTGACATATACGTGTAAGAAATGAATCATTGCAAAGGGAAAGAGTGAGAAGAGATGGTGACAACAGCGTGGGACCTCTTGAGACTGACTGTGAACCAGTGTATGTATTGTGTGTGTGCGTGTGTGTTGTGGCAGGCTTTGTCAATCTCACCAGGATGAAATTTCTGAAAGTTGGAATAGTGTTTCAAGTAAACAGATGGATTGTTTTAATTTCAGGTGTTTGGTAAGCCAAGCATTACTATTACTATTGCTAATAAAATTCAACTTCAGTACCTCGAATACCACAAAATGAAGAGGAAAGCCACGCTTCTATTTTTCTACATAATTGGATTTACATTCTTTGCATGTTGTGGCAATTTTCCATTTTAACGAAGGTATGAGACAAAAGTCTTTTGAAGATTTATTTTCTTGCAAGAAAAGGTCTACAGTCATAGCTGCAAAGTGCGACAAAAGGAAAACACGTCGACTCAGCATTTATACCCCAATCAAATTAGGATGCTTCTATTTGATCCAGTCATAATGCATATCCAACCAATGTGTTCATTTAGGGTATCCAACCATGTCCCCTTGATGCATTTCTAAGTATTTCATGCAAATGATTAAATTACTTATTATATTATTATAAGACACTAGGATATCTACTAAGCTAAAATTCCTGAGCCATGTATTTATTTTAGAGAGATGCTGACCAACATTATTTATTTTTATTTACTTATTTATTAAAAATTAACATGGTCATCCATATTTACTTACATATTTTATAAAGTAAATAATATCACAGAATTAAATAAGTTTGCTTATGACAAATTTTTGACATTACCAAACTCTTTTGTTTTTAACAGTAATAGTAGTCATAATAGCATCCAAAAAAAAAGAAAGAAAAAAAGAAAAATTGACTAGAATAACATGATATTCAAGCAGGTTTTATTTTATTTTTTATTTTCTTATCTATTTATTTATGCAAGCTTATTTTATTTATTTTAGTGTTTGTATTTTATTGTATTTTTTTATTTTAGTATCTATTTATTAGTTTACACTATTTATATTTTATTGTTTATTTTAACTTATTTTATTTCTTTTTTTCTATTTATTGTTTTCATTATTTATGTATTTATTTATTAATTCATTCATTTAGTTGTTTATTTTAATTGATCTATTTTATTATTTTGACTTATTTTAATTATTTATCTGTTTAATCTTTTATTATATATGCATGTATTTAATTATATATTTAGCTTATTTTTATTTTTTTTATTAATGTTATTTATTATTTTATCTTATTTATGTAAGCTTTATTTATTTTAGTGTTTTTATTTTATTGCATTCTTTTTATTTTATTATCTATTTATTTATGCTTATTTAAATTTGATTGTTTTTTATTTATTTTATTTGATCTTTTTATCTATTTTGTGTTGTTTATTTTGTATTATTTCTCTATTTTTTGTTTTCATTATTTATTTAAGCTTAATTTTAATTGTTTATTTAGGCAAGGCAAGGCAAGTTTATTTATATAGCACATTTCATACACAGTGGTAATTCAAAGTGCTTTACATAAAAGAAAGTGAAATAGACATTAAAATCAATAAAAACATGGAAATAAAAATAATAAAAACAAGGAATGTTAAAATGATACAGAAAATTATTTAAAATAAATTTAAAGAAAATGATTATACATAAAATTCATTGCAGTCAGTTCGGACATATAGCACAGTGCTCATTCAACAAATGCACAGTTAAACAGATGAGTTTTGAGTCTGGATTTAAATGTGGCTAATGTTTTAGCACATCTGATCTCTTCTGGAAGCTGGTTCCAACTGCGGGCCGCATAATAGCTAAAAGCAGACTCCCCTTGTTTTGTGTGAACCCTTGGTATTTCTAACGGACTCGATCCTAATGATCTGAGTGGTCTGTTCGGTTTATATTCTGTGAGCATATCAGCAATATATTTAGGTCCTAGGCCATTTAAGTGACTTATAAACGAGTTAAAGTACTTTAAAATCAATCCTAAATGTAACTGGAAGCCAGTGTAAGGACCTGAGGACTGGTGTGATATGCTCAGATTTTCTGGTTCTAGTCAGAATCCTGGCAGCAGCGTTCTGGATGAGCTGCAGCTGTCTAATGGTCTTCTTGGGAAGGCCGGTGAGGAGACCATTACAATAATCCACCCTGCTGGTGATAAAGGCATGAACAAGTTTCTCCAAGTCTTGACTGGAAACAAAACATCTAATTCTTGCAATGTTTTTGAGATGATAGTATGCTGATTTAGTTACTGCTTTGACATGACTACTGAAACTAAGGTCTGTCTCCAGAATCACCCCAAGATTTCTGACTTGATTTTTAGTTGTTTGACCCCTAGAGTCAAGGTATGCATTCACCTTGAGAACTTCATCTTTGTTTCCAAATGCAATGACTTCAGTTTTCTCCTTGTTTAACTGAAGAAAGTTCTGGCACATCCAACTGTTAATTTCATCAATGCATTGGCAGAGGGAGTCAATGGGGCTGTAGTCATTTGGAGATAAGGCTAGGTAAATCTGGGTATCATCAGCATAGCTGTGATAGGCAATTTGGTTCTTCCTCATTATCTGACTTAGTGGGAGCATATACAGGCTAAACAAGAGCAATGCAAGAATTGAGCCTTGTGGGACTCCACATGTCATGGCCGTCCACTTAGACGTATGCTCTCCTATACTCACATAATAACCTCTCCCTTCTAAGTATGATCTGAACCATTTGAGTGCCATCCCAGAAAGCCCGACCCAGTTTTCCAGTCTCTCTAGAAGTATGTTATGATCGACAGTGTCAAACGCAGCACTAAGATCTAGTAGTACCAGCACTGATATTTTGCTAGAATCAGAATTGAGGCTAATATCATTTATTATCTTAATGAGCGCTGTCTCTGTGCTGTGATGTGCTCGGAAACCAGACTGAAAATTGTCCAGGTATCCATTTGACTTTAAGTAGTTGTTCAGCTGATTAGAAACTACCTTTTCAATAATCTTACCTATGAAAGGAAGATTTGATATGGGTCTATAGTTGCTCAACATGGTGTTATCAAGATTGCGCTTTTTCAGAAAGGGCTTAACAACTGCAGTTTTGAGGGAGTTTGGAAAAGTCCCAGAAAGAAGTGAGGCGTTCTAAGAGATCAGCTTCTAAACAGTTAAGCACATTTTTGAAAAAGGATGTGGTAAGTGTGTCAAGATAGCAGGTTGAAGATTTAAGGTGCTGTACTATTTCTTCCAAAATTTTGTTATCAATTTCTTTAAAAACACACATAGTCACTTCTTTTTGAAATTGCGGTCGAATCTGTGTGACCTCTGCATAACTTGAGGATGTGCCAATCTCCTTTCTGATATTATTGATCTTCTCAGAAAAGAAGGAAGCAAATTCATTGCATTTGCTGTCGGAGAGCATTTCACTGGGAATCTGACTTGGGGGGTTTGGCAGTCTCTCAACAGTTGCAAAAAGAGTGCGGGTGTTGTTTAAGTTACTGTTTATAAGGTTAGAAAAGAAAGTCTGTCTAGCTGTGGCTAGTTCCACATTGAAAGCATGAAGGCTGTCTTTATAGATGCTATAGTGAATTTCGAGTTTCGTCTTCCGCCACATCCGCTCAGCTTTTCTGCATTGTCTTTTCATGCTCTGAACTGCTGTTGATTTTCTCCAAATTGATTTCTGTTTCCCCGTCTTCTTGCTGACCTTTATCGGGGCAATATCATCAATAACATTCTTTATTATTCATTCATTTACTTATTTCATTGGTTTTATTTTATTTTGTCTTGTTTATTTTACCTTTTTATTGTATTGTATCTTTTTTATTGAATTTTTTTATTTATATTGTTTGTTTATTTATATATAATATTTAAAGTTAGCTTGTTTTATTTATTTTTTGTTATTTTCGCTTTTTATTTTCTTTATTCTTATTTTATTTAGTTTTTTATTTTTTATTTAGTTTTAGGCATATATCTGAACATCATATCAAGCACACTTTCAAATTTAAAGAGATTGCCTCAAAATGACAGATCAGTTACAATCACATCTAGATTAAGTAGGGTGCTGACACGATTACCTTGGTTGTCCTTTGGTAGATTGACTTATTTAGCTGTTGTTGCTGAACTGAGATCAGTTCTGAAATGTGAGAGGATGGAGAAATCTGTAGGTCAGCGGTCAACAAATAATGGTGTTTTGATTTTACCCTGCTTCTAATGACGGGCTCCAATATCTTACATAACACTGGCCAAATCATGCGTGTGTGCATGTGTGTTGCGTCCTGCGTTTAAAACACAAAGTCTTCTATTGTTCAGATATCTGCAAAGCCTCTGTAATAAACAGCTCGGCAGAAAGGCTTAGACTGAGCTGAATCATGCTGCGGCTGGATTTATCCTGGACAACAAAGAGCAGGCGGGTGGCTTTCAGACTCTGGCCTCCACGCTTGTTTCACTTTCCTCCAGCCCTCATTGCTCCGGGTGTGTTTGTGCTGATCACCATGAAGTTACACCAACATGATTTGACATGCTTTTCAGCACTCAGATTGTAGTGGGCTTGGACAAGTGTTATGACCAATGTAATGTCTTCATTCAATATGCTTTTAAGAAATATATTTAAATTTCCTACATTGAAATGTGTAGCATTTTTGATTATATATAGTCAAACAATATGTGTAAATATGTATTTTTTGATTTTATTCAAGAATGTTTTTGTACAAGGATTGCCCTTCAAAATCAGAGATCAGTTATAGCCATTTTAATTATTGATTTAGTGTCTTTAGTGTTATTTTGTTAGTGTGTTTTGTTTAATTATTGTATACAAATCAAATAATGTGCTTATAAAGTTATAATTAAAAAAATCTAAATATTGTCTTGCTTCAGAGATACCTAATTAATTGAGTTAAGGAATTATATGATAAATGTCAAAATATGTATGTAATATATATTTATATAAATAATATTTATACATATATATATATATATATATATAATACATATATACTATAAATATATATATAATTATGTATATATTCACAATTCTTACTTATATAAGCTATATATAGGCCTATATATAATTTTATTTTATATATTTTTAACACATACGTTTGTGTGTGTGTGTGTGTTAAAAATATATAAAATAAAATGATATATAAAAAAACATCTTGACGCTTGTCAACAAAGTTTCTCTCACCTTTTGCAAAGAAAGTCATAATTTAACATTAAATTCTTCGTCCACACATCTGGCCGTGCAGTGAATAGATGTCTATAGGTGTTTAGCTTTGTCTTGCTCGGTGAACCTCGACAGAAACAGAGGAGAAATGTCATTATTTGGGAAGCATTCCTCCGCTGCTCCAGCTGGGCATGTGGAACTGATCACTGTCGAGGAATTTACACAGCAAGTGAAACCGAGAAGAACATGTGCTGTGTGTCTCGAAGCCCTTGATATTGTTATGAGTGCCTTCCTGTCTCAGGTTTAACGGTCGAAACTCGAGGTTAATTTGGTGCCAGTGAAGCCAACAATCATGCCTAGATGTCTTCGAGATATTGACTGGTGTTTATTAATTACTAATGACTTAATGGAAGTAAATACACAGAGATTTTACCTAGTCTGTGCGCTGTTAGCGTTTACATTTTTATGCTAGCTTTGCCTGAGGAGCAAATGGCTGCAGGGTTTTGGGGGGAGATTTGGGTTGTGAATAAGAGAGTAAACGGTTCCACTCTCATGGTTCAACCTGTTGCTGATCTGTTGTTTGCGAAGCAGTTTAATTTCCCTATCTATAGCATTTCAAACAAATGTGGAACAACTGAAAGAGTCGCTATTTGTGGCGTGTTTCAGACGGGCAGCGTGACCTCGGAAACCGTCCTGCTCTCTCTCCTTCTTTCTAAGAACAATATATTTCTTTATCAGTCACTTTTCCCACATTTGTCAGCTAGATCATGTCAGCCTGTGTAAACCCCCGTACGGCCTTCACGTGTGTGTGTGTGTGTGTGTTGGCTAACTGTAGCCATCAATTAATTTATTGTTTCCTGAGATCATATTCATTCCTCAGGAATGCTTTATGAGGTCAATTTAATGTACTGACTACAAGTTACAGCCATTTTTATTACCCACGCCTGAAGGGGCACAAGATCTTTACACTTTTTTAAAAAAAGACTTCAGACTGTTCTGCAAGTGGCCTACATCTGGATTCAAAGAAATGATCTGGGTTTAATATTCAAGACAATCTATAGAGAGACAGCATGTGTATTAAAATATAATCTTGACTTATTTAAATTATTCATAATAATAATAACATTTTAATAATGTATGTTGAGAAATACGTTTTTTTTATTACTTAAAATATATTTGTTAAAATATAAATAAAGTTATAAATTGATTCAAACATTTATTATGTAATTATAAAAAAATAAATGTATTTATTAATTATTTAAAATGTATAATAAATGTATTTTTTAAAATAATATAATAAAATAATACATTTATTAATAATAATATTATTTAAATGTTTAGTTGTTTAATAATAATAATAATAATTGTTATTATTACTATAAAATTAAATATTTAAATAAGTGTATTTTAAGTGTATCATTTAAGTGTATTGTACATGTTTTATTGAGTGTTTTATTAAATAATTGAGTAAAACCTTTATTATATAATTTTAAATTAATTAATCATTTATAAGTAAAATATTCAAATACTAAATGTATTCATCATATTATTATTTAAATGTTTAGTTGTTGTTGTTCTTATTATGTACACAATTTAAAGGAATGAACTGATTTAGACATGTATTAAATAATAATAATAAGAAGATAATAAACACATTTGTTATTTAAATGTCTAATTGTTGTTGTTGCTGTTTTATTTAAACAATATAAATAATAAATTAATTGGTTTAATAATTATTTAATAAATTATTGCTATTATTATTGTTAACAATTTTTATTATTAACTATTATTAATTGTTATAAATAATAATAATAATAATAAATTGATTAATATGATGCATTTATAAATCAACACTTATTCGATGGGCTAAGTTTGAAGAACATTTATTTCCATCATTTATTACATTTATAAAAAAATAAAAGGCTTTAACACAATTTTGTACAGAAAAAAATTATGTGAAAAGTTAATTAATAATATGAGCTACACATTTTTACTTTTGAACCCTCCTGAGTCTTGCCCCATAGATAAACATTGTAAGTATGTAAATGCATTAGTGTATGTTTTTGCATGGATATTGTTTGTGGACTTGTTTTCAACCCAGAACTCGTTTTAAGGAAAGTGTTTCCTCAGAGATTCATGTGAGCCATGTGATGGAAACAGGATTTGTGATATTTTCTGCGTGGGTCAAACATCCTTTGGCTCCACCAGTCATCAGTTTGGGACTAATTATAAAGTTTTGTGATCATGAAATGTGAACGGCAGCTGTAGGGGAAATTCTTGCATACTAAGAGCCGAAGAATTCACAGATTTCGTGTTGACTGATTTATGTGCGAATCGTGCACGATGCTCCGGACGCTTTCCACAGAATGTTTCTTTAATTGTCCGTCGTAATGGCCGAAAATCATCCGCGTTTATTTGGCATGGGAACGAATGGGGCGTGCAGTTGACAGGAAACACATGGCATGTTAGGTGAAAGGCTGGGAAAAGGAAAGAAACAAATGTCACGATATCTCTGTGAAATGTTGTGTAACCGCAATACACACATCACGTGTCGCGTCGGTGCTCAGAAATGTTTTGAAGAATTTTCTTTGAAGACACACCGAATTCTTCTGCCCCCAATGGGACTATTGGCTTTCCTGAAGCGGTGAAACCGTACCATAGGTGAAGTCAGACAAACACCATTAAAAATAGTGCTCCATCTTCAACTTTGCCCTCTTCCCACCCCCCAGTCTCTCCGAAAAATATACAGCTGCAAGGTTTCTCACAGCATCGCCGGGTGTGTGACCCGTTTGACCCTTTGCAACCTTGACCTCTCGATCTGATCTTTGAAGAAGCCGCTTTAACAAGAACAATCAAGAACAACAAGACGTGTCTTTAAGGTTCTGTGACTGAACACATAGAATAGACAGCTGGGTAATAACTGATTACATGTAATCTGGATTATCAGATTCCAAAATTTAAGTACTTGTAATTGGATTCAATTACATTTTAAGATACTTGCAATCAGACTACAGTTACTTTTTTAGGGATTACATGATTACATATTATTCACACAATAGCAATATTTTATTCATAATTTATTGATTCTCCCTAATCCCTTTATCTTTTAAATGTTCCTTTCTAAAATAGCACTTACTCTTTGTATTTTTTATATCGATATGGTACAAGATTATATTATTTAAATCAATGTGATAAACGAGATGGGTCAAAAGTAATCTAAAATTAGTCTGATTATATTAACTGTGTAATGTTACATTAATATCTACAAATTTTGTCATGTAATTTGGAATCAGTAACAGATTACAATTTGTAATACCCTAGCAACCGCTCATAACATCATAGTAACCACCTAATAAAACATAGCAACTACCCAGAAGACTCTAGTAATCATCTAGCAATGCCCTAGCAACCACCCAGAACACCACAGAAACCACAGAGCAACCACTCATAACACCCTGGCAACCACTAACAATGAACAATCACTTCAGAGGATATGTTTTTAGAATTTTGTGACTGAATACCCTAGCAACCACCCAAAACACCCTAGCAACTGTATATTGATACCCTAGCAACCACCCAGGACACACTAGTAGCCATCTAACAACACACAACAACTAACTAGAAATGCCCTATCAACTGCCTAGCAATGCCATAGCAACCACCCAGTACACTCTAGAAACCACAGAGTAGAAATGCCTTAGCAATCACCCAAAATACCCTAGTAACCACTCAAAACACCCTAGCAATTGACAACAAATCATTCTTGAGGACGTGAGGTTCTCTGGGTCCGTGCTCTATCCCGAGCTCAGAGCCCTCCCTCTGGACAGCACCCCAAATATGCTTACTAATTGCTCAATCATATTATATGTTAGTGCGAACTCGTGAAATGATGGTGATCAGGCAGAGTGATCACAACTTCTTGTGTTTTACTTTTTTAACCTCAGTTTGGCCTGCCACACATCCGAGTGACCGCCGTGAAAGAAGGGATGGATGGAGGGTTTTATGGCTGGATGGATGAACAATGACTCAAGTGTGGCTTTATACTTTTTGGGGTCACTTTTCTCAAAACATTCATAAATATATCGCAAGATGCAGATCACTCCTAACTGAACGTATCTACTAATCCAGCTATGAAGATGTTCCTCAGAGGTGTAAATTCCTGACACATCAAAGCACCTCCCTCACAATAGTCCTTTGCCATAGGAGGTGCAGGCCGCTGGACCTGCACTAGGGGTTTAGGGGCCACTGAGAGCAGCAGACCTGAACAGACCGGGCAGCACATATGATTAATGCTGAGCTGAAATTAGGGCAAATGGGGGGTAGATGAGCAGTCATGCTTGGCCACCCACCTAGTTCAGCTCATGGTGTTTGGGGTGAGTCTGTTCACAGCTGGGACATTCCCATAGGAAGAGACAAAAAAACACGGGATATGGGGTTAATCTGAATTTAGCATGATCTCATTTATTTGACATAATACAAATCAGATCTACTTCTATAATTAACTATAAATAACGATATGGTTTATATTCAACCTCTATATTTATTATTATTAATCAATAATAATAAAAAACTACTACTACTACTAATATATAGATATGAATTATATGTGCATGTTCCTCATTTGTAAGTCGCTTACATCGTGACACACAAACACACACACACACACACACACACTCACACTCACACTCACACACACACACACACAAATATATATATATATATATATATAGCTAAGTTATTTGAAGTTATATTTATATTACTCATATTCATTTATAGTTATAAATATCAAATTCGATTATAATTATATTACTAATAAATAATTATTTTGTTATGAGTGTGTATTATTTATAATTACTATATTACTAATTCTATTTATTTATATTTAACCTCTATGTTTAAAAATTATTAAGATTATTCAAATATAAATCGAACTGATCTTTTTATAAAACCCTGAGACACTATCCAACTATTTTTTCATTGTGTGTAGAGATTTATGTTTAAAGGCTATTACTTTGCGCTATTCATTATTATCACAGTGTTTGAACTGATGCCAGTCTGTTTCCAGCATATTGTTTTGGAATGTCTTGGAGAGCTTTGGATACTGTGGAATAATAAGAGACTGTGAGACCGAGGGAAAGTGGGAGGGCATTGAAACTGGTGGGCTGAACTGCAGAGAGGGGAGAATTGGCTCTCCGGTCTCTCTCCAGTCAGAGAAAAATTACCTCTTCAGTCCTCCACACGAGACTCCAGCGATGCGATAAATACGGCACCTTTGATATCTGGCCATATTGCGTCAATATCGCAGGATTAAACGGTCAAGACGTTTGGCCTGGAATTTAAAGGTAAGAGAAACTCTTCTTGTCTTCTTTCGCGACAGAGATCTTAACCGTCAATAAGTCTCAAGTTTTACAATTAAAGTTCGTAATATCGCGAATGGCTTTTAAATATTAGCATAACAGCCTAGTTTAATGGTGAATACGACTTTTTCATTGCGAAAGTGGTGTCTCTTGTCATGTCGTACAAATTTGACAGTGTTGAAATTAGTATTCGCAAAAGGATATCGAGCATTCAAATAACAAATATCCTATTTAAAAATGTGACAATAACGTTAGGCTATTAATTAGCGCGATACTTTATCGCTCTTATTTCCATGTGTAGGCTAGTTCTTTTTTTCTGGTTTACAAAAAGTTTTTTATTTTTTTAAATGCAAAAAGTACATACGTACCATAATCTTTTACATTAGTGCCATAATCAGTTTAGATGTTTTATATTTCCAGTAGGCTATTTGGAATATTGTTATACGATATAGCAGTTTAATTGTCTTTATTTATTTATTTATTTATTTATTATCTTGGTTGTGGCATGTCGTCTGGATTTGACATTAATAAGCCTATTAAGAAAAAGACTCCGAAATTCCAGTAGCGAATAGTGGACAGTCGAATTCTTTATATTTTAGCGGGATTATTTCAAATTATTTTTCGAATGTTTTCTGTTCTCTTTGGTCTGAAACTTCTTAACCAAACGTTTTCATGTGCTTCGCTTTGGATTAATGAATTACTCATTCGTTTTGAGATTTTAGTTTTGTAATTGTTTTGTCACTTTTAAGTTTTCAATGATGCTGTGTTTATATGTTTAATATAGGCTAATGACATAAAAATAATAATATGGTATTATACCAATATGCCCTTCTAGTGGTCTAATTTATCGTTATTTATTTCTTTTAGTGTTTTCATGATGCAGTTGTTGGACTTGTGGACCACATTCATCCTCTCTAAGGATTTTTACCTGACTTGAGAAAACCTTACTTACATGACATCATACTAAGAGGAGAACTGGATACCCAGCTTCCCAAGTCCACCAGCACCCCTCTGTGGCCTGTGGTGGGTTGCACGTTGGATTTAAAACTACCAAGCCAGTGCGAACCATGGATGACCTAATCGCCAGACACTACAACTTCACTGGGAAATTTCGCAAGGTCGACAAGGACCCAGGACTCAGAGCGGACTCCGTCGTCTTCATCATCGTGTGCTGCTTCATCATCCTGGAAAATGTTCTGGTTCTCCTCACCATTTGGAGGACCAAGAAGTTCCACAAGCCCATGTACTATTTCATTGGGAACTTGGCTTTGTCAGACTTGCTGGCCGGGGTGGTGTACACTGCGAATATCTTGCTGTCTGGAGCCAATACTTATAAATTGACCCCAATGCAGTGGTTCTTCAGGGAAGGGAGTATGTTTGTGGCTCTGGCCGCTTCGGTGTTCAGTCTCTTGGCCATTGCTATCGAGCGACACCTGACCATGCTGAAGATGAAGCTCCACAACAATGGCAAGACGTGCCGGGTATTTATGCTCATCAGCACCGTGTGGTTTATTGCTGCCATCTTGGGCGGTTTACCAATTATGGGTTGGAACTGCATCGAGAGCATGAACAACTGCTCCACAGTTTTGCCCCTCTACCACAAGACCTACATCCTCTTCTGCACCACCGTATTCAGCGTCATCCTCATGGCCATCGTCATCCTGTACGCCCGCATCTACGCCCTGGTCCGCACGCGGAGCCGCAAGCTGGTCTTTCGCAAGGTTGCCAACGGCCGCTGCAGCAACAAGAGTTCGGAGAAGTCCATGGCCCTCCTAAAGACCGTCATCATTGTGTTGAGCTGCTTCATCGCGTGTTGGGCGCCGCTCTTCATCCTGCTTCTGCTCGATGTGGCCTGCCAGATCCGCACTTGCCCGATTCTCTACAAGGCAGAGTGGTTCCTAGCTCTGGCTGTGCTAAACTCCGCCATGAACCCTCTGATCTACACCCTGACCAGCAACGAGATGCGACGGGCCTTTATCAAGATGCTCAACTGTGGCGTCTGCGACCAAACAGCGGGCAAGTTCTCCAGGCCCATCATGGGCGCCGAGTTCAGCAGGAGCAAGTCAGACAACTCCTCCCACCCCAATAAGGACGAGCCCGAATACTCTCCCAGGGAAACCATAGTGTCTTCTGGGAATATCACCTCTTCTTCTTAAAGGGACTTTTTGTGTACATTTATGTCTATCGTGTGTGTGCAAGTGAGTGTGTTTGTTTGGCGTCCTTGTTGTTTGTGATCCGTTACGGTAGCCGAAGGCTGGGAGAAACCAGGATTTGTTGGAAGTCTTGGCTTGCGCCTACATTAAAGACTTCGTCTTCTGCAATTCCTGACAGATCGCCTGAACTTTTCTGCAACTTAGGGAAGCACTTAACCAACCATTATTCCGTTTTTTTTTTTTCTATCCCTGTCAAATGGAAACTTGTAGACAAGCACTTTTCGGGGAATTGCTCCTTGAGAACCAACATAGGCATTACTGACTCTGTCTAAAATGGATTGATGTGAAACATACTAGCTTGTTATGGTTGTTTGTACTACATTTTTGGAATTAAATTGAAGAAATGCAGTCAAAAGGTACTTGTATTTCTTTGAGTTAACAGTATTTGGTATTAGGATGTTATTTTGCCCCTCATTCAGAATGTATTTTGTAAATGTATTTGTTTTTCTTCACCTTTCAACAAATAAACTGTTGTTGTAGAAGAGTGTGCATATACATTAGCTGCCAATATTAATTTATATTGAAACGGTTCCAATAAATTTGAAACTTGGAGGGATGGAACTAAGTGTTGTGTTAATTAATTGTAAATATATTTTATTATTTTACTTTGATAGTACACCGTGTATCATAGCTCGTGCACATTGATCTATCCTGCAGGGGTAGTTTTGTCTTTGCTGGGTTGCATGGCTCAACTCTAATTAAATTAATATGATGGGATGGAAAGATCTGGAGAATTTAAGATTAATGTCTATGTGAATTTTCTGTTGGCATGTCACGATACAATAGAATCAATGTACAGGCTTGTATTTATCCAACTGTTCCACATATATACAATCAAATCATGAGCCAGTTTTATCCCTGTTCAGTGTTGCACATTGTAACATCTAGTCCATGTGTTTTTGTTCTGTTAGTTGTTAATAAATATTGTTGAAGAAAAAGCAATCAGAGTTGTGATTTGTTTTCATTTAAAATTACATTTAAATGTTTTGCTTAGTATTTAGAATTGGTTCCAAAAGCTGGAAAGCATATACACCATTCAATATGGTCTTCAGCTTTTGGAACCAATTCTAAAATCTGCAACGCAGAATCAAATTTCAAATTTAAACCTGAAAATACATTTTAAAAACTTTATGGACAAAAAGTTCAAAAGTCTTTTTGTTTTCTTTGAAGCTCAAGATGTAAAACTCATTTGCTTAAGTGCTGCTGTCATTAGAGAAAAGAGAGACATACTGAAATTCATCTTAATTTTTCATGTTATTTCAGTAATTAATTATTAAACTCAAATTGTTATGGTGATATGTCTGCCATTAAAAATGATGAATCCGTAATTAAATTGCACATTTAGAAATAAGCGAAATAGAAGCATTTTCACAAGTGGTCTCAAACTTTGAACTCCAATAAATAGAATTGTATAAATAATATGACTACATATATGCAATTAAATGATTAATTCCTGAAGAGCACAAAAGACAATAAAATGCAATGTAAATGTAATTCTGATTTCTTCACAGTAGCAAACAATTCTCATATATGAGCAAAGAGCGCCACCTACTGGACAACTGTTCAAATGGCATCGTCTTTAGCTTTAAAGATTTTCATAAATGATCATAAACCACTGACAAATCTTAAAATTTGCATATATGTACACTGAAAATACATGTTTACATTTAAATGTATTACATCATATTATGGTTTTCTGACACATTCAGTTTCACGATATTGCTTCATGAAACTGCAACAGTAAGCAATTGTTTTTTCGTGCAATTACCCAGTGCACACTTTCCTTTTATACTTCCATATATATTTAAATCTGAAATCTAGATGCTGATTCATGAATATGCTATGAATCAACTACCCATTTGCTTACAAAACACACATAGGGAATGCAGTGCCGCATAATATCCTTTTCCTAAATTATAATTATTATCCTTTTTTAAGTAGGATTATTATAATAGACTGTAAAAAAAATCATCTCACTAAAATTGAAAAGTTTAATTGCAAACTGATGAAGAAATTTTATTTGAAACTCTGATAGGCTATTCAAAATTGGAAATTCATAAAATCAAACGTAGAAATTACTAAAATTATTGTAACAAGTTAAATTGGTGGGAACAAAAATGTCTCTATAACTCAATGATGAAAACTTGTTTTTTTCTTCTTCAGTGAACCAAAGCAATAATATGACAATATAACTATAACATGCAATACAATATTTTGAGTAAGGTTACGGCTTCATTGTGTGAATACAATGCAAATCACGCATGGTAAGGTATGAATAATTGATAATTATGTCAGTTTGTTAGTTAAGACACATTACTATTTTTTTCATGGGTTCATTGGGTTCAGTTTTATTGATGTCATGGAATGGTCCTGCATTGCCCTGCAACAAGACTTTCCTTTACATTTGTGTAATTTATTCATAAAATGCAACATGTTAATATTTAAAAAGGCTTGCAGTATTTCAGTAAGTAAATGCCTCTTTGTTTATATCTTTATATATTCCCTCACACATACAATAGAGGAAGAAACGGTCACCAAAAAATGCAACCAAACTCTTTACCCACTTTCACGGCGATGGTTAAGCAAAGCATCATGGGAGCCTTCATGGGAGTCCCTTTCGCGGAATTTCTCCATTTTGGTTGCTGCGGCTGTGGTGCAACAGAACTACATTTCCCAGAATGCCATTTTCTGTACATTGGCTCATGTTATACATGGGGGAATATGAGAGCGGCGGAGGAACCGAAAGCGACAGCAGAATCCCTAGCGATAAGTATAACGATAAATAGTGGTCGTGAAATGGGGGTAATTCAATGCCAAATCACTCAGAACAGGCTGTCGTAAAAGGAAAATCGTATTTTGGTGTTCTGTTTTTTTTATATCTATAAATTTGGCGTGGACTGGGGTAAGGCACCTCCCTGCCTGCTCTGCGCCGGGGTGTGTGCGTGTTTTTCGGCTAGGCTTCATCGTATCACCGCGCTGCAGTGTGTTACTGGAACCGAACTGAGGTGCCACGCCGCCGGCTACTGCTGTCCTGCGCCGTCGGCTGATACTATGTCGAAAACAGAGAGAGACAAAGTAACACTGCGAATCAATCCTACTGACCTATGCAATGAAAAAATGTCAACTTTGCTCTCTAACAGCTGTGGTTTGTAGCCATAAAGAAGTGCAAGTGTGTCGAAAAATACAGTGGAGCGATTTTTGTGCCTGTTATTAAAAAGGTGAGGTAAACAATTTGCATCTCACTACAAATCTAACTTTTCTTAAAGAAAATTGGGTCATACTTTACATTACATTGTCATTATTGCCATGCTACTATGTAATTACGTAACTTAATGTTATTTTGAATGTTAATAATAAAAAATATTGAAATAGCTTGTAATTAGGTTGTTGTAATTGCTTTTGTTAACCCATTAATTTAGCTATCCATCATTTAGCTCTGTAGCTTTTCAACTTGTTACATTGTAATGTAAAGTGTTACAAAAAACAGTGTCCATTCTTATAGATAAAGTGTGTGATTTATGCAAATTAATGGGTATGTTATGTTTAAATTGCCCAATCACATCGTGCAAAGTGGATGTCAGGAAATTTGGCCACTTTAAGTAATTAAGCCAGTGGTTAGTTGGATCAGGTGTGTTTAATTAGGGTTGCATCTAAACTGTGCAGGGCTGTGGCCCTCCAGGAACTGAGTTTGACACCCCTGAATTAAGTGTTTGCACTGCAAACTGCTTAGAAAACAAGTGTACATCGGCATATGACCTCACAGGAAGTTGAAGAGGAGAATTTACCTGCAAGCCATTTTGTACCACCTCGAATTTATGCATTGTCATATAACATGTCACCTGAACATTGTGGCCAAATATGCAGTAATAATGAAACGGCAGGCGCAGAATATCCAAATTGACAGATTGCATCTGCTGACATTGTGAGGTGTGCAGTCTGGAAACTTTTCTGTCCCATAAGACCTATTAAGCTGAGGAGCTGTCAGATTCAGAAAAGCTGACAAATAAAAATAAAAATAAAAATGATGAGCCGGGTGGCTCTTTCCACATGTAAGCGCTATAGGTACCAAGAATGTTGGTCCTACTAGTCTATTTATCAAATTCAGTACATGCGCTGATAGGATGGGATTTTGGACACAGAAAAAATTTAGGTAAAAGAAATGTGATTTAATTTTTTATTCGGGGTAATGAAAAAAAAGTGCTTTTTATGCTGTTTTGGAGCGTGTAACGTGAAATGTGATTACAGAGAAGACATCACATTTTCATTTTAAACATTTAAACACAAAGTGTTAATTTGAATACATAATACTGTATTTAGATATTGTATACATTTATATATTTAAAAGTATGTTTTTTTTCTAAAATACCTACCTGAGTCTGTGACACTGTGACAGTGTTCCAAATGACCAAATCTTGTCAGGTGTAGTGAACTTCTATCCCCTGCTGAGTGTGTAAGGTGCACTGAACGCCAAGTAGAGACCCTGTGAATCGGAATGCAGCTAATTATTGTTTTTTAAAACAGGTTTCAGAAAACTCCCCCTGTTAGCCATTGGTTGGCTGAACAGATAGTCCCAAGTCAAGTCAAGCCAAGTCACCTTTATTTATATAGCGCTTTTAACAATACAGATACAGTCAAAGCACTTAACAGTATCAAATTGGAGGATAGAGTGTCAGTAATGTATAATATAAAATTAAACACTCAATTTTCAGTTAAAGGCATTTCATTATTGAATTCAGTGATGTCATTGTCTAGCTCAGTTGAACTACTTTAATGCAATCAATCAACTGGGAAAATATTTATATAATATAAAATATTTTTTTTACTAGTGCTGTTTACTGATTAATCATATATATATATATATATATATATATATATATATATATATATATATATATATATATAAAAGTATCTTTGAAATCAAATTGACGATAATCGCTAGTCCCACCCCAAAGTCACACCACAGAGTGACAGTGTTTACACTTTCTGTGGGAAACAGCCTACGAATGGTTTACTTATTGTTGTTGCTGTGTTTAAATTTGGGATAGCAGGAAGTATTTGGGTTTTTAAAAATATATTTAACATTGTTTGCTAATAATGCTGTGTTGTTGTGTGGTTTTTTTATTGCTGACATGCTCAGAAAGTCCCACTGTAACAGTCCTAAACTTCTTCTCTTGTTTTTTTGTCAGCAGCTTTGAAAAGCAGCGCAATAGGCAGCCCGCATGGAACGAGCAGGAAGCATCCAACTTGATATTCCGGACTTCAGCAACTCCGTCCTGTCGCATCTGAACCAGTTGCGAATACAGGGCCGTCTATGTGACATCGTGGTCAATGTTCAGGGCCACAGTTTTCGTGCCCACAAGGTGGTCCTCGCCGCCAGCTCCCCCTACTTCAGGGACCACATGTCACTGAGCGAGATGAGCACCGTGTCCATATCAGTGATCCGCAACCCAACCGTGTTCGAACAGCTCCTTTCATTTTGCTACACGGGACGCTTGTGCCTGCAGCTCGCCGATATCATCAGCTACCTGACGGCTGCCAGCTTCCTTCAGATGCAGCACATTATTGACCGTTGCACCCAGATTTTAGAGGGAATCCACTTTAAAATCAGTTTGTCAGATGTGGAAGAGGAGCTTGGGAATGGGGCCCACAGGACCGCCAACCAAATCATTGAGTCAGGAAGAGGTGGGACTGGGCTAGGTGGGTCCCGCTCCCTAAGTCCCAGACATACCAGTTCCCGATTGATTAGCAACACTGGGGTGATCAACATTCGTGACGTGAGGGAAGTCAGAGAGATCAGTCCCCCTGGGGAATCCATGAGCCCCCAGATAGTAGAGCACAGTGGCATTGCCTCGGAGGAGGTGGGAACTGGGAAAGAGCCCATTCTCCGTATTAACCGAGCCGGGCAGTGGTATGTCGAGACAGGGACTGAGATAGAGAGAGGTGGAGAGGAGAACGTGCGGATGGTGGATGGGTTTCGGATTAAGACGGAAAGGATGGATGAGTGGATGGGGGCAGAGACCCAGGCATCGGCGGAGGAGGGCAGTGGGGCCGAGGAGGGGCCGACAGTGATGATTGACACCTCAGGACGTAGCACACTGGTGCAGGAAGGAGGAAGAGGTGGGAAAAGCTCCCAGCCGTCCAGTAGCTTCAGTGAAACAGAGAGGTATGTAAAATCTTTCTGAAGTTCATGTGCACTGTCAAAATGAAAGCAAAATCTTAGTCTTATTGCACAATTTTTCAGTTCATTATTATTCAGTTGTTTTAATGGACTTTTATTGAAATGTAATGCCTTTCTCCGCATCAGAAACAAGTATCTATTTCAGCTAATGTCACCAAGCCTTCTTACTTTTCAACCCCTCCCCTTTAACCATTTACATTATCAAATCAGTACTGGATGATACCATGTTGAATAAGTATCCCATTCTACTTTGAATTGGATGTATATTGGATGTAGTTGCAAATTTAATTTCATGTTGATTATACGGTTTGGAAAATCCATGTGTGATACTTTAAGATGTGCTGCATTTACCCCACTAACCCATTTTCTTCTGCCGACAAGTTTCCTGTAAAAGATTGAACCCATACTGTTTTCTTTCAGGTTTAGTCCAACAGGAAGTGTGGTTGTGATGGCTGATCGCCAGAGAGCCAAGAGTGAGTCTCCAGGAAGAGTTGACGATCAGAGACACCCCACCTCACAGGTAGGGCAACCTTAAACCTTGATCAAGACTCGGCCCTATACACTTACAAGCCTTGGTTTAACTTTTTATGATCTCTGAACATAGTTTAAGTAGTTTCAAAGGAATATCAGCACACCTTACCGAACAAATAAGAAGCTTTAAAGTGCCTGCAGTTGCGTGATACTCAGAACAGGTGGTGTGCCTAACTTAGAGTGCATTTCAATTTGGAAAAGGAGTGGGAATCATGAAAACAAACCATAACCTCTCACCTTTCCCTTATCAGGGAGAAGAACAAGCCGTGTTTGACATGGGGGGATACGAGGAGTACCTACGAGAACAGGTAGGTGACCGGTGGTTCCGCTACAACCCCCGTCTCACCTGCATTTACTGCTGCAAATCCTTCAACCAAAAGGGTAGCCTAGATCGCCACATGCGCCTGCACATGGGCATTACCCCCTTCGTTTGCCGAATCTGCGGGAAGAAGTACACCCGCAAGGACCAACTCGAGTACCACATCCGTAAGCACACAGGAAACAAGCCCTTCCATTGCCACGTCTGCGGCAAGAGCTTCCCGTTCCAGGCAATCCTCAACCAGCACTTCCGCAAGAATCATCCAGGCTGTGCCCCACAGGAGGTGTCCCACAGTGCCTCGCCCGAGACCACCACGGTCACCTCCCGTGGAGGCCAAAACGAAGATGAGTCGCCCTCCCAGGAGGATGCCGAGGGCAGTGGTGGAGGGGGAGGTGCCGGCTCGTCCTTTGGAGAAGGGGTCCAACCTTCGGTATCCACCACTGGGCCCGACTGAAAGGCTTTGAAGGAAAATGTTACAAGTTTAGGGAGACACAGGACAGCGGGGTCCAACACGACCTTCTCTTGAAAGTTCCCTCTGTCCCTTGTCTCCCACCATCCACACTGAAATTGCAAGTTGGAAGGAGATGAGTGATCAGGAGGTTCTCTCGGCTGCTGTCAAAAATAAGGCTGGATAAAATAAGGGAGAGTCTTCTGCGTCCTACTAGGACAGAGAACCTCTATTTTTTCCAGTGATAACAAAGATGCAAGGAATTAGTAGGAATAATAACAATTGGTAGGAATAATATTCTCTAGGGATTTATAAATGGTATTTCCGCTTTAAACCGCATCTACCTTCACCATACAAACTGAACAGGACATCAATATATGAAGACAAGCCACACTCCAACAACCTCACACACCACTGGATGCAGTGATTTTTGTTTTCTTTTTTTGTTTTTAGTCTTTCCTGTTTTTTATATGTTACATTTTTTTATATTTTTGTACTACTACAGATCTTTCAGGATAAACTAAAAGAGAAGCTCTAGCTATGATTTGGTCAAATTGCATCGAAATTGCCAAACTTCTCTGTGCCAGAAGATGAGTTATAAAATGAGAGAACATCGTAGTTCTTCGCTACTTCGCCTTGAGACAATCTTGATAAATTAACCTGGGGTTAGACTTCGCACTCCCCAGCCATGGCAAGCTTAGGAAAACGGGTTCAGTTTTTTTATTAGGGACCCTCAGGTCTGACCTAACATCAGATTCTTGATTTATTTTTTGTTTTGTGTTAAGTGCTGATCCAGCCTGCCATAGAACCGAAATGCATTGCTCACAATTAGCCTCAACGCAAGGAAATTGTAGTTATAGAACTTTGGGTTTGTAACAAGAAACAGTCACGTCATATTATTTTACTTTTATTGTTGGTGGAAATACTGTGATATAGGCACGCTGGTGAAAAGAGGAAGGTAGAGTATAGCAGTGACATGTGTATTTATTTCACATTTAATTCCGGTTAAGGCCTTCATACATCTCCGAACTCAACAACTCAGCTGCTGAATGTTGGCGATACAGTGATATAAAATACAGGAAATCCTCAGATAAGCTACAATAGACCGCTCAGTTACCTCTCTCTCACATCAATACGCAATACCGATCTATCGCACGCAGATGCGTGGATGCACTCAGCCGAATTTTATGTTCAGTGTTTATTTCTTTTCATACGTTTTAAGTCGCTCGTTGAGATTCGCAAGTCTCGCCAAATTATTTTACTGGTCTGGTGATATTTTGTTTGTAAGAATGTGTTTGAGCAGGGGGAAAGGTGTCCCTCAGAGAACATAACCTTCTTCCGATTTTGTGTCAAGAAATGATTCTAAGGCAGAGACGAACCAAAACAAGGACTTGGTCGTCGATATTGTTTAGGAAAACAGAAACCGTATGTCTGTGATGACTGGGAAATGCCGAAATGCCACGGAATGACTTTGAGTGTAAGATTTCCCTTCATCTGATGGAAGGCACTTTAACCTTGGGGTCAAGTGCCTTTACACTTGGCTTATGAACAGATGTTTCCAGCTGGTGCTATGACGTGAATTTACTGAAGCTTTCAGTAACCAAAGGAATTGAAATTTATTGTGGAAGATCTTAAACCCTTAAGATTTCGAAGGGCGAAAAGGAAAAAAGAGATTACATCAGGCACTTAAAGAATAGGTGGGGGTGTTTTTTTTTGTTTTTAGAGTATTTGTATCTATATACATGTCACTTATGCATATTTAGACATTTATACTTGTAATAACTATTCAGAGACAGTTTCTAGAATGATCAACAAAAGCAAAGGAGTTTTAAGTGAAAGTAAAGCTGTTATCATTTTTATAAGGCTGTGAATCACACTTGGTTGTGACTGATTTTTTTAAGAAAGGGTTGATGCATATAAAAATCAGCTACTGATGTTTCCAATATGGATTTTGTGCACCTCACTTCATATAAACACAGATTAGAACTTACTTTTACCATTTCTCACATCTGTGAACACAGGTCAGCAGGTAAACACTTCTTATAAATATCAGGAACTCACTGTTTACTTTTTGTGTTTACCTTTTTTGGTTTGTACCAAGCAGATTTTCTTACTTGGGAATTCTAGCTCTGGGTAACTTGGGTCGACATATTTCACAAGTGCAGCAAAAAAACTGACATACATATGAACTTTTCGTCTCAATGTAAATACCCATGCCTCAGAAGCAGTCGCAGTGAAATACAATCCTGAAACTGTATAATTTCACGTTTGTTGTACAGCGCAGAACCCAGGTAAATAGAAGAGCATGTTAATATTGCTTTTATTTGTCAAAATGCAACCTCATGATAATAGAGAAGGGCAAATAATTTTGTCTGTAAACAACATAATCATAATCTAATATGTTATAATATATCAAGAAAAGATGTTTGTTTTATGGACTTTGCCTTTAAGTTGAAATTTAGATTTGGGGCATGGGCCTGTTTTGTGCACGCCAATCATAGAAGGGTGATAGTGACTTAAATTATCTCTATGTGAATGAATTAACTGCAATTTAATAACAAGGGATATATATCTGTAATCAGTCATTCCAGTTATTGTACTGCACATTTTAGCAGTCTAAATTTAATCATATTAATTTGGGTTTTAGGGCTAATGATAACTTTCAGCATGTTTTCCCTTTGTGCATTGACCTTCAAAACATTGATGGTTGACTAACCTGCCTGTTCTGTTTTTATTTTAAACAATAGTATTCATTCAAATATTATGTTTGGCTTTTGTATTTGTTTTTAAGCTTTAAGTAACATGGCGGAGGATAAATGTGTTGCTACAGTGTGTATATTAGGCTGTAATATTTAATGTTTCTGTATGACAATACATCTACTGCAGTTTAATGGTATTGACTGAACAAGTAATTTCTAACCAAATGATGTCTAATCTTAACAGTGTTACAGAATATGTAGTTTCAAATGGAACGGAACTACTTTTGAAGCAATATTTCACCCCATTTCCAATTTCAAAATTACTTTCAGATAAAGTGGTGCAGAATTATAACACACCATAATGAACACAAGATCTTTTAAAATGTTGTGAAACTGATACCCAATTGATTTTCACAACAAAAATTTGTATCCTCAACTTTTCAAGGCAATTATACATATTGGCAAACGTGATAAAATTGGTTTCAGTGATTACATTTACCTTGTTTTGTTTTGTTTGTTTGTTTTTCATGGTCTAGCTTGTGAAAAGTGATACAGTGCATGTCTCTTAGTAGTCTTTTTGGAAGACCGAATGACAACACTGAGCCATATCTTCAGAGTTTGTTCAGTCTTGTCACTCTGGAGCAAATATTTTGTACAAGCAACAAATTTCAGAAGAGGACACTTCAATGCAAATAACCGACGTATATATTTCAACACTGTCTGAATAAGCAAGCAAACGTGATGCTTTGTCAAAAAAGTTGTCAGTTGTTTTCTTACCTCAAAAGAGTCTTTGTACAAGGAAACAAGACATTGTTTTTCTACTGACCCTCAGTAGAAATAGTTTATTTGCATGTTGTCTTTGTCTTTTGTAACGGCCAATCATAAAGACATTTCCAGGCATCTAAATTTGCACCAAGAGAAGCCAAAATATTGACCTTTACGATTTGTCTCGCTATATTGTTTTATCTTGCAAAAAGCAATATAGTCTGTAAAGTTCTTTCCATGTGTCTTATGTTAATCACTTTAATTTAAATCATACTTTAGAAATATTTTATTTTACATAACCATGAAATAAAACAAAATATAATAGGTATTTTATTAAAACATGTCCAAAATCCAAAACATAAGAATTATCTTAGAAATCAGTTACTCTAATTTTAATAGCAAACCAGTATATTTATTGAAAAAGTAAATGTTTAAAAAAAAATTGAAATTATATTCGTAGGTGATTAAGTATAATTACTTATTTGAAATTAATCAGTTTATAATTACTTAACATTTGAGACATTTCACATTTAAAATGGTACAGGAATCAGAAAGATTAAGCATTAATAATGTGAATGCTATTTTCACAATAACCACTATGGTTTTTTTTCCCTCACTGGCAGTGTGTCAAGTCCATTCTTCTAAATAGAAACAAAGCACTTTAAGTGTAACTGTGAAGGATTTTTAATTATGTTCTTTAAATGTATAATTATGTAAACCCAGATTGTGTGATATTGCTAAACCCAAATTTCTAATATGAAAAAATAAACCTGTTTTATCCTTGTTCTGTGCCTGTACATATTGCTTTTATTTCTTACATTTGTAAATCCTCATTGCTCCTTTTGATGTGTTCGTTTCCAGTGCTTGCTTGGTGGACTGATAAAAACAACATATTATGACAAATTTAACCATCATTATTAAGCAATAATGAAGAAACAAGGCCGCCTTGTCAAGATTAAAATGAGGACAATCAATAGCTGTCCTCATAGTGCGGGATCCATATCCAATCCATATTAGCTGCTCCCACAAGGATTTGCAACTCGGCCGGTGAAGATCAAGGCGTTGATGCTGGACTCACGGATCAGCAGAAGGAAGGGCTGATCGGCCACAAAATTCTCCCGGTAGATGTTTAAGGAACGTCCGGTAGCAACTACCGCTGTGGCGGCAGTAGCTTCGCTACCTTCTTCATTCACCTGAAAAATTGGAGAACCAGACCATTGGCTAAAAAATAGTTTGATCTGTCTTACTATGCAGTTAAGCTAAATATAAAAACATGAGTTTGCAAACAATATTGAATGTATTTTACCTCAAGGAAGGCCTTATGGTAGGCATTGGAGATGTACAAGTTGGGCCCATCATCGGCAACCATCCCTAGTGCAACACAACATGTGAAAATATTGTGTAGATTCATCTAAACTCAAGATTTTACCCCAACCATGAACACAAATCCATACAGCAAAATTTCATAGCAATAAAGCCAAGATCCCATACAAGTTTTGCTCTACATTCCTAGTCATATGAAGCTTTTATGTTCTACAGAAGAAAAAGTCCTACAAGTTTGGAACAACATAATGCTGAGTAAATGATGACCACATGTTTTTTAGGTGAACTATACCTTTGAATATTTTAAAGGCAAAACAGTAGCAACAAGTTCTACAATCAAACTAATTGCATACCTGGGAGACTAGCGTTTTCTGGACTAAAAAGATCTTCAAGGCCCATTTTCATCAGCTGCTCTTTGAGGCTAAAGTTGTCTTCGATACGGAAACGAGGAACCTGCACGGCCACTGTGGTCTCTTTCATGGCATGTAACCAACCCTCGAGTTTCTTAAGGTTCATGTTTTCCACTACCTTAATTGGATGCAGTTTTGTTAGGTAGGACTAGAGGAGAAGATCTTTGAGGAGAACTTTTTGTCTATTGTTTATAATCAACTTACTTCCGGCAGGGTTGTACCTTCAGTAGGTAATATGAGCACCATTGTGATGTCAGCACCATTGTAGGGCAATTCAAGGATCTTCACCTTGTCGTCATCGATTTTGGCATACTTAAATTTCCTCTCTTGGTACATCATGGGGACTGGACACTTATATGTTGCGCTGACGTAAAAGTCTGACTTCATGACATTTTGCTTATCAAACTTGTGTTTCCATTGACCCTGAAACACAAAAACCAGGCTTGTTACAGAGTTCACAAGTCAGGAAAGTCTAGTCCTGCCACTTTCCAGAGTTTAGCTCCAACAAACTTGCCCATAAGTTTCTAGTGATCCTGAACAATTTGTCAAGGTCTTCTACTGTACACGAATAGAATGAACAAAACTTTTAAATATATTTTTATTTAAAAGCAATCCCAGATAGCAAAATTCCTGTGGCCCAGATCAGACCCACACCTGACACTTTCATCTGGCCCAAATACCGCATGGAATGATGGCACAGAAAACGCACTTACGCCTCTCTTTCAGATGTGAAATCTATGAATCGAAAATGATCTTGAACTAGCGCGCAAGAAGAGCTTACATATTCAAAAACCTCCAACAAGAAAAGTGTGTACATCTGCTCAGACCCTGACGTGATGCTAAGCACTTTTCCATGTCAAAGGCAGTATTTCAGTGGTCTCAAATTCAATTCCTGGAGGGCCACAGCTCTGCAGAGTTTAGCTCCAACCAGTCCAACATACATTTGATTGAAAGTTTCTAGTAATCCTGAAGACCTTGATTATCAGGATCAGGTGTGCTTGAAGGTGCTTATGGTTGAAGCTAAACTGTGCAGAGCTGTGGCCCTCCAGGAATTGAGTTTGAGACAAATGCAGTATTTACAAATGAGCTTTGGCGTGGATTTAAGCATACACACTCTAAGATCAAATCTGAGCGTATGCAAATTTGGCCCCTATTTGCCAAATTTGAGCCACAAGCAAGCCAAAGGAAGCCCCAGTGTCAGCCGTGAATAAACCAAATAAAGCAGAACTGGCCCAAATCTGGGACACAATAGCCGCGTTTCCACTGTCGGCCAAAAGGGGTCGTATTTTTGATGGAAAGAATATAGAAATTATCATTCTTTCTAAATGTGATGTATACTATGACTACAAATAAACAGAAACATACTCGACTATGTGTCCTCTTTCTTTCTGTGTGACTAATTTTTAATACCTGATAAATTAATTTGTTATGATCAATGTATCACTTATTATTGCAAAACATTGATGCTTTTGGATTTAATTGCATGATGTTGTTCCAGAGAGGCGTGTAAAGGAGGGGTTTTAGTGAAGCGCAGCGGAGCTTCTGGCCCGACAGTGGAAAAACAGCTATTGTTTTTAATTCTGGCCCAGATATGGCCCAGCTCCAACACCTTGCTCCGGCTCACATACTGTGAAGAATGATGGCACTTGGGCGGTTCGCTCCTGTTTGCCAAATGTGGGCCACAAGCAAGCCAAAGGAAGGCCCAATGTCAGCCATGAATAAACCAAATAAAGCAGAACTGGCCCAAATCTGGGCCACATTGTTTTTAATTCTGGCCCAGATCCAACACCTTGCTCTGGCCAACATACTGTGAAGAATGATGGCACTTGGGCAGTTTACTCCTGTTAGCCAAATTTGGGCCACAAGCAAGCCAAAAGAAGGCCGCATATCAGCCAAGAAAATAAATAAAATAATCCAGAACTGGCCCAATCTGGCCAATATTGATTTTAATTCTGGCCCAGATCCGGCCTAGACCCAAAACCTTGCTCTGGCCCACATACTGTGTAGAATGATGGCATTTGGGTGGTCCACGTGCGAAAATTTCAGACTCAGTGTGCAGTGGGCTTAAGCCTTAGCATTGCCGCACGTAAGCCAACCAAATAAACCAAAACTGGCCCTAATGTGGGTACAGCCACATTTTAGCTAATAATGAACTAAATAAACAATCACTATTCATTATCTGGGCAAGACTAAGCCTTAAGTGAGTTCTGCATCAATAACAATACTCAACAATACTCAAATTCTTGTAAAGAGAAATTTAAAAATGTCCTCCCTAAATGTTCAAATAAGTTCCAGAAACGTGTTTTACTTGGTAAAATCATCCCGACCCAAGTTTTGCACAAGCAGCAATTCAATGTCACAGATAAATATTCAAAGTTACAATCCAATATTTTAAAAACAGTTCTTCACAAGTTTGAACCTAAATGCTTCTCTCTCAGACTTAACCTACACAGTAAATCAGTAAGTGTCACAGATACGCTTTGTTAAAGAGCGCATGACGAAGATGAAAGGTTATATATCATATGTCTTTAATCTAACAAGGGTAAATCCAAACACAGTGAAGCACAGCAACATTTAAGACATGTAGACGTAAGACCAGACAAACTGAAAATGAACGTACAAAACCTTAAGTACTCAGATCAAACAAGGATAATTAACTAGGCACACCTGAACAGAATAATACAATCGCCACGTCAAGGGAAACGGTTCAAAAGTAAAACAAAGTCCAAATTAACAGAATCCGTGACAGTAAGAGCAATCATTATTGTGAACTGTTTTTATGTTGCACAGTACACATATAAAAAACTGCCATTGAAAGGATGTTTCAAAAAATAAATTGCTGGGTATGTAGCCTTCCTAATACTCATATTCAGATCACCTTGCATCAGTTAACTGTGTTGCATCCTACTAAAAGTAGCTAAATTCTATTAGGCCATATTTACAATTTTAAACTTCTATTTCAATTAGCCAGTGTCAAGTGTTACATCCAAACCAGAAGTGGCCTTCTTCTGTTTTATAATATATGGGTACAAGTGTGGTACAAGTTAGGCTTACACACTGATTAGCCAATACCGACTGTGCCGTATATTTGCCAAAACTGGCCTAGATACGTTTTAGGTTAACTGGGTCACATTTGTGGCATCATATGTGGGCCACTTTAGGCTCACAGCCACATTAGCCAGTGCTCACTGTGCCATATCTTTGCCAAAACTGGCATCTGCATGCTGTCTGGGATTCGTAACTTGGCAATCAACATCTAAATAAAACATTTCTGAAGAACTAATTCCTTCAAATCTGCCTATTGAGATTGTGTTGGAATGTGTATGGTTTTAATTTTTGTGTACAATTATACCACTACTAATTTTATAAAGTGCTTACATTCAGTTTTGCTGGTATTGTGGTAGGTGGCGTGTGGGGTGGGGTGTGGTGTGTGTTTGTGGGGCGTCACCATATTCTGCTGAAGTGTACACACCAATTTTGTGATGATGCAGTTATTTGTGAAGAGAATTTGGATTTTACTTAAATTAGCTGTTTTATTTTGATGGTAATTCTCTCACTGTGCTTATTATTGCTTGTTGCTTTTATGAGCTGGACTAGTTTCTTAAGAGCTGGAATTGTCAAAGATAACTAGAAGAGGACACAGTAAGCTAGACTGGTAGTTTTTTTTTTGCCAAATGATTGAAGGTGGTGATAGTGCTAAGGTTCAAAGGTACATTTATACCACAATGTGCTAAAAAGGCAAAAGTTTTTCCTTTGCGATTTTGAAACATTTTGCACAGATGTCAGTGTTGTCTGAACGTTGCTCATTCATACAGATCTGCAAAAATGACTAATAGCTCTGTATTATGCATGCCATGCCAGGCCAGTAGCTGGCGATGGCTCACACTACGCTTGCACACATATGCATTTCTATAGACTGAACAAGTAATATGTGTGTATGACTTCAGCATATTTACAAATTCATGTTTTGTAGTTTACATGAAGATGTTAATGACATTGTTTTAAAAAACGTGCACTTTGAAAGCCGTTTTTTTTTTAAAGTTTCAGTTGTGTAAATGAACGGCCAAAGTTTTCTGTTTTTAGTTAGCAGGTGTGTTTAATTGGTGTTGTAGCCAAACTCTGCTGGATGGTGGAGACCACAAAAATTGCATCTTTATTACAAGTATCTCTTTGCATCCTCACTTACTTTGAAGTAGATTGTGTTCACCAAGACTAATATGGTGTTGGAGTCTATTGAACCTTCTGGCAGGGTGTCTTTTATTCGGTTCTCAGTCTTGTTGGCTATCCATTCATTTATCGTCATCCTTGAAACTTCATGTTTCTCCTGGAGGATGAAACTTGAATGTTTAGTACAGGGTCAAGGATCAGATGACCTACATTTAGACACAATGCTAATGTAACCTTAAAATCAAGAGGCAGCAACTTGGCTCCATAGACCATCTCACTGATGTGCTGGTAGGACTCATTAAAAAGCATAGATTTGTCTCCAAACAAACGGTTTGCGGAGATCAATTCTGTTGTCTCGTGCTTTTTGCGATATAGTCGACAGTTCAGCTTGGCGAAGAAGAAATGGACCTGGTCTGATGTCTTCTCCTTTATTGTATCAAAGTGAAACACCTACATGTGAAGAATAGAGAAGTTGTTGACCTGCTCGACTGATCGATCTTTATTTGGAGTTACAATTACTTAACCTTACTTTCATGAGTTGCTCCAGTGTGGTGTTACAAGCCCCTAGCTTCGTCATGGCGAAAGCTGTTGAGATACTAATTGGCGACAGAAAGATGTTTTCATCGTTGGACTTTCCCTCAACAAGCTGCTTGAAAAATGAGAGGGCGAAGCGGCTGTTGGCTTTGGACAATTCCCACACTCGAGGGTTGGTGCCAGCTGGGATCTTTTCAGGTTTTTCAGTTGGTAGTGTTTCAGGATCCGGGCTGCGGTAGATGCACATTGGCTCCAAAGGTAGATCTTTGGGCTTCGCGCTGCAGATATCTTTGGCTGCCTGGACCGAACAGAGGGCGAGTACCCACAAAGCCCACGTACATGCCAACAATTTCATCCTACCTAAGGTGGAATGGGAAACCAGCCCAGGAAAAGCAGTTCAGTGCAAATTCTGGTGGTCAAACAAGTCATGGAATCATGCAATACAATTTCTATAGCGAATTGGGAAGAATTTTTGTAAAATTTGTACTTTAATTAGACTTAAGCAAGGAGCAAACTTTTTTTCCATAGCACTTTTCTACAATGAAATATGAAAAACAGCTTTCACTGTAAAATCCACAGTGGTTACGATGAAATAAAACCATTGGAAGTTTAAATTACCATAGCTGAGCCAATTGTTTACTGAGTCGACATTTTTTACTTCATTAACCATACACTGCTAGTCACAAATTAATATTTTATCTGAATTCTATTTCGCAATTGTATAATTGAGGTGAAAAGTACAATTTTAACCCTGTGAATCACCAAACCGCTTCGTACAACTCAACTGCTCTTTCTTGATCAGGATGTTCAATGCATTTAAACATTTTTCACGTACCTGACGTTGTTGTATTTCCTTGTTAAACACCAGTTTTGGAGCTATGTTGTACTAAAGCAAGCAGCAAAGTGAACAAAACACTGTTCTGTGGTCAGGTCAGTGCCCTTAAGACTGAAGAGACAAAAGTTTACTCAGGACAACCTTTGAGCTATTGATTGGTTTTGTAAGGTTAACCACAAGCAAAGCAAATGTGACTAATAATGTGGAATCGGTTCAAAACATTGTTAAAAACAACTATTTCTGTGCAAATGCCTGAGGTGAAACTTTTGTTTGTTATCAGTTGTTTTGCCGTTTGTTCAGTGTTCAACACCTAGTGGTTGTTGTGTAAAAGCGCATGGATCTGTAAGAAAGACCAGACAGGAAAATGGTTTTACAATATCATTTAATCATAATCCATGCCAGAATCACTGCTGCACATAAAATACATTTCTTATTAAATATTTTTTTTTCAAGTTTTTCAATATCTAATTCAAAAATCCAGTTAGTAATAGCCCCTGCCCTCTCAAAGAAGAAAAGCAATTGTATTATACAAAAATGCAATCGAAAATTTCACACAGTGAATTCTTGTACAAAGAGAAAAAAAAAGGTATAACGACTATATCCACATTGGAGAAATATTCTAAACGTTCCTTAATGGAGTATAATATACAAACATTTACTTTCTTATTCGGGTTGAAGTTCAAATGTACCTTAATTTAAGCAGTCGATCATGAGATAACAAATCAAAAACAATTATATATCTCGATGTTAGGAATCATGGTGAAAAGACCACAATGCAACACCCCATCTCACGAAAAATAGTCAATACAAGAGTGCAAGCAATGAGTTACAGTGGGAACAAACATACAGGAATGAGGTGGACAGCACTCTCTTTGGACACAAACACAATCATTCCTTTCAAAACTACATCCTACAGCTAGAGGCTAAAACACTAAAGCCTTTACTTGTGCACAACCCTTATGTTTTCAAGTAACATTATGACTCGTAAATCTAAATCTTGTAAATGTGTGTATGTGCACGGTGCATACTTCCCCTCCAGGCCAGGGAACAATATGTACCATAAATCATTTATCTGTGTGGGACAACATACTTCAGTCTTGGCTGTTTCAGGCACCAAGTGTCAAAATTCAGATTTCAATCATTCCTAATTACTCATGTTTACGACATTTGACACTAATTAGTACTACATTGGTATTTCGAAACGAACCCTGAACATAGTCAACAATCACAATAAGAAAATGAGGTCCAGTGAGGAAACGCTGAGACTTTTCATTAGACACAAATACTATTTTTTTTTTATATATTTTTTTTGAAGTCAACAGAGTGGATGAACCTCACGAAAATAAAAAAAGTAGTCATATTTCACCTCAAAATCGATTAAAAATCAAGCACTTTTTTATTTTTGTTTGCATTGAAACAATTAAGCAAATTTTGCAAAAGAAAAAAAAAATCTCGATCTCATCACTGTGATACAGTAACAAGTTATATTTAAAAAAAAAAATAAAACTATGAAGGCAGTACTATAAATATTACATTGATGCATCAATAATTGTCTTTTTTTTATATTTTTAATTACAATACAGTGTTACTCTGTTCAATGTCATTACAATAATGTTCACAACGGAAAAAATTTAAAGAGGTTGCAAAAATGGGCTTCATTTCACGCGATATACATACATTTTTATTTTGGGGTGAACTGTGACCATTTTGAGACAAGTTTCATGAGATTCACCTGGGTAAACAGTTTGGTTCCCATTGGCTCATGGGTGATCATGTAAATGTTGCTTTGCAACAATAGTTTAAAACGGTTGGTTTTCAAATGGCTGACTTCAGATACATTATAAATTGAGCCCTTCTGCAAAAGTTTATACAATCTGCGTTTCGTTCAAGGAAACACTGAAAATCAGTTTTGGTTAGGTACAAAGGAACTGTCTGGGATTGTATTAATGGCTTTTATGAGATCAATAAACCTTGATTTGTTTATCTGTATCATTACTTTCCTCTCTGAATGTGGATATGAAATTACGTCAAAATACACAGACTGTCCTTGTTTTCTTGTTTCAATTCAGAACCCTAACATCAAAAGACCACCATCACACCATGAAACATGCTTAAATACTCAAGTTCACTTGCATGAAACACACAAAATGGCTACAAAAACAAATGACCTGGCAATAAATTCCTTTATCTCAGAAAGGATAGGTAGTACTCAGTTTGGCGGCCTGAACGCCTGCAGATTCATAGAGATCATTTAATATAAATGCTGACTTCGAAGACTGAGAAGAGTTGAATATTATAAATCGAGATACATCTAAACACCAAACATGTGAATAACTGCACATTTGCGTAAAGGCACAGTCTTGAAAGTCTCGAAACTGGTTAAGCGACAATTGCAGTCCTTAAGAAAAGAAAAAAGAAAAAAAATAAGAGTGTGCAACATGATGTTTACACCCAAATACACTAAAATCAACCCTGAGATAAAAACAGAGGTGTTCCTTTAAACTGAGAAAATAAAGATGTTACCCCGACTTCTAGATCCTAAAAATACCTACAAGAGAGCTTTAACATGCCTTTGCCTTTTTAAACCAAGCGTTCGTAATCCAGTTAGTTGCTTCAAACCAACAACAACAAAAAGCTTCTGCTTTTCTCGGTTTCTTTCGAACACATTTTGGGTAAATCCCTGCTATCCTTTAAGTCTACACTGTGCTTCACAGTGGTTGCCTAAACGAAGTTGCAATATCCAATCTTTACGATTGCTTAAATGTCGAAAGCTCAGACCAAAGCGACAGTAATAACGAAAATAATAAAAAGAATAATCAACTCCAACTTAAAGAGAATTTCCACCAAAATAGGTGCTTTTAAGGTTGTGGTAGGATGTCTCAAGAGACCATTATATGCTAGCAGGAAAAAAACAATAACTAAAGCTAACCTCTAACTTAAAGCTAAATTACTGAGGCTGACAGTGTTTTGTAAGTGATGAGATCTCACCACCAAGGAAGCAACTACATGGAAAGATGCAAGTTTGAGATTTACAGTGCAAGTCTTTTGATAAACCTAATACATTACTGATTAGCTGACAGAAATATAATGTTGTGGACTTTAACGTTAAGGCAAATTGACCAGTTGCCAAGGTCTGTGCAGAACATTATATTCATATTGCATCTTTGCTTGTTTATTTTGGCTAGTTTGATAATGCTGTCAGTTTTTCTTCCAAAATCTGCACAAAAATGTGAAAAATGTCTGCAGATTCTACAAAGTTTTATTTTATACCCAACAACACTACTCTACTCTAAAAGTGGGACTCTAAAGATCACTGGGATTGACGTAACTAAAAACCACAAAACCAATTCCAAATAATGTGAAATATGGAAGTATTCATGCTTTGTGGTTTTTCATCTGAACAGATTGAGATATTTAGCATTACATTACCTGTTCACCAAGAGATCCTCTGTAATGATTGGGTGCCGTCAGAATGGGAGTCCAAAAACATCACAATAATCCACAAGACTCCAGTCTTACAAACAGCAGCTTGTCACATCAACAAAAAACATTTTTCTCAACTTTATACCGTTGTTTCGGTCCAAAATATGAGTCCATAATCTATAATAACGCTTCCACCTGTGAAAAAGTCCATCCTCTGTTGTCCTCTCACATCAAAATCCATATCTGTTTCAATTATAAATTGTGACTGATCTGTGCATATTTCTCTTCTGGTTCAAACAACGTGACTTTTTCACTTAAGAATGCAATATTATGGACTTGTATTTTAGCCAGAAGCAACAGTTTGAAGTTAAAAACGTTTTATAGATGGATTTGTTTATTACAAAAATCCATCTTTTGACTTCACAAGACATTAATTAATGAACTGGAGTGGTGTGGAATAATTGTGGATTATTGTGTTGTTTTTATCAGCTGTTTGGACTCTTATTCTGACGGCACCCATTCACTGCAATGGATCCACTGGTGAGCAAGTAATGTAATGTTAAATTTCTCCAAGTCTGTTCTGTTTTTGTTCTAATTTTTGGGTGAACTATTCCAAGCTTTTCAAGTCCAGTCTCCTGCAAGACATGAGACAGTGAAGCAAAGTTCAGTTAATCCCCCGATCAGGTATTAGAATGAAGTTGAGGAGGACTGTGATGTATATGCTTGAGCCCAGCCTGTAGGGGAATTCGATCGAACCGGCCCATCAAAACAACGTTCTTTAAACTTCAAAGACAAAACGGAGAATGAACGGGAGTCTTGAGGTGGCTAAAACTGCATCAAAGTCTTTCTTTTTGCTTTGAATATACGTCACATCTTTCAGGATGAAAACATCACATATACAAAAAAATTAAATAAAAATGTGGCTTGATCTGAAGATCGTAATTTCACTGACAAAGTGAAGAGTAGTATATACGCACTCTTACAACAGAATGCATCTTTATGCATTACCGTAGCAACTTGCTTTCCATCCTCAGGATGGAAAAATGTAACTATACCCACTATGAAAAAAACAGAGTGACCTGGATTGTTATTTCTATAATAATGCATCCCTGAGGACATTACAACACAAAATGATGATTACAGGCGGTTCAATCGAAATCCCATAGGCAGTGTAGTGTAATATGCTGAAAACAATACAAGGGCCCTATTAAGACTGGAAAAGGCTTTTGGGTTTGTTGGCATGAGTGCAAAATTGAGGTCAAATTAGTGAACATTGGGGTTTACTAGCATTTCTATAACCGACAATAATGTGCATTGCAGCAATCACGCTGTAAAAGCCTAAACGAAGCCTAATGCATGAAACATGATACATAGCTTTAACCGTCAAAATTGGTTGAATATGCAGCAAGCCTGCAGTTATTATACAAAAAAAAAATCTATTTAAACACTAAACTCTGACAGAAGTGTAAACGCCACACCAAGCACAACGAAGAGCGTAACTACCGAAAACGTAGCACATAATGATAAAAATGCAATTCTGAAACCCAAGATAGCGGATTAATGATTGTTAAACAACATAACTGAGATCATCTTATATGTTGCCTGACAAACATTTAGACTGTGGATTTTTCGGATTCACCCTGATTTACGCGGCTATGAAGAAAAAAAAAAGCTAGTCTCAGGAAGGTGAACAAAAAGTAGGAAGAAAATACTCGACAGCAGATACTGCTGTAAAAAGAAACTAAATCAGGGCATGATTGTGCAAGTCTGCTGAGGCACATGCACAGTGAATCCCACCCATATTTGCCTGATGGGTGTTTGAGGGTCAGCGGAGGAAGCCAAGCGCTCAGGATTAAGTGAATGAATACAGCGATGATGGAGCGTCCTGCTCTAGAGGGTTTAACCTGGCATAATAGAGGGGTGATGGCTGCAGAAGCGGAATCTGAGGTAGAAAGAGCCGGCTAGGAGTGGACGACTCCGTTCTTGGGCAAATCAGGGCTGCTGGCCACCTGTTCGGAGGACAAATTGAGAGATGACGTCTTGCTGGTCAACGAGGACATGCTGTTGCTGACGAGACCGCAGTCCTGGACCAAACTGATGGAGCCGTTTGAACCCTCACTACAATTAAAGAGAGAAAGACGATGAGAACTACTGTCACGGACACAAGAAAGCACAAATCTTGACTTTTTCAAAAAAATAAATAAATAGAACTTACACAACTGAAATGTTACTGGTAAAAAATTATATATTTTTCTTTTGATTTATTATTTTAGGGAGAATCACTGTTATATTTCACCTAAGAGTGAGTGGATGTTCATCTCGTTGCAGTGTGTGTTCGTCTTGTCCATTTTCGACTGAGACCCGCTTGTACTTGCCATCGTGGTTCTCCTGAAGGCAAAATAATTCACAGCAATGTAAATCACATGACCTTTAACACTTCACTGAGTGAACAGAGATATAAAAGTTACTGAAATTACACTCCACAGAACCAGTTTAAAAAAAGCAGTACTCTTACAAATGACCTTGCTTAAAAATGGATTTTCTGCTCAAGAAATGGGCACAGTGGCATGAATTATTCACCGGTAATAGAATATATTAATTATGAATAATTAATAGAAGCTCTATAAATTGCATGTCTCGCTTACCATGGCCATCTCCTTTGTCCTCATGACGATATCTCTCTCCACCTGGTGCAGCTCGAGGCTCAGTTGTTCACTGGACAAATTCCCAGATGACCAGTCTACTCGAGACGGCTGGGACATGACTGAGCTCGGGTTCTGCCAAAAGAGAGAGTGAAAAGCTGAATCATTAAAGTAACAACAACAAAAGATATTATAATCTTTATTCCTAATATTTCTTATAGAATAACAATACTAATGCTACATACATACATACATACATACATACATACATACATACATACATACATACATACATACATACATACATACATACATACATACATACATACATACATACATACATACATACATACATACATACATACATACATACATACATACATACATACATACATACATACATACATACATAGAGTGTTTCCTCGGAGGAGGCAAGGGAGGCAGTGCCTCAAGATATTGGATGAAAAAAAAAGAAAAAAAAAAAAAAGAAGGGCAGACAGTCTCACCTCCTGGCCGCGACTCCGCGTCTGTTGGCCGATTTGGAGGTTGACCTGCTGCAGCTCCATCCTCAGCTGCTCACGCGCCTGCACGGCAGGGGATGAACTGGATCTGCGGTATAAGCGGAAAATATTTCACTCATTTAGAACATTTCTAGAATAAAACTAAACAGAAACCAAGAGATTATAGTAAAGGGTGGGGTTGGCGACATACCGCTCGCTGAAGTGACCCCGAGACGTTTGGTGTGGCTGGTAGGAGTCGCCGCTCCACCCGCTGTGATTCGCATGGGTGTAGTCAGCTTAAAGAGAAGACAAAGACCATTCAAAAACACTGAAATAATCATGTTGTCCCATTAGCAATGCTAAGACAAAGCAGGAGGAGTTTACCAGCTGAAGCAGTGTGCTTGGCTGAGTTTGGCAAGGGTGGCATGGGACTGTTTGGCGGGTAGCCCGGTTTTGACGTGCGCGAGATGGCTCCAAAACGAGACACAGTTGGCAGAGAGCCAAAGGGAATGATGGGGTCGTCGTCTTTGACATCTGCTGCTCTGCGCTGAAGCTCCAAGCCGTGTGCTCTCAGACTTTTGCTTTTGTCTATATTTTTTTGCTAGAAATGGTTACAATTAGCTTAAGAATCCTATTTGAATATGCTAATTATTCAGCATGCTATTATTTAAATGCATCCAATTTCACCATTTAATATTTAAGAATATTATCCAAGCATTCACATGGAATAAGCCTGATTTATTTTCAACACTCACTGGTCGTCTGTGATATATGGCCTTTGGTTTGTCAACAATATGATTAGTACAAACTAGACAGAATAAACACTGATAACCTTTTGTAATGGAACAGCCACTGAAAACAGCACAAATCTGAATGCGTGGGAGAAACGGGACAAAATTCCCTTGCAATGTGAAGCCTTTCAGCTTTAAATATTTCAAATTTTTAAGCTCAGGTTTTCTTTCAATGTGTGCCTTTGACCATTTGTATTTATTTGTATTTCTAAACTGCTTGAGAATCCCTTATGTACCTCTAAACATGCAAAACTTACTGTGTCCACGACATTCATGCCGTCTTTGGACTTTATATCCTTGCTGCCAATGTAAGAACCAAAGGTGTCACATGACCAAGGCGAATATGAGCTGGTGTAGTCCGTTTCCCGGAAGTGTCCAAAATTGTGGGAGTTGTCTTCCATGTACTGCGAACAATATGGATATGGCAACTCATTACCTACTATGGCTCCATGATTTGGGGAAAAAAAATGTCATTGCAAAAAAAAATCTCTGATAAAAATATGATTTAAAATCCAATAAAAAAAAAGCTTGAGATTTGCTGTGCTAGTCTGTAAGATTATAATTAATATATTTATATTTTACAAAATATATGATATTTATTATTATATTTTAAAAAATTTGAAATATTAAAATGCTGTTTTTAAAATTACAAAACAATATTAATAGAATATAAAATAAATAACAATAAATAAATAAAATAAAAATTTAAATAGATATAACTTTTCTAAAATGGATTTCAGAAAAATATATAATTATATCATAAAGCAAAATTAGAAATATATTTTTCACAGAATTACAATATAATATCAATATGAATATAATATAATTATTATTGAATACAAAAATAAGACATTACTAAAATATTTTACTAAGAGCATTTAATTATAACTACATGTTTTTTAAACTTACAATATTGTATAAATAATAATAATAATAACAACATTAACAATAAATTAAAATGATTTAAAATGGATATAATTTGACTAATAATATAAATATAATATGATAATTTGCCTAATAATATAATAATTATTATTATATTAAAAAAATATAAATATTAATGTTTTTTAATAAAATTACAATACCAATATGAATATAAAATAACTACTATTAAAATACAAAAAATAAAATACAAAATTACTATAATATTTTACTAAAACAGTATTTCATTATTATTATTATTACTATTATATATTATTATTACTTTTTTTTTTTTCAAATTGCAATACTTTCTACAATACTACAATACTTTTCAGGCCTTCTACATTTTGTTTAGTAGTATTATTATTATTATTATTATTATTTCTGTGAAATATTCTTCTGCTTACATGTCTCTTCCCCCTCATTTCCTGAGGGTAGCTGGGGTCGTATGAGTGTGAGGAGCTGAAGGACGATGAGGAAGCGACCTTTCTCTCCTCCAGCTGGGCCATGATCTCCTGTCTTCGGCGGTGCAGGTAGTCTAGGGAGGGCTGAGGTCGTGTGTAGGCATTCTGGGGACACATTATCAGAGGTTATGTTTTCTTTATGTTTTAAATGAGACCAGTACAGTTTAAATATTGCAGGTAATGGATCTTACCCTCGGGTAATTCCTGATCTGACTGGAGTGGTTATAGTTGTCTGGTTCTGGCAGGTACGAAGTGTTTTGGGGTGGTAGTTGCGGGGGAACGTCCGGACTCCTTCGTACCAGTTCCTCCCGTGGGGGGAATGTCTGGGGATGGGCGTAGGCTGAGTGGCGACGGGCATCGTGGTGTGAAGGGTATCCGTAATGGGAGCTGGGGTTGGCGCACTGGCGCTCTGAGGTGTAGGAGCTGGAATAGGAGTCCAGATATGGTGGGATGCCTGGATCTGGAGCAGGGTGATGGGCGTAGCGTGGGTGCACGTGGTGATGAGGATAAGGATTACCTGTTGAAATTAGGAAAATTAAGATTTTTTTTAAGTGCACGGATCTACAAGTGCAAAACGTAATGTGCTCATTCAAAAAATCAACAGTGTTTTGGTACCTGCAGGGTACTGGGAGGATTCATATTGGGCGGAGGGTGGCAGAGGGCCTCTTGTATCAGAGTAATACCGTTCAGACTGGTGTGGTGTGTACATGTGAGGAACTCTAGGCACCGCAGGCATGTGCTTCTGTCCGACTGCACCATCGCCTGCCATCCTGGAGTGGGAATTTATGAGCATCCCTGGTTTTGTGATGGATTCCAATCTGCATATCAAGAGAAAGTGCACAATTACTCTGCACTCTTGCTTTATTAAAATTAAAACAATTTTGACAATTAATTATTAACATTTAATATCCATTTATTGATTTATATGGCAAGTAGTCATTTGGGAGTAAAGGCCATTGCACACAGAGTGGGAAATTTTTGCACGTTTTTTGCACGTATATATATATATATATATATATATATATATATATATATATATATATATATATATATATATATATATATATATATATATATATATATAAAAAAAAAAAAAAAATTGGACCAGGTTCAATTTTCTGCGTTTTTGCATCCGTAGCAAGCATTTTACAAGCATGACGAATACGAAAAATGCATAAGAAATTTTCGGACTCGGTGTGCAAGGACCTTAAGTATGTAGAAAGTTGGATAATGTAAAGCTGTGTCGTTATTGTTAACTAAAACTATTAATAAATCAATAATTTTGATTAGTTCATTGAAATTAAGCTGAATTTTAGTACTAAAAAACTTATTTCAGTTAGTTGCCAATGCAACATTTCTTTTTTTTTATTTATTATTTACTTTCCTCAAATAATATTAAACTTCCATCAGATGCATATCACACATTATACATCCGAGTACACTCATATATGGGCACCCATATATCTACACTCACATTCACATGCTTTTATATATCTAAGCGTGCCCATATATGAACCTTTTACATATGTTGTGTACATATTGAGGAGAACATATTGGGAGGGGGGAAAGGAAAAAGAACTATGTACACATAGGGAAAACTATGTTTTACATCAGAATTTTGATTACAAAATAAAGTCAGGTCTATGAGATGTTGCATATTCAATCCATTTTTCCCAGTCCGATGCAAATTGTTCCATTTTATGATTTACAAATGCGGTTATTTGCTCCATTTTATAAATGTCCATTGTGATTTTCACCCATGCATTTAGGGTAGGGCTCTCCTGTGACAACCATTTTTTCGTAAAACTCTTTTTAACAGCCATCAACAAAATAAAAGATGTTTATCTCTTTTCAGCCATTCTTGGGGTATGTATCCCAAAAATAAATTTTTACTGTTAAAGGGTATCACACATTTAAAGATATCTTTAAGGCAGAATGTATTTCTCTCCAGTAACCCTTAATAATAGAGCAGTCCCAGAAAATATGGTAATGGTTTGCGTTTTGGTTTCCACATTTTCTCCAACACACCAAAAGATTATTACCATAATGTGATTTCTGAGCAGGCGTAATAAAATATCTTATCAAGCTTTTCCAACCAAATTACTTCCATTTTTGTGCCTTAAATGCAACATTTCTAGTTTTACGTTAAGTTTATAATATAAAATGTATAAATATTAGATAAACAAACTGAAATAAATACTAAAACTGAAGTAAAACTAAATATAAATAGTAATAAAAAAAACAAATTTAAAAAAAAAAATTATAAAAAGTGCACAACCTTTACAATTACTAAACCTGAAATAATAAAAAAAAAGCTAAAGACAAACAAATAATTCTAATGAAAATTATGAGCACTTAAAATGACTAAAACCTAAACTAAAATAGAACGAAACCTGAAAATAAAAAGCAAATAACAAATATGAATAAATACTATAATAGTATATAAATAATAACACAGATGTACACAGAATCCGCTCGGCAGCACTCAAATTCTAGCGGAAAATCATTTTTAAAACTTCGGTATCGACTGGTACCGAAGTCAGTACTTTTTGACAACCATAACTGTTATAATAATAATAATAATAATAATAATAATAATACAATACATGTAAAAATAATAAAAGCCATTTGATTCTAAACACTGGTTGAAAATCATGAGAATTTTGAATTATTTTGATCTATTCATTATTTAAAGATATTAACGGTCACTACATAAAATATTACTATTAATATTTTACAGTTAATATTTATAATATTTTTATTTTATACATAGCTCTTAATACATGAAAATTTACATAATACTTTACGAAAGGGATCCTTAGGAAGACGATAATTTCATTGGCAATACGTGGTGTAAAAAAGTTGGACATCCCCCGTGCTAATATACGATTTAATTCCCACCGCTAATAAACATTCAAACTCACGAGTCTGGAGGTGAGCCAGGTTCACTGAGGCTCCCAGAGTCCATCTTCCCTGGTTTGTGTGTTGGGTCATATGATGGGTCCGAGCCTCTGGAAACCAGGTGGGCCAAGGTGGAATCAGGTCCTGTAGCTAGGATGACATTGGTGATGGAGGAGTGTTTGCGTAGGAGTCCCTCCATCGACGGCCCCTCGTCGAGCAACAGACCGGCGCCGAGGTCCATCTCGTTCAGCTGGGTCAGGGACTGACTGAGCTGTCGCCTTATTCCCAAACGTTTATTCATCTTACGGTACCTGTCGTTAGAGAAGAGGTGGTGAAGCTGATGCTAATGCTTATAACGCTTTATTTAACAAACTTAAAGTGCCGCTTACTTTTCAAGCTCTTCCTGAGAGTGAGCGAAGGTGCAACTTGCTCCGCGAGGACAGCCACCTTTTTGTTTCATGTCCCGACACATATAGGTCTTGTATTTGCTGTGCTGAGGTGGCTGTGGGCAGGAAGTGAGATATGCTTACTCATTTCTGTGCAAGTTACTTGAATGACCTGCTTTATAAATAAATTAAATGTAAAATAAAGCTAAAAAAAAAATAAAAAGAGAAAAGCCCATAAAACCATTAAAATAATAATAATAAAAAACTCAAAATGACAACACAAAGTTTGAACTATATAAATTTAATATATAATATTAAAAAAACAAAACAAAAGACAAAGCACAAATTTTCTGAAACGTAAACAAATTAAAAATGGAAATATAAACGCCAATTTAAAATAATAAATATTATAATAGCATATAAATAACAATAAAACAACACGTATATAATTAGTCATTATGGCAAAAAAACAAACAAAACAAAAAAAATGAATAATAAATAAAATAATGTTAAAATATAATAAACAAATGAATAAAAGAAGTGCTGCTGCTGCTACTAACTAAAAAAAATTTAAAAAATAAATAAAATTTAAAACTATTAAATATTAAAAAAATATATATTTTATGGCTGCAATCTGGTTACCGACCTGCTGCTGATCCCCCCCTTTTTTGCTGTGGTTCTGGATGAAATCCACCAGGCCGTGAACGACAGTCCGCACCGCTTCCAGCCCTTTGGCTAGCTGCTCCCATGTGGGCGCTGGGGCATCTGTTAGTACAAAAACCAGGCAAAAAAAAAAAAAAAAATCAGACATTTATGTTTTTATCTATGGCTGTAATGGCAATTGTGTGAGTGGAGCAGGCTGACGGACCTGGGCTGGGGTCGATGTCGGCCAGCAGCTCCAGATGGGGTCTGAGGCAGTTGAGATTGGCTGGATCTCCGGTTCTCTGAAGGGCGATGGTGAGTTCCTGCACACTCTGAGCAAAGGATGCTGGTGTCTGCAGCTGAAACACACAAAGCCACATAAACACATACTTCACATACCAGCACACAAAATCAACATGTTTTTAGCCACAATGTGACGTTCGGTACACCCTAAATGCATTCTCTACACAGGGAGGGGTGTTACTGGAGAATTTAAACACGTAACACTTGGATATACAGTTTTTTTTTTTTTTTTGCAAAAAACAAACAAAAAAACTACAGCTCCACCTAGTGAAATCTTAAAATAATACCCTGAACAGGATATGTTTGGAAAATTCAAGGTGAAATTACCTAGGCACTTTGAACCACAATTTATAAACAAAAAGCCATTTTTATTTCTCATAATACACGTCCTCATCATACCTTGTCTATGATGGACTGCATGTGGGATTTATGCGACTGGTCGCCGTACAGTAGAGATGACCACTGGTCAGGGGCAATACGCAGTCCACCCTCCATCGCGATCTGAACGATCTGAGAGTCGTGTTCCCGCCGAAGAGCCTCGTACGTGCGAAACTCCTCCTTCAGCTGCATCAAGGAGGAATCTTCATCACGTTTGGTCACCTGAGATTAAAACAAAATTTGATATTTAAATGCAAATACAAATTTAATACAAATGAAATGTACACATTCTTTTAAAAAACTTTTTACTATTTATACTATAAAAAATATTTACAATTACTAATAGTTTATATACATTTAAAAAATATTTCAAATCTAAAAGAGATCTGTTTTTAAAAATATTTTAAATCTTTTTTATATTTTTAAATCAGCAGACATGAAATGTAATGTTATTTTTAACTGTAATTTAATATATAAATAAAATAATACAATGAAATAATTATTAAATTTTATATATTATATTTTATATGAGCATATATTTTTATTATATAAAATTTTCACATGTAATATTGAGATTACAATGAAAATACTGCCCAAGAAAAGCATTTTACTTCCATATTAATTTGTGATACAGAAATAAATTATACTTTAAAGTATATTAAAATAGGCAACCAGTATTAGAAATTGCAATAATTTTCCAATATTAAACATTAAAAATCTTACTGATCCCAAACATTTTAACGGCATATATATATATATATATATATATATATATATATATATATATATATATATAGTATTATTAGAATGAGAAGCATTAATACTGTGAAGGAAAAGAAGAAAAGTAAAGGCACCTTAAAGCAAGAGGCCCTGTAGAGGAGCTGCACCACGTGTCCTATGCTTGTTTTTGAGGCCTGAGGAAATCGTGGTTCGAGTCTCTGGACCACAAAGAGGACCAGAACCTTCCGTGAGAGGGCCGACCCATCTTCCAGCGCGAGCAGGACCAGCTTCAGTGCTTCTTCCTGCATAGCTGTAAGGTGAAAACCAATTTTTGTTAGTGCCCACAAATGATTTTATCAGCCTGCTATCATGTTATGGTGGTAAAATCTTACCAGGGCCGAGAAACTGGCAGCCTCTGGCTCTGACGGCGGCCCACAGGTTAGAGGAGAGCTGCTGGGGGTTCTGGTGCTGGAGGATGAGCTCAGTGACGGTACGTTCACCCAGAGACCGGGCCGCCCGCATGGCCCGGATGCGGCCCTCCTCCTCCACCAGCTGGCAGTGAACCAGAGTCACCAGCTTCCTCTGCATGGGTCTGCTGAGAACGCTTTGAGCAGCGCCATTCAGCCCTGCACCTGCACGGATCAACACCAACAAAACACAAACCTTAACTGAGCCTTCTCATGGATTAATGATTATCATGAAGGATGATGAATCACTTAAAAACAATAAAGCATATGCTAAAGACAATAAACAAGATTGTCTTTAGAACTGTTCGGTATCTACACAATTAAAAATAAATAAATAAATAAACGAATACATAAAAATGAAAGAGTAAATTAAATAAAATATTATAAAACAAAGATATATTTAAAAATATTAAAAGCTATTTATTTTAAAAATATTAAACGTTTTTAGTTTTTTTTTACTTTTAACGGCAGTCCAATGATATCTTGATGCATCATTGGGTTGTCAAGGTCAACGCGTTAACGCAACTTCATTTTAACGACACTAATTCTATTAACACGTGATTAACGAAGCATGCATTTTCTGTTTGACCCATAGTTGGAGAAATGGAGATGCACAGTGTTGCCAATTTAGTGACTTTGACAGTGTTGCCAATTTAGACCCTTTTAGCATGATTCTAATGATAAATAACAAATGTTCATTTTGCATGTTCAGAAGAAGTGAGCTGCCCTGTCCTGCGAAAATGTAAACAGGTTTGTGTCAGTAAATTCCTCAGTACAAAGAAAGAGAAGTAATGGGAACCTGCTATTTCTTTTTTATTTGTCTAATAGACATGAACATGTTCTTTGAAAAACATCTATGACCTTTGAAACATGTCTAGTCTTCACGCTCTATGTCGACTATGGTTTCAATAATAATAAACATTTGCATTAAGCATCCATATTTGTCCACGCTGGTTTGGAGTACTAAACACTTGAAAAGTATTAATTTAAGGTACATTAAGAACAAACAAAAATGTGCGATTAAGTTGCGATTAATCACGAGTTAACTCATGACAATCATGCGATTAATCACAATGAAATATTTTAATCGTTTAATCGCAGTCCATAAAACACATACTAAGAATGCTAAACACGGTAGATTGCCAAGTGTCTAAAAAATAATAAATAAATGAATAAATAAAATTACCTCTAAACAAATAAAGCATAAAACATAAAAATATTTTTTGCAGTGCAATCACAATCCGCTTATGATATTTTGATGCATTTGTTGACGTTTATAATAAATCACTTAAAGCATATGCCAACTTATTGTGAATAACTGAATAAAAAGGCTGATGTAAAATGGCAGGGACCTCTGGTGTTGCTCAGGGGTTTGAGATAGAGGGCCAGGTCCTCCACACATGTGCGAGACTCCTCATAGTGCTTGACGTCCTCTGCAGCTGTCAGTAAGGTGAGGGGGGGAGGTTTGGGTACCTGCAGGAGAAAACACAACATTTGTCTGTTACCATACCAAAGATAGTTTTCATCTACAGGGCTTTGATGGCATTTTTCACATAACAGGTCATCATGTGATGGGGCTGGCAGCATTCCTCTACGTGTAGAACATGTTCACACCCACAGATTCTCAAAACAACATGTGATTTATCATCAAAGGTCCCCGTCATTTGGGCTGTCATGACTGTGGTTTTGCTGATTCACACTCGTATAAATATCTACATTTTTGCATACAGACTGAAGCATTAAGACTGATACTTTAACATGGTAGAATGATTTTTAGAATGAGTTTGTTTTTTTAAGAAATTAATACGTTTATTTAGCAAGAATGCATTAAATTGATCAAACATGAAAGTAAAGCCATTTGTATTAAAGATTTGTTTCAAATGCATCACAAAAATAAGCAGCACATCTGTTTTTAACAGTGATGATAATAAATGTTTCCTGAGAAGCAAATCAGCATATTAGAATGATTTCTGAAGGATCATGTGACACTGAAGACTGAGGTAAAGATGCTGAAAATTCAGCTTTGCATTACAGGAATACACTACATTTTTAAAATATATTGAAACAGAAAACAGCTATTTTAACTTGTAATAATATCTCACAATAATACAGTATTACAAAATAATAATGCTGTATTTTTCTATCAAATTAATGCAGCCTTAAGAGCATAAGAGATTTCTTTTTAAAAAATTCTGATCAAAGCCTAGGACAGTTTCATGAGAATTATGATTCAAAATGCAATGTTTATATATAATAAAATACTTTTTACAATCCAAAAAATGTTTAAAAACTTTCTGAACAATCAAAAAGCAGAAAACTATGCTACTTTTTATTGAGTTGACATTTAGTTAAATTAAAAAGGAGTTAAAGAAGTTAAAACTTTTGTTGAAAATGGTAAAATGTTTGATTTTTAAGGCTTAGTGCACAAATAGTGCAGAATGACATGAATAATAAAATTATACATATTAAAATATGAAGAAACTATTTAAAATATTTCTCTTTTTGGTCCATTTTGTGATCGCCAAGTCTACTAATTGTACATTATTAATAAGAAATATTTGTCTATTATTTTCTAATAGCAATACATTTTGTACTAATTTGGGTTTTGTTTTCATTTTAAAGATATTCACTTATGCATGAATAAAGAAATTAGATTTTCTGCATGTAGATGACAGCTTTTAAACATGCAGATCATCTTCACCTCATTTGTGCTATGTGAACACCCGTATAGAGCCTGCAAATTTATCTGCAGTTTTGCAACTGTGGCATTTTTGTATTTGTTTGATTTCCTTATTTAAATGCAGTACCCATTACTAGGCGATTATGTAATAGTTGCGACAGTCATACCCATCACCGCGTGTGCAGATTAAAAAGAAGTCTTTTTTTATAGACAACGTTGGGAATGACTGGCAGATGTTAATTCAACTTCTTGTTTCTCTGTTGGCTGTATATATGAGGAAGCAGTGTGTTGTACAGCCTCCTGTCATGTAATCACACGCTTCTGTATGTCACATCAGGCCTGAAATCCAACCAGACCGGAACGATCGCAAGCTGCTCTTCAGAAACCTGATGCTCTGAGCACCACCTCTCCACGCTGTACTTGACTCGCTGATTCAGAAACAAGTGGATGCAGTAAACACGGTAATAAACACGCTCCAGCTAAAGTACTGCACAATCGCTGCGGTCTGGGCGTTTTGGCTGTTTGCCTCATGTTTCTGATTGTTATCAAGGTCATTTGAAAAGGAAAACAGTGCATTGCCTGGGTGACAAGGAACCACTGTAGTTTTACTTCCTCATCCTCACTTGGATTGAGGCTAGGGTGGGGGCCACATCTTCATCCATATAAGGGAAACAAAGTCAATAAAAATAAACTTGTTTGGTACAGAATGAACCAATGCGCACTGGGCCGTCACGTAGAGGTGCTTTAAGGTTGTGTTTACGTTTACTGTTGGGTAAATTTCACAGCCGAAATCCAGTCATTTGAAAAGTTTGGGAGTTTTGCTTGAGATTCTGCGCAGATTTTGCTCATGTTGATCACACGAATTCTCCGCACTGATCAAAAGAATGCTGCTTGGTTTGAAAGCTACATCTGTGTGAGCTGTGCTTCATTCATCTCTGCACTACAGACAATTAAATATTTTGAATATATTTGCAAATGTGACTGCAAGACAAAAACAAACAAATTGTAACATTCAGCCCCAGGTCAATTATGCAGCGCTTGTTAATTGTGTCTATTACGAAAAGTATTCAAAATGCATTTTTATTGCTATACCTAATTTGAGACTAATTTATGCAGTTTAAGCAGATCCATTCGTTATTAATCAGAAATATTTCTGGTCATCAAATGAAGGCATAAAACAATTTCATTTATCTTTTAATTATTGTAAATTAAACTATTTCTGGCAAACAAAGAGGATTTACTATAAATATTAAAATTATGAAGAAATGTTGTGTGATTATTCCTTAAAAAATAAAGTTGTAATAAATTTTGTAGTAGTAGTAATAGTAGTAGTATTATGTACTATTGTTCAGTAGTAGTACTGTCTACTGAACAATAGTAATGTATTTCTGGCTCAATGTCTTCAAGTTAAACCAAACTTTTATTTTGATGGGTTGCCGTCAATATCTTTACATTTCTGTGTTCTGTGATACGACGCTAGTTTTACTCAAATCAAAGGGTAAAATGCTCACGAAGTGACTCTCAGTGCAGTTTTGGAGATGTTGTTCAAGTATTTATGTACTCATATATTGGAATATATTATAAAATAATAGATATTGGTTAGTGACTAATCTTCGTACATCTAGCTACTCCATTGACAACAGACCTTATTTGCTGCAAAATTTTTCAAATGTGACCACACATTTAGACTCACCTGTCCGCTGACGAGCTGCAACAGCGCTGTGTTGATGGGCAGCTGCTCGATGTCCGTGCTGATGGTGGTCTGGTCGAACGGGCAGGCCTTGCGGTGCAGTTTGTTCAGGCACATTTTGCACACGGTGTGGCCGCAGCCCAGGCTGATGGGCTTGCGGTGGCTCTCCTCGAAGGTTTGCGTGCAGATGGGACACAACAGAAACTCTGTCCATTGCGGGGCTTGTACGGGCATTGTAGCGAAGCACGGTCTGTGATGCACCGGTCCCCAAGATCTTCTCTTATTGCTGCATTTGTGTCTATGTGCGTTTTGCGTAAAACGATATGACAGTAAGTCCTAAAGGTTCCACTGGAACCGATAAAGCTCTTCCAAAGATCACGGTTTTTAAATATTTCCTGACATTGTGGGCGTTCAGCACATAGTGTGAAAAACATAACCTGAAAGACAAAAAAACAAAACAAAAATTATCACTCACGTGTCCCGTCAAGATTTTTATGCCAACATGCCAAATGATCACATTCAGCCTCAGATCAATTAATTAATAACTTTTTAATTATGTCTTCTTGGCCTATTACTTTACAGTATTAGGCATTTCTAATACTGAAGCTAAATTGAGCTTCATTTATGAAACAGAACAAAGTTGTTCTCAGCTATTTTTTAACTAATGTTTAATAATTATGTTCATAATGTTTTGTTAACAACATAGTATGACTTAAACTTACTAAAATAAAATAAACTAATTGATTTGAGTTTTTTTTCATACAGAATAACCAAAAAGGTTTCAAATGTGATAATCTGCCTTTCATTAAACACGAAAATGCTTCTATTTAAACTCTCGTTAACACATTAGAAGCACAAAAATACAAAACGAATAAAAACGACAAACTAAAACGAGAAACCCAGAAAAAGCTAAACACAATAAAAGAAAAAAAATCATATAAAAAGGCCAAACTACAAATAAAATTACTAATAAAAATACAATTATTTATAATTTGCTCAATCTTTTTATAGAAATTGATGTAATGAAACAAAAACAAAAAAAAATGGCATAACATAAATTGCATTTATTAATAATACAAACATTTAAATTCGTTCCACTCATTTCATAAATAAGACCCAACAACTGGAACACACAGCTTCTGTAATGATGTTGTTTCATTTTTTGATCAAATCCCAAGAGACTTTGATATTCAAAACTTGAAAACATTGATCTTGAACACTTGAAAAATAAGTTTGAAAACTTTGTATTTCCTAAAAATAATAATAATCAAGATGCAACAAATTTTCCTTGGCTACATTTGCCGTTTGATTTTCTTTAAACAAATCTTTTGTTGAAAAATAAAAACCACGAACAAAACCACCAGTAAATAAAAACAGGACTCATTCTGTTTTTCCATTTTCGTCATCTTAGACACATTCTTATCACTGACCCGAGTACAGCAGGTTTATTTTGGTTATCAAAGATACCAACCAAGCAGGATTTTTTTTTGGGCTAACATTAAACCTTTTGGCTTCAGCCTGGCAACATGAGCTTTATGAGACATTCAGTCCTGGCCGGGAAGTCCAGAACAGAAGCAATAACCTGACTCATCATTTATTACAGCCTAGTCTGCGTACCGTACCTTAAAGCTGCCCGAAATAGCCATTATATAACCAAAACAACACCTCCACAACACAAAACTGAGGGGATTTCAAATGACTAATCACGACTAAAGTGCAATTCCTTTGACCGCTCCAGCGGGAGACATAACAAGGAAGCATTTAAACTCAAATCAGGTAACGAGTCCTGAGATCTGACTCATCTGACAAACAAAATCAACGTGTTTTCAGGAGCAGAAAGGCAGGAATTCTGACCTATAGGGAACAGAAACATGAGCCATAACAAAGAGCACAGTTTCCATCACATGCACGGGAGTTGCACACTCATGCTTCGGTGACAAAAGGAAGCCGAAAATAAAATCGATAGGATACTAGTCACGAAATTTAATACCCGTTTCCTTTCTGAATGTATCTTAAAATCAACACTGAAAACTATTCTGAGTTCCACCCTGTTGCCCCATCAAGAACGCTAGTTTAATATAATACATAAGTCCTACGCAAGTGTGAGAATTGCACCCTAAAAGATTTTATTTATATATACACACACACGCATTGCCTTACCTAACGAGTGCATACATGTAACATTCAGATACATGCTGTTATCTTCAGCAGCCACCCATGCAACTAAGGCACTTCCTCTTGTGGCAGCCATCAAAAGCACAGTTTTACACAGGCACACCCACACTTTCTATGTCATAAATTGTTTCATTAGTACCAGGATTTCTCAGTAACTATAATTAAGTTTAGTGGGTGTTCGACAAAAGGACAAGCTCTGTGGTGTGGGATAACTATATATAGAACTCTCTCTATATAAACATTTCAGAATAAAAAAAATATTAAAAAGTTTTTTTTAAACAGTTCAAATGTATATGTAATATTAAGAAAATATTTTAACCTTGAAAATATAGATTTTAAATAAAACACTTTAAAATGCATATATACTAAAATATTAATTCTATTAAATAATAAAAAAATTGAAATGAATTATATTTATTTAGTCATTTAGCATATACACCAGGAAGTATAATATATCAATGTGTATTTCCAAGCATCTCCATACAAAGAATTAATGCAGTGTAATCATGACTCTGAGACCTGTTTGTCAACTACATGTGACTAATTTAAAGGCAACTGTATTTAATGTGCATCATAAAGGTCATTAACATGTCTGACATTCACTTTTGTGATTCAAAAAGAGTAATATTTTCAGATGCCAGTGCACAGTCATGGAAAAAATGACCACTGTTCAAAGCATGCTGAGACTTATCTCTTGCCCTTTGCCTATTGGAAACCCCATTTTTAAGCATCACTTAATCTAGCGTTTAATTACACAACTCAACGTGATCTAACAATATATAAACCACAACCTATTTAATCTGTGCCAAGAAAAGACAATAAGCACGTGTGCATCATCACATTCTTGTCGGATTTAGTAGCCAAATAAAGCCAATCAAATGCACAATTATCAAATGAATCCTCAGGAATCTCCTTGTCAAGGATTTCTTGAGAACATCGGATTTCTGTGTAAGTTAACTTACGTTAAAATGTTTGCATAACATCAAGCCCTTCAGAACAGGAAAGAAAGAGACAAAGCCAATTGACTCGAGCTCGATGTAGCTGTAATATAATAAAACACTCGCTTTAAACTATAAATATTTCGATATTTTATACTTACTCATCCACCTAGCCAAATGCCACACGACGATGAAGAAACATCATTTGTTTAAAAGCTCATTGTCAAACTGTAATGCTAGTCAGCTAGCAGGTTAACTAATAACCGTTTCTAGATAAAAAATAAAATAAATTAATAAATACATTACTAATCTTTACCTAGCACCACTAGATGTTTTCAACATTATAACGCCCTATAAAATTTAAGCTAATATAAATGTGCATTTGGACCGTATCAACCGATTTGAATATTAAACAGCTAGCCGGTGTGCTAACAAAACAAAGCTTGTAGCCTTCCGCTAAACGTCATTTGTTAAGTTAAAACGCTTGTATCGCGAATCCCTTGGTGTTTGCAGTAATATTTTGCTAACTGAAACACTTTCAAATCATACAAACATAACCGATAATAAAATGTATTCTGACAGAATAATGTGCTCGTGAGCGTTAGCATGTATGCTACGCCGGTGAATGCATCTTAGGTAACGCTTATTTGTAACAGTTTTAGTTCGAGTTACGCTCATTCTTAACAATACTTAATGCAGAAATGTCGTTTTAGAGGTGATTATATCTATTCTGCTGTATTTCTAAGCTACAGACTCTACGCATTGTTTTAGCCTTTATATACGATGTGTACACAAATATATATAAAATAAACGAAACCTAAAAGGACAACAAACCTACATAACATAAGCAGTACAACATGCACTCACAATATTTGGTTCAGCTCAATCTTCACAGAAGAAGGGCGAATTTCGCCTGCCGCTGTAAGGAAAGTTTCTTTGGACTGACTGCCTGAGTCTGAGCTCTAGAGAGAGAAGTCCAGGATTGCGCAACCGGAGATCATCAAGATCATATCCTCCATGGAGTCTCAAAACTTAACTAGACAGCATGGGTGATGTCCAAATGCGGTTTAAACACAAAAAGCAGCGTAGTATGTTTTAAAACTCAACATATCCGCCATAAGCCTCGTGTTTGGTAAAGTCTGATGAGAAGCTGAAGATGTTGTAATCGAAGCTTTTGACTGCATTCGCAACAACAACTTTTTAACGAAGCTCTTGTTCATGTTAGTCATGTCCATGAATTTAACATGTTCTAATACGGTTGCTAAGGCACTCGAAGTGGTGTTTAGTGCATTGCAGTTGCTAGGGTGTTCTGGGCGGTTACTCACTAGCTCAAAAGAACTTACCTCAGTTCTGGCCCTTAAATCTTATGCAGTTTTGTGGGTGTGTTTGGCAAGTCAAACATTTCAATACTAATTAGCTGACACAGAATTGTTGAGGTGTTTAGATATCCTTATGAGAAACACAAGGATGTGATAAAACTCACGAAATGAAGTTATATAAAAGAATAAGTAATTTAATTATGCAACACATGAAGTCATTTAAAAAACATACAAAAGGATGAAAACTCAAGCTGTAGTTCTCCCTCTGAAATGGTTTGTGCCAGTTTGAGGTTAAAAAAAATCAAGTAATGCCATAAGACAAAATTGTGAAAGAGTTCAAATTAGTAACATGAAAACAGTACTGCCTTAAGTGAGTCATTCATACAAGGCTCTTTACGCTGTACATGACACATAAGGAGTCATCAAGTAAACATTTAAAAACTTTTAAGCTTCCACGTGAAAGGAAATAACATTAAGGTGACAAGACCAAAAGTTGCAGACAATAAAACATACTTAAAAGCTTTCACACACACAAAAAAATTATGTACACTTTTAAAACTAAAATTAATGTTATACTACGTAAACAATGGAAGACTTTGAGAATTGGTTTAAAACAAAACATTTCTTGGTGAGTTCTTGGTGACCCCCATGATGCATTTTAGAAGAGCTTGGGGAGCTGGCGTAACCTACTCAGATCCAGGAAATTTCCCAGTGACCCCTCAGACTCCGTGACTTCCTGCGTCTTCTGGTTTTCAGTTAACAAGGACCTACGTTGAGTCAGACCTTTCTTTGCATCATTCTCCTTCTCTGGGTTTGTCCCGCCACACATAAGCAGCTGCATTTTGGGCTGCAAGTATTGGATTAACGGCTCTTGAGAGTCAATGGGAGATATGTAGAGATTGGCGACTGGCTTGTTTGTAATGTTTTTGAGAATGGCAGCGCTTTGGTCTTCACGGTCTTGCCTAACGCTCACATTCTTGGACGTTTCGTGCTGTACTGAACACCCGAGAGCGGAGTCTACCAGGACGGCATCCTCTTGCTCTTCCTCACTGCTGTTTTCTCCTTCAATCAGTCCGTATTTCTTCATGTACTTACAGGTGGCTAGAGACATATTGCTGGGGGACAGTATACTGAGTCCAACGCTGTTCTTTTCTGCAGCGGGTCTTCTCAGGAGAATCGTGCTGGGGTCTAGACGTGGGCCGGAGAATTGACCACCCAACGAGAGTCTTGACAGTTGCGAATCGCTTAAGTACTTAAGTGCAATGGCATTGGCCTCAAGACTAAGGTCTACGCTGCCGCTTGGTCCCCAAATGCTGGTCCCCACTGGTTCTGAAAGAGCAAGTCTTGGAATCACTGCCTCTGGGTTAATGCAGGCAAGGGTACTGAAGAGAAAAATTATGTTAGACACAAGACTTTCAATCATAGCTTTGATAAAACGATTAGTCATTGACTATGTCTTTACCTGGCACTTTCCACAGTTGCACGTGTTGTATTTCCCTGCTCAGAGTCAAAGTCTATGTTCACCCCAAACTGTTGGAGCTGTCTTAATGTTGCACTTAAGACATGGTCCTGATCTGGTGGACTGGATCTGTGCTTAAGTTTTTGAGTTTGGGGTATGGAAGGTATCTGTGATTTCGTTGATTGATGACCTACAGGGGACAGACTTTGTCTGTTTGGGACAATCTGTTGGTCTTGCTCTACCTTTTCATCCACAATTGCGGAGTCTTGCAGGCGACTTTGCACCTGACCCTGTAGTAGGAATTGAGTCATTGAACATTCATAATGCATCAATTTCTAATTAAATGTGTGAAAATGATAAAAATTGGGCCATACCAGTAGTTCTTTGTAAAATCTTGGGTTGTCCATTTCTTGGTTTTCAGACAGATCGTTACTCTGCGACTGAGAGTTATAACACATGCTAGCACTCTCTCCCAACACTGGACTCTGAAACAAATGGGCGCCGAAACCAGATGACATGCTGCCAAAGACAAATAAAATATAAACATCAAACATTGCCTGGAGAACAAACAAAAGCGTAACACTCTTTGAAATCATATGAAGGTTAACGTGGTTTAGGGTTCATTAGGGATCATTACTTGGGTTTTGGAGATGACGGATGTAGAGGAGATCCTGTACTCTGATCTTCGGTGTAACGACATGCATTCTCGGATCCGAGTCTGGAAGTGACTAAACTGTCATTTTGACATCCAGACTTTGGCTCCATCTCAGTCTGCCAATCCAGACTTGGGGCCTCATGTGTGGAAGATTCCTGATGGGTGTTCCAAAACAAGCTAGCACCTAAAAAACAAACAACGAAAATTATGACATTGAAAGGAATTTTAAATAAATTCAAGAGAATGAAACCTTCCATCAAAGCACCTGTTTCTACAGCAACACTGACACTTGTTTGTTTCGGTGGAGATGTGGGCGTCTGATTGTCTCTTTCCTGCTGAGTATCACGTTCTGCAGATGATACTGGAGGTGTTTTACTCTGAGACTCAAGAAGTTTCTGAATCTGTTGAGGAAAATCTGTTAACAACATGCAATAACAGATCAACGGTAAAACATTTGGCTTATTAATTCAAACCTGGAGTTGAAGTAGCTTCAACTGACGCTCTTGATCCATAAGCATCCTGTAGGCATCGGCAGGAAGAAGACCCATGGGTGTGTCCAAGCATGCTACCTGGCTAGACTGGACTTGGCAGCACTGGGCTTGACAGGGCGGGACTTGCTCAACAGAACCTTTGTTGGGGTTGCCTGTGGGGACACATGGACCAGGTGATGGAGAGTAGTGAACTGGAACAGCAGGATTGCAAACAGGACTTTTTGTCGGAGATATGCGACAACCCAAAGACTGCCGAGATGGCGAGAGGCAGTGATCTCCAGGTGGGACACTCTCAGGGGCGCAATGAAAACCACAAGGATTGTGCGCCGCAGTGGGATACGCTGGTGTCCCTTGCCAGGTGTTGTCTTGATACAAGGGGACGTGGGTGTGTTGGTGGGTGCAGCAGCTGCAAGGGTTGGCCGCTGGGGTGCTATGAAAGAGCCTGTGTTGGGACGGATGATGAATGGGGGTCTGGCTAGGCATTGCTGAACTCTTTCTAGCACTGGTGTGAGCTGATGTTGGGGGTCCGGAATAAATCGGCTGGGGTTTGGTCGGGAAACCTTGGGAAGAACGCTGCCTTTGTTGATGAAAAGAGCCAACGGGTGAAGCAGCATTCTTTGTTGAGGAAGACGAGGAAGACGATGATGCAGATGATGCTGACGAGCCTTCTCTTGATCTTCTCATTGAGGGCAGTGATTTACTATTCACATTGGGTTGTGGTGTCTGTTGTCCCGGATTAGGATGTAGTTTGATTTTTGGCTGAGAGAGGATGGGAGTCAATGGTCTTCGGATTGGAGGAGGTCCAGGGACGCTACCCTGTTCTGGAGGTCTCAACATTGAGAGGCCCCGGTGGGCAGGGCTAATGCTTCTCCGCTGGACATTCAAAAGGCTATGAGAGACAGTAGTCGCGTCTTGTGTATTAGCCACACTCCCATCCAAAAAGCTGCCATCTAATACCATAGAGAGTTCTGGTACTGAAGGATGAACACGTCTAGTCTGAAGAAAAATATTTGAAATGGAAGTTAATGGGTATGAAGTTTTCCAACAAGAAATGGAGACGTACATCAGGAGTACAAGGCCACGAGTTAACAAACCTGCTGACTGACAGGATGAGGGTTTGGGGACGGCCGAGGAGAGAGGTCTTCATCTTCTACACCTGAGTCATGATCACTGATAGACAGTTTATTCTGTGGAGCAGCTGAAGATGCTGCAAGTGTTGTCCTTATAGGACAAAGCGGATATAGTATGTTATAGTTTCCTCTTGCTTACATTATATTGTATTCTGTCAGATACAGTAAACAGCTGAACATAAATGTCAACAAGTTGAAAAAACGTTTAGAGAAATAAAAAGACTGTACCCTGTTAACACTATCTGGCAGAGAACTTCCTCAAACAGCACAGTTTCCCGATTTTGGTTCTCAGCACTGAGTTCAAATGGTAAAGGCCGTCCATCTGAAGGCTCTACATTCTATATTGGAAATTAGGTAGTATATTTAAAAAATATAGTACAGTATGTTAGCTAAGCAACAACTCTAAAACCAAAGACGGCTCACATCAAATGTAAAAAAAATGTGAACATTTAATTTGTTGAGGACAAAGCCATAGACAGGCTAACCTTGTAAAGCGTGAATGACTCTCTGCTGGTGAGCAGCTGAAAGCTCATTTGTTGCTGTCCGACACATGGCTTACACTGGTAGAACTCGGGATCCCGGTGAGTCAGGGAATACAGAACCACCAGGAAAGCGCCTCCCTCCGACATCACTCTGCAAAATTTAAGCCAGGAATTTATTGAGAAAATTATTATAATTTAATGAAAGATTCCAAAAATATTTTTAAACAGAATAACATACAAAATTACAGACATTTTAATTTAATTTTGTCTTTAAATTTGAGCCCTTTTGAAGGTAACTGACTTATTGGCCCATAAGAGCAAAACAGCAGATGGATGGGACACTCACTTTTCTTGAAGGGCAGAGCTGTGCAAGTACCTCAGACACCACGCCCACACAAGGGGATTATGGATGTGTGTAACACCACTCAACCATCTGCCACAGGAAAACAAATGTTACACACCTACTCTGAACATCTTGCAGGACTCCAAGCATGTAATTAATAGGGCTGAATTATACTACCTGCCAACAGCCCGAATAAAGCAGTAAGAAAGTCATAATTTCTTAACAATAAAAGTACTTACATTCCTACTAGCGGGAGAGTGTAAGCCTTGGGATCAGATTCAAGTATGAGGAGAAGTTTCCTGGTCTGATCCATGGTAAGAAACCTGAGACAGAATGCGTCATTTTAAAACAACAATAAGCTTTTGAGGACAAAACATGGCCATATAAGGAAACAGAAGTGCTTCCTTACCCTCGTTTCCTGCTGTTTTGGGTCACACCTGCAGGGCTGCTAAGGTTCCTGGCCAGTGCAGTTGGGATGATGGGCACTGCCCGGACAGGGACTGCATCTAGTGTGCAGGCCAAAGTGACAGCCGCCCAAGACAGGTCAAAGGTGAGTCTGTCCATGTTCTCGGAGCAGCTGAGACGAGCTCGCAAGGTGAGAAGTTTGGACAACTCCAGTATCTCTTTACTACAGCAGCAATGTTGAAGCATCTGAAAAGAGACACATAAATAAGCATCAGTGGTCAACTATATAAACTCAATGTACATAAAACTTTAAAATGGGATGTCAACAAAAACACTGGAATGAAATAAGAATTCAAAATAGTTGAAATGGTTGAAGTAAAAAAAAAAAAATTAAACAATGATTTGCGTAATTAAAAACAAAACAAATTTAAATAAATTAAAATGTATTAATTTAATATTTATATTCACAAATAAAAAAATATATATATTTTCAATTACTTTTCAAATTAATATATCATTTAAAATATACAAGGAAAGGGTAAAATGTAATGTTTCTGAAAGAAGCCGCTTATGTGCACCAAGGATGCATTTATTTGATCAAAAATACAATAGTACTGTAAAATATTTTTTACAATTTAAAATAATTGTTTTCTATTTGAATTATTTTTCTGTGATGCAAAGCTGGATTTTCAGGAATTTCAGCATCATTACTCCAGTCTTCAGTGTTCATGATCCTCCAGAAATCATTCTAATTTGCTGCTCAAGAAACATTTTATCATACTGAAAACAGTTGCATAATATTTTTGTGGAAAGCAAGATGCATTTTTTCAGGATACTCTGAATAGAAAGTTCAAAATATAATTTATTTGAAACCCATTTTTGTAACGAAGTAAAAGTATTTTGCTGCAATTTTTTAACCATTTCATGCATCCTTGCGGAATAAAAATATGAATTTGAACAACACATCCATGGTTAAATTAAGAACTGCACAAAGCAAATTAAGAAACCAAGAAAACCATGCCAGATGGGAGCAGTCCAACACACTAATAATCACCCGTCTCTAAGGAACACTGTGTCACAATCAGAGCAGCTGTTACTGACAGGATACAGGGTGACGTTGATTACCATTATGCTTTACTACGTTGCCACAGAAACAGGAGGAAAGAGCCCAGTCGTTATGTATTAAACATGTGCTGTCAGCAATTCTCAGATCAACTACCTTAAACGAGATGTTTAAATCCTCCCTCGAGTGCACTGTGCTGCCAGCAGCATGCTGGGCTTCAAATACACATGGCACAAGGATGTCTCCGGGGAGTAGGGCAGTTGGTGCTTTCCCAGGTAATCCCGTCTGCTCTCTGCCCGGATCAAAACGATCCAGGGTTATAATCACACCTTCCTCGTCTAGGAAAAGGAAATAGTTGGTAAAACGCAGATGCGACATGTTTAAATATTAAACAATCATTATAGGATGTCCAAATACAGGCCTTCTCAATACTAACCACTGTCTACTGCCAGTGTCCCGAGCAGGAAACAGAAAAACTGAGGCTTGTTGGTCTGTCTAGCATGCCGGTGAGCTAAACGTAATGCTTTTTCCACAAGTAACAGTTTTGGATTCCTGAAATACACCAAATGTTACTGAGGACATTGAGCCATAGAATTAAAGTTTTCATTCAGATCAGATGTCATTATTAAGTTGAAGTACTAAAATTACTTCAAAATCTCAAACTGAAAAAAGGTCAAATAAATTACAGCTAAAAAGAAATGTAAAAATTTGTTTTAAAAGACACACACACACACACATATACATATACACACACATATACATATATATATATATATATATATACATATATATATATATATATATATGGGTCAAAGACATTAAGATGTCCGCATCAAAATAAATTTACAAGAGTGATTTTATGTCCATAGAAAGCACATTAAATCTAAGTAAAGTGTCTACTTTTAAGGTTTCGAATAAGTTTTTGGAGAATAAAATGTCAAAATTTGGTTGAAATAATGTTACATTGTCATTCAGTGTAACCACATGCTTATTCTGACTTGTACATATTAAAATACACAAAAGAATAAGGGAGCATATTCAATTTTGTGTTTTAAATGAGTAAAAAATCTTACTGAAAAATGGGCAAAACCTAGGATAGTGGCAAATTTTTAAAATGTAAAATTGTAACTAATTAGTATTATATTTGGGGTGAAAGTAATTAGTCTTTTAATGTGTCATAAATTGACTTTTGTTGTAAATATGCCTGAAAAGATGGTTACACAATGATATTTTAGTGGGTGTCTTCTGTAAATCAGGCAAAAATTATATTGATATGATATTTTTTATTTTGCTCAGAAAAACAAAATTGCAATTAAATTAAACAGAAAAGTTTAATTTTTTTGGGAAAAACAACAACAACAACATTTAAAGCAATATTAAGGTCTCTGCACAGAGTCCGAAATTTTCGCACGTTAAATAAATACGACCTCACGTTGTGTCAATCACGTTTGCACACTGCCTCCGAAACCTTCGTCCATCAAAAAAAATTCGGATCAGGTTCGATTTTCTGCATTTCGCATCCGTAGCATGCATTTTGACAGGAAAGGATGGGGAATACGAAAAAACTCATGCGAAAATTTCAGACTCAGTGTGCAATGACCTTTACACTTATTGTTCAAAAATGAGAAATGCTGCCTTGTGTCCTTCTTGAAACAAATGTCTCAATTTATTAATTAATTACAAAAAAATAAAGCAAAACAGAAGAAAAGAAAAACTAAAATGGAAAGAAATGCAAAATTACTACAACTAAAATTAAAACTAAAAAAATGAATACTGTAATAGTATAGAAATACTCAAATTAGATGGGTTGCAAGAGTGAAAATCTGCAAAAATGGCTGTGAGCACATGCCCCCAAAAACTGTATTTAATTTTTATTAATAATAAAGAACAGCGATATGCACACAATAGGAAGCAATAAGGCTAAATGCAAAATACATTTAGCCACCATCATCCCTAATACACAAAATCAATCAAGAAAATAACCACATGACATCGATGATGACCTAAAAAGTACTTAAATTACTAAAACTGAAATAAAAATGAATTCACGCTAAATAGAACTATAAACACTAAAATTATTAATAAATACTATAATAATAATAATAATAATAAGAAGAAGAAGAATAGTACAATCACATGGGTTGCCAGATTTAAAATTATTACTTTTTTGTCCATTGATAGTGACATCCAATTTTATGAAAAATCTGATTAATCCAAAAGCATAATGGATAAAAAGATTGACCTGTAATATGAGAAATGCAGACTGACAACATCACCACTGGGAGTTGGATCCCACAGAGAGACTTTAGATTTTGGGAATGTCAGTGGAGTAAGGATGTTGTCCGAGGACCTTAAAAACGTTAAAATATTAATTTTATCGAACAGCAACAACAAGAAAGTTTTAAAATAGATGTACAGCACAGTTTTAAAATCATGTCCAGTAGTCACCTGACGTTTTGAAGGGCTTCTGCTCTAACACTGGTCTCCAAGACGTGGGCTGGCAACCCTTTAAAATCCACTTGTACACGATTCATCCTGTGGAAATAAGATTTTTTTTTTAATAAACTAAAGCTGAAATTAATCAGCTCTAGCAGTGAATAATGCATTTTCAAAACATCCCAGACACTCAGACATGATGTTTTGATAAGTTTGGTGACTTAGCTTACATGCTAACATGGCAATACTACTAAAAACAGTTAAAAACCTTTAACGTGCAGTTCAGAGCTTCTTATAACTGATGTAAGATATATAACATCGTACCTTTAGGCTGTTTGAACGCTTGACTCATGCCTTCGTCGTGTTTTTAATCGAAACACTGCAGGTCCAGCTGGGTGTGAGCGTGAATACGGACCACAAATGTGTTAAAACCGTCCTTCCAGCCCTTCGAGCGGCATTAACCGCGCCAAACGACCCGTGAGTTAATAATTGAACGGGTTTAGCGTGCCAGAAAACGGAGAAATACTAGTTGTTGTCAATAAACAATGAAATCCAAGACGAACGCATTCGACAAACGCAACAACTCGAAAATAAATTGTGGCGCTGTTTCCAGGTTCCAATGGCGGGGCGCTGCAGCAGGGCGGCTCAGCCAATAGGAATCCACTTGCGAGGGACTCTCGACCAATCAGAGGCGAGGAACCGGACCCGCTGGCTCGCGGAGTGTTTTTGAATGGCTAGAATAGATTATATGAGAATATAGCTTACTATTGTACACGTGGATTCAGTTTTTTTAGACTTTATCATTGAAAACATGTCAATAGACTATTTGTGAACAGCTTTGAATACCTTTAATAAAATATTATTCTGATTTCATGGATCAACATGAACAGACAATATTAAAAATATATAATAAAATAGTCTGCACACAAAATTTGCTGCTTGAAAAATGAAGATTTTGCTGATACTTACATTTATATTTGAATTGTTCTGGTTTCGTTGGAAAGGGAAGATCAATGTATTCATTTTTTTTAACTGTAGGCCTAAATGTAAATGATTAGTCTAGTGACAGGTGTTAAAAGCCTTGATAATACACACTGATAATTGTTTGATTAAAGGTAAGTTTTTTTTTAAATTTGGCTGTAGTTAAAACATTTTTTTTTCAATCTTTAAAGCCACTTAAAAATTAGGCATTCTTTGAAACTCTCTAAATTACCTGCAATATTATTGATTAGTTAATTATAGGCCTGATTAAGTTATAATTTGTTTTTATATATTATTTGTTGTATGTAAGTTATTATTAGGCCTATTATTACTATTACAAACAGCCTTATGGCAGGCAGTCGTGGCCTAATGGATAGAGAGTTGGACTTTTAACCCGAAGGTCATGGGTTTGAGTCTATATAATATAAAGATTTTTTATTTGTCACATACACAATTTTACAGAGTATAACCAGCAGTGAAATATAATATTAATGTATTTTTATTTCAAATTTGATTTTAGTACTCCAGCTTAAACTTATTGTATTCTAGTTAGTTGCCAAGAAAACATTTTCTCTCTTTATTGTTTTTTCATAACGTAGGATATGACTTGCTTTTATATATTATTTATTATATGTAAGATGATGATGATAATAATAATAATTATAACAACAACAACAACACTGCAATGATAATTAACCATTAATCATTACAATAATTATAATTAATAATACTAATAATTATTATTATTATTGTAATGATTAATGGTTAATTATTATTATTAACAATAACAACAACAACAATAACAATAATACGATATTGTATTATTAAGCATGATTATTATTATGATTATTATTATGATGGAGTCGTGTCTGTGTGAAATAATAATTATTATTAATGATAATTATTGTAATGATTAATTATTATTATTAACAATAACAATAATAACAACAACAATAATAATAACAATAATACGATATTATTATGATGATGGAGTCGTGTCTGTGTGAATGAATAATTATTATTAATGACAATTATTGTAATGATTAATTATTATTATTAACAACAACAACAACAACAACAACAATAATAATAATACGATATTATTATGATGATGGTGTCTGTGTGAATGGATGAACGCTTCGCTCTCCTCAGCAGCCCCCCCCCCCTCATTCCTTCACCCGCCGTTTCCGCAGCAACAGGGAAAAGATGGCAGCCCTCGCGAACCTCACTCAGGTAATAGCAGCTAAAAACACACATTTTAAGGGACTAAAGTGGAAAAACACCGGCATGTAGAAATGAATCTAAGAATTACACACGAATCGATCCCGTTACTTGCGCTACCGGGTCGTTTTATCGACATTTAAAGCGAAAATGTCCCGGGCCTCGTTAATCGGGCTCAGATTGCTAACCGATTAGCTCGCTTTATATCGCATGCCTGTCTTCAAACACGAGAAAAACAATGTGGGCTTCAATGAAATTGACAATGAACATTCAGTAGCAAGAACATATAAAGATAAGGACCATTTATATGAATGAGAAATACAGTAAACAGAGTTTAACTGATGTTACTAGCTAGCCGCAACGGATCAGAACATCATAAGCACTAAAAACTAACTGTCAGGGCGCTTTAGTCATCATTTCCGATTATGTTTATAGTACAATAATAAAAGTTGCTAAGTTGTAATGAACAACATTATAGTATAGATATATTAGCTCTCGTACTGTATATGATAACGGGTAATCTCACTGTACTGCCTAATGAACTCTATATCAAATACAGGTAACGTATATGTACAAAAACTAATTATGTAAATTGTGTTTCAGTACGATTTAGTACTATTCATACGTAATTTATTATTTTATTATATTGCATTTATCAGTGATATTTTAGTATTATTATATTTAGTATTATTTATGATATAGTAGGTATTCATATTTTGAATCGTCCTTTATTATATTTAAAAAAAAATTTTATTCTAGTTAATCTTTACAAATTTGTCATATTATTAGTTTTTGTTGCGTAAAATGTAGCATATTTCTAGTATATTTAGCTTTAATATATTAAGTTTCAGTAACCTATATACTGCCTGGAGTAGAATGAAGAGTAGTGAATTCAATTGTATGTTAAATACAGTTATTTTAGTATATAATATTATAGTAGTTATTCATATTTTGAATTCGCCTTTACTGTTATATTTTAATTTTTATGTTTTAATTTTGCTTGTAGTTAAATGTTTAATAACGTTATGTGTTTTTTGTTGTTGTTTATATATTTATATTTAGCTTTGATTTATTTTTATTTCAATTTAGTCCAAGTGATTTTAGTACTCCAATTTATATAAAAAAAGTAAAAATAAATAATAATTAGAAATGTTGCCTTTGCAACTACCTGAAAAAAAGTTTTTCCATCTAATATTTATATTTTATTTTATTATTTCAGCTGGAACTTTTATATTTTCAGTTTTCATTTTAATTGTTGTTACATTTTTAATAATTCTGTTATGTGTTTTTGTTGATGTTTATATGTTTGTATTTAGCTTTAATCCATTTTTATTTCAATTTGGCTTTTTAGTTATAATTTAGTAATTTTTAGTAATAAAAATGAACAAATACTAGAAATCTTGCCTTGGCAACTACCAGAATTAAAAAAAAATATAGTAAGTTGAAGTTTTTCCGTCTAATATTTATATTTTATTTTATTTTACTTCAGCTTTATTTCAATGAATGTTAACCATTTTTAGCAGCTTTAGTTAACAATAACAGCGCTGTGCATTATATTACCTAATCATAATACTAATTATTATTAAATAATATGGTTTATCTTTCTTTTCCTCCCTCTGTTAGCTGTCAAGTGGGAACCCTGTATACGAGAACCTTTACAGACAAGTAAGGCCATAATTCTGTTGACGAACCACATTTGTGACCCTGGACCACAAAACCAGTCATAAGTGTCAATTTTTGGAAATTGAGATTTCTACATCATCTGAAAAGCTGAATAAATCAGCTTTCCACTGATGTATGGTTTGTTGGGATCGGACAATATTTGGCCGAGACTATTTGAAAATCTGGAATCTGAGGGTGCAAAAAAAAAAAAAAATATATATTGAGAAAATCGCCTTTAAAGTCGTCCAAATGAAGTTCTTTGCAATGAATATTATTAATCAAAAATTAAGTTTTGATATATTTACAGTAGGACATTTCCAAAATATCTTCATGGAACATGATCTTTACTTAATATCCTAATGATTTTTGGCATAAAAGAAAAATCAATAATTTTGACCCATACAATGTATTTTTGGCTATTGCTACAAATATACCCCAGCGACTTAAGACTGGTTTTGTGCTCCAGGGTCACATTTAGCGTTTCTAGACTGTATCATAGTGATCTGTTTTTATAATATATCAATCTTTTTTGCACCAAAAAGCCACATTTCACTAACTTTTTTTTTTTTTTTTGAAGGTGGATCCAGGAAACACCGGGAGGGTTGGACCTACCGAGGCTGCCTTGTTTTTGAAGAAATCCGGCCTGCCTGACATCACGTTAGGAAAGGTTAGTGTTCGGGTAAAACTCGTTGCGAAACGATGCTTGTAAATTCATAATCCTTTTAATTACCTGCTTGTTTCTTTTCAGATCTGGGATTTAGCTGATCCGGATGGCAAAGGTTTCTTGGATAAACAGGTAAAGCTATCAGAGTTTATAAGAGCATCAGTTGGAATCTGAAACTGGATGCTGACTTGAATCCCTTGTGGTTTGTTTTCAGGGATTTTACGTTGCTCTGCGTCTCGTGGCCTGTGCGCAGAGTGGACACGACATCAGCATTTCCAGTCTAACCCTCCCCGTTCCCCCTCCAAAATTCGTAAGTGTCAGTTCTGAGAGCTGATATCATAGTTTTCCAGGCAGTGTGAGCTCACAGGTTTCTCGTCTCTGTTCTAGAAGGACCACAGTAGCCCATCACTGAGTTCTGTAACATCAACCAATGAGAGCCACTGGGCGGTGCGGGTAAGATATTTCCATTGTTTATCCCATGAGCTTCTCATTGTAACTGTGCATTACAAAAGATTTTATGAATGTTTATCCTTTGTTTATTTTTCAGCCTGAAGAGAAGAGCAAATTTGATGGTATTTTTGAAAGTCTTGCCCCTGTGAACGGATTACTGTCCGGTGATAAGGTCAAACCAGTACTAATAAACTCCAAACTTCCTGTGGATGTGCTTGGAAAGGTAAAATGTCAATAGATTAAGAGATTAAAATTAAGAAAATATTTTGATTAAAATAGAGTATATTTTATATAATAATAATAAAAATAGTTTAAGTAATTAAATGTATTTAAAAATACAATTATATTTATAAAAAATAATATTATTAAATGACTCTGTCTGAACAGGTGTGGGATTTGAGTGACATAGACAAAGACGGACACTTGGACAAAGATGAGTTTGCAGTGGTGAGTAATTATTATTTGTTATATAAGAAAATCACACTCGTGTGATTTTAAATTATTGTGTGCATTATGCAGTTTGTTGCATTTGTGAAATGCCTACTAAAAGGTGGCAAAATATGCAGTATAACTTGATTTCTATATCCCACAATGCAGTGCAAGCCTCTTCACCTGAAGAATGAACCAGAAGAAATAACTGCAATTTATTGACTAAATTTTTCTAAAAAATAAAAACATTAATTAATAATATAATATTTTATTTATACATATATATATTAGGGATGCACCGAATCCAGGGGCTTTTTGACGGGGTTCGGTTTCGGCCGAACCTTAGATTTATTTTCCACCGAAACCGAACCCTAGACTTGCACTACGACGTCACACGGCCGTTGATTACGTGAAGGTGTTTACATAGGACCCGTTCGAATGTAGTAGGCTGTAAGAATCTGAAAATGGAACTCGTAAGCAAAAAAAGTTTTGTTTGGCAGTACTTTCAACCAAAAGAAGGCGATTCAAGTCGAGCTTTATGTTCAATTTGCAATGCCAATTTGTCTCGTGGTGGCAAGGACCCTAAGCAGTACACAACATCGCCGATGTTAAAACATTTGCGTCTAAAACATCCAAAAGAATACGAGTTGTGCATGAAGGAATCTACAGACAGCAGCCAAAATGCAGCAACTTCAGGTACGGCAGCTGGACAGTCACAGCTAAAAACGTGTGATAACCAGACGACCATTACTAGCTTTGCTAGCCCTACACCGAACAAACAGTGGCCCTCAGATCACACACGAGCTAAAGCCATTCATGCAGCAATTGGAAAAATGATAGCCATTGACTTGCAGCCCTATAGCATAGTGGAAGACACTGGATTCAACGAGCTACTCCATCTGCTCGAGCCACGTTACAAACTCCCCTCCAGGCGCTTTTTTGCCGACAAAATCATCCCTGAAATGCACAAGTCCATCAGTTCCCGCATAAAAGTGCACGTTGCCGAAGCACATGCTTTAGCATTTACATGCGACATATGGACTTGTGAGTACACTACACAGTCCTACATCAGTGTTACCTCACATTGGATTGATGATGATTTTAAGCGCACACATGCTATTCTTCAATGTAAAGCATTTGATGGAAGACACACCGCATTAAACATTGCTGATGCACTGCAAGAAATTATCCAAGCGTGGGACATACCTGTTAACAAGTGTCACCTGGTCTTGAGGGACAATGCTGCAAACATGCGGAAAGCCATGTCCGAGGCAGGAGTTCCAAGTGTTGGCTATTTTGCGCACACGCTCCAGTTGTGCATCCACGACAGTCTTTTATCACAACAAAGTGTCTCTGACCTGATCGCACTGTCCAGGAAAACTGTTGGTCACTTTAAGCACTCTTCAAGTGCTCAATCAAGGCTTTCTGCTCTACAGCAGGAGTTGGGGCTGCCAAATCACCATTTAATCCAGGACGTGTCAACACGATGGAATTTGACATATCTGATGTTCGATCGTTTAACAGAACAAAAACGTGCCGTAAACATCTACGTGTCCGAAACAGATGGTATGCAACATATTCATGCACAGAGGTGGACTCTGATGGAGGATGTTCTCAAGGTGCTCAAACCCTTCGAGGAGTTAACTAGAGAAATAAGCGGAGAAAATGCATGCATATCCACTGTCCTGCCAGCTGTGATGATGTTGAAGGGCTATGTCCACAACGAAACAGACGATCATGGAATAAAGCAGATGAAAACCCGCTTGCTGAAATCTCTGCAGGATAGATTTGAGGGAAGCGAGCAGAATAGCCACTTAGTTGTGGCAACAAGTCTGGATCCCAGATATAAAACGAAATTTTGGGGGAGTGACACAGAACAGTGTCGATCAAAGTTGCTTGTGCAGGAGGCCGTTTCCCGTTTATCTGAATCCGATCACGACGCATCTGCTAGGCCTACTTCAACTGAACAGCCTGAGGAGGAACACGGCCTGACAGTTCGCACTAAACGACACTGTTCAGGAATCTGGAGTGGCTGGGACGATCTGTACCGTAGCAATACAGAGGCAGTCACATCGGGTGCTGACGTGGAGATAAGCGTTTTTTTCCGTGAGCCTTTGATTCCTCTTAGAGAGGATCCTCTTCTGTGGTGGAAGACAAACCAGCAGCGTTTTCCACTGCTGGCAAAAACGGCAAACATCTACCTCTGTGCGCCACCGACCTCTGTGCCCAGTGAAAGACTTTTCAGACTAAAAAAGACTACTTTGGGAAAGACTACAGTATTCGTTCCCACACTCGCAACCGGCTGTCACCTGTTAATGCCGAGCGTCTTGTCTTTTTGAAAGGAAACTCTCATTTAATGTGAAAGGTTAGAGCTTTTCCGTTAATTTAATAATGATGCAGAAGATGTGTGTGATCTTCCGTAATATTTTTATAACTGTTATAAACGAAAACTAAACAGCCCTACTATCCATGTTTAGCCTATTGAGTAAATGTTCAATAACATTAATTTCAGTTAAGTCACCAAACATATTCTGATTTAAAAAAAGAAAAACACTTTTCTTTGCATTGTTGCACTTTTATTGACAGGTTTTGGTTTGAACTTGGGTAAGCATAGGTAATTGTCAAAATAGTTTTTCCCACTTGTCATCCTGGCATAATGTTGCTGCTTATTCTTTTTTTATTCTTTTATTTTTTTCAGTTTATAAAATAAATAAAATAAAATGAAATAAAAATACACTGCCGTGGACGTTGTTTACTTCATTAATGTGTTTTACTGTGTTAATGGAATAAGGATGCGAGTAGGATTCGGTATTCGGTTTCGGATTCGGCCGAATCTTAAACAGTGGATTCGGTATTCGGCCGAACCCCAAAAATCTGAATTCGGTGCATCCCTAATATATATATATATATATATATATATATGTATGCATGTTATTTCTAATAATTTCTTTATTTTTATTTTTAATAATAATTAATGCACATACAAAATCATATTTAGTTTTAAAACACACACATTATATGTACAGTATATACAAACAATATAAAAATATACACACACACAGTATATATACAGTATGTATACAATATATATACAAACACTATAAAAATATATATAAATATTAATATTATAATATAAATACATTTTATTAAATAAATATTAAATATATAAATATAAATAAATTATAATATAAATTTACAATTTAGAAATAGTAAATAGATAAAAATAAAAAAAATAATAAAAACATCTTAATTTCTTCTTTTGTCCAGGCTATGCATCTGGTGTACCGCGCTCTGGAGAAGGAGCCTGTGCCCTCAGTCCTGCCCTCCTCTCTCATCCCTCCATCCAAAAGGAAGAAGTCATCAGGGTCCTTGTCCAGCATGGTGCCAGTGTTACCAGGCAGCCCGCCACCACCTAAAGACAGCCTGCGCTCGACCCCCTCTCACGGCAGCATGAATTCCCTGAACAGCGCTGGGAGTTTGTCCCCAAAACACACCATTAAATCCTCCCAGGTACACTTTTATTGGTGCGTCTTCATGTTGTAAAGATGATTTAAAGAGGATCTGAAGTTTTTAACTTGTCTTCAGCATTCAGTAAACTGGGTGGTACCAGTCGCAGACAGAGGGCGCTATGACGACATCTTCCTGAAAACAGACACTGATCTTGACGGCTTCGTCAGCGGCCAAGAAGTTAAAGAAATCTTCATGCAGTCCGGCCTTCATCAGAACCTCCTGGCCCATATTTGGTAGTTGCTTTCGTTCATCACTTTTGTTTTTCTTCACTCTTCCTGTTGTGATTGGCACACTCATCCCTTCCTCTGTTGTCTTTGGCAGGGCTTTGGCGGACACCAGGCAAATGGGCAAACTCACACGCGAGCAGTTCTCCTTAGCCATGCATCTCATTCAGCTGAAAGTCATCAAAGGCATGGATCCTCCGCAAGCTCTGACTCCAGACATGATCCCACCGACTGAACGCGGCACACTGGGACCTGTAAGTCAAGTCAGCACTGTTATCACCACATGCTTAAATTCATCCTGGGGTTCTGCAGCTGACTGAAAGGTTGTAGGATTGAACCTAAGAGGAAGCCCAGTCCCAGAGAAGATCCATGTATTGAGTGTGCTGTGATATAATATATAAGCAGTATCTGCAAAATGATTTTAATTAAATGTCATGGTCCAGTGTTCTTATTGTTACAATGTAATATCCCATAAAAATGTATTACAAATGTTTTCATTAATTTAAATAAAGCAGTAATGTAATTAAATTTAAATATTAGATTAAAAAAAAAAACTTAAACCTGAACGATAATTTGAAACTTTGCCTAAAAATGACTAAACTAAATAAACTGATTATAAACTGAAAATATTATATATGTATACAATTTATTTTATAATACAAAAAAATAATAATATATATTTAAAAAAACTAAAAATTACAAATAAATAAATAAAAAACATTTAAGAAATAGTTATTTTTTTCACCTAGTTGCCTAGGCAATATTTCCTATTTTTAATTTAGTTTAATGTGATGTAATAGAATAACTAAACCTGAAATTACAACCAATATAAACTATATAGACATGTTAAAAAAAACGAATAAAATGGTAAAAACATTTAAATAAAGCAGTAATATAATTAAATATAAATATTAGGATAAATTCTAAAAATTAACTAAACTAAATACAATAAAAATACAGTATCATTAACATTTACACATTATTAATATTAACTAAATAATATTTTTAAATTATAAATAAAATACAATTTATTTTATAATACTAAATAAAATAAATAAAACATACATAAATAAAAAACAAAATCTAATAAAATACAAATCAGAAAACCTAACCAAAACCTAAACTAAAATTTAAAACTGAAAATATAAAAATAACTATTATGATGGCACTTAAATAATACTAAACTAACACTGTCCTGGTCATATTTTACCCCCAATTCAATCCAATATGTTGTTGATTTGGAAAATTATTTATTTCATATAATATAATATTGGATTACAATTAAAATGAAAATTTATTTAATTCTGATAATAAAATCTCATGATAAATGAGATTTTATCATAAAATCATGGGATAAAAATTCCCATGAAAAATGTATCTTGTGCAGATATAATTAGTATTTTTTTTATAAAAAAAAATTACATTAAAATGAGCATAATTTAAATACATATACAAATAGTAATATACTAATCCAACATGTTTTTGATAATGTTTTTTTTTTTTTTTTTTTTTAGATTTACCCACCTACATTATCTTCAGTACAATAAATGAATAATGAGCAATGTGAGCTGATACAATATCACTTAATAAAGTATTAAAATGAAACTACTACTATTATGCTTTCTATACAGATCTTTGCTTGCTTTAGTATTGTATTGTATTGTGTAGCAGAATTATTGTCCCTCATGTGAAGTGCTTCCTGTTTTTTTCAGAGTCTGTCGGGTTATATGACACCAGTGGGCTCTGAGATGGCCGCACTGACCGAGATGCGCCGGGTAAACAATCTCTTTCTTTCTGTCTTTCATTCCACGTATTTCAACTTAAATATCATTCGTCATATTTCTACAAACCCTAGACGTTTAGACATTCTCAATACATCGAGTGAGCCACTAACATCTTATTACGAGCGCAACAGTTAAAAAAATATCGAAAATCTTACCAAACAATCTTCTGTTCCTTTCCATCCACATTTCAATGCTGCTGATGTTTTAATGCCGTTATCACTGGCTAAAATCAGACAATAATGTTCAAGTTATGGGTAGGTAATATTTGGGAAAAGCCTGAACAAATGCTTTCCATGGTCTGTTGGCCGAGACGTTGAGTTGAAAAGCATTTGTGAGAGATCCAGTGCTGTGAAATGGTGCCCTGTCTTGACTTCCCCATGTTTTGAGCATCAGAGGTGGAAGACAAGCTGGTCTCCGCTCCCGTGTGGTGGCTCCTTGGTGTTCTCTATCCTTCTGTTTGTGTGGTGCTGTGTGTATGTGTGGTTCAGATGCAGCAGGACTGACTTTATGTGCTGGACCCCTTCATACAGGACAGCTCCAGCTCCGTGGGTTCAGGCGAGTTCACCGGGATTAAAGAACTGGACGATATAAGCCAAGAGATCGCTCACCTGCAGAGGTAATGCAGCACACATGTGCGATATATTTAAATTGCCAAAAAATTCACATGACTTTTATTAATATAATAATGAATTTAATAGTCATACACAACTTTTTTTTTTTTTAAAGTTTGGGGTCAAATAAATGTATGAATAATTATCTCAGCAAGGACTTATTCAATTGATTAAAAGTGACAGTACAGACATTTATGTCACAAAAAATAGCGTTTTTGACCTTTATTCGTCTTAAGAATCCTGAAAAATACTGAAAACGTATCATGTTTAATACAAAAACTTGAATGATACTGAATGTGTACCACGATTGTTCTAGTTAACTAAAACCATAAAAAAATAAAAGAAAATATTAAAAAGAAAAACCTATATTAGTTTTATTTCACTTAGTTGCCTAGGCAATATTTTACATTTTTAATGTAGTTTAACTTGATGTAATAGAATAGCTAAAATTAAAACTGAAATTAAAATGAATATAAACTATACGGACATATAAAAAAAAAACTAAAAAAATTACAAAAACACAACAGAATTCCTAAACCTTTAACTAAAATTAAAACTAAAATATATATTTTACCTTTATAAAGCCTTTTTTTCTAAAAGCATGCATCAAAGTCAGTTATAATAATAATACATTTAGGCTGTTACCAAACAAAGGAAATCAGTATCAAGAAAATTCATCTTTACAGAAGATGCATCTGAAGTGGCATTTAGATGTATTTTCACATGTTAATGCAGCTTAGAGGGACATGGAATGCTTTAACCTGCAGTTACAAATGCATAAATAATGTTTTGATATTTTAAACATGAAATGTTGAATACTGATATTTGAAATTAAAACCGCCAATAGATGGCAGCAAGTCACTGTTAATAAGCAAGTCATATTTTTAGGTTTAATCAACTTGTTTTAAAGTGTGGACATTTTTTTAATGTAAAAAAAAATATGCAATCTCAGCTTTTGATTTATTTTGAGGAGGTACAGATTTTTTTGTTTTCCGGGTTTTGCCACCTCCCATCTTTGTTGTCCATTTTTCTGTTTGGCTCACCCCACCGAGTCTAGCATATTTGTCCTTTTCCAGACAGTTGCCTTATAGATGACCCTGAACAGACTCTCATGCTAACATGTACCCTTCAAAGAAAGAGGAAAGGTACCCGAGAGCTCATGGTGGTGGATGAGTTTCCCTCTCCCTAGCAAATCCTCATCTCACATCCATCCCCTCTTCACAGTGTCCGTTTAACGTGTGTGTTTTCTTTACGAAATCTCTTGTTTCACTTGCTTATTCATGCTGCCTCAGCACTCTTGCTTTCACACACTGGGATACACTCAGGTAAAACCTTCTTTTGGCTGTCACGGTTTTTGTTTTGTGTGTGGAGGAGGCAGGTATGAGGGATATTTTGTAGTTGCTAACAGATGATAGAGGTTCTTGTGTCTTTTGTTTTATCATTTCAACAGAGAGAAATACACTTTGGAACAAGACATCAGAGAAACAGAGGAAGCCATCAGACACAAAACCACAGAGGTTCAGGTAAACCTGGCAGTGGAATTATTAGTATTATTAATGATAATAACAATAAAATATTTTTATAATTAAGAAATATATTCAATATTATTGATATATTTAAAAGCCATTGTCTTATATTTTATGAATATTGCTAACATTTTTTTTAATTAATTTTAACTTTTTGTTATTGTAATTATATTAATTATAAAAAGTTAAGTAAAATATTTGTTTGCATGTATTAACATTTAAAAGTAAATATATTTTAATTTATTGCATGTTATGTAATTTATAATTACCAATATAATTATGAAATATACTGATTATTAGTATTATTCTTACATTAAAGTATTAATAATATTTAAAAATACAGTCGTAAATATATTTAATATACTTATTTTGTTGTTATTTATATTTGTTAAAGCTATTATATAAGTTGTTAAAGTTATATTAAATATAATATACATTTAGTATTTTAGTATAAAACTAATTAAAATAATATATAGTTAAATATTAACATAATATAATTGCATATAATGTTTTATTTTATATTATATTCTAAGATAAATATATTAATAAACTTAAGTATTACTAACATATTTAGAAGTAAATGTTTTTTAATATGTTATAAATTATATTGACATTTAATTATTCTTTGTATTATAAATAGAAAATATTCTTAGTGCTATTAATATTTAAAAGTAAATACATTTATAAATAATTTTAAATTATAAATATAATTGAACTAGTATTTTTCTATTGTTATGTAAATGTATACATTGTAAATATATTTAAACAGTTATTAATATAATAATTTAAAAGTATTTTACTTGTATTATTGTTCTGTGAATTAGTATTAATAAGTATTTTTATTTGAAGTATTTATTCTTAATTATAAATATGTGAAAATTTGTCTTAATATAATAATTTATTTAAAAGTCTCTGTGTTTTTAATGCACAAGTTATATGTTGGCTTCATTATTAACTGAATTTGGTTTGATTGACAGGAGATGCAGAGCGATCTGGACCGAGAGACGTCCACCCTCCAGGAGCTTGAGGCGCAGAAGCAGGACGCTCAGGACCGGCTGGAGGAAATGGACCAGCAGAAGGCAAAGCTGGAAGACATGCTTAATGACGTACGGCAGAAGTGCCAGGAAGAGTCGCAAATGGTGAGCGAAAACCTTGAGAAGACAGGATCACAAGAGCCTTGGTGACGATAAACATCAAACACATCCGATCTCTTTCTGTTCAGATCTCATCGCTACAGTCCCAGATCCACTCACAGGAGTCGGACCTGCAGAGCCAAGAAGAAGAGCTGGGCCGGGCCAAGGCTGACCTGAACCATCTGCAGCAGGAGGAAGCTCAGCTGGAGCAGAGTCTACAAGCTGGCAGGATTCAGCTAGAAACCATCATCAAGTCCCTCAAAGCCACACAGGACGAGATCAACCAGGTTGTGCCCTCAGTTTATATTCCAAACACTAGGGGGTGACAACACCTAAAGATGTCCTTATTTCAAATGAGTTCATGCAAATATGGTTGCTTATGACATTAGAAGGCAGACACCAGAAACCGCTGTATGTAATAATGCCAGAAAAAAAGAAAATGTTCTAAGCGTTTAAGCATGTATTGGATCAAACTGATGTATGCATGTTGCAGGCTCGAAGCAAACTCTCCCAGATCCAGGACAGCCAGCACGAGATCAGTAAGAGCATCGAGCAGTACAGCAGCACCCTGAACGGAACCCACGGGGGCAGCATGACCAACCTGGCCGACATGAGTGAAGGCTTTCCAGAGAAGGAGAACGGTGGTTTCGGGGCTATGGTGAGACGTTTAAGGCTGTATTTTAAATTCCTCTTCTGCACTTAGAATGGCAGTCACATCAACTAGAAACAAAATCAGATCATGCATAACTATATATATATATATATATATATATATATATATATATATATATATATATATATATGTGTGTGTAATATAAATTTGTACTTAGAATGCCAATCAGAAACCAAATTAGATCATGCACAAGTAAATATTTCCTATATATAAATATAGTGATATATATGTACAATTATTTTTATATATTGTATTCCATATATTTAATGCAATACAAAAAATACAGTTATATATTGAATTGTTATTTAACAAATAAATATTTATATAAATATGTGTTATATAATTGTCATAAAAATGAAAAATAATAATGCAAAAATATATTTTTTTAAATAATACGAAATATAAAATCATTACTAAAATGTATTATTAAAAATATGTTTGGGGGTTTTTATTCCTTTATTATTCAGACAGGACAGTGGAGAGATGACAGGAAAGTATTGGGTAGAGAGAGGGGGCCAAGATCGGCATAGGACCTCGAGATGGGAATTGAATTCACAGTTGCGCTATGTATGTCGGCGCACTAACCACAAGGCTATCGGTGGCGCAGACACACACACACACACATTTTAAACAGGAACAGGCCTGACTGAATACATGTCTTCATGATTATATTAAGTTTCATAGTTGCACAGTTATTTGTTTCTTATTTTTTCTAATTTCTGAACAATCATGAAGCTCACTCCTTGTGTGATTGAATTTCTGTTGACATTCTCTGGTTTCTGAGGGAGAACTTTGCTTGCTTTTCTTTCTGAATTACGCCTCGCATGCAAAGGTGCAATTTGGAAACCCAGCACTTTTAACAGAACTTATGTTATTTGGAACAGCTGAGGTCCTGGCTTAAATTGCAAATTGTAGGCACAAAATGACTGAAATTTAGACTTCAGGGTTCTTATTTCAATTTTTTTTTTCTCTGAAGAGTTCTTGCTTTCCATCTTTGCTTATTTGAGCTAGACATTTTCAGCTGGACCCCGAATATAGTGTTGGCCCATTTATTAGACATCTGGGTTGAAAGCTAGCAGGTTAAGCTGCTATCATAATCAACTATAAAACGAGTTCTGCATTGTCTTTAAGATAGAAAATACTCTTGCTTTTGAACATGAAACATATAATTATAGGTTTACTTATAGCTGTGGGCAGGAATTAACGTTTTACACTGAACCATGTTCAGCCCCACTTACCTAAAACCTTCTATATAAAAGAATCAATAAAAGAGGCCTTAGATCAGTGTGAAAGCAAACATCTATAGTCAACAATTGTTTGTTTAAACCCATTACAGGAAGACCCTTTCAAGGTGAAGACCACTGTGTTCAACAGCGCCCCGCAGGAGATGCACACAGACCCCTTCCAGTCTGAAGATCCGTTTAAAACGGACCCATTCAAAGGTAGGTCAAGTCCTTTTTTTTGTATCTTTCCCTTTTGTTCTGCTCAAATGAAATGCCTCCCTTCCTTATAGATGAATCTGGATGCTATAATAACCATAAATACATTGTTTAAAGGGTTACTCCACCCCAAAATGAAAGTTGTGTCATTAATCGCTTACCCCCATGTCGTTCCAAACCCGTAAAAGCTTCGTTTGTCTTCAGAACACAATTTAAGATATTTTGGGTGAAAACCGTTTGACATAACATGGTTTTTTTGTGGGCAGTCGTGGCTTAATGGATAGAGAGTTGGACTTGTAACCTGAAGGTTGTGGGTTCGAGTCTCAGGTCCGGCAGGGATTGTAGGTGGGGGAATGAATAACCAACACTCTCTCCACCCTCAATACCACGACTGAGGTGAGATCCTTGAGCAAGGCACCAAACCCCCAACTGCTCCCCGGGCGCCGCAGCATTGGCTGCCTACTGCTCTGGGTGTATGTTCACTACTGTGTGTACACTTGGATGGGTTAAATGCAGAGCACAAATTCTGAGTACACTTCCCTTCCCTTCTCTTTTTGATGATGTCCTTCATACTTTTCCTGGCCTTGACAGTGTTATTTACTCGGCAGTCAATGGGACAGTCACAAGCCTCCCAATTTTCCCCCAAAATATCTTAAATTGTATTCCAAAGTTGAACGAAGCTTTTACGGGTTTGGAACGACATGCTGGTAAGTGATTAATGACAAAATTTTCATTTTGGGGTGAAGTAACCCTTTAAATTCCTGTTTACTGGTATTTGTGTGGCACATTTTTGAAGCCAAGCTTTTGATGCCTTTGTAATGGCTACTAAACACATCTCCCTCTTTCTTTTTGTTTGTTACAGGCGATCCGTTCCAGAATGACCCATTCTCAAAGCAGACCTCCACAGTTGCAGGTATCCAGTCATCCAGAAATACATGAAGCGCCTCTCCAGTGTTGAGCTTTGAAATGTATATTTAAATGTTGAAATGTATATTTAGTGGTTATTTAGTATGCATACTGCATCAACTTAGTATCCATACTAAATCCATTCTAAAAATATTTGATTTCAAGCTGTTATTAGTATGCATACTAACATGATTGTTCAGTCAGGTCAAAAAAGTGAATGACTTCAATACATATAAATATACAAAATATTATAATATATTAGATATAAAATGTTTACACACACACACACACACACGCATATATATATATATATATATATATATATATATATATGTATGTATATGTGTGTGTATATATGTATATGTGTGTGTATATATGTGTGTGTGTGTGTGTGTGTGTGTGTATATATATATATATATATATATATTTAAGCCATATATATATATATATATATATATATATATATATATATATATATATATATATGGCTTAAATGATGAATATTTAAGCCTCTGCCAGTAAATTGCATTATATAAATATATATGCTAATATAAATTGAATTGAATTATGAATGCATTGTGAAATGCTTTTCATTATTGATGGATATAAAGGTTCCCCCATGAGAAAATGTTTACAATGGCAATATTTCGTTTCAGTTTTTCATTAAAGACACCACAGTTCTTGCCCAAACTTCATGGTATTTAAACATCATGTTCAGTAACCTTGGCACTGTTCCCTCTTGGTAATAAATTAGGCTTTCAGTTCCCCAACTCTCATAAAATTGGGCTAAAGATAGCTACATGATAAAATGATATAATGTAAATGATGGTATTCAAATTCAAGACTTTCCCGTGACAGTTACATTAATCTGTAAAAATTTTTAGATCCTTTCGGTGGAGACCCTTTCAAAGAGACCGACCCGTTTAGGACCTCTTCTGAAGATTTCTTCAAGAAACCCTCTAAGCCAGACCCCTTCAGCAACGCCGATCCTTTTAGCAAAAGTGCCACACTTCCCTCAAAGGTACCTAGAAAACCAACAACATCACATTATTCCCCTTATTCTCTGCCTTGTTTCTCAACTATCTCTTTTCTTTTGTCTTGTAGAGTCATCAGTTTTCAAGTAATGACCCCTTCAGCTCCACCAGCCCCAAACCAAAAGGCCAGGGTATGCCGTTTGCGTGTGTCTCTCACTTATTTAGCTGAATCATAACATCTCTGCCACTCCCTTTCTTTGAAGATGCTGTGCAAAGATTAGCTTCTTCATCTCTGCATGCAACATAACTTGAACCTCTGAAACTGATATAGTATCAGCTGAAAATGCCTCGTTTCCCTCACAAACGCCTTGAGGAACATGCTTAGGGTGCATTACACAACTCAAGCACGATAATACTTTCACACCTTGTGCCCAGTGGCGACACTTTTGTCTTTTTTTTTCCAAAGGCCACTCAGAGAGCAGTTCAACAGAACACGTGTGAAGAAGCTGTCAAAATAGTTCCCATGCAATACGTCCGCTCACAGGCCCCTTTGGCAGCCTGAACGATGTGAAATTCCTCTGCTGTTTCAGTAAACACTTAATGCAGCATTCGGTTGCAGCATTGTTGAACACTGAGGCGATGCCAGGAAATGCTCAACACATTTTTTTCGAACCTGTGGGTTGAAGGCAAAATAACAAAGACAACAAAGCAAATTGATGCTTTAAATTTTTGCTTTGACTTTTTGAAATGGAAAATTCATACTCCTGTTTAATTGCTTCAGTATGCATTTTATTTTATCTTATTACTATTGTGATTAAGGCCCATGAAGTATATATTTCACTATATTTAGTGACTATAAAATAAATTTAGTGTATTTATGTAAATTAAGTGGTCAAATGAGTACTTTAGTGATTATTGACCATACTAATATTTTAAATAAATAAACATCATTCTATTCATTTATTGATTATTTTGTTTAGTAAAATTAAAAACAAGTCAATAAAAGTAGTCACATAAATAATTCACAAACCCTTGGCCATAATATTATTTTAAATAAAAACTTTTTATTTACTTATTATTTTCATTTAACATTATGGCGAAGGGTCACTAAAGTATTTCTTTGGCACTTTTTGGTAGCTTATTTTAAATTTTATAAATAAATACAATTTATTGGTACTTTAAATGGAAACGTTTTATTTTCAAATTTTTTATAAAATAGATTACAATTTTGTATTAAAATAAAATAAGTCAGTAAAAGTCGCTAAATAAAAACCTCAGTGACCCTTGATCTTGATATTATTTTTAATTACTAAATAAAATAAAAGTTTTATATTTAAAGTACCATTTTAATCAAGTATCACTATTGCTAATTATTTTAAAACTTATACTGACAGAGAAAAGAGGGAACTAAATATAAGATATAAATTTTAATACGCATTTCGCTGCGATTCCAGATTTCTTCGGTACTTTGGACCCATTCGGAAGCAGTTCGTTCGGCAGCAACAGCGGATTTGCAGACTTCAGCCAAATGTCAAAGGTAGTGAACACCTTTTACACCTTTTACTTTGGCATCTTAAGCATAGTGGAACTTTACTTTGTCACGCTTTTGCAACATGACATTTGTAAGATGTGGTTTTGATTGATGTCCCAGTCAAAATTTGGTTTGCACCTTGTGTCTGATAATGGTTGCGCTGCGATTTAATTTAGGGCTTTGTAGATGACCCCTTCAGCCGAAAACAAGACATGCCGGCTCTCCCGCCCAAGAAAAGCATACCGCCAAGACCCAAACCACCCAGCGGTAAGCATTTATCCTTCATCTCAAGGCCCAAAAACAAACATTGACCCTTTTCAATTCATATACAACTATATAAGGTGTTTAAGCTAGTATTTCAAAGTAAACGATTACTAAAACTACACAGATAACTGTTGCAATAAACAAAACGTAGTCAAAACACGCCATCTAAACAGCCAACATGAAAGACCTGGAGAATGAGGTTTGGGTGGATCTTTCACTACGTTTTTGACACTCGCATTTAAGAAGACAAATCTTCAAAGTGTAGCATCACTACATCTCTTTTAACTAGTTGTTTGTCAGCAGTGAAAGCAAAACAGCTTTGAACAAGAAGTTGTTGATTGCAGCTCACGCGTTCATGTTGTAGAAGTCTTTAATTAAACTCAAGAAAACTGAATTCTGACTATCCATGATATCTAAGACTTCCTCCATCAGTTGTCAACAGGAAATTGAGGTACAACCTTGATACATTTGCTTAAGCTTTTACATTTTGTTTTGTTTTTTAATGCGCAATGGTGCAGTCTTATCCCCATCCAACTCCAAAACGGTGCCCAAACAAACCTGAATGGAAGATAAATTTGTCACTTGGAGAAAACGAAACCTGTGCTGTTTCCTCTCTGCAGTCGGCAGTTGGAGGAAAAGGCGAATCTGTGCAACTCACTCTTTTTTTTTTCTTTTAGAAAGATGTTGTTTTCATCCTAGAAAACAAGGGAGTGCTTTCCAGCTGTAAACGAGGTTTACAATTTGGTGTGGAGGTTAGAGAAGTAGGGTTGTTCGGTGCGTTTAGGGTGGTATAGCTAACATGCTTCGATGATCTGCGGTTAGCCTGCACTGCCAGCATCGTGTGCTGATCTACACACCCCTCCCCACTTCCTGTGTGTTTGTGTGTGTTTATACACTTTAGTGGGTAGTGTGGCCTGACTGCCACACGTTTTTACTCTATTTCATGTTTTACTCTTGTTCTCCTCTCAAAAAACATTTCAAACATTGTAAGTGGAGTTAAACTATGTGTATCCCATAGTATGTTCATTTTTTTACATGCGTAATGGCGATAACAAGCTAACAGATTAAATAAAAATAAAAAATAACATAACAAATATGCAGTATTTTGCTCATTTATGTATATGTTTAGTCTGGGAAGACTAGAATTGATAATTGTTATTTTTATCGTATTGTATTTTTAAAGAGCACGGCTTGTTTTTGACTTCTTTCCCTCAGCAGGGTGGAGTCTTTTTGTGGTTTAGTATTCCGTTTACTGACAGAAAGAAACTGATTGCTGGTCTGGTATAAATAACAGCTCTATTGAACATGCGGTTAACACCTTTAGAGGAACCAGCAACCAGTTTAAAGTTCTCACGAGTAAGTGAATGCCAGTCTCGGCAAATGGTGCAAGAGAGGGGAAAAAAATAAGTGTGGATAAGCATTTCTTTAATCCGAAAGTCCTCGCTGGTTTGTGATTACTTTACTTTTCTTGCGCAAATTTCTATAATTAGCAAATTGCTTGTGCAAGGACTCTGCTTTCCTATAAATCAATAGCAATGTGTGAGCCGTATTTAGTGTTCTTGTTGGGTGTGTGTAGAAAGAGGTAGAAAGTTCAGTGTTGTTTTGAATTGAGACCGAGTTACCGCATCACACACGGTTGAACCACTGTGGGTTTTTTGGTTGAGCTTCGGAAGGATATGTGCAAATGACGATTATTAGATAAATTAGTTCATTATTAATATCAAATAATTACATTATTGTTCTGAAGTTTGGGGTTGGAAAGATCAGTTCAATAAATTTTGCTACTTAATATTTTTGTGGAATTTTTTTTTCTTCCAGGATTCTTTGACTACAAAGTTCAGAAGAACAACATTTAGCCAATTTGAAATATTTTGTATCATTATAAATGTCTTTATTACCACTTTTGATTTAATGCATTCTTGATTAATGCGTTTTTGTTTTCCCAAAAACTATTAATGGTATATATTATAATATTAATTATGCTTTTTAAAAATGTTAATATGTCTTAAAATCATCACACATTTATACATTATATGATACTTAAACACTGGTTTTCTTTTGTTTTTGTTAAATGGGTGGGGTGTTGTGGTGTAGTGTATTGGTACCCAGATCTACTGCTATATGTTCTCTATTATTATTTAGTAAATAAAGCAATTAGAATTCATTAGTTATTATGAAGTTATACAGGACCAATATATTTTCATTTAGCTTAACAAAAATAATACGAAACGGCTGGCTTAGACACTTAAAATGAAAACTGCTGTTTTTCAACAGGTAAAAGCACTCCAGTAAACGTGCCCGGAACCGCCGATTCGACCAAGACGAGCGATCCCTTCCAGCCCTTCAGTGCCGACCCCGCTGATCCGTTTCAGAGTAAAAAGGGGGTGGGAGACCCGTTTAGTGGCAAAGACCCATTTGCTCCATCTGCCTCAAGTAAAGCCTCTAAAGACTCTTCATTGGGTTTTGCAGACTTCAGCTCTGTAAGTTGAGCTTAGTGATACTCTTCTCTTGTCCGGTCCACTTGTTTCTTTCCAAAATCGAAAAATAAACCAACCAACAAACCAAAAAAAATGCTTTCTAGCGATCATCAGTGAGGTTTCCTAGAGCGGACCGCACCATTGGCTTCTGTATCTCTCAGTCTGTCGCCTTGTGCCGGCTACTCATTTATTTTCCTCCATGTCTGCAGTCCATCTATCTGTGATTAACTCGCCAACGCACAGAATTCTGGATAATAAGCCCTAATCAAGCAGCCAGACATCATCTCTATCTCTTTCAGTGACTCAAATACAGTTGTTTGTGGTGCACATGGCTATGATGTCATCTGTCGTTTTGCTCAGCATTTGCATGGGCTTATGGGAAGAGGAGCAGTTGCACTTGGTAATACCAAGCGCTCTCGGCTAAGCTAATGTGGCTTCTTGCTGTTCTTCTGTGACTTTTTTGTTAGCTTTTATGCAAATGACTTGTTTTTCAAGGAAACACTATTCAGGCTGCAATTGACATTCAAAAGCAGTCAGAGTAAGGTCTTGGTTTGAGTGTACGTCAAACCAAGATGAGTTACTGTGTAGTTTATGCTAATTTTAGTTTGCTGGTAAAGGTTGCAAAAACCTGTGCGTAATGAGGTTAGAAATCATATAGCAAATTATCAGATGATATTTTTCTGTTTACTTGTAAATGTGACCTGCAAAAAAACACAAGTGTTCAGCGTTACGATGTACACAATATCATTAATTTGGCTTCTTATCTAAAGGAAACACAAGTTTTCTCGCAACCCAGAAGTTTGTTATCTTAAAATGTTGCTGTTTATGCTAAAATGTATGTTATGTCAGTATTTTTTTCTCAATTGTCTGCAAAGTAGACTGACCCCTAAAAGAAATCTTTTTCGTCAGCATCACAAATTTTTATGAAAAAAAAATATATACATAAAACGTCAGTATTTAAAGTATAATCAATGTGCTCTATGTCAGTATTTTCACTATATGGACAAGAGTGTGGGCCTTCTGATTGGAAATGTTAATTTTGTTAACACGAAAGTTCGTTAGCTTGAACAAGACGTCAGTGTTTTGTGTTACTGATGTGTCTGATGTCAGTATTGTCCCTTTGTCTGCAAAATGAACCATCTGATTGGCTCCTAAGAGAAACATCCATTTTCTTGCATCCCGAAATTTGTTTTGCATAAACATCCGTGTTTGTAGTATAATCTAAGTTCGTAATATCAGTATTTTCGTCTCAAATCTAGCTAGTTTTTTTAAACATAAACGTCTGTTTGTTTAACCAAAATGTCTATTATGTATATAGTTTCTGAAAATAAATGTAAATTTTCTTGCATCTCGATTTTTTTAACTTAAAAAACATCGGTGTTTCTAGTATAATTAAAATTCAATGTTTATTGTTTAACCAATGTGTCTATTGTCAGTATTTTAGCCTCATTGTCTGAAAAGATGCCCGTTTGATTGCTTCCTAAAAGAAGTGTAAGTTTTCTTGCATTTTCAAAGTTTGTTCGCTTAGACATTAGTTTTTTTTTGTATAATCAAAGTTGACAATATCAGTATTTGCACCTTATGATCCTGCAGCATGGATCGTCTGATTGACAACTACAAGAAACGTAAGTTTCGTAAACATCCCAAATGTTCGTTCACGCAAACAAAAACATCTGTTTTATAAAATTACCCATGTTAAAGAAACCTAACTTTCTTGAAAGTGCTTTTGTTAGTTCGTTCTTTCTTGCTTTCATCAAAAACTCGTCCTTGTTATGGACTCTTTCTAAACTAGCTCTGGTTCTCACCGTTCTCTTATCAGCCATCAGGTCATATTTCAGGAAGCTTGTATTGACACATCTGCCATGTGGTCACACTTCCACAAGGTAGTGGAACAAGTAAAATCATCTTCTTGATCTTATCTCAAACTATGTTTTTTTCAGCTCACTTAAGCCTTGATCCTCGTGTTTGAAATCGCACAGAAGGTTTAGTAAACTTGTTTACTAAAGGACTAGAACTGAAGTCAAAGTATTCGGAAAAATGGCTGCGAGGTCCCGTTTCGAAGTCGATTGGGGCGATCGTTTGACGTGGGAAGTGTCAGTATCACTACTCAGCTCTCAGGCTGTTGTTTTCCACAGCATGGGATCACTCTGCGCTCCATACTGCAAATGCGCTTGATCCTAGAGCCACAATGTAGCATCATCTTCATCTTCCCTGCCTCCTGTCCTTAGTATCGCTGTGGGTGACTTGGGTGCAATAGACCTGCTAAACCATCTCTGATTTATGTGACCAAAAACTCAATGGAAGAATGATAATTGCATCGTTTACAATTAAAAAATATACCAATGGTATTATAACGTTGTATCTTAAAAAAAAAAAAGATTTTGATGGGTTACTACAAAGAAAATGGCTGCGAAAATTTGGCATTTTAACACTAATTTTTCGATAATTTCAAATTTTTTTTTTTAACTTTGTATTATACCGTTTATTTAAAACAAATTATAATGAAATTCTAGCTGCAGTTGATGATATTACAAAGAAATGGAAAAATAACAAATTACAAAAACTGTTTAAATTCAGATTTTCTGAGTCCTTTAGGCTGGTTTAGCAATGCTCTCATTCACCTGTAGTCAACTTAGTGTGCATGTTATGTTGCATATATTACGCCTACATATCAATGTACACGATTTGAAGCTCTCAATTGAAAATGCTTTGTAATGTCTTTTCCTTCTGTCATATCTTGCTGCACGAGATCAATGCATGTTCATTTTCCTGTCCATGACATCATTGGCTATTAACGACCAATTAAAAAGGTCTATCATGCGTCATCAGTGGTATTGGTCTGTTGGTGTCCAATCAGCATTTGTGTGTGTGTGTGTGTGTGTGCAAGTTCGGTGGATGGTTGCGTGATAGTTTGGTGTAAATCTCTTTTGTGTTTTTTTTTGTAATCCATTCCTCTCTTGCAGGAACTGAGCGAATTAAGGTAAGATCTGTCTGAAAATGTGGTGAATCTTGTAAATTTCCCATTATGCTATATTATCTCAAAATCTTGGATTCAGTCTTTTTTTCAACTTGTTTCTTTCAATTATCACAGATTTTGTACTTCTTTTTAGAGCTGATTTATTGTAGGCTTCATTGAACTGAGCTTAAGTGGAAAAAGCTTTATTTGTAGACAATTTTGGCAGCGTTCCCTCAAAAACTGAGGTGTGTAAGCTCATATAAGCAATGTCTATGATCAGTCACTTCCAAAAAAGAAATGCAGAACCTGTGCTAATTGAAAGAAAACAGGTTGGTATCAAGATTGAATCCAATATTTGGTAATAATTTAGCACAACAAGAAATTTCTATGCAATTTTTTGTAGGCCAGTCATTTTTGCTATACCAAAAAGTACAAAAATGTTTTTTCGTTATGTACTGTGTGAGCAGTTCAGTAACTTTAACTAGCAATTTTGGGAAAAAGGGTCAAAATAACCAGAACACAACACAAGGGTTAATTTGATTTCATTTAATGTTCAATCTCTCATTAGCAGATATTGAGAAAACTGATTTTGGTATTGTTACCAACACTGAACAGATTCACAAAAATCTAAAGTTTCAAATGGTCTACCATTGTTTTGACAAACAGACGCTCACTTGGCGCTCACACGTCAAATGGATTGGTGCTGCTAGTGGCTCAGAAATGACACACTCGATGCTTTTTTGATGCCTTTTTTGCTAAAATGTGGTGCAGATTTATTATTTGTGTAGCTGTTTGTATATGCAAATATGTGTCTGTCTATCATTTTAGTACATTTAAACTTGATTTCTAAAACAAAGCACTGTACCGATCAGTTCAGACCACAGCTTGACCACAGTGATTCACACCATTGTGCAATCCCCAATTTGGGACAAATGGCTCTTAACGTGGCGTGTTCCTGTTTTTCCGGCCCAGTTTGGGAATGAAGCCCAGCAGATGGAGTGGGCGAAGCGGGAAAGCGAGAGAGCAGAACGAGAGCGGCTGAAGAGACTCCGACAGCAGGAGCAGGAAGACCTGGAACTGGCCATCGCTCTCAGCAAGGCCGAGATGTCCAACGCCTGACCACCTTCCCCTCAGAACCACCCTTCTGTACACTACAGCGACGATTGTGTGCGTGCGTGATGGACCAAGATAAAATACATGCAAGACCGTTAAACCTCTGTCCTTTTGTGTTCATGTGCAGGAGGGCGGCCTATGGTTTGTGAATCAGCTAATTCACTTCACATGCACTGCATTAATCTCTCAGATGGACTATATAGTTTATTTAAAGTGTATTTGTTTGTGTTAGTGTGCATCAACAGAGCCATGGACATTTGAAGACCGTTATCGGTCTCTGCAGATCATTATCTCCACTGGTTGGGAAAAAAGGGACAGAGAAACTGCTAAGAAAGTTGTGTTTAGATCTTAGGTAGGGTCGAACCAGAAACTTGAATTACCGACGCTACACTCCCTCCCTTGAGCCCTTGAGCAAGGCACTTAATTCCAGGTTTCTTCCTGAATTCAATTGCTGTAAGTCTACTGTAAGTCCATTTGGATAAAGAGCATCTGCTAAATAATAACTTTTACTGGCTCTGGCTGTAGTCAGTATGGTACACACTGGAATTACAGCAGCGCCTGCAGACTAAACGTCTGTAGGGAGCTCTTGACATGACGTAAAGCTGAACGAACGGCAGTGTGGTTCTGGAAGTTTCGTTTTAAAGAGCTGTTTGATTCAGAAGTGAACTTGTTTTTTATTTCACAGTACTGTTCGGAGAAGGTTAAGCAAAGGTTCTACAACTGCACTGATTTATTTTATTTTTATTTTTTTTTCCATGTTAAATGCTCATTGACACCACTGCAGGACTCAACAGTAAGGATATTTTTTCAGGCCCCATTTTATTTGTTAGAAATATTTTCTTTAAAACATTTTCTCTCGTTATATTGATCGTTCTATCTATCATTTATCATTCATTCTATTTATTGCTCTATTGTTCTATTGTTTGTGCTATATCATGTATCTATCGTTCATTCGTTTGTTTGTTTATTCTTTTGTTCTATCTATCGTTTGTTAATTTTATTGTTCATTCTGTCATTTGTTTTTTGGTTCTTTTATTGTTTGTTCTATCGTTCATTCGTTCATTCTATCTGTCAGTCGTTCACTGTGGATTGATGTACAAGATCAACAAATCTTGTACATCAGTCTTGTACAAATCTTGAGATTTTCAGTGGCCTCAAACACAATCATACTGGTTATCTTTTGAGCCAAACTTATTGTTGAGTTCTGCACTGTGGTATAAAATTTGTTTGCATAAACGAAGCGCCTACATGAGGCAATTGATAAATATCAAATTTTTTTACTATTTAGATTTTCGTTTTTAATTTGTTACTAATTTTGTATTTGCATAATCTGTGGGCCTGAAAGCACAATCCTGCAGTTGTGCTATTTAGTAATATCGTTTTTGTTTGAACCCGTGAATAGGCCCGGATGGAATGTGTTAAACTTCGCATTTTCAGTCATTTTCAATGCAAATATCCACAGAACAGATTTAATGTGTTCAAATGTTAAACAGAGTTGGGATTACTAAACACCTGTTGGTCGCTGATAGCACAATCGATATAAATTAGCGTGGCAACATGAACTTTGTGAATTGAGGCGCAGTAGATGCTTTTTAAAAACGGGCAATTGCTGTTGACGTTTATTGTTTGCTTAGCCCTAATTTTTAGTCAGTATTAAATTTGACGTGAACGTTTTGTTAATGGTACTTCCTGGCACATTTCAAACTTGTTTTTGTATGATTGAATTATCGTACTACATAACAATACACAAGTTATTTTTTTAATGTACCTTCTGCTGTTTTTTTTAAACAGTAGATTCTTTTTCTGGTACTATTATCACTTTTTATCCATGATCTGTATTCACTAATCCAACCTCGGATCATTGGAATAGCTGTTGTGGTCGGTCATTACAGGTAAAATTGCCCTACGTAATGATTGATGCTCATCTCCAACATTATGGACACAAATGTTGTGTAATGTTAAGACGAACAACTGTGACATATCCCAGTACACTGCTAACTTTCAGCTACGTCGTCTTTCTTTCACTTTTTTTTTAAAGTTTGTTCCTCTTTTTTCTTTGCTTCCAATCAGCTTGTGTCGTTTTGACCGCAAATAGCTGCTCGACACTTTTTGGTCATGTTAGTGTCACACTAAACAGTGTTACTCATTTAAAATATGTAAAATGTATTAGATGGAGCCTAGCTCACACGGGACACTCATGCGGTGGTTCTCGAACCTATTTATGTGAATCCAGTACTACGCTAATCTTCAGTCAGTTGAGCGTTTAACAAAACTGACTGTCTCTAGGACTGGAATCGAAACCTGTTGTGTCCCAGACACAGATAATGTCAATTCCTGGCCTATGAAGTGTTTTATGCTGTAATGTAGGTCGGGAATGGGCTTAGTTCATGTGTAGGGGTCTTTGGTCTTGGCATTTCTGACTTTTAATGTTACAAAAAATAACAAACTGAACAAATTTCGCAAACGTTTTGTTAGCGCGCCTGTTATGCTACATTTGTCCTCTATACCTCCATTGTGCAATAGTTTGTATATTTTATTTGTTGTAATACCTGTAAATTCATTTCATGTTTTCATATCCTGTTTTATTATCCATATTTTGTCTTTTTTATTAATTAAAGTGTTGTTGTTTTTTAGTTACTGTCATAATTTTGAGAATACGTCCCATAAAACTCAAGCTGAATGCATTCCTTTTTGGCCTGCCTTTAACCCTCGCCTGTGTAGATAAGACAGATATTAACCTGATAGAGAAATGCATAAGAGTATACATAAACCATGTATATTATGTGTTATATTTGTCCTATGAAACTGAGTAACTGCACATTTGTAACTGGAAACATTTTAAGGATTTCAGACTGCATTGATAGTGATTTAGTGATGCTTGGATTCCTTTGGAAATGTTCATGCTCCGTATGTTGTCCCTTGATTTCACAGAATAAACAAAAGATAACATTTCAGACGCACATATATGTCACTCTTCTATTCGATTCACATGTGTTTGTCAAGAAAAGAAAAACTTTTAACTTGTGTAATGTCTAACACCGTAACCCCAAAATGCATTTGGAAATTAGTGTGTAAATGTCACTGCATTAGATCAAACCAAATGACTTTCTTTTTGCTTTCCTATAGGTTTAGTCTGTGTTTTCCTTTTGTGAAACATGTCTATAGTTTAATCTGATGTGCACTTGAGGGAAACTGACATCAACTAATGTCAGTATCATTCATACAAATGAAGTGTGGCTTAAATGTGCAAAGTCTCGTTGGGATCACTGTATTTTGGGGTTGTGTTTTTTTTTTCTCAGTATGCCTAAGGTGCAAAAGTAGGCCAAGTTCTTGTATGATACTTCACATTAAACTGCTTTATTGTAGCTACTAAAATCTGAAATCCAATCTGAATGCAAAAGGAATGAGTCATACTTGTTTAACTTCTAGTTTCTTGAAGGCTTCCTTGAAGCTCAATGAAACTTTGTGAAAGCTGTATCCTGAAACACAAGCGAACCTGCGTGCGGAATGCTAACCGTAACAGGAAATTCCGAGATCGGTATTTACTTAGTTTGTGTGCTAGTGAACTTTGGGAATCATAACTGTGGAAATGGGCCAAAGAGCCTTCCAGATTGGACTCCCAATGTTTTTTCCACATGCTTCAATAGTTATTTTCCTCTTTTTCTAATTTTTGTGAATGCTTGACGATACTAATAACCAGTGTACGAAAAACATCTTCAACCCTGGCGAATGTCTTGACACTTTCCTTACATATGCAGGGGGTTCTTGGGAATAGGGGCTGCATGTCAAGTGAGACGATCCAGGTGTGCCAATAATGCTCTATTGTGTTTTACCAGAGCAAGGTGAGTATGTTAAATGCGGCACACATGTACACATGTTGAAGGTCTGGTTGGGGTCATTAGCGTCACACTGGTAACAAGATCCTCTGTGTGTGCTCACTTGGTTGATTGGATTCGAGGTGACCCGTTCACGGACTTGAGCGTATTGACAGCTGGCTGGGAAAAGTTGGCCCGCTCCTGCAGCAAGAATTGCTCGGAAAGGGTATTGATTTAAATCAGCGTGTTGACTAATCGGACCTCGATCTGCTCGTGAAGAGCTCCAGACGTGAGCGAACCCGAGCTGGATTTTGTGTATTTAATCAGCTGGGCCTGGGCCCGGGAAACAAGGGCTCTCCACCGAGTAATGCTGCCCTGGGGATGTTGCGGTGCACTGACGGACACTCTTCTGCACTCCACCAGGACCGTCAGTAGAGGTATGCTGGGAAATGTAAGCCAGATGGCCACTTTCCATTATGTTGTCACACAAGTGTGGTTTTCCATCAGCCATTGGGATTCTCATTTTTCAGACTTTGTTTTGTTGGTGGAGAGGTGATTTGGAGGAATTGACATATGATGTTATTGCCTCCCAATGCAGGGATTTGCCTGGATTTTGATGGTTTTTCCCAAGTTGGCGCAAATGATAATAAATATCATGTCCCGACGTTGTGCTCCATGGGAAGTATCATTATGAAAAGGTTTGGACACATTGGGAAAGTCACAGTATGCAGCAAGTATTCCTGTGCAAGTCCAGCAGGTGGCAAACTCTTCCCATGACATTCCCAAGATTTCAAAGAAAAATGCATGAAAATTTTGGCCACTAGGAAAGGCTTGATTTTGTTTTGATTGAAGCAGCTACATGCATGGACCAAAACATCCTGAGTGATATTACAAACTTCCAAGTTATGTCCCATTATAATCTCAAATTGTTCATTAAGTGAATAAAACAATAATAAAAAAAAAAACTTTTATTTCATCAGGTGAAATAAATACTGGTTGATCCCAGAATAAGAAGGACATCAATTGGTATCTCTGGTTAGTGGATAAACGGACACTTATTTTGAAGAGAATTCAGGGCTTTTTCCATCTAAGGTAATTTATGGATTGTATTTTAAAGCGTTTTGCTGCCGGTATGAGGAATACCCTCAAGACAATAACAATATCATAGCACGCTTCCAAGAACGTAAAAGAGCCCTGATTTTATCTTTCCACATGCAATCTGAGGAGCCTTCTGGCTTGAAGCCAGACAATTAACATAATCCTAAATGCATAATTGGTGTCATTATCAGCTTCTCATGCAGGTTAAATCCATTTCCTAGGTGAACAGTGTCAAGTCTCTGGCATCTCAAGGGATGTAACTTTTGCAGTGGACAAATGAAGTTCAGAGGCTTAGGGAATTGTTGTAATTTGAAACGGCACGTATTTGCCTGGTGATTTATCAACTATACAGCAACTCCGAAAAGTGATCTGAGACCAACCTGAAAGTGATATGAAAATGTTTTTCTTACTTCACAAAGTAAGCCATCCATTGACACCATTTTAGTTCCTCATTTCCTCAAAATAGACCATGCGGTGAATACCTTTCAAACAAGTGAACGGTATAATATTTCCATACCACTGCACAGGGCCCAGAAAAACACAAGAGAAAGGTCTAAGAGTATTATCAAACAATACCAAGATGAGCTTTGTTTTCCAGGCTAGTTTCACACCATTAGAGGCATTATTGGATGGGATTGCTGCTTTGTGACCTGAATACACCAACTGGATACACCTTGTTAGGAGATGGATGTGTAAAGAGTTACAAGTGTCCTGTGTTAGCGTTTCATGCAAAACTAACATTTGGTGCCAAGTAGTCTCGAGCTCTTGATATGTTTATCTACTTGATTTTACAGCGCCCGTAAATTTTGAATTCTCACCCCAACTGTAAAAAGAAATTCAAAGCAGAACCTTCACCCCTTTAGATATCCCACATCTTCCGTTGTTTTTCCAAAGCCACTCTCTCTTTAACTGTGGTGTAGCCCTCTGCACAGACATGGCTATATTCAGTCTCAACAATTATGTAAATGTAATGTTTGTATTTATAGTTCTAGCCACAGCTCTCTGGCATTGAAATATTGCAGCTGGGAAAGATTGCAATCTCCCTCTAGGCCCGTAACATCTACCCTTGGGTGATACCACTGAGATCTTGTCTGAAGGGTTCAAAAAGAGTGCTTGGCATGCTGACATAGTGATCAAAGCGACAAACACACGTTTATATCTCAATTAAGTTTAATATGTACATTAAGTACAATATTTACAGTGTATAAATTATGTACATAAAATGTTTGGTCCAGAACAACTCACATAGCCCTTATCATGTCATCCGAACATGGGACAGTCTGCAATTCACGTTAACAGCATACAAATTGTACAAATACGTTAGAAAAAAGAAACAAAACAAAACCATAAGACCCTGATTTTTTAAATGTTTATGTCGATAAATGCACAAATGACTTCAAACATTCAGGTAACGCCCTTTTGTTAACTTTTAAGGCAGTTTTGAAAGAGAAAAACTGTCTTATAAAGCTTTAGTTTCTTGAAACAATAGCAAACTTTTTTTTTTTTTAATGCCAAGAGTATTTATGGCACTCGTTAGATGTATACATGTATTAAAGGCACTGTCGTGATGTCCATAGCACATCATGTTAACTTAAACACATTTTACTGTCTGATTCCAGTTCCGTCTTGAGGTTTAGGTCCAGCCTAGCATGAGTTGAACTGTTTGGCATTTGTAAAGCTCTTTTTGGAAAATATATTTTGTTTCTTTAAAAAAAAAAATCTGTAAAGAGATGAAGCGTAGAACCAGCTACAATGCAAAAGTCAAGTCAGTTCATTTTTCCTCTTTATCATGTTGACTATGTCCTACTTTAAATAGGGGGTACAGACAAAATGCTTGCTTTGAACATCCGAGATGTTCATCGTTCAGTGCGTTTAGTCCAAATATTCAGATTCTGTTCCTACATATGGCGTTTCATGTGGAGGGCGAGATGGTCGGACCGGGAGAAGGCGCGCTCACACATGTGGCACTGGAAGGGTCGGTGTCCGGTGTGCTTGCGGAAGTGACGGGTCAGTTCATCAGAACGGGCAAACTTCCATCCGCAACCTTCCCAAGTGCAATGATAAGGCTTCTCGCCTAAACAAAGACAAGAAAAAACAAAGTATGTTAATGTTTATTCATTTTCAGCCATCTGTTATAATGTCAATATATTTAAATGTCAAAAAAGCAGAGGTTGCTGTAGTGGCATAGATGTTTATTTACCTGTATGCGTTCTGTGGTGTGCCTTCAAGTGAGAACTTTTTGTGTAGGTTTTGCCACATCCAGAAAAAGTGCAAGTGTGAGTCGCTGTCCGTTTCCTTGGCCAGGTGCGTCGTCCCCTCTTTGGTTTGGTGTCCATCTCCAGAGGAGATGAGGGTGGTGTCAGAAGTACTCTTTGGTTGGCGCTGGGCATCCCGACTCCATCGTCGCACATGCTGAAGTGATGCGCATTTGGGTACTGCAGCTGCATCTGTGAAGGTGCAGCATGGGGAAACCCCGTGTTGCCTTGGTAACTTTGTGTGAAAGTAATGGCATGGCACATCTGTGACTGACAGTCTGTGTTGATGAGCTCCGCGGGGCTCTGCGGCGGAGTCATGCTGCCTGCTCCCTGTGGTGAGTTGGCCAGTCTTGGCTGCTCGTAAGACCTCATGCATGCACCGTTGCCCTCCTGCTTGACTTTGGGAACCATTCCTCTTACAGGTCCATAACTGTCCATGCAGGGCTCCACTTTGATACACTCCGAAATGTCCTGACTGGGGAAGTTAGACCTGACTAGGAATCTTCCCTGGATGTTGTTAGGCAGAGACGGTTGGCAGTAGGTGTCTACATCGGACTGCAGAAGCTCTGCCATGAGGCTGGTGGTATACGGTGGAGGTGACGGGTTGATCTCGGGCACTGGGTATGTGGTGGGGGCCACCGTCGGATTGTACATGTTTCTGGATTCTTGCATTCTGTAGTCACCTCCCATTCCGAGCCCAAGATGATCAGAACCTGCAGTGTTGGCCAGAATAAACTCCAGATCCAGATATTTATCGAGATCTTCATCATCTGTTGTTCTGCTGAGGTTGTCCATGTTTGAAATGTCAGCTGTGAAGCTGAGATGCATGGACCTGTCCACTTCATCCTTCCACCTCTGCATTGAAACAGATTGATTAACTAAACTTTTAATGTTTCATACATTTTTGAAGTTCATCAAAAATCTTCTATAGTGCCCCTATTAAAACTGTTAACCACCTCAAAGACGCTTTTAGCTGACGCTTTTAATCAACACTTGTCTAAATTTAACATGATAAATAATAACAATAATTACATTTCGACCTGCGTAAAGCAATTGTTGCTATGGTTACGACTTCGAACGCGATTTTCTTTACATTAAGCGCACTGATAAACTTGGAATATAGTTTGCTAAATAGTTTAAAAACGCAGCTGAAATGTGTATGTAATACATGTAAAAGTAAAGAACTGCATAATCATAATAAAACAAAAACGAAATACTCACGTTTTCCCAGCATTTTTCCTTCTGTGCCGAAAATGTGGAAATAGACGGTAAAATTGTTCCACTTAAAGCCATTTCCAGTTGTTCCAGTAAAATAAAAATGTTCAAGATCGGGGACCAGTTGCAATCCCTCCAAGAAACTTCTTGTAGTGCACTACAACTCGGTTTCTGCTTTCACACTCTATGATTCACACTCATGCAGCAAGTATGAGTGGTGGAAGACCTTAAGATCTTATAAATATTACGGCAGTAGAAGCTGGACCAATTGTACGAAGCGGAGGAAATACGCACTATCCGTCCCTAATTTTAGCCCGGTATATAGCTGCTGCTCTCCGGCGTGTGCGCCTTTCGTCTTGGATGGTGAGAGCGCACGGCTCTTCTTTAAATCACCGGAGCCTCTCCACGCCCCCTCAGTAAAAACGAGTTAAACGAGTACAACATGATGCGAGATCCCTCCTCTCTTTCTCCTGCCTTTGAGGAGAAAAACAAGAGCAGAATGGGAGAAAAATACACATCATTAACACGTTGTTTAAAGATGAAAATTGGCAATGCGCGCGCAAATAGGAGACGCGTATAGCAAAGGGGATTAATGCATCTGGCATGATTGCATTTTAATAATGTAAAAAGTGCTGGCTCAAGAGCAGATAACATAGTTTGTGTTTCGTAGATTAAAGTTTTAAATTAACACTTTAAATTCCGTTTTTCCCAAATACGTGAGCACAGCACGTAAATCATTACAGTAAGCCTTGTTTTCCAGCTGCTTACACATGTGACAACTGGCACTGACATGTTTACATGTGGTAATGATTTATATAAAAAGAAAGAGTATTAATAATGGAACGTTTAAATATTATACATATCACATATTATTTATGGAGATTTGATATTGTTTTATGGAGATCTGACACACAACATCTTTGAACATCTTTCCAAAGGGGCAAAGTAGAATTAAACAGCTGTGGTTATGTGACTATTTTTTACACTTTTAACAGCTTTTTGTAAAATAGATCAACCTTTTAGACCCTCTAAACTACATTTTGTTCACAAATGTAAGTTTAAGAAGCATAAGTGATACAGCATGTGCACTGTATAGAACACTGTACTCTTTGAAGTTGTGACGTAGTAAGATGTTATGTCGCACCTGCAGCCAAAGCCACAACTTTATCAGATTTGCATGTCATTAGACCAAAACATTAACAATAACACAACTGTTGGTGCTATTTAACACCCTCACAGGCTCCAAATGTATCTGTAGCATCAAGCTCTTAACAAAACACATGCTATTAAGCTCTTAAAACCCCTTTCATTTGCAAATAGAGCTGAGGAGGCTGGGATCCCCCTCCCCCCAGTAGCAGGTATTAGGGCAATTACTGTACTAGTCTATGAATAGGTATTTCTAGCTTGCAGCAAATTGCAAGGTCCAGTCACCCCACAATGCAGTGCAAGAGAAAACTTAAAATGGCAGTTTGTGTGAAATTACATCACTTTACTATTTTTGAACGTCAAAAATAACATGCAACATGCATGGTGAGAATGCGCTGCACGAGAGTTCAAATGAGGTGACCGTTCAAACTAGAAATGAACGCCATTCCTCGAGCATATCAACATGTGTTGTGACTATGTTTATTCTTTGATCCATTCATTTGCACCTTTCCAGGAACCAAATGATACATCTCAATTTAGAAGTACAGTATGTTATTTGGGCACGGAGAATGTTGACAAGGTATGTCAGAAAAGGGTGTGTTTATTGCACTGTACAACTAGTTCTCCCCTTAGGGCTCCATGGATCACACATTAAAATGTCTGTTTCTAATTGTGCTCTGATCATGCTTTTAGGAGGTTTCCGACACACCCTCACATTCCACCTTTACAGGTATACAAGCCTATATTCTGTCCTGTTCCGCTGATTAAATACCCTCTTAAAATAAAAAACAATGGCTCCAAAAGTGTGTGTGTGGGGGGGTTCTATAGTTCTTGCAGCAACACTATAGAAAAAGCGTTTTGGTTTCTACCAAGAACCGTGAACAGTGAAGAGTTCTTAAATTAACCGATTATTATAAGTGTGTAGAACATTATAATAATCTGAAGAACCTTTGTCTTCTATGAAGAAGCTTTTGCGTTTCAGAAAGGTTCTATGGATGTCAAATGTTCTTCATGGAAGCTTTATAGAACTTATTTATAGTTCCCCAACTGTTCCGACGAAAAAATGCAGAGTAATACCACTTGATTTTGGGGGGTTTTCAGTGACACCATAGAAGAACCATTTTGGTTTTCTCAAAGAACATTGCACTCAACAGTTCTTAAAAGAACCATTTTGTTTCTTAGTTCAAAGACCAATTTAATAATCTGAACAACCTTTTTTCCACTTTGAAGAACCTCTGGAATTGAAAGGTTCTATGTTAAAGGTTCTTCATGAAGTCAGTGAGCAGTTCCTCTTTTTCTTGGTGTGAAGAACATTTTAATAATCTGAAGAAACTTTTTTTCAGCTTTTGAGAAAATCAATGCAAAGAACTATTTTTAAAAGTGTATAGATGCTTATTTACAGTTCTTCGACTGATCAGACAAAAAAATGTGGAGAAATACTTCTTGGTTTGGGTTTTCACAGCGATGCCATAGAATAACCATTTTGGTTTTCACAAATAGCAAACAGCTCCTAAAAGAACCATTTATTTCTTAGTTTGAAGACCTTTTGAATAATCTAACGAATATTTTTCCACTATAAAGAACCTTTTGTGGCATGAAAAGCTTCGATGCATAATAAAAGTTCTTCATGGAAGCATTTATGCCAATAAAGAACCTTGATTTTTAAGAATGTACAGATTAGTTTTTTTTGACTATTCAGATAAAGAAATACCTCTTGATTTCCACTTCCAATCTGTGTAATGTGTTGTATTTCACCTATCTGTGTTGGTATGTCTGCTGCTTAACAGTTTATCAACTTGTCATGTGGTTGCCAATGAATAATGAAAGCTGTGCCCTGGAGTTTCTTCATGGTACAAGTAGTTCTTGGCCTTTTAAGAGTTGAACAAGTTCATTCACTTTCTTGTCGTTTTGGAAAAGTTATTATGCTTTGCGTTTGAACTGAGCTCAAGTAACCCGCTCGGCATCGAGCATTTATTTGGAAAAAAGTTTTTTTTTCTTGCTTTTGGTTATCCACTGTAATGCATATTTTGCTGCTTGAGTCAAACCCTGGGAAACACCTGCTCTTTCTTCACAGCAGGACGGTGTTGCGGCTGCCCTGGGTCCTGCTTTCGAGAGAGAAGGAAACCGAGAGTCCTGCCAGAAAGTGCGCAAGTGAGAGTTTGAGACGGAATGGGATTCTGAGCAGGCCTTTATATACGCGACTATTTTTAACCCCGCTCCCTCTCGCCTATCACAGGGCTTCCTCTCTCGAACGCTCAGGAAGCAAGCCTGGCTCGACTTCCTGCCTGCACGCCGGGCTGTTCAGAGCCAATCAGGGAAGGATAGCGCTGTGATGACCAGGCACTGATTCAAAAGGAAAAATAGTTAAAATCATTGCACATATTTGCGTGATTAGATGTCAGTGGAGCAAGTGATTATCCGAAAGGGAGTTTGACATGCAGCTCATGTTTTTTGAGCCTTAGATTAATAATGAACTTAAACTGAAAACATTTGTGTTGAATTCTGCCTCTAACCATGTTTATTTTTCCTTAAACAGTGTTTCCCAATGTTTTTGTCTCATGTATCGCCAAAAGCCCATCAGAAAGTACCCCTACTATACTATAATGCTATACTATAATAATATAATCTAAATAGTTTTATATATATATAGATCACCATTATATTACATATATATTTATATACAAGTCACCATGAATCTAAATTGACTCCATTTATTTACTTTTTTGTTGTAGCATACTTAGATTTTCGTACGGCATAGACATTGAAATGAGCATTATTTTTAGCCTATATAAAATAGAAAGGATTATATCAAATTAATTTGTAGAGATTTTTTACTATAAAGGATTCGTAAAGATTTTTACATTTCTAAATGTGTAAATATGTTTTAGATGCTTTTGATACATCTCTATTGTATGTTTTAGTAACTACATTTATTATAATGATTTTATACCAATATTTATGAATTGTTACATAATGCCCACTTTTCACCATCCAATCACTTTCTTATGGTCCCGCCATGCTTGTTTTCTCATTTTCATTTGGAAGTGCATCCCGTTATGGAAATAAAATGGGTTGCAAACAAATTCACATTGTCTTTAAGTACCACCCCGATGTACAATGCAGCTAAAACACTGTCAAAACCACTTCAGAAATACATGTCTGTATATTCTCAGGTCAGCATGAACAAGGAATTTCATAAACATCTCACTGTAGCCCCCATCTCCACAAAGATGAAGGAGGAGTTGACAGCGCAAGATAGATCGTATTCTTTGGGGGAGTTTTTCCAATTTTGCTTTTTTCCGTCGGTTCATGTGGATTTAATTGGTTTTGTAATTCTCCTGGGAGGTGGCCAATTTATAGCCTGTTAACGCTTGACAAGCGTTGTTGTCGTGCGTTATGAGCACAATTTGCGACATTGGCTGTGAAATATGTTTGCTGTGAGGATATTTAGAGCAATTAATCAAGAAAACCTCTTTTTTCTTTCTTATAATGTCCAGACGGCGTCCTAGACGGTCCATTTTGGCTGCAGAAATGAAACGACAAACTTATCAGTGGCTTCTGGATAGCGTGTTCCTAATTTTTTGTTATTTCACAGCCTCAAAATGTTTACAGGGTTTGATATGGTGTTGATTCTGTGGCCCTTGGAGAAAGCGGACTATGTCCAATCTCATACTTTAGACCGGTCACAGCTGTAGCTTGACCAAAACATAAATTGAAGTCATGTGTAATTTCAATCAATCTCAAAACGACTTTTCTTTTCGTCCCGGTCAAAGTGATACCATGAGAACATTACAGAATTGTGTTGTGAGTGATGAATCCAGAGACAGTGGATTGGGAAATTATAAGCTTGGGCTGAAATGTTTTGCAGTTGAACCTGGCAGTGTTCGTGTAGTTTCAACATCTCCCTGTTTCACTGTTATAAGTCTTAAAGCCACAGGAATTGCCGTGGTGGGCTGCCAAAATCCAGTTCCTTTTTATGCAGGAGTAGGAATTATGGACAAAGAGCGCGAGGGAGTTACAATGGAGAGTTGAGTCCCTAAAACCAGGCAAGTTTTTATACGCCAGCCTGACCACAAACGTGTCCGCATTTCCTTAAATCTTGCCAGCTGTGTAAATAGACCAGCCTGCCTTTACACACAGGTCCTTTTCTATTCCGGCTTTGAACTTCTTTCGTATACGTTGTGTCTGTAATGTCATGTATACACCTAAAATGACCACAACCACAAATTTGCCAGACATTCCTGAACTACATGACCTTCAAGGTTCCTAGTACTTCAGAAGATCTAAAAAATCACCAATAACTTTGTGATAAAAGTACATTGCGATCCGAATTGAATATGAGCGCCCTGTTTGTGTACCCAAACACCAGGCTGTTTTTGTTCTGTTGTCACCTTGCAAACCATATATTAAGTTCAATTATGGTGTTGCGTACAGTGTGTGCCACCACGCATGTTTGTTGTCTTGCCTGGTTTCTGTGTACTGTACTCTAAGAAGGCACATTATTATTGAGGAATGCAGTGTGGTATGTTTTTCCCTCCCGTCAGAATGTAGTGACACACATTCGCCTCTCAAGAATTATAGCTCTCAGGCAACATAAACACTTCGTGCACGATTGTGTGCTTGGGAACAGCGAGTTCTGTGTTTTTTCTCCCAGGCCATTCCTGATGTGTTTCTAGGATTATTGTTGAGGCATGCTGTGTTTGAAAGATGACATGCCAGGCTTGCGTTTTTAAATATTTTCTCCATTGACCGACTGTTTTGGGCTGATGGAATGCCTAATGGGCATGTACTAATGTGCATCCCTAAAATTAAAAAAAATCATTTGTCATGTGACACACAGCAGCCACAATAGCACTTATGTTTTATTTATTTTTTCCTTTTTATTCGAAACATTCCCAAACGCATTAACTATGTCATGAAATATCTTGTTTCTCACCTTTATAGATTATGTTGATCTATAGTGGGCGATGGTCAAAATAACCTAATAATGTAATCTATTAACTATGCATAAAAACCTGTCTGTTTATGGGTGTCATGCTATAACATATTTTTAATACTACTGACTTTATATTTAATGTGAATTTAACATTAAAAGTTAATGTGAATAAAAATATTGCAAGTTAGGTTCTAATCACTTTCATTGTAGCTACAGAAAGAGAGCAAATAACATTTTCACTGGCAGTCTACTTCAAGTACTCTCAAAAACTCCCATTAAAATCACTGAAGCTGTTTACCCTATGAAATTAATATCTTACTTACAGATTCGTATACACATCTGCACTTTATTGTTTCTAACGAGAGAATTCGTCAGAAAGAGGTATTCAGTCAGCGAGCAAAGAAAACACCGGCATTTTAGCAGTGTCTCATCTGAACACCTCTGATTGGTCATTGCATTCATAAGCTCAAAAGCATTTACTGCATTTATGATACGAGCCCTCATGTTTTGCTTGTGGAGTTGTCACTGTAATACATATGACTTCTGACAAAAACAGATCTGAGTCACGTGTGAGCAAAAAAATCAGATTTGGGCCACATTTGCCTGCAGTGTGAACGTAGCCTAATCCGACAAACAAACCAGGCCAGAGTAGATTAACATTGGTGGACTTGAACTTGAAAATGGCATGTACTGACGTCTTTCCATGATTTAAATCGCGTTATACCTAATAAACAGAAAGAGATTATTAGTTCTCTAGCTGCTTTAACTGAGGTGATCAGTCACGATACATTAAAGAGCCACAAAACATTATTAATTGTTTGAATTTCTTAAAAAATGTCAAAATTTGAAAGCCGAGACTGTTTCATACCTGAAGTAACCTGCTCTGTCTTGTCTGTCAGTTTTCTCTTTGCTCCGTGATGTATTTTTCACTGTGTGAGAACATGATGTGTGGCGTGACTTTGGTATTTCTTGTTGGACATAGCAACAGTAACTAAGAGGGGCAGGTTACCACTTGATTTCAAACATACAGGGAATTTCTACACCCTCAGAGGCGATCTTGTGCATTTTTATCCACCAAAAGCTTTGTACGAAATTTCACATAGATGCCTTTTATTTGCAAGTGGTTGCATGTGGATGTGGAATTTCTTGAGATTAATTCTCTGTCTTTACCTGCGTGAGGCTTAAAGGAAACCAAATAATGACAATAGAAAGAAAAGAGGTGTATCATTCCTCATCACATCAGATAACAAACATCACCTTATCAGATCTTCTGACTCATGTGTTTGTAAATCGGTTGGATAAGCCCCAAAAGTGCGTGTGACAGTTTGATTCGCTCGACATGCAGACAAGGTGTAGCAAACAGATCGATCTCCTGTAAAGCTGTGTTTTTCATTTTTAGTGTGAGCCCAGGTATACCATTTGTGGTTTTGCACAATGCTTGATCAGATAGACTAGGCCTCCCTGCACTATTGGTTCACAGTTCACCCTGGTGCGCTCGCTGAGTGTGTGCGAGCGAGGGTTTTCAGCATGCGCATCTACAGGATGTGTGGTCTGTTAAACCGCATCTCAGTTTTAGTGTAGGCCAGCTCTCGTAGCAACCATGAGCTGCACACACCCAAAGCTGCACACTCTCAGCGAGATACTAATGCCAAGAGTTGTCACCTCTGTAAGACAATGAAAACATGATCGTGCTTTTTGACTTCTTGTTGTGTCAGTGAGCTCACCTGGTTAGCTGTAGGATTTCTCCTTGAGGGGTTTGTTGCAAAATACGTCACTCCGAAGATCTCCAGCATCCAAGATTGTACTTTGAATGTGAGGGAAATAAAAGTAAGATAAATAACATGGAGGAGAAATACAATAAACACTTCCTCTGTGGTTTTCATGAAGGCCTGATGTGCATTGGTATTCTTTGAATTACTTTTTTCTCGCTTTATCTGATGAGCAAGGTGGTTTGCTGCAATGGTTGCATAATGTGTAAAGGTGTTGCCTAAAGGTGTTTGTATTTGGATTTGACAGTTGTTTTTTATTTTGATTTATTTTTATTAGCAATAAGCCTTCACTAAAAAACACTATTTTCCTAATGCACTGGGACTTTTTTCCCAGCATGCACTGGGACATGAATAACTAATATGGTTTTATTGAATGTTAGTTTTATTCACATTGTTGTTGACTTTGTTGTCATGTTTAGTAACATGTCTTCTGATATCAGGATGATTAGTTTCTTTACTTAAAAAGATTAGTTAGCTGGTTGTTACCCATTGTGTCTTTAGTGCTTACTTAGTATTGCATTTTGAGTTTAAAAAAAAATAATATTTTATTTTATTATTATTACTTATTTTTTGCCTCAGGAGTGCTCGTGTATTGTTATCAGTAGGTTAAAACAAGTAGTTTGCTCTCCATGATGTTTATTTATCACCATTCATTATATTTTGTTATAGTATACATACTATCTTTATTTTTATTATTATTTATTATTTATTATTATTTGTTATTTATTTAATTATTTATCCTGTTTTTGTTTGTCAGGTTATTAAGTTAACTTGTTTATATATTTTTATTTATTTTATTTGATATTTTTATTGTATTGTTATATTTTTATTTATTTTAATATATTTATATATTTTATATATTTATTTTCTAATTTATTTTATTTTATTTTCAAATGTTTTTGTATTTTTGTTTATTATTTGTATTGTATTTTATTTTTTAGATCTTATCTATTTTATCATATTTTTTGTTTATAGCTTATTGCATTTTATCTTACATTTCTTTTAATTGTTTTCTTTTTATCTTTTTTCTTTTGTTTATTTTTTTTTTGTAAATCATGTAAATAACGGAGCAATTTGGAACAAACTCTTGTGTAGTTGGTTAAGAAATCTTTTTAGACTTAATCTAGTTAACTGTTGTAATGTTAGCAGTTCAGACACAACATTAAAAAAAAGAGCTATGGCAATTTTTGTTTTTTTAAACATCTACAAGCACTCTTTTTTTTTTTTTTTTTTTTTTACAGTGCCGGTGTGTCACAACTGCATGCAGCCATTTGTTCAGCAATACCACTAATGACCTACAAGTTACAGGGGTTGATGCGAAGGCTAAAGTGGCGGAGGGTCTAGCTGGGTGTTCCACGTGCAACCACCAGGCAGCCATGTGTCTTCAAACCCAATGGCTGTTTTATTAGAGCAGTAATTACACGTCAACTAGATGGGGGGGTCGGTCGGCGCTGCAACAACAGAGGGACCTCAAGGCACTTGCAGCCACTTATTACCGCTCAGATCAACGTCTCGATATAATGGCCTTAAACCGCTAGCGTGGCCTCTCTCATGGGGGTTTGGGCTTTGAATATGCAGGTCCCACTTATCTGGGGTTTGACAGTGCCTTCCTGCTCTGAGCTGGCTGTCCCCTGATCTGTGATTATGCTGTAATTAAGCGTCTGCGTGATGGGACATCAAACAGAACACAATTGTATTTTTTGGTATTCTCTGCAGAAGATCAGAAGGGAAGCAATGCCTTCCATCCTGTAGAGAAAATCGGCGAAAAGTCACAAAGGTGTTCAAGTAACTGAATCTGTGACAAAATGACTCACAATATCACACAATAGGATGATTCTTAAACTGAAATTGTTCATTGCACTAATGAAACGTTCACAGATGTGGCACTTTTTCACTCCCTCGGAAACGTGATGACTTTCAGAAGCGGTATTCACTTCCTTTTAACTGTTAGGTAAAGCAAGCTTGATATTATTTATGTCTGCTGAATACATTTTTAAAAAAGAAGCTTCTTCATTGGCATTTATGGTTCCATGAAGAAACTTTAACATTCAGGGAACCTTTAAATTACACAAAAGGTTCTTTATTGGAAGAAGGTTCTTTGGATTGTTCTTCAAACTACGAAAAAATGGTTCTTTTTAGAACCTATCACTGAAATGTTCTTTGAGGAACCCGAAATGGTTTTTCTGTTGCATTGGTAGCAGAAAAAGGTTCTTCGCATCTTCGTACTTTGAGAAAAATGGTTCTTTTTTAAGAACTGTAATTGAAAAGTTCTTTGAGGAACCCAAAATGGTTCATCTATTGTAGTGATACTCAAATCTGGCTCGTGGGATCCACTTTCCTGCAGAGTTTAGCTCCAACCCTGATCAAACTCACCTACCTGTGATTTTCTAATGATCCTGAAGACATTGATTAGCATGCTCAGGTGTGTTTGATTAGGGTTAGATCTAAACTCTGCAGGAAAGTGGATCTCGCGAGCCAGATTTGCGTATCCCTGATCTATTGCATCAGTATACACTCATAAAAATGAAAAGTTATTTATTGGCATTGATGGTTCCATGAAGAACCTTCAAACATCCATAGAAGCTTTCCAGTGTAGTTCTTTAAAGCTTCTTTAAAATGTTCTTCACACTAACAAACAATCATTCTTTTAAGAACTGTTCACTGAAAGGTTCTTTGAAGAACCAAAAATGATTCTTCTATGGCATCACTGTGAAAACTCCCTTTTGGAGCCTTTATTTTTAAGAGTGTTTTTAAACCTTGTGCTTAAAATCTGCATTTTTAAACTCTGAGCAGGTGGTTCTGCTTACGCTAAAGTTGGTCTAACACATTAAAAATGCTTGGAACTGTTTATGCGGGATCATATGCTTTTCTCTTACATCAGGGGCAGAGCTAATGTCTTTCATTCGCTTCATAATTATGTCAGCATCCAAGTGCCTGCACGACGTAATCATGAGTTGCCCCTGTGAGCATGGAGTGTTTTTAGCTTTACTAACTTGTTGCTAGGAAACAGCAGATGTTTAAAGACTTATGTTGGTTGTGTTGCGTCAAGAAAATGTGTGTTTTTTAACCTCGTGTCAGTGCAGTAAGATTACGGTGGAGTAAGTTTCAGCTGGACTAATTTATGCATGTATTCATAAATTGAACTCGAGCCAAGATGAATTCCTCCATGGTCACTGTGGTCGCCTTATCTCAGAGAAAACATCTGAAGAAACCCGGTGGTTGTACAACTAGATCATCGTGATTTGGACACGATGAGGTCCATTGTTGATATTAAACTAGTTTTATCCTAAAATATGATAAAGAATAAAACACAAAAAGCAAAGTGCACTTTATTTTTTGTCTTCTTTAAATTGGGAATTAAATTGTTTGCATAACAATTACAATTTTGGCAAGTAAGTATTTTAATTATTACTAAGACATTGAGTGTTTCCTGTTTTATTTCAATCTTTTTTGTTTATATTTGTTCTGGCTTGCGATAATCTGATGACTCTGCTGTTGCGCTTCAGATTTCAACCAATGATAAGACTTTGTTTTCCTTCAAAAAGTAAGTGAAAGCAGGTGTGTATGTGTGTTTTCCTTTTGAATTGTAACCACTTCCCTTTCACTTTGCGTCTGCATGTATCTGAAGTCCGTTCGTTTTCTGAATGTCTCTTACACCCTTTTTAGTGTTAACGTATGTACGGAAACACCCATTCCTGTCAATAAGGCCTCTGACAGAGATAGTACACATTTGAAAAAAAACACACACTCATTCTCATGTACTGTAATTGTTACTGGCTGCACAATTAATCTAAATTAAAATTTAATTGGCAAAAGGTGCTTACATGCTTTGCTTCAGTGGACTCAAAGCTTCTTTACTTTAAATTTTTTGTGTTTATTTCACTTTGTTGTCTTAATGTTTTTTATTTTAATCTTATTTTTATTTATCAATGTGTTTATTTTGTGGTATTTTTCATTTCTTTTCATTTTCTTGTTTTATTTTATTATTATTAATAATAATCATTATTGTTTTATTCATTTATTTACATACAATAACACAGCATTCAAGTTGACTGGGTTCCAAAAAAAGTCTAAGTACAGTGTGAATGCATGGGAAACTGGTTTCACTCAGTTCACTTTTGGGTCACTTTTAGCGACACTTATAGCGGTCCAAGTTTTGTTCTTTCAAACTGGACTCAAGTGTAACATCCATAAAGAAAAACTCTTTCTATTGGCAAAGGGGAAACATGACTTAGCTTGAAGACAAATTCATTTTTTTATATCGCCTGAACATGAAAGTTGTTGTTTCAGTGTGATTTTATGCCTTTTGTTCCTTCTACTTTGATATCTAATCAGCGAGATGTTGAATGTTTATCAGTGTTCATCTGCTTGCATTACTGGATGAAATGAAACACCATCTCTTTTGTTTTCTTTAGAGCATTTGTTTTGGTGGCTAGTGTCTGCGTGGACGGACATTATTTTGGAAGGTAGTGGGCCTGAGATGTTGGTGTCTCTCTGGAAGCGTGGTGACGCTCCAAATCGCCTCTGTGGTGAGATCTCAATCCACAGTCATGTAGAAAAACAAGCATTTCTCAAGGCGGTTATGCCTAAAGCCCAATTCGCTAACAGCTCAACCTCCATTTTCCCTTTTGTTCACCACATGCCACACATTTCTGGTACGTCCCACCCTGTTGCATCAGTATAGCAATCCTCAGCAGTCATTTTTCCTCAGGATTGATAAACATTGTAAACTGCCAAGGTTTTGTACGTACTGTACACATTCACATGTTGAGAAGTTACACCAAAACAGGCCTTTTCAATGAGTCAATGTGAGAGCTGCAGAAATGAAACAAGGCTTTATTGCAAAGCGCTGATTAGTGGTTTCATTCAGTCAGCAGCACCTGCTGTTTTCTGTGATGTTCCTGTCAAGTAGAAGTTCATGCAGTGTAGACCCTCAATTATGTTGTGTTCTCTGACCACAGAGACCTGAGGTGAAACATTTTGAAATGTGACAATAAAGTGCACGTAGGAGGTGATGTCACTGAATTTAACGCCACAGTTTATATGATAATGTGCTAGGAGTAGGTTGATTTCCCAGAAGAGTAAACCCTGTGGCTCTCTGGTGCTTTCAATGTTTCTCTGTTTGTTTGAGCGTCCTGACTAAGGAGGTCTAAAATACCTGTAGAAAATCATCCATTGACATTCACATTCTTCTCAATAGCAGTCACTCGGCCAGTGTGGATCCCTCTGGAAGTGTGTGATTTGATGGCTGCTAAGCAGATGGAAAAAGGTCTATTATATTGTTTTAAAAAATGGTCACTGGTAAAACATTTACTATAATGAAATATTCACAATGTGTTCCCAATCAACAGGACATTTTTTTAAAAATATAACTTCGATTGTATTCATCTGAAAAAAGAAAGTCATATACATCTAGAATGGCTTGAGGGTGAGTAAATTATGGGATCATTTTCATTTTGGGGCGAACTGTTCCTTTAAACTGACTTTAAAACATGTTGAATCTTGTATAACTTTTTCAAAAAAGTTTTTTGAAAATGATCAAATTATACAAAACTTATTTTGATGAGTTCAAGTAATGTAAAACATGTTGTCATGTTTTACTTATTGACTTATTGACTTGTTGATCATACTATTTTTTTCAGTGTATGTTGTTTGCAAAAAAATACCCCTCTGTATATGTCTCTTATAGTGCAAGTGCTTTATTTAACTATATTTTCACTTTTTAGCTATATATGCATTGAAGGCATTTCACGAGATTGGAAATGAGAAGATTAAAAGCTAGATACCGGCATCGCAACAATTAGTAACAGAAATAGTATAATTTCAGCCGGACTAATTCTAAGAAAGCGGATATTGCTAAAGTTTGACATGCATGTAAATGGACTTCCAACCAGGGGACATCTTTTGCGAAAAGACTTTAGAAACGATCATTATGTTTGCAATTGCATTTGGCAGTAACAACTACGTATTCAACTATGCTGAATCTATGGGAATATCCTCTTCGTCAACAGTTCAGTTTGCATTTTTGTAACCCAGCAGTACACATGCGTGTTTAGCAACTATATTGTGCACAAGCACAAGCATGGATTATGGGTAACAGCTGGAAGTTTTGCAATAGGAGTCTACCACGAGCTGGTACTAACTTTGACTGATTTGGCAGTCCTGCTAGAATCGTTTGTCTTGAGACAGTCCATATGCAAAGATAGCACGCTTTTCCACCTCTGCCAAAATGTGATGATAGCGATAAGCAAGTTCTGATTTGGTTGGGGCAGCGTTGGCAACTTGAGTCGTATGCTGTATATCTGTACCTCCATGTCACGTTATATTAAATATAGATATATAACTACACGACTGATAGCAGAAGAATGCATCCGAGCGGGAGTGTTCACAAGCCCCTGCCAGGAGTTTGATAAAGCGGCATGTAGTGCACTGAAAGTTGAATCTTTCTTGAATGTTTTCTTATAAGAGAGCGCATTGCGAGTTCCCAAGAATGCTGAGAGGATCCGAACGTTAGCCTGCACACAGCATTCTCCTAAGGGGAAGATGAAGAGGTGGGGGAGGAGGGGGATTGCTCCATCCAGCGCTGTCAAAGAGCTGCCAACTCCTGTTGGCCACACATCTGCTGTGCATTAAGGCCTGGACTCTTCAGTGATGAAATCCAGTTTTGGCTCACAGGAGGAAAGCCTGTGATTGGAGCACCGGCGCTCTGTCGACTCTGGGGCTCGGAGCCAAACTCGGCCCTACAGCTGGGTGGGTTTCCCCCTCTGTTTCCATGGTTTCCTTGCAAACACGAAAATCAGGCGCCTTGCAAAAGCATCTGGGCCCCCTCTCCTCATGCCTTGGTGTTACATCATGCAGATTCCAGCACTTTATCTTCCTCTGGTTGGTGTCCATCTCCCATTGCGTCCTCGGGCAGACATACTCTGTTTTGATAGTTTTGTTTCTGTTATGCTACTATGAATAACCTTTATCTTTAAATCTTTTTCACAATGTTTTGGCCTTCGAACTAAGATAGCACTATCCAGCGAAATCTGATGCTGTGTCCAAAAGAGTAGTATGTCTGAATTCATGATATGTGAAAAACAGTACACCAAAAGAACAGTACGTCCAAAAAATTCATGATACGTGAAAAAAACAGTATGTCCGAAATCATAGCATGTGGAAAAAAGACAGTACATCAAAAGAGCAGTATGTCTGAATTCATGAAATGCGAAAAATAAACCAGTATGCCAAAAGAGCAGTATGTCCAAATTCATAGTATGTGAAAAAACAGTACGCCAAAAGAGCAGTATGTCCAAAAAATTCATAATACGTAAAAAAAGCAGTATGTCTGAATTCATAACATGTGGAAAAAAGACTACATCAAAAGAACAGTATGTCCGAATTCATGATATGTGGGAGAAAAAAACAAGTGCGCCAAAAGAGCAGCATGTCAAAATTCATAGTATGTGGGAAAAAAACTGTATGTCAAAAGAGCAGTATGTTCGACTTCATAGTATGCGAAAAAAAAGAACGGCAAAAAAACAGTATGTCAGAATTTCTAGTATGTGAAAAAAACAGTACGCTAAAATAACAGTATGTCCGTATTCATAGTATATGGACAAGAAAACTGTATGTCAAAAGCGCAGTATGTCCAAATTCATGGTATGCAAAAAAAAAAACAGTACGCCAAAAAGAGCAGTACATCCAAATTCATAGTATGTTGAAAAAAATTGTAGCCTACACCAAAAGAATAGTATGTCCAAATTCATAGTATGCAAAAAAAAAAAGTATACCAAAAGCGCAAGTATGTCCGATTTCATAATATGCAAATAATAGAACATAAAAATAATATTACGTCGAATTTATAGTTTTCAAAAAACAGTAGGTGAAAAATGCTTGAATGACCTATAACTGCTGAGATTCTGGATTGTGCATTCAGTGGATACCTTACTATGTCATGATGCCAGAGTATCGAAATGATAGTGAAGGGACACAACTGACGCTGGTAGGTCATGTGACATTCCCAACATAGCGGATGTGGTACATCCAAATTACATATTAGACACATTCACACAAGAACATATGTAATGGTTGCGAAGTACGTTTCAACCAAATGTAGTACCTACTAGTCACTATGTGATTTCAGAAGCAGCTTGAGATTTTTGAAGATGCTCTTCTAAGTGGATAAGTGTGAATTATTTTGAGTGAGCTTTTGTGACATAAGTGTTTTCAGAAATTTCAGAGGACAAGCAACGTCTTAAAAATGCTTTAAGATGCTAGTGCACGTTTTCAACTATTTTAATGTGAACATAGCCTTGGCATGCAGAGCAGTCAAAAACACCTTGATTCCTGTGGTTTGACTCGATGCACAAGGAGTAGAAAGTATGTGAAATGTGTGTGTCCCCCGAGGTTCACGCAGCTGCACATACCACTTTGGTATCCCACACCTGCCACTGCTTACAAAGAATCAGGTCAGTGTTGGCTGCATGCACCGATGTGGTTTTAGCAGAAGTGCTAACTCAGGCCTAAGTGTTTGTGGCAACCCCTTGTAAAACAAAAGATAAAGTGAGCATCTGTGCACAATGCGGTCTGGAAGCAGCCAAACACTGGTACACTTTACCCTGCATTTGGGCGTGGAACTTAACCAGTTGAGAATCTCAGGGTAATTTGTGATTCATGACCATCTAAAGTGCAGCAGTTTGATACTAAACCTCCTGTAGATGTTGATTTAGGACTGCTCAAGCAGGAAATAGCACTTTGTCCTTTCGTACAACTTTGATGACAAATACTCTTTGCATGACAAACTTCCCCTTCCAGGGAACTCTTGAGGGTTCCTGCTTAATGGAAAGTTGCAGAATGTGAACTTTGATGATGGTTTCAGACATTATTTCAGGCCTTGTGCGCTGACACTGTCCAATCCTGTGATGGCTAACCTAACTACCCCAATAACACAGCAGGAAATCATTTTCATTACATTCTTCACATATAAATCATAGTTACTTAACATTACCCTGACCTTTTCATTGCTTTTTTCAATTTCTTCTGCCAGTAAAATGTAATATAAATTATTAATGTATACAAATTGATATATAAATTAATTCATATATATATAGGCAATGTCCAAAATGTGTATATATATATATTAATTAATTTATTGGCTTTTTTGATGTCCAAAATTATATCTCAGAATGAAGCAGCTATGTGTCACACATTAATAAATAATGCAAATGATAAGTAATTTGATAATTTAATTTCCTTTTTCATAGTTTATGTACTCGACACGATTTGGTAATTGCAGACAAAGACAAACTAATAAATTGATGATTGAATGAAAAGAATGTAGTATACCGTGTCTTCTGAAATATGGTGATGCAACCACAGATGCGACACACCTCTAAAAAGACAGATGTGAAATCCCTCATAAAACACTCAAGTTGATCTCTTTAACCTCAAACCTCCTTGTGAAAAAAAAAACAAAACGGGTGGAACATACCTCACAGTGTTAAGCAGGTGGGCAGCTATGACACAAGAGAGAAAGAATTGGGCACTGCATTAAACAGATTTCAAGAGAGGAATTGCCTCATCAAATCCATAAACTAAGGCGCTTCTTGACTGCAAACCGATCAAATCACAAGAACTACTTTGATGACAGTTAGTGAACTAGAGAGTCCAGTTCCCATGAGCTTCATGCCGGCATATCCCACATCAGTATTATCTTTATTTATTTTTCCAAACACCCCTTTTGATGTGTCGTTGCAATGGAAAAACTGACTCATAGCCACAATCTGAGGTTTAATTCTGGATACTTTGCATGCTCAGAAAGGCCTGTGAACAATAATGAGATTGAATAAATAATGTAATTTAACTTAACAGAGTGTGAAGTAGCTGTTTTGACATGATGCAACCATGTTGTCATCTCTATAGCACTGGCAGTTGTTAAAAAGCTACATTAGGGATTTCAAGTATTTAAAAAAAAAAGTGTTTGCGCAAAGGATATTACTAATGACTCAAATTATGTGTCTTGAATTGTGTTATTGTTATCTTATTGTTATATTATATTATTGGATTGGATTCAATTTATTGTCATTGCACATGTAGGTACAAGGCAACGAAATGCAATAAAGAAGAAGAAATACAGCATAACATGAGGAAAGAGATGAGAAAAAAATTGTCCTCACACTACGCTCCTGAACGAGAGTGCAGTGTGAGAACAGACAAAAACCTCAGCATAGAGCACAGTCAACACAGGAACATAACTTGCATAGTAATCCTAGTTCAGACGAAACAGCCATCCGGCCTGCAGCCATTACAGCGCGAACACACAGACCCGTTATCAACTGACAGGATGAAGCGACGAAGGCGTGGGATGGGGGTAGGGAGGTGTATGAGTGTGTGTATGTGTAAGTTCGTGTGAGTTCGTATGCCTTGAAATCCGTTTCGCCAGCACTCCAAACCAGTCGACTCAGTTCGCAGGTTGTGATGCGACATAGCAATTGCCATGGAAACGACCTTGGACAGAGCACAAGCGCCCGACAATAACAAGGTGTTTGATGGGGGAGGGAAGGGAAGAAAGAGCGTCTCCCTGCAGTATTCACAGGAGAGTTGATACCAGAGCGGCCTTGCCAAGCCGTTCTGTTGTGGGAAGCCGGAAAGAGATAAGATTGTTTTGTCTTTGGGCGAACAGCTGTCTTCCAGTTTCACAGCTATTCTCATTGTCCATTCTGATCTCCTTGTCCATCAATTTTCCTTTCCAAAGCCGAGAGCTTAGCTGTGATCGAATCCATATTGCGGTTAATCGTCTCTGTTTCAGAGGCGACCGCTCTGCCTACAGCCTCAATCATGACGGGCAGCCTTGAGAGGTTTTGGATAGCCAGTCCCGTCTCCTTAATTTTCCGATAGTTTAGGGCAACGCCTAATCCAAATAGCAGAAACCCAGTTATCATGGTTCCGAATAAGAAGATGTCTTCAATGTCCTCCACGGAGAGAGCCGCCAGACACACGACCCGCCATCTCTCCCATGCGTCCATCGTGTAGCCAGCAGCAAACGTCCCAGCGGGACATTCCGGTTCTCCAGATCCCACTCTTCTAGTCGAGAAGATGGTGTCAATTGCGTTAAGAGACCAGTTGATCAGATCCATATTTTCGGTTTTGTAAATAGTGCAGCGAGAGTCTCTTAAGAAGGACAGGACAATACTACAGAGCAAGCAGGGAAGTTCAGGATAGGGAGGGAGGGAAGAAAAATGCGACCGCCTTCGAACAGAGCCAAACGAGAATTTTATTGATGGATTATTGATTATTTACTTACTGTTTTATAAGTAATTTTATTTTTTTGTCTGACACGTGATAAAATTGGCTAAAGTCCCATAAACTTGCATTGAAGGAAAGTGTTGAGCCATATCTGGAGACCAGAATCTCATGGAGGCTTTGATTTGGGCTCTTTTGAAGGTAAGCAATGTAATAACAACCCTCAGATCACCTTATCGGATGCATAGCAACATAGCAACCAACTAGTACAGCTTTCCAAATTTTTGCACTGGTAAAAACAGATATTTTCTTTGTAAAATCGATATCTAATCTTTAGCATGGTTGTTTCGGTTTGCAGCATTGATTGGCGACTAGCCCGCTCTCGCACTCTGTTGAAAGAGCAGAAATTAGAATTGGCTGGATATTTAGGATCAGATCTCGATCATGAATGTTTTACTTCCATGTTTCACAAAGCTAGCTACCCTATTTGACAGGCTAAGCTAGCTTCAAGCTTAGCCAGGCTAGTAAAAATTCCTGGGTGCAGGTGTGCGGCAATAAAGTAAAAGGGCAAAACCTATTTTCCACCACTGCTTTTCCACTACGGCAAAACCAACCATCACTCTCACCAGTAATCGTGACTCACACGACGCTCGCAGATAACACTGTAACTTTTCAGCGTTGAGTCGCAGAAACAGGTGTCATAGTAGCCGGTGATAAATGCCGTATGTCATTCCAGTCGCTAACCACAATGATTGCAACATACTGTGACAAAATAATTGTAGCTCGTGGCAAGATATCCAGGACGTTTGCCCACCAAACATGTGATAGTCATTTATGAAGAATTTTTTTTTTCCAAACAGAGTAGACTTCATAGACTTCAGGGTTTATAGAAAAGCCTAAAGTGTACTAAACAAATCAAACTGAAGTAAAACGCTTGGTGTGTGCTTTTAGCCTGAATAGGAATGAACAAATATTGCCATGGAGCGCCGGTAGCCATGTTTTGATTACGGAAACGTTGATCGTTGTTGTTGTAGGCATGCCGTTTGGAGCAATACGCGCCAAGTAATTGTAACATGCACTGTTTCTGTGCCATGCTCAGTAAAAGCTGCTTTTGTGCTTCTGATTTCTCACAATCTATATTTGTAGAAGTGTTTTTAGCACTCCGATAAGACAACCACTGGAGTTCCCAGCCTTGATAAAGCATCACAGGTACAAACGTGACTCTTAGCAGCTCACTAATTAACAGATTTCAAAGCTCAGTGCTGGTGTTGTAATTATAATCACTCTCTTGTTGAAAACCCTTGTGTATACACATTTCACTGGGACGCCTTTTTGTAAATGCTCTTTAATGGATTCCAAAAAATCTTCCTTGTACTCTACTTCCGAACAAAAACATTTGTGGTGCCATTTGATGAAAAGATGTGCTAATTTGGTCAACAAAGTGAGCGGAAATAGACTACAAGAGCAGTGTTAGCAAAAATTATTCTTCTTATCAACCCCTAAATGGTATGTCAAGGATGAATATTGCACCTAGACTGCTTCCCACATAGCAATTTTTCTCTGGCCCAGCTCCGGCCCACAAAATCAGCTTTCGCTTGGCCCACATACCGCAATGACTTACGGTCCTAGTGTGGACCAGGTCTGGTTTGCAGACAAGGGCCACACATGGGCCATAACTGGCCCAAGTCTCAGCCAAGCTAATTACCCATAACTGGCCCTGACTTGGGCCAGTTATGGCCCATGTGTGGCCCTTGTCTGCAAACCAGACCTGGTCCACACTAGGACCGTAAGTCATTGCGGTATGTGGACCAAGTGAAAGATGATTTTGTGGGCCGGAGCTGGGCCAGAGAAAAATCGCTATGTGGGCCTATTCTGGTCCTATGCTGGACCAGATGGGTTCCATACGTCATCCTCAACAAAACCATAACCAAGCCACTTGATACACACCCCTCCCAGATGAACAGTCACAACAACGACAATATTCTGAACAAATATTTAATCATGTTTAATCAGCAAACCAACTTGAATGAATCTCACACCTAACATACAGCATTATTGTCAGTTCACACTTCCACAAAAACTATATAAAAAAAACATGCTTATTTGTTTTGCTTGGTCAGTGTGTTCACCCTGTTGGGGTATGGCAGTGTGAATTGGCTTTTAGGTGCTTTGGAAAACAAAACAAAAAACAACAATGTGTTTATATTTATATATACAAAATTAATATACACATTAATTTTGTTTACACATATATTATGTAAACAAAAACTTTTATTTTGAATGTGATTAATCGTTTGACAGCACTAATATATATATATATATATATATATATATATATATATATAATGTTTACTCAGTTAACATAAAATTCTTAAATAAGGTACTTTCTCTATTTTTGCAATATTCAAGTGTTCATGTCCCTGAATAATATCTGCATGCACCGAACTCTGAAGAGTACACATAATATCTAGTAGACAGCAATCCTTGTGAGTGAGAAGTCTGGTGTGGGGGCTGGATCTGGAACTGATATCTGTCCAGGTTATCTGTCTTCACGAACTGTCCTGAAATACAATTCAAACAAACAATGTAGTGTGAGGCTCTTGTGAATGCTCATTTTGGCATCAATGGTGAAGAGTACAGAAAACTCTGCCGGACTGAAATTCAGTCTTTGGTGAATAGTCTTGAAGAGTGCAAATAAGATTTTCAGTTTTAAGTACTTTTAAGGCTCATGTAAGGTTTCCACAAGCAACAAAGTTTGCTTGAACAAAAACTTCACAACATTTAAAGTTTGGAAAATAATATACATGCAGACCGTTACAGTTTAAAGTGAGGTACGTTCACAGTCCAGACAGCAACATAGTGTGCGCATTTGGGCCGACACTGCTTGCTGTCTGGGCTCTGGTTCTGTCTTACCGTTATTAATTTTAATTTCAAGTAACTTTTTTATTATCATCTGTCTTTTTTTGAAATTATGATGGACCCCTCTGTAGGTTGTGGTGTATGTAGTGTCCTCAGTGCAGAGTTAAACGAGATGGCCTTGTAGGACATACAGGAAATATCTGATATTTATTTGATATATTTTTTTGAATGTTTGATAAACTTTTGAATGTTTGAGGTTTTACTTACTAGTCAGATGGTTCATGGCGCTTTGGAGATGTTCTTCGACAAGAGACCCGTCCCAGCTCTGCAGCACGGTCATTAGCATGAAAGAATATAGGAACAATATGTCACATAGCCAACAAAATGTAGTATACAATGTCAGGTTTATTAGACATAAACAAACTACAGCAAAACTGAAATGCAGAAAAGAGAAATAATAATAATAATATACAAAATATACAACAAATCTTAAGATACCATTATTCATATTTTTAGGTTTTACAGATGCATGATGATATAGTTACTATATTGTGAAATATGTTATTTAATAAGATTTCTCAGATCACCTGTGTTTCCTGTATCTCATGCCAGCAGATCCCATTACAAATCTTCTTGTAACTTCCCGTTTTAGGGGTTTCTTTTCTGAGGCTCCTGAAATCACAGTACAATTTATCAATATTTGTTTGCAATTAAAGTTAAAAACGTGTTTGAAATAGTTTCAGCCCATGTAAATGACGTCATCGATTGAGCCCACAGTGCAGACTTTTAGTTGAAATTAATTAGCTTAGTGACTTCCTTTTATCTAGACAAAGTACCAGCAAAACATTTACAAAACTATCAAAGCCGCTCATCTACACATCAAATGTGCTTAAAATTTCAAACGTTCATTAATAAGAGCTCAAATCTATAGTTAGCTTACCTCTAATAGTTAGCCTCTAGCTAGTTAACAGTTGTGATGCTAACGGTCTTTTTGAAGACACTAAATCACTCCTGTAAATAAAGATTCGACAAAAACGTGTCAGTTAATTACATGTAAGAAAGCGTCAGGAACGGTTGTATGTATTATTTGTGTAACTTTAGGGACTAAACTTACCTGAAAACAGCAGAGAGACAGTCTCTTGCTACTTGTCAGTTAGTGAGTTGACGCCGTTACCATGGTAACCTCCTCCACTCCAGTTTAAATACATTTGAATGTTCAACACGCGCGCCCATTGGCCCTGTCCACACGAACGCGGTTATTTTCAAACGGTTTGGCCGTTCGTCCTCACGCAAACCCTGCACCAGGTCACTGAAACACAACATTTTGAAAGCTCCTGCCAGGGTGAAGATTTTTTTGGCTTGTGATGTCGGAGCCTGTGCTGTTATCTCCGCCTACTGGAAACGTTTTCATGCTTCTGATTGGCCAACATGGCCTAAAACACAAAGTTACGTATTTACATAAATAGTACATAAAAGTCAGATAAAATGTCCTGAAACTTCATCATGTATTGTTTAAGTGGATATAATAGTCCTACATCTAACTGTAAATTGAATGAGAATTTGAAAGCAGTGAATGCAAAACATTGTTTCAAGTCAGTTGTATAAAACAACAGGATATACTATTCCATAATATAAGATATAATGAGGCATGAATATAATTTCACATGTAAACACATAATTAATCTCACAATATGAGCTTCATGTTATGCATTTTAAAAATATATTTTCAATATGTAGTTCAATATATTTAACAGTGCTTCACATGTGAATATATTACCTTTCTTTATGGGAAAACATTGGGATTTTAGTCAAAAATATTTGAAATGGATTTTATATGTGGGTCAAGATCGGCCATACTTATGTGGCCCACATATCTATATTTGACATCTGGGCCAAATACTACATTTGACATCTGGCCCATGTCTTGTGTGCCGTCTTAAACCCGGTACCACCTCTGCCAAACCTGGGCCATGTTTGGCCCACATACTGTATGCCTGTGCCGGATGAATGCCAGCCGTGCCAGATGCAGGCCAAATCTGGGCCAAGTTTGTTTGCTGACTGGGTTATTAGTACCTTAGGATACATATCAGTACCTTAAGGTACTAATATGCATCTGTAGGGGCAAATAAAATAATGCAGTGTTTTCCACACCGGCACCATTTTTGTATATTTTTACAGATGGTATAACAATAATTATCCTCTACATTTTTGCTTGAGAGCTCAAGAGAAGATTGTCAGCAAAAATGGGTAAAAGCTTTACCTGACTAGGGTAGTACCCTCAAAAGTAATCTTGTGTACCTTATTTACCCTAAAGGGTGCATATTAGTACCTTAATGATACATATGAGTACCCATTTTGTACCCTTAAGGTACTAATATACACCTTTTAGGGGTAGATAAGCTATAGTGATACAGTTTTAAGAGTACTACCCCAGTGACATGATAGTATTTCTTGTACAGATACAAATATTGTATATTTCTTTAGATGGTACATTAGTAGTTATCTTCTACATCTTTTGCTTGGGAGCTAAAGAGAAGGCTGTCAACAAAAAAGGTGTAAAATTTTTACTTGACTGGGGCAGTACCTTCCAAAGTACCTTTGTTTACCATATCTGCTGCTAAAGGGTGCATTTTAGTACCTTAAGTGTACGTATTAGTAACTAGAGTACATATTGGTACCTTAAGGATACATATTAGCACCTATTATGTACCCTTAATATACTAATATACATCTTTTAGGGACAGACAAGGTACAATCTTGCAGTTTTGAGGCAACTACACCAGTGACATGATGGCGTTTCCAGTAAAGGGTACAACTTTTGTAATTTTTTGGATGGTATACTAGTAGTTGTCCTCTACATCTCTTGCATGAGATCTCGAGAGAGGACTGTAACAAAAAAATGTGTACAAACTTTACCTAACTGGGGTTGTATGCTCGAAATGCCCTTGCATGCTTATTCTACCCCTAAAGGGTGCAATTTAGTATCCTTTAGGATAGGTAGAGTACATATTTGATACATATTAGTGCCTACCATGCATATTAGTAGCATATTAATATCTATTATGTGTCCTTAAGGTACTAATATACACTATTTAGGGGTAGATAGAGTACGGTCTTGCAGGATTGAGGCTGTTGCCTCAGTGACACAATGATGTTTCCCATAAAGGTACAATTTTTGTACATTTTTTTACAAGGAGTGATCCTCAAAATTTTTTTTGCTTGAAGCTTGAGAGAAGGCCAGATTTAGCAAGCAAGTCATGAGCAATGAAAGGTCTTGGGCAACATTAACTCTATGACTGATGCATTACTCCTTTGCATTACTCAGTTCCCAGTTCACCAGGAAACCTCTACTACCAACTACCTCATTCGTGCTCTGGCGCACAGACGCTTGGTGAGTCTGCTTATATAGCCTCCCCCAAAATAGCTGCGCTCTCATTGGTAGAAAAAACGGTTCTCACTGAATCACTTTGGGCCAATTAGAGAGTAGCACTTCCTGTTCTGTGAAAGATGTTTCCTGTTGATAGCCAGGCGCCGAGGTACAAGACATTGCGAAGCTGGCCATGTTTTGCTGACCTTTGTGAGGTCTGTAGAAACGCTGTCGGTGATAGCGGCGTGCCGTGTGCAGGAACACATGGCCCCATCAGCTGCGTGAGAGCCAATGTTTTGGTCCGAGTGTAAACACATGCGCTGATGACTGTAAGCACAAGTGTCTACACTGGCTTCCCGGTGGCTCTCTATGACACTAATGATACATCAAGGTCTTTTCTGTTTGAGCTAGTAATGCATTAACAAAGAATTAAAAGGACTAAACAGCGTGTGGTTGTATACAGTGGAGCATTTGATTTAATTATTTATTTTTAACAGCATTAAGTCTTGATTCCCAAACTTGCTCAGATTTTCCAAAGAGTCTCCTGTTGAGGGTTGACAACACAAGGCTGTAATCGTAAAATCTGATGCTTTTACTCATGGTGTTTATGTAAAGTTGATTTCTTAACATTCTCAATTTATTACCGAGAAACTAAGAACTGTTTAGAAGCTTAGGCTTGTTGATCCAAAAACTAATGGGATCTTCAAAATGGATCGATTTCGAAATGAGTTTTCCAGTCTGACAGCACCAGACACCTGGTGTCCCCCTGGGTCATGGTTTACACTCAGCTGTTTTTTTTTAAGTTTAAATACGAGAGCTATTTCAAAGTCAGCCAGAGCCAAGCACAAGACGTCCAGGATTCAGGAAACAGCGTTGTATCCTGAGAACTCTCAGGCAAAGGCCTGAGTTCTCCGTTGTGAAAGCAGTGCATTTCCTTTTTCTTAAAAAAGAAAAATGACAAATGAATGGCTAAAGCTAACAATGCAACTTTCGCAGCATGTTTAAAGGGGAACTGCCACTTACAAAGTGTACTTCACACATACTTATAGATATATATATATATATATATATATAGTAGTGTAGCACCCTTCTCTGTAGGTATTACGCAAGTTAGTGGATTTTATTTATTTAAATATAAACATAGGTTGACATGTCCAATTCATTTTCATATGATATTGATTCAGTTGCATTTTGTGTTTAGTGGAAAGCATGTCAATTTCAGTATCCGTTGACTGTTAAAATATGATTTTTGCAATCTTAGCATGGTACACCACATTGTACCCTGACTGATCCTAATATTTCTTCAGAATATTATTGATAGTGATTACACATGTTCATGCCATGACAATGTTTAGTTTTTGATTGTGATTGACTGATGAACAATGCATGGTGTTGATTAATCTGAACGTTTGCATTATAGTTCCTTATTATTTTCTTAGGTGAATATTATGCAGATGGACCTCGCACCTAAAACAAAACTAAAACTGAGAAGTTATAGCAACAACTACTTGTTTATTCTGGATATGTTGGCAACAACAACAACAAAAAACATTTAATTTTTATTGTTAGCAATATTAGTAAGGAATCATTCATTTGTGGGGATGTTTTTATTCACTAACCTCACATGCTTTTCATATTTACTTATGACTTTTTAAAATGATGTTTCCAAAACCTCACACTGACACACATATGTACATAGTTGCACACTAAACGATCACTTATATTCTAAGTATGCATGCAATGTGCTTCAATTTACATTTCTATTGTGAGAACATTGAATACATAATAATGCTGTTTTGTGTTTTGCATTGCAAAATTACAAACTATGTTGAACTGTTCTTCATATGTTAAGAATTGTTTTTATTTGAATATCTATCAATCCCAGAATGCCTTGCAAATTTCATCCATCCATTCCAGACTGGATTGTAATTGTGATTTATCTATTAGATTGCACTTGCATGAACTTTATGCAAGGCATCACGTATTATGACAATTCTTTCCATGTTACTTTCTGGTTAGTTTACCTCCAAATAAAGGGGAATGTGAACGAAACGTCCTCCTTTTTGTTTTCACACCGCAGGCTGACGTGGGTTTGCAGGATGACGTCCTTTCTTTGTGTGCCAAGAACTGTTCGGATATAAAGTCAAACTAGCGTTAGTCATTAAAGAAGGCAAAGTAATCACAAAAACGTTATGGTAAGCACAATGGACCTTCCTTTTTTTTATCACTTCCACAGGAATCACACACAGAGGCCTTTTCTTTTTTCTCAAATAATGGCTGATTACTTCCATGGCCTTGGCTTGACGTTCTCACATTGTGTCGATGTTTGAGTGTGTATTGAACTCTGGCGGTGAGGTAATATCCTCAGCATAGCAGCACGTTTGATGTCTCATTGAAACCGAGAATGAACATTGACATCATGGCTAACTTTGGCTTGCGGTACAGTGCTTCTTGGTTTTCTAGAGAGGTTTTGTGCTGTAATATCAGATTCTTGGCAGTAACGGTGGCATCCCTGTGCAAATTAACCTTTGATGGTGCTAGCAAATTTCTGTGCACAAAGAAACACAGCACTTCTGAAAGTGACAGATGGTAAGCGCAGTATCAAGTAGGCCTTGCTATAGGGAAGGATTGCTATATTGTAAACATACCTGTACTGTTGACCCACACTACATAAAGGCACTTTGGACGAGTACATGTGTCATAAAAGAGTCCTTTGTGTCAAAAACAAAAGCTTCTATGCCTTTCTTGCACCTTTACCTACAGCTTAACAGTTATTGGGAAATATTAATGACTTTAGAAGTAAAGGGTTGTGTTTACTCTAGTTGTGTCCTGCTAAATGGCAGAGATAAAGAAAATGCACACTACCATTCATAAAATGTGGGGTTGGTAAGAGTTTTTAATATTTTTGACATTCCACATTACAACTACATGTCAACTAACTCTCTGTTTAGATATTTGTACTGTAAAACAAGAAACAAATACTAAGTAAGCAAATCATTTCTTGCTGTGCACTAACCTTAACCCAACAGTCTACTAATACCTGTATTTTAATGAGAGCTGTAGTTGACATGAAGTTGCAGTTAGTAGAATGTCTAGTGGAACTGGTAATAAAGTGTAACCCATAAAGAACCTAAAGACATACTGTCCTATATATTAGAACAGGTTTGGTATGGTTCCAGACATTCCAGGTAATCAGGATCAGAATGTGTCAGTGCTTTGGCTCAACTGTGTTACACTAAGCTAATACAATCTTGTAGTATAATTGTGTTTATATTAAAATTTTGATGTTTTGTCAGTCCAACAGATGCAAAGTTGTGCCCCAAACTCATCCCACCGGTTGGTCTGCTTCCTCAAATATTTGTCCATTATGCTTTAAAAATGGCTCAAACCAGTCTGAAATGGTTTATCTGACTTTTGCATATATATAAAAAAACTCTTTACATCCAGCAAACCATCTCAGAATGCAAAATCAGCTAAGACCTGAAAAGTTAGTTTAAAGCTCTTTTTTTTTTTTTACTTTGGGGCCAGTACGTTTAGCTTGTGCTTATCACTATGTTGCTATCTTGCGTCTTTCAACCTTAAATAACCCCAATACATACTGTAATGTACATTACGGCAGGTTTGGCATGGTTCCAGGAATTGCAGGCAGAGTACAGGATCAGAATGTATTCATGCTTTGAATAAGATAAAGAATAAATCTAAGACACGACTAAGAATAAATCAGTTGCTAAGATCATCTTGCAGGACAAACTCATGCCATTAGTTGGTCCAGTGATTGTCCATTATGCTAAAAAATGTCTTAAATCAGTCTGAGATGGTTTTCTGGTCTTAGCTTTTACCTAAAACTCCTCTAAAACCAGACCAGATTGCAAGATCAACTAAACCAGAAAACCATCTTAGTTGGTTTTAAGCTAGTCAGAATGTGTTTGTGCTTTAGCTCAACTGTGTTACTTTAAAGGGATAGTTCACCCCAAAATTAAAATTACCCCATGATTTACTCATCCTCAAACCATCATAGGTGTATAACTTTCTTCTTTCAGATGAATGCAATCAGAGTTATATTAAAAAAATTCCTGGCTCTTCCAGGCTTTATAATGGCAGTGGTGGTCGAGATTTGAAGCCCAAAAAAGTGCATCCATCCATCATAAAAAGTGCTCCACATGGCTCCAGGGGGTTAATAAAGGCCTTCTGAAGTGAAGCGATGTGTTTGTTTATGAAAAATATCCATATTTAAAACTTTATAAACTGTAATCTCTAGCTTCTGCTAACTGTCCTACACACGTTCACAAAAGAGTGGCGTTCCAGCAGATGATGCAGCACGTAGGTATAACGTGAACTGAACATTTCTTGGCTTGAATCAAAATCTTCACAAACATTTTTCTTCACAAATCCTTGTTTTGTACTTCATTTGTGACTGGTGTTTTGTTTTGCCAGAGCTAACGTTAGGCCTACATCCATACATCATCTCTCGTGAATGTAAGTACAACAGTTAGCGGAAGCTAGAGATTAGGGTTTATAAAGTTTTAAATATGGATACTGCTATGGATCCAAGACATTTTTGGAGTATCGTCAGTCCAGCAGATTGTCCTGCCCCAAATTCATTAATTACTCCACTTCTGCAAATGTGTCCACTATGCTAAAAAACAAACTAAACCAGACTGCAAGATCAAGTAGACCAGAAAACTGCATCTTAGGTGGTTTTAAGCTTATTTTTGGCCCTTCATTCTCAAAAGCATTGACATGTTGTAATTCTGTCAGTCTGTTTAATGTACACATTGTCTGTTATGCATCTCAACTTAAACAACCTAAAGACATTCTGTCCTATATATTAGAACAGGTTTGGCGTGGCTCCAGGTAATCACAGAGTAAAGGATCAGAATGTATTTGTACATTGTGTCATGTGCTACTCTAAGCTAAGGCTGTCTTAAACTGTTTCAGCCTGTTTTTTCCCACAGCAGGACAATGATTTTGTGGATGTTTATTCTCAAAATCTAAAATGTCAAAAAAAAAATTAAAAATACAACAGTTCTTTCTGGGCCTAGAATCTGATTGGCTGAGAGCAGTGCAATATTCTAGTCATATCAGAACTCCAACTGTTTCACTGTTTGCATTACTTCGCTTGCAGTATATTTCTGAATGTCATGGTAGACACCCATATCTACTATAATTTAAAAAATATCATGGAATGTAGTTTTAAGAGGCGAGAATGTACTTGTAGACTTTAAATATGTGTTTTGTTAATAAAGATAATGTTTATTTGAAAATTTGCTTCAACGTTTTCGGATGTGAGCTCCAGGGCATCAAGGGTCCCAAATTCATTAATTACTCCATTTCCGCTACTGTGTGTCTGCTATGCTAAAAAAAACTAAACTTAGATGGCAAACCAGCCTAAGATAGCTTTCTAGTTAGCTTTTCCCCAACCCCTCTCAATAAAACCAGTAATCCAGACCAGAAATGAATTTTATGTGGTTTTAAGCTACTTTTTGCAGCTTTATTCTCAAAAGCATTGACATCTTACAACACTGTTAGTCAGTAACTTGCTCTCATCTTCATGTGACTTCTCGTCTTCTGTCTTTCAACCTTAAATAACCTAAATATATACTGTGCTGTACATTACAATATTAAAGGCGCCTTTAGCCCCATTGTTCCCTATCCATGTTTTGGCTGGTCTGTCTTACTCTAAGCTAAAACCAACTTAGACTGTAAATTTTAAGCTGATTTTCCCCCATGCAGAGCAGTTACTTTGTGGATGGTTCTGCTCAAAATGTAAACAATATTTAAAAAAAATGTCAAACATATTCTCCAAGACATTTTTATAGCATTGTCAGTTCAACACATGGTCCTGTCCCCAAACTCATGTCATCGGTTGCTTCACTTTCTCCAAATGTTTGTCCATTATGCTGAAAAGCAAACCAAACCAGACCAGATTGCAGAATCTTAATTGGTTTTGTGCTACATTTTGGACCTTTATTTTCACAAATGTTGACATTTTGCAGCATTGTTAGATGGTTTAACCTGTGCACATTGCCTGTCTTGTGTCTTTAGGCCTTACATGACAAACCAAACCAGACCAGATTGCAGGATCAACCAGAAATCCATCATGCAATCAGTCGCTCCACTTTCTTCATTTGTCTGTTATGCTAAAACAAATTGCCTTAAACCAGGCTAAGATGTTCTTTAGTTCCTAGCTTTTAACCAAAACCTCTAAAATAAGCAAACCAGACCCGATTGCAAGAATAACTCTGATCAAAAATCTAATTTAATTAGTTTTTAGCAATGCATATTTTCCAAAACACTGACATTTTGCAGTATTGTTAAGCTGTGCATATTGTCTATATTGTACTGTACTGTTTGGTGAATGCAGTTATGCAGGTATTCTGGGTAATGACAGCGTACAGGATCAGAAGGTATCCGTGCTTTGAACTGTCTGTTTGTTCTAATAAGGTGTAATTGGCTGATCTGTGTTATGCGCCCCAGGTGCTTGCTGCTATTTGTGCCGCTATTATAAGATACTTTAATGAGAATTCCTTGAAGAAGAAATTATGGAATTAACTTTTTACTGCAAACAGAGTTCACAACATGCATCTCGGTCAACCTGAACATGAAATGTTATATTCCTGGATTAGTTCTACGACTACAGTATACATAACATGATTAAAGCCCACATCCATCAATAAAACGATCAAAACTCAGTCAGTGCTGCCAAAGCCATATCAATCTTTTAATATCTAACTTGTTGCTTGGCAATCGTGTGTTTGTTTGGGGTTTGATCTAAAGCACAATCAATAAGGGAAAAAAGAGCGATGGACTGCAAGCTTTGAGTCTGGAAATGTATTTCACCATCCCTACCGCATTCCTTCAAGATCGTCTGATGAGAACAACTCACTGGGAGAAAAAAAGACTCTTACTTACGAGTGTTTGCTGAGTGAGTCATTTGCGGTGTGGGTACATATTTGTAAAAGGCCTCATAATGACAACAGTGCGAGTGACAGTCTGAACAGGAAGTCCAGCAGGAACCTTTGCACGTTGCGAGCTCTGACACAAACAGAGCTGCAGTTTCTTATATGTTGACCTGATGCTAGGGGAGAAATGAACAGTTTTTGAAAAATGTTCAGTTTTAAATTTAAAATTTTTGATGCAATGTTATAGGTCAAGTTGTGAAATAAAAAAATAACCAATAATATGTTGTTTTTTTTAAGCAACATGGCATTTGATTACTATTATTATTTTCATGATGAAGTGCTCCATAAACTGCTCTGTTAAACGCTCTATGATATGTTTCTTGGATTTTATTTATTTATTTTTGCTGCATCTTTCATAGGTTTATATTAGATGTAATTCAGTTGTTTTTATTTATTGATTCTCTTTATCTATAAAAATATCCAACTGTGTAAATATGAATTTAAAATATGGCTAGAGTTGTAAGTTAGGGCTAATGTTTTTCCAATTTTCTTTGATTTCTTGAATTCTTATTCATTTAATTTATGTATAATAAATATGTGAATTAAATTAATATTTCTTTAAATGAAGGAGAAAAGATTTTTATGAAAAAATTATTTTGTGCCATTTTACATTGTGGTACATACACAATTGCCTTAGGGCAGTTTCTACCAAAATTATAAAAATAAATGTACATTTGTATTGGAGCTATTTTGTGTAAAAAAAAAAAAAACTCATAGAACATTATACATTCCATATAGGGATACTATTACATATTCCAGTACATTTTCATGACCATTTTTCAATATTAGATCCTAAATAAATAAATAAAATGCATACATACATACATAAAATAAAATAATGGCAAAAGAGAAAAATAGAAGCATTTCCATTTGTTCTCAGATTTGATCTGTGCTTTCTCACTTCCCAGTACAGGCATGCAAAGACAAAGTTGTATTCACTCATGCCTTGAAGTGAAGAACAACATTCTTTGCTGTCAAATGTCCTGTGATGAAAAGTTATGAATAACTTATGTGCTTTAGAAATGACATTTGGGGTCTCTGAGTTTAAATTCTTAAGTCTTTGGTTCCGTTCAAACAGGTCTAAGGAACTGGTGGACTGCATGTGTTTACCTTCTCATCAACAGCAAAAGGCGGCCATTGCGAGCCTAACAGAGCATGCTAGTATGCAAAGGATACACTTTTGTCTGGCTACAGCCGTCATCAACTGTAAATGCTGTTTCTGCCCTAAATTACAGTGCTAGGCCTGTGCCAAGTCAACAATTTTCGTGCCTTTGAGGTATAGTTATAGGCCATAAAACGTAAGACGCAGCGAGGTTTATTGTGTTGGAGCCGAAACGCTTATTCCTTTTGCACATTAACATGAAGCGAGAGTGTGTTTGGGCTGAAATTTTTCCTCAAGTGAAACCTGCGTCTTTGTTTATCTGATTTTTCACCCCTGTTTTCATAGGTGGTTATATTTATAGGCATCGGGGAAAGCCTTCTAAAAGCACTAATGGAATGAACGTGTTTACGTTGTCATAATACATCAGTAAATGAGCCATTCATGTGCGCTTTGCCCACATGTCAAGTGTGAGTCACCTGTTTTGACTCTGACAAAGTGATAGTAGATCAACTGAATGGATGACGTAGGAGGTCTTATCACCTTGACGCACGTCAAGAGCACATAGTCAGTGAATATTTATGGATGAATAAATAATGTAACTTGTCTATTGAATGCCTCTGGAGCAGTTAATCTTTGTTCAAACGCCCCCAGACCGAGTTTCAAGCATCTACTTATAAAAACCAACCTTGTCCCGACAGTTTATTAGCACTTTTGGAAAATCTGTGATGTACCTGTAAATTTGATAGCCCACAGGATGAAAAGAAATGATTGGAAATTAGCCTAAAGTTAAAGTTAATTTTACCATAAAAGACTACTGTTAAGCGTTTTATGGGTTTACGCTGTAAAATATGGCTCTTGGTTCTTCCAGGAGTCTGGATTCAAAGAGTGCTGTACGCTTGTATTTGCTATGTAAATAATTTAATGCACTGTGAAACATTTTTAGATCCTCGAATGAGTGATTTAGCTGGAACTTGATTACGGCCGTGGATATACGACACGCCGATGCAGATGCAATTGTGTCTAACAAGGTTTGCATGGTGCGTAAATCCAAAAAGAATGGCTGTAATGTTTCAGACTGAAACCTATTCGATTACAAGATCCTCGCGCCAACACTTTCAGACGCCTTAGACCACCAGGGCTTTACTAGATTCCCCTTTCAGACACATGACAAGTCTTCAAGTTCTGGTAAACCCCTTTGCTTTAATCATCCTACTACGCTTAACTGCACTTAAGGGTTGAACGTTCTGTAGAAAATCTCAAGTGTTGCTTTGAATGTTGCAGTTGGTGTTTTGATCTCAAGTACTGCTTCACGAGAGGAAATGCAACTAACGAAGAATATTGATTTTCTTCTGTCTGCGTGTTCTCATTGAGTTTCGATAATAGCAGCTTTTTCGCACTCTGTCCATCCTACAGACCATGCAGGTAGAGTGTGAGAGGCCGTTACAGTAAACAAGATTATTCTAATTTCAAAAAAGGTCCAACACCCTGTTAGATAGTGAGCTCTATTTGTTTACCCTCCTTTGTTTGCCTTTTGAGAAAGATATCGCATTGAGCAAATATAGCTCAACTAATTACAGTTTCACGACCACTTCATGAAAACTGTCAAAAAGAGTTCACTGAGTTGAATGACTTTTAGTATTTAGTTAAATATTTGAGGAAGCTGCATGTTACTTTGTTTAATTAAAGGGATTTTTCAGCAAAAAATAAAAACTCATGTCGTTCTAAACCTGTATGACTTTCTTTCTTTTGTGGAACGAAGAAGATATTTTGAAGAATGTTCTGGCTGCTCTTAGTAACACCCTTAGTTACTGTTGCTCCCTCGGACAAACAAACGGAGTTGCTCACTGTCTTACAATGACAGCTGCAGTGTGAAAACCGTGTCCTACGATGTTTTTGCACAATTTTGGACACAGAAGGCCACCAAATGGGAATGAAATGGAGGGATTTATAAAATATTTAAAGATAAATACGGTGGGTAACTCGAAGCCAGGGTTTACAGATCACAATGCAATCGGGAGAAGTCTCATATTACGGTCGGTCATCACAACATGCAGGATCAACACTGTTCATGTATCGCAGGGTACGATTAAATGAATGTACATTTAACCAGTTTAATATGGAGAGGCACTGAAATGTAGACCTTCGTTTATGTGTCTTTGACCTACACTGTACAAGACGCGAGAACAGTCCGCTATATAGGTTTGTACATTAGCATGGACTCACTAACTTTAACGTTAGCTAGTTTTAGCCAGAGATACCTTGCTAAAGCACAAGATAACATTAACGTTCTGCTTGAGCAGATGAAAATTGTGACTTAATGAGTGTATGACAACCAGAAAATGAACATTTTTGTCTTCATTTGTATTGGGGTTGAATACTTAGGGACATTTTGCTCTGTTTTGTTTGGATTCAGGAAATGTAATAAAATAAATTATATTGCTCATCCTCTCGGGATACCAGTGTTACAAGTACCACAGGCACATTGTTTTTCCATTTTTGAAGCATACACCCCATAAAACCGATTTGTATCTTCCAATGTTTCTCTATGGCGCTGAAACCTAAAGCTGTCCGAGTTCTGCTCCCCATACAACTGATACTCAACTGCCATTGGCTAGTCTGCGTTCGAGGGGAGGGGCTTACCGATAGGTCAATTATACGACGAATGACGACTAAGGCTTTATTGCTTCAACAAGTATGCAACTGGTCCAGGATTATTGTACATATAAGTTCTGAGGCCAGACAAAAGCTTTGCACGAGAAACAGACTTAAATTTAAGTTGTTGTCACTGAAAATACTGAAATTCTCTCTGCACTGCTAAATCATTTTCTTAGTATTTTTTTTTTTTTTTCGTTTTGTGAAAAATTTATAATTCTGAGTGTTTAAGCTCACAAACTACAAGATTATTTTTCTGAGCTGTCTGGCAGATATTTTTTCTTGTTTTAAGCTTAAACTTACTTAATTTTGATTCATTTTTCAGAGAACAAGACATAATATATAAGACATATAGAGATAGATATACAGTATCTTATGCCATTTTGGGTTTCAAGATATTTATTTTAATTAAAATTTTTTAGATATTTTTACCGGACAACAAGACAAAAATACTAATAACATGATATGTTTATTTATTTATTTGTTTGCAGTTTAGTAATGATTTATGAATGAATGAATGAATGAATGAAGTAATGATTTATGAATGAATCGTTCATTTAAGTTGAATCATTTGATCCATATCTCAAATGATTCATCAAACTAAATTGATGAAGGTTCTCAAGTTCAACTGACTGAATCAATGATGCATAGTGGAAAATAATGACTCACAAATTAATTGTTCTTTTTAGTCTTTTGAATCTTTTCAATGTGTGTGAGTTCGATTTGGTTCACAAACAATTCTAAACGATTGACTTGATCTAATTGCAGCGGTGGGAAAGATTATCAGGGAATAAGGACTAAAATTGGATCTGTTCATCACACAAAGCTATTGTATGACTTCAAAAGATTTGGAATAATGCAATGTGGATCGCATTTGTGGTGATTTTGTATCTTTTTGATGCTTGAAATCTTCATGTAGTGTTTCTTTTTTTATTTAATTTTGTGGAAAAGAACAACAAGTATGATTCTTTAAAATGATTTCCATTGTCTTTCACAAAAGAAAGCAAGTTATACGGGTTTAGTATGACATGAGGATTAGTAAACGACAGCATGTCCATTTTTGGGTGAACTATCCTTTTAAAACCAACTAAAATGGCATTCAACCCTAGTCAAAAGAAGCGCAAAGTGAGATGTAGGTATTGGTTGACTTTTCTTTTTATCATCAGAGCTAATGTTTGTCATTCTATTGTTTTCAGGCCTTCCTTTTCCCATTCTCGAACCTCTAATTTGTGAAGGCTAAGTTCAAAAGATCACCTAGCACATAATTACATCTGTTATGTCTCCAAATTGAGCGCTGAGCAAACATTTCCATTCAATTGATCTGTTGCGGTCAATTCTCTGTCAGTTCATCTTGTTGCATTCAGACGCAACTTTGGTGGGCTCTTGAAGCACACGCATGCATGCAAACACTCACACACCATCCTCTGTTTCTCTTTCAAGTCAGGTGTAGACACATAATTATGTGCTTCATTCAGGCCTTTAATACAAGCCCAATTTTCTGAATTTATATGGACGTTCAAAAGCTGTTAGTGTTTTTACTCTTTGCATCTGTGAGGGGTAGAAAAGCAACTTGACCTGAGGTAAAACAGACTGTGAAATGACAGTCATCTGACAAGAACAAAGACCAGGCAGACAATATGCCATGATTGGATGATCTCTGACAGTCTATTTGAACAGCCGTGCAATCTTTCATCGAATTCACAGTTCGGGAAAATTGATGCGCTAATGCATTAATGCTTTTAAATAATCACAAAATGGTGAAAAAACCCGCAAAAGAGCACAGGTGCAAATCTATCTTTCAGCATGTGGTGTTAGATAACATGTCTCTCATGAAGTGCTGTTAAGCGATGTGTAAAAACCTATTAATGTCACTGCTATTGTTTTAAAACATACGGGTTGGATTTCATGAGGATAATGCATTCAGACAAGATCGACTTCAGTTATGCATATGGTACTGAACGTACCTTAACTCAAAGCATTGGTTGAATTGCTCAGTATCTGAAACTAACCTGTCTTGCAATGTAGTTTCAAAATATCCTGTTAATACTTTGCTGTCAATGAACATTAGTATTCTTCCATGGACCTGGAAGACAAAAAAAAAGAAACTGAAAAAAAAACAACAACTAAAAAGTCGCAATTACCTTTTTGCTTTTTTTATTCAGTGTCAGAAATGGGCTTTCATAATACAATAGCTTAGAAACATGAAAAAATTAATTGTATTGTTTATCTTATTTTTGTCTTGACCATTTAAAATAAATGGAAATGAAAAAAAAATACATATAATATTCATCACCTATCATGATTTCTCTTTTTTTCTTAGCAGTTCTTGAGAGTGCAAGACCTATGACTAGTAAGTATTTGTTGGGAGTTTTTCTACTCATGTAGCAGTAAAAGAGAACTGCAAGAACATTTTGGCTTAATCATTTGGTTTAACCATTTTTCCACAACCATGCATATACTCAACTGGGCTTTTGACCCTATTATTGTTTCTTTGAATGCATAAACATCAATCGTTTGGGTTTGACATGCCTATAAACACATGCTACCACCTTCAGGAGCTTATCCTGCACTTAAAAGAAAAGTTTTAAGTAAAATAAGCTGATATACAACAGGCTGTTTTGATGCTAATAACCACATAACTTGTTTTTTTAAGCATGTTGAACGCCGGCCCAGATGCAGAGATCCTGTAATAATCATATTAACTGAAAGTTGACCCTGAGGGCAAGTTTAGTTGCATGGGAACACAGTGATCCCACATACATTGTGTCCCTGGTTTTGTCTCGAATGAACATCGAAGAAAGTGCACTGGAGCTGTTAAGAATAAAGAACAAACTCAGAAGCCACACTAAAGTTAAAGCAATTAGCAAATTACAGATGGGGAGATGGGCTCTAAAACACATGCAGAGGCATCAAAGATGTCTCAGCGACACCTGCCTTTGAGCACTTGTGCAAGGGTGTACATATAATGAAATTACTTAATTATGACTATTATCAGATGTAATCACACATAAAGAGCATTAGGTTTGTGATATCAGTAAAGCAGGGCAGAAGGTGTTAAAGCAAAAAAGTCAGACTCTTTTCATGTGGTCAGCAGCGGTTGTTTTAGCTTTCAAGTGCCTTGCTAACTGTGGGAACAATTTAGAAGACATGAAACCAATGTTTGCTAGCGTGTGAGAACCTCCTTTCCTCTGTTCCCCACAATCGGCGCCAACTACATTTGCATATGCATGAGCAACTTACTTTGGCATAGCATCCGCATCTCCTGATCGATCATATGGCCACCCCGTTTGCTCCCACAAGGCAATGTGGTTACGATTAGCAAGATCAGCGACAGCACCAAGGGGTCGGTATCTACCTTGGAGCACCTCCTGATACCCACCTGCACTCACAAGACAATGTTTTGCTGATGGGGAAGAAAAATTCCCCAAGCTTCTCCATTTCTGCCCCTGTAGATCTTGGCCCGTCGGTGGCTGGGGCGAGCACAGGATTTGAATGCTAATGCTAAGGCCTGGGGAGAACAGAGAGGGAGATGGGTTATTGTTGCATGTTCAGGTTAAGACAATAAACTGAAGAAAGATGAGAGAGCAGGCAGCGCATTCCTGCTGCTGTAAGCTCCGGCAGTTTCCCACAGGCTCCCACTGAAAACCTGTGGAGGGGAAAATATTTAGCTTGGAGGTTCACACAGCAGCGAGAGTGGGCCAAGCTAAACCGCACGTATGATGACTACGGTTGGGAAGGTGGAGGCGGAGATGCCGACAGACGGTTGCTACGGTACGCGAGAGGGTCTGGAGTCTGACCCCAAATTCCGGCCGCACCGTCAGCATGTCGACTGGAGTAACTTAATAAGGTACAGTGAAACTCTAGTAAGCCGGTTTTGCACACAAAAATGCACAGAAAGTTGACCAGAATTGAGCTGTTACAGGAAAATGTGTCAGGAGGGTGAATCACTGTGTTTTGGTATTCCCACACAATTTTGCTGTACACTTTGACAGCTGTTTATCGAGGTTTTAGCTACTGTACTATCTCAGGGGCCTTTAGGGACACAACATCTAACACCCCTAAAACATTTATAGTAGTACCCTAAGTTACCCTAAGGGCACATTTTACTACTTCAAGGTATAAATATGCACCTTTTAGGGGTACAACCGTTTGGGAGAGTACCCTCAAAGGGACATCTTTTTACATATTCCAACTCAAATGTACTAATATGCACCTTTTAGGGGCCCAAAAGCATGTAACTGGGGCAGAAAATAAACATTTTTGTACCTTATTTACCCCTAAAAGCTTTATAGTAGTACCCTAAGGGTACATTTTACTACTCCAAGGTACCAAATATGCACCTTTTGAGGCCTAACAGTTTGTAATTGGGGAAGTACCCTAAAAGAGGCCTATTTATCAATTATTAATCACTAAAAGGTTTATAGTAGTACCCTAAGTTAACCTAAGGGCACATTTGACTACTTCAAGGTATCAATATACACCTTTTAGGGGTACAATAGCATGGGACAGTACCCTAAAAGGGACATCTTTAGTCCATAAGGTGCATAGTAGTGTCTCAAGAGCACATATTACTACTCTAAGGTGCAAATATGCACCTTTCAGGGGTACAACAGATTGTTATTGGAAAGTACCATTTTAGGGACATCTTTCTACCTTATTTACCCTTAAAAGGTGCATATAAGTACCTTATAGCTACTACTCTAAGGTACCAATATGCATGTTTTATGGGCCCAACAGCTTGTCGCTGGGGCAGTACCCTAAAAAGGTCATAATTGTACCTAATTTACCACTAAAAGGTTTATAGTTGTACCCTAAAGCCCTATTCGCACGGGATTAGTATTACCTGGTGACCTCCAGTCATTTGTATTAATTACGGAAGTTGTCTGTGATCTTAATCCCGTGCGAATCGGCCATGTGTGTAATTTGTAAAGTAAAAATTCCCCCTCAAATGACCTACCATATTTCGCCGAACACAGAGGTACTGTGATAATATTAGTCCCGTGCAAATCGGCATCTCTGTGATTTGGCCAGCATTTCGCGCTGTCATATCATTTTTCAAGGTCTTTGTTTCCTGTGTGCCTTTTTATCCATCTTTCGCGAAGAATAGAGCTGCGTTGGGGTGTTTGATAGTATTTTGGATGCTGTCATATCGCTACACCATACAATTTGCAGAAAGAGAAAGCTTAAAAGGTTTTGAGGATTTGAGTGTTACAAATAAATCAAGCATAAAGCTTGAGATATTATTTTAACCTGGTGAAATGTAAATGACACAGGGCACGAAACTATACTAGTTTCCTTTTTTAAATCCATCTAATTGGTCCACAAAACGGGACTCTCAAAGCCTTGACATTCGGGTATCCCGGATTTTCATGGAGTCATCTGGTTCAACCCAGGTACATTGTATTCCAAGAAAACCAGTTACTAGTAGATGTAGTAACCATCTTGTCATTAGTCTCTTTCAGATTTGTAAAAATAGTTGAGTTTCCAGTGAGCTGGAAAACATTGCAAAAGCTGACATTCAGTTGTCGGGTTGCTGGAGTCTATGATCCATGCCTCCTTCTTAACCTCAGCAGATAAATCAGGTTTATGTGGATTCAGGGTTCTTCAAAGAGTCCTAATGGAGATTAGCAAGCAAGAGTTTGACTTGGTTAATTACCCCTGCAACTACTGAAGGTATATTTCCTTTTTGTCCACCTCAGATGCGCTGATAACCTCCCTCCGCCTGGCACCTTCAGACTACATCAGAGCTTCAACATTGTGCTGCTTCCCTGAAGGAGGCATTCAGACAGGCTGGAGACAGTGCTCACTAAAAATGCCTCCGTAGAGCTGAAGCCTTCTTTTATTAAGCTAATTAGACCTTGTGGAATAAGGAGGCTGGTGGAAAGTGCACCCAGCTGCTAATAAAATCAGTGCACTGACATCTTTAAACACCAAAACGAAGCTGTGCTATGTGTTTATGCCTTTTCTTTAATTAATACACCAAAGGAAGGGATGTAGAAAGGATTTTGCATTTGAAAATAAGGTAATCGTAGACTAATTTTTCTTAGTAAGTGCTTTATTTGAGAAGCCCAAACAGCTAAAAAGAGCCACGATAACTTGACCAATGGTGTGGTGAGGCTTTGTTTGTCCAACCAAAGGCAGAAAAAAAAATGTATAATTGTTTTTAGTGATGCTAGTGTAGAAATAACCTTTAAATTAATAAACATTTAAATTAATTGATGCACATAGTAAAGGAATGTTTTATTTTCATGTTGAAATGATAAATTTCATTATTTCCTTATATCATTACAGTATTTGAGTGTGTTAAGATTATTAATATTTTCAGTTGTAATTAATTTATATAATATTTGGCCATTCTGGAATTAGTTTTATATAACCCGAATTCCAGAAATGTTGGGACGTTTTTTAAATTTGAATAAAATTAAAACTAAAAGACTTTCAAATCACATGAACCAATATTTTATTCATAATAGAACATAGAGAACATAACAAATGTTTAAACTGAGAAATTATACACTTTTATCCACTATATGAGCACATTTCAAATTTGATGCCTGCTACAGATCTAAAAAAAAGTTGGCATGGGGGCAACAAAGGGCTGAAAAAGCAAGAAATTTTTAAAAGATTCAGCTGGGAGAACATCTAGCAACTAATTAAGTTAATTGACATCAGGTCTGTAACATGATTAGCTATAAAAAGGGATGTCTTAGAGAGGCAGAGGCTCTCCAATCTGTGAAAGAGTGCGTAAAAAAATTGTGGAATACTCTAAAAACAACGTTCCGCAATGTCAAATTGCAAAGGCTTTGCAAATCTCATCATCTACAATGCATAACATCATCAAAAGATTCAGAGAAACTGGAGAAATCTCTGCGCGTAAGGGACAAGGCCGATTGTTGGATGCCCATGGTCTTCGGGCCCTAAGACACGACACTGCATCACTCATCGGCATGATTCTGTCATTGACATTACTAAATGGGCCCAGGAATACTTCCAGAAACCACTGTCAGTAAACACAATCCGCCGTGCCATCTGTAGATGCCAACTAAAGCTCTATCATGAAAAAAGGAAGCCATAAGGCTCATTTAAAATGGACTGTTTCAAAGTGGAAAAGTGTTCTATGATCAGACGGATGCCGTTTCCTCCGGGCTAAAGAGCAGGGAGACCTTCCAGCGTGTTCTCAGCATTCAGTTCAAAAGCCAGCATCTCTGATGGTATGGGGGTGCATAATGCATACGGTATTGGCATGGGCGACATTTGACTCTCGAGTCGGGGGGGGCAAGAAAAAAAAGCAAAAATAAAAATCTTTTTCGTATGTAGCCTGTGCATCAAAACAATGCACTACTATATTGCAACGCGCAGTGAAGAATAACTTAAAGAGGTTGCCTGCGTTTACTACGCTGTGAAACTGTGACTCTTGCTGCTGATTTGAATGGCGATGCTTCTTGTTTTAAGTGTCTGTTGATGGCCTTTCAGATTTAACCAGAAATATGCGTGCTGGTTTTTTCATGTTCATTTAAGTTTTCCGTATCTTTTTCCCATGTCACTTGAAATGTGTCCGTTTTGAATCATTGTGGTGAGACACGTGAGAAAAAAATAAACAATCAGTTGTGGGACTATTCTGCCATAAATGGTATACCATTAATTTCAGAACTTTCTACCGTCGGTTACTGCAAATTCAATTACTCGTTGATATGTCCCGATCTCAGTAAAGTTTACACACGCTTTTAGTCTGAAAACTGGATCTCGCTCAGGACGTGTGCTGTCTGTGTAAGTTTGGCCAGGACCGCTTCCAGAATAAATCACTGAGGCATTTTTGTCCCGTCCATTGCTTACCACTGATATTTCGAGAATAAAACTTTGCAGCATGTATGTGTCCGAAAAACTAAAGTTTCATTAGAATTCTGAATGGATTATAGTTTGGACACACAAAGCGCGCTCCCTTTATTATCACTAAAAGAATCACTTATCAAAGTTTTTTGCGAACTCACAAAGTTCCGTTATAATCAAGCTCTCTAAACTACATAATAAATCTCTTATTTACGTCACGTCTGCACTTATGAGATGATTCACGAGCATGCAAAACTCTGGCTGTTTCAGCGGTGAGTGAATTTATTTTGGTTTATTTAACGTTCCTGACTGGTTGAAGAAATTAACAGATATGTCTTTGATTGGCTACATTGCGCAACGCTGTAAAAACACATTAGATAGTTTTCCAGATATTTTCATCGCTTGTGCTTTCATTTGAGGGTATTTAGCACCGTCTAGTACCCCCGTACAACTGGGCCTGCGCTGACATCGGGATTCCATGACTGATAATATGGGGGGCAACTTGCATGTTTTGGAAGGCACTATGAATGCTGAAAGGTGAAAAAGGTTTTAGAGCAACACATGCTCCCCTCCAGACGATGTATATTTCAGCAGGACAATGCAAAACCACATATTGCAGCTATAACAACAGCATGGCGTTGTAGTAGAAGAGTCCGGGTGCTGAACTAGCCTGCCTGCAGTTCAGATCTTTCACTTATAGAGAACATTTGGCACATCCTTAAACGAAATCTATATCAGGCAAGAATGGGACCAAATTCCAACACCAAAACTCCAGAAACTCATAACCTTGATGGTCAGACGTCTTCAAACTGATTTGAAAAGAAGAGGAGATGCTACATCATGGTAAACATGCCCCCGTCCCAACTATTTTGAGACCTGTAGCAGGCATCAAATTTGAAATGAGCTCATTTTGTGCATAAAAAAAAAAAAAACATTTATGTTATCTATGAATAAAATATTGGCTTGTGTGTTTTTAAATTATTTTAGTTTTCATTTTATTAAAAAAAAAACAAAAAAAAAAACATCCCAACATTTCGGGTTGTGTGTATGTGTATATATATATAGATATATATGCATGTATATATATATATATATATATATATATATGTATGCCACTTTGCTTTGTAGATCAGTATCGGCATTAAATCTGCCTTAAAACCCCACTTTGATCAAATACTAGTAACATCCAATGATGAATCATTTAAAACAATACCAGGATCATCTATAGAGAAAGTAAATGTCCAATTTGTTTCACTTTGTTGAACCAGATTACCATCATAACTGGACAGTGACCACTAAAAATGAACAATTCTTTTTGGTCTTCCCCAGACTAGTTTTTCACTGACTGTTTTCCTTTCCCTGTTCCATTCGTTAGATTCACTCTTCCAAGAACAAGAACTGCTGAGAACACACGGTCTGTATTCTTTATCATCCTTTTTTATTTTCCCCTCTCCGAGTCGAGGAAAAACTTTTGGGAATGTTTGAGACCGTCCGTTTGAGAGTGTAACTGAGGACTCTTTTTAAATCTGTCAGCGTCTAATTTCAGCCATGAGACCCCAATTAAACCCTGTGCCGAAACATTTTCCGCATACGGCGTGAGCACCTGCTGATTATTAATATGTCCAGTTGTATATCAGAGGATGCGTGCATGAGGAATTCATTCCCCGTGGACCTCAGGAGCGGACAGGTGCTTCACAGCTGCTAAAATGGAATTCCAGCGGCTCAGAACTTATTTAAATCACAGACGAACGGAGTCGCTGCTTTTAGTTCTGACCTACTCAGTTTAAAATTTACACCCCGTGATTCCCATGTAGCTCTACAGGAATCCCATCATTGTTTTCTGCCGTAAGAGATTTGAATAGACCTTTCTTTAAGACCAAGCTTTTGGCCATCTTCCAAACCCATTGTTGTGTGTTTTATATTTAATGTTTCTTCATGTCATCTTAGATATTACAATTTGGAGCAGAAGTTATGTTTGAGACTTAAATTAAATAAATGAAATATTCCATTAATTTCTATAAACCTCCAGTGATGGGACCCAAACGGCATCCAGAGCTCAAGTGTGACGGGTGTGCAGCCCGAATCCATTACGACAACTTTCCTGCTGTTGATGCTTGTTTGCTGGCAGTCAACACTGAAGTGTTTTGGCAGTCTGATGGTCTCAGGTTGCACTTATTTTCTGTGTGAGGTCTACAGATGGTTTTGAAATGCTGCCCGAATCCTCCCCCGTTGAAAAGCAGCGATATTATTGCGGCGCAGCACAATTCATCCCATTCCTTACGTCTGGAGATGTTGCATCAGTGTCTCTTGGGGATTGTCTAGCTTTACAACCCTCGTTGCAAAATATTTAATAGGGAGGATTTAGACAACCTCAAATGATGGAGTTGAATTTTCCTATATTGTTTATGGAAAACAATTGTCTTTGCGTATTTTAGTCATCCAAGTGATGTACACAGGATTGTATTGTTGTTTCCTTACAAGATGTTCCGCAACAAGTAATGCCATGAATTTATTTAAGCAACTATTTGTGGTTGAAAAATTAGTTGTGGGTGAAAAATTTTATTTGTGTGAGCCATGTGAGATTTTTATCATATTTAAATCAGATTTTGTTTTATTGAGTGCAGCTATTAGTCCGAGTGCCCTTGGACTTTGAGCTCATGTAATATATAAGTCTGTTTTGCAGAAATAATAGAAATTCTTATGAAATAATTATATTGATAAATATAATTATATTTAATATAATTTAGAAATGTATAATAATTACACATATTTAGTATATATATATATATATATATATATATGCACACACACACTCATATATTTAATTCATAAGGATTTTGTCCATTTTTTAAAATTATTTAATAATTATTTACTTACAAATGAATTGTTTTTAATACATTTTATTAATTAAAGGAAAATGTTTTTGTGGGACAGATTTAAGGATAAACAGTGCTGGATACCACTATTTAAGCTGATTTCTATTGTTTATATTTCACATTGTATAGCATTTAAACAATGTTTTAGGAGCAATTCACCTCAACAAATTCCTTATTTGGATCAATTTCATCGTCAACTTCAAGTTCATTACGGTTTTCATGTACCTTCCCACAGCTGTAGGATGGCGTGTCTAGTCCTGAGTCATATCTCGACACGGCTCTGATTTCCTGGCTATCATGGCCTACAGGAACTTCACTCTCTGCTCAGTCCATAGTAAGTGGCTGCCATTTCCTCCCTTCTACTGCCTGGCCTCGGGGTCCTGGAGAGGGAACTGCCCATCACCACAGGATATGTGTAATCAGCTGATAGGGGAACCATCAGAAGATCTGGCCACGAAGGGTAGATGGCACCCTCTAACCCAAACAAATGTCACCGGAAATGAACACTGATGACTGTCATTTAGCAGGATCAAGCAAAGGGGGGGTGAAAGCTTTACAGCTGCTCATGCAGAAGTTCAAGGTGAGCCACTGAGAGATTGTTCCTACTTTCATAAGGAAATTCTGGGTTAAGGTCATTCAGCAGCACTTGTGGCATAATTGGCAAAAATTAATTTCAAATCGTCCCTCCTTTTCTAGAGAAAAGGCGAATCTGCCTTGAAATGAGACACAATGGAAGTGAATGGGAGAGATTTGTAAATGTTTAAATCACTCACTCTTTCAATAGTATATCCACAAGATGTAAACAAAATGATAACTTTAAAATGAAAAAATTACTTTCCGTGCAAAGTTATAGACAATTTTGCAATTTACTCACCATTACAATGGTGTAAACTCTAAACCGACTGTAAAAATATGGATTTGAACTGCTTTACTGAACAGAAAGGCCCCGATATAGGCTACTTCAAACGAAGTTCGTTTTCGTTATTTGTTTGGGGCCAAAAAGAAGTTTGAAAAGGCTGAGGGACAGTATACTTTTTTCGAACATTCCAACAGCCCCGCGCTTCTGAAGGCGGGCTGTAGATTAATGCAAACACGTGTCGCGACGCTCGCGTGTATGCCCTAAACACAACAACAATGCAATGAAGGTGTATCTAGGCATTTTATTAAACTGGATAAATTATTACATGTTTTTATATTTTATGTGTTGTCATAATTTGATAAAAACAAAGGTTTATTATTGTATGTTCTTTTGGCATTTCATTTATTGTATACCTTTTAAATTTGCTTATTGAAAGAACAGCAGCAGCAGCAGTATGGTGTAACATTTATTTGAAACACATGTATTTGGTAGCCTACTTGCAACCTTATATGCGCCGAAACGTTCCCAAATCTGATCCACCGTCCGGCGGTTCAGCATCCATTCCCCCAACCTGAGTTTTTGTCTCGACAGAAAGTCCGCCGCTAGGTTCAGGACCCCTGGGACATGGACCGCTCTCAGGGACAAGAATCTGCCCTGTGCCCAAAGAAGCAGCCGACGCGCATGCCTGTTCAGGGTGCACGATCGGGAGCCCCCCTGGCGATTGATGTGAGACACCACCGCCATGTTGTACGTCCTGACGATGACGTGAGAGTGCGCCAGGAATGGAAGAAAGTGAGTGAGAGCTAGGTGAACCGCTCTCAATTCCAGACCATTTATGTGCCAGGCCAGGTACTTGCCTGACCAAACACCGCAAGCTGGCCTTCCCTCGAAGACCGCCCCCCACCCTGAGAGGGAAGCATCCGTCGTTATCATTTGGCGACGGCAGACTAACCCCATATTCACTCCTGTCTGGAGAAAATTGAGGTCCCGCCACACTAAGAGGGAGCGAAGACAGGCGCCTGATACTCTTAGTAGGCGGAGGGACGGCCAAGAGGGGTGAATACCAAGGGACTTCATCCACCAGAGGAATGGTCTCATATGGAGCAGCCCCAAGGGAAGAACCGGGGAAGCCGCTGCCATGAGGCCCAGGAGCCTGCGACACAGGCCCACTGACACGCGACGGCCTAGCCTGAAGCGGGCCGAGCACGACTGGATGCTTTCCACCCGAGCAGGGGCCAGACGGGCCTGCATCGAGGTGAGTCCAGACAGACCCCCAAAAATGTGGTCTGCTGGGCTGGAGGGAGCACGCTCTTCTGGCCATTCAGCCGGAGGCCAAGCGCGCGAAGGTGGAGAAGGAGAGAGTCCCTGTGACGAATCACCTGCTCCCTGGAACTGGCTAGAACGAGCCAGTCATCCAGGTAGTTGAGGATGCGGATGCCCTGGAGCCTCAGCGGGGCTAGAGCCGCATCCATACACTTGGTAAACGTCCTTGGGGCCAGAGCTAGCCCAAAGGGAAGAACCTTGTATTGGTAAGCCTTTCCCCCGAAGGCGAACCTGAGGAACTTCCTGTGTCTCTGAACCACCTGGATGTGGAAGTAGGCATCCTTCAAGTCGACAGTGACGAACCAGTCCCCCCCTTGGACTTGGGAAAGAATGCTCTTGAGCGTCAGCATCCTGAATTTCCCTCTGTAGAGAGAGTAATTCAGCCTGCGCAGATCTAGTATAGGACGCAAACCCCCATCCTTCTTCGGGACTAGAAAGTAACGGCTGAAGAAGCCGTGGTTTAGGTCCGAAGAGGGGACCTCCTCTATTGCCCCTTTGAGCAGAAGCGAGGAGACTTCCTGTTCTAGGACAGAAGCCTCGTTGGCGCTGTTCACAGCAGTAAGAAGAACCCCGTTGAAACGGGGGGGGGGGGTTGCGTGCAAATTGGAGTGTGTAACTGAACTGGATCGTAGGCGACACTCCCGGCAGGTCCCTCCAGGCATGGAGGAAGGCCGACAGAGGTAGCGGAGTGGAACATATCAAGGGGGATACCAACACGGTGTCCCTGCTTTGAACGTCCCCCTGAAGGGAGGGACATGTATCTGGCCGAAGCAGAGGAGAACTCACAGCGTCCTCGTGAACGGAGGCATGACCTAATGAGGCCATAAAGGCAAGGGCAGGAGATACTGGCACGGGGGGAAAGCGCTGGTCGTCCCTTACCGCGTGTACAATGTCTGCAGCCTGCAGCAACTCTGAGGGGAGAAAACCTGAAGTGTCTCTTACTTTCAATGGTCGCCGAAGAGGGGAAGTGGCCTGCGCTCCTCGAGACGTCACTACCGGCGAGGATGGCGCAGTTGGCGGAGGAGAGCATCTCAGAGACGGACAGAAACGTTTTAACGGTCCGTCGCGATCCAACGAGGCGGGGGAAGCTCTCCTCTTCCTGATACTCATATCAGGAGCGACCCGAAGAAGCCGCCGCGGGGGGCTTGTTCGGGCGTTTTAAATCTACCCGCTTGCGGGGGCGTTGGCGAGTAGCGGAACGACCACGGGCTCCCCAGACCGTGTACAGTGGGGGATGCACCGGATCGCGATCACTCACTCTACCGACTGGTTCCCTTCTGGGGGCCGGGCGCTCCCTAGAGGATGAGGCAGAGGCAGAGGTAGAGGCCGGTTCGCGTGCACGACGTGGCATGAACTGCTTAAACGCAGCTGACTGCGTTTTAGCAGCCCTGAACTTATCGACTACGGTGTTAACCGCGTCACCGAATAAGCCAGACCTGGAGATCGGGGCGTCAAGGAGGAAAGCCTTCTCCTTTTCCCTGATCTCCGTCAGATTCAGCCACAGGTGGCGCTCAGCCACCACCAATCCTGCCATACTGCGCCCAACCGCCCGCGCTGTATGCTTAGTAGCACGAAGGGCCAAGTCGGTAGCCCTGCGAAGCTCCTTAACAGCCTTGGGGGTCACACCATCCCCCTCATCCATCTCCTTCAGTACCTCCGCTTGGTAGGCCTGAACGATGGCCATAGTGTGGAGAGCCGCACCTGCCTGTCCCGCTGCCATGTAGGACTTACGCGAGGCTCGTCCGGCCAATCTAAGCTCAACTTCTCAGTGGCGCGCGCCAAAACGTCCACGAGTTCAGTATAGGCCGGAGAAGGCCGCGCCTCCTGGCCGCTAGGCGGGAGAACGTCGAGTGACGCGGCTCCGAAGTCCTCAGAGTCGGAGGCCGCAGTATATAAAATATCCTCCAACCCGAAGGAAACGGCTTCCCGTGCCTCCGGGCTGGGTGCAAGACAGCCGCGAGAAAACTGGACCGGAGAAATTGCGCGGTAACGCCCAGGCGATGGAGGGAGAGAAAGTGAAAACTGCTCACTCTCCATAGCCTCGAGCTCCGCATCCGAACTCCAAGCCCCGGCTTCGCGGAGGGAGGAGGCCTCCGGAGCAGCGCGGCGGGGGAGAACGGCAGATTCTCGATCAAAAACCGCGAGTCTAGCGCGCAAGGTTTTAAGTGCAAAATTCTCGCAGTACTTACAGTTAGAAATGCCAAAGATAGCATCTCGCGCGTGGGCCAGGCCCACACATCTGATGCACTTACCGTGCTGGTCATCACTCGCGATGAGGTGAGAGCACGGCGGTTGGCACCGAATAAAGTCCATTCCACTCACCACTAGGAGAATAACAATTCCACAGATGCAGTCGCTGATGTGGAAAGAATCCCAGACTAAAACATCGTCGAGAAAATGGGCCAGAAAAACCGCGAGAAGCGAACGCTTCTGAAGAGAGGAAAATCTGAGGGGTAAGATGGCACGATCGCGGGTCTATTTCACTCACGTATGACGTAGGGGCGGCATCTCGCGCCATCAGCCAATAAATTGGCGTGATTCTATAAGGGCTTCAGACAATCGTCACACCTGGGGGTGTTCCCATTGCGTAAACTACGGAGTGTTGAGTGAACCTATGAAAGAGAACTTGCATGTGATGTTTCTCTACGTCGCTTTTTGCATAACTCCGGGTCGTCGATACCAAGTTTCGTTGCGATTTCTTTCTAGGAATTAAATGCTTTCTCTGAATCTTTGAAGTCTCTCTGCGAGCGATTGTACAGGTGTGGATATATTTGTGGCAGCTCAGCTATTTGACACAGTGTATTTATGTTCCTAGTGACTTGGAGATGTTGTTCTCCTGCCTGACCACCGTTGAATGAGAAATGAACCGGGGAAAAAAAATTGCACGTCAAAGAAGGCAGAGTTCCCAAACCCACCCACCGATTGCGTAATTGCCACGGACCACTGGTAGCTCAAAGGTGTTTAGGAGCCAAAACGAACTCCCCCAGAAAGTTTGCTTTGGTCAGCTGTTTCGAACTGCCAAAATGAACACAAAACGAATTTCATTTCGGCCTGATTTTGACGTCATATCAGTTCGTTCTTCGATTTTGTTTGAAGTATATCGGGGCCTGAAGAATTAATGTAAGCAGAGCTGGGTAGAGCCTACTTACAAATTGTAGTCCATTACTGATTCCAAATTACACTTAAAAATTGTAGTTAGAAACAGAATCCATTACACATTTTAGGTAATATAGTCGGACTACTTTTAGATTACTTTTGACCTAATTCATTTATCACATTGATTTAAATAGGATAATATTGTACCATATTGGCATAAAAATACAAAAAGTCAGAAAATATATTTCATATGTTGTTATTAACAACAAGAAGTGTATTAAACACTATATTACGTCAAGGTTTCCCAAACTGGGGTTTGTGAAGGAACTGCAGGGGGGTTATGAGTGTAATGAAAAGCTAATAATTAATTAAATCATAAAATGTTAAATTAAAATGAATCATTATAAATCATTTAAAATAATAAAAAAAAACTGCAAAGAAAATTAAATAGTTATATTTGTTTACCTCCATGTCATGTGACCATAACTAATGTCAGAGAACCAATGAACACGCAAATGTGATACTTAATTATTAAAATATTCATTTTAAAATTCATTTTGTATTTCAAGTAAATATTAAGGGAAAGAGGATAAGATGACAAAAAAGTTAGTTAATTAATCTAATTACCAGTACTTAATTTTTGGAATTTGATTACGTAATCCAGATTACATGTACTCAGTGTAAGTGTGTAAGTGCTTTTATAAAACACAAGGTTCATGCTTTTGCTAAAAAAAATCAGCCCCATTCACTTTCATTGTAAATATAAAAAATGCTTTTTTTTTTGTAACCAAAATTTTGTAAAAAAAAAAAGATTATTGGAGTACATTTTATAAGAAAATACTCTTTGAGTCCTTCTACTTCACATTTCACATTGAATTCAATGTGTTACTTGCCGTTTCTTTGTAATTATTTGTGAAATTTATAGCAACTTCTGAGTGAAAATTCTTTCAATGTAAATCCTACACTGTTTTTCTTTGTCAACGTGCTATTAATTACCATCAGGAAACGTATAGCACACGTTTCCCCTTCAGCTCCTTTCTTATAATCGCAGTGCTTCGGTCGGATGGGAAAACAGGCTTGTTTCATGGTTGCCACGGAGAGAGGGGCCCAAACAGAGGAGATGTGATTCGATACACGTTTATTTTCTCCAGCTCGCATCTCCCTCCTCAACAGGGGCGCGCTTTTGAGCGGACGTCTTGCGAAGGACAGGCGTGTCCATGACTCTCTTCCAGGGTATTTTCCAGCCGCCATGTTGACTTGGCCCGACGACAGCAGAGTCGACAGCAAATGAATTTAGAGCTTGTTACGGAAAACACTCCGGCTGATCAAGAAAGAAAACAGGGAGAGGATTCCCGCCTGACAGACGTCAGCGATGGTGTAACCTTGGCGTGCATCTTTGTGCGTGCAGAGTGTCGTCAAAATGACTGAGGCTTATCTGGAGATGCTCCAGGCCTGACGCAGAGCTCTGAACTGGGGGTGCAAAAGTTGGTGGAGAACGTGGGCATGTGTTTCAATCACGACCACACCAGAGGGTTGCCAGAGTTCACCTGCAGGTTGCCCTCATGGTTTTTAGGCCACAGCGGGCCTGCAGACCGTCTACCGTCAGTGAGGAACCGCCAATATAGTCCAATGGGGGTCACCACAGGCAGCCGAATGCCGTAATGAAGCCCATATGTGGACGCCACAAGCATCTTGATAAAATTGGCTGCTATCCCCATATTCTTTTTCTCTGGCTTTCTCTTCCCTCTTTCTATGAGCCTGCTGAGAGCAATTATCTTTCCTCCACCTCTCCAATGCAGCAATGAGTCCTCTCAGAAGAGACATCACTTTTGTCTTCTGTCTGTCTTCTGTCAATTCTGTCCTGTCTCAGCTCAGTCAGATCTTAAAGTACCTTCATAACACAAAGAGACAAGCGCCAATGATGAATAAGTGTATGTTCATACCAAGGACGATAACTATAACTCACCCTCATGTCGTAAGTCCCTTGTTCATCTTCGGAACACAAATTAAAATATTTTGAACAATGTCCTTACTAACTTTCTAGGCCTTGAACATGGTAGTTGCTTTGTTGACTATACAGGGTCAGAAAGCTCTTGGATTTCATCAAAAATATCTTAATTTGTGTTCCGAAGATGAACAAAGGTCTTACGGGTTTGTAACAACACGAGGGAGAGTAATTAATGACCGAATTTTCATTTTTGGGTGAACTATTCCTTTAAGATATAGGTTTAAAAATGGCTCTGAATTGAAAAGAATAGCAGAGTCCACACCACAACTATAACAATAATGGCACAAAGAGACAATATTGTTGGAATCACTTTCAGAATTATTTTCTTTCTCCATTTGATGAAAAATAAAAACATTAACAGCCAATCAGAATCCATCCTGCTTTAAAGAGCCTAAGCATTTGCAAATGGCAGGTGATAAAACTATGGTGCATGCTTATAATAAACATTATACTGCGTTGGTGTGGATGTTAGTATAGTTATCTTTACAGTTATCATTCTTGATGTAACATGAATTAAAGGGAGAGTAGGTGATTTAGTTCAAAAGCCTTTTTGTTATGCTGGTTGAAACTCTTCACATCCTGATAGCAATCACAAATTTAAGTAGTCTAAATGTATTTATAGGTATTTAAATCATCTGTGGAAGGTGTAGGACCATAACATGTTTGTCCAACCATATTCCTCAGTGCATTCAACCCTCCACCAATGCAGTCTCTCATCATGTTGCTGGTTAGCTCCTGGTCTACCTGTGCATGGTCATGTGTTTTGGAGGAGGCATGTCTATGGAGAGTGACTTGCAGGGAGGGAAGGATATTATGCTTTGAAAGTTAACTTGCTAGTGCTAGCCTCTCTGATATCACCTACCATACCTTTAAGAGTGTTCATGATAAAGAAAAATCTAGTTTAAATGTGTCAAGCTCTTAGAAATATGATTAAAAGAAAAACGTCAGTCACTTAGTGGCATAACCAATAAGGAAGTTTTAAAAAGAAATAACAGTTTGCCTACATGTGTGTTTGTATCTTCATGATTTTTTTTACATTTCAAGTAAAAAAGTATTTTTACAAATATAATGAATTATTCATTCAAAAATAATAATGAAGTTTTTGAAGAGTCGCACCACATGATGTTGTCTCTTTCTGTATATTTTCAATATTTATTTAATATTTTAATATATTATAAAATGTATATAGTTAAATATATATTTTTTATTTAAAAAAAAATTATATGGGGGGGAAAAGTGTAATGCTCCCAACAGCCTGACACATACGATGGGAATAGCAACTGGAACTACAACTGTTTGTCATTATATCTGTCCAAACTTAGCATACTTCCATGGCCTTCAATAGCTTCAAATCCCAATCCAAACTCATCTCATTCACCTCCAATCTGAAGTCGTGAGGAATGAACTCTGTAAACAGAACCTGTGCACCTATATAAATGTGTCCAAAAGTCTACAATTAATTTCATTGTGGATACTTCTCCAACTCATACGACCAACTTTGCAGAGTAAGTCGGCACAGCTCATTCGTTTTATAATTGACATTAACTACCCTAGTCTCTTACCAGGTTCTCTTCCAGGAATACAATCATAGCTCCTGCTGGAGGAATCGCTCCTTTTCTTCCTCTGGAATGTATCGTTCCTGAATATGGGTCCTGGGGGAGTAATCGAAAAGTATGGGTATATTTCAATAAACAATTGCAGCAGATGCCGAGTGCTGGGCCAGCTATATTCCAGCCCCTTGTTTCATGGATGACGTGAGACATTAATAAAAGACAGAAACACTTGACGAGCCACCATTCAGAATTTTTTTCAGGTGGTCTGTTTGGGCACTTAACCTTTAAATGTTATTGTACTGTTCTATCCGTTGCTCAGCAATTGCTATTGATATACAAGACAGCGAAATCCCCTCACTATATCCACGGTAATGAAACGTCCTATGGCTAAAGTGACGTGATGTGCATGATATTGTTTTAGAGGCTGTCGTAAAAGTCCAGCCATTTCGCTGCAAGAGAGTATCATTTCAACCGGATTCCTAAAGGTAATTTAAAACCTTCTTCTCCATCTCTAACAAGAGATTTGCATCTTCAGAGAGCATTGCGTGGCAAAATTTTGGATATGTTTCTTAATACCCCCTTTAATATAATCCCTGTTGGCTGCCTGTTTGCTTTAGTTGGATTACAGTAAATGAGCTTCAGGTTGCTATTAGGTAATAACAAGCTTTAACATCTAAAAGCACCTCATGGAGAGCCTTGGCTCACTGTTCATGCTGTTTTTGCGGGCCAATTATTAATGATTTCATATCATACCAGCTATGATTATATTTCAGAGAGATCATAATGCCATGATCTGCTAAAAAGGTTATTTTAAAATGATTAGATTGAGGGACACAACCATTTTTGTTGAAAATACATCTAGTTCATTAAAAATGAATATTTGCTGAAAATGTGCTCACCCTCAGGCACATAAAATTCATCATTAAGATATTTTAACTTTAAACATCACTTCTGACCAAAATATCAGTCCATAATCCATTATAATGATTCCTCTAGTGAAAAAAAATAAATAAATCCATCCATCCACTGCTGTCCAATCACTTCAAAATGAACCAACATATTTGTTAAGAACTGTTTTCACTTGTAAACAGTGCTTGCTCTGTGCATATTTCTCTCCTGATTCAGACAACTTTTTAAGAGGACTATTATGAATGAAGACTAGTATTTTAGCTGAAAGTATATTGTGTATTTGTGTTGCATTCGATCTGCATTTCAGATATGTGTTTCAGAAGCCACAAGATGCTAATAAGGTGTGGCGGTGGTTCAGGATGTGGGCTTAAAGCTCAAAGACTGTAGATTCAAACTCAGCTACAGATGACTCATAAACAAGAGAAATACAGAGATTTAAAACGTTTTTTAACTGTATGTATTTCGCTGTTCCCAAACCTAGAGAGCTGCCTATATACAAACTCCATAAAAATTGTGATTACATGGTAGACGCATGTCGCTAAGCTAACACAGTAGCTATTAGCAAAAGACACAAATATTGGGTAAGATAAAAGTATATTAAGAGTCAACATTTCTCATCTCCTATCTTTGTTTTATTCTTTTTCAGGACTTATTAATTAGCCTCCATAGGCATCTCACTACGTTTTACTTTTGTTTGACTAGCTGTCTATTATTTAACTGTTTCTAACTGCTACCAGATTGTTTACATTTCAGCAATTAAGTCTTGAATTGTATTGGCACATGTGTCCTGGCACACATATATCATGATGCATGTATATATATATATATATATATATATATATATATATATATAAACAATCAAAACTAATTTTTTATGTTATATATTTTTTCCAGAAACAGATCAAGAAACGCTCATATTGAATCCAAGTTTCCAAGTTTATCTAATTTCTATGGCAGCATCACAAAGTATTTCAAACAAGCTAAGACCGGATGAACATATGCACTCTATTTTAAAGTTTACCACAAAGTAAACAGTCAGTAATCTTCATTGTACAGGCTGGCAGGTGTGGTGCATTTCTTGCTAATGTCTCTCAATGCAGGTAAGCATGCAGTGAGAACTTTTAGCGTGACAGCTGCCTGTTTCCTCAAACAGTTCAATATGCTAGTGGCTGTATGATCTTTAGCATGTTATCATGTTAAATACATATCCTCTTTGTGCATTTTAACAAAACAGATGTGAGACAGGTCCCGCTTGGAGGAGTCCACTGCATTTACAGCTCACCGAGTGAACGGTGCCAAAATCTGCATTCGGCATGCGGTTCTCGTGAGTCTTTGCATGCAAGCGCTTACATAGCTGTAGTTTATTCTGTTTTAGTCCTTTTTAAAGTCCGGCATGAAAGTCACTCAAATGTACTTTGTTCTGACACACTGATTTGATTTTCATTGCCTGCAAGTATTTGAGCATGCGAGCCACGCTGTTAATACAATTTGACTGAGTTGTTTTAGAAAGAAGATGAAAACAATGTCACATCTAAGTTAATGTATAATATATATATAACTAAAACAGGGTAAACATCTGGGTAAATTTGTTGTAACACAATTTCTAAATGCATTAACCTTACTTTTATGGCAAAGTAAAAATGTATTTTTTTTAGCTTCGTCTTGCTTAGTTGAAGTTACGTTAATCGTTAGTATCAGTAATCCAGCGCAATAATAGTAGATCTGTCTTTGATGGATGGTTAGAGAGATATGGATGGGTAGACAAATGAGTAGATAGATAGATAGATAGATAGATAGATAGATAGATAGATAGATAGATAGATAGATAGATAGATAGATAGATGGATGGGTGTATAGAGAAATGGGAAGATTTCAGACAGACAGACAAATAGTAGATAGATTGGTAGATAGATAGACAAAAAGGTAGATATAGATTTGCTATATAATGGGTTTACTTGTATCATCTGTTAGCTGTCATCTGTTAGGTGTGAAGATGTGATGTTGACAGATGTTATTGTTATTTACACGCACGAGTTGTGCTCATTATGGAAGATTCGTTGCTCTGCAGGCGATGTATTTCACTTATTACCACTCAATTAATCCGCTGACAAGAGCTGCACCCAATTGTTCAAAGTCATACAAACGAACACAAACCTTTCTGTATCGTGTCAAACTACCACAGAGATAAAAGCTGAATGTTTATTTCTGAATTCACCCATCAAAGTACTTAGTGAAAGCAATCTGTCACACTCACGTCACTGATTTCTCACGATAACTGAGCGAAGCGCTATTGTTGCAGCTTTTATTCCGCTGAGTCACAGACAGATGGACTTACAGCTACTAACACAACAAACCTGTTGCTCTATTGACCCCTACATAAATCTCTTCTACTGCCAGCAACAGGGGGCTACCAAGGTGTATTCAGGTGTGTCTGGGCCTTACTGAGGATAACACATGTGGGACAAATGATTAGGACTCCCACAATCCCCTGCGGAGCGCCTGTCTCAGGTGTGTGTTTGGGGATAAACAAACACTCTCTTTGTTTCCCAGCAAATGTTGATCGATCTAAATCAAAGTCTGGACTTGGATAACAATGCTACTATTTTGAAACAGCAATATATATATATATATATATTTTAAATTTATCAGTTAAAGTTTGTTGAAAAGTCTGAATGATATTATTTTCTTTATTTTTATTAATTTTCTTTTTTTTTGAGCATAACCTAGAAGCCTCTTTCTCTAAAGCAAGCACTAAATCTACTATTTTATTTATTTATCTTATTTATTCATTCAAGTTCATTTTAAGTTATATTTTTAAGTCTAAAAGTTTTTTTCTGTTTTATATACATTTATTTTTATTAACGTTTTTTGAGTGTAATGAACCCTTTCTCCAGTACTTTATTTTATTTATTCATTTGCATTTTTTAAGTCACAATACAATTTTTTTAATAACATTTTTTTCATAAATTTTTTATGCCTTTTTTCTAAAGCAATCACTGATTTTTTATTATTATTTTCTTTTTCTGAACAGCGTCTAGTTATGTTGTCTTTTTATTAACAGATATTTTATATTAATCAAGAAGATAGATGTGTATTTATTCATTCTCAGTTTTTTTTATTATATTAACATATATTTTTATTTTTGTATGTTTTAGTTAAACTGAGAAGCAAGAAGAAATCACTGAATCTAATATTAAGATTTTTTTTAAAGCTATTTATTATCAATTTAGCTATTTATTGATTTTTTTTAATTATATATTAATTTATTATTTTTATTATCAGAAGTGTCTTTCTCTAAAGCAACCACTGAATTTATTTTATTTATTAATTTTATGTTTTAATTATTCTTAATTTTTTATTATATTAACATTTATTTAAATTTTATTTAATTTAATTATTATTTAATGTAACCGAGAAGCTTCTTTCTCTGAAGCAATTGCTGAATCTCTATGATGACAGAAAATAACACAAAACTCCTTTGATTAAAACGTTTGGACCACCATCGCTTCAGATTTATCGCCAGAGTCATCCACTGGGTTATAAATCTCACTGAACCCCTTCAAATGTTCCCGATGTATTAAGCAGTTACTGCTAACCTTTGCAAAATGGATCGTTTCAATGTTTCAGCTTGATTTACTCCTTTGTGATGCAATGTTTTGTAATTGTGAAAGGTTAAAAACTTCGCAAATCATGTACAAGGTAACTGCTCATCGGAGACCGGCTTGTCCTAAAAAATACTCATGTGATAAAGACGGTTGGCAAGGCAAGGTGAGTTATAACAGCATTTATCCTCTGCAAATGTTGCACAAGCCTCGAGTAAAATCATTTTAGAAAGAATAGCCTGCGGTTTCTTGGCCCCAGGTACTTTTCGACCTCCAAATAAGATCGAAAGACTTCACCTAACATTTGTAAAACTGTCTCATGAAGAATAACCTGCAGTTAAACAGCCAGCCTGTTCATCTCCACTCCTGACCTGCTTTAAACCCGTCTTTTTCAAGAGCGATTTTTCAGAGCCACAACGCAGGTTTTTAATTTCTTTCCTCATGATGGCCCTCAACTCGAGACTGAGACGTCAGCTAGCATTTTCATTTTTGCCTAGCTCTGACAGCATAAATGGATGGACAAAATGGTGACTAGATGGATGGCTGGTTGGTTGGCTGGTTGGCTGAATGGATGGATAGATGGACAAAATGGTGAATAGGTGGATGGATGGCTGGCTTGCTGGATGGATGGATGGATGGATGGATGGACAGATAAAATGGTGAATAGATAGATAGATGGAAGATGTGTAGGCAGATAGGTAGACAAACGCATGGCTGGATGGATGCATGGATAAAAGGGAAGATAGATTAATAGACAACAGTGTGGATAGACAGACAGACAGACAGAGAGACATAGATAGATAGATAGATAGATAGATAGATAGATAGATAGATAGATAGATAGATAGATAGATAGATTTTGCTTGCCCTTTCATCTTCGCTCCTGACCTGCTTTAAACCTGTCTTTCAAGAATAATTTTCAAAGGCCCAGCACAGGCCAAGCTTTTCATTTCTTTCCTCACGACAGCCCTCAACTCACGACTGTGACGTCAGCTAGCCTTTTCATTTTAGCCTAGCGCAGCACGGCCTAAATGCACCGACAGCAGCGCTTGTATATGATTTTCCTTCAAATTGCAGACTCTGTCAACACTTCAATGGCGAGTTACTAACCTAAAATGACATGCTTGTCTCAAATAGTGTAATTAGATGATTGGGGGGTTTGCGTGTGTTGTTTAATGTGTGGCCTATGAGTGTGACAGGATGGAGGGGGATGCTGTGGGGTTTTGGTCGGCTGATGTTGACATGTGGTGCTCCAGTGTAGAGCGTGATCATCTGCCAAGGTCTGCCAGAGTGAGACTCATGTTGAGTTTCTTATTCACTCCCACGTGTCTTACTCAACAGTGACCTTAAACCGGCTGGGATGAGTCGCTCTGGAAGGAATGCAGGTATGGCACCTTCGTCTAGACGCCAAATTTTGCTGATACCACGTCTGCTGGTTTCCCAGATCTCCTGCAAGGCTTTCATTCCCGGGTCAAGCTCCATCCTCTGAGGGCTCACAGACAGGTGTCTTACAGCCAAGCTAAGATTGGGGCCCACTAGCAGGCCTCAGTAAACATACAAGGAGGGTGCAAAATGCCTTTAAAATTACTTTAAAAAGTAATTGAGTAACTTCATTTTTTATTTATTTTAGATTAATTTATTTTAAACTTACATTAACTAAAATGCCAACATACATATATATATAAAAGTTAACAAAGTTAAGAGTTAAACTTTTAACAAAGTTAAAATGTTATACAAAGTTAACATGTGCAGCATATTTCTTAATTTGTAACTTTACAAGAGTGGCCCAGTGGCTTTAAAGATAAAATTGTTATTAATTAAAATTTTATAATTATTATTTTAAAAATAAATATAAATAAAGATGATGATTCACTTTTAATTATTTATTTTGTATTTATTTAAAATGTAAATTTATTTTTAAATTAATTTAATAATGTATTTTAAATTAAAATAAATGTAAAAAGTGCAGCATATTTTTCTAGGAGGCCACACAGCACCTGTAGAATTATATATAAAAATGTATTTAAAGAGATATATTTATTCATTTTTAAATATTTAATATTAACTTTTATTTGGAATATTTATTAGAAATTTTATTTAACTGAAATGTCACCTGGTAAAATTATATTAGTGTAACGTATGTATTTCTTACACCAGAAATGTTGTCACTTTTCCTACAAACAACAAAACTATTTTTAAATTAATTCCTTAACGGATCTAAAAGGTTTATTTTATTTAATTAATTTTTTTTTAATTTTTTCACTTATTTATCAGAGTTATTTATCCATGTTCACTTTAAAAGTTGTAAGCTAGTTGATAAATCACCATTTATAGAGCCGAATAAGTAGCATGGTTAAGTTACAAAGAGTGCAGTTTGTAAGGCATTTTAATGCATATTACGTTACTAAAAAAGTTTGAAAACAATGTTTGTTATTTCCGCAGACATATGAGAAATCACATGTAGTGGGAGCTTGGAATATATACCTTGGCGTTACAAAGTTTGACCTGCACAAGTAAATGGTTCGTCGCGGCCCAGTGTTGAATTACGGTGCGAACAGCACAAATTGGCTGCTGGAAAAGTCTGTGCTGTTCAAGGACATGCACATGTGCATTAAAATGCGGCTTAAGAATCTGTGCTCATCTTTAAGATAAACTATTCTGGTGATCTTTGGTACTTTCATGAGACATTCTCAGTCTTGACGTAAGCTTTCATTCCCACTGCATATAGTTTCAATTTCAATTGGAAACGCATATGGGTCATTACACTTCACTGAAAGATAGTTTATGTGTGCTACACACTCTTGAATCAAGGCATTTGTGTAAAAATACTTTGCGGATCACGTGTTGATTTGCTGATACACCTGGAGCAATTCCAGACCAGGTGTTTGACGTACCGAGACATTCTGTAGCCTAATAGCGTGACAAAAGTCAACAAGATGATAAAACAAGTGCAATACTATGAATATTCGTAAGTGTAATCTTTGGTTGGTGGCCCAGGTAATTAATGTAGACTTTTACTGGAAGAACCAGAACAAGAACAAACAAATGTAACAGTTTCTCGTGGGAATCTTCAACACGGCGGCCACACGTTTGTTCTCTCAGCCTGTCGTGTAAAACGAGTTAAAAATCATACTAATATGGTTATTGGTTTGTGCTGAGGGAATAATATTAGTTTTTTGGCTCAATAAAAATCTATTTGTTATTCCAGTGATGTAAGGTGAGGTGGTCTCGGTCAGATTTTGTCCCGTTCGTCGTACAGCGTTCTTTTGAAGCGCACAATTTTCTGAGGGAAAATCAAACATGCACAGAATGTTCCTCGCTGTGCCGTGTTATTTTTCGATGTTCTTAGCAAGAGCTCATGTGTAGATCAAACTAGAGCTAATTCTCGGCTTCAGATTGTAGCAGAATTTGAAAAAACAAACAAAACGTATTGGAGTCCCCCCTCATACCTACTGTTATATTCCTGGTAGCAGGTCAAATGCCCACCGAGAGCCGCTGGATGTTGAGGGCTTTGTGTTGTTGGTGTAACTGAAGAACTAACGGACCTCCAACATAGGCTACAGGTGCAAGATGTGCCCATCTTTAACATCCATTTATTTTAGGCAGCCTTGCTCACCGTTGGCCTGGTTTCTACTTGACAGGCAAAAAAAAACAAACAAAAAAAAACAATGCAGAGCGCAGCTATTACAGGACAGACGGAAAACATGCTAACTGGATTACTCAGTGTCAACATGATTTTATCTTTTTTGATGTCTGAGATTGATTATGGTGAATAAAAAGAAGATGACATTCCAAACTGACTCGCAGACATCTGGTAAACAATACATGCAAAGCTAATCCGAGGCAAAGCTCCACGGGGAACATCAATGTGCAATAGTTGAGAATTCGCCTTCTCTGATTTTGCAAATCCAGCTGTGTGTATGAACATTATTAACTGTGTTATACTAACCACAAAAACATTAATTTTTATGACTATGGGCCTTCTTCTCATGATACTTACTGGACTTCTTAATTAGGGTATGTTTTCATTTTACATTATGATTATTGACCATTGATTATTTTACATATGTTATGTAATACATTTTATATATTGCACACACACACACACACGTTTTTTTTTTGTGAAAACTGGGGACATCCCAGTTATACTGTACAAACTGTATGTGCTATTGCCCTACACCTACCCTACACCTAAACTTAGCCCTCACAGGAGACCTTAGCCCTCATTTATACTTTCCCCCCAAAAAACTCACTCTGTATGATTTATAAGTGTTTTGAAAAGTGGGGACATGGGTCAATGTCCTGAAAAGTCACCTTCACCTTGCAATACCTGTGTCATACCTGTGTCGTTATACAAATTTATGTCCTCATTTGTCACAAAAACGCGCACACACACACACACATATATATATATAGCCTATCATATATCTAGGCCTATATTAAATCTATCGAAGTTAATTTATATATGCATATATAAATAATATAGTATAATGTGTGTGTATATTTATTTCTATAATTATATTAATATTAAAAGTGTTTATAAATGTTCAATATTTTAATACGGACAGTTTACAGGAAGTAACAACATAAATTGTGTGTGTGTGTATATATATATATATATATATATGTATATATATATGGTTTTTACATTTATTTCTATATATAGATTAATATGTTATATATAGAAGTGCATTATCTACATTATAATGTAAATTATATTTATATATGCATATAATTTTTTTTGTTAAAATATAGAACTATTTGTATGTGCATGATTCATCATTCCCAGACAACTATCTCTGCAGTGAACCGTGAGAGTTTTGTCGTATGAATTCAGGTTGATCTTGTTTTGTGCACCTTTTGGCTTTGACAGCTGCTCGCCCAGAGGGAGGAAAAGACCCACTTTCATCCTTGGATGTTCACCTGACCCTTTTCGTAATGTAATAAGGCTTTATTAATGTTTACAGTATTGGTTTTGCTTCAGAGAATCCTAGAAATTTGTCTTCCAAGCAGGAGGTTGTACTTTTGACCTCATATAAGGTAATATGCCATGATTAGTTTCACATGTGCTCTTTTTTTTCTTCCCCTCTTTTTGGGAACAAAATAATTGAAGAACTTTGGAAGTTTTTAATTCGGAGACTATTAAAAACAGTCTGTATTTTTGAACAGGTGTTTTTTGTACCAATAACTCTGGTCCTATTTATAATGGTATAACTTTCTGGTTTATTTAGTCATTTCTGAGTTATACAGGATCAGAGGTTTTCCTAAAGGCTGTGCAAGCAAAACATATGGACCACAAGGGCAAACTTAACAGTGAACGCTGGTTTGGCTCTTAAACCCATGGTGTCTGTTAAATAGCCGAGGAGTACTATTTCTTGCATTCTTGTGATATTTTGAAACAGACGTTCCCTTAATGTTATCAGGCTGTATGACTTTCTTTAACACAGCAGGTTTGGATTAAAACAAGCCTTAGTTCTAATCTGTTTTGGTCGAGATGCAGCCCACATCACAGTTTATCACATCCAATGAGAAACTCCTATTCAAATTGGGGGTTTAAAACAAATTCAGGCCTGAGGGAAGATGCTCTTGTTCTCAGCTGTCCCAGTTTAGTGGGAAAACAGTGTAAAAATGCAAGCCGTTAATCCTTGCCAAGGGCTGATTTGTAGCTGGGATTCACCTGTTCTTGACTAGCAGCTCAAAAGGGGACAGTTAACCCCAAAATGACAATTCTTTTATGGAAACAGTTTTTTAGAGGCTTGGAACAGCATGAGGGTCTGTAAATAAATGAAGAAATGTAGTCATACTGTGAGAAATAAAGTTGCATTTTGCAAATAAAACATTGCATATAAAGTAGCAATTTCGAGAAATTAAGCTTATTTATTTTATACATAATGCATATACTGTATAGATTAATTTGTATGTAAATTCATGCATAAAAAAAACGTGGTTACAAGAAAATATTTAATTACATTTATAACATTACATGTTATTTATTTATGTATCTTTCTAATATTATATATATTTCTTATATTATATATATTTCTAATATTAATATACATAGATAACGTCCAATTATATATATTGTCGATTTAAGTATATATAAATATTTATTTACATAAATACATCTGTATTTCACACATTGTGAGATATCTTTATATCTTTTTTATTCACTCCATTTTGGAGACATTGTATGGAAATAAGCAGTTAGAACAACTTCAAAATATCTCCTTTCATTTTCCACAGAAAAAAAGAAAGTCATTAGTGGTTTGGAGCGACATGAAGGTGAGTAATTGATGACCATTTTAATTATGGAGTAAACTAACCCTTTAATAACAGATGTTTGATCTACAATAAAGCAACTGGACTGTTTGTCCAAGCCGGACAGTGTTTCCACTGAATTGTTACGTGTATGGATCACTGAAAAGCTGCACCCTCAGTGAAGCGCACACACTGTCTTTTGATTGTTCCCAGCCTCTTAGAACTTGTTTGGCGAGAGAATGAGTTCAGATTAGAACAGGAATTAGCGCACAGCCACCACGATTACCTGTCTCAGGTAAGAACTGTCTGTACGTAGGTTCCACAATGGCCTGCGGCATCCGTGGCACAGCCTCGCATGATCTCTGCACAAAAATGCATGGAACAGGATGTCCCTGCTTTCTTTGAACTGAATACATGAATGAACATGTCAGACATTATGCGAACAAGTCCATAGAGTTTTGTCCTGATCTTCTGTAGTCTGCATATTTTGGACATTGCATGCCAAATGTCCAATGCTATTTTGCTATTGGATGCTAGCATTTTAAATTTAGAGGTTAAAATGGGATTTTTTGAGGGAATATATTTGTGTAGTGGAGTGGTTTAACCAACAAACTTTAGTGAATCGAAGATGCCGGAACGTCGTACTGGATCATCCTGGCATAATTTAACCTCTGGCCATATGTCAGTACACAACATTTTTTAGAGGTTATGTTTACACAAAATTTGTTGAATGGCAATCACATTTATTGTCCCACATCAGATGGGAAACAGTGTCTTCCCTTAGAATACCATAAAGATTAATCATTAGTAGTTAGGTGGAATCTACTATCACTGTGTCATCTTAAATATTATCCCTAAATCCCCTAGTTGGCGTACAGCTTAAAGATAAGGCATGTTCCATCCTTAGTGCAAAGATATTGATTAAACACTTAGTTTCTTTATTTGAACAGTGAGTCACCAGCGGCCAAGATAAATGTTTAAAGCAACTATGTCAATATGCTCTGCAACATTTGACTTGAACATGAGATAACAGTGTTTTGAAAGATAAATCGATTAGCAATCCCTAATGGCATTTTATAAAATCGTATCATAAGTGGTGCTCGCTGCACTAGTGTTTTTGAAACTTAGAATGCTGAACTTTGCTGGTAACTCAAACTTCTAATGTTTGTCTGGAGGGTGATAAAATGGTGAAAAAATCCAGTTAATTTATACTGAAAACATTTGCTCAAAACACTCAAGACAACTCATATTAAAAACATCCTTAACATAACAATGTGCTGCTGAAACACCCAGAATTTCTTAGCAGCCATCTAGCGATCACCCAGAATACCCTAGCAAAACTTTACCAAACATCTGAACACACTTAGCATAGCCACATGCTACAATGTCCTAGAAACCACCTAGCAATCATTCAGAACACTGTCAAATATCAAAAACTACATTTGCACAATATTATGCTAAAACATTAAAAACTTCTTATCGACAACCTAGCATTGACCCAAAACACGCTAGCAACACTCTAGCAAATATCAAGAACGTCTTAGCATAATAATGTGCTAAAAACACTAAGAATTTCTTAGCAACCACCTAGCATTAGTTTAGAACACCAAAAATTTTACAAACTTAGCATAGCTACAAATCACTCAGAATGTTCTAGAAACCACCCAACAATCATTCAGAACATGCTATCATAACTGTAACAAATATCAAGAACTCCATTAGAACAGTATTGTGCCAAAAACATTGAAAATGTTGTATCAGCAACACCCTAGCATAATAACGTCTTAGCATAATAATGTGCTAAAACACTCAGAATTTCTTAGCAACCATCTAGCATTAGCTCAGAACACACCCTAGCAAAACTCTAGCAAACAACTGAACACCGCTTATGAAAATTAACCAGGGTTTACTATAAAGACAAAAAAAAAATAAAACCCTGGTAGCTCTAGTTAAACCCTGGTAACCACAAAAAGTAATCAGGTTTTGCTACACTAACCATGGTATTTGTAGTAAAACTGTGGTTATCCAAATGGTAATCCATATGCCAAAAAACATGGTTTCTACACTTTTACTATAATAAAATCATGGTTAATTTTCATATTATACACTTAGCGAGCAAATACCTAAACACACCACCATAGCCATATGCTAAAAACACTCAGAACAATCTAGAATCCACCAAAGCAATCAGATTCAGAGCACATTAGCAAGAACACCCTTAGCACATGCGTTAAAACTTCTTAGGAACCATCTAGCAAACATGGTAGCAACTCTCTAGTAAAAACTGTATCGCAAACACAGTCTTGGCATGTGTTAAAACTCCTTAGCAATGATCTAGAAATTACTAACAGAACAAGTTAGCAACAATCTAATCTAGCAAACACTCTTAGCATAGCAACATACTAGAAAATCAGAATCAGAACATTGTAGTGGATTATTTCTTCTGAAAATGTAAAAATTTAAAAATATTTTATAACATTTTATTTGTTAAAACTGTGCATATTACTTTCTGTAGTTATGGTTATATTCCATATTGTGTGTGTGTGTGTGTGTGTGTGATATTTATAGGGATGCAAAGAGGGTGCATTTCAGTTAGCATGTCATTTCAATCTTTTGACAGAAGTTAAACATATGTACGTCTTCCGTCTGATGTGCTATACCATTGGTTTATATAGGCTATTTTGGGCTATTTTTATGTGGCATATGTGATAATTAACTTTTCTTTCATTGAAAAAAACCCTCTCCCCCCTCATTCACTCATCTTGGGCCCTTTCTTGTGCCGAGCGTACCCTCTGATTTAAAGGGAATAATCTGTAAATTGCATGCTGGTTTAGACTTAATCATAACAACTCAAAGTAAATAGGTCACAATGAGTGCTTCTTTCTTTCTTTACCACCCCCCTCACCTCCTCCTTTGAGTTAAATGGAAAGCACATGTGTCTCCAGGGTTTATTTTTACTCCCCTTTAAAGCAGTTATAGGGCCTAGAAACCACTTCATGGCTTTAAAGGAGAGTGGTCGCTACGCAGAGGGGACGAAATTACGGGACGGAGCGCACATGTCACCCTGGCGGTTTTCCTGCATTCCACCGAGGGAAGTATTAAAGAAGGCAGATGGGGACGTGGAGCTGCAAGAGCATGAAGGATATACACAGTGGTTAGCATTAGCATCAACGACTTCCCTCAGGTGCACACCTGGCCTTTTATTTGAGCCAATCTCTGTGAACTGCAGTTACAAAGAACACACTAGAAACCTTTATGGCTACTTAGGAATAGACCATAAAGATTGTCCAATTAAAATATTTGCATATTAACTTTGCTAAACATTCCTAGCATGCAATGACATTTAGCTATTTGCGCTAAATACAGTTTGCTGCCATACATTTCAGGTCTCAAAATCATGCCATACGTCTGTTAACAAAACAACAGTTGCTTGAGGGCTTTATACATGATTACGCAATGTCAGATTGATATACCGCATAATGATGCTGAGCTCCAGCACATGAGACACATTTCCAAAACTTCAAAGCTCAATTGTATGTACCTTGAAAAGTTCTAGTCTAAAGGACTCACTGTTTACCAGCTATTAAAAGCAGGCTGTAGGCTGTACACGCGGCACAAGCTGTAATTGCTTTAGCTTTGATCAGAATTTCAAAAAAGCACTTATCAGACATAACCCTAAGAAACATAATTAACTCAAATATGTAAATGCAGATGATATTATTTTAGTCTGGAGGTAATGAACCTCAGTATTCAAGATGGTGATATACTTACTATAAAATGTCTTGTGTTTGCTAAGGTATTCTGGGTGATTGTTAGGTGGTTAATCTTAGTTCTGAATGTTTTGTACCTGAACTCTGACGGCTTTTAAAAATGCCGCCTACTGACGTAATAAGTTCCCTTGTTCAATATCAGCAAGGTTTTAGTGCCAGTCCAGAACCAGGATCTAGGCAGCGGCCTAGGATTTTTTTTTTTTTTTTTGAGTGGAAAAGCACAGCCCAGTTCCCAATTCACTCTTTGCAAAGATCTTTATTGACAGACGATCTGACCAATCATAATGCCGATTCCACTGTTCTGTCTTACAAACAAATCAAACAGGAGAGTAGATTAACTTCAGTGGACTAAAACGTGAAATATTGTGTTCTTAAAAAATTACTAAAGTTGAGACCTTGTTTCATACCAGAAGTAACCTGCTCTGTCTTGTCTGATGGCGTGTTGTCAGTTTCCTCTTTGCTCCACAATGTATTTTTCACTGCATGGCTTGTCAGACATAGCAACAGTAACTAAGGAGTGTTGGTTTTTGCAAAGGGTCAATTGGGCTCCGGCTCTATCTCCAGCACCAGCCCCAGTGGTAAAGCAGTTTGAGTGATTTTTCAACATGTTAATATAGGGGCTTTTGCACTGGAAAAACATTTTCATAGTTCTTTTAACTATTGTTGAAAGTACCTGCTGTTTGCCGTGTTCGCACCTCAGGAACTGGGAATAAATTTAGTTATAGGAACATCTTTTGGGGGCACTAAATTAGCTCCTACTTCAGAGTAGGGTCTAACGCAGCACAATAGGAACTACCAGTGATGTAAGTGTATGTTGATTGACCAAAAACATGTGAAAAAAGAAACACTGACAAAAGCCATGTAAACACACATACTTACTCCACAAACATGGAAAACAACAATAGATGGACCGACACCTTAGTCCAGGCACTTCTCTGTCTTCCATCTTCCAGTTGACGTTGTTGAATTCTGCATGTAAATGACATTGCTGTCGGCTGGGTTACGTCACTTCATAGTTCCTAATGGCAATGTGAATGCAATGAAATGGCCTTAGGGAAAAAGTTTGTTCTTGGGGGACCACCTTAGTGGCTAGAGTTCCTAGTTCCTATAACTAACTGATGCAAATGCCCCTTATGCTAAGGGTGTTTTTTGGTGTTTGCTATAACTTTATTTTTTTTACTCTCTGTGTCCTGTCCTGTTGCTGTCATTCAAATCAAATCAAATCACTTTTATTGTCACATCACCACAGCACGTGTGCCTTCGTGAGTGAAATTCTTGAGAGCGTGCTCCAGACACTGCAAAAACAATTTACATATAGACATTACCATACATACGTACAGACTTATACAGATGACAATGTGTAATATACACATACATATACTCAGTACACACAGTGTACTATTAGACAGACATACAGTTACCGATACACATTATACACAGTATGTAGTACACATTCTACGTTATATACACACAGTAATATGCGAAGATGCAGCAGATTATATATAAACCGGATGTGCAAATGTCATGGATGTGCATTGGATGGTATCCAGTGCTGGCAAAAAGATTGTTGTATTTGTGCAGTAGTGTACTGGTAGTCCAGTTTGAACTGTATGGAATTAAAGTGCAGTGCGTGGTATATTGTAAAGTGGGAGTGTGCTGTAGGGTGTATTAGTTTTGACTGTTCATTAGCCTTATAGCCTGAGGAAAAAAGCTATTCCTCAGTCGGCTAGTGCGGGATCGGATGCTGCGGAGACGTCTTCCTGAGGGCAGCAGAGAGAGCAGTCTGTGGGACGGGTGGCTGGAGTCACTGATGATCCTCCGAGCTTTCTTTATACACCGCCTGGTGTAGATGTCCTGGAGGGAGGGAAGCTCACCTCCAACAATGTGACGGGCAGTTCGCACGACCCTTTGCAGAGCTTTGCGGTTGCCAGCAGTGCTGTTTCCAAACCAGGCGGTGATGCAGCCGGTCAGGATGCTCTCCACAGTGCAGGTGTAGAATGATCTGAGGATGCTGGGGCTCATTCCAAACTTCCTCAGCCGTCTCAGGAAGAAGAGGCGTTGGTGTGTCTTCTTCAGCACTGCATCTGTGTGAGCGGACCATGTGAGATCCTCAGTGATGTGAACACCGAGGAATTTGAAGCTGTTTACTCGCTCCACAGGTGTCATGTCGATGGTGATGGGTGTGTGTTCTCTGCTCTGTCTCCTGAAATCCACCACCAGCTCCTTGGTCTTGTCATTCTGTCGCACTGTGGAGCTACTGTCACTAAAACAAATTCCTTGTATATGCAAACATACCTGGCAATAAAGCTAATTCTGATTCTGAGTGTTCTGGGTGATCATTAAGTGGTTGCTAGAGTTTTCTGAATGGGTTTTACCATGTTGCTATGCTAAGGGTGTACTTAATGTTTAGGCCTATTAGAGCGATGCAGAGGTGTTCTGGGTGATTGCTATATTTGCTTCACACTGTTGCTATAACTAGTTGACTTAGCAACATTGCATTTTGAATTGTTGACACATTTCTCAATGACAGATAAAATCAAGCTTGCGTAGGTAAAAGCATTTGTCCTCAAATATTTGCATACAGCATGTTTTAGGCATAACATGCACTCTTAAATCATAAAATGATTAAAAAAAAATAGATAAAACTTCCCTTGCAGTGTTTTATTTTCACAGGAGCACATCTGTCGCAGTCATCTGAGGTGAAATGATGAATGACTGAAATTGACTGTGTTTGAGAATGTGTCATTAGTACTATGACACATCGATTGCAGTTTATGATAACAGAGCCATCATCTCACTGTCACGTTACCAGTAAGTAAATGTGCATCAGTGTGAAGCCCAAGAGCACAGCAAGTTTGGAACATGCAGGGATGTTTCCCAGCAAAGAGCTCCAGGCTAAAGTCCTAATTCAGACGGAAACAAAGTCTTTGATATTTTCCTTTACAATACCTTGTAGAGTCGCACACATCTATGTCATGGATGACGTATTCAAATAGGGTCTGTTTAAAATCTTTTCGCCAACCCTACACCATAACTAAAGCCTCTACGCTTATTACTTATATATGTTTGTGGCTGGCGTCCAACGGTCCCAGATCAGTCAATACCACTGCACTGCTCTCGCTGAGGAATGACTGCCTGATTGCGTCACAAAACCAGGTGTGCTCACACACAAGGATTTCCCTAAAAAAAATGGGTTGCTAGGCAACAGTGTCCGAGAATAACAAACAGCAGGACTCAAGCACGTAACACACCTTTAGAGAGCCATAAGGCACACGATGTCCTGTGCAACTCAATACGCAAGTGTATCACGTCAAAAACAAACAAGGGGCCACGAGAAATACCAGCGCATTCATAATTGGTATTTTATTACATTTTTAGTTTCTAAAACAGAATAATGTTTTCTGCAGGGCTGGGTTACATCAGCTAGCCAAAATTATATGCTAACAAAAACAATGAAAGCTGATACCCGCAAAAGTTGTTGACTTTGTACAGTTTCCTCAAAGGTAAAGAAACAAAAAGGAACAAAATATTTCATGCCAAATATTACAAAATTCTTTTGTAAACATCCAATGTAGCATCTAGCTCAAGGCCTCATGCGATGCTAACATGCTACTGTTATAGCATCATACATTTTATGCTTATAAGCTAAGTGTGCTGCAGTAAACTACAATCCAATGTAAATTAAGAAGTTAGCAAACTACTTTAGCTTCTTTAGCTCATTCATTGGTTTCAAGCTAATTCCTTTTGTTTGGACTACACTAGGAAAGTCATAATTTAGGCTAGAGTGTTTAGTGTTTTCAGCCATTTTATTCACATAAACATTTTTCTTGGGGTCTAATGTGCCTTTTCTTGAAAGGCTAATCTTGCCGCCAGCTGCCTGTCATTTCAAGTACCGTGTGGGGAAGAGTGACCTCTACAGGACTGTTTTGCTTATGGCATGTTATTCCAAAGGCTTCTTTTGCAGTTTTTCTTCACAGATATTGGACATTAGTTGTGCAAACTTTTTAATGCTAAAGTAACACTTTGTTTACTACTAAAAATGAAATAAGACAAAATGCTGTTGTCTTATGTGTGGGCAACCTGGAGTTGGGAAACTAAACGTGTCTCACCGTAATCCCCTCATTACTCTGAAGAATCAGACAAGGCGTATGCTGAAAGCTCTTCATCCTGTCTCCCTTGTGAAGAAACACAGCTATCTGTGCATGTGCTCTACAGCCGCATTGACCACAAACACCTTACATACCGAAGTAAGCCGCTGAGATTAGATAACCACACAATACTTTGGGGAAATGTCTGCTTGACAAAGTTCTGCGCAAACAATCATAATGCCAGTATCAGACAGGCAAACACTGGGTCCTGACTCCTGAGATTTCTTCAGTGGTGCTCCTTGGGGAATATTTTCAAAGTTCAAAGTGTCAAGTGTAACTTCGACTGCTTTAAAGGAACAGTTCACACAATTTTATATTGGATATTTAAAGGGATTGTTCACCCCAAAATTAAAATTCTGTCATTAATTACTCACCTTCATGTTGTTCTAAACCCGTATGACCTCTGTTCATCTTCGGAACAACAAAGTAAGATATTTTTGATGCATTCTGACAGTAATGTAATTAACACGATCAACGTCCAGAAATGTGTGTCATCAGGGGTTCAACCGTAATTTTACGAAGCTACGAGAATACTTTTTGTATGCAAAAGTATCCACTGAACTTAAACAGCCTATGATGTTCTGTGTCAGATGTTTTCATTCAACTCAAAGTGTAAACGATGTAAACAGCATGAATGTTTGCGTTCAGTGAATACTCTCCAAAATGGCGCTAGTGTGACGCGGAGACGAATTGTTGAGTATAATCGTTATTTTTGTTTTCTTTGCATACAAAAAGTATTCTCGTAGATTCATAAAATTAAGGTTGAACCCCTGATGTCACATGGATTATTTTACCGATCTCCTTGCTACATTTCTGGACGTTGATCATGTTAATTACATTGCTGTCTATGGGAAGGTCAGAGAGCTCTCAGAATGCATCAAAAATATCTTAATTTGTGTTCCGAAGATGAACGAAGGTCTTACGGGTTTGGAATGACATGAGGGTGAGTAATTAATGACAGAAATTTAATTTTTGGGTGAACTAACCCTTTTACTGCATAATTATTTCACCTTTTTTACATTTAGGTTGGCTCTAATGCTCACTCAAAGCAAATGTCAAAGTGAATGTTCATTTTTCATGCTATATCTAATGATGTTGTGATGCCTAAATTCACTTGTATTATGCATTTAAAATGATTTTTGTAGTTAGTTTTCATAATTTTTTATTTACTTAGATTTTACAGTGAATGAATACATATATTAAATATAAATATATTTTATAAAATTTTAATGTCTCAGTTGATTATTGGCCATGTTTGTTTATTGCTTTCTTGTTGCTCCTCTGCTTTTGGTGTTTTGCAGATACCTTTGCATATAACAATTTTAATTTATGACATCACAGCTCTCATATTTACAACAAATGTGAAAATTAATATTTATTTTTCTTACTGTGTGTTATAATATAGTGATGCATAAATTCACTTACATTACAATGAATAAATAAAATATGAATACGTTTTAATAATTTGTAATGTTTCAACTGATTGGTTATCAGTCATATCATTTCTTTGGCATTTTCCCTCTACTTTTTGGTGCTTTGCAGTTTTTTGTTGCAGATTTTAGTTGTTAGTGTTTTATTTATATTAATTTAGATTTTAGGATACATACATAAATGCATTTTAATGCATTATATTGTTCATTGGTTATTGGTCATTGGTCATTACATGCTTTTTTTTGGCATTTTTCTCTCCTATTTAGTGCTTCACAATTGTTGTATGGGAAATAGCTATATACTATAGCTATAAATAGCTTTAAAAAAAAATTCCACAGAAATCATAACAAAATATTGTTTTAGACTGGCATGAAGGTGAGCAAAGCACAAAATATTATTTTTTAGTATACCGTTCCTTTAATACTAAAACTAAACTCTTCGAAATGGTCATATATTATACTATATTATAGTAGAAGGACATGCAGTTTGTTAACAACCTTGTGTAGAAGATGAACCAGGTGAATTTTGACCCCTTTGTGTCTGGACAGTAGCACTCTCCCATTCATTGTGTCCTGTCCTTATTTTGTGTCCAGAGAAGAGCCTGGCAGACAGTAGCTTTAAGCCACTTCCTCAACCACATTCCAGCACTGCTAAATACGCTACTTCAGAACGCAGGAGGTGACATCAAATGAATGTGGGCTGCTGACCTCAGCTCCTGAAATAGCCCTTCATGGTTAGCTGGAAGGAAAGGAGCTTGTAGGTCATTTTCCCCCAATTCATCCTTACATATTTCAGTTTGGATTCTTTCTGACTACAGCAAACGCCTTTAGTGTTGCACAGCTAAGGATGTGCTAAGCGATTTACCCATACAGAAAATATTTTTATTGGGGAAAATTTATGTGCGTTATGCATAATCCACAGATTATCTTGCTTATGATTTCTTTGTTATGTATTAGATCTTGGCTTGGCCACGGCTGGCTAGCTAATGCTTTTGGACACAATGTAAATTGCAGTGGAAGGATAGATTGGGGAGAATCAGAACATTATTTTGGATCGAAAACATATGTAAATAAGAAATTAGTGTTGTACAGCACCTCCTCGGAGCCCAAAGCAACAATCAATCTCTCAGCAATCAAGCCAAAATGAAACAAGACCCAGATGGAGCTCAGCACAGGCTATTCATCATGTAGTTAAAATCCAAACATGTCATTAGCAGAGACAATAGCTGGAAGTGTCAAAACCAAGGCAACTTGCATACCATTAAAATATACTAAAATGCAACATTTTGTGGTGTTAACTAGCTAACTGGTTAATATGAATTTCAAACCAAATGGAAGTTAGCTGATCTTCTGCCAGGCTGGTCAGGCTTGTCAGTTTAATGGTTGTAAAGGGGATTTTAGGCCCTTTTTATTATTGTTTGTTTACTTATTTTAGGCCAACCAACTCACCAATGGCTAGCTAAACTAGTTAAGACCATCACACCATGTTTGTCTACCTAAAGAACTGGAAATGCATGCCTCTACCTACAATTTAGAAAAACATGAAAAACATACTTATACATACAATTTGCTGCAGTGTCCATCTGAAATGAACACTAGGGAAAGCAAAAGACTTTCATTCCTTTTCACTTAAATTATCAAATTATAAGTTATGTAAGACTTATTTCCACGTGGTTCCTTGCACAATATTATGTAATGACCTCACCACACAATAGTGCATGATTTGTAAACTAACTCACAACCAGCTCTATACTGTATGTATTGGGTAGTAAACTTGCTTGGTAGTCCACCTGGAACAGCATTGCACGAGTCACAATAAAACAGCAAGGTCTTGTAGAAGCAAGATAAAATGGCATGGTTGCTTCAACAAATGTTTTTTGTTTTTATCTCACATTTTTTGTTGGTTAGGTTTAGGTTATAGTTCAGTATAGGTGCTTCAATGTCTTTAAACGCGGTTAACTTTTTTTAATGTTAACATTTCATTTCAACTGCAAAACTTATAAAGACCAATAGCTAGATTCATGTTCATCTATTTTAGATTAACAACAGAATGCATTTTTATCACCATGCATTTTAAGTGTCATGAAATATGCAAGAAGCAATGTAATATCGTTTAAGCGAAATGTTGGCACAGGCACATTTTTCCAATGGGCTTGGGTTCCTTTTTGGATAAACATGGGACTTTCCGTTTTTCGAAGCAAGCATGTCCAGCTGTATACAGTATCTACATCCTCATGCTTACTAGCAGGCTAATTAGTCAAGTAATAGATACAGTATCCACATTTTCTTAGCATAAATTTACCTGGCTAACTATGTAAGCCATGTCTGGAGATTTTTTTTAAGACACGTAGGGCTCTTATTCTTTATCATCTTGTAATCATACTTAAGGACATCTTAGCAAGATCTGCTGGTAAGAGCTGGGAGGGAACAGCTGTACTGAGTTTCAGGCTTTACTTTCGAGCCAAGTTGTTAGCGTTATCTGCATTGGGATCTGGAGGCCAGCGGTGGAGGTGAACCTGATGTCCGGCCCAGGCTCAAACAATGGGCCGCGTGCGCATGTTTGCCATTGGATTTGTCACAGCGAGAACAACCCAGCTGTTGGAGGAGAGCATGTGGGGAAGGTTATAATAGATCAAGTGTGCAGCGTTTGCTGTGTAACAATAACAATGAAAGTTTGCCATTAGGTTTTATTAGCGTTGTAGTGTGGAGGATTACGTGTTGACAGTTAGCCATTCCCTTATAGGCTTAAGGATATCTGGCTCTCATTTGCTTTTAAAATATGTGTGTTTGAGAACAATTAAGGGTATATGTGTACGCTAATGCTATGGAGACTTTAAAAACAACTTCATTTTATTCTCATAAATTCATCATGTTTGTTGAATTACATCAGTTATTGCATACATTTCTGATAGATGATTTCAAACTAGGCATTTCTCCTCATGTGTCTAGACAATAGGTCTAAATTGCTGTTTCCTCTTACCCAAAGGATCCTCTAAAATGACTGTCTGCTGAGCCATCAAACAATCCGGCTTCCTGGAGAGGTTGCGAGACTAGAACATTAAAAAGGGTAAAACAGGATGGTTTAGCGTTCAGGGGGTTTGTAGCCATAATTGGTAGGTAGAGTTTAGGAGCCTCAACTAGATGATGGAGGAAGGTTTGTAATTTGGCCCTGTACCACAATCCAACCCCCAACCCAGTACAAAGCTTTTATGGGGAAAATGAAAGACGGGTCAGAAAATGCACATGCAAGATGATATTTTGTGTTTTCGTTATACTTTCAAGCATTTTGTAATGTATTGGGTAGTATACAATTGGTTATCATTGGCATAAATACAAGGCATCCAAGCTGTAAGGTCACAATGTATAGTTCACCAAAAAATTTGATTTCTGTCATTATTTACTCACCTTCATGTCGTTCCAAACTTGTATAAATTTATTTCTTGTGTTCTTTTCAGCACACTGTTGAGCTCAAAAAATGACAAAAATGGAACAGCATAAACAGTCCATATTATTTTTGTGTTATGTTTCAAATCTTCTGAAGTTGTATAGTTGTAGTCTTAACTCAAGAACTGCTGGGATCAGATCAATGAACTGAATCGGTGAGTTGATTTTATTTTATTAACAAATCAGTTCAAATTGTGAACAAACTGTTGATCATGATCATGTTGATCATGATACAGATCATGAATGAATCATTCAGTCAGATTTGTGACGTGCATCAGGGGTTCACTGAAAAGAACCCATTCCAAGGAAGAATTTGTTCAATGATTTCTTGAGTTCAATCCCCTGAATCAAAGATTCGGTTGCAGCAGTTAGTAAACAGTGACTGAATTAGAATTTTTGGGTGACCTGTTCCTTTAATACCAACAACCTACAGCTCTTCAACACGACTTGACTCAGGAAAACCTGTTATTCTTTTGAAGATTTAGATTTTGCACCAGGCTGCGACAAAATCAACATAGTGCAGCTGACTAGTGTTAAATCAAGTTCTGTCCGCCTCAAGCTCCTCTAGGTCTGCGAAAGATTTGAGAACATGTGGCGGTTGTCCTCATTTTATTGAATTAGTGCCGATAGTAAATTAAAAACAATTTGAGCCATACGCTGTTGTTTGATTATTGCTTGTTTGCCATAAATCGAAGAACGATAACTTTAATTGCTTTGCTTTCATGCCTGGCAATGTAAAATAACTTTTCACTGAGCGTTTTCTCAATTGTGCATTATCATATCACAATTTCAGCAATACTGAGGCATGAAACTGGAACATAAACATTGAGTCATGTGTTTGGAGTCCCACAGGGCAGCACAACGTTCGTCATCAATGACCCTTAAGTTGTAAAGTTCAATACTATTGGCAGGCAGCTCTGTCTGCCCCGAAAAGGCTCACAATATTACGCCCTTATTCCCTCCGAGCTTTCTGCATTTTCTCTCCATTGTTTTCTTCACTTGATGGTTATTGTAAGAGATAACATCGACGTCTGCTTTTCGAGTGTTTTCTTTTTCTGCATCCATTTGGTCTCTTCGATACAGTCCTGACCTCTCACTCGATGTCACAGGGTGAACGTCGACTTCAGTTATGAATTATGCCGGTAACTCACCGGGATTTCCCTCTCCAGTCACTTAAATCAACTTTTATCACTGTTGGACACTGACAGGAATTCCACTGGGATTAGTTTGTCGGTGAAAAAAGAGCAATAACAAGCAGAGACTTTGAGGTGTCAGCAGTCAATCTGTGTGCTGTCCAAGCATAGGCCTAATTGAAATAGAAGAAATGCAGTTGTGTCAAATTTTATTTATAAATAAATAATAATTGTATTATTGTAATTATATATTAATATTTACTGGTTATCAGTTAATAATACATTTATAAATAAATGTAAATATAATAAAGTAAATTTAGTAATTTATAACAAAGTAACATTTATTGTTTTTACTAATTATTACTTTATTGTATAATAAATTAGAAATGTATTAATTATGAGTAATTAAATTACATTCATTATTTTAAATAATTATTTATTGCTTTATTTTATGATAATAAATGCACTGAATATTTATCAGTAAATAATACATTTATAAATAAATGTATTTATAAATGTTGCTGTAACAAATGCTTTTATCATTTTTAATAATTATTTATTATTTTTATATTAAATATATTGATTATTTATCAGTAAATATGTACATAAATAAATGTATTTATACATTTTTGTCTCTAACAAAATAATGTATTTATTATTTGCAATAAATATTTATTACTTTATTTTTAGAATTAATAAATGCATTGATTATCAGTAAATATATTAATAAATAACTGTATTAATATGCTTAGTTGACTATAAAAGTAACACCTTTTAATTTGAATAATTATTATTTTATTTTATAATAAATTAATAAATGCATTTATATAACTAATGAAGTTAAAACGGCTCATTTAAACACCCCCCCCCCCCCCCCCCCCCCCCTCCACATGTCTATGTCACGGTGTGGGAAGATTTGCATAACACTGCCCAAATGTATTCGCAAAGAAAGAGGGTGTGATGTCCTGGAGACACTGTGTTTCGTTGTTAAAGCGAAACTACTTTGTTTGGGTTTCCAAAAGAGGACACAACTAGAAATCAGTGGTTAAGTTGTATTTACAACACTGTTCCAGAACAGATCAACCCAAATATTAGAGTGTGTGCAGCGCATTTTACGGAGGACTATTTCCTGAACCTGGGAGAGTAGCCTACAATGCTGGCTTGCACAAAGGCGGTTTCTATAAAGTGGGGCAATTCCAACCTTGCAAGGACAGTCTGGCACTTCTGACTCGCAGCCTGTATGTTTTATTATTTAAAGAATTTGCCACTGATTATTCAAATGGGAGTTTTGAGCAGGGAAGAGTAGTGCTTGTTGTTTGTCATTTCTCCGATCACAAATGCAGACATGATAATGTTTACGACGCATTTCAGAAAGGCGGAGCATAGAGGAGCAACAATAATGTACAGTATGTGGAAAATAATGTGTTTTTTGAACCTTAAACCACATAAACACATTGCATTACACCAAATACACAAACTAATGTTCTTTTTAGCAACGTCATATGACCCCTTTACCCACACGGAAATAACCTATATAAACATATATGTTTTAATATAGGTTTTGATATATGTTTTTAATATAAGTGACATATATAAAATTGGCCGTTTTCCTATAATATATGTACATATATGTACATATATGCACATATATGTACACATATATGCGTACATATATGTACACATATACGTGCATACATGTACCTATATAGGTACATATATGCATGTATATATATGTGTGCATATATGCACCTATATGTTTACCTATATATTAGTAAAATTATTAAAATCCATAGCTGCTAGACAACATAAATAAAAGCCCAAAATGTCGAAATTTACATTTACATGTACATATAGGGCTTATATGTGGATATAAAGAAGCAATACAAGAGACCTATATGGCCTTTATATGCACATATATGCACCTCAATTTTGCCTATATGTGGCATATATACACATATATGCAGCATATATGTTATCATATAAGTGCATATTGCATACTGCATATAGGTTTCATATATGCGCATATATCCTCATATAGGTTCTTTCCATGTGGGTAATATTACTTATTTTATAATAAAAATGCATTTATTATTTATCAGTAAGCTTTATTTTTATTTTTTACTTTTTTTTTTTTTTTTGCACGGATGTGGTCATATATAGTTATTGTAAGCCATTATACATAACACATCTCTTCAGTTTTAAACTTCTGATGTAAAGCTGTTGCTAATTCTTAATGCAACAAATTGGCTTGTCGAGCAGCATGCTATTCAAACAAGCCTAAAATCAGACCTCAAATCTGATGTGGATCCTGCTCTGAAGCCCTTCTGTTTTTCATTGAGGCTCGTATCTCAGCTACAGCACTTTCATTATGTCTGTGGGTTGGAGCTCTGTGTTTAGCCCATGTGGCCCGTACAGGCAGCATGCTCATGATTACAGACTATCTTGGGTGATGAGTTTTATGGGCTCATTGGGGGTTAAGTTTGATCCTTGATTTGCAATAGCGGGACAGTACAAGTCACCAGGAGAATGGCGTGCAAAAATAGTCAGCAATACTTGTATAACAGTATTTTATTGATTTTTACAGCAGTCGTGAAAGTAACAAACAGCTTGAGTTGTTCAAATTAAAGTACATATGCACTTCTCTCTATTTTTTAACTGTTAAAATAAAGGTGAAAAAAATTATTGGGTGCTAAAATTAAAACTGACAGCTTCAAATGGGAATTTCCATTGTGACATTCTAGACCGTTATAATTTAGACAGTTGTATAATTTAGTAATAACTGAAATAATTACATCCCTCCCAAGCTGCCTTCAACTCTTTGATGTATTTAATTGAATTGAAAATTAAAACGCCACAAACTGTACTAGCCAAAAGCTAACCTGTGTATTAAATCTTAAAGATAAGGCGAGTACAGTATAAGACAAAAAAAGAGTTACATCAGCATAGCAGCTGAACCTTGTGTTAGATAACATCAATACATTCTCATCAGAACCATATGTAACATCATTCCAGTGTCACAGACCCAGAGAATCCACCCTGCTCGCCATGGCAACGTTAATTTATGACTAGTGACTAATTAAGGTGCAGCGTCTGGGGTTTTGTGGATATTGGCTCAGGGGGAGGTTTAGTGCATGGAAAAACCTCAAATAAACAACACTAAAATAACGCATCACAAATTATACATATTTAAATTACAACGGAAATGTATGACTAGATTCTAATTAAGGTGCAGTGTCTGAGGTTTGATAAAACTGACTCGTAGTCCATCAAAATAAATAAATCAATAAAATAGACATTAAAATTAAGTGTATATATTGTAAATGATGTTTGGTAATAGTAATATAGTAATTATCCATCTATCTCTCTAACTCTCTACTTCTCTATCTATCTATCTACATCTATATTACAATATATACAAAATCAAATAAAATATAAATATATAGTACAATAATATAGTAATTGTATAATATATATAGTAATAGAGAGAGAGATAAAGCTATATCTAGATATATACAGATTTTAATCATGTAGTTAATTTTACAGTATATTTTAATGATATAGTTAATCTTATGTAATGTGTATATATATAACATGCTACAGAAATGATTATAAGTTTAAATAGAAAATAATTTTTAGATTAATAATTTATCTGTATTAACAAAATGCATATTTAAAGTCTAAACAACTACATTCTCGCCTAAAACTCTTAAAATTACATTCCGGGACACAAAAACAGAATTATGTTTTTAAATTATAGTGGATTTGGACATCTGCCATGACACTCGCTGTGAGAAATACCATAAGCGGAGTAATACAAAAGGTAAAGCAGTTGGAGTTCTGTTATTACTACAATATTGCACTCCTTTCAGCCAATCAGATTCGAGGACCAGAAAGAACTATATTACATGTTTTGTAGTTTATAGTCATTGATCTCATTATAGTTATTATATAGATTATATAGACAGAGTTTTTGTAGTGCTTTATGGAATTTGAAGTGAATATATTTTACATGCCACAAATGATCATGACCTTTATCCAGAGCATTTTGTTGAATGTAAACACACTGTTTAAAAACTTTTAAATCACAAACTTGGGTTTTGTGAGATGACCCCCTTAAAAAAGTTTGAAAGAACCTGTTATCATTAATGATTAATTATTGTTTAATGTTATAGTAAGTTTGACATTTCCTAGATTATTCACACACACTGACAGTCAAATATTTGTCTTGCATGTCCACTCAGCAGATTGCTCTTTGATTATTTTTTTAATGTATTAAAATAATCTGCCACATTGCAAAATAACTCTCATTCATGTAACTTATTAAATATTTGTTTGATGCTTTGGGCACGTCATGCTGATCTGTGATTATACCCTGTGGTGCCGCTTTGATACGCTCGGTTTATAACAGTGTGTAATTAACAAGGTGATTGTGGGGTCTTCCGTGTTTCACGTTTGCTCATCCCGTGTGTGTTCACAAGTGGCCTGACCCGTGTCTTTAAGGCATGGCTAGCAGAAGATCTTGTGCATGATGTTTTACTGACTGAAGATAGCTAATGGACTAGGATTAGCATAGTTTTATTTTTGTAACATTACTGTTTTCCCCTGTTGCGAACAAATCTATTAGACATTACGGCAGATCAAGTTTGCTAGAAACTAGAAATTTATAGAAAAATAAATTGAATGTATCTTTTAGATTTGGCAAGTTTTTGCTGCCAGGTGGTGACACTTTTAAAACGAAACACGTGATTCATTAAGCGCCAAAAAGCCATTTTAGTTCTTTTGCAAATAAACCAACAGCGCCTTCTGCTGGTATTAGTACGACTTGCAGAAGGCTTTTTGGGCTACATGACAAACAGCATGTTTTTGTGCTATTGTACTTCGATTACATCAGATTACATTGTAATTATGAAGCATTTGTGAAATTAAATATCAGCAACAGCAATAATATAAATACACACATAGGCCCGGTCAGGGTTGGACTGGGGCCAAAAAGTGGCCCTGGAATTTTTGGCACAGAGCGGCCCACCAAACCCCCACACCACACCATAAATAAGTGGCATACTTCTTTACATTATAATTAGTCTTTTCTGGTGTATATGGCAAATAGTAAATAATTTTGAAGAATTTTTACGAGGGACAGTTCACTATCACTAAAGTTAAATACCTATATTATCAGTCCATATGACACAATGCTCTGGTGTCGTCTAGAAGACTTGAATACTGCAGAATGCAGACTGTTTTTATGGTGCCTTTCTATTGGTCATATACAGTATTTGTCCTTTTGCAGGAGCTTGACATTTAGCATTTTAAGGAATAGAGCTCCAATTGTGGAAAAGAGTATACCAATTATTTTGATGATGAAAAATACAGTAAACAGTACTGTGAAATTTATAATGTTACAATTTAAAATAGCTTATATGCGAATATATAGTAAAATATAGTTGACTGCTGTGATGCGCAGCTGAATTTTCAGCATCATTTCTCCAGGCTTCAGTGTCACGTGATCCTTCAGAAATCATTCTAATATGCTGATTGCTGCTCAAGAAACATTTCTGATTATTATCAATGTTGAAAACTCTTGTGCTGCTTCATATATTTTTGGTGGGAAATGTGATAGCATTCAGTCTTAGGTAAGTTTAAAAAATATAAATTAATATTTTTCTTCAACAATGTTGCATTAAACCAAAGATTATAGAATACAAAAAGGGACTTTGATTAAATTGATTTAAGCGACAGTAAAGATATTTACACTTATTAAGTACTTATATTTCAAATAAATGTTGTTTTTTTAACTGAGAACCATTAAACCAATAATAAAACCATTATTAATAATTGATCACAAATAATAACTGATAATAATTAAGCAGCAAACTAAGCAGAAGTTTGCTTACTAATGATGGAAATATTGCAATTTTGCTTCACAAGAAATTAATAACAGACTGGAGTTGAGTGGATTATTGTGGAGGATTATTGTTTTGTTTTTATCAGATGTTTCGACTTTCATTCTGACGGCACCCATTTATTGCAGAGGATCCATACGTATAAACTCAACTATGGCTTTAGAGTAAGTGAATTTTCAGCAACTTTTCTTTTTTACTGATCTATTCCTTTTAACTACAACTAGTTAATCTTGAAAAGGTGATCGGGTAGATCAGGTTTTTCACAACACTGCTTATCATGATCACATTTCACATAATCTGCAGGCATACTGTGTTGTTCTGAAATTCACTGACAAACATACAGTGGAGAAAAAAAAAAATATTTGATCCCCTGCTGATTTTGCATGTTTGCCCACTGACAAAGAAATGATCAGTCTATAATTTTAATGGTAGGTTTATTTGAACAGTGAGAGACAGAATAACCAAAAAAAAAAAAAAAAAAGCATTTCAAAAAAGTTATAAATTGATTTGCATTTTAGTGAGTGAAATAAGTATCAGCAAGATTTCTGGCTCCCAGGTGTCTTTTATACAGGAAAGGAGCTGAGATTCAGCTAATCTAATTCTAATCTCAGTTTGTCACCTGTATAAAAGACACCTGTCCACAGAAGCAATCAATCAGATTCCAAACTCTCCACCATGGCCAAGACCAAAGAGCTGTCCAAGGATGTCAGGGACAAGACTGTAGACCTACACAAGGCTGGAATGGGCTACAAGACCATCGCCAAGCATCTTGGTGAGAAGGTGACAACAGTTGGTGCGATTATTCGCAAATAGAAGAAACACAAAATAACTGTCAATCTCCCTCGGTCTGGGGCTCCAGGCAAGATCTCACCTCGTGGAGTTTCAATGATCATGAGAACGGTGAGGAATCAGCCCAGAACTACACGGGAGGATCGTGTCAATGATCTCAAGGCAGCTGGGACCATAGTCACCAAGAAAACAATTGGTAATGCACTACGCCGTGAAGGACTGAAATCCTACAGGGCCCACAAGGTCACCCTGCTCAAGAAAGCACATGTCTGAAGTTTGCCAAGGATTCAGAGGAGAACTGGGTGAAAGTGTTGTGGTCAGATGAGACCAAAATCGATGCTGCCTATGACCCCAAGAACACCATCCCCACCGTCAAATATGGAGGTGGAAACATTATGCTTTGGGGGTGTTTTTCTGCTAAGGTGACAGGACAACTGCACCACATTAAAGGGATGATGGACGGGGCCATGTACCGTCAGGGCCAGGGCATTGAAAAAGGTCGTGGATGGGTATTCCAGCATGACAATGAGCCAAAACACACGGCCAAGGCAACAAAGGAGTGTCTCAAGAAGAAGCACATTAAGGTCCTGGATTGACCTAGCCAGTAAAATCTGTGAAGGGAGCTGAAGATTCGAGTTGCCAAACGTCAGCCTCAAAACCTTAATGACTTTGAGAGGATCTGCAAAGAGTGGGACAAAATCGCTCATGAGATGTGTGCAAACCTGGTGGCCAACTACAAGAAACATCTGACCTCTGTGATTGCCAGCAAGGGGTTTGCCACCAAGTACTAAGTCATGTTTTGCAAAGGGGTCAAATACTTATTCATACACTGATTGGCTTCATCACTCTGTCTCTTCTCCAACAATAAGCTGGTGTGTGGTGGGCATTCTGGTGCAGTATGGCTGCCATTGCATCATCCAGGTGGATGCTGCACATTGGTGGTGGCTGAGGAGATTCCCCCCCTTCTATGTAAAGCTCTTTGAATACCCAGAAAAGCGCTATATAAATGTAACAAATTATTATTTCACTCATTAAAATGCAAATCAATTTATAACTTTTTTGAAATGTCTTTTTCTGGATTTTTTTGTTGTTATTCTGTCTCTCACTGTTCAAATAAACCTACCATCAAAATTATAGACGGATCATTTCTTTGTCAGTGGGCAAACGTACAAAATCAGCAGGGGATCAAATAGTTTTTTTACCCACTGTATTTATGCTTTCTTATAAAACCAGTGAGACTTCTGATACAATGCATTTTCACTTGATAAATGCAATAAAACTACTCACTTTAAATTCTGTACTCAATTCTGATTGGCCAATCTGAGAATTATTTAAACACAGAATATCTAATTTATCGTCCACAAGTTTCAGTCATAAAAAAAGGTAAAGCCGTCCATTTGCAATGCAAAACAAATGTTGGTGTGAAATCACTTTGGGGGCACAATAATCCTTCCAAAATATTCAATAAGGAAAACAGACAACATATAAAATCCTTAGGATGTATATTTTGGTGGTCAAGTCAAAAAAAAAAAGGTAACCCCAATCCAGATTAATCATTATTACAGCATCCAATTAATGCAATGAAACATCCTGTACAAATATGCTATGCTAAAGACTTTTTAAATGGATAGTTCAACCAAAAGTAACAACACAAAATGATCATTGCAGTTAACCATGTGGACTTTACAAAGGAAAATCTTTAAAAGGGAATATTTAATTAAAGAAGAGTCTTACTGCATCACAAAGGTTTGAAAAAGAGCAATAAAAATCAGAGTATAACAGCAAAACATTAGAATCGCTCTAGACTTGTTGCAGTACTAAACAGAAATGCATGGCAGATTTTTTTACTCTGAAAGCATCCAAATGAACATCCACAGACATTTATTTTGTCCAGCTGACTTTGGGAATGTCGTAATGCTCTGTCAGTGCGTCCAGGTGTCTGTTGAAATCCTGTTACACAACAAAGAAACAACAAATTCACAAACAAATATACATTTTTTTTCAAATAACTACCTCAGTAAGGTTTACCTCAACTCTTCTCTTGTGAGTTTTGGAGGCCTTCTTCAAAATCCTTTCCATTTGCTACTCAGCAGTCACAGAAAATGTAGTTAATGTTTTGTATATGGTGAAAAGACAACATATATGTTCATAATAAAAATGTAAATTGCTATAAATACCCTTTTCTCTTGTATTTTGTCGAATGCTAGCTGTGCTGGCGTCCTTTTGTCAACATAAACTTTCTTAGTTCCTTCTTCGTTTTCAGTAGTCAAAACCTGTTCCTCTAAACGCTTCCTTTCCTTGTCCTTCTTCTTTTTCCTATGGATAAACAAGTAAATTAGGTAAAAACGCAAAGTAATAATGACATATAATTAACACAACAAGAGCTAGCATAACAGCTAACATCTGTCGTGACAAGGACACAATAAGAGCTAAAATGAAGATACATACTTTTTACTTGCCAAAGATACTCCTTTCAGTTTTAAAGAGCCTTTCGAGACAGAATTGTACTCCGACATGTTTGAGTATTTTTTATCTATGGTGTATCTGACCAGCTTTCGTCTAAATAGGTGGTGTTTATAAATTAGCCTCTGTTTTACTGCCCTCTAGCGGATAGGAGGGAAATGCTTAGGGTTCTACTTTTATTTATTTATATTTTACATCTTCCAAGGTTCATATTATGTTATTCCGCATGTTGTGAAATTTAGAAGAGCGCTATTGGAAACTATTAAGTTTGAGCCAACAGGGTTTCATTTTGGATCTCAACTGTGAGCCAAGTGCGCATGCGCGTTGCAGCTTCACCCGGAAGTACGTCATACGTATGTCCAGCTCAGACAGCATGGTGGAAGATCCGAGGAGGCACAATGGCACATAAAGTGCTTCATTCTTTTAAAAGGATAAACTTGCCTTTTCTTAATGTTTATACAGAGCTTTTTGTTAACACTCTACGGATTCAGTCCCGTAGTTATGCTAGTAAGAAACCAGGTAAGCTGTGTTTTGTACGCATTTTATATTTGTATCCATGTAATGTTAACAGTACCCTGCAACTTCTGACCTTGTAAGACCAATTTTCAAAACATTAATAATTTATTTGTTTAATGTTATACTATATTATTATTTTTGTTTTTATACAGTTTTGTATTCAGATTTCATATAATATCTTAAATATGTTAAGAGCTTTTTTTTGTGAAATATTATTCTTGTCTTTCTTAGTACCCAAGGGCAAAGGTAAAGGGATGGTAAAGGAAGTTTTTAAGGGTCCTGAAGTCTGTAAAGATCCAATGAGACTTTGCACACATGCAGTTGGAGTCAACATCTTCAAACAAGGCGAGGACCCTCTTATTAAACCCAAGGAGGAATATCCAGAATGGTACGATGTTGTATTTGACTTTGTGCTTTTACACTGCATTTATTTATGCAAGCTTGAATAAAAAATTCTAATTGTCTTTTTTTCACAATTCTGAATTTTCGCAATTGTTTATGAACTTATAATTGCGAGTTTACATCTCATCATTTTCATTTTTCCCCCTCAAATTTCAGAATTTGGATCTTTCAATTTGGACTTTTTTTCTTTGAATTTTGAATTTATTTCCCTCTAAATTCTAAATTTACGTTACAATTCTGTATTTTATTTCCACCAATTAAAAATGAAACAGGTAATTGTGAATTTTGTCACAATTTTGATTTTTTTCCCTCCCAGTTGCAAGTGTATATTTTACAGTACAGACTTTTCTTCTTTCAGCTGCCAAGAAAACAATCTGAATTGTGACTTAATTAATTAATTGATGAAATATTTCTTTATTTATTCCATGGCAGAAACAATCTTCCATATTTATTACATCTCAAATCAAATATACCATGCTTGTAACTCACGTTGTATATATGTTGTCCCATACCCTCAGGTTGTTTCAGTTGGACCTCGGTCCACCCAAAACACTCAACGAATTGGAACCAGACAGTCGGGAATACTGGAAGCTTTTAAGGAAGGAGCATATTTGGAGACATAATAAACTGCATAAAGGCAAAAAGATGTAGAGGGTTTGGACCAAATCATGCGTCTTTGAGAGCAAGACCTGGGTGAACCTTTGCTTTCCCCACATTCACAGCAGACATTACCTGAGGAACAGGTTGAGATGAACTTCTCCATACAGAGAAACATATCTTCTTTTCGAGTGTAACGAACAAATCAGTGCTGACAAAAATAAGCGAACTTTTGCCGTTTTGCTGGTTGTGTTGATTATACTGTGTCTGAGGATCAAGTGGTTGAATTTTTGTTGTCGTTCTTTGTATTACTGTTAACGTGATTGTGTTATTGTTCTCAATTCTGTCACGTGAAAAATAAAATTTCTAATGCGCAATGTCAAAAAGGGTATTTTCTTTTTTTGCGTGTTCTTTCTTAGTCATGAAAAACTTGGACATGTCAAAGTGAAATTGTTAAAGAGTCTAATTGCTCACAAAATAATTTTTTCTATCTTTATCCGTATCTAGCTGTATATTTTGCTGAAGTTGTTACATCCCTTCAGCAGGAGTGCCTCGTCTACATGATGATAGTTTGCTGCTATATGTCGAGAGGTTCAGGTTCACTTTATTTGTACCCATAGGTAGACTAGTTATGCAGTGTTATGACCTCACATCTTTCACATTTTACAGACACAACATGCATGATAAAAGTGTTTTATCACTAAAAACAATAAATAATAATGTACAAATTATGTAAAAAAATTACAATAAATAAATATTAAAAATAATAATAAAATAATGTTCCTAAGACCTATCCTTATTGAACTGAGTGATAGCTGCAGGCACAAAGTAAAAAGCTCGTGCTGCGCGTGGTGGGAGTGCATGCAAGTACATTAGAAAGAGGAACTACTGGCTGAAAAAGACAACTGAGGATGTTTACCATACTGATTTGCGGATTCTGCTAAGCATTGGTCGCAGTAACTGATTCAAAGTGAGTTAAACGGATATTTAGAGTCTGATTGACTGATTATTGGTAAATCGGATGTGTACAGTGAAATATATATATATTAAATAATAGTATTTGTGCTGCGATCGCTTGACAACCTACGGGATAAACTCACTTCCTGGTGTCTAAATTACCGTATAACAGGTAAGTGTACTTTTGTGTACTGTTTGCCGGTTAAGTTTAAACATTTAAGAGCTTTTAATTGCGCATATTTCGTTTTATAAAATGAAATCGAACATTATGGTAGTATATGTACTGATCTGTGATCTAAATGCAATAATCTCTCGAGCTTTTCTAAGCATGTTGGCACTGATTTGATAGAGAACTAAAACTTTTAATTAATTACCTATGTGGTTGGCTATTTAAGTTACATTTCATAAAGCAGTGACAAGTGTGTCGTTTATAGAAAAATATAGGGTGCATTCGGTTCCGCATTTTCATGTTACTATAGGCAATGCTGGTTTCTTTTAATACAGGAACAAAGTCAGTGTTAATATAAAACACGTATTAAGATTTTATGTGGTGTTTTTTATATATTTCGAAAATAATAATAATAATAGGTTTGTAACAATAACAATTCTGAGATTATAAAAAAGAGAAGCCTTTCACAATTCAGATATGTATTTTTTTTATATTCGTGCTGATTAAAAAATACATTTAAGTTTTTAAAAAACGTTTATAGCATTGTCTTCTAAATTTGGATTTAATTACGCTAAGAATGTCAAGTGTAAAATTGTCAAGATAAAGATATTATTTTTTTATTATTATTGCCAACTTTTAATTAGGTGGATTACAAATATTCAAGAATTGTAGCATTTAAATGGGAATTTTTATTTTTGGACAATTATGCCACCTAGACATTTTCCTATGTAAGTCCCCACCTAAAAATACCAATATGGAGTAGTTTTTTTTTTAATGGTTTTGATATTTATTATGTGATGTTGGTTGAGAGGCTAGACGTTAATCACATCTTCCCCTTTTGTGATAGGGTTTGGGTAATAACATATTTGTTAGGAAATTCATAGTTCTGTAAAAGTTTGGTTTGGAAAGTTGATTTAAAGTTTATTTAAAAAAATCACAGAAATAAAGAACACTGATACCTATAGTAGAAATTACATTAATGCTTGAAAAGTTTATTGAACAAACTGAAAACTAAATCATAAACATTGAAAAACATTCCTGTCCACTTGTCATTTATTTCTCAGATATTCCTTTACCAAGTTATGGAGGACAAGAATTTGGGTGTAGAAACCCTAAGTGAGGCAGCACTAAACAGACTCGGTTACATGCTAGACAATCTAGAGTGTGGTTGGAAACAGCTGGCAAAGGCAGTGGCCGAGCAGCCACACTTCTGCTATAGGTAGGTCTGTTATAGACTAAATGATGTGGAATAACTAACCAATATTGTGCATGGTTATGACTAGTTCACAATTATAGAATCTACTTCTTTGTAGTGACAAAGAGCTGACTGACTGCTCACTCAAAGTGCTAAGTCGACATGGCAGTCCTGGCCGATACCTACTTGCCCTTCTTGCAGATAGAGGGTGTACCTTGACTTTCCTGCTTCAGTGCCTGAAGAAAATCGAGCACAGAGAGGCTGTTGGATTTCTCACTACACATGGTAGCTATATATATATATATATATATATATATATATATATATATACAAAGTGTTGATGATCTAATCTCGAACAGTTTCTCCATCCTCACTGTGGTTTGCCTTTGTGGTTAATGATTTAGTTTGGTAATCCAAAGGCCGAAGAGGGTGAGTCATATCACCCAGGTGTTGTTTGTGTTTTGGGGTAGTGATGGGGCAGATTGATATCACACTGCAGCCACAGAGTCAGCGGGCACCAGAGGGGAGTCCCGTGGTTCTGAGCTGCAGAGCAGTCGGACCTTTGGAGCTCACCTACCAGTGGTTCAAGGGCAAAGATGAGGTCTGGTGCACTAAGTTTGTATCTGAACCTACTGATTTGAAATATTATCCTTAGTGTGGTTCTTTATGTTCTCGGTAGGTGCCAGGGGGCAATGGCCCAGAGCTGGTGCTGAATCCCGTTAGTGCGGCTCAACAGGGCCCCTACATCTGCCGTGTAAGTTCTGGGGACAAGTACGTCTTCTCCAACTGGGCCCATGTACGTCTTGTGAGGTCTGGAGACGCAAGTGCAGGCATGTGAAGATTTCACTTTCAGTCTGAAATGAATCAGATTTCTTTATCATTGATAAATTATGACAATTGCAGGTTCCAGCAGTGGCTACTTGCCTTCGACAGCTAGTGGGTTGTATATAATTCAGCAACCTAGGCAGCAAGCGTTGATGGAGGGAGACACTCTCTATCTTGAATGTGCTGCCCAGGCCAACCCACCTCCCCAGTTCCAATGGTATCTTAACAAACAGCCAATGCCAAAATGTACTAGAAGCGTCTTAAAGGTAGGCTACTCATGAAAGTCTCACAATTAAATGCATAGAGTAATTCATTTGAATTTACTTACTTGGGTATCTGTATGGGCTTGTCCACAGATTCCATGCATAACCACAGCGGATAGAGGTATATATTCTTGCAAGGTTTACAACCTCTATCATGAAGCGTGGAGTGATCAGGTTCAAGTAATCATAGGTAAGGTGCTTGAGACAAAATTATCCATAATTGTTCCTTTAAATACAAGTGAAATAAATCGACCAAAGATGATTCATTATATAGCATGGTCTGTTTTCACTCAGGTCCTGGTTCCTTTTCTGATGTCTCATGGGAAGCACCTAAAGTAGGTAAGCACAATCTTTTTAATTGTATGATTTTAACAAATCTACTGATAATTTCTTGTCACTCACATGCACCTTATGTTTTACAGGTGCTTCTGATGCGGGTCCAAGGCAAATGGGTGATTGTTGCGGTAAGTGATAAGCAGAAGTGTGGTGGTTTCTCTAGGCATTTCTTGTAAAGGATTTGCTATGTTAATCTTGTCGCTTCACAAATGTATAGCCACTGATAAGGTAGCATTGCTTATTGGGAACATGAACTACCTGCATCACCGGCAACTAAGAGCTCCCATGGCGGATGTGCATGAGTTGACAAACCTTCTACGCCAGTTAGACTTTAAAGTCGTCTCTCTACTAGACCTCAACTGGCAGGAGATGCATAGTGCTGTTAATGAGTTCCTGCTGCTGTTGGATCGAGGCGTTTATGGTTAGTTCCTTGTAGCATAATTTGGATTTCTGTGACTATAGAAAGTTATTTCTAATTTCTAAGCTTCCTAATTGTTTGTTTATTAAATACATTTGGATCATTTCATCCATGTCCACCATTTCAAGGGCTCTTGTACTTTGCTGGTCATGGCTATGAAAACTATGGGAACAGTTTCATGGTACCCATCGATGCTCCAGCCTCTTATACCTTCAAGCACTGCCTCTGGGTGCAGGACGTGTTACAACGTATGCAAGAGCGCCAGACAGGACTTAACGTCTTTCTATTGGACATGTGTCGGAAACGGTGTAGTTGATTCATAAGTGTATCAGTTCTGTAATATTGTGCATAAAATTTTACTTGAAACTGACATCTGTTGTGTTGATCATTCAGAAACCCAAATGATGAGAGCATCCCACAACCTGACCCCTTGAGAGTGACCGCAAACATAGTGTTTGGTTATGCAACGCAAGTCTAACGCAAAATGACAATAATTTTATTGACATCTAGAAATTGCGATTATAATTTTCACATTCTGGATTCAGGTGTGTTGATGCCGAAGCATTTGAAGTAAATAAAGATGATCTCTCTAACGGAATCTTCATGCGCTTCCTTACGAAAAGACTGATGGAGCCAGAGAAGGTCACGGTCATACTTGACAAAGTAGCAGAAGGTTTGGGGTTAAAGATGTTCAAATCATTTTTGGTATCGACATTTTGTTTGAACTACTTTTCAGACAAAAAATGTTACAAAATGTGCTATTGCTGTTAAGCCACATCTATGCCATAGGCTTCTATCAAAAAAATGAATGACACCAAGTGTGACCACAAAGTTTTACAGAGTCACTGTCCATTGCAGACATGGGAAGGTGTGAAATCACTCGTGGTCGGCAAGCTCTGGAGCTGCGCAGTAATCTCTCGGAACGTCGTGCCCTAACAGACAGCATTCAGGCTCCAGCATGCCAAGTCACAGCGTCAACTCGAAACTTACAGTGGGCCATTGCACATGGTGAGACCTGTTCAAAATCAAACCCCTCTAGTTTATATCCTTATGCAAAGTACTTTGGCTGTAGATAAAATAATGATCAACGTAATGATGATTTTGTGTAAACTGTTCCAGTCATCCCAGAGAGCCGCTGTCTTCAGTTTGAATGTGGTGTCAAGGTACAGCTAGGTTTCGCTGCAGAGTTCTCCAATATCATGATAATTTACTCTCGGATATTGGAGACGCCTAAAGACATTGTGTTCTGCTCTGCTCAGCTCTCTGACTTTACAGAGGTAAACTGCCTTTCTTGTAGATCTGCAAAGAAAATATTGTGTCCTGAGAAAATATAACATAAAGCTGTAACATTAATTGCTGTCCTGTGAATGAATTTCCATGGTCTGCTTCAATTTGGTGTATCTCTGATTGATTGTCAAACACAGCCAAAGAAGCATTGTTTACAGTTTTGACAATGAAATAATTTCAGGGTCCTGAAGTAGACCTGAAGCACAGCAATCAGGAGAGTCTTCGCGAGGCTGGCAGCTTACTACTGTCCATGGATGATCTACTGCCTCTGGAACAACCTCGGCTCTTTACTCGTATTAGTGCCCTGCAAAGGCTCAAGGTACAATATGTGCACAATGGCTTGGTCAAAATAAGGGAACACCTGGGAAATATTACTTCCGTAAAGTGTTTTACCACCATTTGCCTTTAAATTCAGCTTCCAACCTACTTAAAATAGATTCATAAAACTTCTGAATATTCTCCAGTTGAATATTCTCCAGTGCTCCAACTGTCCAGGTTTAAGATCACGACACCATCATTTTCACATTTTAAAATTGGTGTCTGTGATTATAACTTTAGCAGTTGCAGTTATTTCTTGGATCTGGAAGTTCTGTGTGGTTGGTTATTGTGAAAACTTTCTTCTTTAAGGTGACTATTGAGATTTGCCGTCACGTTGCAGCACTAGTTATGTGTTTTTTGGGCACAGTCCTTAGTGTTCAACGGCCCATATTATTCACCTTCAGTTTGCCCTCTGTTCCTCTTTTGCTGAAGATGTGTTGTCATGCTTTGTGTTTGCAGTCATAGACATAAAAAAAAACGGGCTTTTAAGGTTACAGATGTTACTGTTAAACAAGCTTCCATGATTTGTTCCTTTTGGAAGTCTGACAAGTTACCTGCTTCACAAGCACTTGTTCTACACAACTTAACACTACCTGTAAACTGATTTACAGAATATAGTTAAAAGGAGAAACAAAAGATAATGTTTGTTTTTTCACTGTAGAAAATTTTATTAACACCTATAATAATGGGGGTTCATATTATTTTGTCAAACTCCTGTTTATCTAATGTTTTATATGTGTATAAGGCATATCTTTTTGCTTTTCCCCCTCACAGAAAGAGCTCTCCTTTACTGTGTGTCTACACTACAAGTACACTAATCTGGATGAAGAGCTCTTGGAAGAGCAAAGGGTCAGTGTAGGCAAACCGTTAGTGTCAAAACTCAACCTCCACGAGCCACGACTCTCTCACTCCTCCTCCTCTGACCTACAAATGTCCAGTATAATGGAGTCTTCATCCTTCAGTGAAAGCTTCAGAGCTAACCTCCCCGACTTAAGCCCTTCCTCCATCGGATCTGCATCTACATCCTGCTCCTACTATCAGGGACCCATGGAGTCACCCACATTCTCTAGTTTAAAGAATGAACCAGAGGAAACCATATGTCCTTAATTCCTTGAATCTGAAGAACCTCCTGCCATCAAGAGTTTGCCTAGCGCCTCTTCTCGGGAACTTCCATTTAAATTTAGCAACTTACAAAATTCCCTTTAGCGGGAAAGTGTTCAAAGCTGTGCGTCTTGGATGTTACAGTATGATTTTGTTATATTCCACTCAGACTGCCATGTTACAGAAGCTTGTGAATGTAAGGTAACTGACCCTTCGCAAAGACCCGCCCCCTTCATTACTGTTGCTATTTCCGACAAGCCATGCCACTCTCACGCCTCACATCATGTTCTCACATGAAAAATATATTGCAGAGCAAACAGGAAACTGACAACACGCCTCCAGACAAGACAGAGCAGGTTACATTTGGAATCAAACCAAAGGAGCTCAGTTAAAGCAGCACATGAACTGATCATCTCTTCCTCTTTACTAGTTGAAATAAACATGAATGAACATCAGACGGTGTCTTGTTGCAAATGCTGGAAGATGTCAATACACACCATTTTTCAAGTTCAAGTCCACAAACCCTAATCTACTCTCCAGTCTGATTTGTTTGTCGGATTAAAATGCAGATTCAGTGTTATGAACGGTTTCATCGCCTGTCGATCAAACTCCTTGCAAAGGGTCAATTGAGAAAGTTGGTGTACTCTAACAGCTTACAGTATCTTATTGTTGATAGATTTGCCAGTGCATTAAATTATCCTATTTTGCATATGTTTGGTTTTTCATTAAACTACACCACAAAAGATTCTGTCTGTGGTCATGATTGTAATGTGTCTATCACTTGAATTTCAGCATACTAAAAAACATATCTAGCAATAAAACACCAATTATTATTAATAGCAAATCCCCAGCAGTTCCCATGCTCCTGACAAACCAATCTTCCCAAACATTTTGTTACTGTTAATTGACACAAACATGCATTTTTACCCTCTAAAAAATACCAGTACACACTGTTAGGTGGTGACCTTGCAATGTGTAATTATAAACTACTACTCCCTAAAAGTAACGTTATTTTTGGGAAGAAAGTCAAAATATATCAGGTTCCCTCACTCTAAAATGTGCTTAAATAATATATTATCATCACATCTGCTAATGTCTAATTTTATGAATAGCTGGCTAAATAGGGTATTTTTGTATTTGCATTCCCACCTGAAATGTATTTCATCCGCCAAAAAAAAAACCTTTTTGGAATAAATGACATCATAATATCATCAAAGATGTTCCCGCGCTCATGTCAAATCGAGGTCGCTTGCGCGCATGCGCCTGAAGTCCCCAGGGCAGGCGCATGCGTAGACTGTAGCGGCCTGCGCCATTTTGCTTCGAGTGAAAAACGCTGTTTATCGCGCTCTATCTAAAATTTGGTGAGTGTGCGCGGGGTAGAGAGAGACTCGTACTTCTGATTCCACCGTAACGTTGTCTAGAAACTAGAAAACATGTCAGACTCTTCGACAGCAGATGTGGGGCCCGTGGAGTCGGGGGTGCGTAAATTATCGGAGCTGAGAGTGATCGATTTGAAGGCCGAGCTGAAGCGCCGAAATCTCGACATCAGCGGCAACAAGAGCCTGCTTTCAGAAAGACTCAAAAAGGCAAGTGGAACACCAGATATAAACATATCTAATTATTTTGCAACTCTTTGCTGTAAAAACATGCTTTGCATGCATAAATCACAGGGGTGGATGTATTGGATTATTACTGATTATTACTGGTAACAGTCTTTTCCGCACAATCGTCTGCCTGTTACAGACATCAAACTAGCTTTGCAGGATGTTTTGAATTCAATGCTTATGTAAGTTAATATGCAATGAATGAAGTGTAGGTTGTCGTTTTAGATTAATGATGGATTATGAAGCTGTAAACAATAGGCAAATGGGTGACATTTTATGCTTGTATTTGACTATAAATCATACTTTCGTTTTCAGGCCATTGAAGAAGAGGGTGGAAATCCTGATGAGATCATTGTACACCTTGAGATAACTCCCAAAAAAACACCTCGGCGAACTCCAAAAGGTAAAAAGTGATATTTATCTTATTTCAAAATCATTTAGCTACTACATTGTGTTTCACAAATTTATGCAAAACTTGCATGACTTTAATGATTTGAAAATGTATTTCGTTTTCCCTACAGGAAAGAGACAAGACGAACCTGATGAGCCTGAAGATTGCACCCTTGAGGAGGACTCTGTTGATGGCCAGGTGCTTCATCATATAAAGTTGTTGATGGATATGATCTACCTAACTCGGTTGGGTTATTTTGCATAGGTTTATCTTAACTTAACAGCTGCCTATTCTTCCTTTAGGAGGACCCGGATGCTATTCCAGAAAACCTTCATGAGATGGATATTATGGACATGAATGTCCTGGATGAAGCTGATATGGGCAATGGAGGTGGGCCTGAGGAAAACGAATATGAGGAGGAGGACCTAGACACGTTATCAAACGAAGATAACATGGCCAACCTGAGGGAGGATGACGCAAATATCCACGACGCAGAGGATGTCGCTGATATTGTCACAAGTAAATCTGAGGTAGAGGAGGTGAGTTTTTAAAATTAGCCAGTCATACTGCTGTTTTGTTCTTGTTGTATATTGTGTGACGCTTTCTTTGGCTTTCAGGAAATGGAGGCTAATGACACAGACGTGAATGAGAACCAGGAAGCGCCTTTCCAGGTATTCAAGGAAGTTAACATTTGAGGGTTTTTCTGTGATGGGGATTGGGTTTATTTTGTTTATCTTTATTCATTTTCCACCTTTAGCAGGAGGATGAGGGTGAGCATGGATGCGAGGACACAAAAAGCGAAAAAGGTACTGTATGGAGCTGTTTGGAATTGCTCTTAAAGTCAGGGTGAAGCCATAAGATCCTTTTAGTATAAATGTATCAGGTTACTCAGGAAAAAGAGACTGGAAATCCAAAGTTGATTACTGGCTTTCTGCATTGCTGACTATATATTTAGCCATTTATATATTTATTTAGAACCATGTTGTAGTCATTCACATGCTCTTTGGAAGGTGCAGATATGCAAAGAGCCAGTAATCTGTTTCAGTTAGAACATAGGTTGGTTTACATGGTTGTTGCAGATGCAATTTAGTGTTTCTAGGTTGCTTAAAGAAGACCATGAAGAGAAGATGAGAAGAATTGGATCATGCTGAAGCAAAATCGCTATAGGATTCAAAGTTTGTTAATTGGAGATTTCGCTAATGGACCATTTGCTTGTTTCAAAAGAAACGCAATTCCTGTAAAGACAGCGCAAGCTGCTTCTTCCATATCACGGACACTTCAAGTACTAAAGTCGACGATGGACACTCGGATTTGGTGCAGGTCTTGTGGCTTTCCCTAGTCAACAGCTTGCCCTCTGCTTCGGGGTGCAGGTGAACTGAAAGAAATGGCCTGTTGTCTGGAAGCTTGTTGATTTGTTCTCACTTTGGTTTTTCCAGTCTCTTCATAGGGTAGCTTGCCTTTGCTTGTGTATGAGACAGCAGAGGGCCACGTCCTAGTCCAGTTCCACGATAACCATTGCAATGTCTCAGAAGTGATTAAACTCTGTGCCATTCTATTCCTGTTAAATCCGTAGAAAGTGAGAAAGTAGCCGGGTCTTGTATATCAGAGCCACTTAAGGAAGACACCACTGAAGAACCGACTGAAGACGAGAAATCTTCAGTCTGGGATTCTCACAAAGAGGAAGACCATGTGCAGGACCTCGCTAACGCCGAGGAGGCCACCAATTTGGAATCCGAATCGTCAGCCTGCGAAATGGACGTTGATGCATCAAAGCAAAGTGAAATTGAATCAACAAGCAAGGACCAAGAAAACATTCAGGACAATTTGTTGGACACTGAGAGCGCTTCTGCTCAGGCCGCTAATGCTAGCGAAACAGATTTGTGCGATATCGAAAGCGCAGTTGATTCGGAAAGGGCATCTAAAGGAGAAGCGGCTGAGGAATGCAAGAAGACTGAACCTGCTTCAGAAGAGTCTTCAGAAGTGAAAGAGTCCTCTGTAGAGGGTGATGATCAGAAAAAGAGGTTTGTTGTTTTCTGTCTACTAGAACAATGGCTTTCTTTTTCATTGGCTCCTTTGTTAACAAGTATGGGTGCTCTTTGGCGGTGTAATCGACTGCGAATTTCGTCTACCAATTTGTCTTTATTTTAATTCTTAATTTTTTTTTCTACCTTCAAAAAGTAATGTACCAGAAATTTGGTTTGCCAGTCCAAGGTATGTTTAACGTAATTGGGCTTCACATGACTATTCAAGTTGTAGTATCTAAATCTTTGTTCATTGCCTGAGGTTGTTTGTGTCCTCACTAGGTGGGTATTTGTTTATCAACACTGGTGATCCCGTTTAAACTGCCCATTCAATTTCTCATTATGCCGTTTTATTTTTCTCTAGTGGTGATGAGGATTCATCAAGCAAGCCTGACTCAAAAGATGATAAAGGTGAGTGTGCAGTGAGCTTTTTAAACAAGAAATTGTTCCTGTGCTTTTCTAAATTGATTTTGTGGCCTATCAGGTAGCGCAGCTGCTAGCGGAAGGAACCTTTGGGTCAGTGGACTGTCTTCAACCACGAGAGCGACAGATCTAAAAAGTCTGTTCAGCAAATATGGCAAGGTCTGAATGTTCTAGAAAACTAACTAACAAAAAATAGGTTGGATTGTGTCCTGATCCATATTTGTTACTGCTTGCAGGTTGTTGGCGCTAAAGTAGTAACAAATGCCCGAAGCCCCGGCGCTCGTTGCTATGGGTTTGTTACGATGTGCTCTACTGAAGAGGCCACGAAGTGCATCAGCCATCTGCACAGAACTGAGCTGCATGGCCGGATGATTTCAGTTGAAAGGGTAAATAGTTTAGTTTATTATTAAGGCGCCAACACAGTTTCTGAATTTGGACGTTCAACTCTCTTTATTCCTGTTTTATTTCAAACTGACTTTACTCAAAATGGATTTTCCAAAAGCTTTCTCTAGTGTGAAAGAGCTTTTGATTATAAATTGCACTAGTGTATGAAGTATTGCTTCAGAGTTGGGTGGCTGTCAATGTTGTTGAAACAAGGTGTGCAGACAAAGCCTTGATTTGTATTTGTTTATAGGCTAAGAACGAGCCTGCCGGAAAGAAGCCTGCTGACAAAAGCGATACCAAAAAGTCTGGCAGTGACCGAAGGCACTCCTCTGACTCTAAGACAGAAACGTAAGTTGTAGATCAATTGTATTTGAAGACCTCTCTGCATGCCAAATAACTGCAACAATCTTATCATATGGTTTAATCCTAACAGATCTGAGAACAAAGATGAGAAGTCTGAAAACTCTGATGGTAAAGGTAATAAAAAAAATAGCTTGCATTCACGTTTGTTACTGCCTTAAGTAATATCCTAAGGTATCCAGATCTTAATGGTTCAATCTTGTCTTTACAGAGCAAGGAGGAGAGAGAACTGTTGTGATGGACAAGTCGAAAGGAGAGCCGGTCATCAGTGTGAAAACAAAAAGCAAAGAACGAGTATGTTTCATAATTGGAACTGTTTTAAATCCAACTGCCTTGTTTTGGAAGTGTTGTTAAAATTATGCACCAATTTTTGTTTTAGAGCACTAAGAGCCGTGACCGTAAGTCCTCCAGCAAAGAGACGAAGGACATTTTGTCATTTGACCAGATCAAAGAGCAGAGAGAGAGGGAGCGCCAAAGGCAGAGGGAACGCGAGATAAGAGAGGTGGAGAGACGCAGACACTCTGGGTAAGTACTGCTTCCCATCATCTTCCCCTCAACCTGATTTACTGTTGATCAAAAACCAATTTGGCAGTTTTCCCTCTGATTTCTCAACCTGTTTAATTACATTCCAGTGAACGAGATGGCCGTTCGGAGCGAGAGCGTATCCGCCTCTTCCGGGAGCGGGAAGAGAAGGAGAGGTTGATGAAGAAGCGCAGCTGGCTGGAGGTGGAGAAGCAGCGACTGAATGCGGATCGCATGGAGCGCGAGTTTTTGGAGCGTGAGCGTCTCCGAATCGAGTATGAGCGGCGGCGTGAACAGGAGCGCATTCATCGTGAGAGGGAGGAGCTGAGGCGACAACAGGAACAGCTACGCTTTGAACAGGACCGACGCACCCTTAAGAGGCCTTACGACATGGATGGCAGGTATGCATAGGGTAGGGTTTAGTGTTGGTCGATTTGTTCAATTTTCATATCGTCAGCCTGTGAAATCGCCAATACACGATATTAACGTGCTAATTTATTTAATTACTTATTTACTTACTTTCATTGCCGTAAAGTGAACCAATTCCAACGTAAGGTTAAAAGCAGTCTAATGTTTTTAATAACTGAATTTGTTTAACGTAACAAATTTATAGTAACATTGTAAGTTACAAATTATAATGCTTACATTTTCCTCAGTTATTCAAAAAGCAGCTACAGAAAACGAGCAAAGAACATCATCACAAGCTCAGTCTAGCGCGAGGTTATGCACTTTAAAAACACTTTCGTTATAATCAGTGAATTGCACTGTATGATGAATAAATCTCTTATACTTGCATCGCGCGTACATCTGCACTTTTGTTGTTTATGATGAGAGAATTTGCGAGTCAGAATTCAGTCAGCGCACGCTGAACAACAGAACTCCACCGTTTCAGCAGTGACTCATCTGATTAGCCATTGATTGCATTCACAAGCTCAGCATAATTGTGTGTGATTGGTTATAACGCTCAACACTGTAAAAATGCGTAAAAAGAAATATAATGCAACAAATAAGCCCTAATATTAATTAGTATTACTAGCCTGATAATAAGAGTAATAAATGTCTTGCTATCGTCAAAGGCATCTGCCACAGGCGATATCTCTGACTATTGTCGATGCACGATACTATCATCTATCAGCACAAACTTAGTTGGGTTGCCAGAGTCCCAGACTTTTCTTAGGGCCACAGGAACGGCTGTGAAAAAACAGTAAAAGACAAGGTTTCCACAACCAACTTCTTACTCGACATGATTCTTTTTAGAAAGTTCAATGACTAGGAGCATCTTGATTTGTCAGTTTTGACCCTGCAGGCATGTGTAGATTTATACAGTTTTTCTGTTTCAAATGTACAGAAAAGATGACTGGCAGATGAAGAGAATGACAATGGATGATCGCTATGGACGGTCGGATTTTGGACGCCAAGACCGCTACCAAGACTTTGACCACAGAGACCGCGGCCGCTATCAGGATGATATGATGGACAGGTAACACCAGCGACGTCTAACAGCACCCAAACATCTAGACATGTCTATAGATTTTGCTACTATACGGTAATAATTTATATGCCTTTTTCTATAGGAGAGACAACCGTGGCGGAATGCCGGGAGACAGAGACAACCAGGTAAGAAAAGTCCTTCACGGATCTAGATTTGATCTTTGGGTATTGGATGGCATCTCATCCTATTTTCTCCATCCATAGCACATTTCAGATCGGGACAGACATGGCAGGGACAATCGTGGCAATTGGGGTGGTGGATACGACAAGCGTGGAATTAATCCTTCGAGGCCAGTGCCAGGCGGGTAAGTTGTTTTTCCTCCTCTAGTCAGATCTGCTGTGGTCTTGGACCTCTCTTTGTTCAACTGTTTTGCTTTTACAGTCGAGACAACAGAGACTGGGAGCCTGGACGTAAAATGGATGGGGACAGAAACTGGCAAGGTTTGTCCAATAAACATCTGTTTAGCTTAGAAAAGGTTGCATGTCCTCCTCCCTTTCGATTTACTACTTTTCTTTTTAGGAGCAGACCGAGGTGTCCCAGCACAGGGTCACATGGCACGGGGTGGAATGGCAAGGTAGTGAGATTTAAGCTTTGTCTTGTTTGGACTGTTGTGAGTATCATGTGCTTTCTTTTGTCGCGTATGACGCTAATATATTTGTCTCCTCTGTAGCCGAGGTGGATACATGCAGACAGGGACATCCCAGTCAATCTCTGGAGCCTTAAACCGACCGAATCAGATGGCGCAAGGCGGTGGAATACAAGGAGGTGGAGCCTTTGGTCGACGTTATTAACTTAAAACCTCTTCCCTTGTGTATCTGTTGAGTGTAAAGACACATTGCAGCTTGTACATTGCCATTCAAGCTTTGTAATTTTTTTTAAGTCCACTTTTCTTTTCATGGTGTAAAGATGAACAGAAAATTGATTACATTATGTAAATTTTTTTTCTCCATTCCACCGCTTTAGATTTTAGTCATTTTCTGTTGTACACTTGGTGAATGCTCAGGAATGGTTTGCTAAAATGAAACCTGTCTTTGACACCATTAACTTGATGTCCACTTGTTTTTGACGTGTTTCAATAAATTTGTGGCGTTTTCTTTAAAGGAGTGCTTTTGTTTTCCCATGATGCACATGTTAGCATTTTGTTGCCACTAGGTGGTACTCTTAGTCTAAGTGTTAGTAGAGGAACTGAAGAATGCTTGGCAGAGCTATGAGAATGCAAGGAGTTTTTTTTACATTTTCTGAAAAAGTTCACTACATATTAACAATTGCGTATAATCCAATTGGAACATGTTAGTTTAGTATTTCAGGTTTATGTAGTAAAAGTGACGGTTGTGTTATCAAGCTCAGCTAACATGTGGCATCTCTCTGTAGACTTGGTTACTATTTAAGATGCTTTGCATTACTAAACTGAGAAAACGGATGGCATTACCATCATGTCCACCAGCCAATTGCTCAATACCTCTTGATTATTTAGAGCTTAATTATTCATGGAGTAGGAGGATTGTGGTTTTTAATAAACCATTATAAATACATGCACTTTCTACATGACTTTTAAATGTCAAAAGATTGCATATTGTGTAAGTCTAATCACGAGTATTAGATCACTAATATATCCAATAGTAACCCTCAAGTTCCCACTCTGCAAGGGAATCAATTTCCGGAATGTTTTATTTTGGTATATATATCCTGAATCACACTGGTAGTTCCTTATTACTTAGATGTTCCTCAGTATTGTATTTATAAGTTAGGGGGTGATGTCCTAACTTTGAACCTCAGCATACAGTCCTGAATCTGTTTTCAGGTAATCATCATGAAGACAAACTACAGGGAGATTGTGCATTGCTGGCTTGAAATTAGCCATGGTAATGTTATGGGATGTTGTTTAATAATTCAATACAAATCACTGCAGTGCAACTTTTGGTGGGGGCAGGAATTTGTAATGGTCATCCATGTGCTTGAGTGTTTTAAGAGTAATTAGCAACAAAGATATCAATAAAGATCAATGAACCTTTAAAAAAATCAATAAAACTTTGGTTTGACTCCAGTGACTCATAACATGACATTCTGGGTGGTGTATGATGTTTCAGTTCCTCGGCGTCCTGAAGTAACCTCTGCCTAAAGTGATGCCTTCTTGGGAGGCATCTTGAATGATGTCACTAACTCAGATCAGGTCGTGCTTGAGTGGCCAATTGCGTCCAGGCTGAAGGTTTTGGAGGTGGAGTCAGATTTGCATTCCTAGAAAAGCCTAGAGGCCATAAAACTTTCATTATATATCATGATGTTGAAATGTGCCAAGAAACTGTTCATAAATTTATGCTCCCTACAATCCTGACTGAACTATTATCCAAGAACTGCTGGTTGCCTTCAGTCCTGATGATACTGTCCATTGTTTCAGGTCTGAATGATGTTGGGCTGTTTGAATTGGCACATGTTCTACTCTGGAATACGTTGATATGTAGACCAAGCCATTTGGAGCAGAACCTGAGCAAGGCTGGAAATTCAATTACTGTACCACACACCCATGAGTATTTTTGTTCTCCCCTGCAAATAGCTATATAATGAGATTTCTGGAAGTTTCCCAAAAGAAAAAAACATCCTCTTTAAAGCCTTGGAAGAACATAAATGTGGGGGACCTTTTTGCTCAGAACATGTCTTTGGCGTTTCTCATGTTTCCCTGAGGAATACTCATTTAAAATTCCCATTATACTTTAGGAACTGAATTCAAATTGTGGTCCTCCTTCAAAACAAGTCTGTATATGCCTAGTTAGTGTAGTTCAGGTATGTGAAACCCAAAACATTCCTCTCTGAATAGATTTCAAGCACCTGTGAGCTAAGAAGACATGGTAGCCACACTTTTGAGCGCTTCTAAGATTGATCTGCTGATTTATATTTTATCTAGAGGACATTTTACAGGTAAGATGCCTTTGTGCTTTGTCTCACAGGTGGTGGGTTTACAGCTGGATGTAATGAAAGGACATTTGTCTGGATTATTTTATTTTTTGGCCCCTTCCATTGGCCCGCTTGCCCCAACTTGCCTGCAGCAAAATCAGATGTTCTTCCTTACTTGCATAAGAGAAAATTTTAATCATAATTAGCGGCCTTGCTAAGATAAGGTAAGCAACACTATTGTTGTTCATACTTAGGGTTAGGGATTTGAACGAACCCCTAAGTATTATGCTTTGTTTGGTGTGTAATTTAAACTGCACCGTTTGTACTACTACAGCCATGAAACTTGCTATTGCTATAATAAGCAAAATGATAAAATGAACTATTTTTGTCCAAAAATTATTATACCGACAGGTAGGTTATTTTGACTTAAGCCATTTGAAACACTGTAGTATGATATGAGCATCAGGTGCTGTTCACACAGAATTGTATTAAAATTATGAAAACAGCACAAGCAGCACATAATAGGGGCGTCGAGATGCATTTTATATGATGTGCTTAGAAAAAAAACAGTAAATAGCGGAAATAGCTGACAACTGTTGTTAATAAATGCAACTGGGGGAAAAGCTGAAACCAGCCTAAGTTGTTTCGTTAGACTTAGCTCACAGGTCCCAGGCAGTTCAAGCTGGTTTTTCTGAAAAGTGACAACAACCTCTGTAAAACCAGCCAAAATACCAGCAATGCACAATGCATTTATGTGAATTAGCTTACATTTGAAAATGTACTCACTGTCACTGCTTTGTGGTAAACAAATTTATAATGGAACTGGACTCCAGTTTAACCGAGTATCCTTCGTTTTTTAAATATTTCAGAAGCTTTACAAGATATTAGCAAGTACATAAAACACTACGAAGGCCTGTCTTATGACCGAGAGCTCATAAAACAACAGCACCAGCGCATCAGACGAGAGACTCTTCATCAGCTTCATCTAAACTTCAACGCCTTTCAAAGGTACTTACGATTTTTAAGACATCCAAACATCTGTATTATTCCATCATACTTATTAAATATATGTACTTTTATTAAGCACTGATTTTCTTTGGTAGAGAATTCCACCTACGTCTCAAGCCAGATGTAAATGGCTTCACAGAAGATTTCAAGATCCAGTCAGAAGATGAAACTCAGATGGTGGACCTCTCTCATATATACTCAGGAGTAGTAGAAAGTAAGATATTTTGTAGCACATTCATTGTTTTAAATGCCACACAATTCTTATATATAATTAAGGTTATGAAACTGTTCTTGTCTTAAAGATTAGAGTGTATTCTCATGGCAAGGGTCTGTTCTCGAGGGCCAGTTTGAAGGCTCCTTTACAACAGCCAATGGGACGTTCTACATCGAGCCCATTGACAGATACACCACCTTCAACACTGACCACCATTGCATCATTTATCACAAGGATGATGTGGGTGAGTGATTATATTATAGTTATTATATTATCATTTCTTTCTTCACTGAGGTAAAACTGGGAATTAATCCTAACAAAATTTTGTTTATTTAAAAAATCATTTTTTTGCCTAATGTTTTGCCCCCAAAAATAATTTTTTCCATTTTCCAATAAAGACGAAGAATCCATAAACCATGATAAATTAAGGCCTATTGCAAGCAGAACTTTTCAATAAAGCTAGTAGTTTAATATAATAATGATATGGTTTCACAGACAGCGTTTAGAGACTAAGCCAGGATTAGGCCGTAGTTCAATTAGGACATTTAAGTCGTTTTATTTAACATGCCTTTGAAAAAACATTACTAGTGTGCATATTGAGACAAAACAAAGTGTCTTTCAGTTGAAACAGTTCAGAATTACATTTTAATCTAGGACTAGGTTTAAGCCTTGTCTGTGAAACCGGGGGAATAAGACTTTCCCAACCCAATCTCATGAGATGTGTTTTATGAGTAGGCGATTTTGTATGAATTTGTACAATGTGATTGTTAGGAAAAAATCATGACGGTCCACCCCTATAACTAATTGTATGAATGATCTCGAATTGTTTTATTTGGAAAATAAGTAAAAAAATAGTGTTTAACACACTATTTCTTTTTTTTTTTTGTAGTTTTAGCTTGAAAATTTGAATTTTATTTCATGAATTATTTTTATGTATTATTATTATTTGTTTTTTAATTTTTTAATTTACTTTTTTTTTTTAAAGAAAACCTTTAGTTAAGTAGTAACCAGAATGCACATAGCAATTTACTAACAGCCCAAAAAAATCATATCTACTTAGAAAGTTACGGTTTTAAAAGTGAGATTTGTATTTCAAGTGGTGTTGCTATTGTATTTGATTTCGTTTGTCCAAACATTCGAACTGTGTGCGGTATTTTTTTTTTTTTACTGCAGTTCATTGTTGTGCTATATGAGTGGTGTAGAAGTTGCATGCAGGAGAGCCACATGTGTTATGCATTATATTGATTGTTCAAAGAACGTACATATTATAAATCTCACAAATGAGTCTATTTATACCACAAACTACAATGATGAATGTGATAGAGAAGGTTGATAATGACCGTAATGCACTTATTGTTCAGCCAAGCCATTTTTAAATCCTAATAATCTTTTTTCTTTGTCAGCTGACATGGAAATAATTGTTTAGCCAGTCTAGAGAGGATTAAATAGATCTTTCATGCACTGTAAAGTAACAGGATGGGATTTTCTCAATGGTGTAATGAATATATAGTCTGAGACCACATTACAAATATGATACTTTTGTCTCTTTTAAGGATGTTTTTGCCATTGAGCATCCAAACTCTTTTTTTTTTTTAAACTTCAGATTTGTTTCAGATGAAGCTCCAAATGCAGAATGCAAAACAAGTGCATTTTGACTAGTGGTCTCAGACTTTTGGACCCTGAATTGTTTTGATGCAGTTTCTGGGATTTACATTTGCGTCTGTACTCCTCTTTCACTGCATGGGGTCGTAAAAAGACACGTGTTCCTGTCTTTGTATTGCAGAAGGTAAACATTGGCAGAGAGACAAGTGTATGTATAGTCTGTGGATATTGGTGGTCATGTGATCTCGTGGTTGAAGTCACACCATACGCATATGGTTTCAAGGTTACTCTAGACTATTTCTCATGGATACAGGGGCTTGGTATATATGTGTTTATATATATATATATATATATATATATATACAGTATATATATATATATATATGTATGTATATATGTATGTATGTATATGTATATGTATATGTATATTTCTTTCTTTCTTTCTTTCTTTCTTTCTTTCTTTCTCTCTCTCTCTCTATATATATAAACTAAATTGGCATCCAAAAATACTTGAAATTGTGTTCGAAATGTTTTATGCAGAGTTTTTTTTTTTGCAATTTAAATTGCAGCAATTTAAAGTAATGGATTTCCTGCTTGAGTCACTTGAAGACTAAACCTGATTGCTCAAATCAGATCTGTTATTTATACTCATCCCATTTTTGGACAATGCTATGGTTTGTCTGCCATCTGGAAGTTAAAACTAACAGGAAGAGGAGCAGCTTTGATTAGGTTTCACTGCAGCTGGCTGGGTAAAGGAAACAATTAAACAGAGTCAACAGTAAACAGGACAGTTCAGCAAGTTTGCATTTCATCATCAGTTCACTGCCATATCTCAATGTTGGGTTTGATTTCCATACTGTATAATTCAATGACGTAAATGTAATTGGGGCTGGTTGGATTTATAAAAAAAATACAAGATCTATTCCAGGTTAGTCTTTGATTCTGCAAGTGTTCTTGGATAAACATTCATTTTAATTTCCGCTCCCCTCTGGCGTGGATTGTTTCTCGATAAATTCAGGCATATTTTTCCTCAAACAACTCCCAAACCTTTCTGCCCTGGTCTCCACATGCACAACTACTTGAAAGAGAATCACGCAGGATGAAGCCAAAGTCTGGAAGTAATTCCATCAATGGGTCAATGCCTGACATTTACCCTTTCTTCTCACATGCTCCATTTCTCTCCGCTCAATCTCACTGATCTAGGAACGACTCTGCTAGCCTTTTTGTTTATAGAATCTATGATCATGTTCCAAAGAATGATCTGAAACCAGTGGTGGGACCTTGCTGTCCACCTTATTTACATTTAAGGATTCTTATTGGTTGATTCTTGCACACCAGGATGGTGTGATCCAATCACGTTGCTTCTCTAGTTAGAGTCAACTTGACATTTATTCCCAGCTAAACTCTCAGTCATTTTACAGTGTAGCTAAAACTTAACCAGGCTGTTGTGGATGTCAGCCACCTGACTTTCCATGAGCTTGCATGTTTTTTGCTTCAAATTAATTTTTAATCTGATTTATGTCATTCTTGAGACCTTCCTGAATGTGAATTCATAATGTAAGACCTTCTCATTGAAGTCTGAGAGTCAGTTACCTTAAGTTTTAACCTCTTACGAGAAACCCGAGAAAAAAGTTTTAGGAAAAAGTTTTTGTTCATGTCTTTAAATTGTTTAGAGCATTTAGAATAATATATATATATATATATATATAAACAAAAAAATGATATTTCATTCATAAGTTATGCTATGTCCTCGTTGGGGGACATTGGAACTCAATTTCTTTAAAAAAATAAAAAGACATGAATGAAAATGCATAAGCAAAAACAATTGATTTTTAAATCACCAAAACATTTTTACTTTAAGAATTTTTTTTTTTTTTACCAAACTTTGTATAAAAATGATTCTCAAGAATTTTATAACAGAGTGATTCGCTATACCTTTTTTCTTTCTGCAAAAAGTGTGTAAAATGGCCAAAAATGTGTTTTTGCACATATACAATGTATCTATAAACTAAATCAAATTTGCATATTAATGTGTTTTGGGGGGAACGTAATGAAAAAAGAAGTGTAAAAATGGGAGTAATAATTGACATGATTTTCATAATAATATATAATATTTAATATAATATTGAAATATAATTTATTTCCTTATTCATTTGTTATGTCTCCCAAAATAATAAACATAGTCCCGGTGTCCTCATATGCGGACATGTATGAAATTAACGTCCTGTTTCATAACAGAAAGTCATATTTTGATGTGAAACCCCATAACATTTTGCTGAGATGTTGATTTATGACACACAGTTTAAAAATGAGAGATATTTAAATGATAACTGTGGCATGTATAGTCTCTCATGTAATGTCCTCATATGAGGCCGCAGGGTCTTAAGAGGTTAAGGTCATACCGTCTATGTAACCCAGCTATGTTATGTCTGGTTTGGGTCACAATGCACCGCTATCACAAACAATCAGTGCATCTGTTTTTTATAGTTGATTGAAGTTTCCATGAGAATGTTTTAAAGTTATTCTTTAAGAATCATAATAAAACAACGTGCTCATCGTGCTCTGTTTTTATTTGTTGAAAGGCTGTTGAAGCACTCTAATCTTTGTAGGAAGATTTTTTTAAGTGAATTTTTGAACAACAACAATGTAAAAGATTTTAAATATAATGCAATATTACTTTTTTGTTGTGTTTGAGATTTAAACTTGGTGCCTTTGATTACTACTGTTAATACTCTGGGTTAAAGCCAAGAGTGATAACGGTAACGATAACTATATTAGCATCCACACCAATGCACTATAATGTTCTGTAAATCCTCAAGCTTAGTCGAGTGGATTCTCTTTGGCTGTCAATATTTTTGTTCATCAGCTGGAAAAAAATTGTTCTGAAAGTGATTCCAGTGATATTGTTCCTCTGTGCCGTTATCGTTATAGTTGTAGTGTGGAATTCCCAAGAACAATTATTAAAACCTTGTTAGTTATCATCCATGGTGTGAGCAGCCTTAAGGCCTGGACGTCATAATTGCCCCATATTGTACACCTGTTTGATTTTTATTTCTAACTTTTCATACATTTTCTTTCTTGCAGATGATCAAATTGGGCAAAAAATCCCATAATTGATATGACTTCTTGTAGAGTAGAATTGGGACTGCACTCTTAAAATTAAAGGCTCCAGAAAGCGGTTGTTTTTGCTGTGATGCGATAGAAGAACCATTTTTGGAAGAAACTTTCAGCAAAATGGTTCTCAAAAGAATCATTATCTTCTTAGTTTAAAGAACATTTTAATAATCTAAAAAAACCTTTTACCACTATAAAGAACTTGTAAAGTTTCCATTGATGTTAAAGGTTTTTCATGGAACTATGAATACCTAAACCTTCATTTTTAAGAAAGTGGGCACTTTTGATTTGGACAAGTTAGCAACCACGAAAAACACCCTAACAACCAGCAATACACTTTTGCATGGCTTTTCAGAAAGAGTATATTTTTTGTTGTTCCTTTCAAATTGAGACAATAATAAAAAAAAAATAAGTTAAATGCAGGCTAATTAGAGAAAATAAAATAACAAAAGATTGTGCTATTTAGAAAATGTATTCTCCTTTCATTTACGAGGTACAAGTAAGAGTCAAGTCTAGCAAAGTTTAGCCCAGTTAGAAATGATGTTACAATGAGGTTTTTCAACAGAGGTCACAAAAGATACACACCAAGTCCCACTTGAGCAAGCATGTTGGTTTTGCAATGAATTCATAATTTCAAGACTGTATGAAAGGGTCCACGGTTTTTGCAATCTTTTTTTGTCAGAACGTCTGTGTATCATCTAGTCTTTTATGGCACAGGGCATTAATAAGAATGTATTTGGCCTCATTCGTGAACCACAAACAACAGTTTTTATTGAGCAAGCTGTTCATAAAACCATTCTTATATAAATCTTACAGTATGTTTTGTGAGAGATTTACATCTTTTATTTGTTCTGTGTTTCCTGAATGAGGCCCAAAGAAATATTTATGAACATTTATGACATATTTATGATATTTATAGAAAAAAGGCTTTTCTTTTCATTTTGATAAAACAACATTCTGATTAATTACCAGCTTTTTTAGTATATTATTTATGTCAATGTACTGTCATAGTGTTTATTAAGATTTTGAATTAGCTTTTTATTTTTCATTTTCATTTTAGTGTAATTTAAGTTTTAGTCATTTTATGTGCTTTTGTCATTTATTTTTAATCTTTCTGTTCAGTTTTATTTTACTTTTAGTCATTTTAATACTTAAACCTATTCCAGCTAGTTGCTAAAGCTTAGGTTTAGGTTTTGTTCATCTAATTTATATTTAATCTTTTTTTTCAGATTTATTACAATAAATTCAAATGATTTTTAATAGCTTTTGTTTTAGGTAACATTAACAACACTGTTAATTACAACATTTTTTTCCCTTGTTTACATCTCCTTAGTAGTCAACTCCCATATTATAACCCTTTAATATGTTTTTCCACAGACAGTGCTCCCTTGAAACACACTCATGTTGGCTTCTGTGGTGCCGAGCGCCTGCAGCATCTTGTCCAAAACCACCAAGAGGTCAGACATGACTTCACCTCATTTCCAGTTTTGTCCTGTACAGTGTGTCCTTACAAACCCAAATGAGTTTTTTAAAAGGAGCACTAAATGTGGAAATAATTTTGAAATCAGATGTTCAGAGCTTTTTAGAAGATCGCACATGGAGGTGGGCGACGCTTCGTAATGTCACTCAATAATTGTTTTTCTCTACCACCTTGTCCTGTTTTTAGGAGGCGTCCTGCTGTATGGAAAAGAGTTCTATCTGTCCAATCTATCTATTGTTTGAAGCTCCTGGTTGGGTTAAAGCCATTTACCCCCAAAATGGGTGAAAGGACAACCTGTCGCGTTTTTAAATCAGATAACATGCTAGCATTATATTTTAAGCTCATATTTACTACAATTCACCACTTCCACTTGTTCGGTGGCAGCATTGAAAAAACAGATGTGAGCTTTTCCCTAAGTTCTCCCTTGACGCCTTCTCAAGGTTGTGAAATTTTCTCTATCTTGTGACCCACAGCAGATAACAATGTCCAGGTCAAAGCGGAAGGTTGACCAGTCCAAAACCAGCTGTCTTCTGCACCTCCATGCAGACCACCGCTTTGGAAGTGTTGTAGCTGTTATGGCTCAGGTGAGTTTTCAAGATCTAGTACTCAAAAGATTCTTTCATTCGACATCTACAGGCTGATAAACACAATCCTTTTTCTGTTGACTCTAAAGTGTTGCCCCCCTTCGGTGCCCAATCTCCACGAAGTGGGATTCAAAGCATATTCCTTCCTTGATCCCACTGGAGACTTCTCCGAAATGGTGGGATTGTATGTCACCAATGGAACAAAGCCAAGTTCTTTACTGTGAGAAACAAAGGTCTTCAAGCTGCTTTGGTACAACTTAATGTTATGTAATGTTTGTATGCTGAAGATAAAAGACAGGATTTCCACAAGTTAAAGTAACCATTTGTTATCTTTTATCTGACGAGTTTTCCAGATTGGTGTATTTTGGGGGCTGGACTGCCTGCCTTATGACTGAGATCACTGAGATTTTACTTTGGGGGTAGTTCCCATTGTCTGCATATTATTTTTGACAGTTACGTAATGTTTTTGTTTTACTCTCCACAGCTGGTGATTTTTATAGTTTTATCAAATCACTGCATGTACGAGATTCCTGAAAAGCAATGTTTCTGCCAAATGAATAACTGAAAAACATCCTTTTAAATGATAATGGCTCTTTGATATTTTGTTGCTTTTTTATTTAGCCGGTTTCTGAGCTTGAGAAAACTGTTAATAAGTCTTTTGTTTTTGGTCCCTATGTTTGTGCCAAGCAAAACTGATCAGTGAAAAAAAAACTAGCTTTCAAAAATTGGGGATTGTTAAGATTTTATGTTTTTAAACTAAGTGACTTACTGCATTTATTTGATCAAAAATACAGTAAAAACAGTAATCTTCTAACTTAAAAAAAAAAAAAAGTTATTTATTCCTGTGATGCAAAGCTGAATTTTCATTACTCCAGTCTTCAGTGTCACATGATCTTTCAGAAATCATTCTAATATATTGATTTGATGGTCGAGAATGTGTCTGTCTGTCTGTCTGTCTATCTATTTTTTTTACAGATTCAGAAGTGCTTGTGTAATTGGGTGTAGGTACTCGGGCTGTGTGCCATGCCACAGTGTTATTCCATGTTTCCATATTCACCCAGTGCTGTGTGCTAATATGTTGGTCTTGGTCTGCTCATTGTAAGGAACAGAGGCCAGATTGTCACTCATATTCCTCACCAGGCACTTTTACCCCAGAGCGCTTACATTCCTTCTTAGGCGAAATGTGCCTCAATCCACTGACAGTGGCTGGGGCAAGAGACTCTGGAGTATTCACTGTTGCAAATGAAACTCTGAAGAACAGTGTCTCGATTGATCAAATAATATGATAAGATTACTGTGGCAAAATTAATCTGTCTGTCTGTCCTTCTGTCTATCAGTTTGTCACTATTTCTGTATAATAAGGTGTCAAAGTGAAGTCAGTTAATCATAAGCGTACTGCACCAATATGTTTTGCAGGTTGCCTCGTACATGAAAGCAGTAAACGACATTTACGACAAAGCCGACTTTGACGGCATAGAGCTGGTCAACTTCAAAGTGAAATTCCTCACTGTAAGGTCCTTGTTTTGGTCGAGGTTTAAACAAAATAATTATGGCTGTAGTATACATTTTGACATTTTCTTTTAATTGTCCTGTTTTTTTTTTATTGCCTCTAACTTCAGATAATTGCATACTATTTATTTACCCGTTTGTTTTTTAATATAATTGAATGCCATTTATTTATTTTTTATATGTTTTCCTGTTAATTGTTTGTTTTGTCAAAAATATTTACTGCAAATTAATTAATTCATTAATGTTTATTTATTTTTCTTGTTTGTTTTAGTATGTATTTATTGCTTCTTAACTTCAGATAATTTCAGATTATTTATTTTATTTTTTCTTAACTTCTTATATAATAAATAGTATTTCTTTATTGTTCTTTAACTGCAGATATCTTCAAAATATTTATTTATTTTCCAGTTTTTAGTAGGCTATTTATTTATTTTTTGCCACTAAACTTTGTTTATTGACCTTTTGTTTTTGTTTTATTGTAATTTATTTTTGACCTCTTTATTTTAATTAATTTTTATAATAGTTATTCATATTCAGATATTTATATAGTTTCTGGTAATTTTTGTTTAGTTTAGTATTTATTTATTGCCTCTAAATTTTAGACTTATTCAACCTGATCTCATGAAAGTGCGTATAAATAGTATGCCAAATGAAAAAGGAAAACTCGTGGTATTGATATGCAAAAATGGACTTTGGCACCTTTTCATGAGACCAGGCTCATTTATTTAACTATCATTCCTCACCATAAGGTCCGTATTTTGCACGTTTTACATATCATTTCTGCCATGCAGTGTTCTACTCTTATGCCTCCTGACCTACTTCTTCATCACTGTCAAAGATTTAAATGCACAGCCTGGAATGACATAAAACAGGTCACTAATCATTTCAGGTGATCACCGAAGAAGATCCCAGCAGTTCCTTGGGCAAGACCCACATTGGTGCCTGAGAAGCTTTTGAGTCTGTTTTCCGAGACGAACTGGAACGACTACTGCCTGTCTTATCTCCTGACCAACAGAGACTTCAGTGGGGTTCTCGGTCTGGCCTGGGAAGGAAAACCAGGTAATTTCAGCCCATCCACTCCAGACAAATCGTAACAAAAGCCGCCTCAATGACTCCCAAAACAAATGTCACGTGGAGGAATATTATTATACTCAATGCTGGTTGACGGGGCTTATGCGCCATTTAGGCCTTTGGTATGTGACCTCTACCACAGTTGTCCTTGACGCGACATGATATTGAAGCAAAGCTATCTGATAACATCACTCAAACCCTAGACATCCTATTGAAAGATGGGGTTCTGGGCGTGGAGTGGTGGTCTTTGGGAAGTACTTCTAGGAAAGAATGTGCTCATGTACAATTCAGAGAAACAACCTTCCTGGAAGCTTTTATGCAATTGCATGTACTGTGATAGTTTTATGAGATACAAGAGGACAAGTTTGCTAATAAGAAACTGCCAGACTTAAAGTGACTCTTGTATGAGTAAACCAGAATACAGTAATGCAAGGATGTTTAGGGCCTTGTGAACCCCCCCCAATTCATTTTTTTTTCCAAATTGTTTTTTTTTTTCAGATTTAATTTTTCTAGATTCTGTTTAAATGGCTATATATTATAATTATATTTTATTAATGTAAAAGCATATCTCTAATTAATTGAACCCATGGAATTTAAATAATTAAACAAAAATATATTTTTAGGGCACTATAATTTTTATTTTTCCCTAAATTCAGTTTTCTGGTTTATTTTTCGGGATTCCATTTTGATGTTTTATTTAAATTAAAATTATCTAAAAGCATGTGTAATCAATTAAATTCAAAAAGCTTTAAAGAATTAGTTTTTAAAACACTTTTGCTGATAATTTACTCACCCCCATGTCATCCAAGATGTCCATGTCTTTCTTTCTTCAGTCGAAAAGAAATTAAGGTTTTTGATGAAAACATTTCTCCATATAATGGACTTCATTGGGACCCAAACGGTTCAAGGTCCAAATGACAGTTTCAGTGCAGCTTCAAAGGGCTTTAAACGATACCAGACGATGAATAAGGGTGTTATCTAGCGAAACGATCGGTCATTTCAAAAATAAATGAAAAAGTTTAAGTTTTATAAGCACAAATGCTCGCCTTGCTCTGTTCTGTGATGCACGTTCGCGACGTCACGTAATACGCAATGACGTTGAAAAGGTCACGGTTGACTTAGGCGGAAGTACCGAGTCAGTGTTTACAAATGTGCGGAAGGAGGACCATATACACACATTCAAATGTCTTTGTGTCAGTTTATCGTTTAAAATGCCCATTTGTGCGTATCCTGGGTGTTTTAATATTAAAAAGCCTACTGACTCGGTACTTCCGTCTAAGTCAACTGTGACCTTTTCCACGTAATTGCGTATTACGTGACGTCACGAACGCGCATCACCATTTAAAGCCCTTTGAAGCTGCACTGAAACTGTCATTTGGACCTTGAACCTTTTGGGTCCCAATGAAGTCCATTATATGGAGAAATGTTTTCATCAAAAACCTTAATTTCTTTTCGACTGAAGAAAGAAAGACATGGACATCTTGGATGACATGGGGGTGAGTAAATTATCAGCAAAAGTTTTTTTTAAAAGTGAACTAATCCTTTAACAGTTTAATAATTTATTTATTTTGTTATATAATAATAAGACTATTTTTTTTTATCAAAGTCTGTGTTGTCTGTTTGAATTTTTCCAAATTTGTTATTTAATATAAATTATTATCGAATTAAGCTTTTAAACAATTTAACAGTTTGAGAAGTACACTGTATTGCTTTGATTTGGGGAAAAAAAACTTCTTACAGTATTATCTCACATTGTATTTTAGTACTGCTGCCAAGATGACCTCATAATTAACGTTCCTCTCCACAACACAATGAATGCCGCATTCCGCATTAGCAGGTTCCTCTACATGACAGGACATGACCTTCGCTGTCGCTCCCTTTTAATCTGGACATCTGCGACATCCTGACTGTTATAAATGAGACATCTCCTGTCTTTATTGATCAATAAATTCTTCTACTTGGCTGAAAAGACCGGCTTAGACCAGCATGAATCTCCATAGTTCATACTGGTCTAGCTTGTAGGAATAATATAGTCATGCAGTCAAGCAAAATGGTCCAGTGTAAGCTAGTTAGTTAGGAAGCCCGCTTTGGACACCAGGACAACTTACAGTTACATTTTAGCTCAAGTTATACTTATATGTACTAAATATTTGTGCATTGCCCCATTTAACCTTTCCATTGGACACATAACGCAATTTAAACAAAGTCATATGATAAATATTTTCTTGTTTGTTTGATTTTATTAATTAATTTATTTGATTATTTATACTTTTTTTTTGTTGGTATTTTTATATTTTTCATTTTATTGTCTCTCAAATTTATTCATTCATTTATTTACCTGTTTGTTTGTTTTTTTGCACGAAGCAAAGAAGACCTTACGGGGTGCAATCCAGCCCAGTAAACCATCATAACTCTGATCCAGTGCTGATCTTTTTAACAGGGAAATTCCCTCATCTAGCAACACATTCCTTACATTTTGACCCTCAATGACTCTCAGATCTGTCAGTTTTCACAGAAGTGGTGTTTTGTAAATGTACACTGGCTTCAATTCAGGTACAGTATCTGAATGTCACTGGGATCTCACACGGCCAGCAAACTGAGCAGTCATTGTTTTGATTATTATTGTTGAAGGTTGGAGGTGCAGGCCACCAGCTGAGATCCTAGAATGCTGCTATGGGACTGACCACAGCGCCCGCTGTGATTGGCTGATAAAGGGGGTGTGAGTCCACAGAAGTGGTGACATGTGACCAGAGAGCTATGCATGTTAGACCTATACCCCCACCGCAAAACCTGGGATAACTGCATTCATTCTCCGCATTTGCCGCCATGGTGAAACCCTCACGTGAGGAGGCACATAGGTTCCTTCACGCACATTAGCATTTAACCACCATTCAAATCCAGTATCAAGTTGCATGCAGTTCCATATGGGATGGACCATCCACTCAGACCGTTTTGGACAAATATAAAAGCAGCAATGACTTTGATGTGACTTTTTAGTGCTTTAGCACTCAAACATGTCAAGAAACCTGATGGATGCTAACACTAACATCTTAGTTTGGCCCTGGAAAGTTGAATCAAGACATCTGCAAGTCCTACAACAGTCTTTCGGCCTTGTTTTGACTGGGCTTGTTGTCACTCATTTATTCCACTGCAGAGTGGGCTGAAGGGGTTTGTGGGGGCTTTCTGTCAATTGTGCTTACCCAACAAAGACACACTACCCTGCTTTAGCAGTTTGGGAGGTTGTAGAGAGGTCAGTTTTTTTCTGGGTGGGTGGTGGTTGTAGTATTTGAATGCATTATGATTTGGACATATTGACTTTAATGTGTCCTCCCATTTTATTTGTTGTATAGTGTTCTGCAGGAATGGCATATTTTTGTTGGACAAAACCTATAAATGAGTAAGCATTTGAGCACTACTTCTTTTATTCTAAAGTCAGTGTTTTTTTAAAAATGGGTTTTGGTTAATTGCCTGAAATAAGGATTAACACAAACTAGAGACATAAAAGCTGTATGATTTTAAAGCTTTTACTTGTCTCGAAAAAGGTGGTTGTTAACAAGTGGCTGAATGGCTAATATAGAGGTTGTTTGGGACATTAAACATCACAATGCTAAAACCCTAAATTTTACTCACTAGTCCATTTGACAGTGTTGTGTTTATGGTTGCGCTCTTGCAAACGTTTAGTTAAAATGTTTTAATGAAGATTGAAAGAATTGTCAAAAGCTTGGTAAAGTCAAAGCCATGCAACTGTGGTGTGGTTTGTTTATATCCTACACTTAGCTTTTTACTTCTGGCATTTGTATTTCAGTTTCAAAATTCATAAAAGTTTTGTTCATTTGTGACGATTTTAATTTTAATCATACTGAACAGAATGTACAATGGTGCGGTCACATGAGCAAAACTTCTTGGGCAAAGTTGGTCCTTTGTCCACTTCCAAACCAAACAGCTTTATATTGGTAAACATGGCAAATTCCAGGGTTAACAGTTAATTGAATTTGAATTTGAAATGTTTTTGGCACAAATGTCCCTCAAAGGAAATAGCAGATTATGTGGATTCCTGGTTAACTTTCCTGCAGAATTTCTACAAACAAAACTAAATGCGAAGAACATTCAGAATCATAAACATTTGCTGGTCACAGAGCTTATTGTTTTTGTTAAAAACCAATAGAAAAATCATTTAAGTTTTTGTTGAGGGAACCAAGGTGATGCAAACTTCTGGGTTGGTTTAAGCACTCTATTGGCCTGGTACAATAAACCCATTCGGAAGCTTTGGTCTAAAAATATTCCTGTGGTGTTAGGTCCTGTTTACTTTCCTATCTCTTAAATACTTCCTTAATCTTCACTATTGTAGTTGGTTTGGACTTTTTGCTGATTGTTTTGAACAATCATGATGGCTGTGTTGTGGTGCAAATCAACTGCCTTATACCCTAAAAAAAACTTGTGACAAAAATGGCTAGTGGAAAAAGAGCCTGATATAGCAGTTGTGAAAGGCAACAATGTCCCAGAGGCACCATCCTGGTCACCTTGCATGTTGTTGAACAAGCTTAACTTTCTGTAAAGATGCCTCTGACCTAGAGTACACCGGAGTAAATAGTTCACCTTCATTTCAGTTGGCACTCTTTCTAGTTGGAATGAGTAAGCTCTGCCATGCAATGCATTTATATTCCATTGTCTAACTGAATATAGCTCACGTAGTTATTTTAATGTGTTTGTCAGGACAACACCATTGTCCTTCCAATAGAACTACTGGTAGTTGGACATGGTCTGCAAGACCTTCAAATTTAGAAAAATTTCTTAGCTGCCATTAAGAATTTTTAGACATTTGCATATGAAACTTCCTATGTTTATGATTGTTTGAACCTCAGTGACAAATGACTCAGCAATTCCAAAAATTAACACCTATTCCTCATGTGATGATGAGATCCCTAAATGAGAGACAGATGATGACCATAGAGCCTCTATAAACCCACAGTTCACATATGTTTTATGTGAGCCAGTTTATCCAACCTCAGTGTATGGTTCTTGTAAATTTCCCAGAGACAGGCAAAAAAAAAAAAAAAAAAAAAAAAAAAACCGGATAGGTTCTCGATGCTTTGGGCCTGAACACAAATCTCACAACATCAGAGGAGCTATAAGCCTGAGCTTTAATTTAGCTGAACTAAGAGTTCACAGCCTGGTTTAAAACAGTCCAGGACTTTGATGGACAAGCTGATCTTGACCAACTACAACTCTAACCCCTCTTACCACCCACCAGCAGACTTTAGTCAGCAATGATGTAATTGGTTAGAGCTTGTGAAAAAGACCAGATGTTTGTGATCAGCAGTAAATTGTCCGTTGACATTATATAAGTCTGAAACAAAGGGGAGCCCATGTGAAAATAAAAAGTACACAAGTCTACTAGGGGTTCTCAGTATGTAAATCATGACTTCATGACACATCCATTTCCAGGAGACACGGTACCTTTGCCCTGATCCTTTAGCCAAGGGATCTAAACAAAACTCAAGAGAAATATCCTTAGTCAATTTAATCTTCGCCTTAACAAATGTACTTGAAGATTGTATATTTTCGTTACTTTTATTTTTCATTCTTAGATAACTGGGGAGGGATCTGCTCTGAGAGGATTTGGAAGGGTGGTAACAATTCCAGTCATAACACGGGTCTCATCACACTTCAGAACTACGGCTACTACCTTTCTCCGAAACAGGTGCACCTGACCTTCGCCCATGAGTTGGGCCATAGTCTTGGAGCCCCTGTAAGTCTGATGCCTTTCACAGACTAACCTGTATAGTTAAAACCAACAACTGACACATGCATGAATGTTTAACACTGGGTTTGGGCTGCAATCTCCATTGGCATCATTGTTTTGAAAATGCATGCTACTACGCTGTTACCAAAATGCTAGATTATTTTTGTTTGATTGCAGGCTTTATCGTAGCATATGACGCTATAGAGCATGATGAGCTTGCTGTATATCCAAATGCCTTTCAATGATTGGTGAGCTTTGCCACCTGTAGCAGCCATGTTCTTCACACTTTCTATGTGTCACGAATCTGGTCCATGCTCTTCCGGACAATCACCACCAGAGGTCACCCATTCACCACATTGGCTCTTACACTACACAGCACACTGTGCTCCTGAGGCCTCTCCTGTCCATGAGTGTGCTCCAGAGACCTCTCCTGTCCACGAGTCTGCTCCAGTGCCTCCAGAGGTGGCGGCTTCCGCTGCAGAACCTCCCGAAGTGGTGGCACCTACTCCTGAACTCACGGTCTGCCCTGTCACGGCCACGGAGGCCGTCCCTGAACTCGCTGTCTGCCCCGTCACGGCCATGGAGGCCGTTCCTGAACTCACGGTCTGCCCTGTCACGGCCATGGAGGCCGTTCCTGAACTCACAGTCTGCCCTGTCACGGCCATGGAGACCGTTCCTGAGCTCACGCCCTGTGCTGTCACGGCTAAAGAGGCCGTCTGTTAGCTCACGCCCTGTCCTGTCACGGCTAAAGAGGCCGTCTGTGAACTCTTGCCCTGTCCTGTCACGGCTCAAGAGGCCGTCTGTGAGCTCTCGCCCTGTCCTGTCACGGCTAAAGAGGCCGTCTGTGAGCTCTCGCCCTGTCCTGTCACGGCTAAAAACGCCGTCTATGAATCCTCGTCCTGCCCTGCCATGCCCTCTGTGATCATGAATGCTCTCCCTGTATTGTCTGTCTCTGCTCTCCCTGTGTTGTCTGTCTCTGTTTCCCCCAGATCTCAGACTCTGCCATGGTTTCCTGCCCAGTCTGCTTCCTGGCGAGGGTTTTCTGCTCAGGTCTGATGGTCCTCTGCCCTGCCATGGTGGTCTTCTGCTCGGGTCTGGTGGTCGTCTGCCCCGCCGTGGTGGTCTTCTGCTCGGGTCTGGTGGTCGTCTGCCCCGCCGTGGTGGTCTTCTGCTCGGGTCTGGTGGTCATCTGCTCCGCCGTGGTGGTCCTCTGCTCCGGTCTGGTGGTCCTCTGCTCCGCTGTGGTCTTCTGCTCGGGTCTGGTGGTCATCTGCTCCGCCGTGGTGGTTTTCTGCTCCGGTCTGGTGGTCGTCTGCTCTGCCCTGGTGGGCTCTTACTCTGTCCTGGTCTCTGGTTCCGGCTGGATGTCCTGCTCTGCCCCAATCCCCGGTCTTCCCACTTCCTCAAGGACATGGCCCTCCGTCCCTCCCCCTGTTCCGCCTCCGCTCCACCGTCCTCCTAGATTGTTTAGGAGCGTCTGGAAGCAGCTCCTTGGGGGGGGGGCTATGTCACGAATCTAGTCCATGCTCTTCCGGACAATCACCACCAGAGGTCATATGTTTACACTACAGAGCACACTGGACTACAGTTCCCACAATCCATTGCACAGATCACAGCTGTCACCATTCACACATAACACACACCTGATTATCATTTCACAATCACTCACTCACTATTTAAGTCTGGGACTTGCTCTTGCTCAGGGCCGAGTATTGTTTGCATTTATCACTCACCTAGCGATAGCACTTTACAGAGCCATTGTCTTCGCCTTAGTCTTGCCTTGTTTTCCTGCTGTGTCTGACCCTGCCCGTGTTTCCTGGATTTACCCTTCGCCTCTGCCGTTTGGACTCTGTTCGCTCCCCGTTTGGATTATTGCTCTCGTCTCTGGATTATCTCTCTGCCTTGCCCCTTTGGATACTGTTCACCGATCGTCGACCCACGCTTGCTCCACGGATTGCTTTGTCTTGCCTCCACCATATCTGTTTGCCACTGTCTGACCCTGCCTGTTTACTGACCATGTTTTGTAATAAAGCTTTGCATATGGATCCGCACGTCTCACGTCTCGTCAGCCCCGTAACACTATGGCTCTTTGGCAGATTAGTTCTGCTCTGCCTGGCCACCACCCCTTTACACGTTAAGTCACATTTGACAGCGAAACGGCTAACAAGCATGCCTCATTGTTTCCAGACTGAATTTGGGATGCAGAGCAGATCGAAGGATCCACATCATCTTTGATTTATGGGGAGGCTAGGGAAAGGGGCCAGTGGCCTTTGTCCCACTTATCTCATTTCACTTCTAAAGGTTTTAATGTGCTGCAGAGTTTCTGTCAATGAAAAGCAACACAACACTATAGTGTGCATAATTCGTATACCTGGTACTACTTCCTAGACATTGAAATATAGAAATTAATTGACGGAAGCAAGTAAATTACTTGTATTACTTGAGCCAATAAATATATTGTTTAATTCATCCCCAATGGAGGAGAACAACTAACTAGTAGTAGATAATTTTAGTTTGAGACTCCCGATCTACATTTTACTTAATGTGTCATATATTCTGTGGCAGCATGATGAGGGTTCTGACTGTGGAGGCCTGGAGATCACCGGTGGCAAAGGCAGGTTCTTGATGTTCCCTCAAACCTCCTACAAGATCGAGGAGAACCACGACAAGTTTTCACCCTGCAGCCTTCAGCACATGAGTCGCATTCTGAATATCAAGAAGGACAAATGCTTTGTAGGTAAGACGTCTGAACAGATTCTGGAATGAGATAGATAATGAACATTAATGAACATTAGCTTTTCTCAGTCCTAAATCTCTCCTATGGACTTTATTTCCATGGCTGATCAGGGCATGAGGTAAACTTAACTGGCTGAAGATATACCTGTTTTGTCTTGTCAGTTAGTGAGCATCCCATTTGTGGAAACCGTATCGTAAAAGAGGGGGAAGAATGTGATGTGGGCCATGATGAAAGTGATCCATGCTGTTACAGCTCAAAGGAACCTGCAGGCATTGAATGTCGACTGAAGCCCGACAAACATTGCAGGTTTGCATCAATCTGTTTTATGTCAGAATGACCTGTAGAATTTTTGGCCAAACAAAATTTCTTCACTGTAAGGTGCCAAATTGCACCTTTAACCCTTATGGTCCATGAGTCCATGCCTTGGTGATGTAATGTCAAATTGACTGTTGGATAGTGAACTGTTGGAAAATAAAGCCTGCAACAGCGCAGACTTTGCAAAAGGATGTATTATAGCGCTTGGGGTGCTAGTGAGTTCCTTTTTGAGCCCTTAAGTGACAAACTTGATACCTTACTTCAGGAGCCTCCAATCCTGCAACTGGAGGTGCAAACCTGAATACCTGAACCAGCTAATCAAGGTCCTCAGGATTATTTGAAGCTTCCAAGAAGGTGAGTTGGAACAACCCTCCAGGAGCTGGTTTGGACCTCCCTGGTGTAGGAGGGCTACTTCCAACCGCCAAGGAGGTAAGCTCCAACCCTAGATGCCTAAACATATCTAAACCACATAATCAAGGTCATCAAAATTACTCAAAATGTTATGGCAGATGTTTTGGAGAACGGTCAAGCTAAACTTTCTTGAAAGGTTGCCCTCCAGGAACTCCTCTTTCATAAGGCAAAGGTGTCCAGTCCTAAAATCTGGAGGAAGGTGGCCCTCCAGGAGCTGGGTTGGACACCCCTTCGGTAGAGTCTTGTGGACTTCATGGAAATTTGCAAATTAAGTCTACATCAAGAGTACTATTTGGGTTGGGGCCTAATAATGCCTGAACTGATTATGGTACATTAAACCTACCTTCTTAAATATGATCTTTGGTAACTGTTTGCCATATATCTGTCACAGTCCTAGCCAGGGTCTATGCTGCAGCTCCCATTGTGACTTCAAGGAAGCTGGGCTGATGTGTGAACGCCAATCTGAGTCTTGCAACCGAAGTGTATGCACCGGTTCTTCTGCTGTATGTCCAGGACCTGCCGCCAAGCCAGATATGACAATATGCAGTGATGGTACACGTGTCTGTTTTAATGGGGTATGTCAAACAGGGACAATCTGGCTATTTTTTGACTATGTACTATTCTGATTTGGATTGGAATCTTTGGAACTTGCTATACGCATTTTTGATGAAACCTGATCTGTTTGTTTCAGTCCAGTGTAATGCATATTTAGTGTACCTACATATTTACATTGGTCTCTAATTAGACCATTCAGACTTGAACTCATCCAGATTTTATACCAGTTTCAAACCACACATGGCTGTAGTTTGGCTCATGTTTTTCAAAATCAGATTTCAATAATTTTTCTGCTATTCAAAATACAAAAAAATAACATATTTGAGTTCTACAAATACGATACGAGATACATTATTGTCCCCTTAGAGGAAATTTTTCTTGGGCTTAGTGTATACTGCAGATACAGATCACATATAAATAACCAAATCACATATATCACACGTAATGCAGGGGGGCAAGAAATAATTTATATTTGTTTGAGGAAGAAATTAAAAGACAAGAAAAAAAAAAAATTGCTTTTGTGGGATGATCAGTATAGTATGTGTTTGGGAACTGAGAACATGGAATCATTCATGCTTAATGAGCATAGTAATCATGCAAATTAGGTATATTTTGCCTATTACCCTACCACACAATGTGACATCCTCTATAACCAATGTCTTGTGGCTTGATGTCACAGGAATGTGGCCTATCTCTCTGCGCGTTGTATGACATGGTGCAATGTGACTGCCCGGGAGAGAACCGGATGGAAAAGTGCCACATGTGTTGCCAGCAGAGAGGTAACCACAATGTTCTGCCACAAAAGAACGTATTTACTGCTCCAAATAAATTAGATGCATGAACAGCCATTTGTTTTAATGGACTGTTTGCACTGACATTACTGCTCCATAAATTGTAAATAAAGCACACATGCTCTTGTATCCGACCATTTTTCTTCTTTGGTATTTTCTCTCCATAGATAAACCTAATACTTGTGCAAGCACCACTTCTTCAGTTCTTTTGCATTACTTTAGTGGGAAGCATGTGGCTTTGGTTCCTGGGGCTCCGTGCTCTGGAAACCGAGGCTACTGCGACAGTTTTAAAGTGTGCCGAATCCTAGATGCCGATGGCCCAATCGCCAGGCTCAAGAATTCTTTCCTAAAATTGGATGAGTTTGATGACCTGTCTGGTTGGATGAAGGTTTGTTGTTAGCATTTGTTCTAATATGTATGCTACTATCTTCTTTTTTGCCTTTACACAAGATTAGTGAGGCCATATCTGCAGTAAAGTAATTGGACATCTTTAACATTTGTAAAAATTGCCAAGGATATATATTTTGTGCACCTAAACCAAATGGACCAATAGGAACAACCCAGAGAACCCTAACTGCATAACTGCAAGCTTAAAACATTCCAATGAATATATGTTTGCTATTATTTGAAACTTCTCTCTTCTCATTTGCAGGCACATTGGTGGGCAATACTTCTGGGTATTCTTGCCATTTCAGTCGTAATGGACGGAACTATCTGTGTTTTTGGACGGCCACTTGAGATTGATGATGACAGGTAAACATCTCCCTACTTGGAGCCTTCCAACTGGCAAAAAACACTCCCTGCAAGCAAGAAAACATTGCTTATGAGGCAACTTTTGAAAGTTTAAAACATCTGACTGATCACTAAAGCCTGTCCAGGTGCACAGCTGAGACTCGACTGCATCTGTCCAAACATGATTTGAGTTTACTCCGCCTCTTCCAGCCATGTGTCTCACACCATTGGTCATTACAAAGTTATTTTAACTCCATTGCTGATTTGAGAATTGAATACTGTCCAGCTTTTCAACTATGAATCATTGTGCTCTCAATAACTTTGTACACAATGTTGCCTACGTTTATTTAAAAGAAATCCAAGAACATGAGACTGCGATTTTGAGAAAGCCGGATTATCTCAACATAGTCAATGAGAACAGATGGCTGTAGATTCATGGAAATCTTACATAGACAACATGTTTTTTGGAAAGGTACAATAAAAAGTATATGTTAACCTGTGAATGGCTTACTTATAGTTGTCTCTGCTCATTTGTTTCCTCCGGCAATCACAGGCTCAGAATGATATCGGCAAGGTTAAAATTTTGTGTTTTGCAAACTTTTGGCTATGATGAGTGATATCACGACACCAGTTTGTTTGAGCTGCTGGATTTGCTTTCACAATTTTATCTCTTCCTGTCGTCCTTGGGAGGGGTTACCATGATAAGCACTAAGAACTAAGTGACATTAAAGCTTGAATGGGGTAAAAAAAAGGTCAAGATCTATTTAATAAGAAATTATGAAATGTTGTTTTAATAGGTTAAATTATATAAATGTGTAAATAATTAAAATACTTAATTTGTATATAATGAGTTATTTGTGCACCAAGAAATTAGGGGGAGGGGGGGGGGAAGCAAAATAAATGTATAAAACATTCAAGTTCAGATTTCAAGACATTAAAAAATACATAATGTTTAGCTCAAAGATATTATTTATTGACTTTTTTTTACAGTTATGTACAGTTCATTCAATTGATATGCATTACATTATTTTTCATAAGTGTATAAAATGTTGTAGCAGTTTGTACGATGCAGCAGACAGATTAAATGTTAGTTACAGTATATTTTATGCAGATAAGTCAATTATCTATTTAAAGTGCAAAATATACTTGTACCAATTATAAAACATTTAACACAAACTAGATTATTAACTTAACTGTAGTTAACATAACTGTAGTTATGATTTATTTGGCCTCTAACAGGCGCTTTCTTGATGTTAATTGTTCCTTTTGCTCAAACAACATAAAACATTCAAGATTTTAAGTAATCCCTGCTGAAAAAAAACAGAAACCATCACAGAATTTGTAATGGTTTTACAGGTTATAATGGGAATTGTATTGGTTTTAATAAAAACTTTAATGGTCCCTGTGGGTCTATATTGGTAATTTGTCACCTTTTATTGGTGGCTTGTTAAAAAACCCCAAAAACTAATGGAATATATCCCAAAACGCATTACAGGAAACCATTTTTTAATGGTTTTATTGGTTAATAGTTGATGGTTTGTAATGGCATTTGTAGTGGAAACCATTTGAATTTCTGTGACGGTTTCTATTGTTTTGTGTTTTTTTAAGTATGGATGATATTTTGTGTTTTCCCTCAGAAAAAAACCTATTGAAGTGACTGGCTTTTGCACACGAAAATTCGCCAAAACAATGGTAGGCTAAATGTGACTGGACCAATAATGTAAAACTTGTGGAGTATAATTTCATACAAAACGCTTAAATTATTAAATTATTTTTTAAGACAGAACAGTTAAGACGATGCTTGAACAAAGTTAGCTGTTAGCCAGACGCATCATCATTACAAATGCAATTTCCAACACATAATATAATAAAATCAATCACATTTCAAGGCTTTTCAAGCCTATGGCTTACCCTAGTACAAAAATTCACAATCCATTTGCTTGAATCACATTCATAGCAACACGTCATATATCCAATACAGTACAGTCAGTGCAGTTGCAGTCTTAATAAATAACAGCTGTATAAATACATTTGTTGAAGTGCTTTATCAATTGCTTGTAAATCCTTTCATTGGCTTTTCAGTTTGGGCCTGTGTTGGAACAACGAAAATTTTAATATTTTAATTTAAATGTAAATATATTAGCCTATAGACAACTATAACTATTGTTACCTTTTAGATAAAGACTTCCATGGCTCCTTGCATTTCACAAATACAACATCCTTAGTTGAACTTCCTGTCTGGGGATCTTTCAAACACAACACAATCCTAAAAAAATAAAGAATTAATGCTCTTAAAATTGTATGAATATCAATGTATTAGAAGTAAAACATCAGATCAAGTGTCCTTTATTGTGAAGAAACCTAAATTTTCCACCAAAATATTTTGTGAAAAATTAATTTGAAAACCTAAAACAGTAGATATGTTCAAAATTATGTGAAAACGTGAATTTGAAGAGTACAAAAGCTTTTTATGTTCACTATATCTAGTACAAATGTTAGAAAACATACTTCTTTTGTGTCTCCCCGGCTCTGACTCTGATTTTATGGACCAGAACGCCAGAATTTGCAGAATCTCCATACCACCACGAGGAGAGTAGAGTGAGTAAAGAGGATGTGGACTCCTCCAATTTAAACTTCAGCATCAGAAGATCTCCAATGTCCTTCTCGGTTACCACGAGAAATGAGTGAGTTTTATTGGGGATGATCTTCTCTTGTCTGCTTGATGAAGTTAGTGAGGATAGTTAGCAAATGGAATTTGACTCATATGCACACAATATAGTCATCGTTAAGATATATTTTTTTGATTACTCACATGTTCAACTTGAGATCTTCTGCTTCACCATTGGTACCGTAAAGTGAGACTGTCAGTGCTGGCTCCATCGCTAATTGATTTATTTTTCCAAGGAAGTTGATTTTTAGCTGATAGTGGAAAACTAAAAATAAAAAATTAATAAATGTTTTAGTGTCCCACAGCCAGGGTTATTATCGTTAACTAAAATTTAAACCATAAATAAAAATACAAAAACTTTAAAAAAATATTTCAGCTATCAAATATTTCAACTGCCAAGGAAACATTTCACATTTTTGTTTAGTTGAAGCACTACAAAATTATATATTTTTTAAAGATTTGCATATAGACAACATAACTGTCAAAATGGTCCTTGTTCACATGGACCGGCGAAAATGACTACAAATGCTGTATTATGTACGCCGGCCGGGCCAGTAGTTGGCGATGCCTATAGACTGAGCATGTAATACGCATGCGCATGACGTTACTGTTTTCACAAATTCACATTTTTATCATTTACATGGAGGTGATAATTGTATAATTTTCAAAAACATGCACTTTAAAACACATTTCAAAATGTGAGAAAAAGGAGGGCAGTGTACCTTTTTATATTTTATTCAGTGGCGGAAATGGGCTTCCATATGTAAATGAACGGCCGAAATGCATAAAGGGTTTTCCGTTTTTAGTTGAAAATGGTATTGTCTAAACTCCCACTAAAGCTTGATAAAAACTATATGGAAACAAAAAGGCAACTAAATTATTGATTAAATTACGGTTTGAAAATTCCTCCTCTGAAACTTGACACTGACCTCTGAACGGCATGGAGCCTCGTGTCTTGGTGAACATCTGGACACTTCTTGCCTTACGAAATTTGCTGACGTCATAGCCCACGGTGTTGCAGCGGTTCTTGCGACACTGGAGGCACATGCCGTGGTCGAACATCTCACTGCTCCTGCAGCTGTACGCTCTGCCAGATTCTTCCTCATTCAGCAGGGAGTCGATGAACAGGTGGACGGACCGCTCGTGCTCGCATTTGATGGCATTATTTAAGGCTAAGGGTATTAATGAAACATAATTGATATGATTTTAAACTTAAATATGATCTTTTAAGTTATATATGTAAATAATCTGGGTTTTAGCCATGATGAATGATTTCATTGTAGAAAGTTTGCCAAAACAGATTAGAAAACCAGATTATGAAAAATGTGACACTACCTACTCCTGATACATAACTAATCTCTTTCCATCTTTGGGAAAATTACAAAAAACAGGCATTTTTAGAAAATATGTGTCAGTATTATTTTATTCATAGCAAAATAATTCAAAATCAAATTCTTAATAAAAATATGTATAAATGTATTAATTGTATTATTTTTTAAATGTATTCAAAAATGCTATTTTGTGTGTGTGTGTAAGTGAGTATTTTACAACATATTTTATTTAGTGCTATTAGGATTTTCAACAAATCAGCATTATTAATTAAAAATAAGAAAAATGTATATATTTAAAATGATTTTGATTTATTTATTATTATAATTTATTTTTACACAAATAAATGAGAATTTAATTGAATATCCCAGATACGTGTCTTTACCGAGCATTCCATAACTGGCAATTTTCTCCAGCGTTCCTCTCATGTTGCAGCCAGGCTGGAAGTTTCCTCCATTAGGGTATATATCCACATGGCCAACTGGCTGCTTGATACCGATACTGAGACCCAGGGAACCTCGGGTGAATGTGTGGAGGACATCTACAAAATGGGCATCATCTGGGGACAGCCGTCTGTGGGCATGGACCCCTTCAAAGTCTGGTCCAGCTGGGTCTAGACCTGCAAAAAATCTAATTGTTGTCCCATATGGTTTTTCACACCTGGTCTAAGATTTATTTCCAAAAGAACGCCAATGAACCTACCTGTGATTCGTCCAACTTTATTGGTTGCATGACTTCCAGCAAAACCTGCAACGTGGGCACCAAGACTGTAGCCAATGAGGTGCAACTTATGCAGAGGAACACTGGCAGTCTCCTTATGAATTGGGCACAATGATGGCAATTAAAAACCTAGAATAGCAGTATGTGTAATTTGATTGGATTTGATTTGCTAACACAAACCTCTAACCAGTCTATGAAAAGTCCGATCTCTTGTCCCACCATCTTCGTGTTTTGTGCTGCCACCACATAATGGTTCTGCGCTGTGTCCAACCAGTCCACAACAATGACGTTAGCATCCTTCTCCCTGTTATAAAGTGCAGCAACCAGTTTCTCAACCCAGCTCTCAAACAATCCACTTACCTAGGGGAAAAGAGCTCATTTAACACTACCATACTGAAAAAGAATCAGCTGAGTTTATTGAATGTGTGTAACTGTTGCTTTACCGTCCACCCATGAATAACCAAAAAGGTTTTTGAAGTGTTTTTGAAGTTGCAGCTATTGAGAGACTCTGGTTTGCCACGCACAATGTAACACACGTCGTCTTCTGGTTGGGATGGGTTTCTTAGAGAAAACTTGACATTGGCTTTGTTGACATCTGACAGGTCTCGTAGATCCTCCAGAAAATTATCTATGTAAAGATGATAGTCATTGACAAAGTAAAATAGTACTATTAAAATGTACCTGAAATAAAATACATTAAAAGGTCAACGTAAAAATGCAATATCAAATTGAAAAAAAGCAAAACATTTTTTTTTTTTTACAATTTTTACGAAGTATTCTAAAATTCTATAATATTAGAATGATAAAACTGAGCATGCAAAATCAACATAAATCAACATAAATACATTAGTCATTGAAAAAATATTAAAATAAAAATTGAATTCTAAATAAAAAATTAAAGATGTAATTAAAAATCAATTAAATACATTGAAAGTGAAATATAACATCTTAAAGTCTAATTAAAAATGTCTATCAAATAAAAAAGTTAATTATTTTGTAATTATAAATATTATAAAAAAATCTGCATTACTACGATAAAATTATTTCTAAATATATAATATATTAAGATACTCTAAGTTACTCTAAAATTACTCTAAATTATTGTAATTTAATTATAATTAAATAGCTATTAAATCCCATTAAAATAAGGCATTATTTTGGAAGGCATTAATTGACAATCTCACATGAAAATTGTAATTTTAAAAAGAAAAAAATATATATTTTTAATTAAAAATGGTAATATTTAAGTAAAAACATAATATATACATAATATTAAATCAAATATGTAATAACAAACATTAGGTTTAAAATTTGACATACTTGGCATGCTTTAAACAGGTTATGAGAGGACAATAAAGATTTCCAAAGTTCAGCTCAGCTGACATAATAGGTGGGTGGCGCCTCATAATAATATGCTTACTATACACAAATATCACACCTTTAATCAGATTGCACTGAAGATTGGGCTACCTTGTGATGAGTATGAACTTGAAATGTTCTTTTAGGAAATCCTCCATAAAACATCATCTAACATCTAGTCGACTCGAAGAAATGTTTAGTAAAAAAAGGGGACCCGGTGCCTTCAACAGACTAATTCATGGATTTAAAAGCTCAGACAGATGCCGGATATTAACGTTTTCACATCACAAATGCAGGATTTGCGGTAGGAATTGAAAACACAGACATTACAAATGAAAGAATCGCGTCGCGTCCAAATAAAATAACGCCGCAGGTTAACGTTAACCGAATGCATTTCTCACGGGCCACGGCGCATCAACAAACATTTCAAGCATCTTACCAAAGAGTTCGTTCGAGAAGATTTCTCTCTCCAGAGCAGCGACGCACAGAACAACGAAGCTTAATACTAGCCACGAAACGCATTGGAATGACAAAACGTTCATGTCTTTTCCGCGTAAACTTCCCTTCCCCTTCCTGTCGCGCTCTCTTACAACATAAACTGAGAAAGTCAAATATTCGCAAACTGCTGGTGCTGCATGAATACTCGCTAATGAAATCTGAGACTCCGACAGACTTCAGTTTAGTTCCTAAATAGCAAGAGCCATTGGTCTCAGCCCACACACAGGCGGGGTAACACAGTCACACATTTTGGCTCACGAGGTTCTTAACCATAATAAAACATGCAGTTTTCACCGTGAACTGACCTTTTTACCCAAATAGCCTATCTATCTATCTATCTATCTATCTATCTATCTATCTATCTATCTATCTATCTATCTATCTATCTATCTATCTATCTATCTATCTATCTATCTATCTATCTATCTATCTATCTATCTATCTATCTATCTATCTATCTATCTATCTATCTATCTATCGTTCTTTCGTTCTGGCAAGGTTCTCCCCAAGTTATGAACAAATGTTCTTGCAGTAACATTAATAGAACATTTGATTGCTGTAAGCCTATCTGGTCTTTAATTTTTAGCGGAAAAGCATTGTTTATTGCCTACATCGTTAATAAAAAAAGTTTTTTCATTGTGTTAGTTTGATGTAGGTACATGTAATGTTATTTACTACTTGTTTCAGAAAAGTTCTGAGAACCTTCAAAAGTAGCCTAACATTTCCATAATGTTTGCAAAATGATAAAATAGAATGTTCCTGAAATGTTCATACCAACAACAACAACTACAACAACTACAAAAGTTTGGAAAACATTTAAAAATGAGTCATTTTGAATGTTCGGACAACTTTTAGAAATAACTTTTAACTTACTGAACGCTCTTAGAACATATTTATAGAACATATCTATCTTTAAAACAATGTTCTTTTTTATAAATTTGTCATGCATTTGTCTCACTTTACATATTCCTATGAAACTGCACAGATCTCTAGTTTGAATCTAAAGCTTATAGGTCAGACAGGTTTTAGACCACTTCAAACTGACCTTTGGTGGCAACAACCTGTTATGTCATGAAAATGGACATAACAGGTTATGTCAGTATTTATGCAATTAAATCCTTTAACATGGAGGAAAGAGAGAAGTCTCTTTACTTGACATTTTAGAGAACAAATACTTATAACTCATAATGTGCCAATACCCTCAGTGCTCTTTGCATGCATTGTATCATAGTCATACCATAATACTCAGACCCTGCCAAAACTCTCAGTGACACCTGCACTGTGGTCATTCCTTCCATTTGTTGTAACAAGGACCAGGCACCAGAATTGCTGGTTTCATCCAAAATATTCTTAGAGAACAAAAACATAACTAATAATAATCTGTCACATGCTCTTTAGCTGACGGAAAACCTTCTAGAAATCATTGTCCACCATACAAAAACTCAGAGGAGCTTGAATATGATTTCTAAGAAGAATTAGAAAGTGATAAATCTGTCTTCATTTAAATCTCTGTATTTAACTTTTATATTTCTTAATGTGATAAACTGGCAGAAGTAGGGTATATTCCAAATATGTAATGCTGAAATTTCACAACAGTCTCTTGCAGAAGGTTCTGACTAATGAAAATATCGGAATGTTGTATTTTCATTCCAAGAATGTGTTCTTCCATGAAAAAGGGGAGGGGATCTTGAAAAACAAGCTCCTTGTGTTTTGATTCAAGGTTACTGCATGTGAGTTAAACAATATGAGTCAGTTTACTCTAAACAATGTGAGTCAGTTTACCCTTTTCTGTTTTGTTACAACACACATTGTTACTTGAATGGATGAAGCTCCATTCACATAACATCTTATTTGAATGGAGCTGATGTGAACAAAACAATGACAGGTGGTTGTTTTATTAGTTTTTATTAGATTAGATTAAGATTATATTAATATATCTATATATTAATTATAGATATATATATAAACAAGACATTCTGAAAAGATTAAGGCCCTGCCAAATACATCAAGATTTCTGTTTGTGCGGTGTAATTTGGAGCCAATTTCAAAATAGTTTAAATTTGTTTAAGACCTGAAATATCAAAAACATTCCTAAAGAGGATTTAAAAATGAAATTATACAAATTAAACGCAGACATGACATTTGCCCATAAAATGAAGTTTTAAATTAAAAATGCAAAGCGCTCACATACAATAACATAATGTTTATTAAAATGACATCATACAGTGCACTATAGATTCATATGATCACAACTGATCATTTCTTTTCCTTCCAGTGACTTCAATCAGTCAACGTTTGTTTATAAAAATAGAGAGGCTACATAATTCAAAAGAAAAGGCAAGAGCACTTCAGAAACATGGAATACATATATTAATATACAAATATATACATTTAATAAATAGGAAAAAGGAACAGTTTTGGTGTATTTGTGGCTATTATGCGAGACCGTCAACCCTGTCAGGCCTGGACAACTGTCAAATTTCTTGGATCGAATGCATCTTGTTTTACTTTTTGGCTGGCTCATACATAAACTAAAGTTGTTTCTTGCCTTATTACTTTCTCAAAATGCAGACAAAACAATCTTTGAGTTGCTTTGAAGAGGGTGACGAGAAACAAAACAAAAGTGGCAGAATCGTTTGTTGATTTTTCTCTTTTACCAAACAAAATTGAATTTACAGTAATCATTTCATCTTGATTCAGCAGAGAGAGTATTTGGTCCCAATTTTCTGTTAAAGCAATTCAGACAGATTTTTGCTTTCGGAACTGAAGCAAAGAGGATTAGCATAGCTAGAAAACTGCTTTGGTACAACCTAATTCACAGTACAACCAAACAAATGGCTAAATAACCTAGTTACTAAGTGGAATTTTAATAGTAACACTGATATCCAAATAAACCGTAACATGTTTCGAGTAGCATCTTTCTCCAAAAAAAGAGTCTCTTTGGTAGACAACTAGCCAATTATTTTAACTAAGTGCAAGTCATTTTTACATAGACTGGAACTGATTACTTGCATAAATATGTTGCATAGAGATGTGATCATTTTTATGGATTAAAGACGCAGGAAAGATTGTCTAGCCAGATCTCAGATGACCTGTAATGTGCCTTGAGTGGAATCCAAAGTGGTTGTTTTAAAACTGCACAGCAGCAACATTTTCAAGATGTGGTTTCTTGCAGGATGTGTTTCTGGATTTGCATGGGGTGAAGGTTACTAGTCCAAATATTCGGGAGAGGTTAGTCTCTACCATTCCAGTTTCCCTGACAGATTCCGTGCCAGATCCCAACAGAGGTGGATTTTGACGTGTGTCTTTACTCAGTGCTCTGTTTGAATGAACTTCCGTGCATCTTCAACTTGTGCAATCTGCCAGTGTAAAGTGCAAAGGGTTTAGTCAAACAAAACTCACCACAACAAATAAAACAGGAACATAATAACTGAGTGGGGAAGGTCACATTTATGGAGCCGTGTCAGCAGATTGGGCAGAAAGAAATTTACCTCTGGTTTTTGCGGCTTGACTGGGCTTCTCTGTCTTTCACAAAGACAGCGGCCTCACCTCCACGGGAAAGGTAGGAAAATTCACCTTCTTTGGCACTGAAGATGATCCTAAATCAAAAACAAACATACATTTTAAATAAAAAATAAAAATGTAATGCAATAAAAATGCACAACAATAGTAATAAAGATAAAACTATAATAATAATATATAATACATAAAATTATATAAAAAATGTTTGTCAAAATATGTCTCTCTGCTTACTTAGACTGTCTTTCTCCTGATTTGATGCGTAGTTTGCGAATGTGGAAGGTATCGGGGTTCCACCATGGCCAGCTGATGAGGGTGTCTTTCTCCCAGAGAAGTTTTACCATCAGCAGCTCTCCGATGTCTGTGTCCATGGTCAGCAGGAAAGACACGGTGGCGTTTGTGTTCAAAGCAGGCCTGTGGAATCAAAAACCATCTCTATCACTTTCTCTGTTATCTCAGTTCAGGACGGAGTCCAATCTGAGGCAAAACATGGTTTAAAATAGTTGCACGGGCTGTTTTTTGGTACCATACAAATTAAGTCCAAGATCTTTCTTGAGAAACATCTTAACATTGCATTTGTAGTTAATTTAGAACTTGTGTGAACTAAGTCCTGACATATCAATCAGGAAATGCTGCTAACTTACATAATGTAGGGGATATTTTCCTTCTCGCCATGGATTCCGTACAATGAGATCTTCATGGGCTGATCAGTGTAGGTTAATTTTGTCTTGCCAAAGAAGTGTACCTTTACTTGATAATGGAAAACTGTGGAGAGATGGTTATATTTAGAAAAGATGCTTAAAATAAAATTATATATATATATATATAAGATACATTCTTTGTTTAATTAATTTCATACACTTTGGTGCTCCTCACCTTTATATGGCATCACATCTCTGGTCTTCATGTACATCTTGCTGCTTCTGCGTGAGCGAATTTTGTTGACTCCGTAGCCCACCTTGTTGCAGCGGTTCTTGCGGCAGCTGAGGCACATGCCCTTGTTGAAGCTGTCTTTGGAGCTGCAGCGATAAGCCATGCTTTCTTGCTCCTGGTTCACCAGCGAGTCGATGAACAGGTGAATGGAGCGCTCGTGGGAGCACTTCACGATCTGATCCATATCTGTGGAGAACCAAGAAAAACCTTAAAGCTTGTATTTGTGATTTTAAATTTAAGAACGTCTGAGGAGGCCAATGGGAACGTACTTCTTAAACCAGTGGTGGCCACCATCAACACAGTGTTCTGGAGGTCACAGCCGGGTTGGAAGGTTCCTCCGTTGGGGTAGATGTCAATGTGGCCCACCGGCCTCTGAATCCCAATGCTGCGATCTGGAGAACCGCGAGTATTGGTGTGAAGAACGTCCACGAAAAGGGCATCATCAGGGGAAAGAGTGCTTTGGGCATCTGCGTACTCAAAACTAGGGCCAGCAGGATCCATGCCTGAAGATCCAATAAGATTGGTTCATTTTAATAGTTGATTGATCGATTCATTTTTAGATTAGATTAGATTCAACTTTATTGTCATTATGCAGAGTACAAGTACAGAGCTAATGAAATGCAGTTTTTAAGGTTAAATTAGAAAATTGACACCCTAAGAAACAACATCACAACACACCTGTGATTCTGTTAACTTTATGTTTGGTGAGAAGACCAGCGATTCCTGCTGCATGAGCACCAAGGCTGTAACCCAACAGATGCAGCCTCTCCCAAGGATAGTCAATCTCACCCTGGATGAAGAAACCAGAAAATATTAAGTTTACTGCATAAAACAAACTCTATATCTTCATCAGATGCTCTTCACGTTGATGTAGAATCTGTGAGTCTTTGACATACCTGTAACCAGTTGACAAACTTGGCCACATCCCTCCCCACTAGTTTGGTGTAGGCAGCTGATGTAGGGTAGTGTTGTTGCGCGCGGGACAGCCAGTCCACTACAATGACGTTGGCTGTTGGCTCTCTATCATACAGGGCTGTTACCAGTTTGGGAACCCAGCTTTCAAACATACCCGTGACCTGAGAAGAAATCATTGGCGTCATGGTTTGGACTGCTTTGCACATTCACTCAATGTTGTCAACAAGTGTAGTAGAAACACTCACCGTCCATCCGTGAATAACTATGAAAGTCTTGGTGTCTGGATTGAAGTTACATTCTTTGATGGTTTCGGGTTGACCTGGGACTATGTAGCACAGATCGTCTTCGGGTTCTTCACTGGTCCTGAAGGAAAACTTGGACTCGATATCACTAAAGTCCGTCATCCATTCTGTGGCATTTTCCATGATATTATCTGTCAAAATCCAGAACAATAATGAGTTTTAACAGCTAGCAAGGTAAGTGCTGCTTACATTATGCTTTTTACTTGTAAGCTGCTTATAAAAATTTTTAATTATTGAAGTTGTAAAGAAGCTTATCTTGCACGTGCTTATACTTTTCCCTTATTTTGTATATGAGGAATTATTTCCAAATGGCAAGCTTGGACCTTTTCCCAGTGCTTGACTGACTATACATTTAAAAAAATAAAAAAAAATTCTATAAGTCCTTCAATATGTGTACATAACTGACTGGTTTGGCATGTCAAATACATGTAAACGAAGTCTCAAACAACTGTTTGACATGATAATTACTGTGTCGTATATGTTAAAGTCACATTTTACCATTTTTTAAGATATTAAGTTTTATAGATACTGTTTACAAATAATCAAACTTGGAAGATATTTTAAAAGGTAAAAGCTGATGAAAATAGACATTTACAAGTGCCATATAATAATAAATGCTACTTAAAAATACAAAATGTTAATAAAAACAAGGGGGAAAAAAGTTAATTACTTTTTTTTTTTTTTAACAGAAATATTTTTTGCACAACCAAACATGGTCTTTTAAGACATAAAAATAATAATAGATTAAATAAAATAATAAAAACAGTATATAAAATAACATGGAATTGTTAAAATACAATAAACCATAAATTTTGTAACATTTTGCACCATCCAACATTATCTTCTGAGCCATAATTTATAAATACAAAAGTATAAATTTATAGCGATATAATAAAGATCATGCATAAAAGTATAAAATTAAAATGCAGTAAAATAAGGTCGGTCATGCCTCCTACAACTTTATGCGGTCATACTGGTGCAATAAGATCGTTTTCTGATATTTCTCACTGATATTTATTATTCGACTCTCATTTAGCCACCGGAAAAATGAAACTGTAACACGTTTTAAACTTTATAAACAACTTTCAATCTATGATTTCATAAAACAAATTATACTTACTAAAGGTGGTAAATTCAATCACTGGCTCAATCGTAGTTGCTAAACCCGAGGAAATGTAGACCAAATACATCCAAGATATAAAACAAGCGCTACTTACTCTCCCCATAATAATATATTTATAATGATCACGTCTGCAACAACTTATTAAACTGAGTGCAAACCCCGTTGAGATCAGGGTATTTACAGCAGGTTAATATTCCAGTCGGGAGGTAGCCCTGCTTTAGATGTCTAGTGTCCAGAGTTCCTCTCAATCAGTACCGCTACAAGAGTGTCTTTATCCTCCCGTGCGGGACCGTATGCAAATCAGTCAAATTCTATTGGTCGAAAGAGGCTGGGTAAGGCCTGACTTGACCAATAGAAGGCCAGGAACTCCCACACTGACTCATCACTTACAATTACATGTCTATGAAGTTGCAAGGCCCCTGAGAGTACAAGTAAATCAGTTTTTTTTTTGGGTCAAATTCATGATGTCGTTTTTCTAAATCTATTAAGGTATTACAAAATATAAACACAGTCTACTCAAGGTCATCACAACCAACTGATAAAATCGCCCACGTCGTTTGATCAGCGCTTGGGAACAAATTAAAATGTTACTTTAGATCCAAACATTGTACACAATGTTCACACAGAATGCCTCCCACTGAACTAAAAGGCACCTGTGTGAATATTTGCCAACTTAAAAACCAACAACATAATGTGCGCCAATCATAGCTTTCTCTTGGCAGCATATGGAAGAGGGTCACAAATATGAGCGTGATTTCCATTCAGGGAGATGGTCAGTGGGCGTGTTTAGCCACCCTGAGTCTCATTGGCCAGACACCGGTGAGCTGACAGACAGCCAAGACTTATTAATGTTTCAGCAAAGAAAAATCATGCAAATCACTGGCTTTTTGAGAACAAATATACAGTTACTAACTTGTACTTTTCTGAGCAATTCTGGGACGTCATATTTTGCCACTTCTCTGGATTTCTTTTGTTTGTCTTCATCTGGATGAAAGTGCTAAACAAATAGATTAATTCCACAGTATTTGGAATTAATGCTAAAAATACATGCAAGAGAAATACGTGCACGTGCCCTTCATAAACACACTCCTACGTGTGCACGCCTAAACATGTATAAACATTTATACTCTTTGATTACACATCTATAATCATTTATACTCAATTAACATACACAAGAAAATTTGCTCACAAAGATATGAAAGTGGATGCGATTGCTCTGGCACTGCATTTTACGCAAACCACATGATCATGCTAACATGAAACATTCATTTCGGTTTGTGTTTTACAGTTCTGCAGTTTCGTTTGTACTGTATACAGTGCTTGATTTGTGCATATTCCTATCCTAATTCAGACAAGAAGACTTTTTCACTGGAGAAAGCAATATTATGGATGGAGGACTTGTGTTTTAGCAGGAAGCCATGGTTTGACGTTAAAAACATCTTAATCATGGATTTGATTCTTACAAACAGGCAGCTTTTTGCTTTACTTAATCATGTGGATTGCTTATCGTTTACTGTGCTGTTTTTATCAGCTGTTCTCATTCCGACGGCACCCATTCACTGCAGTGGAGCCATTGGTGAGCAAGTGCTGTAATGCAAAATTTCTCCAAATCTGTTGAGATGAAGAAAAGAAGAAACTCATCTACTTCTTGAATGGCCTAAGCTAAGGGTTCATAAATTTTAAGCAATTTGGCATTTTTTGGATGAACTATTCCTTTAATTTAATGTTAAAACTAGCATTTTGTTTTGGAAAGTTCAGGTAATCCTAAATGGCCCAACCCAGAAATTCTAAAGCAGACAACGCCTAACACCCGTTTATGGTTATGGCTTAGTCACATATAATCAGTGGTAAAATTTGGTAGTTTGCTGTGCTCTGGTAATATTATCTTAATGAAAGACTGCAAATGAGATGTAGTTTCCACCTAACACTTTCACAGTTTGAGCTGCACTAGCAGGCCTCAACAAATGTGTTTTTATATATTCAAATGCATATTTAATTTCTGAAGCATTGCGAATGTATCAGTATGCACTTACATGCTAACGTTTAACCACAACTACTGTTTAAATAGATGCAAATTTGTTGCATATATGAAGTGCAATGAAATAGCAACACTAAATACAACAACATCACATTCACAGATTTGCATCTTTTATCTTACACAGTTCGGGAAAATATGTTAACAGTGATTCCAAATGTTTGCGAGAGCACTAAATAAAAACCCATCTGGTCAAGGCCATGACTCAAACTTCCAAGGCTTTCATCTTTTAGTCTTATCCTTCATTCCCATCTCGAGTTTAGCAAAGGTTTTTGATTACATATACGAGACCTGTGCACGAGTCTCTTAATAGCTGCATCTATGCATTCATGTTGAAACATTAGGATTGCAGAGTCAGATCCCGATGGACATGAAACTAATGACCCTCCCAGTTGTGAATGTTGTAACTTTGTCTGCTAAACCCTCAAAAGGGGTAATTGGAAAGATTTAGATTTTGTCTTGTTAAACCTATAAAATATTACTAAAAATAATAAATATAAAAAATAGTTTAAAATAATATAATATATATTATTAGTGCTGTCAAATGATTATAAGAAGTTAAAATGAATCATATTCTTTATACATAATATAAATAAATTATATTAATGTATTTATTTTGATATATTTTGAAGATTTAAAAAATATATATTTTAATGTATTTATTGTAATGCCTTCAGTACTTTCTGAGAAAAGAAAACAATATTTTTAGTCTTTTTTTTCACCCACCTATATAGTAAGAGGATGTGAGGAGTTTATAAAAAATAATCGGAAGTCTCACTTCTCAAAATTAATGTGTAAAAGGTTTCTTCGTTTTTTAATAGAATGTTTAATTTAGATTCACATCACTCATCAGAAGTCATGTTGAAATTATGCCCGATGACAATACAAAATGTCAAATTATGACAAATACTGAATGGTCAGGCAGCTGTTATTCATGGGAATTAATGAAAACACAATATGGGTCAAGTTCAAGTTCAAGTTTATGTGTATAGCGCTTCTTACGATACAAATCGTTGCAAAGCAGCTCTACAGGAAATTAAGTTTCCACAATATATTTATATATCGCAGAACCTTAATATATTTAACTTATGGCAAAATTTGGTAATTCTGTATGTTGTCTGAGCTTTGGCATTCTCTTAGGTCCTCTGAGGGGTTGGCATCATCTTTTCTCAGGTGTTCGGTCATCTCAGATCATTTAAGGGTTGGATCCAGACTGAAGCTTCTGTAATTCCTAGTTATGCAGAAACAGAGAAACAAATAGAGACATAATTAGCGTAGCTGCTGTTCCATCTAAGCAAAAATGATTTGTTCAACCCAAGCTAAAGAATAATAATAATGTACATTTGATCAGATACTGCAGTACAAGATTATAAGATGCATTATGTGAATGCTTGGCTAAAGAGATGTGTCTTTAATCTAGATTTAAACAGAGAAAGTGTATCTGAACACCGAACGTTATCAGGAAGGCTATTCCAGAGTTTGGGAGCCAAATGTGAAAAGCTCTACCTCCTTTAGTGGACTTTGCTATCCTAGGTACTACCAAAAGTCCAGAGTTTTGCGACTTTAGGGAATGGGTTGGATTGTAGCGTGGTAGAAGACAAGTTAGGTACGCAGGAGATAAACCATTTAGGGCCTTATAGGCAAGTAATAATATTTTGTAAATGATACGGAACTTAATAGGTAGCCAATGCAGAGACTCTAACATTGGGGTAATATGGCCATATTTTCTTGACCTGGTAAGAACTCTAGCCGCTGCATTTTGGACTATCTGTAGCTTGTTTATTGAAGATGCAGGACAACCAGCTAGCAGTGCATTACAATAGTCCAGTCTAGAGGTCATGAATGCATGAACTAGCTTTTCTGCATCAGAAACAGGTAGCATGTTTCGAGGCTTGGCAATGTTTCTAAGATGGAAGAATGCTGTTTTTGTAACATGGGAAATATGATTTTCAAAGGACAAGTTGCTGTCTAATATAACACCCAGATTTTGACTTTAGAGGACGTAACAGTACATCCGTCTAGTTGCAAATTGTAATCCAAGAGATTTTGTGTACTGTTTTTTGGTCTAATAAGTAATATCTCTGTCTTATCTGAATTTAATAGGAGGAAATTATTGGTCATCCAATCTTTTACATTTTTTACACAATCTATTATATTAGATAGTTTAGAAGTTTCATCTGGTCTTGTTGAGATATATAGTTGAGTATCATCAGCATAACAATGAAAACTAATCCCGTATTTTCTAATAATATTACCAAGGGGCAACAGGTATATTGAAAATAGCAGAGGACCTAGGACAGATCCTTGTGGTACTCCATACTTTACTGGTGATAACTGAGATGACTCCCCATTTAAATGAACAAAGTGGTAGCGATCGGACAGGTAGAATCTAAACCATCTTAAAGCCTGCCCTTGAATACCAGTATAGATTTGTAATCGATCTATGAGTATGTCATGGTCTATAGTGTCGAACGCAGCACTAAGATCAAGTAATACTAGCAATGAGATGCAGCCTTGGTCTGAAGCAAGAAGCAAGTCATTTGTAATTTTAACAAGTGCAGTTTCTGTGCTACGGTGAGGCCTGAAACCTGACTGAAATCCTCATAGAGATCATTTTTTTGCAAGAAGGAGCACAATTGAACAGACACAACTTTTTCAAAAATTTTAGACATAATCAGAAGATTTGAAATGGGTCTGTAATTTGCCAGTTCATTAGAATCTAGTTGTGGTTTCTTAATAAGAGGCTTAATAACCGCCAGCTTGAATGATTTTGGGACGTGACCTAAAGATAACGATGAGTTAATAATATTGAGAAGCGGTTCTTCTGCTACAGGTAACAACTCTTTCAGTAGTTTAGTGGGTAGAGGATTTAATAAACATGTTGTTGGTTTAGTTGCACTGATAAGTTTATTTAGCTCTTCCTGTCCTATAGTTGTAAAGCACTGCAGTTTTCTTTGGGTGCGATGAATGAAGCTGAAATACTAGATGCAGTAGAACATACATTTGTTATTGTTTCTGATGTTATCTATTTTATCAGTAAAGAAATTCATAAAGTCATTACTATTAAACTGTAAGGGAATATTTAGATCGGGTGGCGTCTGTTTATTTGTTAATCTAGCCACTGTGCTAAATAAGAACCTTGGATTGTTTTGGTTATTATAAGAACTCAAATGCACTTGGCACACCTGGGAGACTGGGGCCTCACCACAGACTACTGCAAACTGCGTTTCACAAGTCTTCACTCCCAGGAGCATCACACTTAAGATGGTTGTTGAACCTCTCCCTCCTCGCCTTTCACAATAGCTCTGATTAGAGCATACCGCGTTCACATCCAAATGATTTGTGTTATTTTTGGTATGCTGCCACTTTAAAATGCCCATTTTTCTCTGTCTGTTGAAGGTGAATACTTTTGGTTCTTATTCTGAAGCTATACGTCTTTCTATGCTCACCTCCAAGAATGAATTCCACAGAAACACTATAAGGGTGTTTTCACAGCTTGGGATAGCTGTGTCCTAGATTACTCTCTGATGTTGCACAGATTGGACGCCTGCCAATGCAAAATATAGTCTATCATGCTGTGCATTAACAACACGCATAATGTCACCTGATGCTTGAAGGGTTTGAGCCCAGTTTCTTGACCGTTTTAAACCTAAGTAAGAACATCCGTTATTGTTTCTGTTCAAATGCGTGTCTTCAGGCAGGATGCAGGAGCCTCTGATTATTTTCAGAGAATAGAGCAACCCGAAGAATGTTTTTCATGCAAGCGGAGAGCTTAGTTGGGAAAAGGATGGATTAACTTTTGAAATGAGGTTGATGGATTTGGAAGAGATTTATGTTGGCAAGTCTACTTTAATAGTTCCGCTACTTAGTCAAGTCGATTATTCATGTTTTTCATTAAGCGTGTGATTTCTATACCAACAGCTGCATTTAATAATGGCAATGGCCATTATTAACACGCCACCAATAGAAGGTGACCAATTACAAGTAGAGACCCACAGGGTCCATTAGGCTACTGTTTCTATTAAAACTAATACAATCCCCATTATTACCAGCAAAACCATTACAAATTCTGTGATGGTTTCTATTGTTTTATTCAGCAGGGATGACGCAATATGTAAAATCAGAGCGATCACCTGTTGTGAAAACAGCAATAACAGCAGGGTTTTACACATATTTGGAGTCATTGCTCCCTCTGCTGGTCATTATAAAAGTTAAAGTAGAAGCCTATAAACTTTGCTCAATGAATATTTTACTTCATTCATTCAGTCTAATAAGATCTGTATGACTAAGTCCATGTCCTTCACTATTTGACAGATGCTTTTGTGTGATTATATATATAGATATATGAAATATTAATATAAACCTTAAATTTATCCTGTGCTTGTTGTATTGTGTTGTAGTTTTTTGTATTGTGTTTATTTTTATTTTTTAAGCAACTTACATTATATCTTGCAGTCACTTACTTTGGTCGCAAGATGGCGGAATTGGGCTTGCAACATAGGAGTCGTTCACGTGGAAAAGCAGTTTGTGGTCAAAAATTGCCCGCTAATACACCACAAGGGGGCACTTTAGTTTTTGGTAGTGTTAGTATCAGTCGTCAATGTTTGCACAGTGACATGTGACAGACTGCTACCAAACAATCTGTTTTATTGATGTGAACTAGCATTTTGGAACGTTTGAGGCTAAACTTTAATGCAATGTTAAAATAAATAATTATAATTAATACCAAACCTAATGTAAGGTGGAGTTTGCATACCAGGAGATCAGAGCTGTTACTATATGTGGCTGTTTTTGTGCATCTCTCTCTTTGCTACTGTTAAAATCAGACTTGTGGCTGTACTTTCTGTGCTCTTGTTTCTTTAAATCGAGTTATATCTTATAACAGCTATTCCCAAAACAGGCAGCCAGCAGTTTGGGGAATTTTTACCATAAAAGGTCATGCTGAGCTGAGCTAGGGTTTCCTGTGGGAGGGGCCTGTGATATTCTGCCTCTGTCTCTCTCTCTCACTCACAATTACTCCCTCAGTCATCTCCTCTTGTCTTATCTCCAGCTGAATGCCTGCATTTCACACAGAACAGATTATTCTGCACTTAAAAGAAGCATACACATACATCAACAGTTGAGAGGGAAGTTAAAATAAATGCATGTTAAGAATATATGCATGGAGAAGTTACTTTACAACTGTAACTTGCTTGACATAAAGCTTATTAAAGGTCAACATGGAATGCCATCCTGGCGTTAGTGACGTCCATAATCATTACTATGTCCATTAGTAGCCTACTAGCAGCGGAAGAACTTTGTGCGTAATAGACCCTACTTTTGTCAAGATATATGCTACGATAATTTTTCAAAATCTAGCTTGTTTAAGGAAAAGCTATGTTATTTTGAAAACACAGCTGGGCTACTATCACGCAACTGAAAAATGTAGTTAAGTTAGTGGCACTAATTTTAGTTACTTTGATCGTCCAAAGAAGAGACACTCCTTGCCATGTTTCTTTGTGTTTAGTGTGGTCTACTCCCTTTTGACATGCCAACATGTTTTAGAAAGATAGACATATTGAGCTCATATGTACAGTACATCCCAACACATTAAGATTAGTTTAAAGGAATGTTAATGTCTATCGATAGCATTTGTGGCATGTTAAATACTACAGAAAAAATCTGACTAGTGTTTCTGTGTTAGCATGGAAGACTTTTTACCTTATCAAGAAATTTAGTTGTTGATAAATGATAGTCCCACCACAAAACAATGAGATAGACTACACTTTAGTTCTTTTTACACGTTCTTTACGAATTTGACACTTTAAGAAGTTTACAGCTCAATATTTTTACACTTTTTTACACAAGGTTATACTTTCTAAAAGAACTTCACAGCTCATTTTTTGTCAGTAAATGAGTAGTCCACAATATGACAATTTCGACTTCTCACAGTTTTTTTTTTTTTACACACAATTTTATATTTTATAAAATAACTTTTGAACTTTACAGATCGAATGACTAAGAGTTTTGTAAGCAAAAACGTAAACCAATGCTTGAGGAACAATATTTTATGTGTTAATCAAGCTTGACTTGTTCTTAACTTGTATTGAACATGGAATGTTGTATTGAACATTGCTCAAAGCAATTTTTAGATTTCTACCTGCATTAAATTAATTCCTAAAACACGTTTTTGTCTGTTGGCTGATTTTACAAAGTACACTTTGTGTTGTACTCGTCCGTTAAACTTCTTCCACAACACGACACACATTCATACTTCCCTTCATCCTTAAAGCTCAGCGGGGCAGGCATGAGTAAGTAACGTTGAACAAATGCCAAATGACATTACGTCTTTTCCTTACAACAGTGCCTAAGGGAGGCCAACAAAGACAGGGCACACTGGAGTGGGTATACAGGGGCCAAACATCTGTCTATTGCTATGACGTTATATGTAACGATAACATGCAGCAAACGTCAGAAAAGCCGTCTGTCTGGAGCACAGGTGTTTTTGGACACTCTTCTCAGAATGCTCATCCAGGTGTTGTGGAGACTGAATCATCTGTTTGACAGACGAGTATGTCTAAGGTACATGCTAAACATATGTGATGCTAAAGTTGTGGTTTGTGGAATGGTGGGAATTCAAGCATTTGTTTAGCTAAAAATGTGTAAAATGAGAATTTCTGAGTGAAAATAAAACTGAAGACCCAGTTTAGAAGAAGCTAAACTATACTGTTTGTTGTAATTCACCAAATGTCTAATGGAATGGCTGGTGTCCAATAGCAGTTAAGAGAGCCAGTGGGGAAAATGTGTTACATTCTGCACTTCTGCTCTAGTTTTTAATGCCAAAGCATTTAAACCCAACGGTTTGACCATTTGTCACTTTGGATCTCAACAATGCTAAATCAAGCTTTGTGTCAGGCTTGACTGAACAAGGTATGACATGAATAGAAAGCCACTTTATTTCCTTTCAGTGTAGATATATGATTAACCCTTGTCAACTAAATTGGAGTTGTAAATCTGTTCTAAGTGGGTTTTTGTACGTTGCTACTACATAGGTAGCTGCTACTTACCCAATTTAAAATGGCTTCCACTTCCAAGTTTCTCTAATATTCTTGTCATTAAATAGTCTTTAATGTATGCCTACAGGATTTTTGGCCATTTTATTGGCCAGCAGATTAAAAGTACAAATGGTAAGCTTATTATATGGCTTATTGTATGGCTACTTTATAATTTTTGCTTAAAGTTTGCGATAAGTAAAAAAAGTCCATTACCATGCACAAAAAAATCAGCAACACGACGAACACCATGCTCTGCGATTATTTTGGTAACTGCGGCAATTGCATTCGTATAAAACAAGAATAAATGGCGGTTTTAGTTCCGGCTGAGCAGTTTGAATCAATGTCATGAACAATGGTAAAAATAACTGAGCGCTCAGTGCTGTGATTGACCAATTGGAATAGAGTATTTCAGAGAGCTGCATAAGAAAAATAATAGCGCCTTCCACAATTTGAGGTATCATCATGACTTCTAAGGGTTAGGGGTTTTTAAAAAAGTACATAACCATCCATTTTTGCAGTAATACTATTGGTATTTGAATTTGAGTTCTTTAGACTAATTTTTAGATGATTGTCCTGTACACTTTTAAAAATAAAAGGTTTTCGCAGCAATTCTACAGAATAAACATTTTTGGTTCCCCAAAGAACCTTTCAGTGAACAGATCTTAAGAGATCCATTCTTTTTCTTAGTGTGAAGAACATTTTTTATAATCCAAAGAACCCTTTTCTACAATTAAGAACCAGGATGGAAAGATTGCATGAAAGTTAAAGGTTGTGAGAGTGAGTCATGCTTGAATAAAAGCTTTTAAGCATTTTGGAACCGGAAGAAGCGCCTTGGATTAGTTTTTTCTATGGGTATAAAGTTAAAGGTTCTTCACGGAACCTTCAATTCCAATAAAGAACATTTATTTTTAAGAGTGTGACAAGAACATGATACAAAAGTTCTTCCACACTTAAGCTCAATTACATGGTTAAATCTGGACTCAGGTCCTATCTGCTCACCTCTCCATCCCTTGGTCCTTTTTTAAAAATAATATGCACCACTCCAAATAAGGAGAAGTTCTTCTGACTGTGTTTGGTCCAGGCCATTCCTTCTCACAAGTGGTTAGATAGGGAGACCGGTGGGGGAGAGGGGGGTGTTTTAAACTTTGGTTGGGTTATGTAAAGCAATCCAGCATTGCTGGCAGCTCTTGGTTGCAGGCAGCATCAGCTACATTCTTCTCCTCTCCTAAATCTCCTCGCATCCATTAGTCTGACCACACTTTCGGCTGAAGGACCAAGAACTGCACTTCGTTCGTTGCTCCCCTGAATTTCATATTTGACCCAGACACTAGATCAACCTGCAACCATGGAGGCCATTAAGAAGAAGATGCAGATGCTCAAACTGGACAAGGAGAACGCCATTGACCGGGCAGAGAAGGCCGAGACAGAACAGAAAGCTGCCGAGGACAAATGCAAGCAGGTAAGAATTTAGAAATTCAGGTAGAGATGAAAGTGAGTGAGAGTGAGGTGAAAAATATAAGAATGCTTAGACTCCCAACAAAAGTGCTGGCAATAGCGTCTGTCAAGGCTGGACTGTATGATTGTAATCAAGGATTGAAACTTGGATTGAAAACCAAGTATGCATTTGAGCTGCAATTCTAGGTCTTTCACAACAGTGGCTACTTATTTTGTACAATTACATAGGAATCCTAAAAAATCTGCATCTAACAATGAACAATTCTTTTAAGGCATTTATTAATCTTGGTTAATGTATTTTTTTTCAGTGTTAAAAGCTGTATAGGCTAACTTTAGTTGAATAAAAAAAGAATAATAATAATACATTAATAAATACTAAATTAACACACTGAATAACAAAATATTTGCAAATGATTGTGAATTAGGTTATTGATATAACAGTGTATATTTAATAAAACTATTAACTCTAGAAAGTCACTGTAGAAATTTTGCAGTTCTTTGGAAACAGACAAATACCTCAGTAAGTGAATATTGGTAGTAAGTTACTCCATCTTCCACCTTTCATAACACCTCAGGTTATAAATGGACAAGAGAGGTCAGGCTGTCTGGAATCCTAGTAGATTAACAGATACACTCTTAAACACAAGAACCCAGCCAAACTGATAGCCACAGATAGCGAAGTGTTTGTGAGTGTTTATCTCATTTACTGTCATATGAGAGTTTACCTCTTACTAAAATTAATTATAGTTATCGGTCCATTACAGAGAGCAGGCCTGTATGACTTAATATGGGTTACCAAAACCTTATATCTAAATTGTAACATTTATTTTCAAGTTATTTTCAAAATTATAACAACAAAAACAACAATAACAATAATAAAATAATTATAATTACAATAAAATGTACTATTATTGTTTAATTGTTTATTATTATTATTATTATTAAATTGTTGTACTCTTTGACACCAATAAAAACAACATGATAAATAACGTTATATATGTCAATCATGCAATGTATATTTTGGTCTTTTAAATTTAAACAACAACAATATAATTATATTTATTATTAAAATTCTATTATTGTTTTACTCCAACATAAATAGTCATTAGACTCCAAAAGTAAAAAGAATTTATCTCTAATGAATATTACAATTATCATAAGTGTAGTGAAGTGACATTCAGCCAAGTATGGTGACCCATACTCGGAATTCGTGCTCTGCATTTAACGCATCCAACGTGCACACACACAGCAGTGAACACACACACAGCAGTGAACACACACACACCGTGAACACACCCCCGGAGCAGTGGGCAGCCATTTATGCTGCGGCGCCCGGGGAGCAGTTGGGGGTTCGGTGCCTTGCTCAAGGGCACCTCAGTCGTGGTATTGAGGGTGGAGAGAGCGCTGGACATTCACTCCCCCCACCTACAATTCCTGCCGGCCGGAGACTCGAACCCGCAACCTTTGGATCACGAGTCCAACTCTCTAACCATTAGGCCACGACTTCCCCTTGTACATAAGCCATATAGTATTAAATATTATAAGTCATAAAATGCATAACCATTTATTTATTTATCGGATATGTCTAAACCACTAGACTACAGAAATACAATCTTATTTTTTAATCATTGGGCATATATTATGTATATTTAAATATATTAAAAAAATAATATTATGCACCTTAAATGTTTAATATTCATCATTATTCATATTTGTCTTATTACAGTTATTTAATATTGGTTGATATTAGAGGTGAAAATTGTTGATAATACTCTTAATATTACTATACGCATTCCAGACAGATTTTTTTGGGATAAATTTCCTTGAGTTATGTCATGTGTGCAGCGCTCTGATACGTTTACTCACTCTTCCTCATACAGCTGGAGGATGAGCTGGTTGGCCTGCAGAAGAAGCTCAAACAGACTGAAGATGAGCTGGACAAGTACTTAGAGGCCCTGAAAGACGCTCAAGAGAAACTGGAACTGTCTGAGATAAAAGCTGCTGATGTAAGTGACGCATTATTTAGACTAGGGTTCAATAAAACAGAATCAGACATGATTCCACTATGATAAACAACTTGAATCATTCAGGCTTTGTTATGATGCTTTCACTTCCTGTCACCCCAGCTGGTCCATTTCAGGGTCATGGCACCATTTCCAAGTGTTTCAAATGAGGATTTATAGGGCAATAAAAAGCTTTACCTCCATAAACCATGTCAACACAAGACATGAATCTTTTAAAACACCTTTCCCCTCACGTTTACTTCTATAATGCCTTGAAACTGACACATCACTCACTGAAAAGATCATCTTCAGGTTTAAACAAACAAATTAAGTACTTTTAAAGGAACGGTTCACAAAAATGAATATTTGCTGAAAATATACTCACCCTCATTCTGTCCAAGTTGTAGATGAGTTTGTTAGTTCATCGGAACAGACTTGCAGAAATTTAGCATTTCATCACTTGTTCACCAGTGGATCCTTTGCAGTAAATGGGTGCCGTCAGAATGAGAGTGCAAACATCACAGTAATCCATAAGTAATCCACATGACTACAATCTATCAGTTAACATCTTTTGAAGTGAAAAGATGTGTGTTTGTAAGAAACAAATCCAGGTGTTTAAACTTTAAACCATTGCTTCTAGCCAAACATTGAGTCCATAATCCATAATAATGCTTTCTCCAGTGAAAAAGTCCATCCCTTGTTGTCCTTTGACATCAAAGAGCACCAACATATTTTTTTAGAAACGTTGAAAGACTGTTTCTAATTGTAAACAGTGCTTGATCTGTGCATATTTCTCTCCTGATTCAGAAAAGACAACTTTTTTTCACTGGAGAAAAAGCAATTATTAGAGAATTCATATTTTTGCTTTAACCAATGGATTGAAATTTAAAACCATTAATGATGGATTTGTTTCTTAACTTCACAAGACATTAATAAATGGACTGGAATGGTGTGGATTGCTTATGGATTACTGTGTAGTTTTTATCAGCTGTTTGGACTCTCATTCTGACGGCACCCATTCACTGCAGAGGATCCATTGATGAACAAGTGATGAAATGCAAAATTTGTATGAGGGTGAGTTAATTTTCAGCAAATTTTCATTTTTGGCTGAACTATTCCTTTAAGCTGAAATGAATCACAAAGTGTTTCACCTGTAGAAACGTGTTTGGCCTTGGGACGAGTGAGAAAATTGCCGTAATCACACCTGCATGGGTCTGAAGTGGCCCATCCTGTCCTCTGCTCTGATAAGCTCGGGTTACTCCTCACAATGTGACCTCAAAGGAAATGACTGCATAGTTTGAGAAGGAAGCTGAGGAGGGGCAAATCGGTTGTTTGTGAATGCTTAATGATTCCAACATGGGGGTAAATCCATTTAAAGAGAGATGTTGTCGTTGACCACAAAACACTTTTACAAGACAACCGTAACATCAAACTTTATTCAATAAGAGGACAAATGTATTATTGACTAAGATTCATTTCCTGTAGAACGTTCTAGTTTTCTTTAGGCAGACTGAGAGGCCTAAAACCGGGGATACAAGCACATTTTGAGTTCCTTGGAGCGTTGCCCTGAAAATGTGCTCCAGACAAGCCTACCACATGTCATGCATTAGAGGAAACTGTAAACTAATTATACATCTGCATTCGCAACGCCACAGAAGCAAAATACTCTCAATGAGAGAGGGATTTTTGAGGCCTGTTACTGATAAGTCAGTGAACAGCAGGGGAGACTGGGACTTTGGTTGCTATGTAGCAGCCCCAGGAATCCCAAGAATGCAGGGAAAGCAAACACAGAGGGCCACACTCCTATGACTAATGAAATCAACGCTGGCTCGTCTTTAGAACAAAAGCACACTTCTGAGGAAAGTGTGTCACACGTGAAATGGTGTTTAAGGTCAAAACTGGAGGGTTTATTGTGGGGGATGTAATTGAAATCTTGCATTTAATTGCTGTGTTGAATTAGTAAGTGGTGGCAAAGTCACAACCTGCAGTGAGAAGTGCATTTTGCCTTTTTAATACTTTGAATATTTATTTTAATGATTGAAACGAAAATCAAATTATTAACAAATTATATAGATGGTAACAAAACATTGATATGATTAAAAACATATGTTTTTGCTTGAAAATAAATGTATACACTGAATACTATTTTGTCAGGTATGTGAAAGTCTAAAACCGTATAGTCTTATTCAAAAATATGATTTAATATGATTGAATCAACCTGAATACATCAGCTAAAGTCATTTTAATGGACAGATTGGGTTCATAAGATGTTATAATGTAACTTCATTAAAATACAACATGTTTTTTTAATGTGACGCTTCTTGAAACGTCTTCTTGTGGTAAATGAATGTATTTGCATGTTACATCACGTTAAAAATACTTTTATAGTGTAGTATAAAGCAAGTAAAACATTTACAAAAAAAGGAAAAAAGACGAGTAAATAAACCAAAAGAGTACTTCTTTCTATGGATCAGAGTTGTCACACTTTATACAAAAACGTGATTATCATAAAATGAGACTGAATTGTGACTCCATGGACGCCCCGCCCACCCTGACGTCATCGGGACCTCACTTTTTCACAGTTACATGGAAACTTTCCTTACATTCTCTCACATTCCAGTGACTCCCTGAGACAGAAATAACCTCCTGCGAAGATCCGGACTGGGAAGAATTTGGGATTGCACATTTCGCGTCGTTTTCACTCCTTTTTCTTTTCCTTTTCCTTTTTTTTTTTTTTTTTTGCACTGGCCATCCAAGTACATTAGCATTCCGTTATTTATTTATTTTTTAACATCCCTGTATTCGGAATTATATATATTTTTAGGTGTTACATTTTGACGTATTTATTTTTATAGCCTTTTGAAAAGTTTTCCATTGTTTTTGCACATCGTTTTATTTTTTCCTGACCAAAGTCGCGGTTTGTTTCGATATTTAGTAGCACATATAATATAATAAAGTATCTAAAATGACAGGTGTGACTTCTCTGGACGCAGTGAAGAGAAAGATCCAGACTTTGCAGCAGCAGGCGGACGACGCAGAAGATCGAGCTTTGGTTCTGCAGCGCGAGCTGGACAATGAGCGCGAGCTCCGCGAGAAAGTGAGACAAATCTTATTTATTTCCTCTCACATATCGTCTCTACAGTCTCCGGACTCTTCTACGCACTCCCTCTGTAACACAGGCGTCTATAAAAAGCTCCTCTGAAGACTATAATTGTATGTTTAGGTGAACAGTGAGACCTGGATGCAGACGTGAGGTTATGGAATGAAAGGCGTTGGTCCAAAGGGACAGTACGACCCCCAAATCTGCTTTTGGGCAGTTGTTAGGCCTCAGTGTTGTCTCATACAAATTTATTGCACCATTTTACTGTTATTTTAGTCTTACAAACCATTTTAATTTACGAAATTAACAATTTATTTGTTTTAACTGGCAATTGCTACGTTTTTGTCTATTTAGGCCTATCTGTTTAGTACTTTCATAATTCTTAAAGATTACTATCTATCTATCTATCTATATATCTATCTATCTATCTATCTATCTATCTATCTATCTATCTATCTATCTATCTATCTATCTATCTATCTATCTATCTATCTATAGATTAGATATTTCTTCCCTATCTGACTTTTTTTGGTCTGAGGGAGCACTCATTAATCCATCTATCCAACAGGAAAGAAAAGCAAAGAAAAATGGTATTTATTGCAGTTAAAGGAGCGATTTCTACCGAATCTGTTGATGTAATCAAAATTCTAAATACATTTAGACCTAATAAATAATATTTTTGAATAAAACCACTTAATTGTAGATGAAGAATATGACTAAATGTTGTATGCTAGGAAGTTTCTTCCTTGATATGAACATGCTTGTCAAGGAAGCCCTCTTCCCCACAGTCCTTGGTGGATTTAGAAGCTTCATTTTATGAAATTTTCTGACTCATCTCTTGTGGAGCACTTAATGTTCAAGCTGCTATAAGGAAACATGGCCAGAACCCTACAGTCTGTCTGTTCTCATTTGAATGGAATGGAACTGTGGGGAATGTGAATGTTCTTCTGCTTGGGTTTAGACAATGAAGAATTGTTAGATCTTTCAAGAATTAGATTTTGCTCTACTCAAGAAAGACCCAAAGGATGGCCCATCCAGAGCTCCCAGAGGAACTGAGTCAGGATGTTGTCTCTTGCTCCACACTGGAGTTTCCTGTGGACCCTCTTCATATTCAGATGACCATGCAGATATGCAGGAAGCTGGCACTGCTTTAGAAAAGTCCAGTTCTTCAAGTGTTTGTAGACCAATAGTGTGTCTTTTGTCAAGGACCTGTTGCCTTTTACTGTTAATGGAGATCTTAAGAAATGTTAGGGAGGTTTTTGGTCCCATCCTTTTTCTACATCAACTTCCTTCTGTCTCATGCTTGTAATACAAATTTAGCTGGCTTTGCTTTCATATGTGGGAGTTTTCCCACCCTCAGAGTGACAGAATGCTACTGGACTTGGTCATGACGTGACCAATGACCTCTCAATGATGGTCTTAATTTGTGTAGGTCACAATTCACAGAGGGGTTAAAAGTCAAGAACATGACTAGAAACATGGTGAAGCCTGCAAAAAAACATTAGGCTCCTCAAATTTGCATTGACAGGTTCCCATGGTGTTAAAAATGATATCAAGACCTCTTTTGCATATCTTTTCAAAGTTTAGTCACACACTTACTTTACAATATTCCAACAATCTTCTGCTTTTCTTTGCGTTTGGTGAGAAATCACCAATCATTTTGCATCTGCAATTCTTTCTTTGGCTCTTTTACCGATAAGGTCTCTAGAATATGAACTTGAAAACGAGCCTTCATTTCCTTCACTTCCTTACTTAACTGTTCTTTTTCATCCGATAGGCCTTATTTTCATAATATCAGCACATAGAAAGGTCATTACACTGATAGGGTTCGTCTCAGTGTTTGCTCAATGTCACATACAATAGTACTGTGCCTCAGGAAGTCGACAGCAGTCCCAGGTGATTCCCCCACATTTCAACCCTAAATGTTTAATTGGATACGGACGTCACAGGGTCTCTAACCAGATCTGAGGACACTGTGGTTTAAATGGGCCTGGGAATCCATAGATCTGGGAATGTCACTGTCTCATATGTTTGGGTTCATTTGGTACATGATAAAACGTTCAAGGCTGCGTCCAGATGCTTTTCGATAAAATATGGCTGTGTTTTTTTTGCTCTTCTTTAGCCTTTAAATCTTTTTTGGCACTTCACCACTAGCATTCTCCAGAGCTTGTTTTACCATATATGGCTTGCATCTAAAGCAGCCAGGGAACGCTGTGACTAAGGAAAGGGCATGGCTCATGAGGGAGTATCCTGACCCTGAACTGAATGAGCATTTTGGGAGGGGAGAGGATGTGGAGTGTGTCCATTTCCTGTGCATCCCCCCCCCTCTTCCTTTTATTTGAATGGGGGTCAACTTCCTACTCCATTGATGTGTTGGTGAAATATGGGTGAATAAATGTTCATTTGATCCCATCTTTAATGATGTCGATATTGAATAGCATATTTAACTGGCATTTTGTGAAATATGATCAATTTTGAGATAAATTGCAAGATACAAGCTCACACATTGAAAAATATAAAATTGTATTTTGAGATAAAGTTACAGTTGTGAGAAAAAAAGTCGCAATTACCAGAAATGTTATATCTTGAAACAAAACATACCTTGCAATTATAACTTATTTCTCATAATTGGGAGATATAAAGTTTTATTGTGAAATAAAGTCACAATTATGAAGAAAAGTCGCAATTACACAAAATATTTTATACCTTGAAATACAACTTTATATCTTGCAATTCCGACAAAATTTTTAGTCACATTGATAATTGGTTTGAAAGTTATTGTCACAATGTGAGATATAAAGTTGTATTGTGATATATACAATTAAGTCACAATTATGAGAAAAAAGTTGCTATTATAAGAAAAAAGTTATATTTGTAGCCATAAAGTCACATTGACCACAGATTCGAACAAGTTATACAGTCATATTTTGAGATGTTAAGTCACATTGAGATTTAAAGTTCTACAGTGAAATAGAAGTCAAAATTGAAAGAAAAAGTTTTTACAAGAAAAGAATTTGAAATTAAGAGAAAACATTCGCAATGGTGAGGTTTGGCCCTATTCTGTGATATATTACATGCATTTTTGTGTTTTATTAAAGATCGTTTTATGCTATCCAGCAGAAAACTAGCTATAAAAAAGCTTAAAGGTAGTGTGGTATGTCAGCCTTGATCCGTTTACTACCTTTCATGCTCCAAATAGTCCATTGGACCTTAAAGAAAGCAGCAGGCGTCCGTAGCAGCAGCTCTGACTTAAAACAAAGATACTATCAGAAAATGGACGATTTACTCCTCTTGACTTTTCCTCTTAAAGTTTAAACCCAGATGCAGTTTCCTGGCTGCGAGATTTTCCTACTGTTCTGAGAGCATTGCTTGCTCGCTCAGTTGATTGTGTGTGAGAGAGCCATGGGGATATTTGTCATAATTATAGTTGCAATTATCAGTCCAATAACTGGGCGGTTTGGCTGCAAGGTCTCTTTAAAGCTGAGAAATGTCACAGAGGCACCAATGTTCATTCTGAGGCCAATCTTTGTTTAAATCACAATGGGTGGTGGTGATCATAAAGGGTGTAAAAATGTTTTCGCAGCTCTTTGTGCAAAAAAACTGACTAAAATGACATGCCGTCATCTTGCGAGTCCCCGCAGACATGAAAAATATTATAACATTATTACAAGCCACATGTATATTGGTATATAATTGTATATAATTAACCTTTGACCTTTTTTTGTCGTCAGGCTGAGGGTGATGTGGCGGGTCTGAACCGCAGGATTCAGCTGGTGGAGGAGGAACTGGATCGGGCTCAGGAGAGGCTGGCAACTGCACTGCAGAAACTGGAGGAGGCGGAGAAAGCAGCAGACGAGAGCGAGAGGTCAATGGAAACCTTTCATTTTTAAATAACAGCAGAAGGAATGAATTGCTTCGGGTACAAACTACATGGCTCTGGTGGACCAGTACATCTTTGTCTCATTGGAAAACAATCCACAAGCAAATATATTAGACATTAGCACAATGTGACAGAATTAAAATATAATTTTAAGAGTAAAGATAGTTACTTTTAACCCTGTTTGAGAGGTTATGGTTCTCTCGAGTGAAGACCTAAGAGGGTTTTACCTACCTATTATTGTTTATATATTTAAAAAATATTTATTTTAAATGTTCATTTAACATAAATAAATATTAAGAACTAAAAATTTGAATACTAAATATTTCAGAACTGAGCTACACTCTTAAAAATAAAGGTGCTTAAAAGGTTCTTCACAGCAGTGCCATAGAAGAACCATTTTTGGTTCCACAAAGAACCATTCAGTCAAAGGTTCTCTAAAAAAACCATCTCTTTCTTACCTTTTTTGCAATCTGAAGAACCATCTTTTGCCACAAAGAACCTTTTGTGAAACAGAAAGGTTCTTCAGATGTTAAAGATTCTTTATGGATCCATTTAGACAAAAAGGTTCTACTATGGCATCGTGAAGCACTTTTATTTTTAAGAGTGTAAAATTAAATTTTCCATGAATTTTTAGAAATCACAATGTTCCATGTAGGCTATTGTTCAAACCGGTTCACAAATTGTTTGAATTATTCATTAGCAAGTTTATCTGAATCGATGTAAAAAAAAATCTTACGTAGCAATCACAAACAACTGGTAAGCTCATGGAAATTCATTGGTCAGTTCCCATTTCCAGATGTCATGACCTTGGAACGCTGTTGATTATGAAATAACACTCAGCTAATTTGTTGATCTGCAGCATATTAACTGAAGAGCTCATCAATAACATCTCCAATTGATAATCTAGTCACTAACTGCTTGTTTCATCTCCAGAGGCATGAAGGTAATAGAGAACCGTGCCATGAAGGACGAGGAGAAGATGGAGATCCAGGAGATGCAGCTGAAGGAGGCCAAACACATCGCCGAGGAGGCCGACCGCAAATACGAAGAGGTGAGTTACAAGCGCCTGAAGGAACAACGCTTCCAGATGTCTGAAGCTTGAAGTTCTTCATCTGAACGTCATCTCTGCTACAGGTGGCCCGTAAACTGGTGATTCTCGAGGGGGAGCTGGAGCGAGCTGAGGAGAGAGCTGAAGTCGCTGAATGGTATCATTTACCCATTCTCACACTTTTGTTCTCACACTTTAAGATGTGAATGTTTGTTGCTTGACCAGTTAAAACATTGTTTTCTTCTCAAACACTTCAGCAAAGCTAGTGATTTAGAGGAGGAATTGAAAAACGTTACCAACAACCTTAAATCCCTAGAGGCTCAGGCAGAGAAAGTAAGTCAACATCTCTCTTTTATCTGTTAATGTTCACAAAGTCACAATTTCAGACCTCTATAATAATCATAATCGCTTTGAAACTAAAAGACAGCAATTTACGGTTAAAGTTCTCACAACACAATAGCTCTGAGAGCGATACAAAGTTTATTCAGATTTGCTATATCTGTCTTTGTTTGCATGTTTCAGTACTCAGAAAAAGAAGACAAGTATGAAGAGGAAATTAAAGTTCTTAGTGACAAGCTGAAGGAGGTAAAGAAGGCAATAAATGAGACAAGGGTCAAAGATAAGCTGCCCTTTCTCATCCCGAATGTCTTTTTTCAACTTCTGTATTGTGTTTTGCAGGCCGAGACCCGTGCAGAGTTTGCAGAGAGGACAGTGGCCAAACTGGAAAAATCCATCGATGACCTGGAAGGTACGAAGATAGTAATCTTTGTGTTAACTGAGTTCTTTTTAAACAAGTTTACCATGGAGCCAAAAGTTCAACTTAAAATCTTTTGCAATATTGGGAAGAAAGTAAGTAAATGAAAATAGAGATTCTGCTTGCTTAACTACATGTTCTAGAAGTGCAAGTAACTGTTTTCAAAACACTGTACTGTAGCTTTTCCCGTAATTAGCAATGACTTAGCTGTGTAGCATGACAACATGTTGACTCATTCCAGTGCATTGGTCCGATTGGATGATTTGTTGTTATGAAGAACTTTTTTCAAATGGTTATTTTCAGTGAACTTGTTCATAAAGATTTACAGTAGCTGTTTTCAAAGCATCGTTACTTTTCCAGGAATGAGATATTTTCTCCGGTAAATCGAGATTAGCACAACAAAAACCTAGGGAAAGATGATTCATTTTAGTTTGATTGGTTTGGGCAGTTGTACAAATGAAAAACTTTGTTTAGAAGTAAACCAGATTTGATTGGTCTGGGTGGTCTGTCCGTTTTAGTCGCTTCATTCAGAAAAAAATGAACTGGTTCAAAAACTAGATTTGATTTATTTGGGTGGTTCATTTTAGTGAATCACTTCATTCTGAAGGAATGAACTGGTTCAGAAACTAGATTCGATTGGTTTGGAATAGGGAGGTTTGTTTTTGCAAATGGTTTCATTCAGTCAGAATTAACTGGTATAAAAACTAGATTTGTTTTGGGTGGTTTATTTTAACAAATTGCTTTGTTCAGATGGATAGAACATTAATAAAAGTATATTAATAAATCGATTAAAAATACTTATCTAATATATGATGTAGCTAACAATTTTTTCAAAAGGGTCACTTTTGACTATAGTTTGACTTGAAAAACAACACTACACACTAAACTGTTCTTATGAAAACTTCAGTGAAGGTACGGAAGTGGCTAAATGAACTTTTCACCTTCAGAAATGACCAGTGGTGAAGCAGCACACGTCGAAAAGTCTCGCATGGATGGGGTTTTACAGGTCACAGGCGGGTCATGCTCCCCGTCCATATAACAGCCATAAAATCTTTTGAAACACACAACACCATATTGTTTTAGAGCAATTCTGAGCAGTTCCAGCAGGCTTATGTTTCAACTGCTTGAACTTTTCACTGGAAGATGATATATTAGGCTCAGTATATGGAATTGGTTTAAACAAGCCTGGTATTGCTTCTGTCCCAAGACAACTGAAGTATGTCTGTTTCCTACAGCGCAAGTCAACTCTTTATCAGACCAAACTTTGCATTTGCTTATTAATAAAAGTATATGACTAGTAAAGTAACTAGGGAGCATATCTTCTCTGGGCCAGATAGAAATTTTACAGTCATTGTTGGTTTGCACATGATTTTCTTACCTTAGTCCTGGTATACCATGATCTTTCATAGCATGTTTAGTTTTCATACATCCATTAACTTCTTGACTCTCTCTTTTTCATTTGGTTTCTGTCCATTGCTGCTTCTCATCCTTTGCTTTCCTGCTTTTCCTGCCGATCTTCAGATGAACTCTATGCTCAGAAGCTGAAGTATAAAGCCATCTCTGAGGAGCTGGACCATGCTCTCAATGACATGACCTCCCTGTAGATCCATCTCTGTCCCGCTCTGCTGCACCTCCAGCTATCTCCGATTTCTAGACACTTTCTTCATGTTTGCTTCATTTTCTTCAATGTGTCTTCGCAAGTCTCAATAAAACACTCCTGTCGTTTCATTTCAGACTCTCAATCTTCTGTTTTCATTGTTAATGATTTGTTATGAAGATTGGGAGGGGTCCCTATGGTGATGAAAAACCTGGAAATATGTGACCCTGGACCACAAAATCAGTCTTAAGTGTCAATTGTTCAAAATTGAGATTTCTACATCATCTGAAATATATGGTTTGTTAGGATAGGACAATATTTGGCTGAGATACAACTATTTGAAAATCTGGAATCTGAGGGTGCAAAACAATCAAAATACAGAGAAAATGGCCTTTAAAGTTGTCCAAATTAAGTTCTTAGCAATGCATACTACTAATAAAAAAACAAGTTTTGATATATTTACGGCAAGAAATTTACAAAATATCTTCATGGAACATGATCTTTACTTAATATCCTAATGATTCTTGGCATAAAAGAAAAATCAATAATTTTGACCCATACAATGTATTTTTGGCTATTGCTACAAATATACCCCAGCGACTTAAGACTGGTTTTGTGCTCCAGGGTCACATATGAGGAAAATTTTAGGCCTATGTGAAATATTGTACTTGTTTGTAAGACGTAGTGATTTCCGATTTGTGAGATTTAAATTATTACCCATTAATCACTAATGACTGGAAAGGTTGTAGAAATGATTTGGCCATGGAAATTCATTTCTCAAAAAGTATGAGAACCTTTGAGAAATATGGGACCTTTACACAAAAAAGACTCAGTAATTAAATAACCCAGACCTTCTAATGGAGTTAATGTATTTTATTATGGGGTCTATATTTATTAAAAACATTAACTATATTACAAACATTGGATGTATTATTTTCCTGCTCCTCTCATAACCACAAAGGTGAGGTTACATTTCAATTCTGACTGATTTCCCACTTATACCTGCATTCATGTAATAATGTGTACAAATGTTTTATATTTGACTAATCTTCACATTAGAAAAGTTCTTCTTTAGATGTACACTTCATTGTAATTTAATACAATTACTGACACTGACCATTAATGCAAGCAAACATGTGGTGTTTTTACTATTGTGTGGTTGTGGATGAAGTGCACTAATCTATGACTGTAAGCCTATTTTAACGTGTGTACACATTATAGCAGTATGACTAATTATTTTCACTTTTGCTTTTAGAAAAATTATCTTCTGCAAAAGAAGAAAACCTTGGAATGCATCAAGTGCTGGATCAGACACTTCAGGAGCTGAACAGCTTATAAGAGACGATGAGAAAGAACGACGTCCATCTTTTACAACATTCCACAAATACTCTCCTTCATTCCAACTCGCAAGCTATAGAGCCCTATTTTCTCACAGAATAGGCTAATAATTTAATTTTTTAATCTGAGGTATTTCTTTTGCGCTTTTATCCAAGTTTGCTCGATATCGTTACTTTAAAAAAAAATAGCCAAGCAACCTGAGGTGCTATATTTTCCCCACTAAAACAACCTTATAAGCAGTTTAAAACATGTTATACCACATGGAAGTTGAATATGTTAATGTACTGAGCAGAAATTAACTCGAAGTTGCGCTATTAATGTATTCCGGTCCAATTAAGACAATAATGATGGTGCTTTAATTTCAGTGTTTCATATGTAGCCTACTGCTACTGGCCACATGATGCACTGCAGGACATTACTCCATTCATAATGCCATGCTATTTTTGACATGCACCACAGTATATATCAAAGTACCTGAGAAATGTTACGAAATAGGGGCCAAACAAAGACCAATATGAGATCTTCCCTATTCATTTCTGTGAATGCGTTGTTGCTTTTTCTCTCTCTTGTCAAAGGAGTATTTCAAAATGCCTCAAACGTTTCTTTTCCACTTTCTGTGTAATACATTTTTATAAAAAGTCTCGTTGTGTTTGATTATTGTCAAGAACAGTCCACTTACATGAACAACATGCTAAACTTCATATTGTTACATAGCCTACTTCCTTATGACTATAAAGTTGACTCAATTCTGCCTATTTTTATTTCTGTGAAAAACATTTGGTACTTAGAGTAAATGAGTAGCCTATCTGACACAAAACGAAGCACAAAAAATGATAATCTGGTCCAGACCTGTTCATTGCGTGAATAGACGAATCCAACAACAGCGAAGGCTTTGCTCATAAATTATTAATTACGTTATGTGACGTTCTTCGAGCGACCTGCCTGATTTGCTGAGAGCCAGACTAGACTAATTAATATTAATACGTTATGTCGCGCAGGTCTTGAATAGTAATGATGCTGTGTGACTGGACGATCCAGGAAAGTGAACAGGACTTAATTAATATTCATTATGTCAATATATATAGTATGCCTCGCGCACAAATCACCTGAACTCGGCTGTAAAGTGATTATATGTTTTCACCAGAGATCGACTGATGATTACAAAGCTATAAATACTTATAGTTCATAATCTGAAATGTGTCGTTGACATTTTGTTTAAACCACACCCAAAACAGCACTTTTAACAGGTGAGGTCACGTCGGCTCCTTGTGTCTCAGGTGGCAGGTGAGTTATGCCTTATGAAAACATGACATTTTCTCTATGTATTATTGTTTATAATAGCGATAGTCTTTTAAAAACACCTTTACGGCAACTATGTATTACTTAGAATTCAGTCTGTAATGTTTTAATATATGCAAATAAGCGCGCTAAACGAAATGAAACTTCCTTTTTTGTTAAATCCACATTAAACAAGCTAAGTCATAATCAAGATTTTGTGAGTCATAAAACTGCTGATCAATCTGACCAGTTTTAAATATTTTTTACTTCATATGTGATGATATAGCTAATTTAAGTTCTTAACTCCTAATCCTTATGGATGTATGTATATAGTTATTTATTTATATTTGTTGACAATTTATTGTTTATTCTAATCTCTGGACAGCTCACCTAGATTTTTGAAAAACAATGAAAATTATATTAATTTAGATGTTGAAAACATGTTCGTCATAGAAGTGGTGTATTTAAAGGGATAGTTCACCCAAAAATGAAAATTCTGTCATCATTTACTCACCCTCAAGTAGTTCCAAACCTGTATGATTTTTTTTGTTCTGCCGAACACAAAGGAAGATATTTTGAAGAAAGTTTGTAACCAGGCTGTTTTGGAGCACCATTGACTTCCATAGTAGGAAAAAAAATAAAAAATACTGTGGAAGTCAATAGTGCCCCAGAACTGCTCTGTTTCAGAATATCTACCTGTGTGTTCAGCAGAACAAAGACATTCATACAGGTTTGGAACTACTTGAGAGTGAGTAAAAGATGACAGAATTTAAGTCATTGTCTAAATGAATTGTATTTTAATGTATTTTTAAACACTTTAATAGTTCCGGACGCAAAATTAATGTCATTGGCCCACATTCATTTTATTAAAAGTATGCATTTTTCCATCAAATTATTTGTGCCTTTAGGACAAACTGGATGTCATGGCTGTGCCTTTACTGCATGACAGCAGTAGTACAGCATTCGACTGGTTCACTGAATTCCAGCGCAGCTGCATTTTGAAGAATGGAATTGTTCCAGAATGGTTCCATGGAATAATATCCAGGAAGTAATGGATCGAATACTGTATTATAACAAAACAGACTCTGTAACATGTGCTTGAATGCTCAGACTATGTCTTATCATGAACACAATGACGGCATAGAGCGGAAAATCAGGTTACTGATACCTGTCAGATAAAATATTTCTGTATTGTAGGGCTGCGGAGGACATGCTGATGTGCAAACCTCCTGGTTACTTCCTCATTCGTGTTAGCGAGAGCAGAGTGGGTTATACATTATCTTATCGGTAAGTCTGTGTCAATGTGGCCATTGTTGTCAGTCGATAAACTTCACTGTAAGGAACTTTTATTTACAAGTACTGTACATGGATGAGTCCACAAATCAATATAAATCTTTCTTCTAGAGCTGAAGATCGCTGCAGACACTTCATGATTGACGTCTTGCCAGATAACCAGTATATTATAGTGGGAGAAAAGACACGCTTCTCTTCCCTCCATGACTTGGTTGCCTTTCATTGCAGAAATCCCATTCTTCCCTTCAATGACTTCCTTACTGTGGCCTGCGAACAGGTATAGAGTTACATTTGCATGCTAGCTTGTTGTTGCTAGGTATACCACAAATGGGTTGGTTTTGGTTATCCATTAAGATGAACCATACAGACGTCAATCAGTCGAGCTGGTAGATAGTCATGGACCACTACCAAACTGGCTATCATGTTCCTTCTTGACAGCCTTAAGCTGTTACGACACACACATATATATAAAATTCTGTAATAATACAGTATAAAAATATATATTATATAAATCTGAAAATATAGTCACAGTGTCTTATAACAGTTGCGACGATTTTGATGTCACAAAAAGTTTTGAACACGTTTGCATTGTTAAATAGTATAAATATGTTGTTTCCCCCATAGACAGCATGATAGAGGAAAGAGTCAATGTTTATTTTCACCATCAACATTATTCATAATCTTTGAATATCCGGCTCTGATATACAGTATCTGGCCTTGAGCATTTTTTCGTGGTCTCATTTGTGTGCAGGGTGGTAAAAATTACTACGCTGAGTTGTTGTTTCCTCAAAAGAAATATGCAAACCCTGGACAGGTTGAATGGATAAATTCTTCAACTCCAACACATACAGCTCATTCAGATATCCCTGAACACAACCCGACTTCGCCACTCCAAAATGAATCATTTACGCTACCTACAAGTCCTTCCGCGAGACTGTATCCCAGCTTGGAGACGGAAATGAGGTCTTTGAGTCTACAGAGCACGGTAATACAACATCAACAGATTATATAATTTTATTTATAAATTTACAAATTATATAATTTTCTTGTAGAATAGCTCACCCCAAAATGAAAATTTGCTAAAAATGTACTCACCCTCAGGCCCTTTCGAGATTTAAATGAGTTTGTTTCTTCCTCATAAAAGATTTAGAGAAAGTTAGCATTTCATCACTTGCTCACCAATGGATCCTTTGCAGTGAATGGGTGCCGTCAGAATGAGAGTCCAAACAGCTGATAAAAACATCACAATAATCCACAAGTAATCCACATGACTCCAGTCCATCGGTTAATATCTTGTGAAGTGAAAAGCTGCATGTTTGTAGAAACTCTCATTCTGACGGCACCCATTCACTGCAGAGGATCCATTGGTGAGCAAGTGATGTAATGCTAGATTTCCCCAAATCTATTCAAAACAAACTCATCTACATCTTGGATAAATTCTGTGTGAACTATCCGTTTAAAAGGAAATTTTTTGTGATCTATAATATTGTGAATTAAGAAACAGGTTGTTAAAAATGTAATAATGTGTTTTTGTATTTCAGGATCAGCCAACAAAGCCCATTACAAAGCTTAGAACAATATTTACGTCCAAACCACCAACTGACGACACACCACCACAGTTACCACCCAGAGCATGCTTGCCAAATCGCCCGCAAGCCACCACAGAGGCTGACAGATTGCAAGGGTTGATGCCGGTAAGCTCTGACAGACATCAAATCCACACACCTGTCGAAGGCCGTACCCAACAAAAAAACCAACAACCATTGAAACCGGTGGTCATGGGCCTGGCACAAATTAAGAAAAAGCTTCAAAAGAACCGCTCCAAGGAGCACATGTATGAGGAGATCACTCAAGATGCGTCTCAGGAAAATGCTTTGGAGAGCAGTAACGTGAACCCTAAACAGCTAGAGGAAAATGAATATCAGGAGTTACCTGACAATTCCACAGTTGAAGGCCGTCGGGCATCTGATGGGGTTCCCAACTTCGCAGATAGACAATTACCATTGGAGTACTTGAATCCACCTCCTTTTGCACCTGGTTACTAGATTAAAAACATGAAGATGGGTGGTTTTACTCAAGAGAATTTGTTTTATTGTCATTGAATAACGTGACAACATCAGTCTCTTTGTTGTGATGTTCTTTTTCACTGTGCTGCATTTCAATTTCTGACTCAACACATTCTGAACAGAGGTTTTCCATCTGGAAAAACCTGTTGGACACAGTAAAATATTTTCATATAATGTTGACAGAATCTGTTGTGCCTTCGGGCATGAATTTGGATATACTTCTGGATTGTACTTCCTAAAATCTGGCACTTTACATATCAGTAAAAAAAGTGTTTTTTACTGCAGTTGGTCAATAAATGCACAGGTGATACAAGAAACCCAAGCGGTTCTTGTTATTTCTTCCAAATACCTTGGAATATCATGTAAACTCTGTGGTGCGTGATTCTGTTCATCATTTTGCAGGCTGAAGCTGTTTTGTCATGGTTTAGCTGTTCTTCCAGGCTTGTCTTCAGTTGTATTAATTGGTTACAAGTGACGAAAACCCCCTTGAAACCATCAAATTAGACCAAAGACAAGTATTTGCTGTTGGTTGTGTTGCTTAGCCTTTAATTATATTACATATTTAATAGATTTATGTGCTATACATGATAATTTTAGGCTACGGTTGTATATTGGTTATAGTGAAATAGGATTATTTTAGAACATTCCCACAATAATTAGCACTAAGCGGCACACAGTTAATGGGGAAAATACAACATTTCACAAATATTTACAAAATATATTATGTAGCTGGCTTAGTTGGTCTTCCAGGCTGGTCTTCGGTAGATTTAGCTGGTAACAAGCACCCAAAATCCCACTAAAACCATTTTTAAAAACTCTTTATCCGATAGTCTCAGAAAGAAGATCATTGATTCTTAATTTTTATTTATTTATTTAGTCATTTAACAGACGCTTTTATCCAAAGCGACTTACAAATGAGGACATAAGAAGCAAATTAAATGTTGATCTCCTTGTAAGGCCACTCAGATGCGTTCAGCCACTTGTAATGTATATACCTGACAACAGCCGTCAAAGAAGTCAAGAGAAACATAGATTAGTTATGTAGTAAGTTATCGAAACAGACATTATTATATCGGATGTGTGTGAGAGAGCGCGTGCCCCTGGGTCGTCGCGGTTGCTTAGTTACGCGGTGTTTAACTGTTACTACCGCAGGCCACTTGAAACACAAAAACAAATCAGCGAGAGACACGTGTTTATTTGAAGAGGGTCACCGGCCTTTGTCATCTATATTTTGTCATGAATAGACCATCTGGAGTACGGCTTAATTGCCGTTAATTTAATGAAGACTTTATTTTCGCCTGACAGATGCAGAGTCGCGTCGTCATGGTAACCAGTCGAAGTTAAACAGTAAAGTGCACTTCTCTGTGTAAATATATTATATAGGATAATGTGGGGAAGGGATAGTTTTTGTAAAAGAAATGGACATGGGTTTCAGGAATGGCCGGATGGGTGTAATTATGAGGGGGATTTCGTGAATAACCTGAAGCATGGCACTGGTGTCTTCACATGGCCAAATGGAGAGGTATGTAACATTATATCATATAATGGTCTGTTTATTATCAGATAAAGTTTTAAGGTAGGAACTCATTGTTGCACAAACATATGATGTGTTTGATAAACTATGCAACATAATATTAGGTGGCTCATTTGGAAAACATCCGATCCAATATCACTATTCCAGCTTCCAGATACTGACTGCATCCAACAATTAAAACAAAACAACAAAAGAAAAACAGTGTCAGAATTTCCACAGTCTATTGAATTTATATTAAATTATTTGTATCAAAAAATACATTTAATTATTTACTCATTTCAAATACTATAAAAGTATTTAGGTGTGCCATGTTTTTTGTTGTCTTTTTTAATTTGGTAATTGTTTTTTGTCTGTTTACTTTTATCTTTTTCATTTTTCTATTTGATTTTAAATAACGAATAACATTATTAAATAATAATGTTTAGTGGTAGAAAATTGTAAAAATTAATGAATGGAAATGAAAAGAGAATGTGCTCATAATATTTAGTTGTAGAAGTCATATACTAGTTAGTTATATATGCATGCATGATTTTCAGGTCCTCTTTGTCTACTTAATTTTGTCTTTTTAATTTTTCCATTTTTAATTTTCAATTTTCTAGAAATAAATATTAAATGCTCATTTTTATTGATATAAAATTGCAACACCAATGAATGGAAATGAATAGAAAATAAAAAAGCTCAGATAATATTTAGTTGTAGTTTAAATTAAAAAAGGTATGTATGGATTTGTTTGGTGATTTCTTTAAATTATATTTGATTTGCATGCCCTTTTTGTACCTTATTCATGGAAAGTGGCAGAAATACAACCTTTGATTTAATTTTTTTATTTCTTTCAAAATATTTGTTAAAATTATTTTTATTGCTCGACTCTTTACTGTATACATTATCGAGTAATTATCTTTGACACCAAATTGTCATGTTTTATTCAGTTCTATAAAGGTTCATTTTTTAAGGATTATCGGCATGGGAAAGGCATGTATTCCTGGCCTGATGGATCCAAATACACAGGGAAGTTTTATTTGAACCGAAAAGAGGGATACGGAGTACAAGCTTTCCCAGACGGATCAACTTTTGAGGTGAATAATTCATAGTTCACTAACAATAAGATTGTTTTCATCATATAAAAGATAATGAAACAAAATCTCCTCTACTCCTCTGCAGGGTCTATATCATGCTGATGAACGCTTCGGCCCTGGGGTCATGACATACCCTGATGGGCGGCAGGATGTGGGCCTTTGGCATAGAGAGAGGCTACTGCGACTCTGCACCACACTGGAGGGCAGCTTCAGTCTTGAGGACTTCCCAGAACACATGACCAGACTGCCAAAGAAACACCTGAAACAACCTCAACTTCCTGTTGATGTGGAGTCGAGTAGAAACACCGATCAGGGTCTTTCTGAGGACGAGGACCGTTTCATCCTGCCTCCAAACATTGAGAGTTATTCCACAGATTCAGACCATCTGCCCGTCCCCAGATGTCTACGCCAGGAACTGGACCTTCACTTTTTTGGTACGAGTGGCATCAGCACAGAGCAGACGTCACAATCGACAGCCTTGCTGCTACAACAGCGCATGAATGCACACATTCAGAGACACAGGCAAGAAGATTGCTGCTTTGTAACCTGGGCTGTTTACCAACATGGTTTATTTTATTTTATAATTTAATTTAATTTAATAATTTTATTTTATAATTTAATTTAATTATTTTATTTAATTTATGAATACTGGCAATTAATTATAATGAAGCCATATAATTATTAATTTGATGTAAATAAATAATAATAATAATTTAATCTGCAAAGCACTTGATTTCCAAAATACTAGTTTACAAATAAATTATTATTATTATTATTAAGTTGATTTTGATTTTTTTATTTAATATTTTAAAGCATATTTTATTGTTAAAGAATATTTCATTTTTTAAGTAAATAAATAATAATTTAATTGACAAAGTAGATTCATTTTTTTCAGAATTATGAAGTTAGATTACAAATATTTTAAAAGGTCTATTGTATTATTTTAATAAATGTATTAATATTGACTATATATATATTGAATATTGATATATATATATATATATATATATATATATATATATATATATAACTATTTTTAGAGTAATTATACTTTATTATATGTGGCTGTATGGCCTTTCTGTCATAAGTAGTAATCAACATTTGCCAAAAGATTTATTTTATTTAATTTTATTTTAAATACATTAATGTTAACAATGTTTATCAATATTTGCCTGACGATAGCATTTTATTTTATTTTATTTTAAATACACGAACGTTAACAATGTTTATGAATATGTGCTTGAAGATAGCATTTTTTATTTTATTTTATTTGAAATGTATTAATGTTAACAATTTTACTAATTAATTAACTAACTTACTTACTGACTTTCCCCTGTAGATTTGAGAAGGACACATTAGACTGGGATGTCGCTGCAGTGCTGAATATGAACAGGACTCAATTTGGACCCAAAGGTCCCTTAGAGCTGAACTCAGAGAAACTGATCAAGGAAGCGTCACATGGTGAATGCAGGAATGTTTACCGAATCCTCAGAGATGGAAAAGTCCATCCTGACGTGAGTGACGCACGGGGACATACGGCACTCATAGCAGCCACGGTAAGCTACAGTTTTGGCATGATACAATCTAACAATCTAAAATACTCATTGGCTTTTTTCTGTATGTGTTGTGTAGTTTTTACATCTTGGTATTTAATTTAATTAATTTATGTAAAAAAAGCTAAATATATATATGCATGATTTTTTGTTGCATTATGTTTATTTTGGGACAGAACACCCTTTCTTTGAGCATTCTTGTCATAAAAATAGTGACTAAAATGTGCCAGTAGGTGGCAGCATTGCTTTTTATTTTTCACAGTTGTAAAGAAACATTGGATAAACTACAGGTTTCAGATCTTTAATAACAATACACAATTTGTTGTATGTCTGTGTAGGTTAACAGTCATGATGATGTCATCCACATGCTGTTGGACAGTGGGGCTGATGTTAATAAGTTGAATGATGAAGGCATGTCTGCTCTGGCTGCCTGTCATGTCCTCTACTACCCACTTCAGTCTTTACATGAGACGCTGGCTGAGCGAGTGACACAGAATATCAGCCCAGAGCCACAGGTAATAATACAGAGAGGAAGTTTGGGATGCATTATGGGTATTTTGGTTTGCTTCTTTTTCAGATCATTTTTTTTCTTCGTTTCTTGCTCCTCCCTTTTTTCTGTCTGTTACACTAAAGATCAAGCCTTTGGAAAACGTCTCCCATGAATCCTCTCCAGATCCAATGACAGGAACACCCAAAGATGAAAGCGGCCAAGAGACATTTGAGACACCAAGACAAAGCAACCAAATTGACCGAAGTCTTGAACCAGAGAACCTCAATAACTTGGAGAAACTTGAAGCTCAAGAGCAAATAAATGAGGGCATAAATGAAGATGAGGTACTTCTTCAGCCTGACCAACCAGCAGGCCTTAACAACTCTGAGGAAGCTCAAATTCATCAAATCAATGAAAACAGAGACCCAAACAAGGAGGTAGTTCTTCAACTTGAACATGAAGAAGACAAACCAGCAGAAGAGCCACATGTTATAATGTCAAGATCTATTCAAGTCTTTGATGATAAAATCCCAGTGGGTTCTGTATCGTGGCAAGAAAAGGAAGCAAAGACAGTCGTTAACACTGAGGAAGAGGTGACAAATCTGGAGACTGATGAAAACCTGGAGAGGAGCATCGAATCAGATGAACCTACTTTTGATTCTGCATGTTCTATGGCAAGTTTTCATATTCACGTCACAGAGGAGATCTTGCAGAAGAGTGCTGAGATCCTGTGCCAGACAGGAACAGTGACTCCGACAGACACCCAGGAGACAGTCCGGAAAATTGCACTTCTTAAGACAGAGTTAGTAGATAAATTCCTATTTTTTTATTTATTTGGATCGCACAAATATATATCCGTGTCATATAGAATAAAAAAATAAAAAATAAATATATATATAATAATTAAAAAATAATTAAAAACTAATGAATTAATTTTACTAAATTAAAAATAAAATTAATACTATTAAAATGAATACTAATAAATTAAACTAAAATAAAAAAAATCTGAATTCATCACGATTAATCCCACATAACAAAGTTTTTAAATATACTTTTATATATTTTCAATAATTTCACATTTAACCTTAAAATTAATGTAGAAACAACAAAGACAATATATTTTTAATATGTCTTTAATGGCATCTTATTTTATGACCAAAGGCGAGATCATTGATATCAATACTACTGATGTCTCTGGGAATTTGTCCTTTTTTTCATAATATTTAGCCATTGACTGTTTAACATTACAGTATGGTTGAGAGCTATTAATTTTAACAAAACATTTATTAGACTTTAAAAAATAACAACTTCTAATTTAAGTGAACGTAAAACAATCTTCACATAAACCAATTAAAATAAATGTCATATTTACCTGTGCCCTGCAGCATGTAGTAAATATAAAGAAATTGAATAAAGTTATCAAACACTAAATTCTAAATTAAATATGGATGAATCCTTAAAGCTACAAAAGTTATTGATTTCCTCTGTTTTCTTTTGTTCATTGATTAACAGACATCACAGCAGCTGGGTTATTAGCTTATTTGGCTGCTATTACTTTAGGAGCTGCCGCTGCTGAATGTGATGTGGATCTGACATGCATGCTTGTAGTTTCATTTGCGCTTTAATAGGAAATTATACAGGCTAAATACAACTATATTTGTACGTGCAATTGAAGAGCACGCGTTATGAGCACAGTATAATGGCAAATTAGTTTTTATTGTAGTACTAAAGCTGCTTCATCACTTGTACCGTTTCCGCACTTGTTTGACTCGCGCCGGTCGATGAATTGGAGGGCACGTCTAAAAAAATGTCTCCTTTTTGATGTGGTCATTATTAATCGCAGTGATTGACAGCACTAATATGTATATTTTCATTTCAGCAATGAGAATGAAATTTAAAAAAATTGGCATGAAGTATGATGGGCATGTTATTGTTTGGTCATGCTATTATTTGGAAAGTTGTTGCTTTGTAATTGGAGATTGTCTGGTCTGACAGACACAGGAATCGATGGACTACAATTAAGCTTTTGCTGGAGAGAGGAGCAGACCCGAACGCTTCTACCGTCCCCATCATCTTCCTGGCTATCAAAGCTGCCCATGTCAAGGGCGTCCGTCGTCTATTGGAGTGTGGGGCTCGTACAGACATACCTCTACTTCCAGAGGTAAATTTTATTTTATTTTATTTTTTATTTTATTTTATTTTATATTTTATGCTTCACCCAAAAATAAAAATTTGATGTTTATCTGCTTACTCCAAGGGCATCCAAGATGTAGGTGACATTTTTTACTCAAACCGTTGCAGTCTGTCAGTCATATAATGGCAGTCAATGGGACTCAAGGCTTTGAGAGAAAAAAAAACATACACAGACAAAACCAAATTAAACCCTGCGGCTCGTGACGATACATTGAGGTCTAAAGACATTAAACGATCGGTCTGTGCAAGAAATGGAACAGTATCTATATAATTTTTTACCTCTGATCCACCGCACTGTCCAATTGTCCTGAGTGCATTCATAACAGCCGGCACGTGACGTGTCTTCTTCTTCTTCTTGCTTTACGTCAGATCGCAGACTTATAAGTGCATTACCGCCACCTATCTCTCAAATGGACCATTGACACTCCTAACTGAGATTGTAGATAGAGTGTCAATGGTCCATTTGAGAGAGATAGGTGGCGGTAATGCACTTATAAGTCTGCGATCTGCCGTAAAGCAAGAAAGAAGAAGACGTGTCACGCGCTGGATGTTGTGAACACACTCAGGACAGTTGCACCGGGCGGTGGATCAGAGGTAAAACATGATATAAATACTGTTCAGTTTCTTGCACAGACCGATCGTTTCGTGTCTTTAGACCTCAGTGTATCGTCACAAGCCGCAGGGTTTAATTTGGTTTTGTCTGTGTATGTTTTTTTTTCTTTCAAAGCCGTGAGTCCCATTGACTGCCATTTGACTGCAACAGTTTGATTTAAAAATCTTTGTTTGTGTTCTACTGAAGACACAAAGTCACCTACATCTTGGATGCCCTTGGGGTAACAGATAAACATCAAATTTAAATTTTTGGGTAAACTATCCCTTTAAATTAAATTAAATTTAATAAAATTTAAATTAATTTAATACTTTTTAAAATGCATAAATAATGACAACCATTTTAATTAAGTTAATAAATAATAATAATTGAATCTTCGAAGATTTAATTTGATTAGTATTAGTAATGCGTAAATATTGACAGTACATTTAAAATAACAATATAAAACAATCATATATACAAATATTTTAAAAGATTCTTATTAACCAACTACCGATCACTACATTTTAATAAAATATCGACAGCAAGGCCAATTTGGTCATTTTTATTTCTTCTTTTTGTGTTCATGTCAGCAAAAGGGTCTGTATCCTCTTCACATAGCAGCGGGTTTATCTGGAGCAGAGAGTCCTGAAATCACAGAGCTCCTCCTGCACGCCCTGGCGGATCCTGACGTCAAAGCTCAGGATGCCCATGAATTCTATGAGCTTGATAAGGTCTGAGTAAATGTTTTGTATAGATATGTTGCATCACAAATTTTGAATATCTCTAATCAGAGAAACATAAACCCTCAGGGCCCATTTGAGCCCTGTAAGAATCAGCATCTCATTGCCTCTGGACCCCTGGCTAAATTCAGCGAAGCCCCTATTGAACTTCCTCAGGAAGGCGGAAGGACACCACTACATGTGGCTTGCCAAAGACACAGCGATTATACAGTAAGAATACAATATATACACTGAAACAACATAATATTCAAAAAAAAAAAAAACTTTTTAAATCATTTTATAGCTTTTAATTTGCATGTAATTTTATTATTACCTTATAATTATTAACTGAAATGCAGTGTGCCGACATGTCACGGCGATCCATTACGTGCATCCCGAGTTCGAATCCCACCCCCCTCTCTCTCCCACTTTGCTTCCTGTCTCTTCTACACTGTCCAATCATAATAAAGGCAAAAAACACCAAAAATATATTTTTTAAAAATACACTGCTAATTAAAAACTACTAGATTATTTGATGAAGTAATATTTAAAAATAAATGCATAAATGTAATTTTTAATGGAGTATTCATTTAAATGAATTGGAATTTATTTGTGAATTATAATAATAAGAAGCCTTATTTTTCTATCAGAATGCTAGAGATGTGGTGGCGCTTCTCCTTTCTCATAACGCAAACCCCAACGATGTGTGGAGTGGCCATTCACCCCTATCTCTGGCCATCGCGAGCGGCAACGACCTTGTATGTAATCATTTTTGACATCGCTTCTTTCGACTGAATCATTTGTAGTGCTGCTATTTGCAAGGAATTATCTTTTATGGTGTAATTAAAAACTGTCTATTCAAAGGCACAGAATGAATGTGAAATAATAAGTCATTACTGAAGGATGAGGGTGAGAAATATGGCATTGCGTCGATGTGCCGTGTATATTAACTCTGTTTTCCCAGGCTGTGGATGAACTGCTTGCTGGAGGGGCTGATCCTAATCTTTCTCTCACTCGTCATGTGGGCAGTGCTCTCTGTGCCCTTGCCAACATCAGCTACTACCGTGGGCCACATCCACGCAACCAAGTCAAGCTGGTGATCTTCTTCAACTAATTATCCTACGTAGTCCCATGGGAAAATACATGACTGCGCATATGTGAAATATGTTTCTGCAATGTTGCTCTGTAGTTGCACTATGCATTGCAAAATAAAAGTCGAAATATACATTTAAGTATAAATAAATACATTTTAGTTAGGCTTAGGGGAAATGCATGTTTGTTGATTTTACTGAATCATCAGTACAATATATATGTATTTTACAACATCAACAATAATACTAATAATTGTATTCCATAAATTCTATAAAAAAATAATAATAATTAAAATACCAAATCATATTTAAAATAAATGAAAACAATGATTTTATAATTTTGTGCAATAAATGGAATATTTGAATATTAATATATTAATTAAAAATATATAAATATAAATCAAAATAATTTTGAACAATCATCCTAAATTATATAAATAGAATGAATAGGGTTTATTTAAAAAAACAAAACAAATTGTGTTCTATTTATATATAAAATAACATTAAACTAACGTTATTCTAGATATTTTAAATATATATAGTAATATTGTATTATAAGTGAATATCTAAAAATATGTGTGTGTATACAGGTGCATCTAAAAAAAATAAAAAATTGAATATCGCGAAAAACTGAATTTTGTAACTTATTTCAAAAAGTGAAACGTTCATATATATTTTATATTCATTACATGTAAAGTAAGACATTTCAAAAGTTTTTTTGTTTTAATTTTGATGATTAGTTTACACCTCATGAAAGTCAAAATCCAGTATCTCAAAATATTACAATATTTCCTAAGATCAATCAAAAAAAGGATTTGCAAAGCAGAAAAGTTCAAGTTCTTTAAAGTATGTTAATTTATGCACTCAATACTGTTATGGGTGTAGTGCTACAGGAGCACACGATGAAGGCAGGTTTACAAATAAGAGTCGACGGCGGGAGGAGCCATGGTGGGGATGGGACCGCCGACACCAGGGGGCCGACTGACGGAGATGACGCCGGTGGTGTAGGAGCCCAGGTTGGAGCTGAGCAGCCGCAGAGCCTGGGTGACACCGAGGATCCGGAGGGCCTAGGCGGAGCCAGCGGCTCAGTCGAGTGAGGCGGAGGCGGGGATCCTGAATGACACAGTGGAGCCGGAGTGACAGAGGATGAAGCTGGAGCCGGAGGAGCCAGAGGGACGGAGGGATGAAGCAGAGCTGGAAGAGTGGAGTTCCGTGGAGTAGGCAGGGGGACGACAGACCAAGGCGGAGCCGGAGGGACGAGGGAGCCCGGTGGAGCTGGTGGAATGAGGGGCCACGGTGGAGACGAGGGAGCCAAGAGCCAAGGTGGAGCCGATGGGTCGGAGGGCCGAGGTGGAGTCTGGGTCTCGAAGGCTGGAGGCGAAGACTGGGGATCCTCCAACCCTGAGGTAGCTGGTAGCAGGAAGTCCCGAAGTGCAACCGACCCACCGGGCCTTCCTGAGGCAGCTGAGAGAGGGCTGATGGATTGGCTGGCTGATACAGAGGAGGAGGGAGTGGGAGGGAACCTCCTTGAGACTTTCTTAGAGGAGCTGGCTGAGGAAGGAGTACTGGACGGAACCAGCAGGGGCTCTGGAGAGCATGGGAGGTGGGTGGGCGCAACGGGAAAGGAAGAAGCCAGAAATCCTCCTCACTCAAACAGTCCAACAGCTCCAGTAACAGCTCACCATCAGTGGTGGGAGTGTGGGCAGGGTTCCATTCCCTCGATCTCCACTATAACTGTGTGTGCTGGCTCACACACCTGGTCAGTCGCGTTGAGTTCAGGTTCCGGGGCGATGATTGGCTCTGTCACTTTAAGTGGTGTAGGCTCTATAATCGCGGCCGGCTCGGGCTCTGCGGCTGCTGTGGGCTCTGGCGAACACTCCGTGCAGCGAGATGGTGAGGGCTGGCTGGGCTCTGGATTGGGAGTGGGGCTGAGCTGTCCTCAGCAGGGCAGATGGAGAAAAACAGTCCATTATTCTCCAGCACCCACTCCACACAAGCGGCGAAATTCTCCTTGGGACAGTTCGCTGGCAGGCGTCCCTTACACCGCTCGCTTAGGTTGGTGATGTAAAAAACAGAGCGAGCGGTCAGGGATGTGGGTAAGGCACGCCAGATCGAGAAAGTCCCTAGTATGGTCCTCCAGCGAACGGCCCATCTGCTCCAGGCACAGGAATTGGACGGCGGGAAGGTCCATAGTAGGAGAGGGAAGATGAAAAACAAAAACAAACAAAAGAAAAACGCCGCTACATATACTTCACTTTGTAGGTCCGCTATTCTGTTATGGGTGTAGTGCTACAGGAGCGCACGACGAAGGCAGGTTTACAAATAATAGTCTTTTAATAATACTTCTTAGAAGGAACAGGAAATCCAGGAACATAAGGTAGCAAAACACGTAACGTAAACATTCAATAGCAGACCAGGGAACAGGGGAGAACACAGGCTTTAAAGGCTAAACACAATCAAGGAGGAACAGAAACAGGTGTGGAGCTAATTAACTAATAATCAAGGGAACAAACTAGAAAGGCTGACGGAGACATAACTAAACTAAAACAGATCATGACCATGACAAATATTTTGTCAGGACTCCTTTAGCACAAACTCCAGCATCAGTGAGGAATGGTATGGACGCAATCAGCCTGTGGATCTGCTGAGGCATTATTGATCCTTCAGCTCGTCTGTATTGTTGGAGTGACTGTTTCTCATCTTTCTCTTGAAAATATACCATAGATTTCATATGGGTCACTGACTCCAGTTTCAATCCACTCCATGTGAAACTCTCCCAAGTGTTTGAATCAGCTTTGCTTGACAGTATTCTCAAGCTTGCAGTCATCCCTGTTGCTTGTGCACCTTTTCCTACGCAATTTCTTCCTTCCAGTCAACTTTGCATTTAATATGCTTTGATACAGCACTCTGTGAACAGCCACTTCTTTCAGTAATGACCTTCTGTGACTTACCCTCTTTGTGGAGGGTATCAATGATTGTCTTCTGGATCATTGCCAAGTCAGCAGTCTTCCCCATTATTGTGGTTTCAAAGAACAAGAAATACCCTGAATTTATACTGTAGAGATGGTCGTTTAATGAAACTCAAATATAAATATTCTAATATATTGAGATACTGGATTTTGACTTTCATGAGCTGTAAGCTCTAATCATCAAAATTAAATAAAAAAAATACACTTTTGAAATGTCTTACTTTACATATTATGAATGTAAAATAGTTTTTCACGATATTCAAATTTTTTGAGGTGCACCTGTGTGTGTATATATATATATATATATATATATATATGCAAATATATGTGTAATAATAATAGATAATATTGTTAAACAGTAAAAATAATTATATATTTTATTTTAATAAAATAGATGTACAGTAATAGTACATTAAGCTTCATCTGTATTCATCAAAATAAACTTAAAAATAAGTGTCACACAGTAGAAACTGGTGTCAGAAATTATAATAATGGTGTCAGAAATGGTGTCAGAAATTAAACAGATTGGGGCAAAAATGGCACCAAAAGTGACAAAAATGTCAGTGAAATTCAAAATAAGAGACTAAAATAGCCCTTTAAGGAATTATTTTTTTGTAATTGTAACATTTATTGGAATTACTTATTCTGATAATTCAAATCAAGAATGAGGAATGAGAATTTAATTAATTGATTCAATTTAACTATTTTACAGAAAAGGGACATACCCCGATTTTTTAAATATGGTTAGGAAAAAGTATTTAAAAAAATAATAAAATAATGATTTTTTCTTATTTTATCTGTATATAGAAATCAAAAAAAAAAAAAAAAACAGTCATTTCACTGATACATTAGGCCATGTTATGCATTTAATATTTTGAAGAAAGCATATGCGCATTCATGTTTTTCATGAATTATTTAGTCAACTCACGTTCAGGATCAATTTAGCACCTCAGAGGCTTGTCAATCAATTAAATAGAGAAAAATAAATATAGTTATTTCTAATCACTGCGCTCTCTTTGTTTCTGTTTCACTTGGTTAAGCTAGAGAAGTTGATCAAAGCGGGCGCTGACATCCTCATGCCTGTTGTGGTGGGCGAGGGCCGTAGGTGCGCTGTGGGAACAGTCGTGGATTATGCTCACTGCGCATTCCAACAGGTGCAGCTTTTCATCACCAGTTCATCCCGTGTTCCAGATCATCTGAAATCTCATTTATCACCTGAACCAATTACGCTTTCCCACCAGAACCAGCGTATGGCCCACACCCCGTACCATGCCCTCAACAAGCATGAGAGACAAGCCTATAATGCCCGCCGGCAGTTGGTAGGCCTCATGGGAGATCTGCTGAGACAGGCGGCGATGAGAAAGGAGAAGGAACGGAGCCAAGATGCACTCGGTGAGACTGGCTGATCGTTTCTATAAATGTGCAGTGCTTTATGGATTTTGTCTCACTGCCATCAGGGTTTCTGCAACCATTCAAAGGAGTTTGTGTCCTATCGATTGATATCACAGGGTGCTAATTTGTGTGTTTGTCTGTTGTTTGAGGTGTTAGTCCCACAGAGAAGTTTGCATCTACCAGATCAGTATTATTAATATTATTATTACTTCTAGTAGTAGTAGTAGCAGTAGTATTTATAATTAAAGTATAAAATGAATTTTTATTTTTTTTTAGAAACATCAACCTTAATTATTTATGAATTGATTTTATAAGTTTAATTTTTTTTTTTTATCATAAATATACTTATTGTATGTATATAATAATTAAGATGGATTTTTCTAAATGAATATTAGACTACGTTCACATTGTCAGTTTTTGGGATTGACAACTGCATTTACTTACAGGTGTGAGTCTCGAAATGTCCCGTTCACACAGCAGCTTAAAGTTGCATTTGGAATTCTGTCTGTATGAACGTGCAACGGGAGTCAAGCCCGTATTCCTTACCAGTAACCATAGCAAAAGTGGCCGAAGTAATATCAAAGATGGCAAAATCTGTAAAACTGAAAGTTTGGTCATTTCTGACATGACAAGTGTCAAATCGAGCTGCGAGTTCTTTTGTCAAATCTTCATTATGATCTTCAGAAAGATCAAGATGGCGCCGCGCATGGCAGCCTTTGTGCGTGGCTCTCCAGTTGTTTGTGTTTTTGTTAGTTTTTCCTGTTTTTTGTTTGTCTAGCACGATCAGTTTCACCAAGGAAGAACTGCTGAACATTTGGCAGAACACTCCACAAAATCTTCAACTGGTTTTCGATTATTCGGATGTTTTGCTGAACATAGTAGTTAGCGGAGCTCCAGCGCTGTTTAGACGCTTCAGGACGCGCAGACGGGGGAAGCGAGCTGCTTGTGAAGCTCAGACAGCGTGGATTTCGAATGCCGTTGCCTAGCATCCATCTGGCTAATCGCTCTCTACCCATCAAAACGGATGAACTCCTTCTGCTTTCCCGGTTTAACAAGGACTTTTCAAACTCTGCTGCTCTGTGTTTCACAGAAACCTGGCTTTCACCCTGATCAGAGCAGATTGCGACGCGGAATCAACGGGGAAATCATGTGGCAGCGGGACATGCTTTTACATCAATGAGAGTTGGTGTACAGATGTAACTGTGTTAAAGAAGATGTGCTGTTCAGATCTAGAAACGCTTTTCATCAACTGTAAACCTTTCTATTCGCAGCGGGAGTTCTGCTCATTCATTCTCGTGAGTGTTTACATTCCACCACAAGCGCACGTGAGCACAGCTTTACAGAAACTCACTGATCTGATCACAGACACAGAACAACAACACCCAGACTCTGTTTTAATCATTCTCGGGGACTTTAATAAAGCAAATCTCTCCCGTGAACTGCCAAAATACAGACAGCATGTTACATGTACCACCAGAGACAGTAATATATTGGATCACTGTTACAGAGCGATAAAGGACGCATATCACTCTGTTCCACGAGCAGCTTTAGGATTCTCTGATCACTGTTTGGTTCATCTTATTCCAACCTACAAGCAGAAACTTAAATCTGTTAAACCTGTATTAAGGACTGTAAAGAGATGGACTAATGAGACAGCAGGTTTTACAAGCCTGTCTCGACCTTACTGATTGGAGTGTTTTTGAAGCTGCTGATGATCTGGACGAGCTCACAGAGGACTGTAACATCATATATCAGTTTCTGTGAGGATATGTGCATTCCTATCAGGACTCATCTAACTTATAACAACGACAAACCATGGTTCACTGCAAAACATCTAGGCCAAAGAAGATGCTTACAGGAATGGGGGCAGAGTCTTGTATAAACAGGCCAAATACACACTGGAAAAGGAGATCAGAGTGGCAAAGAGGAATTATTCCGATAAGTTAAGGATCCAATTCTCTTCCAGTGACAAGGCTTCAGTGTGGAAAGGTCTGAAAGACATCACCAATTACAAGACACCACCCCCCAGCACTGTGGAGAATCAACAACTGGTAGACGGTCTTAATGAGTTCTATTGTAGATTTGAAAAAACACCATTCACACCTCCTGCAACCCCCCTCTCCCCCACACCTGAACTGCAGATAAGAGAAGATGGCATGCGCCAGGTCTTCAAAAAGAACAAGAGAAGGAAGGCACCAGGCCCAGACGGTGTGACACCAGCCTGTCTGAAATCCTGTGCTGACCAGCTGGCCCCCATCTTCACACAGATCTTCAACAGATCACTGGAGCTGTGTGAAGTCCCCTCATGCTTCAAACGATCCACCATAATCCCCATCCCAAAGAAACCCAAGAATACAGGACTTAACAACTACAGACCTGTGGCTCTAACATCTGTGCTCATAAAGTCATTTGAAAAACTGGTTTTGGCTTATCTGAAGGACATCACTGGACCTTTACTGGACCACCTGCAGTTTGCCTACAGAGCAAACAGGTCTGTGGATGATGCAGTCAATATGGGACTGCATTACACACTGCAACACCTGGACAGACCATGGACTTATGTGAGGATCCTGTTTGTGGACTTCAACTTGCCCTTTAACACTATCATTCCAGACCTCCTCCTGCCCAAACTAACTCAGCTCTCCGTCCCCACCTCTGTCTGTCAATGGATCAACAGCTTCCTGACAGACAGGCAGCAGCTAGTGAGGCTGGGAAAATTCTCATCCAGCACCCGCACCAGCAGCACTGGGCTGGAGCTCCTCAGGGCTGCGTTCTCTCCCCACTGCTCATCTCCCTGCACACAAACGACTGCACATCTAAAGACCCCTCTGTCAAGCTCCTGAAGTTTGCAGATGACACTACACTGATCGGCCTCATTCAGGATGGTGACGAGTCTGCTAACAGACAGAAGCTTAAGGAGCTGGCTGTATGGTGCAGTCTTAACAACCTGGAGCTGAACACGCTCAAAACTGTGGAGATGATCGTGGACTTCAGGAGAAGCCCCCGTGCTCTCCTCCCACTCACCATCATAAACAGCACTGTGACTGCAGTGGAGTAATTCAGGTTCCTGGGCATTACAATTTCTCAGGACCTGAAGTGGGGCATACACATTGACTCTATTGTGAAAAAGGCCCAGCAGAGGTTGTACTTCCTTTGCCAGCTGAGGAAGTTCAACCTGCCACAGGACTTGCTGAAACAGTTCTACTCTGCCATCATTGAGTCCATCCTCTGCACTTCAGTAACTGTCTGGTTCAGCTCAGCTACCAAATCTGACCTCAGAAGACTACAGAGGGTAGTCCGGACTGCTGAGCGAATCATTGGTACAACCCTCCCCACTCTCCAAGAACTGTACTTATCCAGAGTGAGCAAAGTTTGTGCTATTTGGCACATTGTCCATTTTTGTATATTTCTACATTATTTATTTTATTTTATTTTAAATTTTTAATGTTTTTTTTTTTTTTTACTATCTGTGTCCTGTCCTTTTGCTGTCATTCTGTCGCACTGTGGAGCTACTGTCACTAAAACAAATTCCTTGTATGTGCAAACATACCTGGCAATAAAGCTAATTCTGATTCTGATTCTGATTCTAATTAACCGACAGCAGCTTTTAAATTTGGGTGGAGAGCCGAGCATCTGTCGCGTGCAGAACACTATATTGACAGGAGCGGCTTTGGTGGAAAACTGACTGAATCTAAAACTTTCAGCTCATTTCTCCGTCACTGTAAGTTACTAAAAACATACATGAAAACACGCACCACACGCAACACACACTTTTGTGTGGCAGAGCGGCTCTCTCGCAGTGTATGACGTAACAGACAACTAGTTGTCCAGTCCTGTTCCGTTCACACAGCGCATGTGTTCCGAGAATGCGGTTGTGAGTCCTGAAAATGTATGGGTGTGAGTTTGGTTATATAATGTGGTTGTCACGCCTGTAAATAACCAAACTGTGCGTGAATGTAACCGTATTAAGGCCTCAAATACAGGATTGACAACCGTATTCTGCTGCTGTGTGAATGTGGCCTTATACAGTAAATAATTCTATATATTCAAAATAAAATATATATGTATAATTAGTGTATAATTAGTGTTGGGCAACGATTAATTATGATTAATTGCATCCAAAATTAAAGTTTTTGTTTACATAATATATGTAAATTATTTTAGAGTGGCTTTTTATTGCGGCCAGCCTAAGGCACATCTGTGCAATAATCATGCTGTCTAATTAGCATCTTGATATGCCACACCTGTGAGGTGGATGGATTATCTCGGCAAAGGAGAAGTGCTCACTAACACAGATTTAGACAAATTTGTGAACAATATTTGAGAGAAATAGGCCTTTTGTGTACATCTTTGAGTTCAGCTCATGAAAAATGGGGGCAAAAACAAAAGTGTTGCATTTATAATTTTGGTCAGTGTAAATATATTAAGGAACGTATATTAAAATTACTCTATGTATTCTAAATAAATATTTTATAACAATAAGTTCTAATATAATAATATAATTAATTAATATATACATTTTATTGTGAAAATTTATCCAAAGTTCTGTCATGAATCTACTGTATAGAGGGCGTAGTCCAATAGGTCAAACTCAATCTGACATAATGACATCATCACATGGAGCAGCTGATTGGTTTTTTTTGTATCAGCAGCCAATGAGCTTGCTGCTCACCATTCAAATACATGGCTAGTGCTTGTTGTAGCAGTTGTAGCGCGCTTCAGAAACCCTCCACCTCCCCCATCTCCACCTGTATAGATCTATATGGGATGATTCATGCAAGCTATATGGAGGTTATTTCATATGTGTTATATGTGCAGCAGCAGTATTTTTCTTACACGCTCACAGCAGCATGTTGTGGATGTATTGACAGTAGCAAGTCGGTACTTGCTCTGCCACAGCAGGGTAGCAGATCTATTCCGCCAAGATCAAATACATTAAAATTGCCATGTACATTACCATACCAATCCCTCCGAGAGTTGTCATGATAGAAATGTAATAAAATAAAGAGATTTAATAGAACTTTATTTGGAGACAGGCCTGATTTTTATGCTTATTACAGCATCATCTGTATTTAACAAACAAAACTCATTTCAAGTATCACTCAGTTGACAAATCACAGGTTGCTAATTTGTGTGCTAATCTGTTGTTTAAAGGTGTTAGTCCCACAGAGAAGCTTCTATATCCTGGATCAGGAGCGACACAGAGTCTACTGCGCTCTCCTGAGGAGAACAACAGGACTTCCTTTAATAAAAGCATCAGTCAGAGAGTGCAGAGGTACTTAATAAAGCACAGTGTTGCGAACCAAAGTGTTTTTTTGTGCTGTTTGTGTTAATTGTGTCTGTGGTTTTGATTTCAGAAAGCCTCGCTTCAAATATTGCTATGAGTGCGGCCGTTCGGTGGGTGTGCAGCTGTCGGCCTGTAGCCGCTGTCGTGAGGTCTTCTACTGTGGCAAGACTTGCAAAACCAAAGCGTGGGACAAGCGCCACAGAGACGAGTGTATCCGTGCGCCAGGTTGGTACTAAGTCTCAATCAACTTTTTAATTTGCTCTTGTTTACCAGTATGAAACATACTTAGAACAAGAAGCATGTAAATTGTGTAAGACAATAATTTTCAAAAAGAAAAAAATATATATTATTGATGTAGTCTTGCATTATGAAAAGTAAAAAATAATTGTGAAAATTAGGAAATTATTCTGTAAATAAAAATGATTTACCTGTAATTAATTAAAGCCATAAAAATGAATTCTTGAAACAAGGTCAATTACTTAAGATAATAGTTTTTAGATAATACATTTTATATATGTTCTTTAAAATGTATTTTTATATATTATTAATATAATATATAAAAATAATATTATAATAATAAAAATATTATATAATATTTTTATTATTATTTTTATACCTTGTGTGTAAATATTGGCACTACATGTCAAAATGTTTGAATAATTATCATTTTTAGAATGATTTTTGAAGGATCATGTGACACTGAAGACGGGAGTAATGCTGAAAATTCAACTTTGCATCAAAGGAATAAATTACATTTTAAAATATATTAAAAAAATAAAACAGCTGTTTTAAAATGTAAAATAAGATTTTAATATTATAACAATATTACTGTTTTGCTGTATTCTTGTTTAAATAAATGCCACCTCAGTGACTTCTTTTAAAACAAATAAATTACTTTACTTTTGCTGCATTGTATTATCTTTAAATCACATAGAAGCTTTGTATGCACTATATGAATCAGTGGTGCAGTGTGTGAGCAGAGGATTTGTTTTTAAAACAGACAGGACATCTTATGGGATTTAAAGTATGAAATGAGAAATGACCCCCTCCTGCAGCGGTTCGTTCCTGTGAGAATATACTGAGTCAAGATCTAGTCTCCAGTAACAACAGTGTTATTTAAGAAGTGTTTGTGAGATAAAGGCCACACTTCTAGAACAAATGAGGTCAGATCTGAGCACTGGAGAATCACGCAAAAGGTTCAGCAGGCCATTGAGAAACCTGGCAGAACCTGATTGCTGTATATTTAGGGTGTTCACAGTGTGCTTTTCTCTGGAGTATTTGTCTAGCTAATGTTTCTACATAAAATGTAAGTCCAAACAATTCTGTATGGCCACCAAACTATATATATATATATATATATATATATATATATATATATATATATATATATATATATATATATATATATATTAGTGGTGTCAAACGATTAATCACGATTAACCGCATCCAAAATAAACGGTTTTGTTTACATAATGTATGTGTACTGTGTTTATTTATTATGTATAAATACACACACATACAGTATATATATATTTAAATATTTACATGTAGATACATTTATGTATTTATATTATTATATTTTATATTATATATAAATATATTTAATATATAAACAGCATATTTTTCTTAAATATATACATGCATGTGTTTGTATTTATATATACATAATAAATATACACAGTACACACACATATTCCGGAAATATTTTTTAAATTTGAATAAAATGAAAACTAAAAGAATTTCAAATCACATGAGCCAATATTTTATTCACAACAGAACATAGATAGCAAATTTTACAATTTTATGCAAAAAATTAGCTCATTTCAGATTTTATCCCTGCTACAGGTCTCAAACTAGTTGGGACAGGGGCATGTTTACCATGATGTAGCATCTCCTCTTCTTTTCCAAACAGTTTAAAGGCGTCTGGGCATCGAGGTTATGAGTTTCTGGAGTTTTGGTGTTGGAATTTGGTCCCATTCTTGCCTGATATAGGTTTCCAGCCACTGAAGAGTTTGTGGTCGTCTTTGACGTATTTTTCATTTAATGATGCGCCAAATGTTCTCTATAGGTGAAAGATCTAGACTGCAGACAGGCACCCGGACTCTTCTACTACGAAGCCATGTTGTTGTAATAGCTGCAGTATGTGGTTTTACATTGTCCTGCTGAAATACACAAGGCCTTCCCTGAAATAGACATCCTCTGGAGGGGAGCATATGTTGCTCTAAAACCTTTATATACCTTTCAGCATTCATAGTGCTTTCCAAAACATGCAAGCTGTCCATACCATATGCACTTATGCACCCCCATACCATCGGAGATGCTGGCTTTTGAACTGAACACTGAACTGACTCTCTCCTCTTTAGCCCGGAGGACACAGTGTCCGTGATTTTCAACAAGAATATCAAATTTGGACTCGTCTGACCATAGAACACTTTTCCACTTTAAACCGTATATTTTAAATGAGCCTTGGCCCACAGGACACGACGGCGCTTCTGGACGATGTTCACATATGGCTTCCTTTTTGCATGATAGAGCTTTAGTTGGCATCTGCAGATGGCATGGCGGATTGTGTTTACCGACAGTGGTTTCTGGAAGTATTCCTGGGCCCATTTAGTAATTTCCATGACAGAATCATGCCGATGAGTGATGCAGTGTCGTCTGAGACCACAGGCATCCAACAAAGGTCTTCGGCCTTGTCCCTTACTCACAGAAATTGCTCTAGTTTCTCTGAGTCTTTTGATGATTTTATGCACTGTAGATGATGAGATTTGCAAAGCCTTTGCAATTCGATGTTGAGGACATTTACATTTTACATTGTTGAGGACAATGTTTTACATTTACATTTTTTCATGTAATGGCAAAGCTGAATTTTCAGCATCATTACTCCAGTCTTAAGTGTCACATGATCCTTCAGAAATCATTCTAACATGCTGATTTATTGTTATTATCAATGTTGAAAACAGTTGTGCTGCGTAATGTTTTATAGATTTAAAAAAATATATATAATTGTTTTATTTTTTCAAGATTTTTTGATGAATAGCAAGCTCAAAATCAGCATTTATTTAAAATGAAAGAAATCTTTTGTAATATTAGGTGCAAACAAATTTGTAATTATAGATGTATTTTATAAATTATAAATTATTAAAAAAATTATACCCTAAACTTTTGAACAATGTTTATATACACTGATACTTACTGATATTTAATTATTTTTGCTTGAAAATTTTTATTATTTTTTAAAATCTCTCGACAAAAATTACTTTATCAGTTGTAAATTTATTTGGCATCTGTTGGAAGTGTAATCTCAAAATGGTTAAATATCAGTTGATTAATTAAACATAATGTCAGTTTATTAAAATGATGAACTAATGCATAATGTTTTGTTGTGTTTTCACAGTGGTCAGTGGAGAAAGCAGCAGAGATAAATGCACATCTATTGGACCTTGTTCACCTCTGTCCACCAAAGACACTAAAGGCAAGACCTTCCACCTGAGCGAGACCCCAGAAATACAAGAATATGACCTGAATGAAAATTACAGCTTTATTTAGAACATTACAAAGGCCTGCTATACTTTAGCTGTGTAAAGTTTGCGGTCTCACTTTAACATTTTTGAGACTAAAAGACATGAGCAAAGTCTGGTAGAAATGAATAGAACTTATTTAAAAACACAGACAACACATGTTTTGTTTGAACAACTGTGCATGTTTATTACGTAAAACAGACCAAATTTACAAATTCATACCTCAAATAAAATGATAGTACTGAAATATAACAAAATCAAATGTTCCATAAGACACATCTCTGCCTCTCTCGAATGAGCGTGTGCTCAGTCGGTCACTGTCATATGAAACACATTATGCTTGTGTTTGAGCCCTTCTCAATGTCCATTCATTGAGTCATGTGATCGACTAAGAGTATACAATGTGCTTTTCATTTATACCGGACAACCGAGTACAAAAACGAACCTTCCTGTGACAGAGATCGTACACTACATCATGTACATTCTCAACTGCATTTACATTCCACAACTTTTTACATTTCGTATCTGACAAAACCAGGTCCTTATGGATTCAGCTCTAGTTATAGGAACCAATATCAGAAACATGAAGATCGTTTGACACCTTTAAATGCAACATTTAGGGACTAGATGCTGATATTGTGCAAGACATTTTGTAGGAATGTTTTTTTTTTTTGTCTGATCAAAAGTTCAGAAATATCGTAACATTACGCTCGTAAATCTGAATCAGCTCCTTGGAAGTGTTTTAAAACATCACTGCCACAAGTTTAATTGCATTGCTCTGGAATCAAAATCATAAAATTGTCATTATGCCTAACAAGGTTTTATTAAAAGTGACAATTTTTATTTTAAAAGTACATTCTGTAAATGACATTCAACGCAAATCATATCATTCAAGGCTGACACATGCTTCTATTTAACTTGTCATCGGTGCTGAAAGAACTCCAGAAGTGCCATTTCGAATATGAATTTGCACTGCTCTGAGCAATAACACAGCCATGAGTTTCCAAATGCAAGTTAAGGGTTTGCATTGGAGTGAGTGAAGCAAATATTTTGTGCATTCGTGGCCTTTGGACGTTTATTATTTTACGCTTACATTTCAAGAAGAGAATCTCATGTACGGGTCATTTTTCACACCAACATCAGAGAAAAAATATTTTGCATTAAAAATAAAGCTTATTTTGGGAGTCTTAAGGTTTTTTTTTTGGTATTCTAATTTGTAAAGTTCTCATGAAATTTTCATTAATGTATAATGAAATTTAAAAATTATAATTTTAATGAAAAGCACCCTATTTGGACACAATATAAAAAACTGTATAAATGAAATAATAATAATAATAATAATTTTAATTATTATTATTATAAAATACCGTGATGTAATCATGTGTATTTATTGGTGGAAAATGTGCTAAATTATGACAATTATTAAACAACTGAAAATAAATGATTTGCCTCATGATGGTTCTCCCTAAAATCTAAATTAAATCCATGAAACGTAACCCCTAAATCTAATAAAAAATGTAATACTTGTAATTGCTTATTTTAGGAATGGTTAGAAGGTTTTTAATGGAAAATGTTAAGAAAAGTTTCAAAATTAGTATGAAATTAAAATTCAGAAAATAATTACGAATGATGTAAAAAAAAACAACAACAACAAAAAAAAAAACAGGCTACATTTTCTTTTGTGCAAAATAATTGCTTTTTTCTTTTGATGTTGGTGTAAATTTCACTTTTTTGTGAAATTCATCCATTATTGGAGCTTGCTATCATACAAAGTAATTGCAGACTAAACCAATGAATCACAGTTAAAAAAAACACCATTACATAATTCTTCAGATATTCATCAATTTCGTATTTCAATTCATGTCCATGCCATAGTTCATACATTTTGTAATCTAAATGGGATCAGACTGATGTAGTCTTTTGTAATTATGTCTGTCTGTGAAATATTTAAGACTAAAAGAACAGTTGTGCCAAGACAAACTTGCGTAACTCAAGCATGGTGAAATGAAACACGAGGTGACTTGGTGACTGTGTGACTTTAAGAGCAAATAACTGTGGGTAAGTGGCTTAGGTGTCTGAGAACCTTGTATTGTAAATTTAAACCAGAATTCTTCCCATCCAGTTCATCTTTTTACATTCAAAGGTAAAAAATCAAGATGTCAATTGATGTAACAAGTCAGCATTTTAAATCTGACATATATTACAAAACATAAAAATAAACAGAAACAAAATTCCTTTTCCACCTATTCTCATATCGTATTCCAGAGGAATTAAAATGTCCATTCACTCAAAAGGTTTATTTTTTTCTTTTGGCAATATTTAAGCTCACCTTCCCTAATTTTTCTCTATTCTTTTTCTTTTGAAACATTCCCAAATTTCCTGACCCAGATCCCAAAGTTCGATTTAGCGTCTCCATTATTGTCTCAGCAGTAGAGTCGCGAGTAACAGAACCAGTAAGATGACGGAAGGCTGAATCTGGTTCCCGGATCCTTTGACTCTTTTGTTTTCAGGGATATAGGCATAGAGTTTGGGCCTGTCCGTTTTCGGACCAAAAACCGGAGGTCTACCTCGGACGCAGAGGTGGTCCGCACACATGCCGCTTCCTGAGCCACTGAAATCATCATCTATAGACACATTATGGAAAAACATGATGATTACTTTGGTGGAAAAAAGGTCACAGAAGTAATGGTTGCTATGCAGTATCTAATTTACATGAAATTGCAGCATAACACAGGCAAAACCATCCAGCCCTAGAATGGTGCTAAATTTCACATCACTGAGCTTCATTCATGTAAGAGTAGTAAAACAAACTTAACTAGGGAATTGACTAAATTCAGTTGATGCTGAATGATATACACAAATTTGTTCTCGTTTCATGAAACCAATTGTATGATCATGTCTTTTAGTAAGCACTTTAGCATCTTACTTGTATCTTGGAAATCTACATCATTGCCATCGAGGGCGTTTTTCAGGCGGTTTGACATGATCTTCAGCAGCATGATCTGTTGACGTATTGTCCTGTCAGGCTTGGTGATGTCAATCTCCACCTCTGGGTTATTAATCTGATTGGCCAGCCCATCACCCATGACTTCTGGGAGGTAACTGCAGAAAAATCAATTTTCCAGAACCATTTCAATCACGCACATTTTGTTAATAGCTCTTGTATTACAGTTTTTCACAATTAACGACCTTATGCTGAAATAAAAACCAGGCTTTTACATTAGTAATACAAACTCGATTATAGTGCGTCATGCTGTGCAAAACATGCTGCTACAATACTGTGGTTTTTAGCACATTTCTGAGGTGCTCTGATTGGTTTTTAGCATGTTGCAAAAGAGTTTGATTGGTTTTTAATGCATTGCTATGTGGTTGCTAGGGTCTAGATCTAGGTCTAGGCGGTTGCAATGCAATGGTTTTAGTAGTTAGTATATTGCGATGGTATTCTGAGTGGTTTGCTATGTGGTTGCTAGGGTGTTTTAGCTGTGTGTCACCAAGTAGTCTTTAGATTTGGCTCAAGTCCCTCCTTAAATGTCTGTAGGGTTTTTTTCGTTGTATATGGACCATAATTATGAGCAATAGTATTAAGGATGCTTGCGTTAGCAAACACCACTATCACATACCAGAATCCATTAATTACCCCCATGAGATTGCTAGTTTGATTATACAGAGCTATTAGGTATTAATGATGACTAAAAATAAAGGTTTCTTGGCCGTACTTACTTAAATCTTCTCACACAAATGAAGATAAACCTTATCCAGTGATTAATCACTTCAGATGACTTTGGGCAATGGGAGTTCAGCTCTGTGGCAGTGATACCTAAACAATCAATTTAATGACTTTGGCCGCAAAAAGAGGGAGGGATGCAGTTTTCAGAAGTCTGCCAGCACTGGCCATGAGTAACGATCTATAAATTCATAATGTGTGTTCATCCCAAAAGTCATCCATCAAAATTCTTGCACATCTATTTAGCTTTGAAAAGTGCATAAATTTATTACATAAACATTTACCACAAATTACACATGCTAACCAGCTAAATGAACACCTTTCATCTTAGCATAGATTTGCCCTGAATATGCAATACCTTGCTTTGGTGATGCCATTCCAACATTTGTCACCGTTGGTTGAAGATGCCGTTTTACCACTGCACAGAGCCGAGGGGAGTTGGACCCAGTAAAACTGCATTTCCTTCAGTTTACTGGACACGTCTGTGACCTGGGAATTGCACACACACTTCAATAACATTGTATAAAACTCATAAAAGTTGGCCCAAAGTGGACACTGCCACACATGCACACACCTGCACCTCCAGTCTGGCTGCAGATTTTGGGATGGGTTTGTATTCCAGGGCATTAACTGTACTTGCTTTCTTTTTCGGCTCCTCAGATATTGAACTTGGTGTTCCTTCCTCACCACGGTCCCCACAGTCCTTGAAAACCTGAAATGCAACACAAACTTAGTTGTGTATAGTTGTATAAATGGTTCTTATGTAATCAATAAATCTTTAAACTGTTTAAACTGACACCTCACATCTGAATCCAACCAAGTTTAAAATAGATACTTAATTTCACTGTCCTAACCTTGCTGGTATAGATCTCCATGTTCTCCTGCATGGTGAGAACAGCCTCTGAGATTCTCACAGGAATTGAATAGATCACCGTGTCCATACTGGGCTCGGCACCAAAACTGGAGGCCACCTGTAGCATGGTTTCTGATTGAGGAAAATAGAGTGTGTGAATATCAAGTGTCAAGTAAGTTTCATGTCTGAAATCGAAATATTTAGCAAAGTGACAGCACTACCCAGTGGGATGCAACAAAAACAGAAATCAAGCAACCAACCAAAGAGTAAGAGTTGGTGATAAGAGTGTGGTAATATCTTTGCTTTACCTATAAGGCTCTGCCACTCAGTGTCCAAGTCAGCCTGATTAGCCAGGCAGCCCTTCATGACATTCTTGCAGTAATTGATGCAAGGTTTGACTGATCCGAGACCTCGGCAATGAGGGCAGTACACCAGTTTCATAATTGCACGATTACACTCCAGGCTCAAAGGAACCTGTGGGAAAAGTGACCATTAGGCATTTATCCATGAGCTAACACTATTGTGAGCAAGGCAATTAACACAGCATCGCTTCGGGAGAACTGTTGCTATAATAAAAGCAATGCAAATCCTTTTAACGTCAACTGAACAAGTTTGTTATCATTTTCCATGAATGTTGATGAAGCTAGTCTGATTTTCTTTATTGTCTCCAGCTAAGCATGTTATCTGCATGTACATTCATGTCATCTATTATATAAGAAAAAACTTTGAAGTAACTTTAAATTCTTTTGGGAAAGGCAAGTTTGGAAGGTAGAGTAATCATGCTGTATATTAGCCGAAGACAACTTCAGTTTAATCGTTTTACTGCGACCGTGTGTAAACTTGGTGCTTATGCTACAAATGCAAACATCTACTAAATGCATTTATTTTTAATGCTAATCCCTTGGAATGTGTCATACAGTGGATTCAGCTTTTACATATGTCAACATATGACCAATTAAATAAGACGCGCAATATTCCAAACATATATTCCCAACATTAGCAAGAATTTAGGTCTGCTTAGCAGGAATCTCCTGAGAGTTTGGCACCAGGAGACTGAATCCAATTCTGTAAGAAATCCCTTAAAGAACAGAGAGGTACCATTGCGCCCTACTTTCATTTGTCAAAGCAGCAGGTAGCTCTAAGGAAGGGTAGGGTAGCCACTAAGGACTTGGACTAATTTTCCTTGTGTGGGTTTGGAGCAAACATCTTTGGGAATGCTGCTGCGTAGTAATATGTCTTGATGTCATGGATCCAGTATTTATGAATTTGGGAGTTTCTGTTGATTGACTTTCTAGGCAACTAGGGCAGGTACTGCTCCCTTTTAGTGCAACCAGACCACCTACAGAGAGTATGGCATTAAAGGATATGCATGGTTTTATTTAAGCCACATATAAAAAGTCTTTGGTGTCCTTGGACTCTCTCAATTGCACAGTGTTACACCATGGAACAATGCATTCCTTGATTCATTGAATAGTTTTTCCCATTGCCGTATGATTCTAATGTCAAATACACCTGTGTCTAGGAGAATACACACTTCATTTCCAAGGCAACACCCTACAGCGGAACCCAAAGATCATTATAAGGAGATCTAACGCAAGATTCTTGAAAAATACCAGTTAGGGCAAGGAAATAATTCATATAAAATACACCTTGAAGCACTGTGAAGGTTGTCATTATAAAGGTGAGAAAATATGGACCAACTGCGCATTTGCAAAGAATTGAAGTTTTGCCAGAACTGGTTGTCTGGACAAGAAGATGTTGGCAATGCTAAAGAGTTACAGTTCCACATAACATAGATGGAAGAAACTGTCATAGGGTAACAATAGCACTTCAAAAGCAAGAACATTTCATAAATCTGGCTCGTAAAAAAGGTGGAAGAAGGAAGTCTTTATCACTTGGCTGGTATTTGCCTAAAAGGCATGTCAGTGGCTCAATGACTTGGATGAGAATCCCTGGTCTGATGAAACCTGAACTGAACTTTAAGACTTTGATGTGAAGCGCTATGTTTGGTGCAAAACTTAACCCAAAAAAAAAAGTGAAAGTCGTGACGTATTGTCAAGTATGGTGACCCATACTCGAAATTGGTGCTCTGCGTTTAACCCATCCAAGTGCACACACACAGCAGTGAGTAGTGAACAAATGCACACACACACACATCGTGAACACACACCCGGAGCAGTGGGCAGCCATTGCTCCAGCGCCCGGGGAGCAATTAGGGGTTCAGTGCCTTGCTCAAGGGCACCTCAGTCGTGGTATTGAGGGTGAAGAGAGCGCTGGACATTCACTCCCCCCACCTACAATCCCTGCCGGCCCGAGACTCGAACTCGCAACCTTTCGATTACGAGTTCAATTCTCTAACTATTAGGCCACGACTTCCCCAGGAACTCAGACTGGAATACTCAATTGGAAATATCAATGATAGTAGATATTTCAGGAGAAAAATATGCTATGATCTGCAAGAACATTGAGGATTAACATTGAAGAGAAAAAGAAAGGTGAGTCTTAAAATCAAGAAAATGAGACATCAGCTGAGCACTATTGAGCATCAAGGCCTCAAACCTATTTTGAAAGAACTTGAGCAATTTTACCAAGAAGACGCCAATGCTGGTATGGACTGAAAATATTGCCAAAGGTGGTCTTACCAAGTTTACACTCTAGGGGTTTTATTTATAACTTATTTAGTAGAACACTTTCATGCATGAATGCTACCAGTCACCCTTGAGCACCCTGGGATTAATTGCCTTGCTCAAGGGTAGTACGGTCTTGGCACGCGGCATGTTTCTTGTGGTGAACAAACTAGCTACCTTCTGTTAGCAGCCCTGAGCCTTAACCACTACTTCACACCCATCGTAAAAAAGAAAAAATAATCCACTGTACCTGAGACACCTTCCGTACAATCTCTCCAGCCACATTAAGGCCCTGGACGAATGCCCGAGCAGCGATGAATGCCCGCACCAGCTTGGTCTTCAGTTCCCGTGGAGCATCTCCAAAAGGACGCAGGGTTTCAGTCTGCTTGGAGGCACACTCCAGGAAGTCATCAGAGAGCAGGGAGGCGGTCTCGGGGTCAGACGCCTTCAAAAGACGCTCCAGGAGCCTCATCCAGAACTCGTCCAAGACCTCCTCAAGGTTCAGGGAGGCACCACTGTAATATCGACGCAGGTCGGCATAAAGGTCACGAAACACTCCCGCATTGGGTCGGTACAGATCCCCCAAAGCAGCCACAAAGGCCTCCTCCAACCACCGCTCAGAGCCATTTAGGAGTTCCAGGAAATATGCTGGATGGATAAAAAAGGAAGTCACTTATCACAGAGTGAAAATATTAAAGAAATCAGATACAATTGCATCCACTGACAACTGTTTGACAGTGTAGTTGCAGATTTCAGAACAACATTGAAGTACCCTGTGTTGGGGAAAGTTACTTTTAAAAGTAATGCGTTACAATATTGCGTTACTCCCTAAAAAAGTAACTAATTATGTTACTTAGTTACTTTTTATGGAAAGTAATGTGTTACGTTACTTTTGAATTACTTGTGTTACTTTTTAAATCTGGGCAGGGCTTCAACGCTTCAACACTCCTCAGCAATAAAAAATTAAGCACAATTGTTAGTTTATCTAAAGTATTTTTTGCTTATTAGTATGGGAATCAACGAAGGTCAGTAGTAAAGATATTGCTTTATAAATACATAAATGATATTTGTGTTATTTAACATATTTAATTATTGCTGGTTTGCATCATATTCTGTGTTTGGATTTCACCGTTTTTATTCATTTTGAGGAATACTGAATCTGTTTTTGTGCGAGTGAGATAAAATAATGCATGTTCACATTTGATCTACAACTACAATAAGCATTATTTTTACACATCGCACACAACACCTCTCTACTTACGATTTCTCTCAACATGGTAACAGGAGAGATGTCTGTCAATAAAGTAACTGGCGTTACTTGTTTGAAAAAGTAACTCAGATATTTTTTAATAAATTAAATCTGATTACCCCCAACTCTAACCCTGACTACAGAATTTTTACATTTCCTTTAATAGAACTTACAAACAGCAATTGTTTCTGTGGAAAATTTGTTTACATTGCAGTTTTAATAATATGATTTTATATTTTTCATATTTCTACACAGATAATATAAAATACAAATAATCAGTGATACCTCATGTTTTGCCTGTTAGGGGAAGATGCAACAAATATGCTTAATTTCAAGAACATATACTGTATGTTCAGTTAACTAAGTAATTAGCATTAATTAATCATTAATATACCATATGTCTGTTCATATAAAAAAATGAACAAATTTAATACAAATATTTTATATAAATAAACACACACGCACACATATATGTACACGCACACGTGTAACTGACTGAATTCTTATTCAGTGGCTTCCAGAAAATGTCTGATTAGGGTTAGTAAATTGAACAACTGCATCAAAATCTCTTATCATTATTGTGTGTCACTACAGTTTATCATGCACTGCAGTAAAAGGCCATAAAAACCCACTGTAATTGCCCTGTGAGGACCGCTTGGTGTGAACGCATATGAGATTTAGAGTTTTCCTTTTATCTAAGCTCACAATGACACGAACCAGGAGAGAGTTTGGGTTTCAAAGTGCTGCAACTCTTTAACCCTTCACATTCATTAACCCTGATGCCATTAAATCCAGAGAAGCGTAGGAAAAATGTTAACTAAAAGCAGATGAAGTTTCATAAACTACCGCTCTGGATAAGACAGCTATCCGTGACAGTACAAGTACACTGTAAAACCTCTAATTCTCATTTCCTCTGCAAGTTTCTGCAGTTCTCTGTTCTTTTTCACCTTCACACTTTGGGTGGAAAAATGACAGCTTAAACGTTTGGGTCATTCGAAAATCATCTTGCTAACATTACAGTGGAAGAACTGAGCAGCTGTGTTAGCAAATGAGACATAATACAGTACATGGGGAAGTCGTGGCCTAATGGTTGGAGAGTCGGACTCGTAATCGAAAGGTTGCGGGTTCGAGTCCCCGGCCGGCAGGGATTGTAGGTGGGGGGAGTGAATGTACAGCGCTCTCTCCACCCTCAATACCACGACTGAGGTGCCCTTGAGCAAGGCACTGAACCCCCAACTGCTCCCCGGGCGCTGCAGCATGGCTGCCCACTGCTCCGGGTGTGTGTTCACGGTGTGTGTGTGTGTGTGTGTGTGTGTGTGCGCGCGCGCGCGCGCATTTGTTCACTACTCACTGCTGTGTGTGTGCACTTGGATGGGTTAAACGCAGAGCACCAATTTCGAGTATGGGTCACCATACTTGACAATACGTCACGACTTTACTTACTTTTTTTTACATCAAAACACAACCAACTGCAAGACTAAATGCATTTGAGTTGTGGACTCACTGTCGAAGGTCCTGTACTGAGCATTTAGCGAGGCTTGAATGGAACGTCCCGCTTCCCTAACCAGGCCTTCAAATTCCCGGCGGCTCAGGTTCGATAGTGTTTCCTCCATGGCACTGGTGCAGCAGGTGTAACCTTGTGGGCAGATGCGGAGATGCTCGCCTGCAGATGGAATGGAAAGATAATACAATTTAAGTAGAGTTTTTAACCTAGTTATGGCACCAAAGATGCCAATTACTCCAATAACATCATATATCAAGCTCCATATAATTTTAAACTTAGACTGATGCCAAAAAAGGTGAAACATGATGTCACACTTCCACGAAAAGCATAAATAAAGACAGATGGATCTCACACAGTGTTCTGAAAAGGCCTGTAATGTGTGAGTGACTCATACGGAATATAACAAAAACAAAAAAATTAAAATATCCTTTCAAAACAACATAATATTAACTGACAATCTGCTGTTTATCAACACGTTTTGATGTTCAAGTTATAGAAATTGTGGTGTTTAATAGTTTTATTGCTCTAATTGAAATTCTTACTGTTTTTGTGCGAGATGAGCTATGCTCTCTCTCTTTCTTTCTTCAGTGTTGTTAGCTGTTTTGTATTAGTAGCTTGTAGTGTAGCTAACTACTGTGTTTACTAAAGGGTAGCTGAACAATGAGTAACTTTAGCTTGTAGCTTAACAGGCTAAGGTTTCAAAATAGCTTCCCCTGAGCGGCACTGAACACAGAGCACTGGGTCAGTGAGGTCCTCAAGAAAGCAAGAGCTTCTTAGACCCGGCTGACATTTAGCAAACAACTTTCCTGTTTAAGCCTGTCTTGGGTCACGGCTTAGGGAACTAGAGCGAGAGATGCTATCGCTGCTATGCATTTTTTATGCCGCCTGACTGCAGTGAGAGTGAAAAATCATAGAGAAGCACAATTTTATGCATTCACTGTTGTAAGACTGTAGCTGAGGGGCTAAAATACTCACTTTCACCATTTTATGGTCAACCTAAGAGTCGTTCAGTCAGATCTCCTGTGTATCTGTGGTTTAGTACTTAGAAATGGTTTTTGTGCTAATACAGTTTAGCCTAGAGTGCATTTTTGTGAAGTTTTTGTGTGCAATATTTTATTTATATATATATTTATTTATAGAAGTATGGTAAAAAGACATATAGGAGCGCTCAAAGAATGCTCAGCTGCATTAAATCACATGCACACATGTAATGAGCCCGTTTTTAAATGTGTAGCCTCGTATGTCAACAAGCGGCGAGATCCCAAGATCATATTCCGCGTGTCACTCTACATATTGTGGTGTTAAAGAGCCTTCAGTGTCATTACGCATCGCATCCCGGGCCCTTCATTGCAGTCCGTGAGCAGCATGGGTGTGTGGCCTGCATATCAATGCGTACTGACAAGGGACCGCGAGACACAAGACAGATGAAGCTTTTCTTCCTGCTCTGGAACACAAAGGAAGAATCTGTGCGACAATGTGCATACCCAGATATGTATATGCATAATTATATTACAGCTGGGATCTAATTTTGCACATTAACTAAACACATATGAAAAGCGACAGATAGTGAGAATGAGTCAGAAAATAAGAGAAAAAACAACTAAAGCATTCACCATTACAGTATCTCACAATGCAGTGCAGTTCCTATGGAATGTTGTTTCTTCTTCAGGATTAGGATAAAAACTGCAACTTTCTATCTTACAGTTTGAAATCTAAATTTGCAAGAAAAGAAGAAAAGTCCAAATTATGAGATAAATAAAAAAATCACAATTGCGATAAAAGAAGGTAATCGCAAATTTTTATCTTACAATTCGAAATATTAACTCACAATTCTGAGAAGAAAAATCCGAATTGTAAGACTCAAACTCGCAACTGTGAGGAAAAAACAAAACAAAACAAAAAAAACATCTGAATTGTGAGATGAAATGTTACAATTTCCTTTTTTATTTTTTGGCGGAAACAAAAAACAGAATTGTGAGATGTAAACTCGGAAATCTGAGAGAAAAAAAAAAATCTGAATTCCGAGATACAAAGTTAGAATCCATGCAAAAAAGTCAGAATTCTATCTCACAATTCTGAGTTTATATCTCAAAATTATGTGGTTATTAACTGTGAGATGGACACTCAGAATTGTGAGAAAATGGTCAGAAGTCTGAAATAAAATCCCAGAATTGTGAATATAATTGATCATTTTTTAAAATAAAAAGTTAATTTTAAATTGTTTTATTCTTTGGCGTAATTGGGCTTTCCTGCATGAGCGCAATATCAACTGCACATTTTTAGCACAATGTCTACTGTGAGTTTTTGCATCTTTGATTACTGCGAACAAATTCCATACAAGTATGCATACGTGAATGCAACAAATGCAGTCTTGTACATAATTTATGTTATTTCCGTGCTGTTAGCTCCAGTACTTAAGGTGGGCGATAGTTTTTTATTTTTTTTTATTTTAGATGTCTGTGCCATTACACTGTAAATTATTATTCAGAGTTATAAACAACAGTTAACGAACTTGAACTAACTTGCAAAAGCTTCTTCAAAGATTGCTCCTAGTGCTAACGTTTGGAATGAAACATTTTGAAATACAACGTTGGTAAAATCACATTGTAACTAGTAATGCATAGAGTTTGTTTAAGTCCTTACGACATTCTTACACAAAATTAAATTAAATTTATGATAACTTGTTAAATTAAACATGCATAATAAGGTAATGTGACAAGAAATGTAGTGTACTGCTGTTTGAAAGGCTTATCACATCATAACGCTTACTTTTTCCACGCACAATTTTCAATAATGTATACAGTGCATACTGCTTAGTAAACAGTATGCTAGCCATTCTGAATGCAGCAAGAGAGAGACTAACAAAGACGGATCTTGTGTGTGCAAACTAAATCTCTCCTAATTCTAGGCAGATCAAGAGATGATGCATATCTTTATGAATGCAGGACTCTTGCCCAGGCAATATTTTGAACAAGCTAAAAATAAATCCTGAGGAATTATCTCTTTTCTGTTCCGAATGAACATTGTTCAAGCTTCCTTGTGCTGCCATGTCTGTGTGTTGGATGGAAATTGACAGGCTGCCAAAGGTACAAGACCCTGAATCACCTGTCAGCCGCCTCCATCTGTCCTGCAAAAATCAAGGGTTTCTTCAGACAGCCTAATTGTTATAGATGGACAGCTAGACAAATAGCCGAGCAAGATGACAAACAGGCCGAGATGGTGGAGAAACCTTGAGTGGTGTCAGATGAAGTAAATCCCTTCAAGTTAAACTGTTAGCAGGTAGCTTTCAACCCAACTGGTGCAATCCCTTCAGGGCCTGTGACTATTTAATCAAAGAAATGATCCATGCTGAGTGCTGAGTGCTCTTTTTCCATTCTTCTCCCTTGCATGCCTCTCTGATATTCGCTTACATGCTGCAAAATACATCAGGGTATCAACTTTTGAGCAGATCATTACAAATAAGGAAGGTATTTTGAACAAAGCACTGGGAAAATGTACAGTGACTACTAAGCATTTCCGTCTGTGCTATTAAACCAGATGTGTTGTTTTTCAAGTTGCTAATAACATAGCTTTAGACTTGCTTAGCAAGGTTTTTTCAAACTTGCTCTGTGAAAAGTAGATGACTTGAAAAGAAAACTGGCAGTAAATGTTGACATTTATTTATGCTACTTTCCATTATAGCGCTAAAATAGAAATATTGAAAATGTAGCTAGTCAGAAAATATGTTTTGGGCGTAACAAAACATGCCCAATTGGTACTCAAAACTAGCTGAATCTCATTCCAGGAGAAACTTGCTATCAAAATTGCATATGAAAATTGTTTCAAAATCGTGTTCTGGGGGGTCCCACCTCAGTCGAAATTGCATCCCAGCCAGGCAAAGCAATTCTGAGAAGTCCGATTTATGAGATAAAAATGTACAATTGCGTGAAAAAATTCAGAATTGTGAAAAAAATTTAAAATATAAAAAAAAATTTCAAAATATAAGCTCACAATTCTGAGAAGAAGAGTCCGAATTGTGAGATAAAAACTCGCAAACTGCAAGTGAAACTGCAGAATTGTGAGATAAAATGTTGCAATTTACTTTTTTATTTTTTATTTCTTGGTGGGAAAAATATAATTGTGAGATGTAAACTCAGAAATCGGAGAAAAAAGTGAGAATTTTATCTCAAAATTGTGTTTATATAAAAAGGTCTGAATTGTGAGATAAAACCTTAGAATTGTGAATATAATTGAGAATTGTGTGATAAAAAAAATGTTATTCTGTAGTGGAAATGGGCTTTAATAACTTCCTGCATGAATTCAATATCAACTGCATGTATTCTATTTCTGTGGCGTTAGCTCCAGAACCGGCCCAATCTCACGGCAATTCGTACATATTTTACAAGGTGGCTAATTCGTTCGACGTCACTCGTACAAATTCATACGATTTTTTCTAAATCGTACGTATTTTACGAGTTGCCAATTCATATGAATTTGTACGAATGACCTACACCTAAACCTACCCATCACTGGGGTTTAGACAAATCATACTAAATCGTACGAGTGAGTGAATTAGCCACCTCGTAAAATATGTACGAATTGGTCGTGAGGGGGCAATAGAGTTCTTGTCTGTGCCATTCAACTGGACAATATTATTCAGAACTATAAACAGCAAGGTATCAACAGTTAATGAACTTGAACTAACTCACTCAAAATTGCGTCCCAGACGGGTGGCTCCTCTGGTGACCAGAAAGAACATCATAGTAACTGCTTTGCAACGCTTAGGCAACTATCTGGAACACCCTAGCAATCTCATAGCAACGCTTTGGCAACTGCTTACAGAACCCTAGCATCATTGCAACAGTTTTTGAATGGGTAAACACAACCTATTCTTCATAAAATGTAGAAATTTAAACCTTAAAGATTTCTGCCAAACCACAAATAGCTAGCATAGCTAATTTATGCCAAAAACTTTATTATTATTTACATATAGGACACATGGTACAACAAAACAATCACAATATTTATGCAGGATTTTCAAAGACTGATGTTATGAATTACAATATGTTGACAGATTTTCCGAGCTCTATAGACTACATTCCAACAAGAAAATCGGCGCTAATTCATTAAAAAGCACCAATGTTGACACAACGGACTAGAACACCCTCATACGTTCTGGATTGGCTTTTGAAAATTGACTTGGACTGACTTCAGAAAGAAAACCGAGAGGTCTCGTTTTAAAAGTGAACAACCAAACAGTAAGAGGAAGTTCTTTTGAGGGATGTCCTTCAAGTTCATCTTCAAAGCCCCTGACATACCAATGTGAATAGTTCTTTTATTTTCTCATCTTCTTTTCCTGGGAGAGGATTTCAGTGCACTCCTTTGAGATGAAAGCAAAGGCTGCCTCAGGCACCGGTTTACCAGCAGCAGGTGTGCGAGGATCTACAGGTGAGCCCGGCTGAGGTTTAAATCCCTGCGCTGGCCAAAAAACATGCTCATGTCCTCCATGCCTGATTAACAGTGTGTCTCTGAGGAATGAGAAAGTGTTTGGTAAGCTTGCTTCCCTACCAAGCCCTTCTGGAAGACTTATAAACACCACACCCGCGTTACCACATAAGCACAACGTTCCGGAAACAAGCTCAGCAAGCAGTAAAAGAATTTATGGAAACACACTGAGAGGTTTATTTAAGGTGCGGCAGAAGTGGAGCTCAAGTGCTGACATACTGACTTACAAATTACTCTTCTTTGCTATTACTTTCCTTAAGGATTTTGCCTGCCAAACGACAAAATTAGTGAAAAAATACCATAGAAGGAGGGAGAGAGTCATATCTAGAGACCAGAAACCACCCAGAGCAACTCGGCAATACAGTACTTGTGACGAGATCTTATATGCCAAATAATCAGAATTGGTACTGCAGTACAGAAAACGCTAGACTTGCCACCATTCACCACTAATCTGACCTTCTTTTTAAATATGGGGTTATGGGTGGCATGGGGCTTTGCCCAAACATTGGTCTCAATTAAGAGGATAAACTGCCTTTAATGAACACAATGCAATATCTCTGCAATCCCCAGCAGACCAGTGTCCTCAAAGGACACTGAGAAAATGAGGTTAGGAAGACAAAGAGAGATGGGGGGTGGGGGGTGGGGCGTGTAACCTAGAGCAATTTTATCTGTAAAAGAAGTCTGCCAAACACCTCCGCATTTGTGTCAGCTGCATGGATTTGAATTTAAGCATGGACGGATTAACGCACGGTCCTGCCAAGTGTTTTCCCAGGGCTCCAGACCAGCAGGGGGCTCTAATGAGATGCAGAAACTGTGCATAAAACAATGCAGTTCTTATAAATATGTGCAAAATGAGCATGCTACTTTGAAACAAACTTGGTCACCAGCTTTTAAGCTTCAGAAATGGACACTAATGCACCATAAACATAGTCCATATAACTTGTAGATTGGTTAAACTTACAACTAATAGGGCCATATGATTTCCACGATGCGGAAAACGCAGATGGAATCATGGAATCCAGTCATAAAAATGGAATTTAATGTATTACACGGAATGTCAAGGAATTTGCAAAATTTTGGATGGATAAATCAAAAGTAGGTCGGTGCGCTTAAATCAAAACATGACATGAACAAGTGTCTGTGAATATTAGGCTGCAAAAATACTATTTTAATATGAATCCTGCATGTTCTGCGTGTTCTCTGTATGAATGAATGGAGCAAACACATGGCTTTGTTTACTATTCACAAAATCAAAGTTCGTTTTAACTTGAAGAAACTGTGACAGAAATATATTAGTTAAAGGTGCCATAGAATGAAAAACTGTCTTTACCCTGGCATATTTAAATAATAACAGTTCTGTACATGGAAATGACATACAGTGAGCCTCAAACACCATAGTTTCCTCCTTCATATGTAAATCTCGTGATTAAAAAAGACCACTGAAAAACAGGCGAATCAGAACATAACACCGACTGTGACGCAACAGTCGGGATCACTACGCCCCCAACATTTGCATAAACCCGCCCTTGTTCTAAGCCGGCCGAACCATCAGAAGCTCTGCAGGTATTGTAAATAAACAAGCGAAAATAACAAAATAAATGTTATGTTCCAGGCCGTGCAGGGGGTGTGAAGTGCAGGGATGGGTTGGTGTCTGTATTCAGAAAGGCACAGAAAGCAAATAACGCGAGCCACTAAAGGGACATGGTTAGCTCCTTGCTAGCGGTAGCCTGTTACAGTACATAAGATTTCACTCTCAGTAAGGAGAGATGAGGATGATGGCGAATGACTTGCAGATCCTGAGCACCACTGACAAGCATCTGATCTTGTGAAATGTGTGGTAAGTACTGTTGCTCCATAATGTAAACATAGTTTGTGTGATCGCGTCTCTTGAAAGTGAAACTATAACGCGATCGATGGATCGTTCAAAAGCAGTTTCAGTGCCTCGCATATTAATAACGGCTCCCTGATGCCCACGTTTTATATACAGTATAATTACCCGACGATATAACTGCGAGAGAAAGTATTTAAATATATATTTTCCTCCCTGTGCTTCCTTCTTGCTGATGAGCCGTACTGTGAAACAGCCAATCAGAGCAGAGCTCATTATTATTCATGACCCTGCCAAATAAGCCAATAACAGACCGTTTCATTCTAGGGAGAAATCCTAGGGTTGTAAAAGGACATGTAAAATCGTTTCTGGAGATTTTTTGCCCTTACCTAAGCCACATACCTTCTGTGTAGATATCAGAGAACAATTTAAAATACTGTATCAATGCATTCTATGGCACCTTTAATGTAATGATAGTACTACTGCTGCTAATAAAATTGATATTTATTATATTTATATTTCTTTATAAAAAGAAAGAAATTAAATGCTTTTGAATATTAAAATTAATGAAACCATTCAAATAGAATCCAGAAAATTAATGGAAAACAGAATTTGGTAAAAATAAAATTGGAAATTGAGAAAAAAATGACATATTTCATAGAGCCTTTTAATAAATTGTTTTTAAATATTGTAAGTTTCATGATTTCAATTAATTAGACATGCTTTTTGATTAATACAAATTTAGTTTAACCATTAAAACAGTCTAGATAAATTATAACTGAACAAAAAACAACAACCTGAATCTAGAAAAAATAAAACAGATAAAACAGAATTTGGAAAAAATAATAATAAAATGTTTTCATGGGGCCCTAAACTAACATACTCTTCATCTACCCACCCTTAACCTTATAAAAACTTCCATTCTTTGCCAAAAATGACAAAAACTCTCAACATAACTAAACATTAAATGTTATGTCTTCCCCTTTTAGTAAATGTCAACTTTCCCAATAAGCTCTCCAGGAAAGCATGATGGGAACTAGAAATTTCTTGCCCAGTTTCAGTCAACAAAAATGACTGTTGTAGCCCCAACATAAATGACTTTAAAGGAAATAAATTTGCAACAAACTGATCAAGAACTGTGTAGCAATTAGCTGATTTTAATAAACTAAACAAAAGGGTCAGACACCACTTTTTACTTGTAGATCAGTTAAACTATCTACACTTGAAGGCCGTCAGTTTTAGCAAAGCTTTAGTAACATAACATCTCAATGTGCCTCTTGCTTCTGATGCATGGCATCCGTGCCCAGGACATCCGGACGTCATAATCCGTTCCTGGAGGTACCCTGTTGGGGAATAAAAACTGTTGAGGGATTAAGTCCTTATACTACCGAGAGTATAAAAATAATCTGGGGCTTTGTCACCTCTGGCCGACTCTTTTAATCTCCATTCCTGTCCGTTTGTCGTCTGGTCTATTGCCACATTTCCAGGTGACCTTTCTTTCAACCTCTTCTTGTGCCTATTAGCACTCATTACCCCCTCCTGCTGGGTTTCTCGCACTCTCTTAACCATCTGCCTCTGGTCTCTCTTATCCGCTACCCTGCTGAGTTGCGGGGCGGCTCAAAGAGTCCCAAGCGCACCAGGCGCCATGCCTTCTTACGCTAAGAGCTTGTGACCCCTGAACCAGGCCTTGCACGAACCCGCAATAAAGGCGATTGACGGCCACTCGCTTTATGTGCTAAAAGAAACGACTTCAGAGCAAGCCTTATAAAACACTGGAAAGTACCTTTTAATTGATTTCCTAGGTAGTTCTTAGATGCCAGGTCTTCCTTTCTTTGGTAAATGGTTTGGATCGTCAAACTGAGGTACGTCTGGGTTTTGACCATAACCAGCGGTGAAAATAGCTCAGGCCTGACTGTGATTTAGTTTGCACATGGTCTGCTCTCATATGCGTGTTTACAGTTTTATGACCCAGGGGAACTGAGGAAGCAGAAGGGAGTGTGAAATATAAAGGCCATAACAGGTTGGTCTAATGAGCTGCTGTGATCCTATAACACACAGTATATAAGATATAAAAATCTATATTTATATTTAGAACATGATATACAGGCGCCTTTCGGGAAACTAATAAAACAAAAAGTACAGTTTAGTGTTACAGAGATAGCATAGCTTAGATATTCAAATTTAACGATAAGAGCAAAACCAACATTTAAAACACCACTAAACGAACAATAATGTTTTTTTTTTCTAAATACCTTTCGATACTTTGTCCTGTCCCATCTTAATGTAGAAAGACAACTATACATAATCCAATCGATTGTAAAGTCGGTGTAAAAGACATGTTTCCCAAAAATATTGTAAGCCTAAGTAGATTGTAGAAACCACTGGCACCAATGTTCTCTACGGTCTACTGGTTTTACAATGTTTTTGGGAAATGCAGCCTAGCTTGGCATTAGTCAACCAATGGTTTGAGTTTGGAGCCGGACTATTTGTTTTGTCTGACCAATTGTAGACAAGGCGTTGTTGTGGAAACCTGTTTGTTTAGCTTTTGCAATTGTGTTTGTGGCCGCTAATGTGCTAATGAATTTTCTACTAGATTGTGAAGGATTATTGTGAGCGAATCATAGGTGCATGTTATTTAAAAAAAAAAATCGTAGTCTTTGTTCTAAACATAAATTGTTCTGAAACATCATTTTGATGTTCAAATCCTGAAGAATAAAATCCCATTCCATCCTTCATTTGTTTCTTATTGAATAATGTTCCACTCGGAAATATGGCACACCGAAATTCGTATACTTAATTCTTACATTTGGGATGCATTTCATATTAGCTTAGCAGACTTGTGAACATCTAATAAACCCTCTTTGCTTCAGGCAGTACACTGAGGCAGGAACGATATGTTTCTTGACGAGTAGCTTCCAATCTTCTCGAACGTTTGTTGAGATCAGAGCCGACACGTAGTATGCATTATGGATACGCTCTAAAACGTACGCCTTGCTTCGCTAATGGTGAAAGATGGCTAAGCGTACAACCCAGCTCTTTGAATTGGACATTTCTAGGTTTCCATAAATCTAAAAATACACTACAGCTCAGACTCTGCTTTGCTGCCTAGACACACACGTGCAAGTGAGCACGTGCGTGTGTGTGCAAACAGCACACGTAATCGCATGCATTACAATGTTTGCCAAACCTTGTTAAAACAGACCTCCTGATCTCTAATCGAATATGAGGCGAGAACACGTGTGAGAGTGCAGGTGAGGAAAAAGGGGTTAAGACAAAGAGAGAGGGAGAAACTTAAGAGAAAGACCACAAAAAACTCCTGTCTGGTTACTTTAGTGCTTCTTCAGAAGTATTTTTAGCCTAGATTTTGGTGCTGAAATATTCAGCTCTGGTACGTGCCAGTGGTGGCTGGCATTTTTTTAAGAGTTTGGTTGCATAGATGGCAGTTATCAATGGCAATAGTTGTATAATAGTAAAAACACACAAACATTTAGTTTATTTTAAATAAGTATATTTAATTTATTCCAAAAGATTTCAGATACATTTAATTTTCCCTAAATTAAAAAGTTTTACACATGAAAAGGTATTTTGACATGCTAACAAAAAATAAATAAAAATTAGTCATGACTGAAACTGAATAGAACATTTCTATAACATTTTTTGTGCAATCCACTAGGGGATGTATAACTTGCGTCCACTGACTATAGACCTATTTATATAGAAAAAAGCTACAAATTTGTGCATATGTGCTGTGTGACATTTTACGTCTTTATTAGGGCTGTCAACATGTTAACGCATGCGATAAATTCAAAAATCCTTAACGTGTTAAAATAATTTAACGCAGAATTACTGAAGCACAATTTCTATTCTAAACCTTTTACCCAATTTTGCTTCTGTGTTTGCAATCAGATCATTTTAATCTGCTAAACTCCCTGAAACTTTTCAGTCCAATAAACCAGTAATCTATTGACAACACTAGTTTTTATTCACTAACATTCACTAAAATATTAGCTATAAACTGTATGAGCAATATCACACACGTAGCAGTGTGAACTATACACTGTGCTGAACGCCTGCTGACACCCTGGAGCTCACATCTGCAAAAACATTAAAGTACATTTTCAAATAAACATTATCTTTATTAACAAACCACATATTTAAAGTCTAAACAAGTACATTCTCGCATAAAAAAATTTAAAATTACATTCCATGACACAAAAACAGTATTATTTTTAAAATTATTGTGGATTTGGGTATCCGTCAAGAAACTTGTGTGAAAAATACCGCAAGCAGAGTGATACAAACGGTGAAACAGTTGGAGTCCTGTTATCACTAGAATATCACACTCCTCTCAGCCAATCAGATTTGAGGACCAGAAAGAACTGTTGTATAAGATAGATAGATAGATAGATAGATAGATAGATAGATAGATAGATAGATAGATAGATAGATAGATAGATAGATAGATAGATAGATAGATAGTTTAGCTTTAAAGTAAACACCACTGGTACGTAGACATGCTACTAAAGTTTAAGCCAGATAATAACAGGAAGAGAACCTTGAAGGAAAATGGATAAATCACAAGGCTCTGTGCAAGTTGCCAGGCTTGGAGAGAGAGTGAGAATGTGCCTACTTGAGGTTCTTCCAGTGAGTGAGGAAAACGTGCCGTGACTGAAACGGCAAGTCATTATGCAAAATAATAAGTTGTTCATAATTGCTTCCACTCAAACAATAAAAAGTGTCACAATAAATAAATCTCATCAGCCTAATGGTCTGTCGCATTGGTTGACAGGGTCAAGACAAATGAACAGAACACACCATGAATAGATTAGAGTGTCTTTTATTTATTCAATGAAGCCTATTTAAATTGTGAGAGCAAAATAAAAAGGCAAAAATCCACAAAAGTGCACTTTAACCACAAATAAACAGAAAAGAAAAATGGAAGTATAATCAAGCTAAATTTACAACCTGACCAGTCAAAGTCAAAGCTCAAGTGCTATCCAATCATGATCCGATCACTGAAAATGAACGCTAATACTAGGTAAAGGGGTCCTTTGAGTGCTTTTCTTTAATTTAAATTCCTTGCTTTCTAACAAGGTCATTGAGACATGCTCAAATTGCCATGCTAGCCACTGCTAAAATCTGGATTACAGGCTCCTGGATTACAACCAGAGTATTTGAGCCTTAAAGAAATCCTAATCCCTGCGCTGTCAAGCATAAAGTCAGAAGTGTGTTTTTAACAGAGCATATATGTTTTGTTTTCAAATTGTGAAACATCTTACATTTGGGTTGTTAGCATTTAGCATTAGCGGTTCCACTCCAAGCTACTCGGGTGCAACATTTAACATCCTCATATTTGGCCACATTTAATTTCCCATATCAGAACACTTCTAAGTGATCTTTGACTTGTTTGGGTTGTTTTTTCTTTTACCCTCCATAGTTGTTTCATGATTGCAGCCTGTCATTAGCCCCTTTCACACAGAGATTCCGGAAAATATACGGGTAATGTGTTCCGGCAATTGTTCCCGGGTCGTTAGATTTGCTGCATTCACACTGCCAGTGATTTTCCGGAATCTGTGCGCGTGTTCACACACAACCCGTGAATGTTCCGGAATGACACGTGATATATAATGCGCCGCGCACCATTTCACTAAACTGGCGAACAAAAAAAACAAAAAAAAAACTAAACTGAACGATTTCAGCTTCAGCGCGGATAGTGAGGAGCTCCGATCGCTGCTTCATTCCAGTTTACACATTTTTCGTTGTGTGAATGTTGATCTGCCTTCAAAACACCTGGTAAAAGAGTCGCATGATAACGCGCGTCATCAGCTTTTACGGCATTTATCCGGCTTTTGTTCACACAGCGCTCGTTCCGGGACTGAACCCGGCAATGTTACTAGGTCCCCAACCCGGGATTGGTCCCGGAATCAATCCCGGGTCGTGGTTGCGTTCACACAGAAGGCACTCTGGCAATTTTCCGGCAATGTTCCGGGACCAACGTGCAGTGTGAAAGGGGCTAATGTTAGCATCTGCTTAATTTTGCTAGCTTCTCCCAAGTGACAGATCAATTTTTGCCAAAATGTTTTCACATACGGTCCTGTTTGGCGTCAACAAAACATGAAATCTTTTGATTAGCCTAATCATTTTTCTATGCTAACAACTCCTGGCTATTTGGTTGCAGTTAAATCTTTTCATTTATCATTGTTAGCATTGTTTTGTACCAAAACAGATCTTTGCGAAAAACACTGAAAACTTGTTACTCGTGAGGGGAAAATGCTAATGGGTGGCTCTAAGTTGTAGCTGCTTATTTGTGGTGAATCAGACTAAGCCTCAGCACAGCTCTTGGCATACTCACACGTATAGCGTGCTGAACGTCACACTTTCATCCTTAATAGACTCTGACAAGCATTCTTCTACTTTAGATCCAATTACAAAGAGACACTTAATGAGTAAATGGTAAAGAACTTATAATTCACTCAATGTCAAGACCCTAAAGAGATTACCTGGCTAGTACAGTCAACGGAGAATGAGCGTTCAAACCTTCCTTGAACCCTAATGTGACATGACCTGTTTCAGGACACTAGATAAAAGACAGTGGGTCTTATTTACTAAGCATGCATATGCACAAATTTGTGTGTGAACATACGTCATACTGAGTGACAAAAAGCTGTAGAAAGGTTGTGGGAAATAGCCCTTTTTTAAAATGTAAGAAAAGTTAACCCCAAAAAAATAAAAAAATTAATTACTCACCCTCAGGCAATCCCAAGATGTAGATGAAATGAGTTTTGTTCATCATCAGAACAGATTTGGAGAAATTTAGCATTATATCCCTTGCTCACCAATGTTTCCTCTGTAGTGAATGGGTGCCGTCAGAATGAGAGTCCAAACAGTTGATAAAAACATCATAATAATCCACAAGTAATCCACACGACTCCAGTTTATCAGTTATCATCCTGTACTGTGAAAAGTTGCTTGTTTGTAAGAAAGGAATCCATTATTAAGGCGTTTTAACTTTAAACTCTCATTTTGACGGCACCCATTCATTGCAGAGGTGAGCAAGTGATGAAATGCTAAATTTATCCAAATCTGTTCAGATGAAGAAACAAACTAATCTACATCTTGAATGGCCTGAGGGTGAGTAAATTGTTCATTTTAGGGTGAACTATTCCTTTTAAATTAAATAAAGGTTAAGAAAAAATGTAAATGATTACGCAAGTGTTGTGAATTTTTTGTGAGATGTTCTCCTGTGCATAACAATACGAATAACCTATTTTTTATTACTACCCATGAGACCCACAGAGAACAGGCATGTCCATGTGTTGTATTCACTCATGGAGACACTCTGTGACTCTGTCACTCGAGCCGTATAATGTTTCTCGAACAAAAAAGCTGACAGCGATAATAATCACATCTCCGTCTTCATCACTCACTTCTCTCCCCTTTCACCAGCATGCTGGCAGCAAGATGACCCGACAGCAAATTGGCCAACGCAAAAAACATGCAATTAATATTGACAGAGCAAAGTGGCTGGAGGAACGCCCGGCGCTACTGTGAATTATTCACAAGACTGCTGCTAACGAGCGTTCAGCACGAGGTGACGAACACTTGTCGGCGGCTGCGGAAGACTAATCACAAATGGAGCCATTTCATGTATTTCATTTGCTGGAGGTGCTAACAGCATAGCCTAAACAATGAACTCTAGCTGAATTTGTTTTCAAGAAGCGAATCAGTCAGTGTTTTCTGTTGTAGTTGTGGAGAGTCAGAATTAGTAAAGAGGATTACAGCATCAACTTTATAACTCAGATGCAATGCTAACTGCTACATGTTCAGTATGATTGCTGAACAATCATAGAGGATAACCGACTCTTAAAAGGGGGTAGATTTTGTTGACAATCAAGTGAATTTTGATGCAAATTCAACGGCATTTCTGTTTAAAGTTTAAATAGTAGCGTATAACGCTGATAATGCTAAGGCAAAGGGTTTGATTCTCAATACTAATAACTTAGACTTGCTGCTGCCAATACATCCACAGACATACTGCTGCTGCACATATCCACCTTATTCTTCCTGTAAAACTGCACTCTAAAAAATGCTGGGTTAAATACAACCCAGAGCTGGGTAAAATATGGACGAAACCAGCGATTGGATTATTTTGACCGCTCATTTTGCTGCTTGATATTGCAAATTGATGTATCTTACCGTATTATTTTAATGTACTATCTCAATTATGAACACACTGGTTTGTACTACAAACAGTTTTACCGTTTACCGTATGTTGTAATTCTTCTCGTTATTTCCCTATAGCGGATATTCAACCTGAAGTCTTCTGCGCTGATAAATAAGGTGGATAACATATATGAAATAACCCTCATATACAGTATAACTACATGAAATCACCCTGTAGCAGATCTATACAGGTGGAGCTGGGGGAGGTGGAGGGTCTCTGAAGCGTGCTGCAACTTCTACAGCAAACACTAACCGAGTATTTGAATGTTGAGCAGCAAGCTCATTGGCTGCTGATGTGAAAACAAACCAATCAGCTGTGCCATGTGGATAATGATGTCATTATATCAGATTGCGTTTGAAGCTGTATAGATTTAGTAAATTATAATTGGGCCAACCACAATTTATATGGTAAATTATAACTGTTGAGAAGTTTTAGTCAACATTTATTCTGCAATGTTTGTTGAACCTGATTCAGTTTTTGCCAAAAATTATCTATTCTATATTTTTATTGCAAAGAAATGTCTGTTTGCCCTCCACACTTTTTAGAACACAATCAATGCTTTTAGAAGACTTGTCCAGCCCAAATTTGACAACTACTCCAATGCACCTGAACAAAAGCAGACCAGTCAGTCGTTCCAGGTGCTGTTGCCTGTATCTCTGAGTACAGCTGTGCTTTTATTCATGATCAGTGGCAGGGCATGAGGGTGGACGATTGAGAGCACGGTGGCATGTTTCAGCCCTGATCAGATCTGCATGATCTCGGCTCTAACAAGCATCACGACACACTGCCGATCCCCGCTGAGCCGCGCAGGAGAAACACCCCCATGCTTCAAAAGAACAATCAGCGGGCCAGAGGGAGAGAAGCTGTGTGGGAGAAGGTGTAATTATGCTCCGATAATCACGAGTCGACAATTCATCAGTGAAAACACGAACATTCGGCACAAATGTCTTAGTACTGTATGCATTAGCACAACCTCAAACTACTAGAAGTGAAAATGCAGTTATGATTAATATACCTGTAATATGGAGCTATTTCTGCATAATTTCACCTTTAAAAGGACTTTTCTTGATGTAAACTAATGTAACCAGAAAATATTATTTTTTAATTAAAACTTTAAAGAAGACTTAAATGTTAGTAGATGAAGCACATTTTTGGCTTTCATGACAGAACATATTGTCTGCAATCTCATTAATAAAAAATATTAAATATAATAATAGCTACAATCAATATAATAATAAATATAATCATATTAATTAATAAATAATAATGACGAATGAATGATTACAAATATGATTTTAAATAGTAATATAATAATTAATAATACATCATATTTGAATGTATAATATACTATTAATAGCTATTATAATTAAGTTTATGCTTAATTTAATCAAATCTAATATAGCCATGCTGATTCAGTCATATTACAACGTGTCAATTTAAATCATACAAAACATATTTTTCATTTTTAGTTTACATTACAGAACATTGTGTAAAATATTCTAAATCTCAATATATAAAAACATTAAATACAATAATGTTCATAACTTACAATTGAATCTAAACTAATGTAGCCAGGTTGATCCAGTCATATTACAGTAAAAACGTTTTTTTTTTTTAATTGAATAAAACTTATTAATTTAGATCATAAAAAGCATATCTTAATTTTTAGTTTATGATTGATGATTGAACATTTAGTAACATAAATCTTAATATTGAAAAATGAAGCATTAATATTGAAGCATGTTCATATCTCAATGATATTTCAAATATTATTTTTGAATATAACAAATGAACACAATTTTACTAATAAAACTTAGCAAGAAATTTTGTTTCCAACCGATTTTACATTTGCAACATGATATATTTCGAAGAGTTCAGTCAAATAATGAAAATCCTGTCATCATTTATTCATGGTCATGCCGTTCAAAACCAGTATGACTTGCTTTCTTCTGTGGAACACAAAAGAAGACGTTTTGAAGCATGTTCATATCGCAATGATATTTCAATTTCTTTTGCAGTATATATAAGTATACTTCATAATTTATTTGGAAGTTCATGCCTAATAATTCTATAATTTGTGAGAAATTACCACTAGATTAAAATTCGTGACAGTCGTGCAAACAGAAATTAGATGTGTAAAACTAATTAAACAACTTCAAATGAGTGAATTTGATTGTCACTCTCCACTGAATGCCTGTATTATTGAATTTGCATGTGCAAACGGGTTTAATTTATGCAAGAAGCTTAACCGAATCAGGCCTGTGCGTCTCCACATGGCTTGCATGGGGGTTGGATGTGCGTGTGGCAGTGTGGCTGAGAACATGGGTGTGTGCCTCTTTCATTTCATACAGTGCTCATGGGTGTGTGCCTCGCTGTATAGAAGAGCAGCAAACATGAGCCAAAGCTGAGCTCTGAAACCAGGCTACAGGTTACAAGGGTCCAAACATCACAAATCTGATGACGATCTCGCTTTCAAAACCTGGAAATAAATCTCTTAAAACAACAAAGTTACGATCGCAAACAAATGCGAGATCGCACATATATCTGACTCCCATCTTCATGGCCTACTTGAGCGAAATGTGAGATTATCATTGTTTAGAGTCACCGCAGGGCTTGAAGTGTCACATAGTCCCCCCTGCTGCCTCTGTGTTCGTAAAAACGGCAGACACACTACTAGTTGTGTCTGTAATTCTAGACAGCAACATTCAGCTCTGGTTCCTCTCTGACCTTTAGGTATCAGCTTTTTCTAAAACATGCTAACATGCTAAAACAAAACGTGTCGGAAACCTCAAACCCTTCAACTCAGAGTGCACAATATGGGTATCACCGTCACATCCGTCAAAGTGACGTCAAAATAACGTTGTATTATAATAATCTTATGAGATGACAGCTCTATAGCTACCTAGAACATTAGTTCAACATCCAAACAATGTTTTGTTAACGTTACGTCTAATAGTCTGTGAATATTATTGTCGTAAAAATGTTGGAAAATAATATAATCATGCAATTTATATTGAAAATCAAATTTCGTTTAAATGCATTAATAGCAGTAGATTTATAAAGTCACCTTTATTTGTATTTTAACAATACAGATTGTGTCAAAGCACTTAACAGTATCAAATTGGAGGATAGAGTGTCAGTAATGTATAATAATAAGATTAAACACTCAATTTTCAGCTAAAGGCATTTCATTATTGAATTCAGAGATGTCATTGTCTAGCTCAGTTTAGTTTAAATAGTACAGCTATTGCGAAATCAAATTGACGATAATCGCTAGAAATTAAGTGTACCCCAAAAAAAGCTAATTAACACAATTTTACTAATGCAATTTTGTTCGCAACCAATTTTTCATTTGTAACGCGATATATTTCTAAGAGTTCAGTCAGATAATGAAAATCCTGTCATCATTTATTCATGCTTATGCCATACAAAACCAGTATGACTTTCTTTCTTCTGTAGAACACAAAGGAGACGTTTTGAAGCATGTTCATGCTGCACTTTTCCTTACAATGAAAGTGAATGGGGACTGGGGCTGTCAAGCCTAAAAAATCACAAAAATCATCATAAAATCTTATAAAATTAGTCCAAATGACTTATGTGCTATATTCCAAGTCTTATCTGTTAACGAAGACGGAAATTATTTTACAGAATAAAAACTTGCTTAAAGGGACTGAAAAGTTTTCATCATTTACTCACCCTCAAGTTGTTCCAAACCTGTTGAACACAAAATAATTTTGAAGAATGTAGTAGTGATGGTCCCCACTGTCATCCATAGCATTTTTTGGAAGTCAGTGGGGACCATCAACTGTTTGGACCCTGATATAAATATCTTGTTTTGATGAGAGGCTTTGAAAGACACTGAGTTTGAATATAGCACACCAAAATATAGTCAAAAATATATCAAAATAAAAATAATTTAAATAAAAAAATAAAATAAAACAAACAACTCAATCATTCAAAGTATATTTTAAACCATTTATATTTAACCACTAACTTATAATACTTCTCTAGAAATAAACCTGAACTTCAAGCAGACAAACACTGTTTGGCCTCCAACCACTTTTAAGCTTTTAAACGAACAACTTATTCTGATGCTATAGACGACGAATAAAAGATGTTGAGACGGTCTCAAACGAGACGGTGGTGGGTTGCCCGGCACATGCTACATTTTCCTCATCTTCTGTCATTGAGACCGCAGGCGATGACCTTGAGAATTTCCTCTCGGCCAATAGGAACTCTTTGTTTATCTCAGCCTCTCAAATGTGCTGAGGATGCCAAAGTATAACGCCTCAAATACACTTTTTACCGAAGGGGGCTGCTGAGGTGATGTTTGTGTGTGTTGAACACAACTGGAAGGCTGAATATATATTGTACGGATATATGTCCATTGTCTTACAGAAAAAGTGCACTGGATAATGGCAATGTTGTTTAAATTGTGTTTCCTTGGTTCTTTATTTACAAGTGTTTACGTGTGTTAGCGTGGCACATGTGTGATCATTCATCTCCTTTAGCTTCTTGGGCACACAGCACAATTAGACATATGGATCCCAGAGGAATTCTGGGAAAAAAAACAAACTGGGAGCACATCATGCACTGATATAATTGCATGTTTATGCAGACAGATTGGTGACATATTACCGGTTATAATGTGCGACCTATTATCAAAACGATGGCCGTGTCATAAAGACTGATGGCAGATTTCATACTACCCAGCATGCATTGGACAGATTCACAACCTGCCAAGATTTTTTGGCCTCTAAAGGGAATATTAAAAATCACTGGCTGCAGCTACGAATCACTTGCTGACTGCACGGATTTCAGCTGCTGCCTTTTACTTGCAAATGACAAAGAAAATCGTGAGATTTGCACAGCAAATTACATGATTTACCAACTTCTCACTGGCGTACGTCAGTTTAATAACACCACTAGTCCTGATTAATACTACAAATTGACAAACCACAGAATCACAGGTTTTTACTCCTAAATAGCAACCCTGAGGGAAACCTACGAATCCAGTCGTCAATGTGTTTATTATAACATGACCTACAGGGACCACATACTGTTGGCGAACAGCTCCAGCACATGCTCTTTCAAACCACATGGGGATCCAGACAGGTGGGAGTGTGTATAAAACTGAGGAATGAACCAAAAGGTCATTTTTAATGGGGAAGCCGCTCGCAAAAAACATTATGCCAGGTGTAGCCCCGTTTTAGCAGTTACAGTTTTGTCTATTGTTCTTTTCGGTGCGGTGAGTAGAGCTTTTGTCTGGGACCCTCCATCTGTTCAAGTGCTTTCTGAACTTGACAATAAGAACATGCACCTTGTGAAGCAAGAGGAACGTGTCAGGTGCAAAACTGCTAAAAATTGTTGATGACAAACGAAAAAATACAAAAGACAGACAGAAGACAATGGGATAGATAGATAGATAGATAGATAGATAGATAGATAGATAGATAGATAGATAGATAGATAGATAGACTGACTGACAGACAGACAGACAGAGTGATAGACAGACAGACAGACAGACAGACAGAGTGATAGACAGACAGACAGACAGACAGATGATAGATAGATAGATAGATAGATAGATAGATAGATAGATAGATAGATAGATAGATAGATAGATAGACAGACAGACAGACAGACAGACAGACAGACAGACAGACAGACAGATGATAGATAGATAGATAGATAGACAGACAGACAGATGATAGATAGATAGATAGATAGATAGATAGACAGACAGACAGACAGACAGACAGACAGACAGACAGACAGACAGACAGACAGATGATAGATAGATAGATAGATAGATAGATAGATAGATAGATAGACAGACAGACAGACAGACAGACAGACAGACAGACAGACAGACAGACAGACAGATGATAGATAGATAGATAGATAGATAGATAGATAGATAGATAGATAGATAGATAGATAGATAGACTTTATTAGATAAACTAGCCTACATAAACACATCTAGAGAACACAGAGAAATGACAGTGTTGAATATGAATGAGACCGTAGTACCGGTAACAATGAACTCTGTCACCAGTAATTCATACCTGATATCTCGGACTGCGGGACGCCGTTTAACGTGAAGCCTTTGCCGCTGTAGAACTGGCGCACGTCCGCGCAGCTCCGCGCTTTGCCGCCCGCGTTATCCGTAGACAGAGACACGGAGATGAGCGACACGAGCAGCGCGACCGCTGTCAGATCCATTGTGTCCGGATCCAGAGACTGAGGAGGATGAAGAAGTCCACCGACGCTGATGCTCTACACTTCACACAGCGATTCAACGCATCCGACTCTGTCTATAACAACAGGAATATAGAATACAATCCACTTGTTTAGGGATGTAAACCCGCGTCCGGGTTTAAAACCGGTGGTCCTGATGAAAGAGGATGTGTGTGTTATTGATTAGTCCGGTGGGGCACTGTTTCTGGTGCTCATGTCTTTACGCACTATTAATAATGAATAAACAGTAATATCCCTATAAGTAGCTACTATAGTATGAACAGTAAATACTGTTGGAGGAAATGCGAGATAAAACGCTCAGTGCTGCTGTGCGCTTCTGTGCTGTCTGTTCTCTACTGTCCCGTTCCCACTGAACAATAGTGATGTCCGAATCGCGAACGAGTCGTTCTAGTGAATCGGCTCCTTTGAACGATTCTGAGAAATTGATTTGCTTCTTCTTTTTTCTTTTTTTTTAAATAGAAACAACGCACTCCTTGGTGAATGGTTGCTTCTTCAAATGTCCAAAAGTCTACATAGAAGCCCGTTTCCACCACAGAATAATAAAACATAATAATAATAAAAATGCAATGACTTTTTTCTTGCAATTCTGCGTTTACACTCTTAAAAATAAAGGTGCTTCACGATGCCATAGAAGAACCTTTTTGTCTAAATGGTTCCATAAAGAATCTTTAACATCTGAAGAACCTTTTTGTTTCACAAAAGTTTCTTTGTGGTGAAAGGTTCTTTGGGTTATAAAAAGGTAAGAAAGAGATGGTTCTTTGTGGAACTAAAAATGGTTGTTTTATGGCATCGCTGTGAAGAACTTTTTAAGCACCATTATATTTAAGAGTGTATATCTCAGAAACATTTTTTTTTCTTGCAATCCAGAAAAAAATACATAAGATATAACTCAGAATTAAAAGATGTTAACTTGGAAGTAAATAAAAGTAAAATACAATAATAAAAAACTAAATAAAAATGTATTTGCATTTAGTTTTTCACTTTTATTCCATGGTGAAAATAAACAGGAAAGAAAAAAAAAAAAAAAAAAAATCAGACTTTCGAGGAGAAGAGTCAGAATTGCAACTCAGAACTTAATATCTATCTTTTCAGCAGATTCATAGCCAAAATTTTCCTCACGACTCTGGCTTTTTTCTTGCAAGTGTGAGATAAAAATGTGCAGTTAGTCTACCTTTTTTTTTTTTTTTTTTTTTTTTTACATTTGATCTTATTTTGTTATTCAGTGGCAGAAATGGACTTCCATGGTCTGACTGTTGTGTTTTGTGAGAGCTAGTTAAGATCAGGAAACTTTTCATCAAGGTTGGTATTGAGCAATTGATTGCAATTCATAAACATTTACCCAGTTGTAGCTCTTCTGTGTGCACTGACATTTTCTTTTCCTCATCTAGCAACGAACATTGGCAGCCAAAATGAGCTAAATTAAGTGGGAAATTGGCTTGGGAGTAAAATTGTAAGATGAATTAGCAATAGCCTGAAATGTTTGCCTTAAAGAGGTGATACCTACAGCATTTTCAAGTATCAAATTAAATAAGCTAATTAAAAAAAAAAAAAAAAAAAAAAAAAGTACTAAAGCAAAAACATCGCAATTTAAGCAAAATGAAGAAACGTTCTAGGAACATTTGGGGTGATGAATCAAATGAATCGATTCATTGAATTGATCCGTTCGTTCCAACTTCCAATGAATTTCCTAACATTACTGAACAAATCCAGCCATGTGGTAGAATAAAGAGAAAGGGTGGGTGTAAAGACATCTGCAGGTGGTAGTCGACGCCCCCTGCCGCCTTCCCAGACTACTGTAACACAATGTATCCCGCATGGCAATTGATTTTGAGGGATATTAAATGGACGCGATCACATAACAGAGTGAATCGGTTATAGGCTGAAACCGAGAACAGTCAGCTGCGAAAACCTGTTATTTTTCAGTCAAGACACGCCTAATTAAGTGCACTTAAATTCTTGCGGGTTTGTGTTGAGCGGGTTTATTTCAATTACATGGGGGTACACAGCTGCATGAAGAAGAATAATTATTTTCACAACGACAGTGAAAGCGCATAGCCGTGCCCGTGAAAAATGAAAGCGAGTAATGATTGACCGGACAACAAAAATTTTTTAAAAAATTAAAATACAGCAATCACCTTTTAGCTCAAAGCAGTTTCAAAGCCAACATTTCTTTGACAGTTGCCATGCACTTTGTTGGCATAAAAACGCAAGGGAGAAATTAAGGGTTTTAATTGAGTTAAATTAAGGGATACATGGAAAGCGACATTAATGCACTCAAACAAAGTGTAAGACTGTGACGTCACGGCGAACTGTCAAATCAAACAATATGTAGGGCAATGTTGCATCTAGAAGGGTTAAACGCCAATGTTATGAAAGACTACAAAAAATAAAGTGTAGCCTATCAACATCCTAGAGTTAATTAAAAGCTATTTGCTTTGTTTTAAATGCTTATGCACAACCCGACTTTCATATACACAGGCCGTATACATAGATTTCAGTATAAATATGTTAAATGTACAATTTGACTTTTTACAAAAAAGCCCTACAATTGCACAAGCACATGGGTCAATCTTACAAAAACTGGGTCATTTTTTTTTCATCTCAAAATCAAAAGAAAGAATACATGATATTTTATGTAATGAACATTGTCCTTTTTTTGAAGACAGTTAAGATTGAATGATTGATTTATGCATTACTTGTTTTATTTTTGTGTCAATTATGTAACTCTCAAATTCTCATCGATATAAGCTAATACAAAGAAATGTAAATGTATTTTGGGGAAAATATTTAAACATTTATAAATAAAATATGAAATGTATTTTTTCAGATTCTGATTATTAGTAAATAATGTTAATGTTGCAAAATTGCCATTATTTTCATAATTCAACAATACCCCCCCCCCCCCCCCCCCCAATTTTGGAGTGAAATATAACCTTTGTAAGATTCACCCAGGTAAACTGATAAAAGGATAATTACAATAGCTCATTCTTTCTTGAATATAATCCACACATACAATAATACTCACACATTTATAAAAACAAAACAGCCTTTCCATCATGTAACTTCTGCAAGAAGGTGTGAAGGAGTTCAGGATGTGATGTGTTACTCTAAATTGCACCGAACTAGACAAATGTAATTCTAAATCCTTATTCAATGAAGTTGCAAAATAGCGACACTATAAAATATGACAGTAAAACCACCAAAGAAATGATGGTGTACCATGATAACACATTTATGTCTGTGTGCACTACTTAGTAGCTACATAAAACCCTTTAAAACAGGCCAGAGCAAATCAATAACCAGTTTGTGAATAGTCGTATCCTGTGGGGGGCCGACATGAGAACTTGCTGAGCATCTGATGAGATCAGAAGACGAATGTGCATACTTCTAAGGGCCTAGTGCAAATGCATGCTTGAATCATTCAGTCTTTTTACTGTGCGTCAGACGCCATCGGGCCACAGAAGGAGCTGTATTATGAATAAGTGAGGAAGAAATAGGATGGATGAGATGGTTGAGATGTGGGCGACTCCACTGTTGGGCGTGCCCGGTTTGGATCTGGAGTTGGGGGGCTTGATTGGGATAATGGCATCCCATGGTGGAATTTGTACATGGATTTTCTTTTTAGTGAGCACTGCAGGAAGAAAAATGAACACAATGTGTAAGAATGAGGTGCAGATGTTACATTTCAACAAGATTTTCAATGCAATGCAACCATTTTGGGTTCTTCAAAGAACTTTTCTGTGAACACTTCTTAAAAGATTTTTTTTTTTCCCTAGTGTGAAGAATGTTTTACCACTATAAAGGACGTTTGATGGTGTAGCGATGCAATAGAAGAACCATTTTAGGTTTGTAATGGAAAATTGTCATAAACAGCCATGTGTTTCACACCTGTTTTAAACTTGCCAGTCACTGCAAAATTGGCTCAAACCAGATTCTGTAGCTATCTGTGACATTATTTACATATGTTGTCTGTATCTACATCCTATCTCCATCTTTAGCACTTAGCTTAAACAATAGTTGATGTATAACCAAGCAAGTTTACACCTAGGCAGGCCACAATAAAATGATATGTTTCCTCTGCAGACTGTTCTGTATGAGTGCTAACCTTCTTAGCAAAGCATAAATGACAAAGACAAAGATTGGACACAATATCTTTATTTCAGTCTCATGCTAAATAAATAAAGAACCTTTATTTTTGAGAGTGCAAAAGAACCTTTTCTGGAATGGAACTGTTGCATGGATATTAAAGGTTCTTCATTGAACCATCAATGCCAATAAAGAACCTTTATTTTTAAGAGAGTAATGACTCAGTAGAAGAACTATTTTTGGTTCCTCAAAGAACCCTTCTTTGACATGTTCTTAAGTTTTTGAAGTGAAGTGACATTCAGCCAAGTATGGTGACCCATACTCAGAATTCGTGCTCTGCATTTAACCCATCCAACGTGCACACACACACAGCAGTGAACACACACACACCGTGAACACACACCCGGAGCAGTGGGCAGCCATGCTGCAGCGCCCGGGGAGCAGTTGGGGGTTCGGTGCCTTGCTCAAGGGCACCTCAGTCGTGGTATTGAGGGTGGAGAGAGCGCTGGACATTCACTCCCCCCACCTACAATCCCTGCCGGCCCGAGACTCGAACCCGCAACCTTTGGATCACGAGTCCGACTCTCTAACCATTAGGCCACGACTTCCCTATTAAAACATAATAACGTAAAAATAAAACATAAAACATAACGACTTCCCCATTTTTCACATTAAAACAAACATTTTGTGCAATGTAAAGGTTCTATGGATGCTTACTGGAACCATCAATGCCAATAAAGAAAGTTTATTTTTATGAGGGTAATGTGAAGAACATTTTAATAACCCACACTTTTAAAAATAAAGGTTCGAAAAAGGAGTTTTCACAAGGATACCGTGGAAGAACCATTTAGGGTTCTCCCAAGAACCTTTGAATAAAATAACTATTTTTTTCTTACTGTCAAGAACACTTTAATCTAAAGAACCTTTTCCACTATAATAGAACCTTTTGTGCAATGGACAGATTCCATGGATGTTTTCATGCAACCATCAATGCCAATAGAGAACCTTTATTTTTAATACGTTTATTTTTAAGAACTGTTTACTGAGAGATTCTTTGTGGAACTCAAAATGGTTCTTAGAATCTATGGCATCACTGTGAAAACCCCTTTTTGGAATCTTTTTACTGTACAATGAAAAATCAATCATTGGACAACAGTAAGACCACTTCGGGAGCAAATCCGATGTGGTTACAGTGACAAATGTGCAACTACGCACACACAATAATGCTCTTGGTTGAACATATGTGCATTGCACAGCAGATGAGCAGGGCCATATATCAGCACCAGGCTATGAGTCGAGAGCCGCTGAGCTCGCTAACACAAACCAACAGACGGCAACACATTAACGTGTCACAATGAAATGATGCATAGTGTCCATACGGACACAAACTAATGACTTAACGTGCGGATGTCTGGATGTTTCCGAGGCATCCGTTTACCTAATTTTGTAAAAAATTCGACCCAGTCGCAACAAGGCAGGGCGAGTGAAAACAACAGTCACACCTCTTCCCAATGAAATCCAACCTGAGATTCTCATACAATAGCCATTGTGCCTTGTGTGCAATACACAAAGCGTTCATTTATTCACAATCACAGCGAGGAGATCTGTTGATACCAATTAAAACTGTAAAAGGATCTGATTCGTATCAGACTGGAGAGCGAATGCCTGCAGGCCGGTGGCATTGACTGGAAAGATGTGTGGAATGATCACATATGCTGTATAATATTACACTAAATATGCAGCAGTCGTGTGAAATTGAGGATTATTGCTGATGCTGAAAGTGAGAATGTTGGAGGATCGACTTGTTTAGCATACTGTTTTTTCATTTGCCTCTGGAAACAGCATGGGCAAGATGCTATGGTGTTTTAGGCAATATGTACATTGGTTTTAAGAGAACATGGGAATGTATTTGCATTGTCGAATGCCTAATATCGCTATTGTATGTTTGAATATAGAAAAATGAATACTGTGCAGGATTTTAGATGTATTTTTGCCGATAATCAAATGCATCAACACTGAAAGCAACCAAAACTGCAAAATAGCAAAGATAAACAATTGGTATAAATATGTAAAATATAGATGCTATATTTTTTTAATAGAAATATACAGTATATATATATATATATATATATATATATATATATATATATATATATATATATATATACACACACACACACACACACACACACACACACACACGCCTACAATATATATAAATGAAAATATAATAGTATAAAAATAATAGTACATAGTTGTAGCAATGCTGATATTATGTTTTACATTTTTTGTGTTTAAATAATTTCATAAATATATACCATACAATGGATTCATGCTGAAACTAGTATTCTTTTTTTATTTAGTTTAATTGATTAATTTTTAATTGTTTAATATTTAATATTTCAAAATGACATACAAGTTGATTTTAGTGCTGTCAAGTATTCAAACGTTTAATCGTGATTAATCGGATCCAAGATAAAAGTTTTTGTTTACAATATATATATATATGTTTATACATTTTGTCAATCATTTAATAATCGTTTGACAGCACTAGTTGATTTATATCAGCAGGTCAGAAACCAGAAACTTAAAGAGTTATCTTTGATGTAACAGTTATTTATTTAAATAAATAAATAATAAAAAAAAGCAAGCATAAAAAAATTGACATACATTACTGTATGTAAGTTTTTTTTTTTATAAGTTATTCTTTTCATTAAGTGGTAACACTTTAGAATACTGTTTCTTACTTACTGCATAACTAATACAGAATTATTGAAGAACTAACAGGTAATGATTCATTAACACTTAACTCACTACTGTTAACTACTAAGGAAGATGTGTTAACTAATCAGTATGTAATACAATTTTATGATTGTGTTAAGTAACAGTTAGCTAAACAATAACTAATGTATTCTGTCACACCTCCTGAAGAACTACTATTAATTATCTACTAGTTAAGGTTCAATAAAACTAATTATGAAGTAACTACTAATGAACAGTCATACACAGTTACATTGAGTTGTGACCCTTTCATATAAATGTTATTAGCAGTAGTAGCAGTATGAAAATGCAATATTAATAAATGCAATACATTTTACAGAGGTTTTGCCTGTATAGTGAATTGTTTTGAGTTTGTTTTGTAAGAAATCAGCATCCGATAGGAACCCCACCACCTCTCCAGTGCCATGCGATAACTTACCTTAGTTTTTATATTTTATATAAAGTACTGTATGTGTGCCTCCTCAGCATATACCATATTACTATTAATTCAATTTCTGTATGTAAGGCAAGGACTGAGGGAGAGTGAAAAAAACCCATTAGTAATTAATAAAGGATTATTAGATAATTCCGCAAGAATTACTTAGAACCTGAAACAGTATTCTAAAGTGAAAATATAGGGAACCCATTAGTAATTAATAAATAATTATCAAATAATTCTGCAGAACTTATTTTGAACCTGAAACAGTAGGCCTATTCTAAAGTGAAAATATAGCGAAACCTTTAGTAATTAATAAGGAATTAATCACTTATACGGGAGCTGGGCTCAGGGAAACTGCCATTAACTAGGCATTAACACAACACAAAAACTACCTAAGACTAAAAAACAAATATGACCCAACAGCTTCATCTCAGTGTTTCAGAAAATAAATAAATTAATTAATTAACAAACCACCATTTTACAGAGTGTACTGTATCTGTAGTAAGTTGGATAGTTATGGCAAGACAGTTGAGTTACGGTTCCTTTCCGAAGCAGATTTCCTACAGAACAAGGAAATTATTTACCATACAGGCAAAAACATAAGGGGTGAGAACCAGAAAGGCTTAAGTGACATTTCACTAACTTTACAGGAGGGCCAAAACAAAAACTTACCATAGGTTGATCTGACTTTGTGCACTGATTTCAATCGTTTATAATAAAAATTTGTATATTCATGGATGACAGTATACTTTTGCCAGTATATATATATATATATATATATATATATATATATATATATATATTAAATATATCCATTTCACCCAAAATGTCACTTACGCCCTTCAGGTTCTCACCCCTCGTTATGTACAATTATAGTAATGAGTCCTTTTGGGTGTGCAGCAAACAAAATGCATATTTCATTTCCATTATAGGCTAATAATAGTAGTAGTGGACTGTAACAAAGTTGGTACTATAGTGTCCTTTTACTCAGGTAATTAAAAAAATTAATAGGTCTACTTATAATTTTACTGGAGTAATATTTTATTGGGTATCTGTACTTTTGCTCAAGTACTTGAATTGTTCAGTAGTAGTTATTTCATAGTTATATTTATTGAACCTTAACTAGTAGATAATTAATAGTAGTTCTTCAGGAGGTGTGACAGAATACATTAGTTATTGTTTAGCTAACTGTTACTTAACACAATCATAAAATTGTATTACATACTGATTAGTTAACACATCTTCTTTAGTAGTTAACAGTAGTGAGTTAAGTGTTAATGAATCATTACCTGTTAGTTCTTCAATAATTCCTTATTAGTTATGCAGTAAGTAAGAAACAGTATTCTAAAGTGTTACCCATTAAGTAAGGATGCATTAAATTGATCAAAAGAAATTTCAATAGAAAAATAAATTATGTCATGCAGCACAACTGTTTTCAAGATTGATAATAATAAGAAATGTTTATTGACCATCAAATCAGTATATTAGAATGATTTCTGAAGGATCATGTGATACTGAAGACTGGAGTAATAATGCTGAAAATTCAGCTTTTCCATCACAGGAATAAATTGCATTTTAAAATATATATTAAAAAAGAAACCAGTTATTTTAAAGGGGTCATATGATGTTGCTAAAAAGAACATTATTTTGTGTATTTGGTGTAATGCAATGTGTTTATGTGGTTTGAGGTTCAAAAAACATTATTTTCCATATACTGTACATTATTGTTGCTCCTCTATGCTCCGCCTTTCTGAAATTTTTACAAAGCTCATCGTTCGGCGAAGCGAGGTGTGCTCTGATTGGTCAGCAATTCAGTGCATTGTGATTGGCCGAATACCTCAAGCGTGAGACGGAAATGTTACACCCCTTACCATGTTGTGATGCCGTGTCCCGGCACGACGAGACTAAAACAATAAAACCCATTATAAACGAGGCATTTGTTGCATTCAGTGAGGACATATTTACTGATTACAATGACTCATATAGTCTTTTTAGACATTGCGCCGCCCCGCGCCGTGTAAACATAATACCATGTCTGCATTTGTGATCGTAGAAATGCAAACATGCACTACTCTACACTGCTCAAAACTCGCGTTTGAATAGTCAGTAGCATATTCTTTAGATATCAAAACATCCTTACAGGCTGTGAGTCAGAAGCACCAGACAGTCCTTGCGATGTTGGAATTGCCCCACTTTATAGTGTTCACAGTCATTCATAGTGTTCACATTGTAGGCTACTCTCCCAGGTTCAGTAAACAGTCTTCCGTAAAATGCGCTGCACACACTCGAATATATGTGTTGTACTCATTTGGAATGCCAAACAAAGTACTTTCACTTCCACAACGAAACACATAGCATCTCCACGACATGGCGGCGGCAACAACAATTTGTGTTCAGCGAGAATGAAAGTAACGCCTTCTTTCATTGCATGTATGTTTGGGCGGTGTTATGCAAATCTTCCCACACCGTGGCGTAGACGTGGGGGTGTGTTTGAATGAGCCGTTTTAGGAGGGCGTGGTCGAGTCTTAACTTTTATAAAGAATATCTCATTGGGTTTGAGACTTTAATCTTTGCAACTTTACAGATCTTATTTATGCACAAACAGCTTGTAACACTCCAAAGACAAAGGAAAACATGAAATAGCATCATATGACCCCTTTAAACTCTAATAAAAAATTCCCAATATTACTGTTTTACTGGTGGTTCTTTGCCTGAAGTAGCTGCAGTGTGGAGCAGACATTATACTGAAAGTCAAAAATCTGACAGACGTCTTTATAGCCATATCTCAGGTTTAAATTTTTTATCAGACGGATATTAAATATGCATACAGTTTCTACACTCATAGTTGTTAAATGCCAACATGTGCCAACGCTACAACGTATCTAGACCCGTAATTGCTTTGACATGTGTGGCCACTCATTCGTAAGACAAAGGCAAACAGTATAATTACGCCTCCGTAAATCTACGTTTACCTTCTGTCTATCAAACACGCAGGTGAAGCATGACCACACATGACAGGAAGAATGATTGAATTTCGAATCTTTCCCATGAACCTCTAGTTGTTGCAGCAACAAGCCTACGCAGGTCACATGGCAACTCCCGAGACGGCAGAGATCTGAAACTAGACAGCGGAGACCGGTGGAGAGCACCGTACTGAACGCCTCACAGAACACAGCCAACAGACTGAATATATTATCATGACAGTGAAGTGTGCGCTGGGCTCGCTTTGGCCTAGTTTTGCCAATGCTTCTAAATGTTCCCCATCTAATTTTTCTTGGTAATGTAAATGTTGGAGAAAACATTGTGCAAACATTATGAGAATGCTACTTTTGAACTAAAATGTTAAAAAAAAACATTCCATGAATTATGGATGAGTATAGTTTTTGTGGTAAACGGATCATAACGTTTTGAGAATGCTTTTAAAGACCAGGTAAATTTGAACAAACGTTCTGTTAACATTACTGGAAGAATGTTTTTTTTCCCTGTGTTAAAGGGATAGCTCATCCAAAAATGAAAATTCTGCCATTAATTACTCACCCTCATGTCATACCAAAGGTAACATAATTGTTGAACCACTGATGTCACATGGACTATTTTAACGATGTTCTTACTACCTTTCTGGGCCTTGAATGTGTTAGTTGCGTTGCTGTCTATGCAGGGTCAGAAAGCTCTCGGATTTCAAAAATATCTTAATTTATGTTCCGAAGATGAACAAAGGTCGTACAGGTTTGGAACGACATGAGGGTGAGTAATTAATGATGGAATTTAAATTTTTCGGTGAACTATCCCTTTAAAGCTGCACTAATGGTAATCTTCAGAACAGCATTCTAACATACTACTACATACTCATGCATCACTTTAATAGAGAATAAGATAATTTTTAAAATAGAAAATAAGAAAACTTTGGCTCATTGTGACTCATTTTGTCAGCACAGTCACATATGTAAAACTGCATTTTCTTCTTATAAGATTTACTGTAACATGTACACTACCATTTAAAAGATTAAGGGGTTGGGATTTAAAAAAAAAAAAAGTAAGTCTTTATCCTGATTTTATCCTCAAACACTTGAATGGTAGTATTTATCTATTCATTATGTATATTGCACATATTATTATGTTTCTTGGAACTTTATTGTACCTCTTCCCCAGACATTGTATGAAGATATTAAATCAAATCATCCTGAATACCTAAAAACATCAACACAATTTAATGCTTTAAAATCATCTTTCTTTAACACCAAAAACTGAATAATGACTTTCATTAATTTTTCTGCATCCAGCGGTTTAATTATGAGTTTTCCATGAAAGACATAATGTCTAAAAGCAGACAGGATGCTATTGTTAACTTGTCCACCCACTAAGTGGGTATAATTATGTGTGGTACTTGGCAGTCGCTAACACTCTTGATGTTTATGAGAACGAAGACAAAACATCTCCATTCATTCATTCATTCATTCATTCATTTAGTTTAGTTTTTTCTTGTTTTTTTTTAAGGTGGGAGAAGCAGGTGTGGAAATATAATACCTTACCAGCAATGCCAGACACACTCTGACTTTATACTGCCAGGCACTAGAAATTCAGCTTTCTTCATAATCAAGGTGTCTAGAGAATATAAAATATGTTCACATACTGAAGAGTGTTCAAAGCTGGGGTAAAAAAAAATGCTAATATGGTTAAATAACATTCTAATTGCTTGAATTCACTGAAAGTCCTAGCTTGTAAACGCCTCAGAGTTGCTACTATAAAAACGTTGTGGGATCATTGTTTTGAAATGTTTTTTCAACGTTTTCTTGTCATGATTATAACATTATTCAAAGGTTACAAAAACATTTCTTGCAACATTGCATTGATTAATTTGGTATTGACAAATATTAGTTTGAGAGTGATAGAAAGTTATTTGAACTGTTATTTGAATGTTTATTTATAATTTTCTAAGAACATTTAAAAAATCCAGTTTTCTTGTTGGGATTATAATATTATTTAAGAGTCACAAAAACGTTTCTTGCAACATTCTACTAACGTTAATTTTACCCAAAAATATAACATTATGTGAATGTTTATTTATAATTTTCTAAGAGCATTAAAATTTCAAGGTTTCTTTTCGTGATTATATAACGTTATTTATAGGTTACATAATCGTTTCTTAAAACATTCTCCTAACAGTTTTCATGCAAAATACTAATATTTTCAAACAAAATATAACGTTATTGTCACGGTGCGGTGTAGGAGAAATGCACAAATATGAAGATCATAACAGTAAACGGTCTTTAATAAACCACATAAGGGTAATCCACATCAGGTAGGCAGCATACACATACACCGGTAACGTTGACAAGACCGGACCAAGAAACACTGAACTGACTACAACTTATATGGGAGAGTAAATGAGGATAATTGACAAGACACACCTGAACATAATGACACAACTAAGGGGAGACAGAACTTGGTCTGCATCCTAATGTGCACACTATCCATCCTAAATTCTATGTGATATTAATACATTTCAATACTATTTAGGGCAGATAGAGTGGATAGTACGCACACTGGGATGCAGGGTAGGTCAAGGAACACGAGGGATGAAATGAAAACAAACACAAAAGTTCATGAATGTGAGAATTATTTGACAGCTAATATTTTAAGAATGTTAAAACGTTGTAATTAGAACAAAAAACTTTCTTAGAATGTTCATCAAATATAAATAAAATCATAAGGACGTTTCAAGAATGTTGATCTCAGAACGTTTTCCCCAACATTATGAGAACATATATCAAATATTAATAATGTTATAAGAATGTTCCATAAACATTACTTTAAGAAAGTTTTGTCCTACACTTTATAGAACTTAAAAAAACATTAGCTGTTAACTGGATATTTACTGTAAAGACATGAAAGTATTTGAATTGGAAATACTGATACTAAAATCGCCAAAGCTGTTGGTGAAGATATGTTCACAGAATGTATTTCAAATACAGAATAAAATCTAGTACTAATAGGATTATAAATTTAGTGAAAAACTAGTATTTTTCAGGCTGATTCATGTAGCTAAAGCACTAGAATATTTTCTAAACTAAGTATAGCAGTACTTCATATAACAAATAAAAACACAAGCCTGATCTAATACTATCTGATCGCTGACATGGCCAACACCTTGTCGAAGGAACATTGTTTGTCTAAAGGTAAGCAAACGTACTCTATCTAACACAACGCCTGCAATATCTCCACAGCTGGAGGTAGAAACTGGCTTTACCTTTGGGAGTCAATCTAATCTTGCTCCCCTTTTCCCCGTCTGTGTTGCTGGGGGAAGGGTGAGGAAAGCCAGTGGATCTGAAATTATGTTAGCTTTAGCTGCACTGGCATCTAGTCCAAAAAAATACTTTGTGTGATTGTAATATATAAGAACAGGGATTTATTGAAAAAAGGAGAAAGAAGCAGGTGCTGACAAACAGACAATGGCACATTCGCAGGAGATGAGGTCACCTTAATCAGAGTTTACCAAGATGTCAGAGCTTGCCCGCTACGATGTCTGATGCTGGGAAAATAATCTGATAATTACGAACCCAGACACGCATGAATGCCAAAGCAGTAACATGAGTGTAGCCGGCGGTATGTGCCAAACTAACAACAGTCGTGATTTTTAAATAAACCTTTTTCTTTGCAATTCATCCAGGAACTGTTTGTGTTGTATTATATGTAGATGTTTACATTTACACTCGCAAAAATGATCAGTTATTGCAATGCACACAAATCTTTTGATCGTTCTACTCGGTATGAAACTATAATAAATTTCCAGCCTCTTGTGAATGAATCATAAAAAAAGTTTGTAATGCAATAACCTGCTCCACATGCTCCAGCTTGCTTCTGCACATGGATTCATAAATATAACTAATAATTATATGTAAAGAATACTGATATTTATATATTAATGATATTGTACTTGTATGTGTGTGTGTGTGTGTCTATTGATTGGGTCATGAAAAGTCAATGATTAATGTCAGAATCGAAATACAATGGATTCATGATGTCAAGTGGAAAGGAAAGTCATTTTATTTATTCATCCATTCATTGTTCTTAATAAATACTAATTGTTATTGTTTATTTATTGTGATATGACAAATTCCATTTACACACATGCAATTTCAATAATATATAAATATCAATAACATTTAAATTTAATTATTTATATATTGTATTATATAAATATGTAATGTATAAAAATAATGTTTTAATATACCGTATAAATATTTACACAATATGATATGAAATTAAAAGGATAATTAGGATAATTAAAAAGAGTTAAAAATAAAGAAATGAATGAATAAATAAAAACAGACAAAAAAAACAACTTTCTTAAATAATATAAAAATAATCTAAAATTCAAAATCAAATAATGTATAATAAAAATTAATTAATAATAAAGTTGTTAAATTCATGTTATGTACTATAAATAAATAACATTCTCTTCCATGGCATCATGAATAATTAATATGCTGATTCTCCATTATAATATAATATAATATAATATAATATACAGAAATTATAAATAAAAAGTTAAAAATTTAAATACATATTAAATTATAAATTATTATATATAACAGAAATAAATGAAATATTCCAAAGTAATATAAAATTATGACTCAAATACTGAATATTAAAAACAGAATGTGAATAATAAATAAATACATACATACATATAATGGAAATTAATAAAATATTACTAAATGAATGAAGGAAATTATGTTCTCTTCCATGGCATCATAAATCTCTTGTATTTAATGTGTATTCTACGTTATAATATAAAATGATGACTCAAATATTGAATATTAAAAACAGAATTTAAATAAATATATAAATACATAAATAAATAAACATGACTTTCCATACCACGTGACATCATGAATCCCTTGTATGTCGATTCTGACATTTATCATTGACTTTTCATGACCCTATCAATTACCAATAGATAAAATTAAATCCTGCTTGCATTTTTGAAACTCACATTACAGAATTAAAATGCGGCGAATCACATACTGTCTTGCTAAATCTGAAGATAATTTGCATAAAAGACAAATTCGGGTCACATACATACACACACCCACCCTCTGGTATTGTTTGACCTTCACTAGAGGTTTGAGGTTGGGGGTGTAAAAGTATCTATTGCAGTCCTTCTTGAATCAGTAATGAGTCCTTCATTACCCAAGCCACAGTTCCCAAGGGACACGTGCGGCAGCAGACCCAACACACACCCGCTTGAGAGCAACAGCAAACCAAACTGCTGCAGAAAGCAAATACACACTAGCTTTTGTAATTCATCCGTGCACATTAACAGCATTAATTGATATATTAAGCTGGAGTGATCTTCTTCACTGAGCTCTTGAGTTGGCAGATTGAGTAATGAGCCTTAACTCCCACTAAACAACAGCCATTCAATAGCGAGGGGGTAGATGTCACTTAATTAATCAAAGGATAGCTGGAGAGATTGGAGGACGGTATGATGGCCAGCACAATCCCAGACCTTCATTTTGGCTTTGACTCTTTTATTGCCGCACGACTCGGCCTTTTAAGCAACGTACAGTACTCTTTTCATAAGGATGGTCCTACTGGAGAAGCCCGGGCTTGTGTTTTGCTCAAGGGTGTGATGGTGACATTTCATGGATCCTCGTGGCAAGGATCAAGCCTACAACCTTTCGGTCATAATTCTAAGATTTCAAACCTACACCTGTGATCTGGCATTGGCAAATTATTAATATGATCTATGCATTAGAATATTACACACACAATGCTATATTACTGTAAATGGATTAGAAATTCTAAATAAAGTCAATGCCTTGTGGGTGGCAACGGTTCTATTCCCAATCCTGTTCCTCCCTCTCCTCTCCTATCACTACTTGTCTCTGTTTCAAATGTCCTAATTAATGCACAATCCTAAAAATCTGAACAAAAAGAGAAATAATGACATATAGTTACTGTTTATATATTAAAAAATACTTCCAAAATATAAAAATATATATTAAACATATTAAATAATTAATATCATTATTACATATTAAATAAAAATATTGTGTATATTCATGTATACTGTATATGTAAACATTAATTTTTCATATAAAAATTCAAAAATAAGTAATGTGACACACAGACACAAACAAACGTATGTATTTATATATATATATATATATAATGGATATATATATATATATATATATATATATATATATATATATATATATATATATATATATATATATATATATATATAAAAATACATACGTTTGTTTGTGTCTGTGTGTCACATTACTTATTTTTTATATATATATGTTTTATACGTATATATTTTTATACGTATATATATATGATAGACAGACAGACAGACAGACAGATAGACAGACAGACAGACAGACAGACAGACAGACAGACAGACAGACAGACAGATAGATAGATAGATAGATAGATAGATAGATAGATAGATAGATAGATAGATAGATAGATAGATAGATAGATAGATAGATAGATAGATAGATAGACAGACAGATAGATCGATCTGTTGTTTCGGGCCTTTGTTTTCTATGCTTTGGCTATCAGGTAGTCCAAACTGTAAGCACACACACTGCAGATGTGGTGACTCAAACAGTAAACACTCACACAAACACACACACACACACACACACACACACACTGGTGTAACAAGATTTCATTTCATTTGGCTGGAGGTTACAGCCTCAGCAAGTGCTTATCAGACTCCGGTTCCATAAACAACTGAATAGAGTTACATTTTAAATACCACATCCCCCCTCACACACTGCAGAGTCAGAGGTCTACTGACGGACGAAAAAGGACAAAACTGGGACAAAAGACGAAGAAATCAACAAGAAAACAGCTAAACTTGAAGCCACTGCCCACTACCATAGGTGTGTCCTATAGCTTGACTCGCTGTACTCCATCTAAAACCATTTTAAACATAATTAGCAATTTTTATAAATATTATGTATTAAAATAAAATATAATAATAAAAAAATTAATTAGGCTTATGGGAAGTCGTGGCCTAATGGTTAGAGAGTCGGACTCGTAATCCAAAGGTTGCGGGTTCGAGTCTCGGGCCGGCAGGAATTGTAGGTGGGGGGAGTGAATGTACAGCGCTCTCTCCACCCTCAATACCACGACTGAGGTGCCCTTGAGCAAGGCACCAAACCCCCAACTGCTCCCCGGGCGCCGCAGCATAAATGGCTGCCCACTGCTCCGGGTGTGTGTTCACTGCTGTGTGTGTGTTCACTGCTGTGTGTGTGTTCACTGCTGTGTGTGTGCACTTTGGATGCGTTAAATGCAGAGCACGAATTCCGAGAATGGGTCACCATACTTGGCTGAATGTCACTTCGCTTATGTTAAAATACTATATATATATATATATATATATATATATATATATATATATGAATAATGATATATACATTTAAAATGTATGCATAAAGAATAAAAGTCTGAAATCTAAATTGTATATATGTTATAATCAAAAATCTTTATTATTAAAATTATTAATAACACAAATAATAAAATAGTAGAATTCATGTCAGACACTACAAAAAAAATCCGCCACTTATAAAAAACATGCAATTAAAATATAATAGTGAAATTATATATTATATATAATACATTATATATGAATGACAATTTCTAGATTTTAAAAAAAGTATTATGCATAATGGATAAAATACACAATTGATATTAAATCTAATTATAAATCTAATTTTAAAATTATACATCAATTATTATAATAAATAATCAATAATAGAAAATACAATTTCAAAATATATAATGCTTTAAATGGTTTTAGATCTCTCTCCGTCTCTCTCTCTTTTACAATTATTATGCATGCGGCCTTAATGATCTCATATACAGTAAATTAAAGTCCACATTAAATATTTGTTTAAAACTACATTTCTGACATCACATGACCACTAAACAGGTCAATAAAAATTTTGAAAACATTTATGTGACCAGTTACAAAAATTTTTACCATTTTCTTTTGCATATTCATATCCTTCTTCATCTTAAAAAAATAAAAATTAATTATTATTATACATTTTTAAGTTATTTTACATTATGCATCAGTGCATGCTTCTGACATAAGGTCATGAGGTTTGAGTCTGGCCTGCAACATTCTCCTGAGCCCCAAATATAAACAAAACTAAAGTTTGCCTCAAATTTTCAACAACATGGATTCAAATTAAAAGCACACCTCGACTCCAAATAAAATACTTTGGAGCATAACGAGGGACATGTTTCAAGAAAACAGGCCTTGAGTTTAAACACGACAGTTTCCATCCTCACCAAACTCTATTAGCATTATTGGGGGAAGTCGTGGCCTAATGGTTAGAGAGTCGGACTCGTAATCGAAAGGTTGCAGGTTCGAGTCTCGGGCCGGCAGGAATTGTAGGTGGGGGGAGGGAATGTCCAGCGCTCTCTCCACCCTCAATACCACGACTGAGGTGCCCTGTGTTCACGGTGTGTGTGTGTGCATTTGTTCACTACTCACTGCTGTGTGTGTGCACTTGGATGGGTTAAACGCAGAGCACCAATTTCGAGTATGGGTCACCATACTTGACAATACGTCACGACTTTACTTTTTTTTTTTACTTTACTTTGACGCAGACAGCGACTGCAAACGTCTCAGATCTGAATCTCTGGGGTTCTGCAGGAAACGATCAATGAGGAATTTTATGGATCTCACAAGATCATTCCCATGCCACGTTCGGAAACATAGCCCAAAACAGACCTCGGCTTTGGTCTTCATCCATCCGAGACTGAGGTGAAACTGCAGCAATGCTTTGTGTGTCGCAGTCACGGTCAATTACGTCGAGGTCCGCTTGATGAAAACAAACAATGCGAACTGCACGTCTTGTGTCGGTGTGCTTATCTCAGCATCATTGGACAGAGACATGGAGCATGAAGAGAAAGATGACAGAGAGCTATGATACCTAGCGCTCTGGTCTCCGTTAATGAACCGTTTCCTGCCAAATGAATAATTGATTGATTGTGACCAGCTCTGTGGTCGCTGTAGGGGAAACTATACCTCCGTGACCCCGGATGAGACGCGCTGTCATTCAGCAATCCAGTTTTTCATCAACTCAAGGGATTTGAGAGATTTATAACGGCAGAGGCAGCAATTCATTTTGGTGGGCATTTGGCATTGGGAAAAGAAAAACAGATTCAAAATTGTAAAGAGGTAACCATAACTTTTGTCAATTTGTTATCATCTGTAATTCATCCTCAGCAGCTCTTGTCAGCACGGGTGATGGGGGAAAGACAATTGATGTACGAAGGATGAAATGGAAAGACGCTCAAGGGAATTGGTGTTGGATCAGAATCATTCTTTGTTTGGTGTTTGTTCAACTCTTCAAATACACTTATTTCGCAAGGGCTGATTTTTATTTACAAAAAATGTGGATTTACTTAAATTAGACTTTATGGTTTTACAATGTTAAACTATGAAAAAACAATCAGAAAAATATACTGTATTGCACTTTTAAACTATATGGTAAAGCAAGATAGAGTTTCCCAAATTGGGGTTTGCAAATTCCTGAGGTTCGTGAGGAGTTTTGGAGTTTATGAAATGCTAATAATTAATTAAATTATAATAAAAAAAACAACAACAATCATATAAAATATATAAATAAATTTTAAAATAAAAAACTTTCAAAATAAAACATTTACTAAAATTTTAAAATTTTTAAAACATAAAATAAATAAAAACTGAAAAGTGGATCCTGTTGCAAAATACAAAATACCAAAAAAAATGTATGTAAAAGCCTTTATTCTAAGACAAGGCTACAGATTAAAAAGTCACCAATGCAAAATTAAAGAACTTCATAAAAATTGAATAACACAAATGTAAAATACATATGTTGTTTCTATTTTAAAAGTATGCATTTTAATTTTACATTTTTATAATTGAATTCTTAGTGTTTTTTTTTGGTTGTTTCTATTTTAAATACAACATTTATTTAAAAAAATAAATGATTTAAAATGCATATTAAAAACAAACAAAAAAACACTAAACGCTAAATTATATGAAAAAGTCAAATTAAAATAAAAAACAAAAAATGCACAATACAAATATCATAAAAACGGTAAATTAAAGTAAATGTATCAATTGAATAAAATCAACCAAAATACAACACCCACTAAAAATGTGAAAAAAAAAAAACTAACTAAGATGAATGATATATTTATTGCAGATCAATTTTATTTGGGTGCCATTTCCAATTAAGCTGTACTTTTTTCAAATAATGCTAATAAAAGTGTGAAAATGTTTATTTATTTGTGTATATTTCATTAAACATGGTTAGAGTTAATGGTTAGAGAGTCGGACTCGTAATCGAAAGGTTGCAGGTTCGAGTCCCCGGCCGGCAGGGATTGTAGTTGGGGGAGTGAATGTACAGCGCTCTCTCCACCCTCAATACCACGACTGAGGTGCCCTTGAGCAAGGCACCGAACCCCCAACTGCTCCCCGGGCGCTGCAGCATGGCTGCCCACTGCTCCGGGTGTGTGTTCACGGTGTGTGTGTGTGTGTGTGTGTGTGCATTTGTTCACTACTCACTGCTGTGTGTGTGCACGTTGGATGGGTTAAACGCAGAGCACCAATTTCGAGTATGGGTCACCATACTTGACAATACGTCACAACTTTTTTTTTTTTTTTTTTTTATATATGCCACCACACACACACACATTTAATCAATGGCTGGTAATGATTTTACAGAATAATGTCACAAAAATACAGCCTCAGCCAACTGAATCAGCACAAAGCTAGAAATTTTAAAGCAGCGATACTATTTGGAAATGTATCCGAGAGCAATGGACAAAGATGCATGACCTTATAGAAGCAGTGGTGAGGCAACAGACTAAAAGAACAGGGGGCGCTCCTTGAAAAATGGTGCAATAATTCTCTACACACAATTCTTTTAATCTATTATAAGGTGAAATCCATTATTTAGTCCAGTCCCTGAGTGCATCCAGCATGCTAGTGGAGCAGAGCACAGATCTACGAAGAATACCAAAGTAGATCTATCTTAAGCTTTCTTACTTGTTATAAAGCATGCTTTCAATGATAAAATGTAATATAAAATGATACAAATAATATAGTATACTATAGAAAACAACCTCTATGTTTTACTTTGTGAGGAAGTAACACTGGTAGTTCTTACCACACTGGTAAATTGTTTGTTTGTTTGTTTGTTTGTTTGTTAACATACATCTCATTCAGTTTTGTTTTTGATTTATGCTTAAAAGAGGTTTTTGTTTTTTTTTCTTTTCATACACCTCATTCCGTTTAGCTTTGATTTATGTTTACCATACTGGGAAATTGTTATTGTTTGTTTATTTTTAAGATGAACCACATTAAATTTTGCTTTAAAATAATTAAAAACAAGAAAAAATGGGGGCATTTACACATTGGGGAATTGTTATTTACCATGAATCTTATGCAAATTAGTTTTGACTGATGCCTAAAACAAGAAAAAAAACAACTTAATATTTCATACCACACTGGGAAATTGTTTTTGTTTGATTGATTGTTTGCTTGTTATTAACACATACATCATTCAATTTCCCTTTGATTTATGCTTAAAACCAGAAAAAAACCTTTATATTCTTACCTTATTATTATTTTTTTTTACCATAAACCTCATTTAAATTTTGCTTTGATTTACACTTAAAACAAATGACATTCGCAAATTAATTAATACTATCCTTTGAGAATCATTATTATTAAAGTTACTGCAAGTTACATTTACTGATTCAAATAAGGAATTGGATATGTGGGCACACAAGAGCTGGAGCAGACCATCTGAAAGCTCCGAATGGCCGTGTTGTGATCAGCAGAGTAAATAACGAGAAGCGACTGACCTCCTAAAACAAACACGAGACAGTAAATGGCAGTGGGTTTCTAAGCAACATGGGACTGACGTCTCTCCTGGGAGCTCTGGATCAAGTAAACACAGGGAGACAGTTGTCTTTGAGCCGCGATGCAGGGGACGAATGAACTCACCTGTCTCATCTTCACTGCGGCCAGATCCTTGACAGCCGTCTTCATCATCGCACTCGCTGCTGCCTTCTGCTGCGTCGCCGCTGCTGATCTCGACGTCCTCACGACCATCTGTTCTCAAACTCATCTCTCCCCACATCTCCTGTACAGCAGACACAGATTCTTATGAGATTCCATAACAACAAGTTTAATTATAGATAGCCTGAATAAGAATACAATTAAATTAATACATTTAATAATTAATATATTATTTTAAAAAACTATAAAAAATTATAATATTGTAAATATAAATATTTATAGTACATTTAATAAAACTATATCTGTCCATCCCTTTCTTTCTTTCTTTCTTTCTTTCTTTCTTTCTTTCTTTCTTTCTTTCTTTCTTTCTTTCTTTCTTTCATTTATCATCCATCTGTCCGACTTTCTCTCTTTCTTTCTTTCTTTCTTTCTTTCTTTCTTTCTTTCTTTCTTTCTTTCTTTCTTTCTTTTTTCTTTCTATCAACTATTGTCCATTCATCCGTCTTTCTTTCTTTCTTTCTTTCTTTCTTTCTTTCTTTCTTTCTTTCTTTCTTTCTTTCTTTCTTTCTTTCTTTCTATCATCCATCCATCCATCCATCCATCCATCTATGTCTGTCTTTCTCTTTCTTTCATATTTTCTTTCTTTCTTACTTTCTTTCATCTATCCATCCATGCATCCATCCGTCTTTCTTTCTTTCTTTCTTTCTTTCTTTCTTTCTTTCTTTCTTTCTTTCTTTCTTTCTTTCTTTCTTTCAACTATCTATCCATTTATCCGTCTGTCCGTCCTACTTTCTCTCTTTCTTTCCATCCATCCATCCGTCCTTTCTTTCATCTATGTCTCTTTCTCTTTCTTTCATATTTTCTTTCTTTCTTACTTTCTTTCATCTATCCATCCATGCTTCCATCCATCTTTCTTTCTTTCTTTCTTTCTTTCTTTCTTTCTTTCTTTCTTTCTTTCTTTCTTTCTTTCTTTCTTTCTTTCAACTATCTATCCATTTATCCGTCTGTCCGTCCTACTTTCTCTCTTTCTTTCCATCCATCCATCCATCCATCCGTCCATCCGTCCGTCTGTCCATCCTTCATTCTTTCTTTCTATGATATATCTATCTATCCATCGTCCATCTTTCTTTCTTTGCATCCATCCATCCATCCATCCATCCATCCATCCATCCATCCATCCATCCATCCATCCATCCATCCATCCATCCATCCATCCATCCATCTGTCTGTCAATAGATAGTCCTTCTTTCTCTTTCTTTCTTTCTTTCTTTCTTTCTTTCTTTCTTTCTTTCTTTCTTTCTTTCTTTCTTTCTTTCTTTCTTTGTCTTTCTTTCTATCTGTCCATCCATCTATATATCTGTCTATCTGTCCGTCCGTCCGTCCGTCCGTCCGTCTATCTATCTATCTATCTATCTATCTGTCTGTATCTATCTGTCTGTCTTATAATAGTCGCTAACTGCTAGTTTTATGTAATGCTTATAATTACAATAATCAGAAGTTATTATAAAGCATTAAAGGATTAGTTCACTTTTAAAAAAAACTTTTGCTGATAATTTACTCACCCCCATGTCATCCAAGATGTCCATGTCTTTCTTTCTTCAGTCGAAAAGAAATTAAGGTTTTTGATGAAAACATTTCTCCATATAATGGACTTCATTGGGACCCAAAAGGTTCAAGGTCCAAATGACAGTTTCAGTGCAGCTTCAAAGGGCTTTAAATGGTGATGCGCGTTCGTGACATCACGTAATACGCAATTACATGGAAAAGGCCACGGTTGACTTAGGCGGAAGTACCGAGTCAGTGTTTACAAATGTGCGGAAGGAGGACCATATACACATATTCAAATGTCTTTGTGTCAGTTTATCGTTTAAAATGCCCATTTTGTGTGCGTATCCTGGGTGTTGACTTAGGTACTTCCGCCTAAGTCAACCGTGACCTTTTCCACGTAATTGCGTATTACGTGACGTCACGAACGTGCATCACAGAACAGAGCAAGGCGAGCATTTGTGCTTATAAAACTTAAACTTTTTTATTTATTTTTGAAATGACCGATCGTTTCGCTAGATAACACCCTTATTCATCGTCTGGTATCGTTTAAAGCCCTTTGAAGCTGCACTGAAACTGTCATTTGGACCTTGAACCGTTTGGGTCCCAATGAAGTCCATTATATGGAGAAATGTTTTCATCAAAAACCTTAATTTCTTTTCGACTGAAGAAAGAAAGACATGGACATCTTGGATGACATGGGGGTGAGTAAATTATCAGCAAAAGTTTTTTTAAAAGTGAACTAATCCTTTAACACTACACTATTCTATATCGGTTTTTTTTTATCTATGATACAATTTACAGTTGCTGCAGCAAAACAACTACAACTTGTTCTCAAATTCACAAGCTGTAATGGTGGAATTTTACTGAAACGACTCCCTCTGAAGCGAGTAAGTGAGTGGAGATCTCCCATCACGTCCAAATAGCCCCATGTGTTCCAATAAAGGCTTCCAGGCAAGAAGTCAAGGCAGCAGCATTCCAGCGCTCTAAACATGGGTCCACTCAAGTGCAAATTCCATTTTCACAGCGAGAGAATATTAAACAAGTGCAGTTGAGGGCCATTTCGGAACGGTTTAGAAAAACAGCTCAGGGAATCGCAGAAGTGCATATTTCATAACATCTTAAGTGAGTTCATTTCTGGCTCCCCTATTGTTTCTGATTTCATATTCTGTCTCACTCTCTTTCTTTCTTTTCTCTTTTTAAACACAGAGAAGTGCAAAACAACTTCATGGAAGTTGTGGCACACTCACAGCCAATCAGAACATAACTAATGATTAATATTTCGTGGAGCAAGCTTTTGGACCAATGAGATTTCACTGTGGGTGTGGCAACCAAATGTGATGAGACAAAAACAGAAACTAAATGACAAAAAAAAAATTCTTGCTGATACGCAAACTATTTTAATTGTATTGATGATAATTATCTACTACTTTGTATTGAGAAATTAAAAACTACAACACTAGAAATTTAAATAAATCATAACATGCACTGTAACAATGTACAACAAAAAAATAAGTCAAGGTACTAAATTTATGTAATTATTTAATTTGATTTAAAACGCCTTTAACATTTCTCACATTATCACACTTTATTCGCTATAGTTTAGAAAATAGTAATAAAATAGTACAAGAAATGAGAGTTAAACTGTGTCAGAACAAATTAATCTTGATAATGTCAGAGAACTTTGATAGAAAGGTATGAAAATAATTAGTTTGAGTAGCTGTCAGCTGTTAAATTTAAGTACATAATTAGGTAATAGCACTTTAGGTCAATCAATTACCAAGCAATGCTTAATTTTGTTCAGTCTGTGGTGTAAAAAGGTTGCATTAGCAATAAAAGAAAACACTTAAACAAAACATTTTCAAAACATTTTTTAAACAAAGTTTACTTTATTTTGTTTTATATATATGATAATGATGTATTGTGCAAAAAAACAAAACAAAACAAAACAAAACAAAAACAAAAACAGATATAGGCCTACATGTAAGAAAAAGCTGAACAATGAAGAATATTGCTAGATTTCATTGAAGCACTCTTTGAATTAAATTCCTTTATATTCTGTTTCTCCCTGACGAAGGAAAGCAGCGCAATTAAATTGCACAGTGACTTTGTGGAAAACGTCCCCCAGGGGACTGTTAATTAACTGCCGTATAATGAATTATGCCAAGCGTCAGACGAACACCATGGCAACAACAGACAGAACAGAGTGTCCTTTTCCAGCGCGCCCACCCCCTTCTATTTAGATAAAATAGCGACATACTTATTAGTGCTTTCTTTTTTCCCCTGCCTGGTTCATTATTCAATTTAGCTGCACATTCAATTTTTAATTGTTTTGTTTGTGATAAGAGAAGAAATAATTAAAGAAAGACCTCTCCAAGAAAGTCCTCCACACTGAGTCGTGAGCCAATATTGTCGGCGTTAAACTGACATGGTTCTATTAAAATACCTCAGGAATTTTCAGTGACGTCTCTGTCTTCATTTCACTTTAATTTTCCTACATAAAGAAGTTAAAATGGACAAAAAATGCATTTGAAACCTATTTTACGGAGTTTATTCCTCTGGTATTGATTGGATTGTGAAAAGTGGGCGTTCCTTCTATTTTCTCCACCCCCTTTCCTAAGCCCCACCCCTAAAAGCCCTCTCAGCAAATTATTGACAGGCACAAAGTGTTTCTGGCTAAACCAAACCTGTTTTAGGATTCTAGAAAATTAAACAGAATAAAAAGTGACATTTCCCAAAGTTGATCTCATGATTTCTTATAAAATTTAATTTCTCTACACTCCAGACAACATCCACTTCTTGTGCAATCAACTGCAGTGCAGAATAGGGCACATACTAAAATCTTTAAGCGATAGATCAAACGTGGCATCTGAAACAGCATGTACCTTAATATTCAGAGCTCTCCACGGTCTGTCTTCATTACATCTCCAAAAAGATAGCTTTTCTGCAGCAGGATTTTCAGAGTCATTTTGGAAACAAATTCCCTTATATCCGTGGCAGTTTTAAAACCCCATTCATGCAAACAGATCGATAGGACGTGTTGGGGGTCTTTGTTGCCAAACCGCGTCTCCTTGACAACAGGCACATCAATTGGACTGAGATACACCTCTAATGGTCAAAGGAAAGCGATACCAAGGCACGTTTGGCAGGGGGCAGAAAAAGAGACCAATAATTTATACACATACATGACACATCCAAACAATATTACAAAGAAATCACAGCTGCTGCCTCTTAAAATGAAAATGAAAATCATACTATCATTCAGTGTTATTTTAGTATTATTTACATACAATAGTATAGTATTTATCTATTTTTTAAATAAAGCTTTTATTTTTATATTTTCCATTTCGGTCACACTTTATTTTAAGGTTCAATTCTTGCTATTAACAAACCATTAACTACAACTTTTGCCTCAATGAACTTCTAATTTTCTGCTTATTAATAGTTAATTAATAAACAGCCAATGTCTTAATAATATGCACGCTAATAAGTAACTAGTTAATAGTGAGAATTGGTCGCTATACTAAAGTGTTACCTCGGTTTAATTTAAATTTTTTTTATTTTAGTAATTCTGATATGTGCGTTAGTCATTTTTATTAAATTTTGTTTAGTTTTTTCTTATTTAGCTTTATTTTATATTTCAATTTTAGTAATTTTTTTGAAAAAAGTACATTTAGGATTTTCATTTTTTTCTGTAATATTTATTTGTTCTACATTTTAGCTTTACTTTAATTAAACAATTTTTATTGTGTTTAGTTTTATTTAAAATCAATGCTATTATTTACTCACCCTTATGTCGTTTCTAATCTACGTATATCAGGGGTGCAAACTCGTCAGCGGTGAAAAAGGTGACAAACTAAACTAAACTTTTTAGATATTTGGACTAGAAACAAGACAAAAACTCTAGGAAAGCATTTTTTTGCAGTGCACCATTCAAGGATAAACACCTTTATATGACTAAAAGAAGTTTGAGCGACAACTACAGTCTACAATCAAAAAGGATTGTTGTTAAGATGTTACATGAACTTAGTCAGGGCAAATAAACCACTGTAAATCTTCATTTCAGCACTCAAATTTTTGAAGCAGCTGACTAAACGCGAGGTGTTTCTCCGTCTTGAAACAGGCTGTTACAGGCTGACACCTAGCGCTGCCTCCACTTGAGCAGAGTGATGCTAATATTACTGTTCATTAAACTATGCTTTAATTGAACAGTTCTCAAATCGACTTCTAATGTAGCGATTATTTAACTTACAATCTTCATATGGATCGCAACAGCAGCCTCATGCAAAACAAAACAAAAACAGCAGCCTCACGCAAAAAAAAACAAAACAGCCTCACGCGGTAATCACCATTTAAACTGGAACACCATAATTTACAGCAGATACAAATGCATTCCATCCTGCTCTACAGCAAACGTAATTTAGCTAGCTACAAACAGGCTAATCTAACCACCACAATTACTTAATAAAATAAATTGCCTATCGTTAGCTTGTTCCTTCACGTTTTACGCAGCCTCTGGAAATATGGACAGTTGTCTGCAACGTCTAAAAGTTAGGCTTCAGGAGTGAGATTGGTTGCATGAGGGAAAGAACATTAAGGTAAGCCAATCAGAGGCAGAGTAGGGCAGGTCCATTCCTTTGCCAACAGGGGAAAGAAATGCTACAGGTGACGTGACACAGGTGACTCGCAGATACAACGACGACGACCCTGAACCCCCCCCCCCATTTTTATTATTTTTTTTCCAGATCTACACGATTCACGTGAATGAACTATTACAAGGTGAAAACGGCGAATTTCGCCCAAAGGTGACAAGTTTGCACCCCTGGTATATGCCATTTAACACACAAAAGTTAACATATGTGAATAAAGGCTTTTTACTTTTCCACAATATTTTCGAGTGCCTTGGATTGATGAGGCTTTTTTATAGCATTTTTGAGTATGTTAGGCAAGAGTCAGATCAAACATACGAATCGCTCATTTACATATCAAACTAACTATTGTACATAAATAAAAAAAAATAAAAAACCCAAACGTATAAACAAAAGTATAAATATTTACTCACTCTTGCATTGTTCAAAATTTGTATGCTGTTTATTTTTAATTGGATTTTTAATATTTTAATATTTTAAATTAAAATTCTTAAGGTTTTATGGAATTCTTTTCTGAAATTTAAGTTTTATTTACAGATGCTAACATTTCGCATTTCTTCTAAGATCATAACAAACGGCACCTTTTACAGTACGTGTCGTTTAACGTTCGACGACATTGACGCCAAAACGCCATTGATTTCAATGTTGGTTTCGTAAGCAAATGCAACAAGCTAGGTCAAAATAAGCACAATGGAGAAGAGCTACAGTGAAAGGGAAAATTTAAGTGAATTTCCTTGCAAAATGTCTCATGTGATTTCAGAAGGTTTAAAATATAGCATACAAGACATGTCGACTACTATTATAGTGCTTTCGTAGCGGTTATTAGGCTATTTTGGCACTTGACATATTGAAAAAGATTCTTCGAAAATCTACATGTGAACTATCCTGGGGTGCGTTTCTCAAAAGCAACTATGTTTGCAAGTTCCGTCGTTACCAAAGTTCAATGGAACTTACCACCATAGTTAGCTAACGATGCTTTTGGGAAACGCACCCCAGAACAATTACTGAACAACATGGACTTGGATGTCTTCAGATTGAATTGAAATATGATGCACACATCCACTTGCATGTGTTATATGTGTTAGTGTTGGTGTGTTGATGTATGTTTACATTAGACAGCAGGTTATGAAAGCATTCATACTCATTAGCATCCCTCCCTGACACTTTTCCGCTTATAAAGCTGCGTAAGTCAAGCCTGGGGTTTTCTTCATTTGCCATTTTCGCGGGGAGGCCACATAAATTACTTAGCTTTATGCAAAAGAGTATTACATCATTCTGTCCGCTCAAAGCAAAAGGATGCACAGAAGATTCAGAGAAAAAAATAATGACGACCTTTGATGTAAACTCAACCATGAGACGCATAAATCTTCCCTGTAGCGCAAGATGACTCACTCTTGGGACATGGCATTGCAATATTAATTTCTCAATAAGGCTTAATCAGAGTCGGACTGGGACTAAGGCTTTGGTTTTTACTTGAAAAGCGCTGGAGGTCATCAGATTGAAGACCTGTCACACTTTCTGTACTATTCAGTGTGTAACACATGTCCTAGCTTTGCAAGATACTTTATATGGGCCACATATAAAAGACTGCTGAAAAGGACCCGTAATTGGTAACAACATGACGTACAGTACACTGCAAAAATCCTTTTCTTAATGAGTATGTTTGTATAATCTTCCAGATAAAATATGTAGAGATCCTTAAAACAAGATTAATTTACTTGAGAGGCAATGCTGTATAAACTATTAGGATTTGTTTTCTTAAAATTAATCTTTAATACAAGTGTGTTTTGTCTTACTTCACTGGCAGATTCTTTTTCTTTTTTTAGAAAGAAAAAATACACAATTGAAGACACAATCTATGAAGTCTTTCAATCTTATGCAGTGTTTCTTTTAAAATAAATGTATCTCAAGATTTTGAGATGTTTTTACTTGAAAAAATGGCTTAAAACAAACAAAGACAAAAGAAAAAAATGGCTTAAAAATAAAAACTTAAGTAATTGTTTGCAGTGTACTTAAGGGGGTGATATAGTTCAAAAGTCTTTGCATGAAACTGGATTCAGGGAAGTTGCTAAAAACATTAGCATTTTAGCTAACTGACTTAGCAAGATTCTCCAGCATGACAACAATTAGCCTAAAAAACGAAACAGAAAACAGTTTATGCTTATACCCGCTATAGGTATTACTGTATGTGGAAATTGCATTATGAACAAACACAACTAGTGCACAATCAAGCTTAAAAGCGTCTGCATTCACATACTGAATTCAAAACAGCATGCTAGTATAATAAATTTACTGCCATATAGGCCTTATGTAGCTCCGCCCATTTTCAGCACAGCACTCTTTGTCTTCGGACTTCTGTTTGCGTTTCCACAGTGTGAAAGTAAGGTCGTACGAAGTTCTGAATGAACCGCTCGTTTCAAAAAATCTTACCGGTCTACTGACATTTGTTATAAAATTCACTTCAAACATTACAATGCTCATGATAACTTTTGTTAACTCTACAACAAATAAATCCACTTCACCAGCTCATTACTCTTCAACAGCAGCTATAGAAATATATAGAGCTAGCACAAAAAACGGACATTCAAAGACAAAATTCTAAAGATGGCTGCGAACTTGTTTCTCTGATGCATACGGATGCATTTTCCAACCCATCCCCGCTTGCAAGAGTATCAAGGCTATTAGTTGTACACCAATGCAGGTTTTTACGCAGAATAGGTTAATTAAATACCAGTCAGCCACTAAAAACTCCCACAAGTCATTGTGAGAGCAAAAAACCTCACAAGACCTCACCAAGGTCTTGAAGACCTAAGGGAATAATTATATAATTTCACAAGCAGTTCAAAGTGACCTTCTCCTCAACCCCTGACACAAATCTACTGTACTTTCCCAGCTTTCTTGCCTGCCAGTGACGTAAGTCCTCACAGCAAAGCAATGCGGCCAGGGGTGGGTTGGGTTTGGACATAATATGGAACCAAAACATCTGGTTTTAATGGAGCAATGAAAGACGTTACAAAATGGCTTCCAGAGGGCCAACTGAGCTGCCCTCTGTACCCTCCCAAACGCAGCTGCAGTAGCAACAGACTTTGTCATCATGCCAAGAAGGTCTTCAACACTCCCGCTGAGGATGTTTGGTCTGATCTTGCTGCAGACTGATCACAGAGCAATCCCTGGACTAATGACACCGTCTCACCACTCTTGACATGTGCGCTGGCGTTGAGTTGAACTATTTTTGTTTGGTGGGCAAGCTGAAACTAGGGCTTCTGGCGGTTCTTAATGTCTTCTTTTTGGCTCACAAAGCAAACATTTAGGGAAAGTTTTATAAAAAGAAACGCACATGAGCCATAGCTGTATGTTTTACTGTTTGTCAGGTTGGTCAATATGACTCTGGTAAGATCTTGGTTAAAAGATGAAACAGACCATTAATGGTCTTTGACTTCAGGATATATATACGGTACACCTTAGTAAACAAGTCAGAACTGACAGCACTGACTTATCAATTGTGTTTTAACATCCTCACTGACAAGCAAATTACCACAAAAACCCAAACAACCCTTCATTGGTTCCTCGGTAGATGGTCGTTCTAGAAGCGTTGTAATAAGTTGCACTGCAGAACTGTCACCAAAAATCTTATTCTCATTCATCATTCATTGTAAAGCTTGTCACTAAAGATGGGGGTACATCAGGGGCGTTTCCATGGAGGAGGCGAGGGAGGCAGTGTCTCCTCAAAATATTGGATGAGAAAAACAATTGTAGTACAAAAATAAAACAATGCAAATATTACAAATATAACATTAAAAAGTGTATAATTCACTCGTTTTCTAAAGAAACACTGTCCAACAGTGACACCAGCAGGTAAAGTTACAGCAAGAGTCCACGCCTCTCTCGCCTCCCCTGAGCTCATTGAGTTTTAAAGGGATAGTTCACCCAAAAATAAAAATTCTGTCATTAATTACTCACCCTCATGTTGTTCCAAACTAGTAAGACCTCCGTTCTTCATCGGAACACAAATTAAGATATTTCTGATGGAATCTGAGAGCTCTCAGACCCTCCATAGACAACAAGGGTCCTTACAATATCAAGGTCCAGAAACGGTAAAATAATCCATGTGACATCAGGGGTTCAACCGTAATTTTACGAAGCTACGAGAATACTTTTTGTGCGCAAAAGAAAAAAAAAAACGACTTTATTCAAATTCGTCTTCTCCACGTCACCCTAGCGCCATTTTGGAGAATATCCACTGAACGCAAACAGCGTTATACACGCAAACACAGATACGTTGTTTTCGCTCAAATCAAAGTGTACGTACAATGAAGAAAACATATCTGTGTGGTGCAGCTGACACAGAAGAGCATACGCTGTTTGCATTCAGTGGATATTCTCCAAAATGGCACTAGGGTGACGTGGAGAAGACGAATTTGAATAAAGTCGTTATTTTTTTTTCTTTTGCGCACAAAAAGTATTCTCGTAGCTTCGTAAAATTACGGTTTTGAAAGCTCTCAAATACCATCAGAAATATTTTAATTTGTGTCCAAAGATGAACGGAGGTCTTTCGAGTTTGGAACAACATGAGGGTGAATAATTAATGACAGAATTTTCATTTTTGGGTGAACTAACCCTTTAAGACCTCCTAAAGTGTAAGGTGGGTTTACTGGGGGGTAATTGAGAATGAATGGGCGAAAGTCTCATGAGTGATATAGCAATATGATTATGTTCAGTCGTAATTGGTTCATGTGATACATCCCGCCTCTTGTATTTGTGCGCATTCCGAGTTCGCGAATCAGTCTGAATGAACAATATAATGGCATTAATGGGAAGACTAATTTAAAAAAGTCATTTAAAACAACTCACACACTTAGATATAACCACTTTATGTCAAAGTACTGTAAGACTTGAAATTGCCTGAAAACATGATCTGTGGGAGTTTTAGTGAGTAAACAGCTTGTTGAAATTTAAAGTAAATCTTGGTGTCTGTGACAAATATTTACCAAGCTTTGATGACTGATGATCCAAAAAATTCAAAAATAGTTAAAAGTTAAGTATTAAAAAGAATAACTGAACATAAGTTCACAAATACAAATATATCGTTTAAATTGTTACCAGCTTGAGTTATTATTTTGGAATAAATGTAAAATGCTTAAAATTAAGCATGATGAGCACTAACTTGATGAGATTCATACTTGGCTTTAATAAATAGAATATTGATTACATGGTTAATTTTTTTTTTCCTGATAGTGTAAGTAATGTTTATTTAACCAAGAAAACGTGACTGGGACATGAAGCTACATTTTATTAAAAAACAAACAAACAAAACTTTACCTCCTCATTTCAGAACACCACTGCACACCATTTGCGTACAAGCATGATTTTAGCTTGTAGTCTGATTTATTTGTCCCAATTAAATTTATTTGAGTGACTTGTCCCAACTGTTTTTTGTTTTTTTCCGCGTCAAAGGAAATCAGGCGGAAATTGTTCAATCTCGTACGGCAGTGGCTTGTATTGTGTATTACAAGCTCCTGATAATTTTTAACCTTACCTAAACATTTTGGACATTCAAGGAATTCTTCATGTCAATTCAACTAATTTGTAATATGTTCAAAGGCTCAGAACCTCCGAATTATCGCAAGTCGCACAATGCATGTTCACCCAACACGATCACAGTTGATTACGTCTCATATGAATTCCTCAAAGCTGTCCCCAATTTCACAGCAAATGTATTGCCAAAAGTGTAGCAAAATGCACCTGGCTTCAGTACTACAATGATTTTGTTGAGCTTAAGGTTAGAGGGTCAGGGTTAGGGCTAAGACCCTATGTTTTGGTTCAATGTGGGAGGATGGCTGTTCTGACCTCAGGTGTTTTGGGACCTACCTGGTTGAAGTGCTCTAGCTTTTCCTTCACGTTGACCAGGATTGGATCTGCACTTCTGATCTTTATCTCTGGGTTGTGTTTCTGGGCTTGCAGTCCATTCCCCACCACATGACCTGTATAACTGAAGCAGAAACAGAGCAAGAAATATGTTACCAGTACAGAAATCGAGCACTCATTGGTCTGATGATAACGATCTCCCTATTTTGAGTTCTGGAGTCCTAAAAATGCAGGGATTGTTCAAGACTTGTCTATTAGAAACAGGCCCAAGGATTGATCGGATGTTCAGACAGCCATTTCACCCACATAAATGATTCATTATGAAGCCTGCGGTGAAGCCTGAAGACACAACTGTGCTGAAAATGTAGGTATAGACCCTGCACCCTTTTATTAGAGACGTTAACGGAGACGGATGGAGGGCGTCCTTCAACAAAGGCAAAGTTGGTGCAACCGAGGCAAGCAACGCAAAATGCTGACCTACTAAACAGTATTCGAGAAAGCACAATAGATTCAGACAGGTTGACCATAAAACAATTTTATGGATCCCTGACAATGCTATTCAATGAACAATGTTGATGAGGAAACAAACTTGAGTGAAAGGTCTCGATAGGTCTTCAATATTCACTCTTCGGTGGGACATCTCAACATTGGTTGCCATAGTGACTGTCAGAGTGCCATGTTCAGCAGCCTATAAGATCAGTGGGTCAAGCTCAGGCGGGGCAGATAGGTTAAGACTTTGATTAAGCACAGAGAGTGAACTTTAAATACAGATATGACTGGGAAGTAGGGTGGATATATTACAAGCATGGAAAGATGCAGAGATTTGATTGACTAAAATGAGCAAAAATAAATAAATAAAATAAATTAAATAGAAGTAAATGGACAATAACATAATTTTGAGACAAAAAAAAAACACATTAGTTTTGGTTGCCTCTAACATGCTGCCATGATGGTTGACACTGACAGAATGTTGTTATGTGGTCGCTGGGGTTTTTCTGGGGCGTTCCTTTGTGTTCCAAGTGAAATGAGCCCAAATTTAAAGCGCACAATTAAAAGGTCCAAAGTTTGCATGAAACTAAATATGATATGCATCATATTTAGAATGTTACTAGGGTGTTGCTAGGGTGTTACTTTGTGTTCCAAGTGAAATTAACCCAATTTTAAAGCACGCAATTAAAATGTCCAAAATGCACAGTATGATATGATAAACACACATTACACTAATGTTTTTAAAACTAAAATTTAATAAAACTAAATTATTCAATGTATGACATGACAAAATAATTTTTATCAAGAGACAAAAATGTGTGTAAATTAACACAGGCAAAACACCTTTTCGCAAATTTCCATATCATGAAGAGTAAACGTCACATATCCATCAGTTTATGCAAAACCATTTTTTAGCAATTGTGAGATAATAACACAGAAGCTATTTCCAGCACCAGCGTCCTTGAGACAGACGGGAAGATAGACAGTCAGACAGACGGATCAAAGGGTTAACAGTGGGGGGCATATAAAGCGCAGCGGGAGTGCAGAATAATGCAGCCATGTGCTTGTGCATCAATAAATGAATGCTTGTTGGAGAATCGACCCGCTGTTTTCACCACAGCTAATCTAAGTGAATAAATAATGACCCCAGACACCTCATGCTGCATCCGAACACACAGCTCACTTTGCAAGGTGGAAGCACTTTGTCAGGAACCAATGTGACAGACTTGTTTGTTGGTTTGTGCTTTTAGCTGTCATGCTTAAATGCATTTGGGCGGCAGGTACGATGGAGATGAGATATGCGAGTATTCACTACATGAGAGGAGCGGATTATGTGGCTTATTTAAAAGAAGAATGCGCTGACTGTGGATACAGTCATTTTTACTTGCTCGTTCTTTCTTTGGTGAGCCAAATGTGCTCCATATGCACATAATTAAAGAGGAAAGAATCTGTTCGACGTGTTTCAGTAAACATACAGCCAATCTTAAGGCTGATCATCACGAATAGACATTTTTATGGAAATTTACTATAGCATGACTGTTGAAATGGCTGCTTGTCTTCTTCATTTCTCTGCAGATACTCAAAAAGGAAGAATGAATATTTCCATGACACACTTCATTTTGAGAGTATTACATTTTTGATGAGACATTACAAGTCTATCAGTGGCTTCAAATATCGATTTTGAATAGCTATTAGTTTAAATTAAAAGCAGGTTTCGGTTTTGGTACAGTCAGTATTGAATGAATTAAATTAACTAAATTAATTAGATTTAGTGTTGCTAAATCTAATTAATTTAGATAATTGCTAGGACATTTCTAGGTGGTTGTGTACTGGGCCAAGTCAAGTCTAGACTCAAGAATCTCTTAAAAAAGACGGAACAACAACAACTACGTCCCCGTCTTGGTACAGTAATGGTACTTGGTACCATTAAATTTAGGGTTGCTTGCATGTTGCTAGTGTTTTAAGAGGTGGGGTTGCTAGATTCTAGACTATCAACCTATATGATTTTCTTTCAATTTGCCAGGCAAAATAAAGTCCAAACTTAAGATGCTCCTAAAAGGAAGGCATCAACCAAAATAGACGCCTGTGTTGATAAGGAATTGTTTGAGGTGTTTAAAGGGATAGTTCACCCAAAAATGAAAATACTGTCATTATTTACTCACCCTCATGTTGTTCCAAACCCATAAGACCTTCATTCATCTTCGGAACACAAATTAAGATATTTTCAATGACATCTGAGAGCTTTCTTACCCTGCATAGACAGCAACGTGACTACCACGTTCAAGCCCAGAAAGCTAGCAAGGACATCATTAAAATAGTCATCAGTGGTTCAATATCATGAAGCAACAAGAATACTTTTTGTGTACAAAGAAACCCAAAATGATTTTATATTCAACAATTTCTTCTCTTCCGTGTCAGTCTTTGACATGTTAGAGTAGCACTAATGTCACATGGACTAATTTAACATTGTCCTTATTACCTACTGGGCCTTTAACATTTCGAACAGAGGGTGAGTAATTAATGACAGAATTTTTGGGTGATCTGTCCCTTTAAAAAAATACATGCAACTTTTTAGTTTTAACAAGTAGAAATACAGTTTTATCACTAATAGTTTCTAGAAAAAAATAGTGCAGAAACTGGTCAAGATTGAAACTTTCTATAGATACTTCACAGAGCTTTAGCGCAAGTATGAGCAATTGTTAATTCAAATTGCCTCAGCAAGCGCCTCTAATATTAGCATAGCCTACCACATTTCACCCACACACAATCCAATCAAATACCGATATAATCAAGCCCTGTTTTTCCTAAAAAGAGTTCACACACAAAAGAAAGACCACAACAAACAAATCACCTCATAAAGTACTTTGATTATGACACAGACAAACTGCTTCAAATAAGCTACAAAGAACATCAGACTCTCCAAACAGATGTGTTAGCGAGAACATGGGTCTTACAGTTCAGAGCGGTGGGCCTGCCACTGCACTCACCCACATTTCTCACAATAATTAGCAGCTAAATGAATCCAAACCAGAAAAAAAATCAGAGAAAAATATTTACCCAGCTCAAGACCAAAGAGTTTGGAGTTCCCCTTTGACTAAACTCTGCTTATTTTCCCATAGAAACCACACACATCCCCCTGTGAGGAGTAAAACTCCAATTAAATTCATCTGCTATATTGGATTAGCTCATTTGTTTGCTCAGAAGGTTATGAAACTCGGCACCTAATGAGCTAGCAATATCCGTTCTTCATGAGCTGTGCATTAGAGGTTTCTTCATTCTTTAGAACAGCTTTTCCACAAGTTATTGCCTTTGGCAAAGACACACAGCCTAAACGGATGCCATACGCTAATATTTCAACAAGTCCTTTTTTACAGAATACCCAACTTTGGTGTATAGCATCTGAGTAAGCTATGCTATCCTGTCTTATGTCAGCATGAATTCAGCTGTGTGCTCATGTGTGTAATAACCGGGTGTAAGACATTCTGGTTGCTAGTTTCCCATCCTATTTATTGTCTGTGGTCCATGAAGTTGGGAAGGGCCCATGCTAATGTAGGACAGCTGTTATATATCTAGTCAGCTTTGAACTGCACAAAGCTAACAGCGCTGTTCTGTATTAAAAGCAGCTGTTTGGAAAGGAGTAGTTCAATAATAAGTTGTAATACAAGCACTGGATATCCTATATGCAGTTACAGTATCCCTTACAGGTTTTCAGGTCATCAGCCACTATACTGAAAATATTAGTGTATCATGTGCCATTTGTATGCTATGTATCGAAACCTATTTAGACATCACTAAGGCCCATCTATGAAATACTGTATGGGTAGATAGTTCACTAAGTTTACATACGGCCTCAATGGAGAATTTACTAAATAGCAGTGCAATAGTATCTCAGTGCACAAAAAAACCCAAAATGCTCTAACCACCCACAGTCCTGTTTAAGCAGGTGCTAAATATGCTAAAACTGCACTGTGGTGTTTTGAAGTCCTTATCATTATTAGGATACCAAAACACCTACTTTAGGCTTATTATATGTGTAAACTATATAAATCTGTGTGTACTAGCATTAGCATTATGATCAAGCAGAGGTTTAAGCAGACCTACAGCGACACTAAACTGAACATGCTACACAGAATCAGAATCAGAATTAGCTTTATTGCCAGGTATGTTTGCACATACGAGGAATTTGTTTTAGTGACAGTAGCTCTACAGTGCGACAGAATGACAGCAACAGGACAAGACACAGATAATAATAAAAAAAAAATAAAAAAAAAATAAATAATGCATAAATACACAAAAATGGACAATGTGCAAAATAGCACAAACACAATATACAAAATAGACAATTTAGTATGTACAGGTATGTTAGGTGCAAATTTGAAATGTAATAAGTGTGTGTGTTAAATAAAATAAAAGTATGATAGTGTTGTGTGTTTCATGTTTATTTTTAAGAGTTCAAGTGTTCATGAGATGGATTGCCTGAGGGAAGAAACTGTTCCTGTGTCTGGTCGTTCTGGTGCTCAGAGCTCTGTAGCGTCGACCAGATGGTAACAGTTCAAACAGGGAGTGTGCTGGATGTGAGGGGTCCAGAGTGATTTTACCAGCCCTTTTGCTCACTCTGGATAAGTACAGTTCTTGGAGAGTGGGGAGGGTTGTACCAATGGTTCGCTCAGCAGTCTGGACTACCCACCGTAGTCTTCTGAGGTCAGATTTGGTAGCTGAACTGAATCAGACAATTATTGAAGTGCAGAGGACAGATTCAATGATAGCAGAGTAGAACCGTTTCAGCAAGTCCTGTGGCAGGTTGAACATCCTCAGCTGGCAAAGGAAGTACAACCTCTGCTGGGCCTTTTTCACAATAGAGTCAATGTGAATGTCCTACTTCAGGTCCTGAGAAATTTTGGTGCCCAGAAATCTGAATGACTCCACTGCAGTCACAGTGCACAGTTCATGATAGTGAGTGGGGGGAGAGCAGGGGGGTTCTCCTGAAGTCAATGATCATCTCCACAGTTTTGAGCGTGTTGAGCTCCAGGTTGTTAAGACTGCACCATACAGCCAGCTCCTTAACCTCCTGTCTGTAAGCAGACTCGTCACCATCCTGAATGAGGCCGATCAGTGTAGTGTCATCTGCAAACTTCAGGAGCTTGACAGAGGGGTCTTTAGAGGTGCAGTCGTTGGTGTAGAGGGAGAAGAGCAGTGGGGAGAGAATGCAGCCCTGAGGAGCTCCAGTGCTGATGGTGCGGGTGCCTCACCAGCTGCTGCCTGTCTGTCAGGAAGCTGTTGATCCACTGACAGAAAGAGGTGGGGACAGAGAGCTGAGTTAGTTTGGGCAGGAGGAGGTCTGGAATGATAGCGTTAAAGGCCGAGCTGAAGTCCACAAACAGGATCCTCACATAAATCCCTGGTCTGTCCAGGTGTTGCAGTGTGTAATGCAGTCCCATGTTGACTGCATCATCCACAGACCTGTTTGCTCTGTAGGCAAACTGCAGGGGGTCCAGTAAGGGTCCAGTGATGTCCTTCAGATAAGCCAAAACCAGTTTTTCAAATGACTTCATGACCACAGATGTTAGAGCCACAGGTCTGTAGTCGTTAAGTCCCGTAATCTTGGGTTTCTTTGGGATGGGGATCATGGTGGAGCGTTTGATGCATGAGGGGAATTCACACAGCTCCAGTGATCTGTTGACGACCTGTGTGAAGATGGGGGCCAGCTAGTCAGCACAGGATTTCAGACAGGCTGGTGTCACACCGTCTAGGCCTGGTGCCTTCCTTCTCTTGTTCTTTTTGAAGACCTGGCACATGTCATCTTCTCTTATCTGCAATTCAGATGTGGGGGAGAGGAGGGTTGCAGGAGGTGTGAATGGTATTTTTCAAACCTGCAATAGAACTCATTCAGATCGTCTACCAGTTGTTGATTCTCCACAGTGCTGGGGGATGGTGTCTTGTAATTGGTGATGTCTTTCCTGCTATGTCTCATTAGTCCATGTCTTTACAGTCCTTAATACAGGTGTAAAAGATTTAAGTTTCTGCCTGTAGTTTGGAATAAGATGAACCAAACAGTGATCAGAGAGTCCTAAAGCTGCTCGTGGGACAGAGTGATATGCGTCCTTTATCACTCTGTAACAGTGATCCAATATATTACTGTCTCTGGTGGGACATGTAACATGCTGTCTGTATTTTGGCAGTTCACGGGAGAGATTTGCTTTATTAAAGTCCCCGAGAATGATTAAAACAGAGTCTGGGTGTTGTTGTTCTGTCTGTGATCAGATCAGTGAGTTTCTGTAAAGCTGTGCTCACGTGCGCTTGCGGTGGAATGTAAACACTCACGAGAATGAATGAGCAGAACTCCCACGGCGAATAGAAAGGTTTACAGTTGATGAAAAGCGTTTCTAGATCTGAACAGTGCATCTTCTTTAACACAGTTACATCTGTACACCACCTTCTCATTGATGTAAAAGCATGTACCGCCGCCACACGATTTCCCCGTTGATTCCACGTCGCTATCTGCTCTGATCAACGTGAAATTAGGCAGATGTAACACGCTGTCTGGAATGGCGCCGTTCAGCCAGGTTTCCGTGAAACACAGGGCAGCAGAGTTTGAGAAGTCCTTGTTAAACCGGGAAAGCAGAAGGAGTTCATCCGTTTTGTTGGGTAGAGAGCGGAGATTAGCCAGATGGATGCTAGGCAACTGCATTCAAAATCCGCGCTGTCTGAGCTTCATGAGCGCACCGGCTCGCGTCTCCCGTCTGCGCATCTTGAAGCGTCTAAAGAGCGCTGCAGCTCTGCCTGACTCTCAAAACATTCGAATAATCGAAAACCGGTTGGAGATTTTGTGGAGTGTACTGCCGAATGTTCAGCAGTTCTTCCCTGGTGAAACTGATCGTGTTAGACACACAAAAAACAGGAAAAAACTTTTCTGTACTTTTCTATAAAGAATGGTCATTTTATATAGAAAAGTACAAATGTAAGTGAAAATTAAACAAATAAACAATTAAATTAAATTCTTAATTTGTCAAATGTAGCCTTTAGCTACGTTATGTGGCTCAAACCAATGTTTTGAAAGAAATATCCTTTTGAAAAAGCAGCAATAGCCATTGGCCAAAACCATTTTTATGATAGTAAGTGTGTTTTGAACCTGGTAAATTATCTTAGATTAGCAAGAAACCAGCTAACAACTGTTCATACCAGCTTATCGTGGTCAGTTTTTGAAACATTGGCTTGTTGAACATCTTGAATTAGCTAATGAGAAGCTTAAACCAGTAAATGACATACTTGGACTAACTAATAACCTGCTTAGACTGGATATAAACAAGTTACCTTGTTCCAAAACACAGCTACAAGCTTAAGGCCAATCGTACAGCTAGCTTAACCAGGCTAAACCACCTAAAACCACAACTGATTGTAGCATATTCAGTCTTAAGCTCTTAAAAACCAAAATAAGTGTTATGGTGAGCATAAGGATGGGTCCTCAATGAAAACACATAAGCTGAAATGGAGCACAGCCAGTCTAAGACCACAGAGGAAAGGAAAACTAAGCAGGTCACAACACTGAGAACGAGGCTGAAGCGTTTCATGACAATTGAGTGAGTGAGTGAGTCAGCACTTTTCCAATTTGTTTACCATTTTATGTAGGTTAAAGTTCGACAGTGGCATCAGTAATGGATAAAATGTGAGAGAGAAAAAGAGAGAAACTAAGAACAACCCGAAAAAAATTCAAGACTTTGTCCACGGATGGCAGTTTCCTAAAATGAAAACAAAAACAAACTGTTTCCACAGTAACCTCACACATCCAGTTGCTTGGAGTCTGGCTGACATCAAGCTATAAGTCATGCTAACATTTCCTTGGTTAACTCATTATACGAAACATTCATTCATACTGCACTGTGCAATGGGAGGTGAACCACAACTCCAGCTAAGCATTTTCTTAAACGATCTTGTTCGCTCAATTTAAAATGTTACATAGCCTTCCAAATGGACCTGAAAATTCCAAGCCAAAACTACATGTTTTGGACTGAACTCGGTGTGAAACCTCGGCCATCTTGTGAACACATGTTTTCCTCGACGGGTTTCTTTGACCCCACTATTTATTATGACCAAGTGGCAGAATATTTTTATTCAGCCAGACTAATGTATTAGTTTCATGCAATCATTTGTGGGGATTTTTGGTTGAAACATGGATGAATGTAATGTTCAAACAATTAACTAAGAATTTATTTTGTCCAAAAGGGGGCAGTGTTGACTTGTTTGAAGAGGTTGTGCTCACAGGAAAATATGCTATGCCTAGAATAGCATGCTAATATGCTAATTTCACTATTTCTGCAGGGTATAGCACATATACTGTGCACATAATGCTAATTATCTGCATACTACATCAAAACTTGCAGTATGCAACAGAATGCACAGCAAGGAATCCCCAAATGCACTGCACTTAGCTTGATTTTCCATTTCCTGTGTGACAAATGAACTGTATTATCAGCTGTGATGTCTCTTTCTTCATTCATTATTTTAGACTGTTAAATGTTAAGACATTTTATACAAAATGGATAACTATTTATATCCAAGAGAAGTGTTTGCAGCTCACTACAAGTAATATAGTGTACTGCTGTTTGAAACATTTATTGTTGATTAATGTGTTCAGCATGTGCTAGTACTATACAGTACATACTATTTTGAATATTAGCACCATAGATATATACGTAGAAGCCTCATTAGTGACTGTTCCTATGGGCCACTATATATAAGCCGTCTGCCATATTGTAGCGGTAAACTTGACATCATTCACCATAGTAATCACTGAATAATCAAAAGATGCCACAATCATGCATAGAACGGCTCAATGGCTCTGTGCGAACCTACAGTGTTGTGAATGACATCAAAAATACCGTTCCAAGATGGCGGCCGCATCTATGTGCCTGGAGCGGTCAAATAGAGCGTCTATGTCTATGGTTACTTAGCACTGTCATGCTGTTAGCATGTTCTGTCTCATATTTGTAAAAGAGAAGGCAGTATTTAGTCTATACTGATCAGTATGCTAGTATTTTGTTCCAATAGTCTTTGTACCAACAAATGGAGAGCATGACCATTCATTTCTGTGTGTTAGCATAGAGAAAATGGACTAATCTGCTTGCTAATTTATGTAATTTGTGGAATTTCTGTATTAGAAAATACATAGCTTTTATAATGTTTTTATAATGTTGAACTCAGTTACTTTGCCTGAAAGATAAAGATTAGTGGTCACCTAAATGCCATGTGGCAAAAATGTAGCATTATCTAAATTGAATGTTTATGTTTTGTATTGTACCTATTTGCAATCAATCGATAACAGTTAGGGAACCACTAAATATTTATCTTTCAGACAGAGCAATTCAGTTTCACATAATAAAAACTTCTCATCTTAATACAGAGATTTCAAAAAAAAAAAAAAAAAAAACCATTAGCAAACTAGTCGGTTTGCTCCATGGTGACAGTGGCCTGTCTCCAGGACTACCCAGTGTTTGGGCCCCCAGTATGAAGGGTGCCAGCATTGCATTGTTGCTGTAGCGTGGACGGCGATGGAGCAATTTGCCCAGGGGGTGAATGGGGAGTGGGATCTCTAACCTCTGAGCAAATGCTGAGGAACAAATGAGGCCAGAATAGGGATATATCTGGAATCACAAAACTTTTTCCATTCAAGCAAAGCGATTGTGTTGCAGAAGTCAAAAGAGAAAAAGTCTAAATGAACATATGCTGATATCAAAACCGCCTATATGCAAATGTTTATTTTGAGTGTGTGTTTTTCAGGGAATCTCATTTGTAGAGCTCCAGAACTTTCTGAATGAAGCTGTCCGAATGAGGACTGGAGAAAAGCCACGATAATCCATGGCAACCATCAGTCCTCTTGGCCATCTTATAAACTTCATGACCTCACAGAGTAAATAGAGACCTTTCTGGAGAGATATCTGATTTGACTGCCTTCAATTACAATCAATTTTGGAGGAAAAACAGAAACATTGTTAGGAATAAGTCTTCAGCCAGCCTGAAAATCTTGTTCAATATGCTCCATTTCTGTCAGTATAGAGTCACTCAAAGCAATGATATGATGATGTAGATGTTATATCAACTAAATGTAAAACTTGCAAATACCATGACACAATATATCTTTAATATTCTGGTCAGCATTACAGGAATATGGATCATTGACAAACCAGTGTGTACAAAATAAAGAAATTGAGAAATATTGTATCCAGTTTAAAATGCATGTGTGAAGCACTATTTTCAACCATTTGTTTTAAATAACTTATACTTAAATGTATTAATGTAATATTTCTACTGTAACCAAAGATCTAATAATAATATATACTTTATTAATTTAATGGTTTAGCCATATACACAAAAACACACTTTGGATATGTACGCACTTTGCATACATACACGCACACACACACACACACGTTGGTTTTTGTGGTTTATCGGGACTCTCCATAGGCATAATGGTTTTTATACTGAACAAACTGTGTGTGCTATTGCCCTACACCAACCCTACACCTAAACTTAGCCCTCACAGGAGACTTTGTGCATTTTTAGATTTTCAAAAAAACACCATTTAGTATGTTTAGTATGTTTTTTAAGCCTTTTGAATTACGGGGACATAGGCACCTTCATATTGTAATACCTCTGTCATACCCATGTCATTATACAAATTTGTGTCCTCATAAACCACATAAACATGCACAAACACACACACACACACACACATATATATATATATATATATATACACATACATTGCCCTCAATAAGTATTGGAACAGTAAAGACAAAATTGCTCTATTGGCTGTGGAGTCAAGATATTTGCAAATTTTATTAAAATATGAATACGAGACAAAACTACAGAATGTCACATTTTATTATTAGCCGTTTCAACACATACATGTTTTACCAAATAAAAAGAACAGCACTTTTAGAGTTCATCCCACTCATTGATGTGAGCATAAGTATTGGGACAGTTGAACATAAGGCAGACATAAAATATTAAAAGCTATTATTTAGTTGCAGATCCCTTGCGCACAATCACAGCAGTGAGTCTGTGACCCATAGACATCACCAGACTCTTGGTCTCATCCTTTGAAATACTTTTCCCAGCCTTTAAATGCAGCCAATCCCAATTGTTGTTTGTTTTGGGGAGTTTCTGCCTTTACTCTCCTCTTCAGCTGGTGAAATTCATGTTCAATCAGATTTAAATCTGGAGATTGACTTGGGCAATCTAAGACTTTCCATTTCTTTGCCCTTATAAATTCCTTGATTGACCTGGCAGGGTGTTTTGGGTCATTGTCCTGATGCAATATGAAGCACTTCCCAATGAATCTGGTGGCATTTTCTTGAATATTGGTAGGAAAGATGGTTTTGTATCCTTCCAAATTCATTCTGCTACTGTCATCATACATTAAGTCATCAGTAAAGTTGAGAGGGTCTGTTCCCGAGACAGCCATGCATGCCCATGCCATGACACCACCTCCACCATGCTTTACAGATGAGGCTGTATGCTTGGGATCATTGCAGTTCCCTTTTTTCTCCACATTTTTGCTTAGATGAAGGTTCATCTTTGTCTCATCGGTCCATAAACACAGTTCCAAAACTCTTCTGGCTCACCTTTGTGCTTTTTTGCAAACTCTATCTTGCCTTTCTATTTTTGGTGCTGGTCAGAGGTTTGCATCTTGCTGTGTAGCATCTGTAATTCTGTGTCAAAGTCTCCTGAGGACAGTAGATTGTCAGAGCATCACCCCAGCTTTCTGGAAGTTGTTGGTGATTTTACAGACACTTCTTTTAGGGTTCATTTTCACAGCTTTTATGATTTGTCTGTCATCAACTACTGTTGTTTTCTCAGCAGATCAGGTCGTTGTTGGTTGCTGGTGTCGCTGGTGGTTTCTAAACTCTCGATTTCTCCATGCCCTTTGTTTTCGCTAGAGCTCTAATTGACTTCCTCTTTTATTTTAGCATACAAATTGCTTGCTTTTCTCTCAAAGTCAACTCCCTCATCTTCATCCTGGTTTGTGTGGGTCATCATCGAATGCAAGATTCAGAATACAGAAGTAATGGATATAACTGATACGACACATACCCTGCTTGTAATATCTGAAGAATTAATGCAGCAGGACACAGCTGATCACTTAGAAAGACCTGTGAGGCAACTGTTCCAATACTTAAGCTCACATCAGTTAGGGGGATGAAACTCTAAAAGTGCTGAACTTCTTAGCTGGTAAAACATCTATGTGTTGAATCACCCAATAATAAAATGTGACATTCTGTAGTTTTGTCTCATATTCATCTTTTAATTAGGGCCCAAGCCACTAAAGCGCAGGGGCCTCTTGTTTTCCTAAGGATTATTATTATTATTTTTTTATATCGACTATCAGGGCACTTTTGGGGGCCTTAACGTGCTCAAATGCACGCACATTGGAACCTGCGGCCATTAGGACGCCGCAGAGGCTGGGACCTGGGCATTGCACAGGAGCTCTACAGCGCCCCCTGGAAAATCAAAACACAGTCAAAAAGCTTGACGTATAGCTCACACATACTTGCACGTATTCATATGAAACTCGGTACACATATAGATTTCATTGAGCTGAACATCTTTCGCGCAGCATGTCTTAAGTTCCGCCCAACAGGAAGTCGGCTATTTAGGGCTGTTTAAAAAGCGCATGCTCTGGAATTTGATATACTCCTCTGAGGATTTCCAAACGATTGCCACCAAACTCGGTGAACATGATCTCAAGACATTAGGGACGCTAAATTGCGAAGAGATTTTTGATATCTTGAACCGTTTGCCCGGGCGAGGCGATGAAGTTATGGCTAAAAATGAGAAACAGGAAATGCCTAATAACGTCCACATACATTGTCTGATTTTGATCACACTTTACTGGTTCATTCGTTGTATGATGCTAATCTGATAGATGTGACTTTTATGACTGAAAGTTATAGCGCCACCAACTGGCAGCAGGAAGTGTGTCATTTTTCAAATGCTTTGAATTCAGCATCTTATTTTTACTTGATTTGCTTCAAACTTCACCAGAATAATGTCAAAACATGGGCGATGTAAAACTGTGAAGGGAATATTGATATCTAAAATTCTGTTGCCATGGCAATGTGTCAAACTTGAACATTATTTTCTGGTGATTTTGAGGCAGATAACATGTTTAGAATGTCATGAAACTCAACACACATATCAGTATTAATGATAGATAGACACTGGAAAAAGCTCATAAATGGGCGTGGAGGAGGCACTCTATAGCGCCACCTTTTGTCAAAAGTGGGGGTGTTAGTTTTAGCTACAGACACCAAACTCGGTACATATATTGTTCTTATCAAGCCGGACAACTTTCTAATTTACAGTCATTAGCTACGACCAACAGGAAGTCGGGTATTTTTATTTTAATGTGAATTTTTGGGAATTCATACTCCTCCAAGCATAAACAAGTAATTCACACCAAACTTTACCAGCATTTATCAACATGATGCCAAGATACTGAAGATGCTAAATTGCGAACGGATTTAGGATATCTTGAACTGTGTTTTAATGGAAATTTATTAAAGTTACAGTAAAAAAAGAGAGGACAATTTTTTTTTTAGCTTTTAAGAGCAGCTTCCAAACACTTAAAAAATACATACACAGAACAAGTCATTCTGAGGAAATGTGATTAATTCCATGAATTTACAATACATTATGGAGAGCAGAAAATTAAAAAAACTGTCAAGACATCTGATGTCACTCTGCTTCTGTGTGTGGGGTGGGGGTGGGGGGTGGGTGAAAGAGAGAAAGAGAGAGAGAGGGTCTGTTTAAACTTCTGATGCTTTAATAGTGGTTTAAAAGTAACAGTAAAACAGTTCAGCTGACAGATGCAGACTAAGCTGTAATGCAGGCCAAAATATTTCACGAATGCTTAGATCAATAAAATAGTTAAAAATTGCTTATAAATAAAAGGTTAAATAAAAGGTTTAAAAAGGTTTTGATAACACTTCATAATAAGGTCTCATTTGTTAACATTAGGGAATGCATTAACTAACATGAACTAATAATGAAAAATATATTTCTACAGCATGTTAATTCTTCATTGATAGTATGAACTAACAATGACATTTTTTTACTGCATTTATTTATCTTTTTAATGTTAGAAAAATAGTCATGTTCAAAAGATACAACTTTAAATTTTAATAATGTATTAATACTTGGACTTAATATTAATTAACATTAATAAATGGTATATAATTATTGTTGATGTTAACTAACAACAGTTAAATAATATAGTTATTTTTAACATTGGTTAATTCACAAATAACATTAAGTATGAACAATATCATTTTACTTTATTTGTGTTAGTAAAAATTATTCATGTTAGTTCATGGAAAAAAAAAATCGTTAAAAAATGCTTATAAATCATTAAAAGCTTTGGTAACTATAATAATGTCTCATTTGTTAACATTAGTAAATGCATTAACTAACATGAACTACCAATGACAAATATATTTTCACAGCATTTATTAATGTTTGTTGATGTTAGTTAATCAAAATGTTCGTTAATTCACAGTGCATTAACTAATGTTAACAGATAAAACTTAAAATTTTAATAATGTTTAAGTTTTGAATATTAACTAACATTAATAATTACTATATACAGTTGCATGCGAAAGTTTGGCAACCCCTTGCAGAATCTGTGAAAATGTGAATAACTTTAACAAAATAAGAGAGATCACACAAAATGCATGTTATACATTTTTGTGCTGCAAATAATAATTTGAAACTAATTTGATACTGACCTATGACATCCTGTGAAATGACATCTGAACTTACATAATCTCATGGATGTAACAGTAAAACAGTTCAGCTCACAGACGAAGACTAAGATGAAATGCAGGCAAACCTATTTCACAAATGCTTATAGATCATTAAAATAATTTTAAAAATGGTAATAGATCATAAAAAGTGTTGGCAACAATTTACAACAAGGTCTCTTTGGTTAACATTATTTAATGCATTAACTTACGTGAACTAACAATGAACAATCTATTTTTAGATCATTTATTATTATGTTTTTAATGTTAGTTAATAGTAACATTAAAAATATTCATTTCTTTGTTAATTCACATATATAAACTAATGTTAAGATACAACTTTAAATTGTAATAATTTATTACATTTTGGGCTTGACATTAATTAACATTAGTAAATGTTATATAATCATTATAGTTCTGGAATATAGATTTTAACATTAGTTCATTCAAAACTAACAAACTAAGTATTAATAATATATATTTTACTGTATTTATTTTAGTTAGTAAACAATTGTTTATCTTAGTTCATGGTATAGTAGCTGATGCACATTAACTAGAAATTTTAATTAATAATGTAGTAGTCAATTTTAAACATTATTAACTAAGAATCATAAATGCTATACAAATACTGTTCATGATAACTTATATAATGTTAAAAACTACAAACTTATTGAAAAGTGTTACAAAAGTTTTACAGTCATGGCCAAAAATATCGGCACCTTTGGTAAATATGATCAAAGAAGGCTGTGAAAATTAATCTGCATTGTTAATCTGTTTGATCTTTTATTTTAAAAATTCACAAAAATCTAACCTTTCATTGGATAATATGAATTTATGAACTTATGAAATCTTATGAACCACTGACAACTCCTAAATAAGTGGTTTGTAAATGTTAAATTGATCATTAATAAAGTATTAAAATACAATTATTAAACATTATATATATGCTCAAGAACAAAACATTTATAGCTGTATTTATAAAATGCTTACTAATGCCTATTAATGCTGGAACAACACTTTATAAAGGATGGATTGCCTATGTACTAATACTTAACTAATCATTCATAGTGTGCAGTTATTATAAAATGTTACTATGCTAGTTAATCAAAATGTTCATGTTAATTCACAGTGCCTTAACTATTGACAGATAAAACTTTAAATTTTAATAATGTTTATAAGTTTTGAATATTAACTAACATTAGTAAACGCTATACAAGTATTGTTCTTGTTAATTAATATAGTTCATGTTAGTAACTGAAACTTTATTGAAAGTGTTACAGAAGTTTTATGTATTGTTGTGTGTGTATGTTTCACAGTCTTGATGGTTTGGATTAACCCTTTCATTGCCGAATCCCTCAAATCCAAACTGCCAGAGGGTTACTATAATGCATGTGCTTGCTGTGCACCGTTTTCCTGATGCCTGGGTGGCGGTTGCACTGACGGCTTGGGCCCGTCATCGCTGCTTGCAGCTTTAATCATATTTGTAAATGTCTTGACTTCACAGCCAACAGAGGGCACTGTGTATATATATATATATATATATATATATATATATATATATATATATATATATATATATAATATATATATAATATTTTACAACCTAAAACCGCTTTGTCAAATCATTTAATATTATGTGCATTTTAATGTATTAAAATAAAGGCAGCAGCTATTTGCACTAAGTGTAAATAGCGATAGGTTCTATTTACACTATGTTAAAATAGCAAGATTTTCTGCTATTTATACTACTTATTGCAAATAGTGGCAATTATCTGCACCTCAGTATTGTAGTACATTATAAAATAGTATGCAATAATAACGTATTGAGTGTAAATTATAGTTTTAATTCAAATTATTAAATGGATGCCACCTTATTGGGACAACAAAGCACTCCCTACACCTACCCTAACCCTACCCGATACTCTTATTTTCAACTTTTTTATTATTTTCTTCATTTTTATTGAAAATAAATGCCTTTCTGATGCAATATAAGATTTGAAAAGGGAGAAAAAAAGTTTGGCAAAAGGCGGGCTTGAACTCGGGTCGATCGTGTCAAAATGTATGTGTATTACCACCTATGCCACTGAAGCTAATGCTGAATTAGTGTCTTTTTTTTTAGTGTTGACTAACTCAATCACACGTTAGTGGGTGGACTTAATAAAATAAAATGTGCGCCATGTTCTTGTCCCATATTAATCCTCGCATTAACATGCAAATTTGAGTTCAAGCCCTCTTCTGACAAGACAAGCTTACCTCTCTACCACATCTTCTCCACTCCAGCAGGTGTTTTCATCCATCACCACCTCCCCCTCGCACAGCATCTCCGGTAGGGTGGAGAAGAAGGATTTGTATCGCTGGATGTAGCCCATAAACTCCCTGCAGGAAGTTCAGGCTTTCAGGAAGTTATCAAAAACCATCAAACCAGGCGTAATTATGCAGTACAACTAGTTTTGCCCCATTCATCACACTTCTCCAATCAAACATGCCCAAACACTGATAGACACAAGTGGCAGATTGGCCTCCCGTACTTGTTTGTGATTGTTATTAATGCTGACAGCGTTCTTCCTTGCTCGCACATGTTTATTTGATGTGGGATTAAATCATTTGAACATTCTTAGGCTGACACCCAAAATCACTTTATGACAAAATAATTAGAGATAATTCTTCTTTTAAAAAACTTGGAAACCTGGAAGCTGAATTGCTACTGCTTACTTTGAAATCTTTTTCAGGCTTCTGGGTTTGTCGTTTTTGGATGGCTTCAGAGGCAGGGACCTGGGGTCATCGACAAGTGCAGATTTCAGAGGAAAGAAAGCAGAAGAAAGAAAGAAAGAAAGACAAACAGAAGTTACTGTATACAATCTGAAACATCTGATTGGTAAGGATTTTAATTTCAAAATAGGTTCAACAATTACGTATATATGCAGTGGATGTCATTTTCTCACCTTCTTTTCAGTGTAATGTGCTCATGTTGGTTGCCTGTATTAGGTAGTGTTGTAGTACTGGAGGACGTGACTGAGGTTTGGAGTTCAATGGTTGGGTTTACTGAAGGAGTCAAACTTCTTGTGGTGGGACTGACTGGAGTGGAAGAAACCGGTTCGGTCAAGGAACCACAAACTTTACCCACCTGAAAGAGAGATGATGACAGGAATTATTATGTGTCTGAAAGTGTATGTAAGAAAAAATAAAATCATGGTGAATGGCATAATTTAGGCCCTGAACTGACTCACACCAATTCAAAGAGATTACTCCATCTAGTGGCCACTAATAAATGGCACACTATCACTCTAGTAATATTTACAATATTATTGTTTACTAGTTGGAACAAACTTGCACAATAAACTCAAACTTTCACTGTATTGGATATTGAATTATTATACATGAACATTTTTGTACACATAAAATGTGTATTTCATTTTATTCAGCCTCTCATCATCGCTAAATTGAAAAAAAAAAGACAAAATAAGCTGGGCAATCATACTCTGTTTTGCCATAGTTGACATATGTCATTTATATTCCAGAAATTAGAAAAAGGAATAAGTACTTAAGAAGTTATAAATGTGTGCATGTGTAAATGTGTTTGTATTTGTATATCTTCTACAGAGCTTTATTTATCTAAGGATTAGCCAAACTTTCTCATTCCCCTGCTCTGGCCCCTCGCTAGCTACATTGCCTTTTGGGAAGGGGCCGGCTGGTTCACGGGAGCCGTCTTTGTCCAGAGGTGAATTTGCATGCAGGACATCGGCTGATTGAGACCAGACAACACCCAAACAACTCAAGCAGCACCAAGATAGCTCCAGACCACATGCAGCGTGAGGGACTGGAGAGGCCGCATAGTCCTCCATATCAATGCCAGTTCTGGGGCGGCACATAAAGACATCTTATAAACAATGAAGATATCATGTTATTCTTCAGAATCTCATTGTTTTTACAATTAGCAACAACATTTTAACGAACCTGATTTCATTTGTAGTGTACATCTAATTCCCCACATGCTAATATGTTTGCACAAATGCCAATTTGTACCACAACACAGGTATCAATTACATCCTGACCACTGCATAAGGAGCCTGATAGTGACATTAGTATAAACAATCATTTCTGTTCACAGTAAATAAAGCAATATGCAAAATAAAACTCTACAGTATTTTGGCAATTCATTCATATCTTAGCAGAAGCTAACCAAATTAGTTAAATGCCAACATGGACAAGTATCACAACTTATTTTGGGTTCTTATTCTCAAAAACCATGAACAGATCTATGAAAGGCAGGTGAATAAAAACCACATCAAATAAGTGAAGATACACATGGTTTGTGCAGCTTCTAACAGCATGAAACAAATCAAAAAAATTTTTTTTGTAACTGTCCTTCTATGTTGGGCTGCCACTTGATGTCCAATGTAAATTCTGTGTCCCAAAGTGGAACCATTGGTATAGTTTTTGCTTTGGCCAAATCATAACTTCACTGATCAGTCTACAGGTCAATTCCATTAGGGTTGCATCTAACAGCAATTTTAGCAGTCTGTCTCTTAAACCTGGGTCTAGATCAGGTAACGCGAGCCCAAAGTCATTTCAGCCTGGCATCAGTGAGTGAGCAACATTTAATCCAGTGATGGAGTGTTTAAGGGGGGTCAAACTCCCACAAGCAGCCTCCATTGTAGAGCAGTAAGCTTGGGGTTGGCGTTTATAGGGGCTGCGGTTGGGGGCTTAAGTAATAATATCTCCCATTCTGACTGGCAAGTCTATGCTCTTTGAGAGAGATTTGTAGGAATATGGTCTCAAACTTGATCTACCAATATAGAGCTGTCATCACCAGGACATGATGGGTGCAAAGCCAAACTGTCACAAAACCCCTGACCTCTGTGGCCCCTTTAGCCATGATTCCAGTGAAAGAATCGAGTGAGAGTGACTGACAGACGGTCGTCCTATGTCGTGCACACAGACTCTGGCGTTGATGGTATGAATAGCCTCAGGGTGGGTGGCTGGGTATTCACTTACAGACAGCCATAGTCACACTGTCATGACCAACACATTTTTTACAGTAGGTGTCATATTACCACATAATCACGCTCCTAATCATTGAGCTAATAATAAACTCCTTGCAGATATAATAATTACAAGGCAACATGACACCACTGAGAACAGACCAAGTATTTTTAGGCCAAAAGCTAATTTATAAGAATTATCAATTTAAGATTTAAGTACATGGAAGAATAGCAGTTGAGCAAAACTGCAGCCTTACAACTGCACAGCCTGATTGGGCGAGACATTTGATCACTTGAACATGCTGCTGCAAGTGCATGCACGCTAGACCTGATTAGTCCAGCACATGGTGCAGCTCATTTGTGGAATAAAAATAAACGTGTTCTATGAATCAGAGAAGCATGACTCACCACGGCGCTGAGATGTGGTCCGTGGAGTTGCGCAGTGAGGATGGCATCGTTAATTCTTTCCCGGATGCGTAGAAGTGCCAGTTCAACTTCGTATCCCCCTGATAGTGCCCCGCTCAGCCCCTCCAGCAATGCTACATAGTGTCTCCAGGGCCCATCTAGCTCAACTACGCCTGCCAGGCAACCCCGCATCACATTGAGACATAGGCCTCCGCAAGGCCGGATCAGGGTCAATCCACGGCAGTGCGGACAGAACAGCATGCGCACCAGTGCACGTCCACATTGGCGCGCCATTCCCACCGATTCAGTGGCATTCAGAAGCTCGGCACCTACCACCAGCGCCCGACTGAGGGCACGACCAGCCACTAGTGCCCTGGACAGTCCCTGAGCAAGTTCTTGTGGGTGAGGGCCAAAGGGATTAATGTCATGCTGAGTGGCACGTAGGCACTCGCTTCCTTCGGAGGACCAGGTAGAAACATTTGAACCCAAGCCAGGATTGACCAAGTGCTGGTATACCAATGGGAACAGTTTGTCGTAGAAACTGTGGACTGAGTGTTCCACAGAGATGTTGGCATCACCTCGGAGGTAGAGGTCAAGGTCAGAGAATAGGGTAGACACCAAGGGTTTCGCGTCTTGAGAGATCGTCTCGTAGGTGCTGTCGAAGAGTGAGTAGGTGTGATTTAGAGTGAAGGAGAGCAGGGAATGGAAGGTATCTGAAGAGGAAATAAAAGAGGAATTCTGGACTGAACAAGCACTTAAACTGACGTCCCTAAACAGCATAGTCAACTTACATGCATAAACATTCGTAACATGAGAGGACCAACAATTGCGGTAATTTTGTTTGACATTTATGAGACGGTCAAACATACTAGTCCGTCATGGTTCACCTCTGCCTTGTCTAGCATTGCTTACAACTCTTTCTTATGCATCTAATCTCTCTTTCCATTGGACTAATGGGAGCTGACAACACTTAATCCATGGATCTTTTGGGCTGGCGCTATTGGGCTGAAGGTTAGTTGGACATGCGACTAGCTTATGACCAATTTTAGCAGTCAGGGCGACATCTTATACTTCAATATGCGTCCGGGTTGCAAATGGAAGTTGAGGATCATAGTCATTTGTACCATATGCATTATTTACAATGGCATATTAACTTTGTGTGACATGTGACAGACGGGTACTTAAGTTGACAGCTGGTAAAACCCTTCAAAGTGCAGTTTGCTTTAATGTCATCTCATTCATAACAACCAAAGCATTCCAGCTCTGTCTTGTTTCTCTGCGAATGACTAGCATGCAAACAGCAAGCCGAAAGTTATGATTGCTCTTTATTGATGGAGGAACAAAAGAACACATGTTTGGCTCACAGTACTAAAAGACACACATAACAATCTTTCTATAACAAGCCTTTGAGGTTTTGCAAGAAAACTGGCAGGGATTCTGAATTGTTGTATCAATGTTCTTGCTACTGGCGTTCACATCTCTCGGTGGCACTCCAGGCATCCTGTAATCCCAACAACATGTGAGTAACCTTCTCAGGTCAGGAACTATATCTAGATCCCTTTAACCAAGCCCCATACATCAGAGTCAGGATGGGTGGTTTGTATGAATGATTAGGAAGCATTTCAGGTGGGTGGTACTGGAAACATGTTTATGTACTGACACTTTGAACCTACAGTAAATCTATATTTAAAAAATGGTTCAATTCAAACACTTGTAGCACTAGATGCCTAAAAATTCAGACTAGGGAGTATCTTGGCAACTACATCCAAACACCTCAGTATCAGGTGACATGGCAGGGGATTATGCCCAGATCGTGTAATGGGGTTCTTCTCATATGGTTCTGGGCCATGAAGGCATGTAGAGGGGGGGAGGTCATGCAGATCACAGGGGTAAATCAAGGGTGCCCGGGATGCACCACAAATGACCTCTCACCTCAAAGATGGCAGGATGTTCCGAGAAGATGGATAGTTGGGTCAACTTGAATGACCGTACCCCTGACCACTCTATTAACTCAGTGCCTACTGGATTTGATGTGGGTCCTACTTTAAAAAAGATCAGTGTCAGAATAACTCCACTCACTGTACCCAGTCCAGGACTGAATTTAGATCAAGAGAAGGTAGCACACAGTATTTTTAGTGCCTTTTAGGTTGGAGAGGATAGTTGGGCTTTGCCAAACAGATGGTATGTGAATAGCATATGCTGGATTTGCTTTACAGTGAAATTACTTTTCAAAGAAACAGAGAGTACTTTTCAAAGAAATAGTTCACCCAAAAATGTTCTCATTCTCAAATCTTTAACTTAATCATCCTCCCTGTATTTTGGGGCAGGTTTGATGTCAGCAATATCAAACATCTTTGGTTCTCACGTCTCATCATTGGTGTAGTTTTTGGACCTTGACAGTCCTTGTCCCATTAAGAAAAAGTGATTCTGAAAACTATTTACTTTTGACTTCCATGAAAGAAAGAAAACCATACTGGTAAGAACAGAAGTTTTGGGGGAACTAGCTCTTAAACAGACACATTCCCAAGAGAGTCTACAAGGTTCATACTTGAATTATTACTTTACCCTTAAACACACAGGCATATAGACAAAAAACGGTCTACATTAAAAATCCTCTTTCACGTGGGAATGAAAAACACTTTACAGACCTTCTTTCTTTTAAACAGGCCACCAGCTACAACCATGCGAAAAGTAGCAGAAAAGGACAACTGATCTTTTCAAAAGCTCTCATTATAGAGCAATACATTGAAGTGCACTGAGACGGATCTCCACGGATACGCCAAGAATTTCAACATTTTTCTTTTTGTTTGCTTTAAACTCGTTAAATATTCACTCGGCTGGCAGCAAAGACAGAGAGGACGGTGACAGTGCCCTTTTCCTGTGAACCTGAAAGGGTTTTTGTACAAGTTTGGGCAGACAAATTGGATGAACTTAAATATTTGGTTGGGCGAGGACTTAAGAGTTGTAAATTTGAAGCGTCTTATGTCTCATGTTATACATATAAATGCCCTGGAGTACATAATGACATGCATGGAGTCAGTCTAAGTGAGAAACATCTTTCTGATTGCTTCTTTTTGTGTTTTATTCAAACATTGATTCTGAAAAGCCTTGTCCTAATTCTAAAGCGCCAATCAACCTCTAAGAAGCACATGTACTGCTTCACAGGAGACCTAAGGCAGATAAAGGAGCATTCTGTGAGTGTGAAAAACAGTGGACAAAAAGCAAATCTCCAAGTAACCCTTGGAAAGTCACGGTGTACGACTCATAACACTACCCTGGTGTCTTCCATACAAGCGTACAAAGCCACAGCATGTAGTGAACGAGTGAATCACCTGCTGTGGCAGGGACTCGATCCCATGACCTCTTGCTCCTGCTGCAAATGCAAACAGCACATGGCCTAGTATTTATTCGACCATGAATCTCCACTTATATCGATACATACCCTGGAAAGAAGAGGCATGGCCCAGGATGAGATATTTGAGTTCGAAGCTATAGGAGAGAATGTTCTGGAGTGTGTCTCTCTGGGCAGCGGCATAGTAGCTCTCCTCCATCTTGCGGGTACAGCATGTGGGGCCCTGGTGTTTGCAGATGAGAAGATCTGCATCTATGGAGGATTAATCATAGAAGGCGATTCAATTCTAGGGGCATTTTTGACTACTTGAAACCTTAATGTAACCTTTCCAAACTATGTCTCTCTTTAATCACATCTTGCAATAAAGTTCTGATGATGGTTTTCATTGGTACAATTATCTTTTTTTTTGGCATGTTACCTTTTCCACTTTTGGCATTTCAGGTATTGTTCTGCACATAATTGTTCAAATATAGCTGAAATTTAGCATTACGACAACTTGTGATCATGGCCGTAATTAACCACCAAGTGATTTGGTGTGGATTTTGGATATTATGTGTGACATATAAACTATACACATACATACAAAATTTTTTTTGAAAATTGAGAAGGCACAATGTACAATTTCCTGATTTTAACAGTTTTTATAACTTTACTGCAGAGTCTAGATTAACCTAAATAATACCTCAATTCTGGAAAATGTGACCTTTCAACACTTAAAAATTAAGCAATCTAAGCATTTTGTCTTTAAAATATTCATATGGGTCCACACATAGAGTGTGGTTGTATGGCAAAAAGGTGCATGTAAAAGAGCAGAACACATGTGATAAAGACAGACGATATCTGCTCTGTCAGTCACCCTGCCCTATCCTATGTGACCAATTTTACACCGAAGGGACCCCATAAGCCATGCATTAGAACAGCTGACTGTGATCACCGTCATTCTGCTGACCTCTCTCACCTCTCAATACACATGGAGCGAAGCCTTGAAACTTGCGCACTAAGAATAAAACTTTGTTTTGTAACGATTATACTTTTCTAATGTATCCTTTCCATAAACAAGAACTTGAGACAAAAGAACTTGAGTTCATAGCAACTCCCAAACATTCTTGAGATGACTTCTATTCAGCAATGCGTTTTTGATTTAACTCGAAATGTGGAACATGAAAAACATTTGACAGCCTATCCCACAGTCTTGTTAATTTTGTCAACACAACTGACATTTCTGATTTATACTCTGTCATCGAAATTACTTATTTGTTAGATGAATTTTTCGGACACACTTTACATTACCGTTTTGCCTAATGCATATGTTAACATTTACTGCTTGACAGGCTGCAATTCATCTAAACTATTTTAAACAATATTTTTCAAATTCTTGTATAAATATTGTGGGCCTACATGCAGTTAGGATGACCTAAGAAATAATTTGCCTCATGACAGGCCTATTTAAATTTAAAAGGTGATTAGAAGGGTCAAAAAAAACTACATCTCAGTCACAATATCTAAAGAAGGTACATTTTGACGAAAAGTTCACATGCATTTTTCATAAAAGTCAGTTTGAAATGTTAGACATTTACATTTAATAACATTATATTCTTAATTACAATGTAAGGTTTTGTTATTTTTGTATATTTGTATATTGGTAATTGCGTAATAGTTAAACAGCTTAAATTGAGCTGAAATTAAACTTCACACAATTGTGACAACATGCCCCGCTATTGGTCAGTGTGTTTAGTTTACTGTAACTTTTTTCTTGGCAATAATTGTGCAGAGTGAATCAATAAGCAAAGAAATTACTTCTGAATTGGAAATAGTGTTGAGAATATGCATGTATTGCTATATTAGACACGGCTTCTCACAGTATTTATAAACGAACCTGTTGCTGCGGTCTCCGGAACCCATCTTAATGAACCGACTTGGCGCAGCTGGAAAGCGGTTTTTACCTCATGACAGCTCTGCGCGCTGGCGCAGTGAACTCTCCATATCAACGCACTGGAGAGCAGGATCCACAAGCAACATACACGCGCTGCTGTCCTGCGGAGCATTGCACCATCTCAGTCCACAGAAAGCCCTCTGAGTCAATGTATGAGAAAGAGAAAAGCCCCCAAGAAGAGTCAAAAGTATTATCCGGAAGAGATGTACATTTAAAACCGCTTAATGAAGTATCCAGAGAGAAAGTTTTCCAGGCTCGCGGGGGCTTCACATGCTGCGTGATTTGACAGACTGGACTGAAGACATGTGAGGAAGGGCCTTGTGTGTGTGTGTGTGTGCGCAGAAAGAGACTTCTGACAGCCAGTTTTGTGCGCCCAACACCCACTCCGGACCGCTCTCCCTTTGGCAAAGATTGATAGATAGACAGTGTAACAATGTGAAATCTTAAAATAGATAAATATTTTTTTTAGACAGAAAAAAAAAAACAGTTTTGACATGAAGTGTGTGTTTAAATAAATGTGAATACACATTAAAGTAACAATATAAAAGCTTGTTTATACTATATACTAGTCCAGTATAGGCTATACTATACTATACTATACTATATTATACATCAGCATTATTGATAAATATTTGATTGGGTTCAAGGTCAGGCTCTGGCTTGGCCACTCAAGGACATTGACAGAGTTGTGTATAAGCCACTCTTCCTGTGTCCTTCTCCACATATGATCATGGAGATCAACTAGAGTGACCATTAGCTTCTTGGTCACCACACTGACCAAAGCCCTTCTCCATCAGTTGCTCAGTTTGGCCAGGAGGCCAAAAAAGGGTATTAATATTTGCAAGGTACTGTATATATATATATATATGTATATATATATATATATATATATATATATATATATATATATAAACACACTCACAGTTTTTGACAGGAAGGGGTAGTAAAAATATTTGTTTTCTTTATTTCAACATAAATATCTAAATATCTAACATTAATAGTGGGCAGAAAAAACCCTCAAATCAAAGTTATAATACCTTTAGATAATATTCAATTCGTTTTAAAAACTTTAAATAAATAAATAGTAATAATAATAATTCCTCAAAGTTATTGTTTTTCTTTTTAAAGTAACAGTTTTTATAGGACTATATAAAAATAAAATAAACCTGTTTTAAAGTTTACCGAACATGAATAGTGGTTAGGAAAAAAAAAATATTCGACTTTTTAAGACAATATTAGACCTATAGGGGGGGGGGGGGGGGGGGGGGGATGGTTTGAAACCGTTATATTAATAATTAAAGATGGCTGTCTGAAAATGGGTTTTAAGCAAGCACTAGATTTTGTCTACTGAATATTAAATGTTCTCCTAGCAACCCATGCATATCAATATTGTACATTTTCCACACACACGTATAAATGGAGGCTATATTTTGAAAGTGAAAGTTTTTTTTTTCTTCTTCATATATTTACATGTCATGCTGTAATTTCCAATATAAATGACTAATTATGCACGTGCTGCAAACCCCCAAACGCAGCTGAATTAAGTGTGTCATAGTCATGCCGCCATGAGGCGCAGTATGGTTATTTCTTACAACCTATGATATGAAGATGATGTCATTACATCGCTGTTCCACGCGATGGCGATATACAGCAAATATAGTGATTTTACCTACTGTTGAGAAGCAGAAGGAGTAAAACGAAACGAGCATGCACAGTAGAAATTCACACTTTTGAGTTTCAAAGACAGACAAACGTCTCTTAAGAAACATGGCCGGGAATATAAAAGATAAAGAAGCATATCAACGCCTGAACTTCCTCTATCAGGTTAGTAAGTGTGTGTGTCAGATCTGTTTATTTCAATATCTCCAAACCTTCTCTTGATGTTTTCTGATGATGGATCCTATAGGCAGCTCACTGCGTTTTGGCTCAAAATCCAGAGAATACTGAACTGGCAAGATTTTACTGCCTCACTCAGAAGACCATCTCCAAACGACTGGTGCTCAGACAGTGAGTAGTGTCTCCTTATTAATAATGTGGATATTAAACAAACATCAATGATGGAGCTTCATTTCCTTGCAGAGATCCATCAGTAAAGAGAACCATTTGCAAAAAATGCTGCACTTTACTAATACCAGGCGTCACATCAACTGTACGACAAAAAAGTAAGTCAGTCTATCTATATATCTAGCCATCTATGAAAAATGAACAATGTATATTAAATCTTCATATTGAAGGAGGACCGATGCGACAGCATAAGACTGTTGTGCGATGTTTAAGTTGTGGACTGACCAAACAGTTCCCAAACAACCCAAAACACAAACTGTGGGTGGATCAACCTGAGGCTCAACTAGAAAACCAGACCTCACAAGGTAAAGATAAACATTGACTGTCTTTGTTCATTGATTTTACTTAAAAGAAGGTCAAACGTACCTGGAGAAAGGTATACATCAGCATCTCAGTTGCTCAGCAGGCTTGGCCATAACTGATGGAAGTATGAACCCTGTATGCTGCCATCTTTGCTTCATGGATACTAACATTTTTTAGCCAGACACCTAAGATGTTTGTGACATGTGACTGTCACGCTATAGAGGTCCTTACAGCAATTTCAACGTCTGTTTTAAGCATTTATAAATCTTCAAATATGCTCAATTTATTTGTTGTGTGTCCCAAATTTCTTTCCAATTTCCAGGATTGTGCAGGTTTCAACTCATTATTCGGTTAACTCTTTTAAAGAGATTTTTAAGCCAAATGCAGTTTTGCAGTTTTTGGCAAAACTTAATTCTAAAAACATGATATAATTCAGTCATAATATTAGTCACCATGAAAATAGCCACAGAAGCTGGAATGACATTAAACAAACAAAAACAAACAAACGTTTAAATTTCCAAGTGTTTTTTTTTTAACAGTGAACGCTAAACTAACAGGCTAATCTGTTAGTGATAATCTAATATCTAATGACAGAATTATAGTTAGCAGAATGCAAAGCTAGCCTAATCGAACCAGTTATCTTGTGACCTAACTGGAATAAAACAACAACTGTTCCTGTTTGTAAAAGCTAAGCTAGTTAGTCGGCTAATGATATGCTAATCTCACTGGCTAATATGTTACTAGTTAGAATAGCAGGTTAGTCACGTAGCACTAAGCAAATTTAAAGGGGTCACATGACGATGTTAAAAAGAACATTATTTTGTGTATTTGGTGTAATGCAAAGTTTACCCGTTTTAAGGTTCAAAAAAACACATTATTTTCCACATACTGTACATTTATTGTTGCTCCTCTCTGCCCCGCCTTTCTGAAACATGTAGATTTCTATAAAGCTCATCGTTCTGAAAAGCAAGTTGTGCTCTGATTGGCCAGCTATCCAGTGTGTTGTGATTGGCCGAATACCTCAAGCGTGTGACGGAAATGGTACGCCCCTTATACCATATTTAGAAACACAGCGACTACACGACATGACGATGGTGGCGGCAACAATATACAGCGAGAATAATAGTTCCGCCCTCTTTCTTTGTTTGGGCGGTGTTATGCAAATCTTCCCACACAGTGACGTAGACATGTGGGGTGTGTTTTATTGAGGCATTTTAGGAAGGCATGGACAAGTCTTAACCCTTTAACGCGTACGATCACACCGGTGTGATTAGAACCTTCAGTGAGTCACGTCATCAACTGCTGAATTCAAATCTGCTTTCGCGCGTTGGCTGCCGAGCGCTTGTCATATTATCACAAATATTCAGTGTTTTCAACCATATAATGCTTATTTTAGGTTTCAGACATTTAAATACACATAAGTACTAGCAAAACCATACATTTATAGTTTGTAAAATACACGCTGATGTCTATGGAAGCAGCAATAATGATCCTTACAAATATAATCTGACAGCATGTTTTATTGATATCATATACAGATTGTGTAGATAACTTTAACGTTTACTCTGCTCTTCTCCCAGTTTAACCGGAGACTGACTTTAACGTTTTTCGGGAAGAGAGGATGAATTTACATGGTCTTATTCCCACAGCTCGGATTCAGCGCGAACAAACATGGCGGCGCCCATCACCCGGTATCGATCAACTAACACGGTCATTATAAAAGTATTTAAACTACCAAATAAATTTACTTGCACATATTTGAGAATCGGAATATCAGATATTTCATAATTGTGAGTATGTTTGTGAATATTAATAATAAAAAAAGGAAAAAACGAAGTAAAAGCGATCCATGTGTCATACAGCGCTATTGTTGCTGCGGTGTGTCACATGACAAGCACGACGCGTCGCCATGGAAACAATAAGGCTATACATTCTAAAATAACGGTCGCCTGAAAAAACTCACGCTGGGGGCTCAGCTAGAATATTTTAAACTCACGTGTGAAAAGGTTAACTTTTATAAAGAATATCTCTTTGGGTTTGAGATTTAATTTTTGCGACTTTACGGATCATACACTAAAAAAAAAAAAAAAATCCGTAAAATTTACGGTAAAAATATGGCATCTGTGGTTGCCGGAATTCTACCATAAAAAATACAGTTACAGCATTTTAGGTTTTATGGTTTTAACTTAAATTTACAGTTAAATACCATAATTTCATTAACTTATATAATGTTAAAGGGGACATATTATGCTCCTTTTTACAAGATGTAGAATAAGTCTCTGATATTCACATATGAGTGTGTATGTAAAGTTTTAGCTCAAAATACCCGACAGATAATTTTTTATAGCTTGTTAAAATGACCACTTTTAAGGTATGAGCCAAAACACTCTGAATTGGAGTGTGTTGCTTTAATGCAAATGAGCTGGTGCTCCCGGAGAAGAGGGCGGAGCTTCAAATGCTCCAGCTCTGCATTAGCAGTGCTAGCCTTTGCAAATAAACATTCCACTATTAATACAAGACTGTTATCTTTACAGAAAACGTACTCTGGTTCAAAGTCAGTCATCTGATTATACTGTGCATAATAAATTTGCCTTTATGAATTACACAGACAGGGAGCACGGCAGGATAAAAATAACAATATAGCTGGTCTCATAGTGCATGGCATGCTATCACAAACGTTATAAGACCCACTCGTGATTATGAGCTCAACAAACTCAAGCAATCGACTCGCATTGCTTTCATATACAACTTTTAACCACCACATTCCTATTCACGATCATTCATGAAGACAACAGTGAGAACAGACAGAGACAATGGTAGCTTTAGCATCATTAGCTTTACAGAGTGCCAAGAAGCTCTTTCAGAAGGGCAATTTGGAAAACAAATGCATGATACTTTCTTTGTCTGGAGCTGACGTTCGTGCACGAAGCGTTGGTATTGATCCCAACATGTTTTGGAGAATTTACCCATTTTTTTCCGGGACATTTCCTTAGACAATGAAACTTAACTACAGTGTCCTCAGCGGCTCAGATGGAGGGAGTCTATGGAGAGTCCTATGTTTGTTAGTGCATCCCAAAACACAACACTTGAAATGCCTCTTTGGCGCCAACATTGTATATCTCCAGCAGCTACAGCAAGTGATCAGTAATGGCGGAGGCAGACACAGATTCTCACTCAGGGCTGTGTCTATGCTTATAGGGCAGTATCACTAATGGGTGGGACTTTTTCCCTTCGGTGACGTGAACAGAGGGAGAATCTGAAACCGCTCGTCCTAAGAGACAGTTTATGATTTTATTAGATTATAAAAAAATGAGTGGGTGGATTTTTACCATTATAGGCTGGTTGTTTTGACACACTGCGGCCACATAACTGTTCAAACATCTTGTAAAAGTGATTTATGCATAATAGGTCCCCTTTAATATACCAACCTATTGAAGTACTGAAATCAGTTTTGTACCTTTGAAATACACTGATAACCACCAAATGTAGGTGGTGATGAGAAAGACTTTACTAATAGAACCTAAGCCTATCACAAGCAGCTTTTAAATAACACACACACACACACACACACACACACACACACACACACATATATATATCTATAATATATAAGATGCACAGTGTCATTCACACAAACACTAAACACCATGGTGAGACTCATTAAACTGAAATATGCAATAAACATTAATTTAACAGCATTAGATGTAACATACAACCCTAATAAACATAACAGATAAGGAAAAAACTAAGAAGAAACATACTTATTTCAAAGAAAAAACATAATTCAAACAAAATTTGAAATGCAACGCAGGGAATTCTGGGAACGTCAGTTTACAGTTTTTCCTGTAAATTTTACAGGAACTTACCATTAACCATCTAACAGGTTTTTACTGTAGCATTTTCACAGTTTTTTTTTCTGTTAAAATCATAATGTATATATGCAAACAGCTTGTAACACTCCAAAGACAAAGGAAAACTTGAAATCACATCATATGACCTCTTTAAGACAACATGCATTATAAGCAGTTTTGTACAAATGACACAATTCACCTTTAACATTGTATCAAACATCAAACATTTAATATTGTAAATATACATGATCTTTTATTCTACTGTCTACAGATGCTGGTCCTTCGTCTAAGTGCACAACCCAAGAGAAGAATATTGGCTCAGCGTCCACGACAGCGAAGACTTCGTCTATAGCTCAAGCAAATGTGACTAAACCTTCATGACACTGTGTATTAATATAACTAGTTAAAGTGAACTTTTGGGGTGGTATTTTGTATTTAATTTTTTGTTTACATTTTCCAGCCTTAAGATGCATTTTTTTTTCTTCTGACATTATGTGCAATATCGTTTTTCTTTCCGCATTGAATGGATGTTTTGAATTGCAATAGTGATTCTACTGTAAGTGGCTGATTTACATTGGTAATGACTTTTATTCTGTACTTTTATGCATGCTTTAATATCATTGAACTCTATATGGCTTCCTGCAACAGAAGCATTTTCTTTTATCACCCGGAGCATATGGAAACCTGGTGGGAATTCAGCTGCCTACATAAAAATTGATTGATCTACTGTTGCAAAATTACCTCTTTATCTAAACCATCATGTGGGTATTTCACTTAGACATGCGGCTTACACTTAGACATGCGTTTCAGAACAACGTTTCGATTTTTTTCAACTTCTAAGGCCTTACTGTTTTTTTTCTCCAGTCAGTTGATCTCTGATAGTCTCTTGATCTTAGGGTCAGGCATTACATCACGTATTGGGTATAAAGGTTTTGATATTTGCACTTTCGAAGTTTTTGATGAGAACAAAAGGCTTCTTTTTGCACAGCAATGCGCGTTCATGAATTATTCAAATTTGCGTGCACAACCTCTCAGAGTATCGCACTTCCAATCTTGGACGTGCAACGGATGTTGCATATTCATAATATCCTGCACCCTGGCGATAATTTATAAGTGATATTAAGACATCTGCACATGCATGAGTGTAATTCAGTCGCTGCTGATGTTGTTAATTGGATGGGATATGGATCTGCACGGTGCCGAGGATATGCATCAATGGGTTGTCAATACGGAAAGTAGCACCAAGGGGCTTCGTCGAAGCCAAAGAACCCCTCCCACTTCCTAGAATTAGAGAATGGAATCAATTGCCCTGAAGGCCAGAACGAGAGGCATGGGAAGACATGATTTAATTCAATTTGCATCGCATAATGTCAGTGGAAGTGCATTAGAAATTAAAATCGTGTGGTTGAGGAATTGTGCTAAATGATATCGAGGAGCATCAGAGGTGAAAAAAAGGTCTAAAAAGATCTAGATCAAGTGTCTCCATCATACTCGTCTTAATATACTGTATACAATATTAAACGCACAATTTTTAAACATTAAAATTATATTATGCAAAGTTGTGTGTGTGGTAACACTTTATTTTAAGGTGTCCTTGTTACACAGGTTACATGTACTTACTATTATAATAACAATTAATTACACATATTTACATGCAAGTAACCCTAACCATATAGTAACCACATGCAATTAATTAATATTACTCCGTACTTTAATGTATAATTACACTGTAATGAGGAAACCTTAAAATAAAGTGTAATAGTTATAATAAAAAGTAAATACAACAATGACAAAATTTACAATATGTATTATTTTATTATTAAGTAAGGATATTAATTAAACATTTTATAATGCTTGTAAAAGTATTTTTTATTATTTTTTTAAATTTAATAATTATATAATTATTTTTGAATTATTATTATCATCACCATTACATTTTAAAACCTGTGTGTGTGTTTTGTTAATTAGTTTTTTCAATTATATTTATATAAAGGAAATTAAGCCCTTTTGGGATTATAATTATTTATTATTAGTAGTAGTAGTAGTCGTTTAATGTAAATTTTCACCTTAAATTTTCGCTTCTGTAATGCACAAGAAATATATAATATGATGATATTAAATTCTATATAAATATGAATTTGAAATGCATATCTTTGAAAAAAAAAAATTCCAGTCACACTACTAGGGAGAAAATGCCCTTAACTGTCACAATGGAAAAACGGGCTTGTTTTATTATGCAAGAAATATCTGATTTTAAAAAACTTTTTCTGCTTTGGATTTTGGGTATAAATGTAACCTGCATATATTTTTCGCGAGACTAATGGTTTGTAGAAGCTTTGGAATATTAATATAAAATCCAATCGAGGTGCAGCCATGCGCATATCGGTCATTTTATACAAATGCCTTTGAATTTGGCTCACCCTATGAGACTGGATTTGTTTATAAAGTCACTTTATTCAGATATATAGAATATCTGTTTGGCTGATATTAATAAACAACATTTATACTGCAGCATGCTTTGAAATGTAAGCACACATATGACTCTAGAGATGCTAAGTCATTGGTATCCTCTGCAGGGTGCATATTGCCAATATATATTGTTGGTGCATGAATTTTTGATATGCTGTGAAAATGCGCTCCATGAAATTACCTGACCCGTGCTTGTGGTTCCTCTGTGCCATATGACATTTCTGTGACTGATTTCAAGTCTGCCATGTTCCATTGGAGGGAAAACAAAACCATTTCTACACTGTCAGAAATATTATGCATGCCCAATAGCGGTTTTTCTTGATATCGTTTTTTTTTTTTTTTTTTGGCAGCACTGGGAATTGGACAAAAACAGGAATATTAGAGCACAAAATATTGGGCCACAAATGCATTTACTCGAAGTAAACATTTCTATACTATACGTACATCCATTTGAGCTTTAAAGTGCCCCCATTATGGGTTAAGGTTCATATTTTAGTTTTAGGAGTCCCCAACAACAAGTTGACATGCATGCAAGTTCAAAAACCACTTAATTTTCTTATAATATGCATTTATTTTTACCTTATTGGCTCAACGACTCTCAAATGATTCTTTCAACTATTCATTTTTTCCAAACCCCTCCTTTGCGTGACGCTAATCTGCAGTGATTGGTCGATATCAGTGTTTGTGAGCTCAGTGCTGCTTTATGTACAGCCGTTACCGGGGAAACAGCTATTTTTACCGCTCCAAAAGGGCACCTAGTGACAAAGATTGAATTTGTATTTTCATTCAGACTAAAGTGAAAATCACATTTTCCCAGGTCTGCGCGCACCAAGTGGGCTGAACAAGCAATATGCTGTATGCAATATGAAACACTTGGGATTTGTTTTAAAAACATCTCATTTCAATGATTCAGAGTCGACTCTTACTTTTGAGAGACAATAACATTATATATGGTGCAATTTCAGATTTAAAACTTTACAGGATGTTTTCATTCACTTAGAGCTGTGTTACACACTGCATGAAAGGTCATTTTCAAAAATCCATAATAGGGGCACTTTAAGATTGGCCCACTGCAGTTTATTATGACAAAAGGACCATTCGGTTAGACAGCAAGAGACCTGATTGTCATACAACATAAAACAACCAACAGTTTGCTTTTTATGTCATATTTAGACCCGTGTATTTGTAGTAAATAACAATAATAAACAAATAATATTATTATTTGGCTCTTTTCAAGACACTCATGGACATTTCATACAATATAAAATGAATGATAGATAAATATTTTTTTTTCTCCAACATTTAAGGACCCCTTACACACTACAAAATCACGCAAGTAAATAAATAAATATAAAATGACAAATAATTTGATTTTTTTTCCAAACACTAAAGAACATATAAAAAATAATAATAAATTCAATTATTAATTTGGCTCTTTTTACACAATATAAAATTACATAAATGAATAACTAAATAATAATCATTATTATAATCATTATTATTATTATTGTCTATTTTCAAACATTAAGGGGCACTTTACACAATAAATATGAATGAAACAAAATGCATAAATATTTGGTTATTTTCTAACATCAAAGGGCATGCTATACAATATCAAATTAAATAGCAGTAGTAGTAATAATTATTATTATTAGGATTTTCAATGATTTTCAAATATTTAAGGTCATCTACACAATATAAAATGACAAATAAATAAATAATTTCATTAGTTTGGCCCTTTTTAAACACTCGGGGACACCTTACAAAATATAAAATTACATAAATTAATAAATAATAATGATTATTATTGTTATTATCATTATTATTGGCTATTTTCAAACAATATAGGGCACCTTACACAATAAATATGAAACAAACAAAATAAATATTTGGCTCTTTTCAAACGCTGAAGGGCATGTTAAATTGTAGTAGTAGTAGTAATTATTATAAGGATTTTTTTTTCAAACATTAAAGGTCATCTACACAATATAAAATGACACAAGTAAATAAACAAACAGATCATAAACCAGAAAGAAATCAAAACAGGCATGCATAACGTGATTCATAAAGTAGCCAGTTTTTCTAAGCAGATTATATTTTATAGATTATTATAAGCAATATTTTCTTTGCACGATGCAGTATCTGCTCTGCACATCATCCCAAGATGCATCAGCAGGATGAATAAATACTTTCATAAAAGCCTCGATAAAATATATTCTGTGCTTGGCAGCATTGTACGAATGTTACAGACTCGGGTGTGACATACTGAGTGTCAGTAAGCCATAAACACTTTAATAATTTACATTTATTGCTAAATGATAAAACCCAGCCAAGCTTCCACAAGCCCTCACAAACCATCTCTGCAAATACTGGCTGGCTTGTTGGCTGGTTTGGATCCACAGCACTCCTACAAATTGAACAAGAACAAGAAAAGATTGTCCACAACACAGTCGAGGCTGCCAACTGTGATTATCCATAAGCACTCGTAGGCAAGTGGTATTAGTCACAAGAAAAATTAGATAGGAAAATGTGGCGAGAATGTATTGGAAGATGCACAGATGTGAAAGCGTCAGACGCTAATCTCTTTATGTTTAAATACCCTTTAAATATAGCAGTGTGCAAAATCGATTGTATTTTCTGAAGATGGGCACTGGACAATGAAGAAGATCTTGTAGAAAAACTGCTATTTTCATAAGTGTAATTACTGCCTTTTTATGAGATCCACTACATGAGCCTTTTTAGTTTATGAGGCACAATTAAACGAAGAGCAAGCTGTGAATGTTCTTCTGGACAAGTTTATGGAGCAATATTTTCTCTGTCCGTTTAATATCGACCTCTGAGAGAAACAAAACTATGGTTTGTTGCCATTTTACACAAAACAGGGTCTGAAAGAGACATGATATACAAGTGATAATTTTATCAAATGCATTAAATGCAAAAAAGTGTGTATGTGTGTTTCTCATTATGACTATGTAGCTTATTTATAAGCATACAGTATTTATATACGTATTCACACACACACACACACACACACACATATACATATATATATATAAAACTGAATTAATGTAATTAAAATTTTTATTTAGTATGCAGTCAAACGATTAAGCGCGATTGATCACATCCAAAATAAGTTTTTGTTTGCATAATATACAACGTGTGTGTTCTGTGTATATTTATTATGTATATATAAATACAGTATATATTTTGAGAATATTTGCATATACTTACATGTCTATATTTCTATAATTGGTATACATATTTACATAATTTATTTTTAGTAACTCTCACTACAAAAATCTGCCCTATTTGTGAAGAGAGTCTGTTATGTACTTCTGCAAGCTGCCACTAAATCACGTCTAAAAAATGTGAATTTACATTTTCCATCCAAAGTGGTCTCTTGTCCCCTGACAGGGGAACAGGCATTCATTAGTCTCCAGCAACAGGTCTTGAAGTCATCCCTCCTCTCCTTAATTTTACTCACTTACGCCAACAGCTGCCTCAAATGAACATGCTCCTTCAGGTATGCAAATATATGCAAATGTATGGGTGGTTGTCCCCTCAGAACAGAGGAAAGGTTGAAGAGTTTGGAAAGCATGCTTTGGTAAACATCTGTTTGGGCCTCTGCGCTCACCGTCCCTGGAGCGTTAATGAGCCAGATTCAGCTAGAGCAAATATTATCAATGATTACATATGTGTAACAGCACGGCCAGGCTCTCCACCCAATCAACTACCACGATCCACTTCGCACTCAGCTGCACGAATCACCTGCACCCAAGCTGTCAATAAAAGTCACTGTGTTAACACTTACCTCTGTGTCCAGCTATCCGTAACAGAAGATCGGACCTACACCGCTAACAAGATGAGCTCACCCGATCCATTTCAAGAGCTCGTGGATTCTCTCAAGAGGTTCCTCATGCAATCCACCGCCTCACCGTCATCTTCCTCTCCATCCAGTCAACCAGCTGCCGGTTCTCCTTCTCCTGTCATGATCGCCAGTCCCATGGCCCGACCAGCGCCCTACTCAGGTGATCCTGAAGAATGCAATGGCTTCTTAATGCAATGTTCACTTACCATCGATCTTCACCCTCAGATGTTTACAACGGAGCGATCTAAAATTGCGTTTGTGCTCACATCCCTCACTGGACCAGCATTGAAATGGGCCGAGACCATTATGAGTCAAGCCGGTCCCGCTACTCAATCGTTTGCTCAGTTTACGGCCCATTTCCGTGAGGTGTTTGGGCTTTCACCAGGCGATTCATCAGTGGGTGAGCAACTTTTTCGGCTGCAACAGGACTCCATGTCTATCCATGAATTTTCTCTGAAATTTCGCACCCTCGCAGCCGCGAGTGGGTGGAATGAGCCATCTTTGATCACCGCTTTCCGTCAAGGCTTAGATCCACGTGTGCACTTACATCTAGCAGCCTATGACGACACCTATGGATTGGAAAAATTAATTCAGCTAGCGATTCGTAGCTCCAACCGGATCCAAGCCTGCAGCTCCGACACCACAGCTCCAACAACCAATGTCACTCCTTCCTCCTTCCAGTCAGAGACCAGAAACCAGTCAGAACCGATGCAAACAAACTTAAATCACCTAACCCCAGCAGAAAGACGAAGACGTTTACTGAGGGGTTTGTGTCTATATTGTGGGGATGATAGTCACAAAATCCAGGGATGCCCTATTCGACCGTCTCGTCTGATGGTGAGTGGAATCCGGCCAACTTTCCCTAAATTAAAACCCCTAACCACTTGTGCTCAGCTGACGGTTGGTACCACCTTCCTACCAGTTATCGTCCTCCTCGACTCCGGGTCAGCGGGGAACTTCATCGCCGGATCCCTCTGTGAACAGCTCCAGCTCCCAACCATCGCGACAGAGACCACCTATCAAATATGGGCCATAACTGGTAAGCCCCTTTCTCGACGTCTCATTAGACATTGTGTTGGACCCCTTCAACTACGCATTGGTCAACTACATCACAAAATGATTCACTTATTAGCTCTAGACGGATCGACTGTAGACATAATCCTTGGTCTCCCTTGGCTGGTGCAACATAATCCAGTGCTATCCTGGCAGTCAGGAGACGTTCTGAAATGGGGAAACAGTTGTTTCCCACGATGCTTTCCCCAATTGCCTCGACCTACTCCAAAGAGTTTCACTACCTTGCCACTCCATACTACCACCATCGAGAGCCCTGTCGCCCAACAATCAGTGGGCGTGCCTGCCGAATATACCCACTTCAGTGATGTTTTCTGCCCTAAACGAGCCTCCCAACTACCACCACATCGGCCATGGGACTGTGCCATCGACCTTCTCCCGGGTGAGCCAGTACCGCGGGGGGAAAATTTACCCCCTCTCGTTACCTGAGCAGAAGGCCATGGAGGAGTACATCGAGGAGGCTCTTAGGCAAGGATACATCGTACCATCTACCTCCCCTGCTGCTTCCAGCTTCTTCTTTGTGGCTAAAAAGGATGGAGGCCTACGACCCTGCATAGACTACCAGAAACTTAATGATATCACTGTTAAATACCGTTATCCCCTTCCTCTTGTCCCAGCGGCTTTGGAACAACTACGTGGTGCCACCATATTCACAAAGTTGGACCTCCGCAGCGCCTACAATCTTGTTCGAATCCGGGAGGGGGATGAATGGAAGACTGCCTTTGTAACACCCACTGGCCATTATGAATACAGGGTTATGCCCTATGGACTCGTCAACGCCCCTTCCGTGTTCCAAGGATTTATGAATGAGGTGATCCGGGAATTTCTCCATCTTTTCGTCATCATCTACATTGACGATATATTGATATATTCCCGGAGCCTGGCCGAACATCGCCAACACGTTGCGGAGGTCCTCCAACAACTCCGCAAGTATCAACTTTACCTCAAAGCAGAAAAATGTACCTTTCATCAACCCTCCGTACATTTCCTCGGTTACATCATTGATAGTGGTGGCATCCATATGGACAAGGGGAAGGTGGAAGCCGTCACCTCCTGGCCACTTCCCAATTCCATCAAGGAACTCCAGCGTTTTCTCAGGTTTTCTAATTTCTATCGACGTTTCATCGCCAATTATAGCATCATTACGAGTCCACTCACTGACCTGCTCAAGGGAGGAAACAAGACCCTCTCTTGGAACACCAACGCCACTAAAGCCTTTCAACTTCTCAAAGAGACCTTTATCACCGCACCCCTCCTTGTACACCCTAATCCAGATTTACCTTTCGTTGTAGAAGTAGATGCTTCAACCACAGGAGTGGGTGCGGTCTTATCACAGCAGCAGGGGACGCCTCCCAAACTTCATCCATGTGCCTTCTTCTCACGGAAACTTAGCCCGGCGGAGAAAAACTACAACATAGGGAATCGTGAGTTACTTGCCATCAAACTCGCCCTGGAAGAATGGAGGCATTGGTTGGAGGGGGCCATACATCCCTTCTTGGTTCTTACCGATCATAAGAACCTCCAGTACCTGCGCGATGCTAAACGGCTAAATCCTCACCAAGCCAGATGGGCTCTATTCTTTGCTCGTTTCAACTTCAAGATATCATATCGTCTGGGTCCCCGAAATGTAAAGGCTGATGCCTTGTCCCGAACACATGCCACCGTAGAGATGTCAGGAGGAACCAGAGGGTATCTTACCCGCCGAAATCATTGCGAGCCCGATTCAATGGTCCTCTCCACCAGTAGCCTCCGTTACACCACCTGCCAATCCGCCGGGCTGTCCACCGAATCTCCAATACGTGCCCAGAACCCAACGTAATCCTCTCATTCAGTCTACTCACACTTCACTTGGTACTGGCCACCCAGGGGCCAACGCCACTCTCTCGTTGCTACAAGACCGCTTCTGGTGGCCCAATATGGCCAGGGACGTTAGAAGGTTTGTTCAGGGCTGTCCGGACTGTGCCATCTCCAAAAGTTCCCGTCATCTTCCTGTATACTGGTCGTAGTGGATCGCTTCTCCAAATTCTGCCTCCTTGTTCCTCTCCCTGGTCTACCTACAGCCCTTGAAACAGCTGAACTGCTATTTAACCAGGTTTTCAGACACTACGGCATCCCAGAGGACATTGTATCGGATAGAGGACCTCAGTTTATTTCCAGAGTTTGGAAAGCCTTTCTCTCTCTCCTAGGTGTGACCTTGAGCCTGACCTCTGGATATCATCCATAGTCCAATGGACAGACTGAACGTAAGATCCAGGAGATAGGGTGCTTCCTGAGAACCTTCTGCCATAGCCGCCAGAACTCTTGGAACCAGTTTCTGGGCTGGGCCGAGTACGCACAGAACTCCTTGCGACAAGGCTCCACTGGACTCACGCCCTTCCAGTGCGCGCTCAGCTTCCAGCCCCCTCTATTTCCATGGTCAGGAGAGCCTTCCGACGTTCCCGCCGTCGATTACTGGTTCCGAGAGAGCGAGAGAGTCTGGGACGCAGCACACCACCAGCTGCATCAGGCAGTGCGCAGACAAAGGATAACTGCGGATGTCCGACGTTCCGCCACTCCCACTTACCATCCAGGACAGAAGGTATGGCTCTCAATTCGGGACATCAGACTGCGCCTGCCTTGCCGGAAATTGAGTCCCAGATTCGTTGGCCCCTTCACCATTCTGGAACAAATAAATCCGGTTACTTACAAACTTCAGTTACCTACACAATATAGGATTCATCCCACATTTCATGTCTCTCTGTTAAAACCCTTCTCTCCTTCTGTTTCCCCAGAGCCTGGTCCGGTCGAGGAACCCCCTCTCCCTCTCATCATGGATGAAGGCGCCATCTATAGGGTCCGAGAGATCATGCATTCCCGGCGCCGTGGTGGCAGATTAGAATACCTGGTCGATTGGGAGGGCTATGGTTCCGAAGAACGCTCATGTGTTCCTAGAGAGGACGTTCTTGACCCGACACTTCTGGCAGAATTTCATACCACTCATCCAGATCGTCCAGCCCCACGGGGTCGGGGTAGACCACCACGACGCCGGGGTCGGCCCTCAGGAGCGGGCCGTGGAGAGGGGGGTACTGTAACAGCACGGCCAGGCTCTCCACCCAATCAACTACCACGATCCACTTCACCTGACTTCTAATCACCCGCACCTGCACCTCATCACCATCAAGACCAGTATAAAGCCACTCACCACAGTCACTGCAGTTGTCCGATCTCGTTACTCCCTACGTGGACTCAACTACTACGGACTCCGTTTGATGAGTATAACCTCTGAATACTTACCTCTTGTCATTACCTCCTGTTCTCCACCTCGTTGTCTCCCTGTATCCAGATCGGCTGCTGCAGTGGTCAGTGTCCTGTGTTCCCGTTTGGATCATCGACTCTGCTCCTCACTCCAGAAAGACACAAAGGCACAATCAGTATCACAACCCAAGATACCACGCACAACAACTTGAGAATCCTCACCTCTCGCACTCAGCTACACGAATCACCTGCACCCAAGCTGTCAATAAAAGTCACTGTGTTAACACTTACCTCTGTGTCCGGCTATCCGTAACAACATGTGTGATTAATGGTATTCCTACACATGCGATTTTTGTTTTTCTGTATATCATTACATTTAATGAACAGTTGTTAAACAGCTTTAAACTCTAACGAGTAATATATATATATATATACACTCACCTAAAGGATTATTAGGAACACCTGTTCAATTTCTCATTAATGCAATTATCTAATCAACCAATCACATGGCAGTTGCTTCAATGCATTTAGGGGTGTGGTCCTGGTCAAGACAATCTCCTGAACTCCAAACTGAATGTCAGAATGGGAAAGAAAGGTGATTTAAGCAATTTTGAGCGTGGCATGGTTGTTGGTGCCAGACGGGCCGGTCTGAGTATTTCACAATCTGCTCAGTTACTGGGATTTTCACGCACAACCATTTCTAGGGTTTACAAAGAATGGTGTGAAAAGGGAAAAACATCCAGTATGCGGCAGTCCTGTGGGCGAAAATGCCTTGTTGATGCTAGAGGTCAGAGGAGAATGGGCCGACTGATTCAAGCTGATAGAAGAGCAACTTTGACTGAAATAACCACTCGTTACAACCGAGGTATGCAGCAAAGCATTTGTGAAGCCACAACACGCACAACCTTGAGGCGGATGGGCTACAACAGCAGAAGACCCCACCGGGTACCACTCATCTCCACTACAAATAGGAAAAAGAGGCTACAATTTGCACGAGCTCACCAAAATTGGACGGTTGAAGACTGGAAAAATGTTGCCTGGTCTGATGAGTCTCGATTTCTGTTGAGACATTCAGATGGTAGAGTCAGAATTTGGCGTAAACAGAATGAGAACATGGATCCATCATGCCTTGTTACCACTGTGCAGGCTGGTGGTGGTGGTGTAATGGTGTGGGGGATGTTTTCTTGGCACACTTTAGGCCCCTTAGTGCCAATTGGGCATCGTTTAAATGCCACGGCCTACCTGAGCATTGTTTCTGACCATGTCCATCCCTTTATGACCACCATGTACCCATCCTCTGATGGCTACTTCCAGCAGGATAATGCACCATGTCACAAAGCTCGAATCATTTCAAATTGGTTTCTTGAACATGACAATGAGTTCACTGTACTAAAATGGCCCCCACAGTCACCAGATCTCAACCCAATAGAGCATCTTTGGGATGTGGTGGAACGGGAGCTTCGTGCCCTGGATGTGCATCCCACAAATCTCCATCAACTGCAAGATGCTATCCTATCAATATGGGCCAACATTTCTAAAGAATGCTTTCAGCACCTTTTTGAATCAATGCCACGTAGAATTAAGGCAGTTCTGAAGGCGAAAGGGGGTCAAACACAGTATTAGTATGGTGTTCCTAATAATCCTTTAGGTGAGTGTATATATCAATAAGTAAAGTAGGTGAAGCCACTGAATATAATAATTTTCATATATAGTAAATTACTTGTGCCTCAGAGCGAGCAGATGAAACAAAATAAATGCGGTCATTGCTTTCGGAGGTGGATGCCTGCTGTTTGGGAATGCAGTTGTGTAACAGTTCGGGGAGGCAATTATACAGAAATACTTTGATGACAGACTTTGCTGGGGCATTTCAAAATGACCATAACAACATTTAAGATGCTGTGGAACGAGATCGGTCCGCTGGTTAGTCAGGTTTTGCCGTCCCATAGCGCAAAATCTTTTTTGATGCGCATGGAGGAATTTACTCGCAAATGAGTTTTCATCTCCCATTATTAGCATTAACCCTTTTTCGCTCAAGTCAAAAACCACTTGAAGAGAGCGTAAAAACCTTTTTGCAAATTAAGGGACTTTTATTCAAAATTTGGCATTTCCATCACTCGTTTCTGATGCGATACTTCAAAAATGTGCATAAAAACAGGGTGATGGAAACAGCTATTGACTGTATATATATTAGGTAAAATAAAATTTTAAAACTGTTTTCATTATTGAAAAGTTTCTATATACACTTGTCTGCCATTTTAGAATTGTTTTTTGTTTTTTTTCACTCAGCTCATCTCAAAGTATTATGGGATTTCCTGCTCTGTGAAGGCTACATGCAATGTCTGGCCAAAACTAGATAGGCTATATTACACAAAACTGATTTATGCGTATTTCTCTCCTAATTCAAACGAGACGACTTTTCACTGGAGAAATCAATATTATGGATTCGCAAGATGTTAATTTCTGGACTGGAGTCATGTGTATTACTTATGGATTATTGTGATGTTTTTATCAGCTGTTTGGACTCTCATTCTGACGGCACCCATTCACTGCAAAGGATCTCCTGGTGAAAAAATGTAATGCTAAATTAACACTGCAATTAACATGCAATAAAATGCCTGAAAACACGTTCTAGTACCTAATTACTCTTTTTAAAACTATGCTAAATTGTACTTCTTTTTCACAAGAGTATCTACTGTTTTACAGTTTAAAACCTAACAAACGTCATTTTGTGAAATATTAACGCTGGCTTTAAAATAAATGCCACTTGTTTTGATATTGAATTATGCAATGCAAAGACATTCATGCCTTTTTAACTATAGCTTATGTGTCCAAACACTTTTAGGTGCCACTGCACGTCTTTTCAACTGCTACAATCGGGGTCTAGAGGAAGAGAGAACACAAGCAATAAAGAATGCAGTGGTGCATGCTGGAACACATGCATGCTCCTGAGCTTCCAGCATTAATTGGGCTAATTTGATGCGGCCGAATGCATTTTTAGCAAATCTTCTCATGACTTTTTAATGCAAGCACCATAAAACTAGGGAAAAGAGGGGGTCTGGAATTATTTTTGTGGGTCAGAGGCAGCCTTCCTAGAAACTTCTAGAATCTACTGCGATTAATCAAGTACACTCGTTAAAAATAAACTGCCTGTGATGGTTCTCAACATCCACGTGATTGCTTTACATTTAATTGCAAAGCAATAATCGTAGACTTAGATGCTATTCATGCTGACATTGTGCTGTGGTTGTATGTGATACAAATTTGAGGTGTCATTTACACTGTATGTGCAGGAATCTTGAAGTGCTTTTTTTATTTTTAAGTTTAATTATTTTTAATACGTTTTACTACGTATTTTTAAGAAATGCATAAACTGCACATTTTAACATGACCATAGCAGGCCATGTGGGCAGCATTGTGCACTGAATTATCATTAATCCAATAATTAGCTTTAATATTAAACAACAATAAACAAACATATATCTTTATCCTTAACTATTGTCAAATGCACAACCAGTCAGTAAGCAGTGATGGGGTAATGCATTACAAGTAACGCAAGTTACGTAATCAGATTACTTTTTTTCAAGTAACTAGTAAAGTAACGCATTTTAATTTACAAGAAAATACATACTTTTTTTTTTTCAAAAAAGTAACGCCAGTTACTTTGTTTTCCCATTTATTGACTGACAAGTCTCCTGTCCCCATGTTGGGTGAAATCGGAAGTACAGAGGCGTTGTGTGCGCTGTGTGAACATGATGTTACTGTAGTTCTAGACTAAATGTGAATGCGCATCAATTCATCTCACTCGCAAAAAACTGATTTAGTATTTATCAAAATGAATTAAAACAGTGAAATGCAAACTCAGAACATGATGCAAGCCTGCAATAACTAAATATGTTAAATAACACAAATGTATCTAATCTCATTTTATTAACCGATGTCTTTGCTGCTGACATTTGATGATCCAGTTCAACCATACTAATAAGCAAAAATGACTTTAGATCAGGGGTGCCCAACCCTGTTCCTGGCGATCGACTGTCCGGCAAAGTTCAGCTCCAACTCTAATCAAACACACCTGAAGCAACTAATTAAGGTCTTCAGGATTGCGTGAAAATTAAAGGCAGGTGTGTTTGATTAGAGTTGGAGCTAAACTTTGCTGGACAGTCGATCGCCAGGAACAGGGTTGGGCACCCCTGCTTTAGATAAACTAGCAATTGTACTTCATTGTTTTTTCTCCTGCGTTCTACTTTACAGATGTGAATTTACTTTTTCTTCAGCCTGAGGTTTATTCATTACATTTTTTGGTGTGAAAGGGCTTTTATATTTGCTATAAATAGAACTTCTTATATTAAAAACAAACAATCAAGCCCTGCTCATATTTAAAAAGTAACGCAAAAGTAACGTAACACATTACTTTCCATAAAAAGTAACTAAGTAACGTAATTAGTTACTTTTTTAGGGAGTAACGCAATTTTGTAATGCATTCATTTTAAAAGTAACTTTCCCCAACACTGTCGGTAAGAGTACAGTAGCTCATCTCATTTGAGAAACAGACTACACTGGTTGCGCGGCATGCGTTTTGATTCGCTAAAAAGAATCAGTTCATTAGACTAATCATTTATGAAATGGACTATGCTGGTTGCATTGCAAGTGCTTGATTCACTAAAAATAACTGACTCATTCGAGTCATTCGTTCGGCAATCAGACTTCCTTGGTTGTGCTGTATGTGTTTGATTCACTAAAAGAACCGATTCAAAAGAGTCATTGTTTGGGAAATTGACTGGTTGTCCTGCATCTGTTAAATAATTTCTTCATGAGACCAACAGCACTAGCCATGCTGTATGTTTTTGATTCACTTACAGGGAGCATAACACACACAGTTTCACCCAATCTCATGTTAGACTTGAGTACCAATAGAGTAGTACTGCATCCTTGATATCTCCAAAAAATCTTTAGTTTTATCATATTTATAAAAGAAAAAAAAAAAGCTGTGGGTGGAGCCAAAGAGTGACGAGCACTGCGCAACGGTTGCCAACAAAACAGACAGAACGGATCTTTCATTATCAAACGATGTGCAAATCCAGCATCGAACTCCAAATCCAGCATGAACAAGGTTATCTTCCCCTCACAACCAAAAACACACTTCTTTAGAGATATTCTTACCGAGCAGTTTCCGTGCAGCGCTGCCGTATGAAGTGCGTTGATGGGGGCGCTCTTGCTCTCGCTCTGGTCGATGTGTGCGCGGGTGCGCTCTTCCGGGAGAAATGCCCATACAAGGAGTTCCACCCTTCATGATGTCATGAAGAGCCATGTTCGAAAAAAACTTTCCGAAACTTGTAAGAAACCCGGAAGTGTGTATTTGGCACAGAAATACTCTGTTTGCATTGCAGCCTATATGTTTTGAGGCACTAAAACGAACTGATATATTATTTGTTCGAAAACCAGACTACACTGATTGCGCTATAAATTTTTAATTCACTAAAAAGAACCGACTCAGAATAATTTGTTCGCAAATGGATTACATTGGTTGTGCTGCATGTGTGTGAGATTCACTAAAAAGAACTGGCTTATTAGAGTCATTCATTTGCAAATCAGACTTCACTGGTTGTGCTGTATGTATTTGATTCACTAAAAAGAACCAGCTCATGTCGAGTTATTCATTCTGGTGTCGAACTACACTTGCTCACACTTGGTGCACTAACGGTGTTGTCCCTTGCTAAAATTAACCATGGTTTTACTGTAATAAAAGTGTAGTAACCATGTTTTTTGGCATATCGATTACTATTTGTATAACCACAGTTTTACTACAAATACCATGGTTAAATGAGCCTGATCTCATGAATATATATATATATATATATATATATATATATATATATATACGTTTTTGGTTTTGTAGGTGTCGCCGCAGTTCTGACTTGAAATGTCCGTTGAGTGGCGCTATATGACGTTTTAAAATAACGTACCATCTGCACTACACCTAAACCTATCCTGCAGTGATATGTAGCTTTTATGCATATGTAGCATTTCGTGTTTTGCGAAAAAGTTCCCACAGGTAGGCCTATGTTTTTGTCATGAGATCAAATTGGAGCAAATTATGGTTAGTGTAGCAAAACCATGGTTAATTTGTGGTTACCATGTTTTTTTTTGGTTTGTTTTATTTGTATTAAAACCTTGGTTAATTTTCCTAAGGGGTGCTGCATGTTTTTTATGTTAACGCACTCAACTGTCATTACTTTCCTTTTTTTAACTAGGCCTATTCGATTCCTCCAATCCTATTTATAGCTATACTTTGGGATTTGCCTTCTATTCTATGTAGATTATTTACGAATGTAAACATGATTTAAAGGATTAGTTCACTTTCAAATGAAAATTTCATGATAATTTACGGAATATTCTGCATATAGTTAGTTTCAATGGACTCCAAACGGTTGAAGGTTAAAATTAGAGTTTTAGTGCATCTTCAAAGGGCTATAAACGATACCAGACGATGAATAAGGGTCTTATCTAGCGAAACGATTGGTCATTTAGAAAAAGTTAATAAAAATGTATATGATACTAAAGCTAATGATGCTAAAGCTACCATTGTCTCAGTCTGTTCTCACTGGTGTTGTCTTCATGAATGATCGTGAATAGGAATGTGGTGGTTAAAAGTTGTATATGAAAGCGTAAAAGTCGATCGCTTGAGTTTGTTGAGCTCATAATCACGAGTGGGACTTATAAAGTTTGTAATAGCATGCCATGCACTATGAGACCAGCTATTTTGTTATTTTTTTTTTTTATTATTTAATTTTTTTTAATTGCAACAGTTTTTATATTTTCTTACAGATATGAGGTATCCAAAAGAAACCTAGACAATATTTTAACAGCTGGATATAGTGTACAAAAAAAAAAAAAAAAAAAAAAAAAACACTACAATCACAGGACATATAAAAACCAATATCAGACTAGATAACAGATTAAGTAATATACATGCCTATTTACGTGTTTATATTTTTACATTCAATACAAATGATACATGTAAATTATTACAAAAAACAAAAAAAAACAACTGAGTTTCCTTAACCAGAACAGCTGTATATTTCTTCCTTTAACCTTGTCCATGGTACCTAATCTGCACTCAAGCTTTACTTCTCTTAACATTATTTTTATTTTTCTCTCCCAACTATATACAAAAACACATGAGGATGTTTCATTTACACTAGATTAATATTCTATTTTACAATATGGGTATTTTTATTTGTTTTACTTTCTTCAATTCCTTTGATAACCCCATTGCCTCACCTAAGATTTCTCTTTTAAAATCTATGTTAGGTCTGGCCTAATTGGAAGAATATAATCTACCCATTTACTCCATGTCTCGTTAAATTTCTCAGCTTGTAACCTAAGATTCATTGTTCATTTTTCCATTTTGTAAATGTCATACACTATTTCAAACCACTCATTAATTTCTGGTTTCTCAGGTTGTAACCACTTTCTAGTTATAGCTTTTTTACATGCTATCAATGGAATGTTCATTAAATATTTGTCAGTTTTGTTTTTTAACTTAGAATTTGTGAGGCCAAAATATAATGATGAAAAACTAAAATCGATTGACTCGTGGAATATATTCTCTAAACACTTGTGTATTTCTTGCCAGTATGTCTGAACTTTGGGACACTCCCAGAATATATGCATATGATTGGCTCTATTAGAGCCACACAATCTCCAGCAGTCTGCATTTTTGTTGAAATATCTATTCTGTTCAGGAGTGAGAAAAAATCTTGTTATATTTTTCCAAATAAATTCTCTCCAAACTGAAGATGATGTTGACTTCCATTGTAATTTAAAAATGTTCTTCCACTCTTCCTCCGATATTACAAAATTTCCATTTTTTTCCCATTTATTTTTAATATATTGGCTGTTCTCTGATTTACTGTCTTGTAGACTTCTGTATAATTTTGTGATTATCTTGTTCTTGTTACCTGCTTTATATGCAGATATGAACAGTGTAAGAATACCATTACTTGTTTTTTCATTATATTTCCTAACAGTATTTTTAATTTTATGTTTTATTTGTAAATACCTATGGAAATCTTGATCTCCTAACAAGAACTCACTTTTAAGCGTATCAAAATCCTTCACTTCTCCTTTATGTAAAAAAGTGCAGTATGAGGTGAGACCTTGTTTAATCCAAGTTTTGAAACTGTTATCTATATTATTTGGAGCAAATGTTGAGTCATAAGCAGGCCATCTTAATATTGTTACTAAATCTGTCAAGTCGTTTTTTTTAATTATATCTTGCCAAATTTTTAATGAGTTGCTTGACCATAGGCTGAATTCCTTTCCATAGTTTTTAATCAAATTATCATCTGCCATTATAGCTGTAATATGTCAGTTTTGGTTTTGTTCTGTTTCTTCCTTATTTGGTTCTTCCTGCTTTAGTTTCTGACCTAATTCTGTTAATTAGTTATATGCATCACCTGTGTTCGATTAATTACCTTGTTTCCTTTTTGTTCCTCTCTCTTTATAAATCCTCAGTTCTGCCTTTACGGTTGTCTGATCTTGAGTATATTAATGTCTAATGTGTGTTGATTCTGCTTATTAAAGCTTACTCTTTGGTTATACTTTCGTCGAGCGCCTTTATGTCTACAACCACAGACGCGTTACAATAGCTTGCACTGGAGGTCTATTAGGGTTAGCATTTTCTATTTCTTTCCATCTGGCCTTATAATTTGGATTGCACAAACATATTAATGGTCGTAATTGGGCTGCATAGTAATACTCTTCTAAACATGGCAGGGCAAACCCTCCATCTTCTTTCTTGCATTGTAGTGTATTGAATTTAATTCTTGTTTTTTTCCCTTGCCATATAAAACGTGATATCAACTTGTCCCATTCTTTAAAATGTTGCTTACTTATTTCTATAGGGAGTGCTTGAAAAAGATACAGAAATTGCGGGAGTACATTCATTTTAATTGACTCTATTCTAGAATGTAGACCTAAATATGGTATGAGGTTCCATCTGGCTATATCTGATTTTATTTTAGCAGATAATGGTTTATAATTTACATCAAATAAACGAAGTTTCTCTGGGGATATTAACTCCTAAATATTTCAAAGAATTTTCTTCCCAATTAAAATTAAACTTTTCCCTTAAATATCTAGACGGTTGATAATTAAAAGTTAAAACTTGAGTTTTTTGCACATTTAATTTATAGCCTGACAATTCTCCAAAGGATTCTAATGTTTTTATCAGGATTTCTAGTGTTTTATTAGGTTGTCCTAAATAGACTAATATATCATCTGCAAAAAGAGATAATTTCTGCTCTTCTCCTAGTATATTTATTCCTTTAATATCAGGATTTTGTTTTATACATTGGCTAAGTGGTTCTAAAAATAAAGCGAACAATAATGGAGAGCACGGACATCCTTGTCTACATGATCTTTCTAAAATAAAGGATTGTGAGAGGTTTCCATTAACTTTTATTCTGGCTGTTGGATTGTAATACAGTGCTTGGAAAGCTTTAATAATAGTTGTATGAAAACCAAACTTTTCTAATACCTTATAAAGATACAACCATCTGACTGTATCAAAAGCTTTTTCTGCATCCAGTCCCAGGAACATAGCTTCGATTTTATTATGCTGGATATGCCAGTGGATGTGTAGTGTTCGTCTAATATTATCTTGTGTTTGTCTTTGGCGAATAAAGCCTGTTTGGTCTAACTGTACAAGATTGGGTATTACCATCTCTAATCTTTTAGCCAAGATTGATGTATATATTTTATAATCTATGTTTAAAACCGAAATTGGCAGATAATTTTTACACTCTGATTTATCTTTTCCTTCTTTAGGGATAATCGTAATTGTAGCTTCTCTCCAAGATGGGGGAATATTTCCCGTTTGGAGGGCCCAGTTACATGTAGTTTGGAGTCTTGGGACTATTTGTTCTCGAAAGCATTTATACCGTTCAGATGTGTATCCGTCTGTGCCTGGGCTTTTGTTAGCTTTTAGCCTTGTTATTGACGCGTTTATTTCTAGTTCTGTTATTTCTTTTATCAAATTGGCATTCTGCTCTTCAGTAACTCCTGGTAAGTTTAGTGAGTCTAGAAATTTTTTTTATATATTGTTCATTCTGCATTTGGGGTTGTGAATATAAGGTTCTATAATATATTTCAAAACTCTGCTGTATCTTTTCCAATTTATGATATACTTTTTTAGTTTGGGGATTTTTTATTTTATAGACTGCTGAATCTGTTTGTTGTTTTCTTAATTTATATACTAAAAGTCTTGTAGATTTATTTCCTGATTCATAATACTTTTGTTTAAGGAACATTAATTTACGCTGAATTTCATTTGTGAACAAATCATCTTTTTGCAATTTTTTGATTCTCTCTTTTTTCCCTGGATCCTTTGTTTTCTTATGCTCCTTCTGTAACTCTTCCAATTGTGTTTGTAAACTATTCATTCTTTTTTGTCTATTTTTCTTTAATAGGGCTGAACGGGCAATAATTTTCCCTCTTAAGACCGCTTTAAAAGCGTCCCATAAAATTAACGGTGAGACTTCACCATTATCATTTTCATTAAAGTAAGAAATGATCTCGGATTTGATGCTTTCTTTCACTAAAGGGCTATTTAGTATACTTGAGTTCAACTTCCAAAGAGTAGTTCTTGTGCTGTTGCTAATATTTATTGTCATTATAATAGGTGCGTGATCTGATATATCAATGTTTCCAATATCACATGAAGTCACTCTATGTCTATCTTTAAGAAAAGTAAAGAAATAATCAATTCGACTGTATGTTGAGTAAGGGGCTGAGTAATGTGAGTAGTCCCGTCCCTTTGGGTAAAAATTTCTCCAAATATCAATGATACCAATATCTTTTAACAAAGTATTAATTTTCTTCCTCACTTGGTTCTGTGATATAAGATTTTCCCCTGAAGAGTCTAATTTTGACAATCGAATATTCATATCACCCCCACATATAAGAATACCTTCAGATTCTGTAGATATCATATTAAATATTTGTTTATAGAAGGCCCATTGACTTCCAGGAGGAGCGTATAAATTGAGTAGTGTTACTAAAATTCCATTTATTCTCCCTTTAATGAAAATAAATCTGCCATCTTTATCTTTCTTCTCTGATAAATGTTCGTAGGTTACTTGGTTTGATATAAGAATTGCTACCCCCCTTCTATGTCCAGATTTATATGAAGCTGAAAATAAATATTTAAATCCTCCTTGTTTCAATTTCAGATGTTCTGTCTCGTTTAAATGTGTCTCTTGTATGAGAGCTATATGAGTCTTTTCTTTCCTTAGCTTAGTGATTATTTTTGTCCGTTTTTGAGGATTTAAAACCCCATTAACATTGAAAGAAATTATTCTTAATCCTTGTTTATTAGTCTCCATGTTGGTACTGCATTTACTATCTAAACAGGCTTTTCAATACCCATATTAGTTCGAGTTCGAGCCCCTGGCCGGCAGGAATTGTAGGTGGGGGGAGGGAATGTCCAGCGCTCTCTCCACCCTCAATACCACGACTGAGGTGCCCTTGAGCAAGGCACCGAACCCCCAACTGCTCCCCGGGCGCAGCAGCATGGCTGCCCACTGCTCCGGGTGTGTGTTCACGGTGTGTGTGTGTGTGTGTGTGCATTTGTTCACTACTCACTGCTGTGTGTGTGCACTTGGATGGGTTAAACGCAGAGCACCAATTTCGAGTATGGGTCACCATACTTGACAATACGTCACGACTTTTTTAAAAAACTTTATATTATATGTTACATCCTCTTGTTTGCAATGAACATCCGGCACAAAACAGTGCTCCTCAAGAATAGAACTAATAACACTGTGTAACTTAAAGAACATTACAAATACCTTAACTTTAGGTTTTAGGACTTCCAAAAGTGAGGTTCTTAAAATAACCCTAATTGTGTTTGGAAAATTTGTTTCCAAGGAGAGAATACCTCTTTCCACCGCAAGAGGGCTCTCCAACTTCACCTTATAGTAAAAGTCACTTATGACTTCTGGCGCGTGAGTTCCTCAGTGCTCCCGATCTTATTATCTCAATTTGTTCGGCAAAATGTAGTCATCAGAATTCAGTCCGCTGAATATTATCTTAGTCTCCAAAATGGTTGGGAATAAATCAGTCCAGTTGCGTATAAATAACTACACAAAGAGAAGAAATGCCGGCAAATACAGTCATTCATTGAAGCCATATATTTTCCCAATTTTAAACTTTTTTTTAATTTTTATTTTTTTGGAAAAAGGGAAAAATACGGCATAAGATTAGTCATCTTCTGCAGATTCACGTCTGAATTGCTGAAGTTTCTCTACCACTGAGTGCTCGGCTCGCCTCCCTCGTTCCTTTCTTTTACCACTGCTTCTTCCTCTTCCATCACTCGTTGACCAGGTCATCTTCTTGATTTTCTCCATCAGTGTCTCCGGTTGTTTCACTATGGAGACAGGTAGACCCCTCTCAGCCATGTCTCGGGTCGCCTCAGTTGCAGAGCAGTAGATATGGTCGGTAACTGGAGATTTTCCTTTAGCAACTGCTCAATAAAGGATATCATCGATGGACAGTTTTCCTCAGATCTTTCGGGTATTGAGTAAATTTGTATGTTATTGCGCCTGTCGCGACCCTCTTGATCGATTAGTTTCACTTCAAGTTGACCGTGCAGCTTTATCATCTCCGTGATCACCTCCTCTGTAGTTTGCATTCGGTCCTCCATTGTTGTCATCCGCTCCTCCGTTTCGTCAAGTCTCTGATTTGCTTTATTGACTTCCTCTTTGAGCTCTTGGAATTGTTTCTTGTTATCTTGACGGAACTCCTTTAACTCTTTGAATATCATCTTCAAATCAACTTCCATGTCCCCCTCTTCCTCGCTGTGGGTAGCTTGTGAATCTGCGACGCTTTCGGTGTTCTGTGCGGTTTTCTTGCCTTTATTTTTGTTTTGCCTGTCTTTTGTCATGGCCCTAGACTTTATTAAGTCAAACCCTCAAAACATATAGAGTACTACTCTTCGTTTAGGCCTTTTTATTCACTTTGTCGGGAGCGACTCGTTAACACGCTGCCATCTTGTTGTCGTCCAAACCGGAAGTCTATTTTGTTATTTTTAATCGCACCATGCTCCCTGTCTGTGTAATTCACAAATGCAAATTTATTATGCACAGTATAATCAGATGACTGACTTTGAAACGGAGTACGTTTTCTGTAAAGATAACAGTCTTGTACTAATAGTGGAATGTTTATTTGCAAAGGCTAGCACTGCTAATGCAGAGCTGGAGCATTTGAAGCTCCACCCTCTTCTCCGGGAGCACCAGCTCATTTGCATTATAGCAACATACTCAAAATCCAAGCGTTTTGGCTCACACCCTAAAAGTGGCAATTTTAACAAACTATAAAAAATGTCTGTGATCTGTCAGGTATTTTGAGCTAAAACTTCACATACACACTCTGGGGATATCAGAGACTTAATTTACATCTTGTAAAAAGGAGCATAATAGGTCCCCTTTAATTTCTTTTCAACTGAAGAAATACACAAACATCTTGGATGACATGGGGGTGAGTAAATTATAAGGAAATTTTAATTTGAAAGTGAACTAATCCTTTAAATGCTTGATGTGATGTTTTAAAAATGCTGCAATAGTGAAATTATTCATATGGGGAAAGAAGTAAGTCATGGAAAATATGCCCAAAGATGTATGCATATAGACCAACAGTGAAAAAAAAAACTCCCTATGCAAACAACTCATGTCTTATGTTATTCTAATCAGATAATCAGTGTTCAGACATTCTTTTCGATGCTCATCAGCAAATTGACCTATTCACATATGGACCTACAATGTCTCTATAAACATGCTGGGAATTTATGAGACGAACCAATATGTTAACTTGCAGTTGCTAGCCATAAATCCAACAGAATGTGTTGACGAGTTATTATTGGAGAGAGAGGTACTGTACAGTAAGCTGCCACTGTGGGTGAACCATTTGAAATGAAAGTCGAATTTGCCTGAGGGCGACATAGTCTCCAATCTCTGCCTGCAGTTACCCAGGCAGAAACCAGAGACCTCGAACTCCCACTCAGCTCACACACACATACACACCACATACACACAATCAAGTTATGTTAAATAATGCAGAAATGTGTTCATATAGGGTTATGATACTCCATCGCATGTGTACATAATGCATTTTCCTTAACTTGTGTAAGTATCTGTCTTTTGCACTTTAACTTTCTTATTGGTACTCTGTTCGATACCTGATTAGTGACAGAAAAATCGCTTAGCTAATTGTGTATTTATTCATGGCTTTTAAAGATATACTTGGTTTGAAACTTCACGACTATTAAAAAAAGCTCTATATAGTATTAATATTGGTAGGCTACTATAAAAATGCAGACGTTCTACATCCACTATGTTGTTTCTAGCATCAGTTGCATTGCTTTTACAAAGCCTCTTCTGTGGCTTCATGGGATAGTAAATTATCCATCAAATGTGCACTTCAGAATCCCAGCAAAAGTAGTCGGTTTTCCGGGTACTTTCTGGCTTCTGTTTTGGGAATACTATGAGTTTGAACATGTTGCTCTTTTGACATACTGTTTTTCGCCTACCAGTATGGAAATAGGCATACTCGAACAAAGTGTTCAAATATTGTGCAAAAGTCTGACATATTTTATGATATTTTGTTGAAATTTTTTGGACAACTGTCATGTCAACAAAAGTCTTAATGTATCAGTTCTTTAAAAATACCTTTGCCCTGCAGAAAAAATATCAACACACAGGTCTAGAGGGTGAGTAAATAATGACAGACTCCTGATTTTTGGATGAGCTATTCCTTTAACAAGCCTCTACTGAATAGCTCTGTGGATTTGGGTGAAAACTTGAAGGAAGAAAAAGGGTAGAGAGAGAGAGAGAGAGAGGGGGGAAGACGGAAGGAGAGAGGTACAAAGAACAGGTCTTATGCCCGGGGACAATTCTTCATGGTGACAGAGAAGTAGGCCACTGCTAAAAATGAACACTTTTTCATCTCTCTTACTCGCAGATAGAGGAAAACACATTCAAGAAAATAAGTGCTTTCTCTGTGCACACAAAAAAAATGTTGGGGTGTTGGGACGACAATCATTTTCTGCAGACACAATCATTCATTTCATCGATAGATGGGTCATTTCTGTACTTTTTGACCTCTGTGAGAGAAATTCACTAAAAATGGTTGTGTTGTTTTTTTTGCATGTTTTCTTCATTGTTTTTGTGGCTGGTTCACCTAAATAATTCTGTGTGTGTGTGAGGGGGGGGGGGGATACCTGACTAAGCCCTCAGGAAGTGACATCATTCTGGAGGGAAAACAACTATACAAACCATCAGAAAGTACCAATGCATTTGATAAATTGTGTCATGTTTTAAAATCAATTCAAATTCAAATTATTGACACTTATGTAAGATCAATTTAAAAAAACAAAAAACAACTAATTTTAGTTCTCTATTTCCATCCTGATTTTTTAAATGCAATTTTAAAAAATGTAATTTGTGCTGAAATACTGTATCCAAAAGTTAACTATTATTATTGAACTTTGGATTACATAAAAGTGCCAACAATCTGAATAATTGTATTATTTTTTTTTCAAAGGCAAACCAACTACCACAAAAATGACACAATTTATCTAAATTACTTAAGATATTTAAAATTCATTCCATGTTCACTTAATCAGCATGGCTTCAGTCTTTAAAATTTGTGAGTTTAATATTTTATCCATTATAGAAACATGAAAATGCACTACACAGCTGGAATAATCCAGGCATTGTACGTGTGTGTTACTGCAGTACCACCTCTTATTCCGAGTTTAAAGACTTCAAGTGCAAGGTTTATTTAATAGCAGCTCGCTGTAAGCAAACTCCTTGAAAGATTTACATGGCTTACATTAACACATCAGCAGAAGGCAGAAAACTTCTATATTTCATTTTAGAGAATCCCGGTCCCATGTATAATGCATGTTGCTTAGGTCCGAGGACTTGTTATATTGCTTTCACAGTTTATTGCTTCTCTGATCAAATACGATTACAGATGCTCCCAGTTTGCATCTGCATCTTCCGGTATGGTGCAGTAATGGAATTATGCCCCCCTCTACACTACATAGAACATGCTCAGTGTCACTTACAGTTACAGCTAGCAGATTTAATTAAGAGACATAAAGGGTATGTTTCATTTCGTTACGCTGAGGATATGGGGTGCAATATATTCTGCGGCAAGTTTGGGATTTGTAATTGCTCAGGTTAAGCAGAGGGTAATTTTGCACTCCTTGCCAAGTTTGTGTTAAAGTGGCTCATTAAACGAGACAAATGTGCTTTCGGAATGAAAAGTTTGGACGCAGCCCATTTGATTTTATTGTCAGTATAACGGCTGAATTAAAACAAACAAATAATAATGATTATGTCTCATACCTAGCAGAGATGTGAAAGGTTATGTTTCCTTAAACTAGTTTGTCATGCATTCCTTTATTTCAACACATTTACAGCTAAACCCTAGTATTTTAAATTTGCGATTAATCGTGATTAATCACAGTCCAGGACTGTGATTAACGCGATTACATTTTTTAATCGATTAACAGCACTAATATATATATATATATATATATATATATATATATATATATATATATATATATATATTTACAGTATGCAGTGTGCAAATTATGCAAATTTTGGCATAGAATACAGGGAAGATTTACTAGATTTGCTAAAGTGTGCAGTCCACTTTTTAGACAGCCAAACGTTAAGCATACTTTAATTGCATGCTATTTTTGGTAGGCATTAAATTACCAAATAATATACTATATAAACCACTACACGATGCCCACTGAACTGGGTACTGTATCCCACAATGCAATGCACGCACTCTCACAAATGACCCATATACGTATAACAGCAACCACATTTTAAATGTTTCTTTAATTTTAAAAATACCAAAATTAAAGCATTACCAAAATTGATTTATAAACTACCAAAATTAAAACTTTAAAACACAACCACATGTACACAAAATTACATAAAAAATGCAAAATAACTATTTTCAAAATTATAACTGCATGCCACATGCTTAATTCTGCTGATGTTTAAAATTCCTATCAGTGCATACTGTTACTGTTTTACCTACTACTTTGATTTTTTTCAAAATAAAAACAGCAGTGTGCAGTACATTAGTATGCCACTCTGAACAGATTCTTCTTAAGTTCGTCTCACTCTGTTGAATCATTTATTAATGGTCATTTATGGCCATGTACTCATTTGAGTCTCTGTCTCATGGTGCTTGTGGATGGATGCCCATTTTGACACATCGATGGTCTACTGTACAATTTGGCCTACTGTAATAGCTCTCAGTGGCACATTTAGATTGATGTCTGGTGCTTTTCAGAAGGGGGCAGGGAAAGTGATCAAACACATCCAATTAACAAAGGCGAGAGATTTGCCTCTCATTGTTGGAACTAATGGTCTGGATTCTTCTCAAATATTCATGACTGTCTAATGCTCTGGTAATCTAAGTTGGGAGGACATTTATAAGTAATATGCTTTATAATTAACAACAAAGGCTCTGAGCATTTTTAATTCATTGTCGATCATTGTGGTGATTTGATTTGAAGGTTTATGACAAATCGCTGATATAATCAATCAAACCCAGCATGTGGTTTGAGTAAGAATGTTAATTTTAAATGCATATAGTTGACTTTGTCAACATTTATAGTTGACTTTGAGCCCATTTATAGATGGGCTCAAAGCTAACAGACATGGAGAAACAGCCATAAAAAGCTTAGTTTGGTTCCACATTTGCTCTAAAACACCTGTAATTTATCATTTCATGTTTGCTTCAGTGAAGTTAAATGTGCAGGGAGATCTTTTGCTATAGCCTAAGGAAGTCTTGTTATACTTTAATTTTTCTCATTGCATGCTTATATCTCTATCAGAAATCTTTGCTCTTCTTTTTTAACTCATAAATGAAAGCTTCCCCCCCAGTCCTGGAATAAAAATTTTTTTTTTACAGCTTGCATATGGTTCACTTTGGAGAACCTCTCGAGTAAGCACACAAACATCAACATATATATAACGAGAGTTGAAAAACAGCATAATCTGAAAAGCTAGCATTATATCTGTGTCTGGCACATTTTTGGCTACATTTTGCTAGCTTAAATACACATTACAGAGGATTCATGTTGACTTTTAAGGAACCTATACTGTATATAATTCCAAATTTATTCATAAACTACATTGTATAGTACATTTCACTGGGAGACAGACAATTAAACATTTAGTTGAACTTTAGCATTGGCTGAAGTTAACATTGTATTAATATTAATAGTATTTTAATATTAATGTTTTAATTAATTTAAATTCATATTTTACCACTAATTTTAATTCAGTACTTTAAACAATACTTCATATTGTATTTATGCAAAAGGACACATTTAACTGATCAAATGTGACAGTAAAGACATTTGTAATGTTACAAAAAAAGGTTTAATTAATGTTTAATGTTTTTTTGTTTTTTTTAAATGCTGTTCTTTTGAACTTTTTTTTAAGAACCCTGACAAAAATATATTATGGTTTTCACAAAAAAAAGTAAGTAGCACAACTGTTTTCAACATTGAGAAAAATAATAAAATGTTTCTTGAGCAGCAAATCAGCATATTAGAATGATTTTTGAAGGCTCATGTGATACTGAAGACTGGAGTAATGATGCGGAAAATGTAGCTTTCCCATCACAGGAATACATTTTTTTCATTTTTTAAACTGTTTTCACCTTTTTTTTTATATTAAAAATAAATTCTTGAATCTTGCATGAATTTCCACAAATGAGGGCTACCATCTAGAACAACCATCTTTGTCCTGATGCTCTCAGTGGTTGCTTCTGCAATGTGAAAACCTTTACCCACTATTGTTTCAGTCACAGTTTCTCTGAGATTTCCTATGTCAGATCAAAGACCCCTGGACCACTACACAGCTCACGATTTGAAGCAGAACTTCTGAAGGTCTGATAAAGGGAATCACAAAGAGAGGTATTGTATGTAGACCCTTGGTCTAGTCGTGACAGCGCAGCTCTGATCAAATGAAAGCTTCACGCTGTCTTTATCTGTAGCTGTTGCTGAGCATCCCTCTTTGACACCCAACGCCTGACTGCGCATAAGTGGAGGGGAGCAGAGAGAGGGAGGAGAGAAGAGAAAAACAGCAGGAGGAGGGTGAAATCTAACCAGACTATGTTGAGGAGCCAAAGTCTGCGCACAGCACGTTGCTCTGGAGTTTGAAAGGATGAAAGGGGAAAGATTGAGATTATTGCTGCAGAGATTTCAGAGGTGAGGGCAAGTGGAAACTTATTGACTTATTTGGCTTCAATACTGGAGAGGAGATGAGAATAAAGTGATTTTAACTTACTTTGAAATACTTTGCCTTTCAAAACCGGCATCGATTTTTGTGGGAGGGAGAGATCTGAGGATCGGATCGGATTTGAGACTTCGGGGCTTCAAAAGCATCTTCTGCTGCAATTTTTCGGAGGAAAACATGCATACGTAAACCACATACAGACTTACTATTCAATGCAATCTGGAATCACAAACCTCATAGGAGAAGCATGTCAGCTGTAGTCTCATGTGCGGCGCTCCGAAGAATAGTATTGGGAACGAATTCACTTCTAGCATAAAATGAGAAATTTATCACAGCTGATAATTCCTGACTCACTCTTTCAGAGAGCATGTGGTTTATTTTGCCTTCTCCTCTCGCTTTTGAAGCCGTGAGACTCTTCTTTGGAAAATAAGAGCTGGTGGTTGTGCTTACAGACCGGGAGAACTGAAATATTTACTCTGGCTGTGAACGATGCAATTAACGATTGATGAAAACCGAAGCGGCTGTGATCAGTATGCATCGTTTGCCTACTTTCACTTGGAGAACTGTGGGAGTGAGTTAAGGCGAGAGGACTAATGACTGACAGCGGAAACAGGTTTGCTGTGAGGTACTACGGAGTACATCCTGTGCAATAGCTTGTTTGCTTCTGGCTGAATTTAGAAATAGCAAGTGTGGCTCATTCTTGATCTTTTTCTCTTGCTTCCTCATTATTTCTTCCTCCCATCACGCCTCAGTTCGAGGAACAGGTTGCTGTGCTATTAAGCAGATTTAGATTAAGTACTGTTTCCAGGACTGCTGTGCCTTGGGGATGAACAGTTAAGGCAACTCATATGGGTCTACAAAACTCTTTTTGATTGAACATTCTGCCACCCATCAATTTTCTCTTGTTTCTCATAATCAACATGGTCCCACCGCCCCCTTCCAACAAGCCACACGTTTGCCTTTCGTGTGTGCTTATCATGAGTAGCATGGCGCTGCTGGACGCCTACCTTGTGGAGCAGAATCAAGGTCCAAGGAAGGTGGGCGTCTGCATCATGGTGATGGTAGGGGATGTGTGTTTCCTCATCATGCTGCGGTACATTGCGGTATGGGTCGGCGCCGAAGTACGAACTTCTAAACGCGGCTACGCCATGATCCTTTGGTTCTTCTACGTCTTTGTTCTGGAGATCAAGGTATACTTTGTATACCAGAACTACAAGGCAGAAGGCGAGAGAGCGGACGCTCTTACCTGCAAGGCTTTGACGGTGTTGCTTTCCGTGTTTGTGCCAGGTCTTTACGTTACGTTGGCAGCCATCGACCACATGGAATACGTTCGTCCGCTCAAGAAGAGGGAGGAGTTGAGGAGTCGGCTGTTCTGGGTTGTGGTGGATCTTCTCGACATCTTGGACATTCAGGCCAGCCTATGGGAGCCTCAGAGAAAAGGGCTCCCTCTATGGGTGGAAGGCCTTACATTTTTCTACTGCTACATACTACTTCTGATACTCCCGTGTGTGTCGCTAAGTGAAATTAGCATGCAAGGTGTGAACATTGTGCCGCATAAGATGTTGTTGTATCCCATTCTCAGTTTGGTCGCCATCAACTTTATTACGATTTTTATACGGGGAGGAAATATGGTGTTTTATAGGGACATCCGAGTGTCTGGAATACTCATGGGTAAGAACGTCCTTGCCATTGTCCTGAAAACTTGCAGCTTCGTTCAGTACCGGAGACACCTGCAGGAAGCGCCAACACCTGCTCTCGCTCCGGAACTACAGAGGGACACAGTGCCACAAAGTTCTCGACGGGCAGTGCCAGTCGTAATGCCCATGCCCATCACCATGCCAACTCCACAGGTAGTCATACAAGATCTCACCACACTTCCAGAAGAGCGCGAACTTGAGGAAACATGACAAAAGAGGGAGTGAGAAGAGTTTACACTGAGGATACTTGGATGCACAACATAAACTGCTTTGAGATTTTTTTGTCCTAATGTTAATCTGGGTGTACACTGTATGATTTACTACTTTAATAATGTTTCTTATCAGATTGTATGATTGGATACATGCCATTATGTTCTGCATAGACAGATATTTTTACTGCACTGTTCAGGCATTTTAAAGCACCACTTAATTACCCCCCACACCCCCTCCTAAAAATATTTAAACATCCTTAAAACAAGAAAAAAATAACGTTTTAAAGGAATTTTGATATTTACAGTATTATTCTTTCACACTGGTAAATTACCTTTTCTTGTTTGAAATGTAAACCTAACTACAATTTGTTCGAGTTATGCTTTAAAAAATACAATATTTGTAGATGGGTTAATATCAAGTAAATGTAATTAAGACAAAATACTGATTAAAATATTTTTGCAGTGAAATCCACATACCATTCTCATTTTCAGCGCTATTCATACATTTTGCCTTGAAGATGAAAAAAGACAGTTTCTGACAACAAAAAAGTGTCAAAAGTCATAGAGCGTGCACCCAGTTTTAGTGAACAAAATGCGATTAAAATCGTTGATGAGATTAATTGTTTGTGAAATGAAGACACAAGGCAGCTGTGGATCTGGGGTCCATTCATTTCCAGAAAAAGTCTTTAATTCTGGAAAGTAATAGTTTATGAACATCATTAATTAACAAGAGGAATGCTGAGTAAATCACACTTGAAAGAACTCTCAGTGACCCGATGACTCTGAATATATCATCTATTTTTGTTTTTTCCTGGTGGGTGTTATAAATGTGGTGCATCATGTTTTTTTAAGTAAAATCATCATATTTTTGCAGTCCTTTAATAACTATTGTGGAAAGTTGTGTTTTGGAACATCTCATACTATAATTCATTTTGTTATCTCATTACAAAGTGAATGATTTATATTTGATGGAATTATGCTTCATATATTGTTTGTTTTGATGTTTTATGAGAACCAAATGAATGATATTTTGTTATTAAAACTGTTTTTGTTGATATCTGTTTTTTTCTCATTTTTACTGATGCTATGCAACCTAGCAATGCCCCCAGCGACCTGTTTAGAACTCCATCATTCTTTGTTCTTTTATGCTAAGCATAAAAAGCATTGGAGCACAAATCCCAATCATGTTATTCAGTAAGATTATTCTGTTCATAAGGCTCTGAACTCTTATCTTGTCAGTTCAACATGATGATAAAAGGCAGCCTGTGTCTTTCTTCTACAAATCTAGAATTGGAGGCGGCTCATTTAAATAAAGCAAAAGTTTAGCAAAGTTTCATCTTCTATTCTTAAATTATTAGCCGTTGTAAACCCACTCCAAATCTCTGAGGGCTCTCTATTTAAATCCAAACATCTAAGCTCAGCCATATGCAGTATTTCAATAACAATTATTAAAACATTTTGTGCCTTGGGTTAATTAGAAGAAATGTTTCTTGACAACGTATGCCCAGAGCTACAATTTTAGCATGTTGCTATAGCTACTGTTAGATTAGCACAGTCGACAAATATAGCACAAAGACGTCTAAAAAAAAAACTCAGTAAATATACCTGACAGCTTCTTATTGCTTCAGTGACACTGTAGCTGCTTCTGTGCCAGACAGAAACACAAACATATAATTGCATATTACCTATATTATTGCATATTAAATACAATTTACCTGTCAAGAGTAAAGTAAATCGTTACTAGTTCATCAAAGCATTCTCTTTCAGTCAGTAATTTATGGATGTTTATTTAATTTGCCATTTAATTTGTAAGGTGCTCTGTATCTAAATGCAAAAATCCTCACACTTGATGAATACACATTTGATGCAGCTGCTCGAAAAAATGACATCTTTCACTTCCCCTTGTTCACTTAAGTGAATGGGACTGCGTCTTTCAAGCTGCAAAAATCACAAAAAAGCAGCATAAAAGTAGGTCAAATTTTGCGCTATATTTCAAGTCTTCTGAAGCCATATGATAGCTTTGTGTCATGAAATCTGTTTTGAATCTCACACAACACAGTCTGTTTTTATTTTCCGTATACTGCACATTGCCAACTTAAATTACTTTATTGTATGCCAGAATAAAATAAACTATAATAATAGAATTTGATTTTTAAATAGCATTTTTATTAAAACGCAATGATTGAAATTGAAAAAGTACCACTGTTTAAGACAGTAGTTTTCTATGTTTTTGTGACTCCCTTATTTTGAAAGAAGAAAAGTTTTCACCTTTTGGTTCTTATTTGTATCATCAATGTGGTACATTTTTGAGATCTGACAACTAGGTAACATGTTGACATGACCTCTAGAGGGTGCAAAGGACGCTATGAGAACCACCGGGTCGAATATTTTCTTTGACGAATATTTGTTAAAAAAAGTCAAATCTTTAACTACACAAAGTTTAAGCTTAAGTTGAAGCTTATTATTTATATCCATATTATTTACCTCCAAGGGCCCAATTGTGCACTACAACAGTGGTTCCCCACCACGTTCCTGGAACACATTCCCCACAACAATGCACATTTTGCATCTCTCCTTTTTCTCCTTTTCACACCCATATCAGGTCTTGGAGTCTACAAATGAGCTGATGATCTGAATCAGATGTGTTTGATTAGGGAGACATGGAAAACGTAGTGTTGGGGGGGCCTCTGCACTACAATATATGAAGGCTGCATAACTTTTAAAGTTGATTGTGATTCACTGGATAAAAATAAAAAAATATATATTTTTACAGTTTCTTTTTTTTAAATTATTGTTTCAGAACTTTTTTTTAAATTCTTGTTTCAGAACTCTTATTTTAATTCTTGTTTTGTCTGATCTTGAATAATTTCAAGCTATTTTGAGGTCCCAATTGAAAGTTGGCTGAGGATGAGAACCACTAAGCTAAAGCAGTGACAACAAAATAAGAATCAGAATCAGAATCAGAATCAGAATGAGCTTTATTGGCCAAGTATGTTTACACATACAAGGAATTTGTTTTAGTGACAGAAGCTCCACAGTGCAACAGAAAGACAGCAACAGGACAGGACACAGATAGTAAAAGAATAAAGAACTAGCCAAATAGGTAATGTACAAAGCAGCAAAAACACAATATATAATATAGACAACTATGTATGTACAGGTCAAGTATGTGCAAATTAGAAATGAGAAATAAAAATAAAATAAGCGAGTGTGGTGAATGGATAATGTATTAGTTGTGTGTTCCACGTTTATTGTTGAGTGTTCATGAGATGGATTGCCTGAGGGAAGAAACTGTTCCTGTGTCTGGTCGTTCTGGTGCTCAGAGCTCTGTAGCGTCGACCAGACGGTAACAGTTCAAACAGGGAGTGTGCTGGATGTGAGGGGTCCAGAGTGATTTTACCAGCCCTTTTGCTCACTCTGGATAAGTACAGTTCTTGGAGAGTAGGGAGGGTTGTACCAATGATTCGCTCAGCAGTCCGGACTACCCTCCGTAGTCTTCTGAGGTCAGATTTGGTAGCTGAACTGAATCAGACAATTATTGAAGTGCAGAGGACGGATTCAATGATGGCGGAGTAGAACTGTTTCAGCAGCTCCTTCCTCAGCTGGCGAAGAAAGTACAACCTCTGCTGGGCATTTTTCACAATGAAGTCTATGTGAATATCCCACTTCAGGTCCTGAGAGATGGTGGTGCCATGGAATCTGAATGACTCCACTGCAGTCACAGTGCTGTTCATGATGGTGAGTGGTGAGTGGGGAGTGGGGGGGTTCTCCTGAAGTCCACAATCATCTCCACAGTTTTGAGCTGCACCAGACAGCCAGCTCCTTAACCTCCTGTCTGTAAGCAGACTCGTCACCGTCCTGGATGAGGCCGATCAGTGTGGTGTCGTCTGCGAACTTCAGGAGCTTGACAGAGGGGTCTTTAGAGATGCAGTCGTTGGTGTAGAGGGAGAAGAGCAGTGTGGAGAGAACGCAGCCCTGAGGAGCTCCAGTGCTGATGGTGTGGGTGCTGGATGAGAATTTTCCAAGCCTCACTAGCTGCTGCCTGTCTGTCAGGAAGCTGTTGATCCACTGGCAGACGGAGGTGGGGACGAAGAGCTGGGTTAGTTTATTCTGAAGGGTTTCCGTGATGATGGTGTTAAAAGCGGAGCTGAAGTCCACAAACAGGATCCTCACATAAGTCCCTGGTCTGTCCAGATGCTGCAGGATGAAGTACAGTCCCATGTTGACCGCATCATCCACAGACCTGTTTGCGCTGTAGGCAAACTGCAGGGGGTCCAGTAAGGGTCCGGTGATGTCCTTCAGATAAGCCAAAACCAGTCTTTCAAATGATTTCATGGCTACAGAGTTAGGGCCACAGGTCTGTAGTCATTAAGTCCAGTAATTTTGGGTTTCTTTGGGACGGGGATGATGGTGGAGCATTTGAAGCATGAGGGGACTTCGCACAGCTCCAGTGATCTATTGAAGATATGTGTGAATATGGGGCCAGCTGGTCAGCACAGATTTTTAGGCAGGCTGGTGACACACCATCTGGGCCTGGTGCTTTCCTTATCTTGTTCTTCACCACTTCACCAGTAAGGTTTAAATCAAAATGTTACAAATAGCAGACTTTTATAACCAATTGATAGCTAACCACTGAAAAACAGTTTAAGTATTGACTTGCTGGGGCTGCATGAGAATACAGCCCTCACGCCACGATGATAATAGCCCAATTTCTGAAGCAAAATTGTGTGAGTTGTTATTTTGGACAGAGGGTGGTATTAAACTCGCTGCTATTTGCCAAGAAAATGGAGGCCATTGCTGCACCAAGGGATTATGTGTCAGTCAGTCCTAATGTGGGTAAAAATGAAAAAAATGGACTGTAAAGACATGGGGCAGCTGCCGGCAGTGCTCTAGCTCAGCTAACTACTAACCCGCAGCTGATAAATGCATCCGGAGGGAGCCATGAAAGTCAAATCAGAAATAGAGGACAGCATTAAAAAATATATATATATATTCTCTTTGGGTATTCTGGATATGCACATATTAGTGTGATTCTGTGTGGATATAAGACGTCTCAAGGCAGTGGAGTTCAGGATGAGAAAAGCTATCGGAATGTAGATAGATCGCTTGTAGGAGTGTGTGATATTGACAAATCTCAATATTTTTGGAGATTTTTTTCCAACAACAATAATTATTAAGAGATATGTTGGTTAGTGTGTTTTTATGCTGGTACCTTGGCTGGATTAGGCCTGTCATGGATAAATATTCCACTAAAACACTCATTCACTCATTCAAATCAGTACAGCCAATTCATTTAGAAACAAAGCAAATAGATGTCTTTATGAATGGATTATTGAACAACCGACTCATTAAAAAACAGATTAATTCAGGAATGAAACAATGCTGTGTGTTGCTCTGAGACATTCAAATGTTCTGCTCTGCCTTTGTTTGGAACTATTTTCGTTGGCAAAACAAAAAAAAACAGACGGTATTATTTAAAAAAAAATTTAAACACTCAATATTTTCTTGTTTTTTTAACTGTTGTATAAAATTTATATCACATTCACTCACACACACACACACACTAATATTCAGAAAAACGCCACACTTGTGTGATATTACTTAACTATATCATATGATATCCTACAAATATAAAAAACAAAAGCCCATAAAGGGATATTTTTTTGCTTTCATAACTTGAATTATGGGTACGTTTTAACGGCATTCTAAAAAGATTCATCATGCAGTGAATGCTTTTGAACTCTCAAGACATGTTTGTTTTTATAGTCATACACACTCGATCATGTCAGCTTGTAGTTAAAACAAAAATTACAATATATTTGTTGATGATAAATATTGCATACTCCTAGTCAGCTAGGTAGATAGATTAAAAAAATGCTCTGAAATTACTTTACTTTTCAATGACATCACCAAGCCCCCATATTTTTAGCCCCTCCCCTTGTCATAAACACATTTCATAATTTGATTAATTCCCAATTGATATGTTTGAATCTCATCTGTGTGCACGGCTGATGAGAATTCACTCATAATCAGCGATGGAAACAGAAAAGCTTTAACACACTCCCCCCATTATGATTCAGAGCCGTTGGCACCTGTTGACAGAACCAGTGGGTGGCAATTAAGCTGCATTTGGAAGAACATGGCATTTCAACACATTGCGGCTGCAGTCACATACTGGAACAGCTTCAGCGGCATTTAATTGGACACATCATTATCTGTCGACACAGCATTTGGATTCTTGAATTATACAATTGTGTAATTTTGTTCCCACCACTGAACCTATAGGGGGTCTCAGTCCTCTTGTTTCTACTTCAATTAGTCTAACAATGCATTCAGCTGGCCCACCCCATTGCCCAGACCGCCACACAAGACCAAAACAAAATGTGTCATCCAGACACTCAGCTTGTTTACTCAAGGATGCCGTTAATCTGTTACTCTGCTTAATTTACCATGGCAATTTGGTAATTACATTCATTTTTAATTCATTTTTGGTAACTAACAATTTTCATCTCTTAAAGTTTCTTATTATCTCTTCTTAGCTGAGATTGTTTACTTCTTTGGGAATAACGTGGTGCACCCAAGTGGGTGAATAGTAGGCATACATAACTGAAATAAACATTTCCAATATTTCAAAATAAATTTTGAACAATTCTGCTGTTATACTGGTGTTGATAATGTGAGATTTAAGGAGTCAACAATTCATAGTAGCCTACAATTCATAGTAAGAGAAAGTCCGAATCATTTTAGCGAATCGACTCTTTTGAACAAACCAGCAATTCTGTGAGGGATAATTAGGCCTACACATTTGCATCATGTCGTAATGCTCAAAACGTTAATATACTTCACCCTATTTCGGTTGAAAGAGTCGGTTGGTTGTTTACTCGAGAACCGCTCGCATCGATTTAGTTCGATTCGCATCCTCAGAACTCAAAGGAACGATTAATTAATGAAGCCGACAATGTTATTGTATAGTATATTAACCAGACACAAAAGGATAAAGCACTTCATCAAACTAATATATTTAATTTTAATTAAAGTTTTAACCTTGTTTAATCGCTTGCGACGTCAAGACAGCAGCTCCGCCCACTAAACATCATATTTGGATAAGGATTTTGTTAAAGTAGGCCTATCGAATATTATATCCTTCAATCCTCCAAATTACACAATGAAAATTATAAAAAGCTTACCTTCTGGAGAACCATCATGGAAATCGTGAAAATACAAAGGAATGTGTTTTTGTTTAAGCTCTTCAGCTTTAGTACAAAAGTGTCCTGATTGGCTGAGAAGTTTTCTGAGGTGTTTTGTGATTGGTTGGCGCCGCATCACGTCCCATTTTGCATGTTCAATGTGGTATGACAAATTGCTTGTCACTGCAATCTTGTTGCATCGGTGCTTTGTTATTATTTGAATAACGCTCAAGATCTTATTTTCTTTTATTTACAATTACACAATGCACCAAAATAATATTTGAACATGTTACACAGGCAACCTGGTTGAAATGAATTTCCGTCCCCTCATCTATCTCTGAAATAACATATAGCTAGTAAAAACATCTCTTACATATAGGCCTACACATCAGGAAAGTGATCAAACCATCAGAATTTATGACAAATTACATAAAATAGTTGGTATCTTAAAATGTGAGCTGATTAACCAATGATACTTCTCATAGAGAAACATCACCATCGCAACATTCAGATGCAGTTGTCATTGCTGCCTCACACCTGAGGGAGTTCCTATGGCAACATGAGCCTCAGGTGATACCGTTGCTGTTCTGATGCTCAAAAAAGAAATGCAAAAAGACTTTAAGAGTCAACAATGAATCATGCTCTATGAGTACAGTCATATTCAAGGCTGCTTCTGTACCTCTGACAGATGGTGTAATAATGAACCAGTTTTTGTCTGGTATACTGCCATGAAGGTTGTAAAAGCAACGTCTGTTTAAAATCAACTTTATGCCACATTTGTAACCTCTTTTACTTCTATAAAGTGATGTTTTTCTGGGTGGCACATATGGCTGACTTCAATTAAGATGGATTGCAGGTTAATGTAAGGATGTCATAATACCATTCGCCTTTGTTTTTCCATCATTTTTTGCTATATTATCACAGTTGTCAGTGATTGCATTGTTTTATGGGTTGAAAGGCAATTTATTGCACCATTATCAGTTATTATTTGATTAAAGTGTAATTAAGACACTTGAAGGCATATGTTCAGTTAATCAGTCTTTGGCTTTGTTCATTCTTTTTTTAAATTAATTTAGAATATAATTAAGCATCTTAATATTCCACACACATTCATCCCATTGTTAACAACTCCATATGGGGCATGTTTTATACAGGGTATGAAATTAATATATCAGTGTCAAGACACAAAGCGGTCTGCCTTTGAATATTAAACACTACGAAAAAATGAATTTCACACTTTTGATAGTGTATATTCAAAAGCCAAATAAATAATTACTTTCCACTAGGTATAAAAGTCTAGATAAAAATTCAATAAGAGTGATAGTTTCAGTTAAAACTGATTTGTTCAGTCCAGTGAGTGAAAGATGAATCAGTCACTCGTTTTTGCTTAAGAAAATGTGAGAAAGCCAGAGCCGCTGTGAAAAAAAAATAAAAAATGTCACAGACTTGTTTACATTGTCAGAAGTACTTCTCTTGAGGAGTCTTTCAAATTCCTTTGTCTTTCTGCATAGGATGTTTTGTACACATATCTGTCATATTAAACCCTGACACGTTGCTGCCTGATATGAAAAAAAAACAAAAAACAAAAACAAGGCCGAGGCATTGTGGGACAGCTTAGTTTGTTTTATGTAACCAAACACCATTATGTGCAGCTCATGAATTTACATGCTCCACACAGAATCTGTAAGATGTTTAGTTCAAAGATAGATAGATAGATAGATAGATAGATAGATAGATAGATAGATAGATAGATAGATAGATAGATAGATAGATAGATAGATAGATAGATAGATAGATAGATAGATAGTGACATGTGAATTGTGTGCTTCTAATTTTATAGCAACAGTTTGGACAGGACCCTTTTCTATTCTAACCTGACAATGCCTCTGTGTATAAGGCACGGTTCAAAAAGAAATGACTGATTCAGACAATGTGGAAGAACTTGACTGGTCTGCAGAAAGCAAAGTCCTAATCCCAGCTGAACACCTCTAGTGTGACCTTAAATGCAGACCTTGAGCCAAAAACTCATCAGCAAACACCAATGACTTGTACATATGGGTACAGACATTTTAGACTCTTCCAAAACTGTTGCAACAGAGATGGAAATAGAATTTTTAAATACATGAATTATGTTTCCATCTTTGTAGCCACAGTCCGAAAACCAGTCAGTATCTGGTGTGACCACCATTTTCCTCACGCAGTGCAACACATCTCCTTCGCATAGAGTTGATCAGGTTATCCACTCCACTTCAATGGCTGTGAGAAGTTGCTGGATATTGGCAGGAACTGGAACACGCTGTCGTATACGCCAATCCAGAGCATCCCAAACATGCTCAGTGGGTGACATGTACAGTGAGTATGCTGGCCATGCAAGAACTGGGATGTTTTCAGCTTCCAGGAATTGTGTACAGATCCTTGCAACATGGGACCGTGCATTATCATGCTGCAACATGAGGTGATGGTTGTGGATAAATGGCACAACAATGGGATCTCGTCACGGTATCTCTGTGCATTTAAAATGGCATGAACAAAATGCACCTGTGTTCATTGTCCATAACATACGCCTGCCCATACCATAACCCCACCGCCACCATGGGCCACTCGATCCACAATGTTGACATCAGCAAACCGCTCACCCACACAATGCCATACACACTGTCTGCCATCTGCCCTGTACAGTGAAAATGGGATTCATCCGTGAAGAGAACACCTCTCCAAAGTGCCAGACGCCATCAAATGTGAGTATTTGCCCACTCAAGTCGGTTATGACGACGAACTGCAGTCAGGTCGAGACCCCGATGAGGACGAGGAGCATGCAGATGAGCTTCCCTGAGATGGTTTCTGACAGTTTGTGCAGAAATTCTTTGGTTATGCAAACCGATTGTTGCAGCAGCTGTCTGGGTGGCTGGTCTCAGACGATCTTAGAGGTGAAGATGCTGGATATGGAAGTCCTGGGCTGGCGTGGTTAAATGTGGTCTGCGGTTGTGAGGCCGGTTGGATGTACTGCCAAATTCTTTGAAACGCCTTTGTAGACGCCTTATGGTAGAGAAATGAACATTCAATTCATGGGCAACAGCTCTGGTGGACATTTCTGCAGTCAGCATGCCAATTGCACGCTCCCTCAAAACTTGCAACATCTGTGGCACTGTGCTTTGTGATAAAACTGCACATTATAGAGCCTTTTATTGTGGCCAGCCTAAGGCACACCTGTGCAATAATCTTGCTCTCTGTCTTGATATGCCACACCTTTGAGGTGGATGGATTATCTCGGCAAAGGAGAAGTGCTCACTAACACAGATTTAGACAGATTTGTGAACAATATTTGAGAGAAATAGGCTTTTTGTGTACAGAGAAAAAGTGTTAGATCTTTGAGTTCAGCTCTTGAAAAATGGGGGCAAAAACAAAAGTGTTGCGTTTATAATTTTGGTCAGTGTAGATAGATAGATAGATAGATAGATAGATAGATAGATAGATAAGCCAGACTTTCTTTACTTTTTATGGATTTTTCATGATGGCCAAGGACTGTTGAGGTGACTGAATCAGCTTTGCGGTAAATATGTCTGTTTGAAGTAGCAGAGGAGCTATGTTTTATTCAAAGTAAAAGGAGAATTAAATCATACACTTTGAATGGAAAGAGTCCAGACAGAAAGAAAATGAATCATGGATCTGTCAAACGTACTGTAATTACATATCCCAATATTCACATAATATGCTGACACTGCTGTGAATTTTTCTGTGGTTTGATTGATGCAGGAAATTAATCTACATCAAATGCCAAAGAACACCAAGGCAACAGGTCTTTGTTTAAACCTTGTAACTATAAAATTAAATTTCACACAATTTCTTTATTCATTGTAATAGCCAGACAATGATATAAAACAATGACAATACAACACATTCGTTAATCTTTATAAGTTAATCTTTATATTTTCCACATTTAATGCAGAGACAATTATAAGTAATTTGTAGGTTGACTACACAAAATAAATAACAACAACAACAACAACAACAGCAACAACAACATTAATAATAATAATAATAATTCTTAAGCCTGTAATATACACTATGTGGTTTTTGCCCTGATTTTCGAGTCCTTATTACAGAACACAAGATCCAGGGGAGAGGATGGATCCAGATCCAACTCCTCCCACCTTACATATCCCTAAAAATACCCGTCTCTACCCCATGATCACTAAACCCACCAATCTCCACCCCCTAGATGTGGATCCAACATCATCTCCTGGATCTTGTGTTCTGCACTGAGAGGTTAGCCTACTGTGGTTTTCTGCCGTTGTAGTTTGGAGAAGTTGGAGCTAGTTGCCAAAGTCAAAGCCTGCAGATTAGAGATGATAGATTCCAAAATCACATTGTGTAAAATGGTCACAGAATTCAATTTTTTAGCTTCATATGATTCCATACAGTCGGAGGATATCAAACATGTTTGATATTTTCTGCTGATTTTAGAACACACGTTGTCATTTGTCACGCATCTCCTACATTTCTGCTCGAGTTTGTTGTGATCGGAATGACTTGAAAGTCTGGTAGTACATAATCCTCAGTCGTGTATTGTATGCTGTAAGCAGCCACTCATAACAAACTCAAAACATAGCAATGTCCTAGAAACCACCTGAAATACATCAGCTATCACCTAGAGACCATCCAGAATATGCTAAAAACCACATGGAAACACCCCAAGTACTAGCAAACACCCAGAACATTCGAGAAGCTGTACAAAATACCTCAGCAGCCACTCAGCAACAACCCAGAACTATCTACAACCACGTATAAACAACTCAAAGTGCCATAGCAACCACCTAAAAACACACAAAGTACCCTACCAACCCTGAAGATCCATAAAAACCCATACAAAATAGCCCTGCAACCATGCACTACATTCTAAGATTTTGCGAGGTTTTCCTGGCAAGAACAAGCTTCATTTTCTCCAAATCTAGTTTTAGCAAGTCTGTTTTATGCTGCTAGTGATGCAGAAATTACACAGACCTTCACCTTTAAATAAATTAGTTGTTTAGTTGTTCTTTGGCCCTTTTGGAAATCTAAACTCAAAGGAGAAATGTTAGGAAAGTCTGTTTCATGAACCTACAAGAGGTCTGCCTGAATAAGGAAATATTTGATGTATTTATATTTATGTCGTTTCTGTGCCCATATTGAATGCAACGTCTAAATATTTAATTTCTTTTGTCTTGTGTTTCGCACTCTAGGCTTAGTTGCTATGCAAATACAGACCTTTGTGAGTCCGCTGCCAATGGCATTGGGCTGATTAAACCAAATGCAATTTAACCTTCAAGTGTTTCAGCTTGAAATAACCATTTTACATTCAAGCAATATGGCTTTGCTTGGAACAATGTTAAAAGTTTGCCTGCTTTTGCGATGTCCTTTTGTCACACATCCAAGCTCAAATCCTCGATTATCAATGCAGTTAACGCTAACCTGACACAACATAAATCGCATCCGCACCATGTTGCATCCCTAAACGTGTCCATGATTCCCCTCCACCACCTCATTTGTAAAATCCAAATATCCATGGTCATAAACAAATCTTTAGCCTTGGAAAACAGACATGTGAGATTTGGGCAGCATCTCGAAAATCCACTTTCCCTCCGACGGTCATCAAATGGATAATCTGACGGGCGAGAGAAACTGCGGGGTGTGGTAATTCAATCCAGACGGCAGTTTGCTTCTCAGCACTCAGTCGGCTAATGTCATTACGGACAGGACTGTCGTAATGTGTCAGGGGACGAGGCGGAGGTGTCGCAGAGTCAGCGTCTGTAAGGCACACAGCTCCCTCCTCATTTAGCAGGAGATTTCCCAGCAGGCCACCCCTGAAATGGATTGTTGGCTCTTGGCAAGGCAAACCACTCTATCTTAGAAATCTTTCAGGGGAGAACTAAGAAAATGAGAAGACGCTCTCTTTTGATTGTTAAGGTGTTAAAATGATCGTCTACTTGATGAAGACGTTTGAAGTCAGAGTGATCCTACTTGTGAGTTGAGTGTGCACAAATTCCACTTTAAAGTCCTAATTACCAGTGTAAACTTTGGCCTTTATGAGTTTAAGTCATTAATTAAACACTTGTGGTGGAAAGAAATTTGGTATTGATCATTTGAATTCGTAATGCAAATCCTAAATTTGCATTACGAATTCAAATGATCAATACCAATTTCTTTCCACACAATCCCATTTCTACCCCTTAGCCCTTGCCCTTAGGGGTGTCTCGATTCTCTTTTGGTTGGAGGCATAGGGGTAGGGGAAGGGCCAGATAGCCCTTCAAACGAAGACCACACCTCAAGCGAAGGGGTATGAATTATCTCAGCGTAAACCGGCTACAGTAGCAACATGGCTGCTCGAGCGAACAAAAAGACACATAAATGTAAGCTTTATTGGCATTAATAAAGAATTTAATGAAAAGTAACCATTTGTTTTATGTTACATTCACTTGTGTGTTCATATTTACGGTCATGTTATTCAAAGAAATGTTTGCAAAAAATTGCTAAAGTTCACTAGCGTCATATCATTACAGACTGAATGATAGTGCCACAACATATTTTCATGTCTGATAAGGGCGATAACTACCGTAGAGGGGGGCTAGTCCCCCAATAATTAGAATTTGCTCAACTTTTTTCTCAAATATTTCCAATTCGAGAAAGAGAGGGAGAGAGAGCTTCTTTGTGTTTCTTTAACTGGCCTGTGGTCCCCACGAGGGGAAAAAAATATAAAAAATAGTAAATGATGTTTATCTGAAAGTGTAAGAATGCAAACAGGTTTTCTGTAAGGGGTACATATAGGGTTAGGGGATAGAAAATATTGTTTGGTCAGTATAAATGTAATAGAAGTCTATGGAAAGTCCCCACAATTCACAGAATGTATGAGTGTGTGTGTAAGCAGTGGATTAATATAGAACGGTAAGGTTCTAATGCACACCAGTATAGATGTGTTTATTGTAGGAGCTAGATGACGTATGATCACGTCACGTGTAACGGTATAGTAGTGGTGTCCCAATTCTTGGAATATGTTCACTCCTACCCCTTGACACTCTTTCAACGGACAAGGGGCAGGAGTAGGTGAAGGGGTATAATATAGAATTGGGATTGGGCCTTAGACTGGACAACTTAGTTTGTAGGCCTACATGTTTTATGAACCATTGGTGAAAAAAGTGAAAAAGCAAAGCTTGTCTGAAAATGCTTATGACCAAACTACATTTCCCATGAGCCAACATTTTCCTATGTTTTACTGTGAATAAATAAATATATATATATATATATATATATATATATTAATTTAAACAATTTTACTGTCATTACATGAGTTGCATCCATAGAATCAGTCATGTTTTGTCACTGAAGACACAACTCGAGTTTCGAGACACAACTCGAGTAAATTCGAGTTTCATAATTATGACCTTGTGGTGATGTTCATGTGCGTTTAACTGTTGATGTTAACATGTTGGTCACAGTATTAGTGATAGGGAAAAAGATTAGATTTAGGTGCACGTACGCCATTCTTATCAATCCATATTTCAAGGTTGAGGACCAAGATTGGTTTAGGACTGTTTCTTTGATAGGAATGTAATTCCTGGAATAACAAAAGTTGAAAGGAGCATGTCCTAAAAATCACGTATCAACACTTTCTTTGTTTTGATGGCCTTTGGTGAGGTTTGAGTCTGGTCCGTTTCATTTCCCAATCCCACTCCACTCATTCCACTGTTGTATCCATAAATATGAAGACATCAGCGAAGTGACAAGTTGGTAATAAAATGCAAATCTGCCCTCTGTGCCTATTGCAAAAGAGTCTCGGGTTGCCTTGGGTTACTTTCCTGTGCACGAAGGAGTAGCAATATCCTAACTCATGGATTAAGAATGATGGATCTCAGTTAAGGATTCTCTGATCCCTGCTTGTGTTTCAGCAATCACTCCTTTGGGTAGCCCAGTGGCCATAGAGCGTATGACAAATGCTACAATCTTCTGTTTAGCTGAAGCATCAGATTCTTTCTCATTAATACCAGAAATACGACTGCATCTTTAACAAGACAGATTTAGGATGAAAGGGAAGGGATTGTGTTCTTTAGATTCCGGAGACAAGATTTCTAAAAGCCTCCGGTGACCCAAAGAAAGGAATTAACTGCAGAGGAATGACTCCGACATAAAACCGAAGGTTAAGGAAGGCCACTAATCCACCGTTCTGTATTCAAGCAAGGATGGTTTCAAACACGAAAGTCTTAGCTGGAGTGTCCTGCTTTAAAATCGAGCCCTTCTTTAAATTTCCAGACTGCATTAAATCCACCCCCTTAAGGGACGTGATGGACTGTAGTTGCACATGGTCCAGCAGGTTAGGAAGATATATAGCCATGAAAGTCCCATCCATTACTCAACGATGCAAATTAAATGATTAAGTGAAGTCTTTACCCTTGTGCGGCTTGAACCAAGGGGTATTTGCTCCAGGATTGCAAGGCTTGCTACAAAGTGGGTTAATCCAGAAGAAACTGAAAATCAAAGGTTTAAACTATGACGCGGTTGAAAACTGTGATTTCTCGAACAGGGTACTTGCTGCTCGTGTCTTAATCAAAGCAATTTCAAGATATGCCCATCTTCGAAACCCTGTGGATTCACCACAAACAACCTCGGTCTAAACAGGCCGTGTTTAAATGGGTCATGGGATCTAGACGAAAGTGAAATATTTTTGGATATTGAGAGGGCAGATACGAATGCGAGCTGACTCATCCTGTTGACGGATGTCTGTATAAAGGGTTTATGTCTAGTGCCCTTGAGGTCAAAAAATTGGATTAACGTCATATGGTGGCAGTTCAGTTTCAGATTTTTCTGCATATAAACTTCTGCTGGTTTGGAACTGAAAATGCTGAGGCAAAAAATTAGGTGGCTTATGCAGATTCTTTAAAGAATCAGTAGCTCCATCTAGTGATAAAATAAGAATTTTATTTCAAGAAAATGTTCAAAACAATTAAACAACAAAAGATAATGGCTATTGAAGATAAACACAATGTCAAACCTGTTAGCAAAACACATCTTAATCCATATCTGTGCAAGTGTATCTGTCAAATAATATCTATTTGTGAAATCATACCAAGCCCGCTTTTAACAACATAGTCCAGCTGGATTTACTGTTTAGCAGACGTCCTTCTGCATTATGTCACAATCAGACAAATAATCAACTCAAGGTGCCACAGATGAGCCATGATTGCTCCATATTTGGCGTTTCTCATGCTGACTGGGCAACTTTTTGCGATCTTTGGTGGCATTACGCTTCCTCTTCTTACTCAAGAAGTTCTCCAGTTTCCCGCTCTTTTTCAGCTCGCTGTACTTCTCAGCTAATTCCAGCTTCTTCTTGTCAGCTGTAGAAGGGTTTTAAAGATGTAATAAACTAAACATTTGCATAATACGTATATATTATTTGATGTTTCTTTTCTAAATAACACAGTTATAAACACTGGTGCTCAAAAAACTGACTAGTATGACATTCACCAGCAAATGTTCTTCAAAATAACTTCTAAACGTACTTCAAATATATGTGAACAAGGTCAAAAGTAACGGAACCGGATAAGAACAAAAATAGATTTACATTTCTTTAAGTAGAAAGGTTTGTGTCCCTGGCCAGCCAGCTCTCTCTGTTTCTGCTTGAACTGAAGTTCCTTTTCTCTTTCCTGCTCTTGCCGCTGTCGGGCCCTCTGCTGGTTTTCCTGTTGTACACACACACACAGAGATCAGACATAAAGCACCTCATAAACAGTAATATTTAGGTTATCACAACTGTAATGATGTTTTATATAGCTTTCTTTGAGTTAAATTTAAATTGTCAGTATATTTTAAACGCACCATTCTCTTAAGCAAGGCTTTCAGTTCTTCCTTTTTAGAGTCTGATTTTGCTTTCTTGAGTTTCTTCCTCACTATCTGAAACAAACAGCAGTGGGCATAAAAATAATGCATATAATGAAAACAAACAAGAATCAGTAAGGCATTTTAGAATTTCACAGACTTTTGTTTCCTTTTCTCGGATGTCACTGATGAATTTGTACGTCTGACAGAAAATTTGCGGCTTGTATTCCCCTGAGAGGTCATCAAAGCGAGGGTCCCTTGAAATCTGAGAAAGTAATGTTTAAAAAGTGAAAAATCAGGTCTTCACAGTTTGTTGCGGAGAATACCGATGCGCAAATATGAGCAATCATTAATTAAATAAACTCCTGAAACACACCCTTTTCTTGACGGGAACCACTTTGCGGAGGAAAGGAACATGTTTCTTTGCAGAAATCTCTTGAGGTCTAAGAAACAGTTTTTAGACAAAACATACACATAATAACTTTAACTCACATAAATTATTATTGTTTAGTTCAATGCACTACTAAAAACTGTGATCAAAGGTGGTTAAAAATGTAAAAAGCCTAGCTGAGCAGGGCAGTGTTGTTATTGGTAACTAAAACTATTAAAAATAATTTTCATTAACTGAAATAAAACAAATCTGATAGAATATCAATATAATGAATATGAAAACTTCAAAAAATGGACATGCTGCTTTGACATCTAACTGAAATAATTTGAAGAAGTAAAATGATTAGTATTAATAGTAATACTAATAATTAGTAAATAGTAATAAATAGTAAAAACTAAAACTGAACTAAAGCTACACAAAAAATAACAAATGAAAAAAGCACATCAAAATGACTAAAATTTAAACTGAAAATAAAAATGTAAAAAAAACTTAAAACATTTTTTTTCATTAATTCAAGTGGAGCTGAAATTAAATAAAATATAAATATTACATTAAAAAAAGCCTTACAAAAATAAAATTACAACAAATAAATAAAAGTAATAATAAAAAGGACAAAGGCACATGACAAAATTACTAAAACTGTTTAAATATATTGGTTTACTTAACAGTAATTTAGTCATTTTAATTCAACATGTAAAATAAGTATATGAAAGCAAAATCAAAATATGAATAAATACTATAATAATAATTAATCTATAGAAATAGTACTAAACACTGCAGGTACCTGTGTTTACTTAATCGTTTCATGGGCACGTTTTTCTTCTGAGGCTTTGTGGCACTATAAGCGATTTTATTGTATGCTTTTGTTCCAACTTTATTCTGTAGCTTCATGATTTCCTCAAAGGACATGGTTGACAATTCTACACAAAAACAACGACATAAAAGTAAATATAAAACAGCCTCAGCAAACAAATATTCATAAATAATAACTGAAATGATAAAACGATTGCCAGGGTTACATAATGATCTGATCTTACCTTTTTTAAGGTTTCCCTCTGTGTGTGATGGGTCATTGCTGACTCCTTCATCTTCAGGGTTACTATCTGCTTCATCACTCCCTGACCCATCTTCATCATCCACACCATTGTCTTCATCCTCTTCAGGTTCAGCTTCCTCTGCAGATGCATCTTCATCCTCTGCTGGAGTTTACTCTAGGCTCCTTTTACGAAGTAAAGCAAAGTTTCTCTCCATATCTAAAACGTCCTCTTCATCATCTGAACTCTGATGTTCCAGTTTGGTCAGACTCTGCCGATTTAGGCATTATGTTTTGGTTTTTGTCCTTACTTTTATTTAGCTTGTTTATGAGCTGTAGAAATTAGGCATCATTACGTTATTAAAAGGACGAAATTTGAGAACATATAACATGAAATATACACGTTTCTTGTTAATAATTACTTATGATCAATTAAATTAATTCTGAATAACTTGCATTAAATGCATTAAAAATGGTCTGAATAAGGTTGTGTCATGTACACAAGTGTAATATTAAATTATAGATTTCTACATTACAATATGAATGCCCTATTATCATTCAATAAGCAATATATGAAACGCTAACTTTACATTTGTTTATTAGTATTTTGCTGTTTTTATCCAGACATCTGTTCTTAGGTAACATATAAAATTAGGAAAATCTTAACAAGACATGCTTATTGAAGATGTAACGTAGTTCCCCTTGACTGAAAGAACAATAACTATATCAGAATTAGCGAAGATTAATATTTGCGAAAAATGCGCTTCCCATTCGCACGTGGAAGTGGGAGAACAGCGCATGCGCGCCACAACACGCCTATCAAAATAAAAGTCTCATTATATTTATCATTTTTGTCAAAATAATTATGATTGAAAAACTTTGATATTAGTGTTTATTGCATTTAATACGATAGTTTCGTAAATTCATTATAGCCAAATAATAATAATAATAAAAAGGTAATAATATTAATAGTTTCTTGAAATTAAATGTGAATATTAAGATAGATTTAATTCTAATTTTAGTTTCCGTAATAACTTTCTAAATTAAAAATATATATATTTCTTAGACTTTCAAAACATAGAGGCAATTAATTTTGAGATTTAGATTGACCAACATTTAATGTAACTACCAGGATTTCATTTTTTTGTTTGTTTATTTAACATTTACAACTTAAATATAAAAATGATTATACTGATCAAATATAAAACTGGTTCAAAAATACAGACTGTAAATTCATATTGTTTCTACATTTTACATAATGTTCATTGTTCACAATAACCATTTAACCTCCATCAAGACTAGTCATCTGGTATCTGTTTTGATATGGTTGTGTAGCCAACACGTCCAATTACATAGTATGCCTTCATTTTATGATCATGATAGTGTTTTATCTTTTATTAGTTTGTAAAATTTATTTCACATCTTGAGTTTTCATCCCTGCAATTCTGAGATGTCCCAGACCATGTTAAGAGGTACGTCCTTCATTCTTTCCTGGTAGACGCGGTCAAAACATTCACTCTGAGCCACAGTTAAACAGTTCTTCCAGTCCCCAACTGTTCACAGCAGGTTGAAAACGTTAATATAACATTTTCCCACTGCCACTGATTTGTCACACATCATAATAAGTAATACACTTTTAAATAATGAACTATTTCAAAAGTCTTCTATGACTCCTAGAAGAAATGTTGCATTAATAATGACTGGATTGTCCACAGGCCTGAATGAGACAGGCAGGGAAAATTAACATAAATGAGTTTTATTATATTATCATGAAGGTGATCGGAAAAAAAAAAGGTCTTTGAATTTTACATCTTTATATTTTGACACTTTATTTGGCACTGCGAAAATAACTCTTGATTTTTCACTTTGGTCTGACCTTTGCGCAAAAAAAAAAATCCTTTTGGACGCTCTGTGATATTCTGAGGAAGGGATTCATAGTTGGCCAAGGGGTCTTTCTTCATGTGCTTGAATGTGGCTGTTTCCACCACTTTATCTATCGCCGCGTCTGACAGATTCTTTCCCACAAACTCACAGATTTTCACAACCACGGATCTTAGGTCCTGATAAAAGATTTGTACATTTCATGTAGGCTACAATAACTCAAAATAAGTTTGATGGAAAGGTCAAAAGGTCATGAGCCAAACCAGTCTCACCTTGATCATTTCTTCATAAGTAAGCATCAGGATGTTGTATTTGTCTTTATTTGTGATCCATCCTTTAACATGGTCAAACCAACAGCCACCAATCACTACAAACCAGACACAACATTAGTGTTTTTCAAATTTATGCAGATGTAACACACACACACAGACAGAGAGGGAGAGAGAGAGACACATATAATGAATAACTGTTATAATGAATATATAAGACATATAATGAATAACTAAGTGTTTGATATGCAGAAAATGCAGTATGTTGGTTTTGGCTCGCAAAGGTTTTGGCTCTTACTGCATCCTGTGAAAAACTATTTCCAACATCCAATCAAAGCTCTCAGTGGAATCCAGGTTTTTCATGTTCCTGGAAAAATGGAAATATGACACCATGATGTCTTTAGGGTTTCTCATGACATAGATGACCTGACAGCAAAGACAGATGTTAGAAAACCTTTTCATGACATCAAGCCAGTTTGTTAATTGATTGATAAACACATACACACTTTTCCTTTTTTTTCCATTTACTCCAGCATCAGCGGCTGGAGTAAATGGAAACAAAAGATGGATGTGTGTTGTAATCTTTCTCCATTGCTCGATACCAGGGCATCTAATCGGGCGTGATTTGGTTGGCTTTGTCTGGGAAATCTTCTACGTAATATTAAGGTCATGATCTGTTGGGTTTACACTGTACCTGAGACAGTGATCTAGAGTCGAACATAATATTTTAGGGGCTCAATTGGTATAACTTTAAACATTTACATGGTAATGCAAAGTTCACTGTTCCGCTACACTGGCAAAGTCAAAATATTTTAAAGAGGTCATTTTAAATAGACAACTCATGAACATGAGTTAAACATGAAAAGGTTCTTCACAGCTATGCTAATGTCAAGTCAAGTCAATTCTTCCACATGTACGGCACATACCTACAGAGAATTGAAATTGCGTTACTCTCAGACCCTTGGTGCATACAGTTAACATTTAAAACACTGACAGTAGACGTTCAAATACAGATACAGTTTAAACATATGTACATACAAGGGGTCTTTCTTCATGTGCTTGAACGTGGATGCCTCCACCACTTTATCAATCGCTGCATCTGACAGATTCTTTCCCACAAACTCACAGATTTTTACAATGGCAGATCTGAGATCCCAATTAAAGATTTATTCATTTCACTGGTGAGATTCGTATATATCCAAAGAGAAGTACAATAACTTAAAATAAGTTTGATGGAAAGGTCAAAGGGACATAAGCCCAACCAGTCTCACCTTGATCATTTCTTCATAAGTAAGCATCAGGATGTTGTATTTGTCTGTATTTGTGATCAATCCTTTAACATGGTCAAACCAACAGCCACCAATCACTACAAACCAGACACAGACAGCAAGGCCACAAAAATTGATCAAGAAGAAAAGGTAGTTAACTGCAAAGAATTTAAGATTCAAGGTGAGGAATTAGGTGTTAAAATAAAAATTAAACCATCAGGAACACTTTAGTTCCGTGCCACTATTTTTCCGACCTGCAAACTACTTGGAGTCTTCAGAAGGTTCTCAGAGACTTTGCTAAGGTAAAGAATCTTGAAACATGACCGCCATCCAAAAAGAACCACAAGCTGAAGTGTTGTGAAATACATTAAGACTAATTTTTTAAAAGATTAATAGACAGATTGAGGTTGAGAGTGACTGTTAAGGGACCAGGACCACTTCCTCTTGCACCACAGAAATTATTTTCCAAAATCTGGCAGTAAGTCCATCTACTACTTGCTCATTGTTAGCAGCTCACACCACAACTCCCTTACACCATGGTGTTGTCGGACTTAAACTTTAAATTCTCAATCATATTGTCCTTAATGTCAACTATCTGTCCATAAAACCTTTTTAAAAAATTAGTCTTCATGTATTTCTTCTGTTGTGCAAAAAATTATATAGGGCTATAATGTTTTGGCTCTTACTGCATCCAGTGAAGAATTTTTCCAGCATCTCATCAAAGCTCTCAGAAGAATCCAGGTTTTTAATAATGTTGTAAAAATGGAAATATGACACCATGAAGTCTTTAGGGTTTCTCGTGACATAGATGACCTGACATGGCGGTTACATCCGCAGGGCTGTTGGGTCGGTAATAAAAAATGCATTCTGATTATTTGCGGGTGCCGGGTGGATAAGACCAGTGTTGGGTGTAACGCGTTACTAAGTAACGCGTTACTGTAATTAAATTACTTATCCACTGAAAAAGTAAAGTAAGGGATTACTGTTCATTTTTAGGTAATTTAATTACAGTTACTTATAAAGTACTTGCGTTACATACAGTAAATAATTTCAACAGTTCTAAAAGCAATATTGAATTTGAAATCTAAATTTACCGTCTAAAGATATTGAATGCAACGGCTTTAACCCTCCGCGTGCGGGTGCGTTCACTTTCAGATTTTCCTGATTCACAGAGAAACCTTAAATACTCAAATCAGGGCCGGCACCAAGAGGGGGCATTCGCGGGCAGAGTTACGGTGCCCCCCACTTTCCATCCTCTCCCCTTCTTGCTGAACGTGATCGTTTCGAAAGCGAAAGTGAAACCGGTAAAACAGCGCACACAAGAAAGCAATTGCACGCTTTAGCGAGCGTCAGAAACTGCACGTCACAGATTGCACGATTCCCCCCCCCCCCCCACCCCACCACACACACACAAAACGTGATTTGTGCCCCCCCCCCCCCCAGAAATTCAAATGCCCCTCTGATGGAGGTGCCCTGGCGCCGGCTATGACTCAGATACATATAAGACTAAAATCAATAGAATCTAAAAATCTTGAAGTGTCTACTTGACACTTGAACGAATTCAAATTAAAAACTAATGTTTCTGATTATGCAATCCGTATGAAACTAGAGCAAGGTACAGTCTTTCCCGTGTCTGAGCTCATTATATGCAGTCACCTGCGCGCATATGCCCTCACCTAGATACGAAAAAAATGTAAAATATTAAGAAAAAAAAAAAATCATCTAATATTCATCATTTTTGAAAGAAGACCTGCTATGAGAAATTTACCTCATAAGAACAGCGCGATCTGACATTATTCAGCAGAGAAGATAATTTCTGTAATTTATTCTTTCCTACATTAGTTAACGTGTTATTTTGACATAAACCTGTACAGATTTTACTAGTTGGGCTTTTCCTGAACCTCTTGCCAAACTGAAATGTATTGTTTAACTTTTAAGCCTTTTTGTTATTCAGATATTTTGCAGAGTATTTCTATTTGTTAACCAAAGGTGGTTACATTTTTTTCATAATTTTTTTTAAGTATTACAGTTGTTTTAAAGCTAAAAGGCTAAACTATTCTATGTTTGACTCGAATTGAAAGAATATAGAGTTTAATTTATATTAAGGTTTATAGGGATTTTAAGATGTAGCCTAATTAGCGATTTGAATAATTAAGTTACTTATTGAGTAACTAAGTTACTTTTCAGATAGAGTAATTAGTAAAGTAATTTAAATACAATATTGATGAAGTAATTAGTAACTGTAATTAATTACTTTTTGAAAGTAACTTACCCAACACTGGATAAGACAAACCATTAATGATGCAAATATTAACCAAATTTTCTAAATACGCTAAAGAAATTGAATAAAGTGTAACTTAACATATTAAAGTAATTCAACAAAACATTATTTAGTCAAGAGCAGTGAGGGATTTCCTCTGTCTTTTGTTGTTTGATTCACATTAATGACAGGCCGCACAGCTTTATTAGGCTGCTGTCACAAGACCTATTTCACGGATCCAATGCTTATACACATGCGTTTTCTTTCGCAACTGTTTGCATTAACTTAAGACAAAACCATGCTTATGAGTGTACTCGCCAGGACGACCATTTTGACATAATTTTGTTTGTATTTGGCCACTTAAGCGCAACAAGATTTGCTTGCAAACTCAATTTAGTACTTGCAGAGCGCGCTTTGGATGTAACTGTGAGTGCACAGGAGTACCCAATGGCTTAAAAAGACATGAAAATAATAAATTTTTGTGACGATGCAACAATGACCGATTAGGCAATTGACAATTCTGTCAACTGCACCGAAACGCGAGCTAAAGTCTTGTATCGCAGCGAGCTGCTAGATGCGCCGATGTGAAGAGAAGGTCAAGACTCGGTACACCCTGTTTTCAATGACTGATTTGATCTGACGGTTTGTGTGGATTTATTTACTCATCGAACCTATACGCTATATTGAATAAATGTTTTGCAGTAATTTCCCTCATTTTAAAGCTGAAAGCTGCGGGAATGAGTAATGCGATATAGCCTGTGCAATCCCTCACCGAAATTCAGGATCTAATTAAACATAATTCTATTACACAGAGGATTGTGAAATAGATTTCCATGAATTTTCTGGGTTTTTCATGGCTGTATGAACCCTGAATGTGACAATCGGGTGCGGTTATCAAAATCAGACAAAAATATAGGTGCGGGTGTAGTGGTAGTACAAATAAGAAAGAGAAAAGAAAAAAAAGTTTTTTTTCCTCAATATATTTTAGTTATCATATAAAAAAAAAGAGATTAAATGTCATTAATGTGTGACCTATGTTGTGTATTAACTAAGTCTGATCTTTGTGGATAACGATTAATATTTCCTGCCAAGATTGGTATGGACAATCGATTACTTCTGTCTTTGGGATTCGTTCACCTGCTGGGGGAGGGGGCGCGCTGCTCAAACAATACAGACTCAGAAGATGAAGCAGCAGCTCCGTGTCCTGTGACTTTATTGATTGTAATATCTTCCCTCACCAGGCGGTGAGGGTGCTACATTTTGGAGGCCCCAGCGAGGATTGAATGCAGTGCGAGTTGGCTTCAAGTGACGACAGCCCGCTTCCAGTGCCATTCAGCCTACTACTCAGCCCAGGTGACCAGTGGAGTGAAGACGTTCTGTGTCCGTGTCGAGCCGGGAAAGAAAGTGCAAGCAATCTGAGGTTGATCTTCAATACCAGGAGTGCTGCAGGTTTCCAGCCAGCTAAGGACATTTCCTCTATCACTTTGCACACATCAAGAGACTGAGTAATTCATGGATCACATTGAGGATTTGAAGCTTGAGGTGATTGGAGCAGTATATGCTCTCTCACAAGAAAAATTTACTGAACTTTGTACATTCCTAGGGATCGAGTGTGAACATGCCAGTAGCAAAAGCCGGTCATTTCTTGTTTCTGTAATTGTGAGATATGTAGAATGAGAGGCATTGAGGGAATTGGAAGATGCCGGTATCTCTGAGCTTTTGTGTCTAAAACACTAAATCTGTGAAATTCAGAAGGTTAATGAAAACAGTGATTCAGAACAACACATAACACAGACCACTAAGAGAGTGAATGTAAATCCAGTAGTAGAAACTACAGAACAGGATAAACTACAAGAAGAAATTGATGCTTTACAGTTAACTTTGCAGAAGTTAATAGAGCAAAAACAGAGAGCAATTAATCACACACCATCACACGTAGGTACACAACAGAACCTAAGCACTATACACAGTCCTTCCCCTTTGCAAAGTCTAAATGTACTGCCAGATACAAGTTCCCAGTTGCAGTTAGTGACACACAGACCAGTCATGCCCCCCTGGAACAGAGAATTCAAGATATCAGGACAGATAGGTGAACCTGGACAAAGAGATAAGCTCACCTTCTCAAGTTTGGCGCATCAGATCGAACATGGATTGAGTAGGGGAGTTTCAGAGCTTGAAATAGTGGATGCAGTGATAAGAGCAATCGCACCTGGCATGCAACTGCGTAGTTACTTGGAGGGGAAACCAAATCTGACCCTGCCTGTGCTGAGACGAATATTGAGAGTGCATTACCAAGAAAGAGGTGCAACTGAATTGTACAAACAGCTTACTTCTGAGGCTCAAAGTAGTAAAGAGACCCCACAAAGTTTCCTCGTTCGGTGTCTTGACTTGCAGCGAAAGATTCTCTTTGCATCCCAGGAGGTGGAATCCAACTTGAAGTACGACCCAGTTTTAGTCCAGAGCATGTTTCTTCACACTGTCCTCACTGGCCTACAGAACGACAACATCAGAAGTGATCTGCAACCGTACTTGACTAAAATCGATGTGAGTGATGAACTTCTCTTTGATAAATTTAATATTGCTTGTGCCAATGAAACGGAGCGTCAAAACAAGAAGAAGCTTCAGGCTCAACAGCAACATCCCAAGCTGCATTCAGTACAGGTCAGTGAAGTCGCTGTTGAAAAGAAGGAAAAGATGTCTTGCCATAAAAGCACACAGAAACGTGAGCCTGACATTTTGAGTGAGTTAAAGGAAATGCGAACAGAAATGGCCTTACTGAAGGATCTTAGTGTAGAGGTTTCTCAAATTAAGGAGTCCATTAGACAACCACAGATACTGCCTACACAGTGCTCTACTCATGTGAGAGATCAGACCGTCATGTCACCACCCCAATCTGCATACCCACCTCAAAGTTATGTGCAGCCGTATGGCAGAAGAGGGGAAGCATTCCAGCGGCAACAATGGTTTCCGGCGCAGCGCTACCATCCACCATCAACGCGTGTGAGGAAATGTTTGGCATGTCAGCAAAGTGGGTTGGATGTGTACTGTACTCACTGTTATAAGTGTGGCAGTAGCAACCATTTTCTGGCTGGCTGTAGAGCACGAGGTCCAGCTATGTACAGGGAGCAGTCGTTAAACGAGACAGGGTCACGACTGCGGGACGAGGAGTGACCAGTTATGCCATGATGTCCCCACCCAGCTGCGCACAGTGTGGTATCACAGGTTCCGGCCGTAGACTACGACAATGTGCCGCCTGTAAACAAAAACTCTATTGTTCGAAAGCATGTCAAGCTAATCACTGGACAGTCCATAAGAAACAATGTAACCAGACAGCAAGACACAGAGAGAAATGGGAATCAGATAATTCTGCACGCGCTGCCTTTGTAGGAAAACAGTGTCTTGTGCCGTGTTACATCCATGGGCTCCTAGTCCATGCATTATGGGATACAGGATCTCAGGTTTGTATAGTGGATGAAATGTGGAAGAAGGAGCACTTACCGAATATCAGACTGAGAAATGTGGCTGATGTAATTGATGCGCCTGAAGGACTCCGTTTAGTGGCAGCAAACGGACAGGATATACCTTATACGGGGTGGATGGAAGTGAGTTTCGGTTTGGCATTAGAAGAAAAGGAAATGAAAGAACTTGTCATACCTGTGTTGGTGATGAAGGGCAGGCAGCTTTGTCATCCTATTATCGGATACAATGTGATTGAGCGAATGCTAAATGTCAATGAATCATCTCGGCCAGTCACCAGTGAATTTCTGAGAACAGTTCTCCCTAGTGAGGAACGAGAGAAGGTGCATGCTTTTATTGATCGAATTCATGCAGAAACCCCATGTGAATATCTGGTCAAAACGACAAAGGAAAATGTCCAAGTGCTGAAACACACATCGGTACAAATTGAATGCAGAGTGCAGTCTCGCCGACCAAAGGAAGATATATTGCTTATCTTTGAGCCTGATGTTAACCCACAATGGACAGAGGGGTTGGAGTTTTGTGAGACAATAGTGACCCTGCAGAAGCATACTTCTCCACACATAATTGTCAGTGTACAAAATCCCACAGATCATGACCTAATGTTAGTGGGCAAGACGGTCATAGGGACAGTACAACCAGTACAGTCTGTGTATCCAACAGCTGCTTTTGAGAATCATGGCTTACCTTCTCTGAGGATCAGTCAAATAAAAGCTGAAGCCAACCATACCTCTGATACTACATGGGTTCCGCCAGTCAACTTGAGCCATCTCAGTGAGCCTGAGAGACAAATTGTTCAACAAATGTTAAAAGAGGAAGCAGCTTCATTTTCCAAATCTGAGACTGACATCGGTTGCATTGAAAGGCTGCAACTAGCTATCTCACTGAAAGACACTACTCCTGTTGCACGCACTTACCAGTCAGTACCTAAACCCCTCTACCAAGAAATGAAAGATTATTTGCACGATCTCATTGCACAAGGATGGATACAAAAGTCAAACTCACCATACGCCTCACCTGTAGTATGTGTCAGGAAGAAGGATGGCACCTTACGCCTGTGTGTTGATTACAGAGAATTGAATCGGAAAACACATCCTGACAGACAACCCATCCCCCGTGTACAAGACATAATGGACAGTCTGGGAGGGAACTCCTGGTTTTCACTTCTTGACCAAGGAAAAGCGTATCATCAGGGCTTCATGACCAAGGAAAGTAGACCATTAACAGCCTTTGTAACACCATGGGGTTTGTACGAGTGGATCCGGGTACCTTTCGGCCTGATGAATGCTCCTTCAGCTTTTCAGCGCTGCATGGAAGAATGCCTGGGTGAGCTAAGGGATACTATCTGCGTTCCCTATCTAGATGACACATTAGTTTTCAGCAAAACCTTTGAAAGTCATGTAGAGGATGTGAGAAAAGTTTTGCAAAGATTAAGGCAGTATGGGATAAAGTTAAAGCCTAGTAGTCGTGACGTATTGTATTGACGTATTGTCAAGTATGGTGACCCATACTCGAAATTGGCGCTCTGCGTTTAACCCATCCAAGTGCACACACACAGCAGTGAGTAGTGAACAAATGCACACACACACACACACACACACACACCGTGAACACACACCCGGAGCAGTGGGCAGCCATGCTGCGGCGCCCGGGGAGCAATTGGGGGTTCGGTGCCTTGCTCAAGGGCACCTCAGTCGTGGTATTGAGGGTGGAGAGAGCGCTGTACATTCACTCCCCCCACCTACAATTCCTGCCGGCCGGGGACTCGAACCCGCAACCTTTCGATTACGAGTCCGACTCTCTAACCATTAGGCCACGACTGTAAATGTGAGATGTTTAAGTGTGAAGTGCGGTACCTTGGAAGGATTGTGTCTGAGGAAGGAAGTAAGATGGATCCAGCCGACACAGCTGCTGTGAGAGACCTGAAAGAGAAAAAACCTAGTACAGTCGGGCAACTGAGATCAGTCATGGGCCTGCTGAGCTACTATCGACAGTATATAAAAGATTTCTCAAAAATCGCAGGACCTTTGTACAACCTGCTGAAACAAACTGAGACTAACAAAGAGGAGTGCAAAGAAACAAGGAATCAAAAGTGGAAGGGAAAAAATAGGGGATTGCCCTCTCAAACGCCAATTGTGTGGACAGACAAGCACCAAGAGATACTGGAGGGTCTGATCGACTGTCTGGTTGAGCCTCCTGTTCTCGCATTTCCCGATTTCTTACAGCCATTCGTACTTCATACTGATGCATCCAATCAGGGACTTGGAGCTGTTTTGTATCAAAAACAAGACGGAAAGCTTAGAGTCATCGCTTATGGGTCCCGAACTTTGACAGCTGCAGAAAAGAAGTACCACTTCCACTCAGGCAAGCTGGAGTTCCTGGCCCTAAAGTGGGCTGTCACTGAAAAGTTCAAGGATTATTTGTATTATGCACCCACATTTACTGTGTATAGTGATAATAATCCGCTCACCTACGTCTTGACTAGTGCAAAGCTAAATGCAACAGGATATAGATGGGTGGCAGAACTTGCGGATTTCCATTTTAACATCAAATACAGGCCAGGCAAAGAAAATGTGGATGCAGACAGCCTATCTAGAATGCCCCTGGATATTGAGACAATAATGAAAGAATGCACAGAAGAATTACCATCTGATTGTGTCGAGGCAGCCATCCAATCGGTAGAAGCACCACATGCCAACCTCTCCTGGATTGCAATGATTTCTCTTGATGACACTTTGACATCCGAGCATGTATGTGAGCCAATGCCTGTGGATGAGATCAGACAAGCACAGCGCAATGATGACCACATTGGACCCGTTTTACAGTTTAAATTGTCCAACAACAAGCCAACGGGACATCTGCTTAAGACCTTGAGTGAACAAAGTAAATGCTTACTGCGCAGTTGGGACAAACTTATCCTGGGAAATGATGATATCCTCCGTAGAAAGACGAACACCCAGACACAGCTGGTATTACCTGCGAAGTACAAGCAACAAGTGCTAAAAGAATTGCATGACAACATGGGACACCAAGGCCTAGATCGGACAATGTCTTTGATCAGAGAAAGGTTCTATTGGCCAAAAATGCACCATGATGTTGATCATTACGTGACCAAAAGTTGTGCTTGCCTGAAACAAAAAAAACCATGTAAAGAGACCAGAGCACCACTTCAAAATATTGTCACTACTCATCTATTCGAACTGGTTTCCATTGACTTCTTACATTTGGACAAATGTAAGGGGGGGGTATGAATATATATTGATCATAGTTGATCACTTCACAAGATTCTCGCAAGCATATGCCACCACTTCTAAATCTGCCAAAACAGTTGTTGATCGGTTATTTAATGACTATGCTCTCAAATTTGGGTTTCCTCAAAGAATCCATCATGATCAGGGAGCAGAGTTTGAAAACCAACTGGTTGCTCAGTTGAACAAGAGCTGTGGTGTTGTGGGATCGAGGACCACCCCGTTTCACCCCCAAGGAAATGGTCAGGTTGAACGTTTCAACCGAACGTTACTCCAGATGTTGAAGACCTTGACCGAAAAGCAGAAAACCAACTGGAAAGAGCCACTAAGCAAACTTATCTTTGCGTACAACAGCACACGATGTGAAGTAACTGGATTTTCACCATTTTACTTGCTGTTTGGAAGGTCCCCAAGGTTACCTGTGGATCTGCTGTTTGGCTTGACCTCAGAGACAGAAACTGTGGACTACAAGGAGTACGTAAAGAGATGGAGACAAGAAATGCAAGAAGCCTTTGAAATTACCAGACAGACAGCGAAAAAGTCAGCAGAAAGGAATAAGAAGAATTATGATGGGAAGGTGAGGAGTTCCATATTGTGTCCTGGAGGTCGTGTACTAGTGCGAAATTTGACACCAAGAGGTGGGACTGGGAAACTTTGCAACCACTGGGAGGATGTTGTACACACAGTAGTGCGTCAAGTGGGAAAAGAAGGTCCGATTTACGAAGTGAAACCGGAACAAGGAAAGGGACGATCCCGCGTTCTTCACCGTAATCTCTTATTGCCGTGTGATTACCTACCGTTGGAGGTTGAACTCAGGAAGGAATCAAAAACAAAGAAAACGTTGAACGAACCAAGGCTAGAAGACCAAGATGAATTTAACCCAGAAGAAGGAGAGGATGAAGAGGATGATTACTACTACATACCTACGGTTCAGCATCAGCAACTTGTGGAAGAAAACAACGAGTTAGATAACTCATACCTACCTGATGTCCAGTCCAGCGAACCTAAAAAGGAAAGAAGAGAAGTTGATCAAGAGAAGACAAATGAATATGAAACAACAGTACAAATCGAAAATGAAGACTTAACTCGACAGGAAGTAGATGCGATGAATGCACAACAACCTGAAGTAGGACCTGATGATGTAACAGATGCTCATACAGCTCCAAACGAAAGGAACAGTGAAGGAGAACAGGGGTACCGATGGCCTAGAAGAGAAAGGAGACCACCAAAAACATTTACATATGACTACTTAGGTACTCCAGCATGCTATAGTGTAGGGCATCCAAACACAATATCATTTCACCCCACACCATATGAAATGCAGAACCTCACACCATGAACTTACCCCGTGTCATGGTATCAGCCAGTATATTTAAGTGCATACTGAAAAGACTCTTGAGATAGGGAAAAAAGGGGGTCACAGTTGTAAGAAAACAAAAAAACTATGCAATATCCAGTATGTTCCTTTATTGAAGCACTGTAAATACAGCTAACATGCAGGGCATACATAAATTAGAATTAGAATTTACATATTACACAGCTTCAACTTGAACAAGTAAGAAAAAAAATTAAAGAGTAATGTCGGGACGACATTTATTTTGACGGGGAGAGTGTAGTGGTAGTACAAATAAGAAAGAGAAAAGAAAAATTTTTTTTTTTTTCCTCAATATATTTTAGTTATCATATATAAAAAAAAAAGATTAAATGTCATTAATGTGTGACCTATGTTGTGTATTAACTAAGTCTGATCTTTGTGGATAACGATTAATATTTCCTGCCAAGATTGGTATGGACAATCGATTACTTCTGTCTTTGGGATTCGTTCACCTGCTGGGGGAGGGGGCGAGCTGCTCAAACAATACAGACTCAGAAGATGAAGCAGCAGCTTCGTGCCCTGTGTCTTTATTAATTGTAATATCTTCCCTCACCAGACGGTGAGGGTGCTACACGGGTGGATCATTTATTTGATGCGGCGGATTCGGGTGGCGTTTTAGCTCATCACTATTACACACATTTTAGTCTTACCTAGAATCAGCATACATAGATACATTTTAATGAGTGTGTGTGTGTGATACACACCTAGATCTAGTCTTACATAAGATACAGATTTACAATTCTTTCCGAAAATAGCCGAGCTCCTGCAGGTGCCGTGGGCGGAGCTAAAGTGACAAGCACTTGAGCACCTATTGAAAACAAAACACAGACATTTGATGCCGTTTCAGTTACCGTCTGCATTTCCGAATTCATGGTCGGGATCTATTATAGCTGGGATGTTATTATAGCATCTTTCAGTATCAAACGATGTGCAAATCCAGCGTGGAACTGGGCTTTGTTTGTAAAACGTTAATCAACAAATACACTTGCAAAACTCCGTTGCTGCCCCGGGAAAACAAAATGCATCCACTGTTTACGTAACGCTGGGTTCAAAAACACACTTCTTTAGAGACATTCTTCCCGAGCGAGTCCCGAGCAGTGCTTTCAAATGAAGTGCGTTAATGGGCGCGCTCTTGCTCGCTTCGGTCAAAGAGTGCGTTAATTCGGTGCGCTCTTCCGGGAGAAATGCCTCATGAAGAGCCATGATCCAAAAAAAAAAAAATATATATATATATATTTCGAAACTTGTAAGAATCCCGGAAGTGTGTATTTGGCACAGAAATACTCAGTTATATGTCCAAATCGTGTTGTGAAACTTTGGCCATGTTTAGCAAAATAATCCAACTCTTTAACGGTGTAAATAACTCAACATACATAAAACAGCATAGCCCCCCCCCCCCCCCCTTTAATCTGAGTGTGAAAAGTCACAGTTCATGTCATAAATTATTTTCAGATTTATTTTGGTGAAAAGATTTACAAAGAGAAAAGATTGCTCTTTGTAAATAAGCTGAATGAATGAATCACTCACAGGAAGTAAACGAATAAACTTGGGATGCTTATTCTTTTTTTTACACCACATGACAGTGGGGGAACTATGACGTCACTCTGTAGGCGGATCGGCTGTTAGCATGAAACTGGTTCCCTCGACAAAAACCCTATAGGATTTTCCCATAGGCTTTTGGATAATCGCAAAAAATAAGCTCTGTGTTCAATCATAGTTCATGAAACTTACACGTTTTGACCATCGAGATAATCTTTACAAAGTAATACAAATTTTATTAATTTTGAAGCCTAAATACAAGCGCCAGAACTAAAAAGCTAACATTAGGCTATAAACGAACTACAGCACCACGGTCGCTCTCCTTCAACCTCACCACCATAATGTTTCCGACCACTTTTAAACTTATTTTTTAGAAACATTTTCCATGATAATTATTTACTCTGGATGAACTTTAATCCAAAAGAGCACGAGACTGTAAAAGCGGGTTAGAATGAGTTCCTGTTCGGCGTGATGACGTTGAATGTCTCCGGCAGCGCCTGTAGTCCCATTTAGCAACTTGTTAGCAACAGTCTTTTTAAAGAAACGTAACAGCTTTAAAAAAATCACGAGTGGGGTAACTGGTGTGTTTTATGTCGTAGAATAAAACGTGAAAGTATATTGAGCCTGTGTAAACCACGGACCTTATTTAAGGGATTTAACCAAAATCCCATTCAAAAAACCCATTGACTCAAATTTGCCTACAAAGTGACATCATAGTTCCACCACTCTATTGAAGTGAATCTAAAAATAAAAAAATTAAAGAAAAAGACAAGGGCCAAATGAAAAAAAAACCCCTCATTAGAATATTTGAAGAGTTCCAATGCAAAAGCTTCAAAAAGCTATCTTGATCAAAAATTAGATGAATAGTATATGCTCATAAAGTAGCCTATATTTGACTTCAAATACGCTAAATCCCAGCTTTAAACCATTCAGAAATATCAGTACTTACATAGAAACCTATACATAGTAGCCAGAAAAAAAATGCAAATTTTAAAGACAAACGTCAGGCGTATTTAGAGGCTTTTGCATCTGAATTCTTCATTTGGACTTTTAAAATTCATTTTTCACACCACAAAGTTGATATGGTCATGTAACCAACACACCCATTCAAATTATGCCTTCCTTTTATGATCATGATTGTGTTTTATCTTTATTAGTTAGCAAAATGGATGCCACGTCTTGAGTTTTCATCCCTGCAATTCTGAGATGTCCCAGACCATGTTAAGAGGTACGTCCTTCATTCTTTCCTGGTAGACGCGGTCAAAACATTCACTCTGAGCCACAGTTAAACAGTTCTTCCAGTCCCCAACTGTTCCTGTAACACAGCAGGTTGAAAACATTAAAGGGATAGTTCTGTTATTAATTACCCTCATGTGGTTCAAAACCCATTACACCTTCATTCATTTTCAGAACACAAAGATATTCTTGATGAAATCTGAGAGCTTTCAGACCCTCCATAGACAGCAACACTCCACATTCAAGACCCAGAAAGGTAGTGAGGACATTGATAAAATAGTCCATGTGACATCAGCTATGAGAATACATAGCAAAAAATCCAGAGTGAAATTAACTCTCCTGGGAGTACACGTGAGACCACACTCGAGCGTAAAAGTATTAAAATAAGAGTGTTAAAATAACACTGAAGCAGAGTTAAAGTTAAAGAGGTAATTAAGAGATCCATTGAATGATGATTGACCATTACTGAAGACACATAACAATCATTTGACCTGAACCACCAAACTCATTTAGGCAAAAGCTTACAAAAGTCAGATTTACCTTGTTGATTATAGCAGTCCTGTGATTCAACAGTATCCACTAATGAAAAGGATTCCTTGAAAGTTGTTTTGATAATTAAAAAAAAAAAAAAAAAACTTGTCTTAGGCATACACAGACATCAAGAATCAGAATCTCAACAACGGTGACAAACATATTCAGAAAACAGATCAACTCTAAACATTAGAAAACAAACAAAAATAAAATAGTAAGAATATTACTAAGAAATATTACTAAGTAAGGAAATTACTAAGACAATTCAGCTAATAATTTATTCATGCCGCAATGCATCATGGGAGCCATGGATGAAATTGATTGTTGGCACCCAGAATGCACTGCACCATGATTTTTTTTAATTGTCACCGTTGTTGAGATTCACAGGTTGATTCTTGATGTTTTTTGTCTAAATAAAAGATTCTTTTCAAAGATTTTTGAACAAACCTGTTATAACTCGGTTACAGTAGCCAAGCAAAATCTAACTTTAAAAATGTAAGGGTCAAGAGCCCAACTAAAGCAAACACGGACCGCTAAAATTGTGATTTTCTTCTTAGGTAATTCTGCTCGTTAACATCAGGTGTCTTCAAAAATGGTCAATCATCACTCAATGAATCTCTTAATTACCTCATTAACTTAAACTCTGCTTCAGTGTTAATTTAACACTTTCACACTCTTCAGTGTGGTCACACATGTACTTCCAGGAGAGTTAATTTCACTGAATTTTTTGCTGTGTACTTTTTGTGTGCAAAGAAAACAAAAATAATGACTTTATTAAATGATTTCTTCTCTTCCAGGTCATTCTCCGCTGTCATTCATGAGAGTACCACGATTTGTGTTCTGAAGATGAACAAAGGTCTTACGGGTTTGGAACGAAAGAATGACAGAATTTTTATTTTTGGGTGAACCCTTTAATATAACATTTCCCCATTGCTATTGATATCAGACTTTTTACATTTAATAATTAACGTTTAAATAATGGTGAGAATACATGTACAATTTTTATTAACATAAAGGTGATACATTTATATATTTTTATCTTGATGCGTTATTTGACACTGCTTGTCTTACCTTTGCGCAAAAAAAGTCCTTTTGGATGCTCCGTGACAGACAGAGAAAGGGATTCGTAGTTGGCCAGGGGGTCTTTCTTCATGTGCTTGAACGTGGTTGCCTCCACCACTTTATCAATTGCTGCATCTGACAGATTCTTTCCCACAAACTCACAGATTTTCACAACCACGGATCTTAGGTCCTGATAAAGGAATTGTGCATCTCATTATATATATAAGACAGATGACACCAAACTGTAATACACATGATAATGACACACAAACATAATGACCAATAAGGAAAGACAGTGCAAGCTAAAAAAAACCCCCAGCTAACTAGTATATGCAGCCCATGTAATTATTAGAAAATAATGCACACCTGAGGTGTAATCACCACCATTCAACAGCCCCCCCCCCCACACACACACACACACAAGTGAAGTACAATAACTCCAAAGAAAGTTTGATGGAAAAGTCAAAGAGTCTCACCTTGATCATTTCTTCATAAGTAAGCATCAGGATGTTGTATTTGTCTTTATTTGTGATCCATCCTTTAACATGGTCAAACCAACAGCCACCAATCACTACAAACCAGACACACCATTAGTGTTTTTCAAACTTCACAACAGGTTCAAGACCCTTTATTTTTGTATTAAGTTAACCTACACTGAGAAGTATATATAAAAATTATAGCACATTTTACTAATTCCAAATCACATTAATCTTAACTATCATTCATTATATATCATTTATAAGATATATATATATATATATATATATATATATATATATATATATATAATGAGGGATGAAAATTAAAACACTTTATATTAAATGTGCATAGTAATTAAACCGGTTTTGTTTTACAGGTAAAATTGAGAGATTTAGATTATAGAAATTGGTCAGTGAGGCAACAGGGTCACAAGTTGAGAAGAAAAGGTATCAGCTGCAAAAGACTTGAAGGTGTTAAATCAAGAATTAAATAATCAGGAACACTTCAGTCCTGTGCCACTGTTTTTCAGAACTGCATACTACTTCAGAGTACTGCATAGTCTTCAGAAATACCTTCAGAAGGTTCTCACTGTCAACCATCTGTCCACAAAACTTAAAAAAAACAACAACAACAAAAAACCAGTCTTCATGTATTTCATCTGTTTTGCAAAGAATTGATATATAGACTTAGGCTATAATGTTTTGGCTCTTACTCCATCCGGTGAAGAATTTTTCCAGCGTCTCATCGAAGTTCTCGGAAGAATCCAGGTGCTTCATGTTGTTGGAAAAATGGAAATATGACACCATGACGTCTTTAGGGTTTCTCATGACATAGATGACCTGACAGCAAAGACAGACGTATAAACACCTGTTCATAACATCAAGCCATCATCTGATGAACGCATACACACTTTTCCTTTTCTTTGCAGCATTTTGGGCATCAGCGGCTGGAGTAAATGGGAGCAGAAGAGTCTTGGAGATGGACGTGTGTTGTAATCTTTCCCTGTTATCCGATATTCTATCCAGGGCATCTGCTCGTATGTGATTTGGTTGGCTTTGTCCGGGAAATCTTCTGCGTATATTAACGTCATGATCCGTTGGGTCCACACCGTACCTGAGAGAGCGGCGTAGAGTCAGTTATAAAATACACTGGGTTCGACTGAATAATGTTAAATATTTATGTTATTACCTTGAACATTCATGTGCTAATGATAAGTCAAAGTCAAAGTATGCAGAAAGTTTGACTACAGAGGAAATTTATCTTATACATACATCTTACCAGATTTGGGGAAGGTAACAACAAAAACATCATCATCCTTTGTTTCAAAATCCTCTAAACTGTCAATATATTCTGGAGTAAGATCGTGATTGTCTGCCAAAGTTATGACAGTTCCTTTGTAGGTGAACATTTTGTCACCAAGCATTTTGTATTCCTGCTGAGCCATGTTTGAGATCTTACCGAGGCAAACCAACAATACTAGTAAAGAGTGTAATTGTGGAGAAGACCTTGATATATCCAAGACCGGATTTCACTGGGAAAATAGCTTATCTTTGCTGTTACACAACAGTCAAAGCATGATTAAATTTGCACACTTCATGGCCAATCTTTGGACTTGTTGCTTTATCGTAAATCTGTGTTATCAGTCTGTGTTCATAAACGTAAAGGAGTGTCTATTTACACTTGCCAAAATGTAATAGTAAAGTTCATAAGGCCAACAAGATCACAAATATAAATGCAAAGACTGCTGTAATGCACAGATTTTCATTGCATTTGTTCCATATTTATACTTTCAGTAATATTCTAGATCAGTGGTTCTCAACCTTTTTGATGTAAAAGGTCCCTGTTGTCCAAAACAATATTTAGAGGCCTCCCATATACTGCAGGATAAGATATTTCTGCTGTAATTATTGCAAAGCTTCTTGTTTTAACATTTTATTTACAGAAACTGGTAGTGCTGGTTTATTGAATTAATAAGCTGTGATTCGCAGAAGTTTCAAGAACATGAGCAGCTTGTTGACTTAGTTTTAGGTTTGAAAAGATTTATCGCAATATTAAAATAAGAGATGAGGGCAGTTTAAGAAAGTTTATTCTCTAGGGCTTTGTCTTAGGTTACCCCCATCATAAAAACACTTGTTTGCAGTTTTGAATGTAGATAAGACTATGAAGCAGTTATAGAGATGATGCACACTGCCATACCTCCATTAAAACACAAACAAACAGGAGTTTTAAGGTTTGAAATGATCTGTCACTATTATGTTTATGGACTTGCGACTTGGACTTGACGGTGTTTGCTGACACCTACTGGTCATTTTGGGGAACTGGAGGATCTTAGAAATATCAGAAGGGTCTACAACCAGTTTTATTTAAATAATAATAAAAAAAATATTATTCAATTAATTATAAATTAAAGCCCTCAACTTACTGCATAGGGTTTTGTTTACTTATATGTATACACACACACACACACACACACACACACACACACACACACACACACAGATATATATATATATTTTGTTTTTTTTGTTTTTTTATGAAACTTACCTACATTCAAGTGTTGAAAAAAAAATATTTTTATACAAAATTTTAAACAAAAAGTGATTGTTTGTGTTTAAAAGTAGAGGCTCTGTTCTTTATGTAAGGAATAATTGATTTATTGAATTATTGTTAACAGACACCAAAAACCCAGGTTGTCTCCAGAAAACAGGAACATCTGGTCACCCTATAGCCTTACTTGGAGCCTGGGTTTTTTAATGGGGATCGTTAGGTTTGATAGACAAGCCAGAGTCGAGGAAGTATTTCACTTCAATTAATTGCTAAAGAATAGATCACCCAAAAATGAAAATTTGCTTAAATGTACTCACCCTCAGGCCACCCAAAACACAGATGCATTTGTTTCTTCATCGGAACATTTGGAAAATTTTACGGCTAAAATACAAGTTCATACTTTCTGAAAAGTCTTCTCATCTGAATCAGGAGAGAAATATATAGGCCTATACAGATCAAGTACCTTTTACATGTGAAAATAGTCCAAAATGGCTCTAGACAAATATGTTGGTGTATTTTAATGTGAGAGGACAAAAGGATAGACTTTTTCTCTGGAGGAGCGATATTATGGATCATGGACTAAAGAAACAAACTCATATACATCTTAGATAGTTTGAGGGTGAGTAAATGTTTAGCAAATTTTCATTTTGGGGGGGAACTATTTCTTTAACTTAATCCAGAGATCTTTAACCCTGCTCCCGGGGACACCCATTTTTATTCAATTATATGCTGTTTGATTGTGAAAAGCCACAGTTCATTTCAGAAGTTATTTAGTTCAATTTAATGAAAAAGACTTAGAAAGAGAAAAGGTTTTTCTTTGTTAATAAGGTGAATGAATGAAATACTCGCAGAAAGTACACAAACAGCAATAGTAACCAGGAGGCTTATTTTTACACCACATGACCATTAAAGAAACCCTACAAATGTGGTAAAGTTCAGTAGGCCATAAATATCCTCGTTACTCCCTGATTTTTATCTGTTTTGATATTGTTGTGTAACTAACAATGATGTTCCTTTTATGATCATGATAGTGTTTTCTCTTTAAATGGATGCCACGTCTTGAGTTTTCAGCCATGTAATTCTGAGATGTCCCAGACCATGTTAAATAATGAACTATTGAAGGTGATACGTTTATATAGTTATATCTTGATGCTTTATTTTCACTTTTGTCTGACCTTTGCACAAAAAGAGTCCTTTTGGACGGTCTGTGACATTCAGAGAAAGGGATTCATAGTTGGCCAAGGGGTCTTTCATCATGTGTTTGAATGTGGCTGTTTCCACCACTTTATCAATCGTCGTGTCTGACAAATTCCTTCCCATAAACTCACAGATTTTGACAACCACGGATCTGAGGTCCTTATAAAAGATTTGTGAATTTCATCAGTCAGTCATATATACCCAAACAGAAGTACAATAAGAAAGAAAGAGAAAAAAATAAAGCTTTATGGAAAGACCAGAGGTTCATGAGCCAAACCAGTCTCACCTTGATCATTTCTTCATAAGTAAGGATCAGGATGTTGTATTTGTCTTTATTTGTGATCCATCCTTTAACATGATCAAACCAACAGCCACCAATCACTACAAACCACCCAACATAATATTCAGAGCCCCACCCCCATTTACTCTAGACTAAGATATTTCTGCTGTAATTATTGGGAATGAGCAAATCATTGACTTAGATAGGTTTGAAATTATATGTTACTGAAATTATTATAAGTTTATGAACTTGCGACTTGAACTCGACAGTGTTTGCCATCATCTACTGGTCATTTTTGGGAATTGAAGCATCTAGAAATATCAGAAGGGTCTACAACCAGTTATAAAAAATATGGAACTACACCCTCCCCCTCCCCCAACACACTTTTAATAAAACAAATTAGTTCCCCACACTTTTTCTGGACAAGTGTGTTCATGTAGAGGTTTTCAGTGGCCAGTGTGATTAAATCTAGATTTAACTGCAAACAGACAAGATAGTCTATGCATGGCCTGACATTTTATTTTGAAAACTTTCTATTAAAATCATAATTTGTACAATGCCCTGTTGTAAGAAACTGTATTAAAACTGCATAACTGAATTGCAAGCTTGTGAATTAAAATCAAATTGAATTATGGATAGCTGTTTGTTTGGAGAGAAAATCATGTAAGAAAGACGCAGACCGAAAACAGCAAATCTTTCTAAAAGGACCAAAATTCCTACCACATTCATGAGATTCTTCTGTGATTTCTGTCATTAGGGTAATCAGAACAGAATAGTTGTCGACTGCAGCAGTGCGTAGAGTCCATCTCATTGGACAGAGGGATCTCAGATTCTGAGTGTTGGGTTTCATTTCATTTTTTAATGCTTCAAAATGCATGGGTTTCTTTATGGAGACTGTTTGATCAATTGAGTCACTTCTTGCAATGCATCTCTTTTCATTTTACATTTTTTTTTCCCAGTGTCTTGAAGGAATAAGTTTAAGCAATGTGCTAAACAATGCACATGTACAGCTGCGGTATTGCACTCTTTAAATTGAGCAGCAACACTTCTTAAGTGACCGGTGTTGTGCCAAAATCTGCACCCCTGCACCCCTGATTGCCTAATCCCAACCCCACCCCTAATCCTAACCCCTCCCCCACACCTACCAATATTAGGGGATGCATAATCTGGCAGGGTGCAGAATTCAGCACGACACCTGGACATGTTCGCTGTGCCATTGTATGCCTGTCCTCTGGACAATTCAGACGATATATTACAATGGGTCAAAACGTCTGTTTTTGGCTAATCAAAAATCTTCAAGAATTTTTCCTGAGTCGTCCACCCAGTGAAGCAAAGTTACAAGTTGTTCTTTGTTGGAAATATCTTTGGTTTCATCCGAGAGTAGCCTATTGCATAAAAAAAGCCATCACGAATGGGAGACAAAAACCGTTTGCAGTACATTGAGCCAAATTATAGGCCTATTCGTCATTTTGTTGATTATGTCATGAGACATATAATTCTTGTCATTAAGCCCAGTGTTTGATGTCTGAGCAGTCATCAGACCTTAGTAACATTAACTTGTGAAGGCTGACACCTTCCTGACCATAGCGATGCCTTGTCACATCAGAAACCTAAGAGTAGTTGTTTCATTAGAATCTCTTGACAGTATTTTTGCTTCGCTTTTATCTGGGAGTCTAGCTGTACTGCCACACTAGGTTGAAAAAAATCTGAAACTGAGCCAGATTCTCTTTGATTATTCCGTTTTCTAATTTAGTGCCAGTCCGCTGATTATGCAAAAGTGACTCTGCTTGCAGAAATGTTTTCCCCGTGTTTCACAAGTCAATCTGGGAAAGTCGTTGGACCGCTGTGGTTGAACTGACCTCTTTTTTTGTGATGAACTCGTTCCTTGTATTTGTACTTAGTAGTGCAGCAGGATTTATACGTTGATTCTATTTTGTAAGATCCCTGCAGCAGGTTTCAGCTGTGCTGGATGCAGGAACAGGAGTGATATAAAAGACAATTGATGGAGATCAATCGGGTTAGATGTTGCATCCAGTTGAACAGCATCATCAGAAGATGAAGCAGAGTTGTCATTTGTAGGACTGGTGTCCCTGGTCTGCTTGCTTATAAAGTAATCAGAAACTGGGCAATGTCTTTTCATATTGCAGTGCAATTATCATTTTATACCATGGTGAAAACTGAAATAGTGCTACAATGGCTTACAGACTCTAGTAATTCTCATAAAAATATTTGTATAAATATTAAGAAATATAGTTTGTTAAATACTGTATATAGTACTTTTATTTTTTTAATAATTAGAAATTGGTGGTTTTTAAATGATCACATGCTGAATGAACCACGTATTACTTAAAATGTTTGATATTTGCTAACACATTTCATAATATTAAAAATACTTTTAATTTGTTCGATGCAAGATACAGTATGTTATATGCTTCATTTGTGATATAGCCTAGGTTCACTTTTCATACGCCATTTTTGTACCAGAATTCAAAACTAGCAGCTTTTGCAATCCACGGGTCTATATATTTAACTTACTCTCTGGTCTCGGCAATTCACGTGTCCTGTATTTTCTGTCAGCTGGTTATAATCAGAGCTACAGAGGATCGCTCTTTTGAGTTGGTTCTTTTCAATCGATCACTTCCATTAATTACTCCTGAATCGGTTCGTGATTCCATCTGAACAGTTCGCTGGTGAACTGAATCATTTGGACCATGTTGCTTTTATAGGCATTTTCAAATAAGCACGTACCTTAGCTTAAACTAGCCAACTATTTATGGTAGTTACATATGAGTAGTCCAACATGATAGTAACATTCTTAATGTGTGTGGTTGAGTGTGTGATACACATCTAGATTTAGTCTTACATGGAACCTAAGTTTGAAACGCAGATTGTCAGGTTTGTCAAGCGTGGCTCTCCTCTTTCTTTTCGAGCCACTTTTCTTTTCCCACACATGGCTCACCTAATCCTTCCTCTGGAGAGCCTATCATGCAAAGTGACTGGGATTAGCAAACTTCACTGAGACGATCCGAGTTCAGATTGTGATCTATATTCTAGGCCTAATATAACAAATCCTACACCACCGAGAAGTAAATTTGTAGAGAAATTGGTTGAGAGTTTCAAGACAAGTATTTTACTTAATTGCTGTTTTCATTTTTGAGTGAACTTACTTGCATGCTCATGAACATTGAAATACTAACCTTTTCTGTCAGTGAAAAGATGAACCCTGGATGAAAAGGTTCAGTTTTAGCAATAAAAAGCAAACAAATATATATATATTTTTCACAATTTCCTTTATTATTGTAATAGTGTTTTATCTTTATTAGACTGTATAATGGATGGGATATCACAGCTTGAGTTTTCAGCCATACAAAGGTACAAAGTTAAGAGGTACGTCCTTCATTCTTTCATGGTAGACGCGGTCAAAACATTCACTCTGAGCCACAGTTAAAGAGCCCTTCCATTCACCAACTGTTCCTGTAACACAGCAGATTGAAAACATTAATATAACATTTTCCTATTACAGCTTATGTCTCACAATTATCACATTTAAAGGGATAGTTCACTCAAAAATGCAAATTCTGTCGTTATTTACTCACCCTCATGTTGTTCCAAACCCGTAAGAACTTTGTTCATCTTCTCAACACAAATTAAGATACCTTTGATGAAATCCTAGAGCTTTCTGGACCTAGGAACATAGCAGCTACATTGCTGTCTACGGAGGGTCAGAGAACTCTCAGATTTGATCAAAAATATTGTAATTTGTGTTCTGAAGATGAACAAAGGTCTTATGGGTTTGGAAGGAGATGAGGGGGGAGTAATTAATGACAATTCTCATTTTGGGGTGAACTAACCCTTTAATTTTTCAATTTGGTCTGACCTTTGCGCAAAAAGAGTCCTTTTGGATGGTCAGTCATATTCTGAGGAAGGAATTCATAGTTGGCCAAGGGGTCATTCTTCATGTGCTTGAATGTGGCTGTTTCCACCACTTTATCTATCGCTGCATCTGACAGATTCTTTCCCACAAACTCACAGATTTTCACAACCACGGATCTGAGGTCCTTATAAAAGATTTGTACATTTCATATAGATATTCATATATGGTATATCCAAAGAGAAATACAATAACTTTTGATGGAAAGGTCAAAGGGTCATAAACCAAACCAGTCTCACCTTGATCATTTCTTCATAAGTAAGGATCAGGATGTCGTATTTGTCTTTATTTGTGATCCATCCTTTAACATGGTCAAACCAACAGCCACCAATCACTACAAACCAGACACAACATTAGTGTTTTTTATACTTTGTTGCAGTTTTAAGGCCCTTTTTTCTTTTACCATAACCTACACTGATTGATATATCAGTGTCTATTTACACTAAGTGCAAATAGCCCACCTTGTTGGCAGAGGCAATTTACACTAACTCCACCCACCAATATGTAATTGGTCTATTCAACACTATAAAGATGACTGTCAAACATTAGCTTCGGCTGTATTAAAGTCATATAGGTAACTGTGTAGAGCTACAATTGTAATTAGTAAATATTGCAATGTAATTACATTATTTATTTATTTACTTTTATATTTTATTAAAGTTATACTTTGCTATTTTTTTTTTTTTTTTACTTCCATAAAATTTGGGGGAGGGGCGCAACAATACAATTCTGCTTTGGGGACCCATTTGGCCAGCAGTGGCCCTGTTTGAAACAGGCTTCTAGGGGCAGGGCTGAAGTTTTGCAAATCTAGAAAAAAGCCCTTCATCAATGAGAAGCAAAGAAAAGCCAGGCTGAGGTTTGCAAAAGGCCATAAGTGTTGGACTGTAGAGGACTGGAGTAAGGCCATCTTCTCTAATGAGACTAATTTTAAGCTTTGCATAACATCTGGTCATCTAATAGTTAGACGGAATCCTGGAGGTGCCTACAAGAACTGTGAAATTTGGTGGAGGATTGGTGATAATCTGGGGGTGCTTCAACAAGGCACATTCATTTTAGTAAAGGGTGCATGAATCAAAAAACGTACAATTGTTGTCCTTGAAGAAAAGACTATAGCGCTGGGTATCGATTCAGATGTCCCGATTCGATAGCTCTCGATTCTCAATTTTTTTTGCTTACATTCAGTTAATATGGTTTTAATACAAATGCTATTGATATTTCTTAAAAAAAGATAAATAAAAAAAAGATTTGTAAACATCGGTTTACAAATGGTGAATTAATAAAAAGAAATTAAAAGCCACAGGCCTGTATTTTAAACCAATTCTTTTTTTTTTAAAGGGTCCTATTTTTAAACAATAATAGGGCCTAATAAAACGTTCTTAATTTTTTCTGGTAATCAGATGAAGTTATAAAACATTTAATTTACCCTAATCAAATGAAAGCGAAACCATTTTATTTTTTGGCAAACAAAGTGCTGCACAACATAGGGTAAAATAAAAAAAAGAAAACAAATGTGATTATTCCTTTAAAAATAAAGATTTATTAATATTTATAAGTAGTAGTAGCACTTAAGACCACTAAATAGTAATATATTTCTGACAGTTTCTACACGTTAAAAAGCAAACTTATTTTGACGGGTTGCCGTGAAGAACTTGCAGCTGCTGTGTATGTGATATGATGGTAGTTTTCTCAAATTAAACGGTAAAATGTTATCTCTCAGAGGCAGAGCAGCTGGAGAGTATTCGTGTGTTCATATCGTCATATAGATAGACGGCAGAAGCTGAAAACCCTGCAAGCGTCGCCCACGCTTTAAATAAAACTGCGTTGCGCCATCCGCCATTGATTCATTCATTCATTGCAGAAATCATGGCGCCTTTACGTGTGATGTCAAATGCTTCCACATATTTATAGTATTACTATAGAATTTTAGCTGAGCATTGCAAATCACGCATATTGCTTTGTTCTTGGTTCTTGTCAACACCATATCCGCCATGATAAGCACTGAATGAATGACAGGCTTTCTGTTGTAACATCATGCAAGGTAAGTGGGTGACATCTAGTGGAAAAGACTAATGCTAAGATTCACATTAGTCAGATCCTGTTTTAAATGTTTGCTGAAATAAATACCGGAAAAGATTTATTCGTGGCTTTTGAGAATCGATATCGAAAGTTTGATCAGCCTGAATTTCAGATTTTCCTTTGATTTTCAGTCCTCAGTGCGTTGTTGATATTGGTTTCAGTTGGACAGTCACGCCATTTTGTTCTTAACGATTTACTCAATAGCTAGGTTTCCATCCAAATATTGAAATTAAACTTGTGCGCGAAACTGGAATATGGCATAAAACATTCGCAAATAAAGCGCAAATAAAGTTTGCATCCAATGGGTCAACGAGAACAAAATAGTCACTTCCTGGTAAACTGGCACTAATTATCACCAAGAAAACTAGTAGAAGCTACTGAAAATAATAATTTTCATATATGATACATTACTTGAGCCTTAGAGTGAGCAGACGAAACAATAAATGCTGTCATTGCTTTCGGGGGCGAGTGCCAGCTGTTTGGGAACGCAGACGTGTAAAACAGTAATTACACAGAAATACTTTGACGACAGACTTTGCTCAGGCATTTCAGAATGACCATAACAACATATAGATGCTGTGAACGAGATCGTTCCGCTGCTAGTCAAATTATCCTGTCTCATAGCGCAAAGTCACATGTCTTTTCCGATGTGCAGAGGAATTTATATGATGTTTTATTAACAAGGTTCGGGAGGAGCACGATCAGGTAATCAACTAATTTGGCGCAGGTGCAACTCGTTTGGCTAACTATCCTAATGAGCACAATACGTGTGTGTATATATATATGCAGCCTGCCTACCTCTGTCCATTGACAGTTTCCCGGCATCCCTCCTCCACCCCAACTCCTCACCCCTAATCTGTCTTTATCCCATATTAAGGATAGGGGGAGTTTTCTGGGTTCGGGCCATATTCCGGGCTCGGAGCCCTCCCCCAGGACAGCACACCAAAATATGCTTACTATTTGCTATCAGATTAGATGTAAGGGTGAACTCGTGAACCTGTATGTTTCCATCATAGTTTCCATCATTCCATCGCATTTTTCTTATCGGATAAAACGTTTATCCTACTCAAATGTGTGCATAAGTTTTTTTATATGCATTTTTAGAATTTATGCGCATAAAAATAGGTGGATGGAAACATGACTAATGTATGCAAGTAAAGATTTTCAACTTGAATATTAGGGCTGTCGATTTAACGCAATTAACGCCCCCACGGGAGTGCTGTTTTTGTCCCAAATGTGATATTTTATACAACGGTTTAATAAATGAGAACTTAATATTGTGTTATATTAAGACACTATACTGTTTATTTTTGTTCAGTTTTGCCAATGTGAATATTACCTTTAAAGCCATGGCAGAACTGTTTTGCATCTCCAAGTAAGTCCCTGTCCCACATTGCATCCTAAACCCTTGTGGGCTTCCTCCAAGTCCACGTGACATAATTGCACTTTGACTGTCAGGTAGAAGTCTGCCGCAGAGCTCGCCCCTTTGTGGGCTCAGCAGAAGTGCCCATTGAGGGCGCATGGTGGCCATAAAGGGGGTGCTTGCGAGCATCCTTCTGAAAGTTAAAATGACAAATGGGATACCCTACGGTCTCATGGACATGCACACCAGCGGCCATTGTAAGTCCACAAGACCGTAAGTGCACACGAAGTGTGTAATTTGGGCCACTTCATTTTTGAATGAATCGAATGAATGCATGACTCAATGTCTTATTCATAAAGATATTTATTGCCACCTACTGGCAGTTTTAGTTTCCTATTTAGAGTATTATATATTTAAAGGGGTCATATGATGAGATTTCAAGTTTTCCTTTCTCTTTGGAGTGTTACAAGCTGATTGCGCATAGATAAGATCCCTGAAGTTGCAAAGACTAAAGTCTCAAAACCAAAGAGATATTCAAAGTTAAGACTCTGAATGGCTCTCCCCTCCTAAAACGGCTCATACAAACACGCCCCCACGTCTACATCACGATGTGGAAATATTTGCGTAATGCCGCCCAAATGTTCATGCAAAGAAAGGCGGCGTGGTTTCAGTAACTGCAGTAGAGTTGATGCAGCCATGTCAGGGAGACACTATGCGAAAGCAAAAGCACTTTATTTGGTCTTCTGAAAGTAGATGCAATTAGAAATTATTAAGATTGCTTACAACAGAAGAGCAACGCAGTTTTTAACTGTCTACACCCCAAGGCGTAATCTTCGCTCATCTGATTCAGGCTTTTTAACCATTCCTGTAACTCGTTTACCCTCTATGGGTGACCGGGCCTTCTCTTCTGTGGCACCACAACTCTGGAATTCTCTCCCTACTGAAATTAGACAGGCTGAATCCCTTAGTGTTTTTAAATCTTCTCTTAAAACTTATTTTTTCTGGTTAGCATATATGTGATATGTTTCTCTGATTGTCAATCTCAATGTATTTTTTCTGTATGCCTTGGTAAAGCACTTTGAGATGTAACTTTTAAAGGTGCTATACAAAATAAAGTTTATTATGCACAACAGTTTCGTGAACCTAGGAAATGAGGTAATTCTGACTTTGCTATGACAATCTGGTGCTTCTGAATCAGTGACTGCAAGTATGTTTTGTTATTAGCTTAAGTATTTGCTATTGACTGTTCAAATGCAGAGTTTTGCACGTCGTGTGTGTGTGTGTGAGAGAGAGAGAGAGAGATCACATCACAGTGGAGTTAGCTGTCTTAACCGCGTCTTGTGTACAAACACGTACCAGCTTCATCACTGTGTCTGTCACGCGACTCTGTTCCCCTTTCGGGCTTGAACTGATGGTAAAACTAAGGACATTATTAACTGTCTTTACATGTATTTTGAAAGCTGAAGCTCGCGATTATGGAAAGGGGCGTTACATTTCCAACGAGTGCTTGTGGTGTTCGGCCAATCACAATGGACTGGGTCAGTTGGTCAATCAGAACAGACTGCACTTGTTGGAAAGAGGAGCTTTGTAGTAAACGACACGTTTGAGAGAGGCGGGGCATAGAGGACCTACAATAATGTACAGTATTTGAAAAATAATGTGTTTTTTGAACATTAAAGCAAGTCAACATATTCTGTTACACCAAATACACAAAATAATGATCTTTAAAAAAAAAGCAGCATATGACCCCTTTAAAAATTAAATTTATTTGTACATATTAATAACAAATGTAAAAACAAAAAAAATCTATATTAATAAAAAAGCTAATTAAAGAGATGTTTCACCCAAAAATTATGAAAAAACCCCCCACTAATTTTTGGAATATCGCTTTAATGTAATAATAGCTTTAAATTATATTGGGTGGGTAATTTGTCAATTGTGTGCGATTAATATGTGATTAAGCATATATATATATATATACACATACACGCACACTGTTTTAAACTTTTTTGTATTTATATTAAGCATCAAATTTCCACCAAAAAAAAAATATATATATATATATATATATATATATATATATATATAGTCTATTAGTTTTGGCTCTTACTCCATCCGGTGAAGAATTTTTCCAGCATCTCATCGAAGTTCTTGGAAGAATCCAGGTTTTTCATGTTGTTGGAAAAATGGAAATATGACACCATGATGTCTTTAGGGTTTCTCATGACATAGATGACCTGACAGCAAAGACAGACTTATTAAAAAAGTTTCATGACATCATGAGAGTTCATTAAACGATTGATAAATGCATACACACTTTTCCTTTTCTTTGCAGCATTTTGGGCATCAGCGGCTGGAGTAAATGGGAGCAGAAGAGTCTTGGAGATGGACGTGTGTTGTAATTTTTCTCCATTGCTCGATACTCTAGCCACGGCATCTGGTCATGGGTGATTTGGTTGGCTTTGTCTGGGAAATCTTCAGCATATATTAAGGTCATGATCCGTTGGGTCCATATCGTACCTGAGAGAGTGATGTTGAGTCAAAAATAAAATACTAGGGGCTAGATTGAATAATGTTAAACATTTTGTCATTACCTTAAACATTTATATGCTAATGCATACACACTTTTCCGCTAGTTCAAACAGTGGTAAAGTCAGAGTAAACTAAAAGTTTAACTACAGAGGTAATTTTAAATAGACATTTCATAAACATAGACTAACATCTCACTCACCAGATTTGGGGAAGGTAACAACAAAAACATCATCATCCTTTGTTTCAAAATCCTCTAAACTGTCAATATATTCTGGAGTAAGATCATGATTGTCTGCCAAAGTTATGACAGTTCCTTTGTAGGTGAACATTTTGTCACCAAGCATTTTGTATTCCTGCTGAGCCATGTTTGAGATCTTACCGACCCAAATGAAGTCAACACTGGTAAAGAGTGTAAATAGCTGAGAACACCTTGATTTATCCAAGACATGATGTCAGTGAGAAAAGAGCTGTTACACAACAGTCGGTTAAAATGTTATTTCCTTTTGCATAGTTCATTGCTAACCTTTGGATTTGTTACTTTAACCTAATTCTTAATTATCTGCCTTTGTAGATCAATGTAATAGTGATGGTCAGAAGGCCAACAATATCACAAATATAAATGTAAAGTTCAGTACCCTGCTTTTATCATTTAATTAGAAGCACCACAAATTAAATTGTGTCATGTTATAGGGACTACTGAACAGACATTTAGAAGTTGATTTTAAAATGCAAAGTATTTAAAATAAAACTGTGTAAACTTGCATTTTTACAACACCATAAGTGTGTCCCATCAGGTAATGAAAAGTTCAACACACACTTGTGGTCTTCATCCTCACTTGAACACTTGGGCCAAACACAGGAAATACGTCATTTAAGTAGTCAAGTGGTCAAGTGCAAAGACTGCAAGTGTGGGTATTTGGACAAAGCCATACACTCGTTTCGAACTGGAATCATGGTGGAATATCCTGTCATGTCCACTTCGCAGGGCTACAGTCGAATAGAACAAATGTTGTACGTGATAAGAGATACATACGAAATATGCAGAACGGGGAGGCGCGAGGACTGGAATTGGGAACCGCTGTACTAAGAGAATTATCTAAAAGTTACACAATAGTTAAATAAGAGATGAAGGCAGTTTAAGAAAGTTTGCCTCTGGGCTTTGTCCCAGGTTAACCCCATCATAAGAACACTTTGTAGTGTTGAACTTAAGACTATGAAGCAATCATACGGAGATTGATGCACAAACATGAACTTAATAAAATAAAATCGGGAACATAAGCAACTAATTGACTTTTAGGGTTGAAATGATTTGACACTGACATTATTCTAGACCAGGGGTGTCAAACTCAGTTCCTGGATGGCCGCAGTGTGGGAGAAAAAAAAAAATACTATGAAAGTCAATGGCTACCAGCAACTGTCTGGTTAACAAAATTCTCCAAAATATCTTCTTTTGTGTTCAACAGAAGAAAGGAACTCATACAGGTTTGGATTAACTTGAGAGATGAGTAAGATGGTAGTAAATGACGACAGGATTTTCTTCAAAACATATTTGACACTGCTTATATCACACACAGGTCTACAACCCGAATTCCGGAAATGTTAGGACATTTTCTTTTAAAAATTTGAATAAAATGAAAACTAAAAGACTTTCAAATCACATGAGCCAATATTTTAGTCACAATAGAACATAGATGACATAAATGTTTAAACTGAGAAATTTTACAATTTTATGCACAAAATGAGCTCATTTTAAATTTGATGCCAGCTACAAGTCTCAAAACTGTTGGAACAGGGGCATGTTTACCATAGTCTAGCATCTCCTCTTCTTTCCAAAACAGTTTGAAGACGTCTGGGCATCGAGGTTATGAGTTTCTGGAGTTTTGGTGTTGGAATTTGCATGTCCTAATATTTCCGAGTTAATGTTGTTCTAGGGTCAACAAAGATGTTGACCCAGGAACATGTCGCACTCAGCAATATCAGGTTGTGCTTGGAATTTGGTCCCATTCGTTCCAGTTTCTGAAGAGTTTGTGGTCGTCTTTGACATTTTTCATTTAATGATGCACCAAATGTTCTCTATAGGTGAAAGATGTGGACTGCAGGCAGGCCAGTTCAGCACCCAGACTCTTCTACTACGAAGCCATGCTGTTGTAATAGCTGCAATATGTGGTTTTGCATTGTCCTGCTGACATAAAGAAGGCCTTCCCTGAAATAGACATCATCTGGAGAGGAGCATATGTTGCTCTAAATCCTTTATACACCTTTCAGCATTCATAGTGCCTTCCAAAACATGGAAGCTGCCCATACCGTGTGCATTTATGCATCCAAATACCATCAGAGATGCTGGCTTTTGGACTGAACGCTGATAACACGCTGGAAGATCTTCCTCCTCTTTAGCCCGGAGGAAACGGTGTCCATAATTTCCAACAAGAATGTCAAATTTGGACTCGTCTGACCAAGAACCCTTTTGGCCCACAGGACACGACGGCGCTTCTGGACCATGTTCACATATGGCTTCCTTTTTGCATGATAGAGCTTTAGTTGGCATCTGCAGATGGCACGGCGGATTGTGTTTACCGACAGTGGTTTCTGGAAGTATTCCTGGGCCCATTTAGTAATGTCTATGACAGAATCATGCCGATGAGTAATGCAGTGTTGTCTGAAGGCCCGAAGACCACAGCAATCCAACAAAGGATGTCCATTATGCAGAGATTTCTCCAGTTTCTCTGAATCTTTTGGTGATGTTATAGATGATGAGATTTGCAAAGCCTTTGATATTTGACGTTGAGGATCATTGTTTTTAAAGTATTCCACAATCTCTATATGCACTCTTTCACAGATTGGAGAGCCTATGCCCATCTTTACCTCTGACAGACTCTGCCTCTCTAAGACATCCCTTTTTATAGCTAATCATGTTACAGACCTGATGTAAATTAACCTAATTAGTTGCTAGATGTTTTCCCAGCTGAATCTTTTCAAAATGTCTTGCTTTTTCAGCCCGTTGTTGTCCCGTGACAACTTTTTTGAGACCTGTAGCAGGCATCAAATTTGAAATGAGCTCATTTAGTGGACAAAAATGTAAACTTTCTCCGTTTAAACATTTGTTATGTTCTCTATGCTTTATTGTGAATAAAATACTGGCTCGTGTGATTTTAAAGTCTTTTAGTTTTCATTTTATTAAAAAAAAAAACAAAAAAAAAAAACATCCCAACATTTCCGGTTGTGCTCAATAACACAGATTTAGACAGATTTGTGAACAATATTTGAGTGAAATAGGCCTTTTGTGTACATAGAAAAAGTCTTAGATCTTTGAGTTCATCTCATGAAAAATGGGGGCAAAAACAAAAGTGTTGCGTTAATCATTTTGTTCAGTGTAACTATTTAGTAATACACGAGTATTCCAACACCGATAATATATATATATTTTTTTACTGTTGTCAAATGTGTGATACACATTTAGATTTAGTCTTATATGGAGCCTGGGTTTGAAACAACAATCATTCACGCCTCTTTTCTCACACACGGGTCATCCTAATCCTTCCTCTGGAAAGTTTAACATGAATAAGGACTGGGAATAGCAAACTTCTCTGAGACTACCTGAAGATCTGAGTTTAGATAATGATCTACAATTTGATATAACTAATCCTACACTTCTGAGAACAAAATTATAAATGTAGACTAATTGGTTGAGAGTTTCAAGAAAGCAAATTCAGCAAATTTGAATTTTGGTGAAAATGTAATTACCCTCTGGCCATCCAAATTGTAGATGAGTTTGTTTATTTATAGATATGGAGAAATTTATAGATCTGGATTGAATAGCTAAGGTTAAAATATGAGTTCTCTATCCATAGAATTACTTTCTCCAGTAAAAAAATTGTCTTGTCTGAATCAGGAGAGAAATATGCTCCAGCACAGTTTACAAGTGAAAACAGTCCGAAACCATTCTAAACAAATATGTAGGTGGACTTTGATGTGAGAGGACAACAGGGGGATGGACTTTTCAGTGGAACAAGACTTGTTACAGATTATGGAATCATATTTTGATGTGTTGTATGTTGTTTTTATCACCTTTTTGGACATTCTGACGGCACCCATTCACTGCAGAGGATCCATTGGTGAGCAAGTGATGTAATGCTAAAATTCTGCTAATCTGTTTTGATAAAGATGGCCTGAGAGTGAGTCCATTCTCAGGAAACTATTCCTTTAATTTATTACTTGCATACTCGTATTGAAATACCGATTGGAATATTTGTGACAAAATCCAAACGTAAGAGAATGTAAAGACTTTCCCTTATAGATGTCCTTCATTAAAAAAAGTTTAAAATAATAGAATAAATTAATGTTATTCATTTTGTTCAGTGTAACTATTTAGTTAAATTTAAACTTAAATTTAAATTAAAATTTAAAATTTAGACTTTTCTCACATAAACTCCATTTTTTTTTCTTTAAACAAAATTAAGGGTAATTAAACTTAAAAAGTGTATTTATTTATTTATTTGTCTGTTTATTTTTATGAATCTGTTTTCAGGTGGAGTATATAATGTTCAGTCTTTTTGACTGTTGATGCGTCTCATAAACAACCAGATTATAAAAGAGGCCTCACATAAACAGAGTAGTTAATTCAATTCTACAATCAGAAAATTGATTGGTTTCTTCAGATTGTTGATGGTCCCCCACACACCTGACGTCTGCAGACACTGGTATTTGTTTGTAAACTTGAGTTTGAAGGATCCAAGGCTTTTGTGCTGTTTTTGAAGGATCTGAGGCATTTATGCAGCCTGTTTTGTCTGCTCTGTCTAACACACTGTTGTCTACACAAAATACTGTATATCTACAATGAATCTTGCATTCAGAACAGTCAAGTCAAGAGGCATGTAAAGGGCTTTTCAATGCATAAAGAGTCTGAAAAGGTCTGCCATTGTTCAAACTAGGGAGCAATGTACTTGCCGTTTTAAAAGGATCTTTTCAGGTAGGCCGTAAACCGATCCTGGATCTTTCCTGGCCAGGGTGTGCCTGGGCATCTCTGATTTACCTAAGGGACCAGACGCCCGTCCATGGGGCCGCCGAGGGAGGGGGGACGGAGAAAAGGAGGCAGCTGGTTATTGGTTGCAATGGATGAATGGATGAAAGAGGAGAAGGCTGAGAAATTACAAACAAAGGTGCTGATGAAGGTTACTGCGAGGTTTGTGATGATCATGTCATCCTAAATCCTCTTGACCTGAGGAAAAGTTTAAGCCACAATATAACAAAAAAGTGTTTAAACACAATAAAGGTTTAAACTACATGTACACTTGAATACTTGACAATAGGTGCTTGGGATAACAGTAAGGATAATGCAGTTCTCTAGCACAAGTTAAAAGTGAAATGATAAAGTAGTGCAGGACAGATGCCAGAAAGCCTGCAGTGTCATACACTGAACCAGCAGAAATAAAACAGGACATCATTCATTGACTATATATATATATATATGAGAGAGAGTGAACAATATTATATTATATTATTATAATAATATTTTTATTTAATTTTTAAGGATACTTATTAAAGGTATAAGTATATATTTACATTATGTATATCATGCAATTACTATTTTATTATTAATAATATAATTTTATTTTGTATTATACTATTTTAATTTGACAAAATTACAACTTGATTGAAATGATGAAAAATCATAATCTGTTTAATTTATGTTTATCTTGATTATTTGGAAAAATATTGGTTGTGATAGAAATTATGTGACAACTGATATAACAAATTTATCACAATAAACAGTGAAATAGGCTAGTTTTGCTCTTTACTCGTTATAGGTGCAATTTTATATTTTTATGTAGACATACATTTTATTTATTTGTAAGATATTTTAAGAGTATAATATAAAATGATATATTTAAGTACATTATTTGTTTATATACAATTTATTTACTCTTTGATTATAGTTTAAAACTTAGAATAATTGCCTAAACAGCTATATTTAATAAAAACTACGATGAAAGCCAAACAATGTTGATTTTTCCAAATCAGTTTTAATGCGAGTCGGAAAAAATCTTTACTTCTTTGGTACTTTTCTGCTATTTGTAATTTAAAGTCAAGTCAAATTTATTTTATGTAACGTTTTTTACACGTTGTTGTTTCTTTTTACAAAGTAGCTTTACAGAAAATCGTGATATTAATGGTTATAATATTTAGGTACCTTCAGGCTTTATAGGCTAAGATTAGAGCTAGGTCTGTGATAATTTATAGTTTACATTTTGCGACGTTATTACATTTGTTTTTGTCTCATACACTCATACATACCTTCAAAAAGAAGGTTTCAACAGGAAATTTGGTTTCATTTGCAGCCATACACTTGATCTTATCATTCACAATCGGAGTGTCACTTGCAGAAAGTGGGCGGGGCGTAAAAAGTTTGCGAAGCCTGAAAGTGAATGACAGCTCATCCATCCTCCGCTTTAACAGAACACATGAGGGGCATCACGCGGGATCCGAACGCAGTTACCAGATGAAAACTTTTAGGGAATCAGAATGAATTTGAACTACACATTCCAACCCACCCAGGGACTTACTGGTTGTTGTATTTCATTACTTTTTTTTAAACAATCACGCCTTTTTGCGCTCGAGTATGCGCCCAGATGTCGCCGGTTATACTTGAACTAGTTTAAAATGCGGTCAAAAGCGAATTAAGGAATTTAGAAGATGATCGTAAGGAGGCTGTTTCATGTACTGCCTGTCTTCGCTCTGACACTTTTCATCCTGGTTTTGCTGGATTTGCAACTGCGCACCCGGAGTGACCAAAAACCCACCGCGCCTTTTGCGCACGAAAAGACTCCATCTATATCAAGAACCACGGCTGTGAACCAACTCAGAGATGACAAACAAAGGCCAAAACGTCAGAAATGGAGGGAGATGAAGCCACAAACACCTTTAGGACTCACTGACATCTTCATTGCAGTGAAAACCACTGGCCGGTTCCACAAGACCCGCCTTGCTCTTCTTCTGGAGACCTGGATCTCCACGACTAAACACCACGTGAGTGTTCCTTGACTTTTAAATACTCAAACTTAAGAGGATTTAATGTTAAAATGTAAGAAAAGCCTTACTGATCAACCACCAGTCAATGTTTAGGATGGTTCTTTGATCAGTTTATGTGTCATAATCTTGATTTGAGATGCACTCACCCAGCAACCGCTGCTGATGTCACGGGACATCTGGAAGACGTGTGCACATCCTGTGGCATCAGCTAGTTGTGTGCAAACGTATTTGTGAAAGCACAGGTGCAAAACCTCAGACTTGTGTGATGCCAAAACCAAGCAGGTTTGTTATGACTGTCTCACAAGTGGCACCAATGAAATTCTCCAACTCTCATGGAGTCAATGGTTGTATTTCATTGCTAAACATTGCAAATAAAGTAATTTTTCACAAGTACGGATGGGCCAATTTTATTAATGTTGGCACCATGCCACAAAGATTGGCCCACGAATGGGTGCATCTATATTAAAACGCAGCAATCTGCCCCATTTCCTGTTTCGTCCACACCGTGCTCGTTTATAGACTGAGCACTTCCTGTCTGTGTTCTCTAATTCAGCGCAGTAGCCTTGTGACGAAGGCTTGAGATGGACTTTTAGGTCCTCTTTTTGTCACAAGAAGCAGAACTCACAGCTGTAACCTTTGAAAGATAAACTAATGAAGATGACTGACTGAAATGCCATTTTAATGAAGTCAAGTTTTGTTCCTTCCACTGTTTATATTATAATAGAAAGGATTTGGTATGGCAGTGAATTAAAGACATTTTTAAACTCTAATAAGCTCAGGGGTTCTACCAAAGGATTCTGGGTTAAGGCTTGTAGATACTGAAACCATGTCTGATATGACAGATCTAAAAGACCAGACCAAGTGTGTGGTTACAACATAGTGGCTCAGTGAATCTCATGCAAAAGACCTGTGACATGTCATGGTCACATTTCACCGCAATACCCCCCCCCCCCCCCAAATAAAAACAAAAAAACAAAAACAAATTTGCACTTTGACATTATGACATTATTTTTTAAAACAATTAAGCACTTAAGTGTTTCCAGGTAACAAAACTAATATTAATATGGATAAATATAGTATTTACTTTTTTTTTTAAAATAATAATAATAATAATTATTATAATTATTATTATTATATGCAAATACTATTTTTTATTATAAACATTATTTTAATATTTTGATATATTAATATTAATTAAAATATCAATAAGATATTTTAAACCATAAATATTATTATTTACTTGTTTTTAAAATAACAATAATAACATTTATAATCATTATTATTATTAATTTAAATAATACAGATTTTATGTTAAATTAAATATCAATTTAGTTATTTCTTAAAGATTATTATTATTATTATTATTTATTATTATGTGATTAATAATTAACAACACAAAAACTCTTAATGATCATAAAATGGCTTCAAATTATTTAAGTAAAATAAAATTGCAATATAACATGTATTTATTTATTTTCTGAAATATGGCCCAAATATATTTTTATACTATTTGTCAAAAATCTCATTATATTTTTCATTTATGCCATTAAATTCATGCTCATATTTACTTATGCATTATTTTGCACTAAGTGCAAATCGCGATAGATGCTATTTACTCTAAGTGTAAATAGCAATTCGATTCTATTTACACTAAGTGCAAATAGCATTTTTTCTTAGTGAGAGATGCTATTTTCACTAAGTGAAAATATCAGTATTTTTTAACGATATGTTTTTTACACTAAGTGCAAATAGCTATAGATTCTATTTACACTGTTGAAATAGCAAGATGTTCTGCTATTTATACTACTTATTGCAAATAATGGCAATTATCTGCACCTTAGTGTTGTAGTACATTATAAAACAGTACGCAATAATAACGTATTGAGTGTAAATTATAGTTTTAATTCAAATTATTAAATGGATACCACCTTATTGGGACAATAAATCCCTAATTATAGGGATATTTTATTTTCAACTTTTTTATTATTTCCTTCATTTTTTTTTTTTTTTTAAATAAATGCCTTTCTGATGCGATATGAGATTTGAAAAGGGAGAAAAAAGTTTGGCAAAAGGCAGGTTCGAACTCAGGTCGATCGCATCAAAAAGCACATGATTTACCATCTGCACCACTGAAACTGATGTTTAATGAGCTTCTGTTTTAAGTGTTGACTATCCCAATCACACAATGTTGTGTGGAGTTGGTATAAATAGGCAGGCTTAGTGTAAATAGACACTCCGATTTATTTATGCCTTGAGATTTAGTGGTTTGTCAGCTGGTATCTAATATGACTTCCCACCCACTTCTGGTGTTACTTGGACCTGGTTGTTGCTTAAATCTGTGTTGCATGAGATAAAATGTTTATGAGTGAAGCCCTGGCCCCTGGCATTAATTCAGAGAAAGTAAGACATATTTAGTGCTTATTAAAAATACTTGCCAAAAAGCAAAAGCTGAAAAAAAATCTTGAACGTCTTGCCTGTGGCCTGCTGTAACATGACATTAAGCAGCAGAACAAAGCCGAACTGACGTACTAACACATGCTTTCACACATACACACTTACAGTTTGGCAGGCGCTAACAACACGAGGAGGACTTTGGGAAGATGTTAGTGATTGGACTTGCTGAGTGTTATCTCTGAGTGGCTTGTCAAAACAAATTCCCAGAGTGCAACTCAGGATGTAACACTTTCAAAGCAGCGGCCGTCACTCTAAATATAAGACGACAAGTGCGAAATAGTGGTGCTGCTGATCCAAATACTTGTACGATCAAAGAGAATGTGTGTGAAGCGCTTAAGGCTAAAATTACTCTAATATGTTTGTTTGTTTTTTTCTCTCTGTGTGTGTGCGTGGAATAAATGACTCTCAAACGTTCGGCAGTTTGCCACTCTGAAAGTCTGAAACTGGAAGGATTTGATGTTGAGAATTTGCATCAGATTTTGGCTCTCAAACATACGTTTTTTTTTTTTTTTTTAATCCCTGCTTCTGCTTTATTGCTCCTGTTTTGAATATGAGCAAATAGTGAGTGTGAGGAGGAAGTGTGTTCATCTGAAGTTTGAAGATTCAGCTTTTCCTTTTCCTTTATGTAGAGAATTAAAATTTTTAAATATGATTACTCAACATTGAAATTTTCTGATGAGTTATGCTTGAAAACATCTCTGCCATATGATTGCTAGGGTGTTTTAGGGGATTCTTACACAACAACGATTGTACTGCAAACATATTTGAAAAGTTTTGCGGTACCTTTTCAAAATGATACAATCTGCAAAAATGACTACAAACGCTGTATTATGCATGCCAGGCCAGTAGTTGGCGATGTCATTTCTATAGGCTGAATATGTAATATGTGTGCGCGTGCCATCATCATTTAGACAAATTCACGTTTTTGTAGTTTGCATGAAGAAACTCATTTTAAAATCTTTGCATTTTCAGGCCCCTAAAACACTGTTGTCGTATAAACGAATGGCCAAAACGCATAAAAAGTTTTCTGATTTTTTTTTTTATGGTGTTGTGTAAACACCCCGTTAGATTATTTCTAGGGTATTCTGGCACTGTAATAAATTACCTGTTAATTTACAGTAAATTATTGCAGTAGAGACAGCAGTCCATTAAATTAATCATACAGTATCAAAATTATAGGCTACTTGACAGCAAATTACAACAAAAACGTGCATTCAGAATTATGATACTCCATAAACTTGCAATTCTAAGAAAAAAAGTCAGATTTCTGAGATAAAACCACTAGAATTCGGAGTTTACATTTTGCAGTTGTTTTTTTCCTCCACCATGGAATAAAAAATTGCATGATTGCGACTTTTAATCTTACAATTCTGACATTTTTCTCACAATTGAACCTTCACAAAAACCCACCCTCCTTTGTTACTGTTACTATGTCCGACAGGCCATGCCACTCTCACGCCACACATCATGTTCTTACGCAGTGAAAAATACACTGTAGAGCAAAGAGGAAACTGACAAAACGGCATCAGACAAGACAAAGCAGGTTACTTCTGGTATGAAACAAAGTCTTAGCTTTAAAATTTGATAATTTTTAAGAAATTCAAACAATAATACCGTTTTGTGGCTCTTTAATGTATCGTGACAGATCACTATAGTGCCTCAGTTCAAACGCCACAAGAACCAATCATCTTTTCATATTTACTTAAAGCACGAAATAAACATGAATGAATATCGGAAGGCATCTTGTTTCAAACATGGAAAGATGCCAGTTCACACCCTTTCTCAAATTTAAGTCCACCAAAGTTAATCTACTCGCCTGACTGATTTGTTTTTAATGACAGATTCGGCGTTGTGATTGGTCAGATCGCCTGTCAATCAAGTTCCCTGCGAAGGGTCAGTGTTCTTTTTATCTTACAATTCTGACTTTTTTTCTCACAACGACGTGTTTAGGCCTATATCTCACAACTTTGACGTTTCGATTCTTTTCAAAATTGCGAGATATGAACTCAGAATTTCAGAGTTTCTAAACACATATAAACACATATAAAAAGTCATATTCAAGTTTATAAATGTGTAATTCTTATTTTTCAGGGAATTCTTAGCGTAGGTGGTTGCTAGGACATGGTTTAGTGGTTGCTAGGGGGTGTCTTTATAATATTCTAGTATGTTGATATGGCTTCAGTCTTTCGTTCGGTGTTAGTCTTTGAGTTTTTTTCCCCATTTTATTTAGTCTGCCAGGCAGAAGTCATAAATTAGATTTCTTTGGAAAGTACGACAATCCATGAGAGTTATTTCCCAATGTTTAATGCTTATGATTAGGGGTTTGTTCAAATTACATTTCAAGCTCTAACAGCGGGTTTTTAAGCACAGGATGTTGTTTGTGCTTGTCAGTTTTGGTGCTTTGGTTTGTGTGCCCTTTGCCTCCATGCCAATAAGAGGAAGCGACAGCCGCAGACTGCGCTTTGCAACAATGACAAAACGGAAGTCTATCTTAAGAGAGGAAGTCTTAAGCAGGGGAAACAGGAACAAAGTGTGAAACAACAAGTCCGGCACTTTTAACAAATGTCAGAAAAAAAACACATACCAGACATCTGAGGAAAGGCTTTTTTTCATTGTTAGATTTTGTTATTTATCACTGTTACAGACTAATATTGTTTTGTGTTTTTTTCGTGATGTAGCCTATGTCTATGAGGCTTTGATAGCATATTATAATCAGAAAAAGGTTTGGATGCATCTTATTTTACCGTCCATCACATTATTAGGCTTTTTCCGAGAGGTGTGCCTTTTTCCTATCCCATTCATCCCATTTGTGCTTATTTTAATTCTCTCTCAAGTTGAGAATACAAAAAATTATTTACATACATTATGCCGCTAATGGGCGGTTGTGCTGCTGTTTCACTCTTTGTAGCCTATCTCCAGATGGCTTTTTATAAGCCGCTGTCATCAGCCGCTTCACTTTATCTGAAATGAACGTTAAAGATCCACCCTTATGATTTATGAAGGAGCTCGGGATTTGAGTGGGCCTTTCCGCTCGCTCTACCCCATTGGCTTTAATGGTCGCTGCATTGATCTGCGTGCTTCGATTATTCCGCTTGTACTCAAGGGCAGCGGTGATATGAGCCGTCTGGAGCACCTAGGCGTCGTAATGAAGCTAAACTTTCAGAGTGACATCCCCACTGCATCATAAGGAACATTAAAGGCTCTAGCAGGGGTGAGGTGTGTGTGTGTGAGAGAGAGAAAACGGATGAGTAGAGGAATATGGTCGCGGCTGACCACAGATAGGATGTGTTGCTGTCTAGCAGGAAATGGCTCCTAAATCTGCTCATCTCAGTTGGTTGAGTGACCATTTTTTATATAGGCTAAATTCGGTTTTGTGGTTACAAACGACACTGAAAACCATCATTAATTATATTATATTATATTATATTATATAAAATCTACATTCTGAAATTGTATAGCTATTATGAATATTATTGGCTCATGACGAATTGCTTTTGTTTCTCTTTCAGTCGTTTATTGGATAAATGCCTCTGCTAAATGCATGGATGTAAATATCTACTTACACTGAATAAAATTATAAACGCAACACTTTTGTTTTTGCCCCCATTTTTCATGAGCTGAACTCAAAGATCTAAGACTTTTTCTCTGTACACAAAAAGCCTCTTTCGCTCAAATATTGTTCACAAATCTGTCTAAATCTGTGTTAGTGAGCACTTCTCCTTATATATATATATATATATATATATATATATACATACATATATACAGTATATATACACACACACATACAAACGTATGTAAAACGTTGACATAATCTGTTGAACTCATATTCAAAAAAGCCATTGTAGGAAATCAATATTATAAAAAATGAAATATACAATTAATAATAATAAAATTACTTGCACATAAACACACACAAAAAAATGTGTTAACTGCATTGTCATTGTTTAGTTGTAATTTTAATGTTCATTTGGCTATTATAAGTGGCTTCAAACATACCTCATACAGTCATTTACATAATTATTTTATAATATTCTTAATGTTTCAACATATTTTGCCAACCCATCTCAGCTGTGGTTTTTTAGACACTTTCACACAAACAACAGTTCTGTCATACCACTTTGAGATAACATTGATAATTACAAACCAGAGTTCTAATGGCAAAACCGGGAACACAGATGCTCTGAGGCCTCCTGGTGCACCAGCTGTTGTCTCGCAGAGGTGCATGATGGTAGTTTGGATGTTATTTGTCCTCATAAGACCACTGGGCTCTCATTGCACCATTTCAGAATTAATATGCAGGTTCTGACGGTTTTGCCTCATGAATTTGTGTTTATGTTTCACTTCTACAGACGTACATCTTTACAGACAGTCCAGATGAAGACATCTCCTCTGAAGGTAGATCATCTTTCTTCTGCAGGACTGATCTGAGCTTATGAATTTTGCCCTAAGCTCACTGCATGTGTCTTTGCTCACAGGGTTTAACATCATCGTCACTGACTGCCCGCCGGAGCACAGTCATCAAGCTTTATCCTGCAAGATGGCAGCTGAGTACGACCACTTCATGGCTTCTGAAAAAAAGTAAGTCGGCCACTATATATATATATATATATATATATATATATATATATATATATATATATATATATATATATATATATATATATATATATATATTTAAGGGGAAGTTGTGGCCTAATGTTTAGAGAGTTGGTTCATTGCTGTGTGCACTTAGAATGGGTTAAATGCAAAGCACAAATTCCGAGTATGGGTAACCATACTTGGCCACATGTCACGTCACTTTCACTTTTTTCACTTTCATGTCTGTCTGTCTGTCTGTCTGTCTAGATAGATAGATAGATAGATAGACAGATAGATAGACAGATAAAGCATCTTGCGATTTTATTATTTATTTACTTGTTTCCACAGGTGGTTGTGTCATGTTGATGATGATAACTTCCTGAACCCTGGAGCCCTTCTGTCTCTCCTGTCAGACTTCCCAGCGGACAGCGATATCTATGTGGGAAAACCAAGCCTGGATCGTCCAATGAGAGCTCAGGAACTGCTGGAAGGAAATAAGACGGTCAGTTGTTTTATTATTTCCTTACCAACATTTTTCTGCCATGAACTTGTAGCAAAAGAGCCTTTTCCTTCAGGGATCAATCAGTGATTAGAGCTTTATTGCTTATTGATCTGGACAATTCTGTCTGGTCTTTATAACGTAAAGCCGGAGAGAAAAACTGAATACTGTCGGGGGAATTAATCCAATCATATACAATGTGTGATGGCAGTCATTTGAGTGTGTGTGTTTGTAGTCATGCTGTCTTTGGAGCTGTTCCCTCAGTAGTGTGTGTTTGTGTGAGGTCTGCAGGAACAGACAACCCATTCAGTTCAGCTTTCCCCATCCCTTCTTTCCCTCTGTTTCTCTGCTCTACTGATCTCTTGGGTCACAAAGGCACCTGGGTAATAAAAATGAAACCTGTCTTTTCATTTCTGCCGCCCTGCCAGACTCTACCTCTGTTCGTTGGAAAGAAAGACCCAAAAAAAAAAAACCTTTAGTTATACCTGCCATACCCATTTCTGTAGTTCTGTATATTTGTTTGTTCTTTGTCTGATGATTAGGACACAAAATCTGCCAAAAACTATATGTCTGCTTCATATTTACAGTTGAGGTCAAAAGTTTACATCCCCCTTTCAGAATCTGCAAAATGTTAATTATTTTACCAAAATAAGAGGGATTATGCGTTATTGTCTATTTAGTACTGACCTGAATAATATATTTCACATAAAATATGTTTACATATAGTCTACAAGAGAAAATGACCCCGTCCACAAGTTTACATCCCCTTGATTCTTAATACTGTGTTCTTACCTGAATGAGCCACAGCTGTTTTTGTTGTTGTTTTGTTTAGTGATAGTTGTTCATGTTTGTCCTGAACAGTTAAACTGCATGCTGTTCTTCAGAAAAATCCTTCAGGTCCCACAAATTCTTAAGTTTTATATTATATATATATATATATATATATATGTTGCGAAGGACCAGACGGAGTTAGATCCATTTGCAGCTCTTTATTCTACGACGGTAGAAGTTAGCAAATCCTAGGAAGCGTTGAAGTTCCTTCACCGTTTGCGGTAGAGGCCACTCTAGCACAGCACTAACCTTTTTGTCTTCCATGGCAACCCCCTGCTGACTGATCATGTATCCCAGGAATGCGATGCTGGTCTGATGAAATTTCGCACTTCTCAGCTTTTGCATAAAGTTGATGTTGGATCAGACGATTGAGCACAGATCGGACATGACGGACATGATCTTCCATGGTGTTGGAATAGATTAAAATATCATCAATGTAGACTATCACCCACTTGTTCAGCATGTCTCGGAAAATGTCATTGACGAAGGATTGGAAGACGGATGGACTGTTGGCTAGGCCGAAGGGCATAACTAGACATTCGTAGTGCCCACTAGTGGTCGAGAAGGCAGTCTTTGGCATTGCGCAGATCTAATTTTGTGTAAAATCTTGCTCGATTGAGTTGTTCTAGAGCGGCTGGTACCAGGGGCAGTGGGTAACGAAATTTCACTTTGATCTTATTTAGGCCACGATAGTCAATGCAAGGCCTTAAACCCCCATCTTTTTCTTTACGAAAAAAAATCCTGCTGAAGCTGGTGAAGATGAGGGCCTAATGAAGCCCTTGGTTAATTCTTCCTCGATGTAGATTTTCATCGCTTCAGACTCAGGCTGTGAGAGAGGAAAATTCTTCCCTTAGGGGGCGTGGTACCAGGCAAAAGATCAATCGCACAGTCTACAGAGCGGTGCTCGGGCAATTGAGAGGCTTTTTTCTTACTAAAGGCCTCGGAGAGATCAGAGTACTCGGTTGGCAGGTTCAGGTTAACATTATCTGAAGTAGGTGAGTCGGAAACCTTACTTTGGATCCTTGTGACCTTGGACAAGCAGCGATCTTGACAGGATGGATCCCACTGAATGATCTGATTCTCTCTCCATGAGATGTGAGGGTTATGGGTGCGCAGCCAGGGAAGTCCTAAGATGATGGAATGTGTGGATGAATTGATGACGTAGAAGCGGATGGTTTCAGTATGCAAGGTTCCAATGAGCAGTTTAGCCTCCTCTGTGATTTGAAGGATCCTTCCCTCGCCGATTGGTCGTCCGTCTAGCACTTCCACTGCCAAGGGTGAGTTACAGGGGGTTAGTTTCAAATGGCACTGAGTGGCAAACTCGCTTGAAATAAAATTTCCGGCTGCCCCAGAATCTATGAGTGCTGATGTACTAAATACTCCGTTCGGGGTAATTAACTGAGCTGGCAGATTAAAACAAGATGAGGAATGGGTATTTTGGAAGGGTTGACTCACCGGCTGAGATCTTGAAGGACGTACAGGACAGGAATTCCTCATGTGTCCAGGGTGACCACAGTAAAGGCAGAGGTGGTTTTGCATACGACGTTCACGTTCCTCTGGCGTGAGGTGAGTAGCTCCGATCTGCATTGGTTCATGATCTATGACCGCCTCATGTGAGACTCGGACTTGAGCTCGTGTAGAGCGTCGTGAGCGAAGCAAATTATCTACTCGTATGGCGAGTTCGATGAATTTGTTCAGGTTCTTACCCTCGTCACGACAAGCCAGTTCGGACTGCAATTTGTTCCTTAATCCTTTCCTGAATAGCAGTTTAAGGGTGTCCTCTACCCAGGTGGTTTGGGCTGCGAGTGTGCGGAAGGAGAGGGCGTATTCTGCTGCCAAGTTACTTCCCTGGGTTAATGTCAGTAATTGTTCACCAGCATCTCCTCTCTCCGTGACATGTTCAAACACTTCCTTAAACTGTTGCAGAAAAGCCTCGAAGATAGGAAAAGTGGAACCATCCGTTCTCCAAACTGCTGTTGCCCATTCTAACGCTCTCCCAGATAAGAGCGAACACACAAAAGCTATGCGACTTGATTCAGTGGGATATAATAACGGTTGCTGGTTAACAAATAGAGTGCATTGTAGTAGAAAGCCCTTACACATAGTTGGTGTCCCATCAAACCGTTCCGGGAAGGCGAGGCATGGGCTGACCGGAGAAGGCGGCGTCGGTGTGGGATTGCTGTGTGTTGATGGCTGGGCTGTCATGTTGCTGGTTGTTGACTGACGAATGCTTTGTAATGCTTGAACTAGTTCCTCAGTCAAGGTGGTCAAACGATTCAGCTGGTATTGTTGTGACGCCAGCTGAGATGCTTGAGCTGATAATTCATTGGAGATCTGTGCGAGGGCCGCTGGATCATTTATCGGCGAAGTCTTCTGTTGCGAAGGACCAGACGGAGTTAGATCCATTTGTAGCTCTTTATTCGGGATAGTCAAACAAGCAGGGTCAATCAACAGCAAACTGAGCAATGTAGGCGAGGCAGAGACAGAGTTGTGAATACAGGCAGAAGATTGGGGCAGGCAGCAAGAATCAGAATCCGAATTACAATCCAGGTCAGGGCAGGCAGCAAACAATCAATAACGGTAAACAGTCCAAGGTCAAAACACACAGAAAACAAACACGGGAAATAACGCTCAGAAATGACAGCCGGGGCAAATCAAGACTTTGCGGAGTGTCTATGTGATGTGGCAGCTTATATGTGTGTGTGTTAATGAGATGCAGATGTGTGAGTGCAATTAGTCCCAGGTATGAGGCATTATGGGAAATGGAGTCCGAATCAAAACTAATACTCAGGCGATGGCTCCCTCTGGTGGTGCGAGGGAGGCGGCACAGGAACCTCCTCTGTAACAATATATATATATATATTATTTTAAAACATTTTAAGTTAAAGAAAAAATTATGAAAAAACAATGTTTTTTCCCACGCTTTTTAGTTTAGTTTTAGTGTTAAGTCTCTACAAAATTATTTTGTCTGCTTCATTTTTCTCAGTTGGACACTCAAAGCCCTGCTGAATCTAAACTGCTGTTTCGTTCTGGTGAACACATCCTGATCCATCCTGTCTGCCTCTCTGTGTCTCTCTGTTGTTTATGTCCACATTTATATGTCTGGCTGGACAGGCCACAACTCCCTACAGGGGAGGAATACGATCGAAAGGATGAGAGGACAGAAGGGCTGCGTGTTACCTTGAGGGTACCAGCCACATGGAGGAATGAAGGGAAGAATAAACGGATGAGGGGACGAGTAGATGGACACGGTCAGATTTATGCCCTGTTGCTTATGATGCTCCACAGAATCCCACAGAAAAACAAGCCTGCTCAGCATTTCAGGAAAGCCAAGAAATGAAGAGCAGTGAAAAGCTTACAGAGGGAGAGAAATTCATGGTTTAAAAAGTGATTTAAATTTGAATTGAAGGAAATAGAAAATTAAAATGGAATGAAATTTGAAGTTTTGGCATTAGTAGTGGGTATTTGACTCTTTTTATATGTTACATTATGCCAGTGGGTGGCAACAAATGTCAATGAATCAATCGATTCATTCAAAAGCATAGATTCATTCAGGAATGAAGACAAGCGTCTTTATAATAGAATCGTTGAATCATTCACGTAACACATTCATTTAAAACTATGAATAATTAAGAAACAATACAGTGACCGTTTTTTATGAATGAGCCAATGAATCATTAATTAAACCGATTCATTCATGAAACTAAATCATTCAGGAACAAAATAAGTGACACTTTACATTATATATTAATATTATAAATGAATATTTTAGTTCAAATATATGAAATTACGTAATTATTATACATCATATAATTTTCCCATAAGTATTTTTTTGTTTCAAATGTATGAAATATAAGAATTACTGTATATGTTTTACCCTTTGCTCAAAGTTTTCTGAGAAACCTGCTTTGAGGTTCATCTGCAAGTTTTTTTGCTTAAATACCTTCTTTAGGTGAGGCTTTTTACTCAAAACCTCAGCGAGTCTCCACATGTTCTGCTGTACAACTATCACACACTGACCGATTGCACCACTAGGACTTCAGATTGTTTTAGAGGCTTAATTCTTTAATCATAAGGAACTGTAGTGTTAAGACATGAAAATGCAAGATATTTTCTTGAAATTGTCATGTATGTGCAGAATTTATAGAGCTGATGTGGAAACTGACTGGTTGATTTTTTCCTCTGTTTTGTTTCAGAGGGACGTCCATTTCTGGTTCGCTACAGGAGGGGCTGGTTTCTGTCTGAGCAGGAAGCTGGCAGAGAAGATGGCACCCTGGGCAAGGTGAGGCCTGATTCAGTATGTGTGTGTTTGACTTTGATTCTGAAGCCATTTCATGCGTATGCTGGTACTTGTGCTTGATCACAAAAGGTACCTCAATTGTTTCTCCTAGACAGCAATGAGTCTAAACTGAGAGTACAGGTCTGTGTTAGTCACATGTCTCTATTTGCAGTGGTCCCAGGTTCGAGCAGACCTCTGCTGTGATCATGTTACCTGATGACTGTACGGTGGGCTTTATAGTTGAGAGGCGTCTGGGAATCTCAATGGTCCACAGCAACATGTTCCACTCTCATCTGGAAAACCTACTTCTTCTCGCCCCTAGCGATATCCCAAAACAAGTGAGATTTTGAAGTGGTGGCTGTTATTATTGCTTATTTAAGTATTAAAGTGTTGGCATGGAAATTAATGATAGTATCTTTTGACTTTTGACAAAAGTATCTTTTGACTTAGGCTAGTAAGCAACCTCCTAGCAATACTTTAGCAAGCACTCAGACAAGCATTCACAACACCGTAGCACCGTAACTTTACCACAGCTCGAATATGCTGAATGTTGAAAAGAAAAGATCAGAATCATTTTCAAGTATGTTTTGAACCACCTAGAACACCATAGCAATCACTTAAGGCCCCGATATACTTCAAACGAAATCAAAGAACGAAGTGATATGACGTCATTTCGAACAAAATCAGGCCGAAATTAAGTTTGTTTTGAGTTCGTTTTGGCAGTTGGAAACAGCTGACCAAAGCGAACTTTCTGGGGGAGTTCGTTTTGGCTCCTAAACACCTTTGAGCTACCAGTGGTCCGTGGCGATTACGCAATCGGTGGGTGGGTTTGGGAACTCTGCCTTCTTTGACATGCAATTTTTTCTCATTCAACGTTGGTCAGGCAGGAGAACAACATCTCCAAGTCACTAGCAACATAAATACACTGTGTCGAATAGCTGAGCTGCCACAAATATATCCACACCTGTACAATCGCTTGCGGAGAGACTTTAAAGAATCAGAGAAAGCATTTAATTCCTAGAAACCAATTGCAAAGAAACTTGGTGTCCAAAGCCATGAAAAGAATGAAACGAAAGAGTAAATATATAAGGTAGCAAGTACCCAATACATGTGTTTAAAATAAATGTTACACTATACTGCTGCTGCTGCTGCTGTTGTTGTTCTTTCAATAAGCAAATTTAAAAGGTATACAATAAATGATATTACCACAAAAATCTCGATGCTAATATTTTACCACCAAAAAAACTGGATGCTAATATTTTACAGAGAACTGAAGGCTAATATTTTACCTCAAAGAACTGTATGCTGATATTTTAACAAAAACAACTAGATTCTAATAATTTACCTAAAGAACTGAAGGCTCATTTTTTTACCACAAAGAACTGGAAGCTAATAATTTACTTCATAGAACTGAATGCTAATATTTTAGCTGTCAAAACACATTTTGGGCCAAAATGAGATGGTTAGTTAAAATCAGACTACTTTTCAATTCTAACAGCATGTTATTTATTCTTCCTCTTTGTTTCTCGATCTCTAACACTGAAGGTGACTCTCAGCTACGGATGGTTCGAGAATAAAATGAACAGTGTTGAGCTAAAAGGAGTTTTTACCAAAGATGAAGATCCGTCCAGGTTAGTCATACACACCTTCACACACCCACAGGCCCTGTGGATACAGATTTGTTATTTATGACTAAAAGATGACGCATACTGCCGCTAACTCCACTTTCCCTTGTTCATTCAAGACAAATGATCAGACAAATTTAAGTTAAAGTAAGATACGGCCACTTTAACTGATGTAAAAGCATGTTATCTTTCTACTAAAGTTCCTGAAATCTAATTTCATGCAAATATTTGTATGTTTATCTGTAAAATATGCTTACCACAGTGAATTCAGTATCTTCTCACACATCTTTCTGCCTGGGCTAGCATTAAACATCCAAGCTTTTTCTGTTATCACCACAAATCCATGCTTACACATTTCGTGAGCAGACATCTCTTACGGGCAGTTTAAAAGCACTTCCTCATACATCTTAATCTGCTTAAAGTACATTTGTCTGTATGTATTGCCAAACTCTTCACAGGCTAAAAGGTTTTGTGTTTTCCTCAAGAGATAATGCATATATGTGACCCAGTAATGTTCAGTTCTTGCTTAAGATTTCTCAAACTTCAACCATGGCTTGAAGCCAAACCCATAAAACAAACTAATCCTTTTCTTTTTTTTAGACATTTGTTTTAATCTATGACTCATAAAAACTCACCATAGAGTGTGAATATTATGCATTTAAAGGGTTAGTTCCCCCCAAAATTAAAATTCTGTCATTAATTACTCACCATGTCCTTCCAAACCTGTAAGACCTTCGTTCATCTTCGGAACACAAATTAAGATATTTTTAATCAAATCTGAGAGCTTTCTGACCCTGCATAGACAGCAAGGGTCCTACCATGACCAAGGCACAGAAACATTGTAAGGATGTCATTAAAATGGTTCATGTGACATCAATGGTTCAACTGTAATTTTTACGAATTTTACTAATTTGTCCTTAAGTTTCTGTGCCTTCATCATGGTAGGACCCTTGCTGTTTATGGAGGGGCAGAGAGCTCTCGGATTTCATCAAAAATATCTTAAATTGTGTTCTTAAGATGGACAAAATGACTTATGGGTTTATATCAACACAAGAGTGAGCAATTAATGACAGAATTTTCATTTTTGGGGGAACTATACCTTTAAGATGTTTTTAGATAATGTTGTTCTGTTTTTTTTCAGGTTCAGGACAGTCCATTGTCTTCTGTACCCTACGACAATTTGGTGCCCTGCAGCCCTCAAAAGTGGCTTGTCAAGGAATCAACATGTTCTCCCATGATGCAATAGGCTAAATGGACAATAATCATGTATAATGTGAGAATTTATACATGAGGTGCCAACAAAAGCCGAAAGCACTGCATGTTGGTCAAACGAGGAAACTGAGAAAACTTAGCCTTTAACAGAGCCATCATTGTTATTACAATTTGAAGTGTAACTTCTGTCTACACACTGCACATTTTAGTTATTATATGATCATCTGATTCCTTGAATACTTAATATATCTGTGATTATTACAAAACACATCTCTGTCAATGCACTGTATATTTGTTTGTAAGTGTAAAAATGCTTTAAAATTAGTTAACTTGAAATCGTTTTGAAAAATTTCAAATCAAAAGATTTTGAAACAGGGTAAACATCAAATTAGTTTCTTTCTATTATCTCGTATTCTTGTATTTGCACTGTACGCATTTTGATTACTGTAATATATTTGTACTCTATGAATTATATGAAGCGCTTAAGTGGATATCCACTAAAATATGTTTCAAAATACATTTTAATTCAGTTTTATATACATAAAGATTGTTTTCCTGTATAAAGAATCCAAATTATTTCCTAACTCAAATATATGTATTGCGATGTATTTGTGTGTGTTTCTACATTAGACAGACTTATGGGGCTGAAAGAAATAATCATGCACTGTCCCTTTAAGATAGGCTCTTGACAGACTGTGCTACTGGCCCTTTAAGACCATCTGCCAATCAAATGAATCAAGCAATCGAGTGGGCGGTGGTCATTGTGAACAATTTGAGAGTCTGGTACACCAAACAAACTAGCATAATTCCAGTGTGGATTATACAATGTAAGGCCTAATCACAACATCTTCTCCTGAGTGAATTTGATTCTTTGTGTTATGTCTGCTGGTGGCTGATTACCCTTTGAAGTGTTTATGTTTGGGCTGGAGAAGCTGAAACCTTTGAAACATTGGCCTGTATTTGTTTATATGTTGGATTAGTTGAGTATTTTCTTGGCTTGACTTAATTAGTGTTGAAAAGCCTTTGATGAACTTTTGATTGCACTTTGATCATGTGGATGGAACTTTGGAAAACTGATTTAATGTTATTTATTTAGCATTTTAATAAGTTTTATATTTGATGATTGATTGGGTGCTTGACTGGTGACTTACTTTCTTGCCATCGTAACGTTTTCTTTAGCAGGTGGATAGTACGAATCTACTTGTGCAAATACTTTGTGGTATTTATTTATTTTTCATTACATGTGATGTTATCAGCAGCCTAATCTGAGTAAAGTTAACATAACATAACATTGCTTCAATGACAGAAGCACTGACATGAACCCCACAAGTGTTTTTCTTAACTCATAATCATGCTTAATATGTTTTTATTTAAATATAAAACAAATTAGAATGATATTACAAATATATTACTACCAATTTGCCTTATGTTTTATGTAAATTAATATTTTGTATTTTCTTTTTTTCATTTTATATCTGCTATTTTATTGGCAACATTGCGATCAAACTTGTGACCCTTATTGAGATCAGTTGATTGGCAGCCTATGTTGACTGTGTACTATGTAGAACTATAACTATTACTATAGACCTCTGTGAATGAGTGCATGCTAATGATGTGTTAAGCACATGTGTACATATAAATGAGAAATGCCGTATTTGTTTTCCCCCCAAGTGAATGGCCCTTTACTTGTTTTACAACACAAATTTGAGAAGTTTTCTTTCAGCCCCATAAGTCTTTATGTCCACCTGTGACATTCAGTAGACCAAATCAAACCAACCAGAGAAGACGTTTCACAGTCTCATTTTCTGCCGTCTGCTCACTGCCTGATCTGTGTGGCCGTAAAAGCAGCTGGAGATAATAAAAGCCCCCAGATACCCGTATTTATCTTGTAGTCGGACACAGGGAGGTTTATAATGCCACCACAGTACCACAAGAATGTCACACATTTACATGACCTTTTAAATAGTTTATTGTAACTATTATATTACATTATGGCCTGGCTTCACAGATAGGCCTTAGACTAATTAGGAGATTTTAGAAATTAGTAATTTTATAAACATACCTTAGAAAAAAAAAACATTACTGGTGTGCATCTTGAGACAAAACAAGGCCACTGATATATTTTAAGATAAGTCAGTGCAAGTTTCTTACATTTTAAATAGCTCAGACTTACATTTTATTCTGGGATTAGATTTAAGCCTTGTCTTTGAAACCGGGGGTATGTGTATTGCAGAATATATTTAAGTGTCAATTTTTTTTTCCAAAATAAAATATTTATTTAATATACAATTATAATAAAATATAAATTAAATTGTTATTTATTTGAGATAAGGCAATCAAATATATGTATTTATGTATATTTATGTGTGCTGCTTTGGGACCAATAACAATTTTTTTTTTTTTTTTAAAGAAGTCTGCAAATAATAACTGCTCCCTCTCTCTCCCTCACTAATAAATTTTGTAATCATATTTTAGTATATGTTTTAATATTTTAATTTACATTTTAAATGTTTTTTTGGTGGTAGATGACATTATATTATAGCATACCAAAATATATTTAAGGGTCACTTATTGATATAGAATTTTATATTTTATATCACACATTTTATATATAAAATGTTTAAGTGTAGGGCTGTGCAATTCGATTATCATGCGCATCTAGTCAGTAAAGCTGGTTTCGTGATTAGTAGTAAATCACCATCATCTGTTTACAGAGGTCTATAGTAATAGTTATAGTGGTATTTACTACACAGAGCTGTAGTTCACTGACAAGCTAGGCAATATCGCGCTCATAATCAAAGGTGATTCATCTGTGATTATGAACGTGATATTGCGTAGCTTGCCAGTGAACTACAGCTCTGTGTAGTAAATACCACTCCATCTGAAAGCAGGTGATGGCGATTTACTACTAATCACAAAACCGGCTTTACTGACGAGATGCGCATGATAATTGAATTGATCAATTGCACAGCCCTATTTAAGTGTGTAATATTTATTATACAAGTTACACACACACACACACACACTTACATACAAACATAGATACATACAGGGCCGTCCTTAGCTGATGTGGGGCCCAGTGCGAATTAGGGAGCGGGGCTAACTTCAGTCCGTTCACGATCGTGTGCCGGGTAGCTAATCTGTGCGCAATTGCATTCCTTTGCTCCCCCTCGGTCTGTTTACCATGGGGGCCCCCTCAGGTGCGGGGCCCAGTGTGACTGATCGCACCATTTGCATTTCCCTAAGGACGGCCCTGCATATATTAGTGCTGTCAAACGATTAATTCTAATTAATCGCATCATAACTAAAAGTTTTTGTTTACATAATATATGTGTGTGTACTGTGTATATTTATTATGAATATATATAAATATGCATGCATATATTTAAGAACAATTTTATGTTTATATAATAAATGTATTTCTATATAATATAAATTATATGAATATAAATATATACATGTAAATGTAAATATTTTCAAATTATATACTGTATGTGTTTCTTTAAATATGCATAATAAATCTACAATTACACTTTTTTACAGGCAGATTATGTTATATGAAATATATTTAAATGTCACTAAATTATTTTTAAAATAAATATTTAAATAAATAATGTATAATATTTATAAGCATATTAATTTATTAAATATTATTGTATATACAGGTATATTCAAATAAAATCTGTTATGGTGTAGTTACGACTTTTACCAGCAGGGGCAAACGTGACTATGCGAACCAGGTTAACATTAACCCAACTCCCAGAAGTCTCTGAGTAAGGAAAATCAGTTATTTACAACCCAAGTAAATGGAAAGAAAAGACACCTTTTCAAAGACCGCTGTGTAAAGACGTCCAGCAGTAGGGAATTGCTCATTCCGAGTGGATCTATCAGGCTGAGGAGAGAAAGCAGAGGTGGCAGAGGGAAAGAGGATGAGGGTGATTGTGTAATTATACTCCACGGGTTTGCTCGCTCCACGTCTGTCTCTTTCCTTTCAGTTTAGCGCCTCGGATTAATGGCTCTGCACTGACAGGCCTGTGTATGTGGACAGGTGGGTTCAGTGCGTGTAGCGTTTTGATGTCGTGTGTGTTGGTCAATGAACGCCCTGCAGCTTAATAACAGTATTTATGTGTGTTTGTGTACTTGGCCCTGAAAGCATGAGCTCTCAGTACATCGTGTGCACGTTTATTTGAGAATGAAACTCAAGGAGACTGCCAAAAGATGTCTGGGCCTTAACTGAAGTTTAAAAAAAAGACATCAAATTCACATAAGTACCATCCATTAATATAATTAATATAGCCTAGTCTGTATGATATTATGAAGCACACCTTTCATTTTAACCCATGCTGTCATTCCCATTAATGTGCTTGTAAATATTTATTCAATAATTTGACAACATTAATAATAATAGCAATAATAGTAATAATTGTAAATTTGTACATTTTCAATATTCATGAAAATGTACAATGATACAATCAAATAATTTAATGGTTTTAAAAATAAACTTCAATTATTTAATCATTTCCAATAATAATCCAATAATGTTTTTAATAATGTCACAATTACACACATTATTATTATTATAATACCTATTATTATTTTTTTGTTTTAAAATATATTTTGCATTTGTATTAATAATCATAATAACAATACATATTCACGAAAATGTACAATCAAAATAATTTAATGGTTTTAAAAATAAACTTATTATTTCAAAATGTCCAATAATTTTAATAATTTTCACATTGTTATTATCATTATTATTATTAAAATTGTGAAGTACATTGTCAGCATTAATTAACATTTATATATTATAATTTATTATTATTATTTAGGTTGACCCCCCCCCCCCCCCCCCCCCCCCAGATTTTCAATATTCATGAAAAAGTTACTGTCCAAATAATTGAATGGTCCTAAAAATAGACTATATGATAATAATTTCATAATATTAAAATAATTAAGTGTGTTTTTAGCATTCATAAAATATTATAATACAAATTATTTCCATTTTTTTCTTAAAAAAAAATATATTCGCAATTATTTTATAATAATAATAATAATAGTTTATGATTTGGGGTTGAAATGAATTTCTTCTTGAGATTCAACATGAGTAGACTGCTGTTGCCATGACAACAGACATTTGATGAACATGTTGACATACCAGTATATTCATGATATCTGAGTTTTATTGCTCTTCCGCTCATGAGATTTCAATAATGTTTCATTGAAGTATCAAGTTTATCTAAATTTGAAAGTCCTTAGGAGAAATCTAATTATGTTTATAACAAAGTCTCTGATTTTTGCAGACTTTGGTGTTTTGAGAGATTTTTGAGATTCTTCCGAAACTCTAGAAGAGGTACATTAGATTTCTAAGTTCTGTTTCTAAAGAGAAAGATCAGGTATATCTAATTTGTCACTGTCTTGGAGAAAGAGTTGAGATATTAAAGCGATCACATTGGTCATTTGTTGTTTAAACTTGCTTTAAAAAGCCTGGTATCTCTTTCTGAGGCTGGATGTATTGAAAGCACCTTAGCAATGGCACAGTTGACATGGACAAGCTGTGTGGTGCTGCAGCTCTTGGGAATCAATAGCCATCGTGCCATGAACCCATATGAACCCCAGCAGCCCCCTACAAAACAATCAATAGGTAAATCAATACGATCTCAATGAAGACACAAGCTCTCGCAGCAGGTATTTTCTCTCACTGTATTTTCTCCTTTTTCTGAGGGGCCGTTTGTGGCGAAGCAGTCATCAATAGATGTTGATAATGAAGGGGGCAGTGAGAGGCAGAGTAGAGAGCGGTGGAGTGGCCCTCACTCTGAGAGCCCGCTGAGGGTTCATCTCCATGGAACTGCCCTCCTCTCAACGGCACTCACAGACGCAGAGACACACGCTGACTTCTAACCAGACCTTTCTATGAGAGTGCAAGAAAACCGCCTCGGCTCACTGTGTTTCTGTTTACAACCAGCTAATGTTGAACTTTTTTGCAATGTGAGAGCATATCTTAAAAATCTACACCTCCTCAGGACATTTGTGTTGGGTTTAGGTGAGTCATTCGTGAGACTTTGTGCCGTGTTAAGATTTTTCATTAATAGAAAAAAAAATAAAAATAAAATAATTTATTAATAATATTTATAAATGAAGATTTATATATTTTAATGTATATTTAATTTATAAATAATATTTCCCCAGTTAATTGATAAAACAAGTTGATTTATAAATATTTATAGATTTTGTTTGATATGTAAAAACAAAAAAGGATATAAATTAAATATTAAATGAAATAGGTTATCATTTATTACAATTATTTTTATTTGGTTTATAAATATTTAAATTCACATTAAATGTATAAAATATATGTTAAGTTTAGATATTCAATTAACGAGAATAAATGGAATTAAAAATATTTGAAAATTAAATTGGGAATTATTTCTTAAATAAAAACAGAATTTATTGCATATTTTTTTATTTAAGTTTTAAATATTTTAATTCATATTTCATTTCCAAAATCTTTATAGGGCTAGCTTTTTAATTAGTGAATTTTCTTAAATGTAATATTTTCTTTGTATTTAATTTATAAATATTGTTTAAATTCATATTAATGCAGTTGCAATTAATTAAATTGAGTTATAAATGTTTATAAATATGAAATAATATGATTTGTAATATTTAATAATATTTATAGAAATACTATATCGCATGTATTTAATACATACATGTTGTCTATCTATCTATCTATCTATCTATCTATCTATCTATCTATCTATCTATCTATCTATCTATCTAGCTATCTATCTATCTACCTATCTACCTATCTATCTATCTATTTGTTTAAATATAAATATTTACATTTTAATTAATTTATAAATATTGAACAATGTATAAAACACATTTTAATAGTTTATATCCAAATCAATAAAGCAACAACACAAAAAATTGTGTTAACATGAAATTGTGAAATTATCATTTGTATTGATGCCAAAACCATTAGATATGCGCTCATTGCACCTCATTCGTGAAACATGCTAAACAGATTTCTGTGTAATTCATAAAACTAATTTTACGTAAAATGTAATTAAATTTAATTGCGTCAATTTACAACCGATTTACGCAAATTTGTTCTGCTCATGCTTAACAGATGAGGCCCAATAAATAAAATGACAAACTGCAGATGGATTTAAAACCAAGTTTTTTTTTTTACCTATTAATGACATTTCCTTTATTAAAGAACACAGTTTAAGGTGTACTTCCGCCTACCTCAACCGTGACCTTTTCCACGTAATTGCGTATTACGTGACGTCACGAACGCGCATCACAGAACAGAGCAAGGCGAGCATTTGTGCTTATAAAACTTTTTTATTTATTTTTGAAATGACCGATCGTTTCCCTAGATAACACCCTTATTCATCGTCTGGTATCGTTTAAAGCCCTTTGAAGCTGCACTGAAACTATCATTTTGACCTTGAACCGTTTGGGTCCCAATGAAGTCCATTATATGGAGAAATGTTTTCATCAAAAACCTTAATTTCTTTTCGACTGAAGAAAGAAAGACATGGACATCTTGGATGACATGGGGGTGAGTAAATTATCAGCAAAAGTTTTTTTAAAAGTGAACTAATCCTTTAATGATTACATTTTCAGTTAAAAGCAACATGACCCAAAAACCTGATCTGTGTAAAAGTGCAGCTGTATAACCCTCCACTGAGACTTTGTAGTGCTTTTCTCAAAGGAAAGCTCACATGGGGACCTTGTGCAACAAAAAAAGCCTGACCGTATTGCCTCTATAAACCCATCCAGAGGCTTTTTGTGCTCTTCTAGAGAACAGAATAGCTCCTATTCCATCTGATAGCCCTCCACAGAGAGATAGCAAGTGCAGGGCTGCCAATCACCTTCTCTCTGAAACTCTTTCAGATGCCTGAAATGGGACTTTTCCTGTTTTCTCAAGCTAGACAGAAGAAGCAGAGGTCATTTCTTCAGCACTGACCCTCTAACCCTTGTTCCAATTAATTCTGGACCAACCGTGATGTAGAAGTTTTCCCTCAAACTGGAAATCTTAGGCCTCAGAAAAAAATAAAATAAATAAAATACAGCTCAGTGAGACCAAAAGGACAGATTTTTTATTTTTTTTTGGCATGGACGTCACACAAACACACGGCTGTCAGAGTATATGTTCTTCTGTCTTTTCAAGGGGACTCACAGTGACTCAGTTCATGTCATGTTGTCTTTGTCCCTGTCCCTGTAGGGTCAATGCTGTGTATTTAACCCTGAAGCTCAGCATTTGACGCTCACACCTTAACTTGCATGTTAAGGGCAAATAGCTCGGGTCAGATCGAGATGACCTTGTGAGGAGAGAGGGAACAAAATAATCAAATATTACTGTTTTAGGACCATGAAAAAGATGCAATGTTTTGTAATAACCCTCATTTTTTGTTCCAGTCATTTTGACCCAGAAAGGATGTTCTTTGCCCTAAATATGCTAGTTTTTATTGCATTGGATATATGATTTTAAATGTATTTTAAATTTTATGTATGTGTACACACACACACACACACACACACACACTGCCATTTAAAAGTTTGGCATCAGTAAGATTTTTAATATTTCTTTTTTAATGGTGTCTCTTATGCTCATCAAGGCTGTATTTATTTGATTAAAAATACAGAAAAATGTAATTTTGTGAAATTATTGTTGCTATTTCTAATATTGGTTTCCTATTACTTTAAAATATAATTTGTTTCTTATTGTGCTGAATTTATTACTATAGTCTTCTTTTCTAATATGCTGATTTATTAGCAGTGTATGTGCGTATGTGTAATTGTATACACAAAATGAGCTAATTTCAAATTTTTGATGCCTGCTACATATATACATATATATATATAAAAGTCACCCATCAACACGTCTGTCAACGACAGTATTTATATATATATATATATATATATATATATATATACTGTCGTTGACTGTTGTGTTGATGGGTGACTTTTTTCCCCCCCTAAGTAGTATAGTGTAGTAGGGCACAATTTAATAGTGGACTTTAACACTATCAGCTACATGAGTTTTATCTATTTGATAGCCATTCATTTGCTGTAGACTAATAGTGAAAGTTACCAACAATTGCAGCTAAAGGAGAAGATGAGGCTGTGGGGGAAAGGAGGGAGGGAAGCTGTTTAGGTGAATTTCAGGAAGGGAGAATTCCCAGACAGATGGTGAGAGGGGAGGAAGGGTAGATCCCATAGTCATAAAACAAAAAAGTGAGTCACCGTCACAGTACAGAGCCTGCAGTACCTCTCCTAACCACCAGGGTGCAGCACATCATCATTGAAAATGTAATGATTATCTTACAATCCATGTGTTTGTTAAAAATGAAACAATATGCAGATGGATTTCAATTGCTGGAGAAACCAAACTAAACCACTTGGAATGTACAATCAACAAGAGGATCCACATCTCAAGTCCTTGCTTCCCACTAATGGACCATGACACTAAAAGTAATGTGTTTACAGACCTGTCAGTAACATTTTGCCCTAGTGTCAAGAATCTGCTCTTTGCTTTCGGCCTTCTCCTGAAAAATGTGACGGCTTGATTCAAAGGTACGTTTGGGATGGCCGGTTAGCACGCCGTAATTCCCTTAGTTGACAAAGCTTTTAACCTCGATGACCGGTTGACATAAAACATCAGTAATAAATCTGACCTCCAACACATTGAATCACCATCAGCACCTCGTCAAAACACATGCTGCTTGTGATGGATGGCCTTGCTTGGATGAAAGACATTTAAAGAGACACAAAACAGCATTTGCAGTCCATTTTACTGCTATAATTGGAGATATTTTAAAGCTTTCATACTTAAAGATCGAAAAAACCCAGCTGTTGTTTAGTTATGATAATCTGTGCTTATGAATTGTGTATGATAAGAATTGGAGCACATATTTACAAAGTAAGTTATTTTTGGGCTACATTCTGACTTATGAAGAAGTGTCTGCTTCGTGGTTTAGGTTAAAACAAAAGCTAATGCTAATATTGCTATTCTTGTGAAACAGATTGTTCAGAACCGTGTGTGTGCTGAGTTATTTGCCGTAGCATGTGGCTCATTCTTCAAGGGCCTGTTGCTAGAATTGTTTTCTCTCAGATTAGTGGTTTGTGTTATTTGCACAACCGTTTGTTAGCATAGCACTACTTTCCCTGTTGGTCCTCCCTGTCAGATATTGAGTCTGTTTCAATTAACAAATCATTTAAGTGTGAATAATTACACACTGCTCTCAGGCCAATGACTAAGTGGGGATCTGTGCAAGAAGATTTCAAGGGGCTGCATTATGAACTAGAACTTCTTTGTTTGTGTTTGCACAATATAATGTTCGTAATGTGTGAGTTCTGTGAGCCCCTTTAACAGAATAGTTTAACACAAAAAGAAAATTCTGTCACCTCTGTGTTGTTACAAACCTATATGCTGTTGTTTGTTATGTGGAACACAAATTCAGATATTTTACATATACATATTTTTTTCCCCTTAACCCATGAGAGTCCACAGTGACCAATACTAGCAAGTTTCAGTGGCACTAAAATGACAAATGATTCCTTGCCATGGCTTTTTGTGAGGAAGACACATTTACAACAAAAAATCTGTGACACAGAGGACTAACAGGTATCAGATGCTAAGCTAACAAATCCTTACGCTTAAATCACGAACCACTCATCTTGGAGAAAACTTTATGAAAAAAAGTTAGACCCCCAAAGATTGATCCATACCCTTTGGCAATTAGTATTATTAGGTTTTCTTTTAAGCACCGGTTTCACAAACTCAGCGTTTTAGCTTTAGCTTTATACTAGCATATTAAAATTAAATTAAAACACCAGCACCCAGGTTTGGATTGGCGTGAGATTGACTGACCAAATAATGACAATTAACCCTTTGCATGGGAGTTTGATTTACAAGCTATCAGACCAATCATAATGCCAAATCTGCCCTTTTTGTCCGACAAACAAACCAGACTGGAGAGTAGATTAGGTGGACTTGAACTTGAAAAATTGTGTATTCCTGCAGTTGAAACAAGATACTTTTGATGTTCATTCACGTTTATTTCATGCTATAACTAGTATAGAGGAAGAGATGATCAGTTCACGTGCCGTTCGAACTGAGGAGCTACAGCGATTTGTCACGACACATTAATGAGCCACAAAATGGTATTTATTGTTTTAATTTCTTACAAAATGACAAAATTTGAAAGCTGACACTTTGTTTCATACTAAAAGTAACCTGTTCTGTCTGGTCTTTGCAAAGAGTCAATTGTCATTTTTAGTTTTAACTTCACAAAGCTGATCTGAGGTCCTCATTTTGAACCCAAATTCCATTGATAAACAGAGACCTAAAAACTGGTTTTATCCTACTTTGCAAGAACAGCTTCACTAGGCAACCTCTAAATGTTCTAGAGCAGAAGCAATATACAACCATAAAAGATAAAAAAAAATGTGTGCATTAACCTGAATGCCACCCAGTTTCTTTAGGTCTCGGAACCTCACAGCACACAATATGGATGAATGTCAAGCTCGTTCATTGCTATTCCAGATCTTTCTTGCTCTTCACCCCAGAATCCCCTCATTTCTCTTCCTCTCATGGTGTGAAGATTAATCACACTTGACATCTCATTTTCCGACTGTGGCTTTTCGCAGAATCTGTTCGGTCAGCCGGAGAGATTGTGAATGTTTCAATATACTTTAGAACTTCCAAATACTACCTACCTGCATCATCCTCCTCTGATCATGATCTCATTTGGATCATGTCAATACCTGGTACAGCTTGGGAAAATAGATTCTGATACGGTAACACTTTAGAATAAGGTTCCATTTATTAACATTAGTTAATGTATTAATAAACAATGAACAATGCATTTATTACACTATTTATTAAACTTAGTTAGTTAATGAAAATACAGTTGTTCATTGTTTACTCATGTTGGTTCACACTAAATTAACTAATGTTAACAAACACAACTTGTGAATTTAATAATCCATCAGTAAATGCTGAAATTAACATTAACTAAGATTAATAAATGCTGTAGAAGTACTGTTCATGTTTACTAATGTTGTTAACTAATGTTAATAAATGGAACCTTATTCTAAAGTGTTACCTCTGATACTCTATTTTATAGCATACAAATGCAAAACTATGCTAGTTTTCACAATTTTGAAGTCCTGAATACATTTACGTTTCCAGGGTTTGCATGCATAATTTCAGTTATTTGCAGTGTTTATCTGTCACACTCAATATATGACCGAGGTGTTCACGCGAGACATAAATGGACATGTTGGATAGATAGAAAGACCGATAGAGACAGTGAGAGAATTTGAATTTGGTGTCTATCTCATTCAGTTTTGGCATGCGACTCGCCTTGCATCGCTGCTGTGCTCCGTTACCATGGGAACATGCAGGAGCGCAAACGTAAGTGAAGAATGAAAGCAAGCGAGAGGGAGAGAGAGAAAGCATACCCGCCTTTTGGTGATTTCTCCCGCATGCGAGTTATAGACAGGCCCTCTAGTGCTTTGCAAATTAAAACATATTTCATCTGCCACAAAAACCTACAATGAGCCATTAAAACTCAGGACTCCTTCTGTCATTTTCTCTCTCCACCTCAAATCACTGAACCATACTGCCTTGGCCAGTTTGGAAGGTAAAAAATGCCACTGACAGTAAAAAAAAAGTGCTTTGCATTTCAGATCCTCCCATTTCATGTTTTTCTTTTTTTTTTCTAGGAACTTCTGCAACTGATGACTCAAGTTTTTTCCAAGGTGTGTGGCAGAGACCAAGTTAGAGTCACTTTAAGCTATAGAGGGTTTCTCGCCCACTGGTTTCAATCTGGCAGTTTTCTTTAGCCAATGTCACGGTCCAGTCTACAGGAGCCAGTGTACGTGTTGACCTGGACTACTTCTGTTGGTTGCGGTAACTAAACCTGTATCAATTTTTCCTCAGTGGTTCTGTCCTCGGCCCAAATACTGAGAACTAGCTGTAGGACCTGAAGTGTGGTGACGGTAAGACTCCTTTTTAAGAACTTGGGTTATTAATTATTCTCAAGGAATGTCAGGAAGGGAAAATGCCAGGCTGGTAATCCGAAACTAATTAGTTTAAACCCCAAAGTGATGATTCATGATTTACAGCCATTGCACCCTTGAGAAAGTGCCCCAGGTTGGTCATCTGTTACTTTTGTAGAACTGTATTGTAAGTTGTTTCTGATAATTAATGTTTAACAAAGAAAAATAGTCCCGTTGCACTACATTGAAGGTCCAACGTGAATTTGTGGCAGCCATTTTTTCCACAGCTTTTTCTAGCCATTTCTACTGCCCGTAAGCTAATTCCCATCAGGCAAACCCCCTTCTTCAAAAAAATTAGGTCTTTCTTTCTACGAGGAGCCTTTGTCCAGGTGTAGAGATTCATTACTGCCTGCTGTAAATTCAGGTGCCTTGCCATTGTTTTTTTGACTAAAGGCTATTACGTTGTCCCAAACTACACACTTGATGCAATGCTGTAGCCTTCGTTTGCTCAAGTCCTCAAGTTTGGAGGGTATCCCATTTGTCATTTTCTGATTCAGAAAGGTGCTCACAAGTGCTCGTGCTGTGCTCCCTTAGTGTAGAACTTTTGGTGGAATATTTCCCAACCATCCATGCAGTATTGCATCACCTAAGTGTGAATGCAGAGGAAGACTGGTGTTGAGAGCGATATCTTGGATAGGGCCTTATTTAAACAGTTGAGTGATGGGGCATTTGGTTTGTTGAATCAATAGTAAATGTATTTGTGTCTCCGCGCATATGTGTTTGCAATGGCTCATTTGGCAAACCTGGGTCTCATCTGGCATATTCCAGATTACCTGCGACTCCTGAGATAACCGAGAGATTCTTGCAATCCATCACCTGTTGACAAAGCCTTGTCTGAAAGTTGGAGGCAATGAAGGAGAGGGGAAAACTGACAAATGAGAAAAGGGAAATGGCATTGAGGAACATGCAATAGTGGAATAAAATTATTTTTCTCGTTTTCTCACAGGAAATGGGTCTTTAACTCTAAAATACTGGCGTAAAAATGACACTGCTGTAATGATGATGATAATCGTGAAGCCGGGATAATTGAGGACAGTCCCTCGCTGGATAGCTATTGATGACATTAGTGCTTGAAGTGGAGATGAACTTTAATTAGACTCAATTAATCCCCATTTGGTCTCAGAGGATGGAGGCAAATAGCAATTTTCAGAGCACAAGTTCCTTTACCTGCTCATAGCTCAATAGTCGATATACCCTGTTCAGTGGCTTGTCCAGTGATGCTGAGCGAATGTGAAAATTACAAGACCATAATCCTTCGAATGGAGCTCTCTGAGTCTTTGATTACTAGTGGCGACATTGTCAGTGTGTGTGAGACTTACAACACTGGAGGGCCTGTAACTTCAATAAGAACTATGAGTTCACACACTTTAACTGCATTTTGGAGGTAAAACTTTTTCCCTGAAGGACAATGCTTCTCCTCTGCTGTTTTAATTTTTATCAGAGAGCCATACATGCCATAACACTTTAACACAATGTAAAACTAATGTCCTCATACATCAGAGTGGTTGTTTTTAGTAAGGTTGGTATGTATTTATCCCCTGATACTCATTATTATTGTGAGCTGGTGCATCTAGGAACAGTATTATTTGAGTGTTTTTGCATCATGACTTTATCAACTGTCTCACTAGTCTCAAATTCAGACTTCTGGGAGGTAAGGCGCATAGGTTTTGTTGAGTCCCCCAGGATTGTAAATTCATTTTTATAAGTTCTCAAGACCCTCAATGTGGACTTCTGAAGAACAATTACTAGTTGGTGGATTTGCCAATCTTTGCAAGTGACTCGGCTCACTTGGTGACCTAGATGAGATAAGATGTGACCAAAACAGAAATCCCTTTAGTAATTCTTTATGCATAAGACCTATGTGTGTAGTCATATTGTATTAATTTAGTATGCAAGAAAACCAGGTTTCAAATCCCAACTTTATGGAACTGAAAGATAAGATTTGATTGGATCCACTTGACTCAGAAATCTAAGGGGGCACAAGCATCTCGCCATTACTGAAAATGGAAGGTCTTGTCTGCAGATATGCAAATTGCTGCAGCATAAGTGTCTTCACAAACATATGTCCATTTTGGTCAGTGTTGGGATTAACGCGTTAAAAAAGTAATGCATTACAGTAACGTATTACTTTTTGATGTAAAGCAGTAGTGTAAGGCATTACTAATCAATTTTCAGTAATATTTCACTCGGTGCATGTTCAATAACGCTTGCGTTACAACACACTTTTAGCCCCCAATTTTATTTTTTTATTTAATTTAAAGTCGGGCTCCGACTTTTTTATGTCCCTAGGGCCGGGCTTCGGGCCAATATTCACGTCATAGTTCAGACAGGGGCCGGGCCTCGGGCCTGTTTTAGGCTTCTCCTTATCTTTATATTTTAGACATCCATCAATTATTGATGAAAAAAATTGCAGCGCTCGTGGAAACAACACGAGTCCGTGCTACCGCGACTGTCAAGAGCGACTCGACGGTGTTTAGTGTCCCGCAGCAGCAGCGAGCCATTCTGCACGAGTTCTGCATTCAAATACATGCAATAAAGCAAAAGCCCCAGCAAAAGTAATTACCATGAATGTGCCCAGGGGGAAATAGTAAGGATTTGCCATCTCCTCGTAAGACGCGCCTTTAGAGAGAAGTTCGATCTTCACGAATAACGATTGTATTAAATAGTTTTTGTTTTTATTTCGTTAAGTAGTAATTTAAATCTTTCTATAGATATATTTATTATGTCTGTGAGGCATGTATTCGCTGTCTTTCGGTTCATTTTTGTGGAGCGCTCCTGTTCAAGATAAAAGCACAACGTTTTGTTGATATTGTGAGTGCACACAAATAAAAGTAGACCCTTTACAGTTCAGAATGATGCATTACTCTTACCTTTATGAGCAAAAATGATGGCGTAAGTTGTTTCCATTGAAAAATAATTTCAATTGATTGCGCTGGTGCCTCCATGTCCTGCGCTTTAGTTTCCACTCTCCCCACAAACTACTGGATGCAGTGCATATTTATCTAGGTTTAACGTTTAAACATTGTTATATGCTTGAACTGTTTTAGTATATCTATAGATTTTATTTTAGGCAAGTCATGATGATTTGAGAAGGCTAAATTGATCAAACATAAGCTATGATCAGCCTGCCGGTCTGCCGCTGGCCGCTTGGTCGTTACTTTAAGAAAGAAAAACTTTATTTAATGAACAAAAGATGCTCCAAACGTTTTTTCTAAATGAACTTAATAAAAATCCGGAACGAAATATAAACACTTTGCCATTAGGGCAGGACTCTAGTACATTTTGTCATTTAAGAATGTTTAGTTCTACTTCTGTAGTTATTTTGGTGAACGTAACTCAAAAGTAATACAGGAGTCATGTAACGCATTACAATTCTGAGACAGTAATATTGTAAGGTAAGGAATTACTTTTAAATAACAGTAACAAGTAATATGTAATGTATTAGTTTGGAAGTAACTTGCACAACACTGATTTTGGTGGATCTGTTTATTTGCTGCCAATATCTAATGGACATCCATAAGTGATATCCTCCTTAATCCGGAGTGCTAGACACATGCAGAATTCTCCAAGGCTGTTATTTTATCTTAAGTCTTATCAGTCTTTTAGACAAAGCAGAAATAATACTTGGCCTGTCTCCTCTCTGCCTGCCCTTATTCTCAACAATTTATAGAAGTATTTTGGTCTTTTTATGCAAACGAATAGTTAAATGGTAAACAGATCAGGCTCAGAACAGAGCCTGACTTCAGACCTCCGTTATGTGGGTAGATTTTTGTGGCTGCAAGCATTTCCGTGTGAGCGTGAGGGTGTGTGTTAGAGAGAATGGGAGAGAGAAACAAAGGAAAGGGTGCAATGCACACCGCCTGTCTTTCTCGCTCTTTATGTAAATTAGGACATTTAAAATGGAAAAATATTTCTGCAAATGTTGTATTGCTTTGGTTATTTGGGTTTTCTCAGTCTGTTTAGTGCATGCTAGCTTCTGGGTTTGTGTAGGCTTTCAGAAATAGTCTGATTAGTATGAATTCTGTTAACTGTATTTAGACTACTAAAATTGACAATTATTAAAATATAGCCTATATAATGATATGTGATAATACTTGTTTTAATTAATGTCTGCATGTATGTGTCACGGTGCACACACGAGGGAGGACACAGGAACACGCAGATGAGGATATAACTTCAAATAATAGTCTTTACTGATGACATCAGGGCAGGGCAAGACACAGACAGGAACACCGGGGAGTAACGAGTGGACCAGACCAAATCAAACTGAACAGGCAGGAGGCAGGACTATAAATACACAGGTAAATCATAGATAACGAGACGAACACAGCTGGACAAGAATTAACTAATGATTACATTTAACAAGGACAGGAAACAAACCAAATATGGACACACGAGGTGGGAACACGACACACAAGACAGAGGACTGACAGTATGTTACTAATTCACTACTGGTAAATTAGTAAACGTACATGCTACTCGATTAGGTCAAAGTAGGAGGTTATTTAATTATATGTATATTTCAAAATTAAGTGTAAAGGTCTTCATATCCTGAAGCGATCTGAAGAGTTGCAATGCCCACATGTTCCACTCCAGCCACCATTCATCTCTTGACAAGAAGAACATCCATTCCTTTAAATGACTATCTTTTCCTTCATGCTGACACTTCATTTGTCACTCATGCTGAGCAGCATGACCATGTCTGCAAAGGTCACCAAAGGCTTTAAACATTCTCATTGGCCCACGAGAGAGCCTGCTGCCCTCTGTGAGAGAGCAAAGGCCGAGGCTGCGTTTTAAGTGGTAGATAAATTATATCAATGACTGACCATGCATCTTTAGATAATCAAGTTCGAACGGATCCCTGACGGAGGGATAAAAATAGATCCTGGTCCATTACATTGTGCAGTAATAGCACAACTGCAGCCAATACATCAAGACCTGGGGAGATTCAAAACGAAGGTCAGGGGTTTATTAACAAGAAACAATTACAAGGAAACAAATGTCCAATATTCTTAATTTAGACTCTTGTTGCTATGGTATATGATTAATGTAAGACAAAGGCAAGACAAATGCATGAATTTGATGATTCAGTGTGTACAAAGTGCACATAATTTCAGTTTATTACAGAGAATTAATATTACTGTTAAATATATCTCTTGCTAGATCTAACCACACCTGAGGATCCAATTCGGGCTTTTAGATGTGTTTTTAATTTCTTAAATAGCATTGTGTATCATGTGAAATATTACTTAACATACCCTCCCCAAATATCTTTTTCTTTTAGAAGGAATCATTAGTTACTAGACTATAAAGGAAAAGGGAGGGAGATCGTTTAAAGGAGATTTTAACAAACAATTTTCCCAAGCAAGTGAGGGAGAAAGCTATCCTTTCATCTCAATGGCAGTTGCTTGGCAGGTGGAGAACCCCTCGGAAGGACCCGCCAAATATACAGTCCAATTATCTACAACTCTTAAGATCTGACAGGTTGTACAAGCTTTATTATAATTAAGCGCCTAACTAAGTTCCTACCAAGAAGCAGTGGGTTTTTACCAACAACAAGTTTCTTCCCTGCATACTAGTGGTGCAATTTGGATAAATGACTGTTGAGCCATGGGGCAAGGTGCAGCTCGCCCAACCCGGATTGACCCGGATCGACTTAAACTGGGGTCGATGCTATGAAGTTTATGGATGGGACTCTCCTTCCTCCACACTATTGGTCTTAAAAGAGGGGCTATTTGTCTTAAATAGGGGATCATTTGTTTGTACTTGGCCCTATTGTGTGGACCAGGGTAGTGAGGCAATAACTGAGGAGATTGGTATGGGGATTAACATGGTAAAACAAAAACAAAATCGAGGCTGATGGGGATCTCTATAACAGAAAAAAAACAAAAACATGCAGTAACAGCTTAAAAATGCTTTTGCATGAATAGAGTCTTGTCAGACTGGTTAAAATGGCTGCAGATAGAGGCAAGTTGAAGTAAAACAAGCTTCTAGACCTAAAGGTTTGTAAGGTTGAGTATGAGGAGTATATTTAGTAGTTTAAGTAAGATGTAACTGGAAGAAATTTTGACGGTTGTTTTGAAGTGAATGCTGGTATATGTTTTTTTTTAAGGAAGAGACTGGAGTTGGTTTGGGTGGGATTGTCAGATTTAAAGCCAATGAATGAAGATGCTTTCAGATTGATATTTTTTGATTTTCTTGATGTCCTTAGAGCTGTGGAGCCCCTATGTCTTTAACTCTTTATGTCAATCAATACATGTCCTTAAGCATTACTTATGTGGAGCTGTCCATGGTGCTGAAATAAATAGAAATCGAATAGAAGATATTTTGAATGAACGAGAGGTTCTCGTTAAACTTTCTCAATCCTGCTGTCTAGGATGTTTTTCTTACCCTTTAAAAGACACATTTTGACCTTTAATAGGGATGGATTACTCAAAGAAAATTCTGTGATTACTATTCACCGTCATTTCATTCCAAACTTGTATGTTCTATACACTAAAGGGAGCCACATTTCTTTTATACTTCAGAATATCTCCTTTTGTGTTTAGTACAGATTTGAATTGACATGGGGGTGAGCAATGATGACAGTTTTCATTTTTAGGTGAACTATCCCTTTAAACTCCATCTCCAACAGAATCTCAAATCTAACACAAGTTGCAGTGATGCAAAATAAATCTCAGTTCTGGTTCCTACAGCTGCACATCATTCTCCTAAAAGCTTATGTTGCTGATCTTGAGGGAGCTTCCATCTTTATAGTAGCTATCCTGTGAGTCCCTGCATCAGTAGCATTGATCCTGCAGAAAGTGTGTAAGTCCATCAAGCCAGATATGTCAAAGCTCCTCTGCTATCTGTGATATGTAATGTGTGTTTGAAGGTAGGTGCTGTACTATTTTTCTACTTTTGCATCCAAGGTGAAAAAAGGACAAGTGTAACGGATGTGGAAGGACACACTCACACATGGGATTTCATCAGCTTTGATTTATCTTTTTGATAGAAAAATGGGTACAAATCAGGTTGGCTGAAGACAATATACTGCAGATAAACGTGACCACAGCAGCGAGACTCAAATCTGCTGCTATAAAACATAGCAATAAGATTCAACGTGAAAACTGTAACAGTACATCTGTAAATGTAACAGTGTAGTAGTACTGGCCAATAAACCGTAGATGATAACGAGAAAACTTCATGAATTTCTAAACACCATTTGTTAACATTTAGAACGTCATGAACATGAAAGCAACATACCTTTTTGATAGAAAAATGGGTACAAATCAGGTTGGCTGAAGACAATATACTGCAGATAAACATGTGACTAGAAAAATAGAAATGACACTTTCACTCGACTCATTTTACAATTAATTATCAGAAATTTTAAGACAGACACAATGACCACATGAAATACACTCCTTCCCACTCGTGAATGCACGAGGAAATTCAATACATTTATAATGACCTCAACAACCGTGTTAAAATGTCAAATGCATTATACTTGTGTTCAAATACTTCAATTCAATCAATTGCGTCGAAAATATTCACATAAGACATTATTTCCACAATTAATACGTTAATGAGTTAGAGCGTGAAAAATCGTACATACCCACAGCAGCGAGACTCAAATCTGCTGCGGTACGGAGAAAGAAGAGGGACAAAATACTATATCTGCAATACCATTAACAGCCACAGGAGGGGAGCCTTCGAACACCAATACAACTAATTCCTTATTTTATGAAATTCACACAGCTTTACTCTTTAAATGAAGTGTTCCTTTTAACCCTGTTACATCCACCCCCACTGAATTACATAAAATAAATACATGTCGAGTGGAGTATCATCAACAGATTGTCTCTTTAGTTCACAGTAAAGAACTACACAATACGAAAGGATTTCCCGGTAAAGGGGAGTCAAAAATACAATTATCCCATTAAGATGAAGTGATGGGAGAGTAGCGCTAAGCTCTCCCACCAGCTACTGACTGTAGAACATCTACATACATTCCACAATATCCTTCCATTCTCAACTTCGCGTCACAATGTCAAAGCAAAAAGAAATAAAGAGAAAGGGTGTAGAATCTCAAGAGTTTGCGAAGGCACACCTGTCATCAGGTATGTGCTTTCGGATGAGTTGTTTTCAGATTGGAAACTAACATTTCTAACTAATATACAAAGGGACATGAACTCAAATATAACTTTTAAGCAGAGAAGGCCTTAACCACTGACTTACAAACAGCCTGAACATTGTGTTTTGTGTCCCTAACCACAGCCTGTGCTGACATAACATGTATTAATCTGTCAACTGGTCTAATGATGCGACCAAAACGTGACCTGACCTGTGTGACTGAGCTAGAACTTTGTGGTACATTCACAGTGTCAGTTGCATGTGTGTTGGCTGGAGCCTGCGAGTGAGGCCGGGCAGACAGGGCTGTCTCAGAATCTGAATCATGTAAATCAGAACTGCCACTTGCACTGTCACCGGAAACAGACATTTGTGCATCCTTGGACAATTCAGATTTGTGACTTTCAGGTGCGACAGGAGTGACGCTATTCGAGGGATCTGTTAGAGTTACATATGGGGTTGGATCAGACTCGCTTTGGACGCATTTTTCAGGCAGGTCCGTAACCCAACAAAAGGTTCTGTCCCTGGCACCAAATTCTTGAACCGACATAGAATCAATCTCACAGTCATTGCCAGCATCGTCACATGTGGATAACGCCCTGTCTCTCATCATCGCTGATCCATCCATTGTAACCCTACTGCAACTACCCTGCTCAAGCTCAGACACTTCTGCATCCCTATCCAAAGATTCCTCCTCCACCACACTCAAGGAAAGGACTGAAGGTGACCCCTGACATGAGTTGGATATGACAGAAAGCTGATCAGATAGGGGGTTCTCCACATTCACTGGTAGGAAATTTACCAACATCAACAGGTTCCGATGAACCACTTTTTCCTGACCAGTAGATGGATCACGGATCCTGTAAGTGTGAGTGTCTGGTTTATGATCCACAACAGTATAAACTGTCGACTCCCATTTGTCGGCGACTTTCTTTTTGCCCCTTTCTGTTTTGTTAGCCAGGAGCACTAGATCACCTATTTCAATGACCAATCCTTTCACTCTCCGGTTGTACAACTCTGCATGTCTTTTTTGCTCTTTTGTAGCGTGCTCGTGTGCGATCAGGGATGCTTCCTTCAAATCTTTGACCAGAGTGGTCACAAACGTATCACAGCTCGTCACAGCAGGATCATTCAAAACTGAACGAAAAAGAATATCAATGGGCAGACGAGGCACACGGCCAAACATCAGATAAAAGGGAGCATAACCCGTCGTTTCAGTGATAGTGCAGTTGTACAGAAATGAGAGCGTCTGTAACCGTCTAGGCCAATCTCTTTTCACATCTGGTGACAAAACTCAGATCATATTTCCAAGGGTTCGGTTAAAGCGTTCTACGCTCCCGTTACCCATCGGGTGGTACGGCGTTGTGCGTGACTTGTTCACCCCTGAAACCCTTAAAAGCTCACGAATCAACTTGCTTTCAAAACATGGGCCTTGGTCACTATGAATCCGTTCTGGAAGGCCATAGACGCAAAAGTACCTGTCCCACAAGACCCTGGCAACTTGTTTGGCGGACTGGTCTCTACACACAAAAGCTTGTGCCAGTCTTGTGAAATGATCAGTCACTACCAAGATGTCAACAGACTTGTTTCTGGAGTCTTCTGCTGACCAGAAGTCCATGCAGACAAGCTCTAATGGTCTACTTGTTGAAATGTTTTCCAAGGGGGCTCTCCCAGAAGAATCAGTAGTTTTGCTCACAGTGCAGCGGTAACATCTATGCACATATTCTCTTACGTTTCGATCCATGTTCAGCCAAAAGAAACGCTGCCTTGCAAGGCTAACGGTCCGAGACTGACCTTGATGGCCACAGTCGTCGTGAATTCCTTTGAGAATCACGTTTTCCAGAGACTCTGGGACAACAAACTGATAGCGTCTGATTTTTGATAGTTGGTCACGTGACACTCTGTACAGCACACCATTTCTGACAACGAGTTTCTCCCAGTGCTTCAGATATCGAATGACAACCATTGATTCCTTTATCCTTTCTCTTCTTGAAGGTCTACGTTGGCGTTCGACATAATACAAAACTCTTGACAGGTGTTTATCGCCGAGTTGTTTGTCACGCAGCTCTTGTTCCGTATATGCCGGCAGCGTGTCCTGTCCTCCAGATATCACTTGAGGTAGGTGATCAATGAGAGCCATTGCTCGAGCCCTGGCACCGATATTCCACTGGACATGCGAATCCAATGTGGCAGAGACCTCCACATTCGGGATCATCATAGATTCGCCAATATGTTGGAGGTTGTGTTTGTATGACTGACTCGTGTTAAGGATACTCTGCCTTCTATCCAAATCACTTGAAAGTCTGAAGGCATCCCGCACTGAATCTGTTGACATTCCGTTGGAATCAGCTAGAAGTGTTCCATATGGCTCTTTGAGCAGTCTCTGCATGACATCAGTTCTGACAAAAAGAACCCGGCTTAGGGCATCCGCGATGGTGTTTTGGGGACCAGGCACATACTTGATGTTAAAATTGTAGCTCGCCAGTTTTGCCACCCAGCGTTGTTCGCAGCAATCAAGTTTTGGTTTTGTAAGTATATGGGCCAAGGGATTATTGTCAGTCAAGACAGTGAATTCATGGCCTTTAAGCCAATGACTGAACTTTTCACATATTGACCATTTCAAGGCCAAAAACTCCAACCGATGTGCTGGATAATTTTGCTGCGACCGAGAAAGGGACTTGCTGGCGAAAGCTACAGGCCTGGCTTTTGTCTCCCCCTCCGGGACCTGTGAGAGCACAGCTCCAATACCATCTAAGGATGCGTCCGTTGCCAGTACAAAAGGGCGATTAAAATCTGGATGGGCAAGGACAACGCTCTCGACCAACAATCTGTTCAACCTCTCAACAGCCTTGTCCTGCACTTCTGTCCAGTCACTGGGCTTCAGCTTTCTATTCAGGTGAACATGACCCTGCTTCCCCAGATTTTTTGCTCTTGCCTTCTGGCCCTTCAGAAGACTAAAAAGAGGCTTTGCTACAGCTGAATAGTTTGGAATGAAGTGCTGGTAGTAATTCACCATTCCCAGGAATGATCTTATTTTCTTCTGAGAAGGAGTAACTCCATCTAGCTCCATCAAATCTGAACTGCTCATCCTAGAGATGCTGTCAACTTTGCTTGGATCCGTTGAAACACCTGTCTGATCAATTATATGCCCAAGGAACTTCACCGATTTTCTCATAATGTGACATTTTTTTGGAGCCAGCTTAAGATTGTAAGTGCGGAGCCTGCCAAACACCATTTCCAAACGATCAAGTGTGGTTTTTTTCATCTGGACCAAAGACAATCAAGTCATCCATATAACACAGGAGACTGAGAAAATTTTCGTCACCGAATATGCTGGTCATCATACGCATGAAACTGCCAGGACTGTTGCAGAGGCCCTGAGGTAAACGATTGTACTCAAAAAGACCCATAGGCGTCGTAAAAGCGGTAAACTTGCGGTCGTCTTCATGCAGCGGCATGTTATAGAATCCAGACGTCAGATCCATTGTGCTGAATAAAGCGTTTCCGCCCAGTGCTGCTAAATCCGCCTGATGTGGAAGAGGATGCGCGTCCTTCAGTGTTCTCCTGTTCAACCAGCGGAAGTCTGTACATACACGTAAGTCCCCATTCTTCTTCCAGACCAAAACGAGAGGAGAAGCATACTCACTGATAGATCGCCTAATTATCTCCTTCTCCATTTCGGTCAGTACCTGCCGCAGTTATTGATACTGACTGGGTGCTACTCGCCTGAATGGAAGCCTGAATGGTCTGGTGTCTGAGAGGTGTATCCTGTGTGCGAAGCCCTTAGCTTGCCCACAATCAAGATGGCTACGTGAAAAGACATCTTTGTAACTCAGAATTAGGTTTACCAACCGCTGCTTACATGCATCTGAGATGTCACATGAGTCAATGTCAAGACTGTCCAGACCAACTGACTTAAGTCGCTCGCTCACAGGTAACGCATCAGCTGCTTCATCAGACAAACTTGCAGAGCAGTTTACCAGCGGAGGACTGACAGTATCAGTGTGATCGAAATCTTCGAGTGCAATGCATGGATAGAGGTCTGCAATTTTTGCATTCCTTCTCAATAGCACAGGCCTGCCTGAAGTGTTGATAAGTTTCAAGAGGACCCATCCATCACCCCACAGAGACGTGATTAGTCTTGCCACCATGACAGCTCTGGGAGCAGAGTGAGATGATGTCGGTTCAGTCATTACTGCACTCCCTGGAGACACCATAGCAGAGTTGGGCAACTTCCCCCATACCAAGTACTCACTGCCTGGTTCGAGAAGGATAGCCGAGTTGCATCTTACTGTCCCGATCTTCTCAGGAATCTCCTCCCCTCTCCAACGGTTCAATCCCGCAAGCATTGACAAGAAGCTTTCGCACTCAGGGTCTGAAGATGTTGGTTTAGACACTGCTTGCCAAAATCCATCACTCATTTTGAAGTATCTGAGAACGTGCTTAATAACATTCGTCCCAAGGATCAGCTCATCATGTTGTCCGGGCACTACAAGGGTAGGTACTATCATCTTTATACCATACACTTCCATGGTAAGACTGAATGATGATCTTGGTTTCACACGCAGCCCTCCACAGCCTACTAGAGTCACATCAGCAGCGAACTCATCACATTCATCCACTGCACCGGCTGATCTCAATGTCATCTCAGCAGATTCATTTATAGTGCAGGCCATCAAACCGCTGTCCAACATTGCATTCAGCATAACCACCTCGCCAATCCTCACTGGCGTGTAAAAGAGGCTGTCACGTCCACCCACAACATTTATGTTCTGAAAAATGACTTCTGAATGATCACAATTTACCTTGGCTGAAAGGTAAACATTCTGAGACTCACAATCATCAACAGCTTGGGAGTTATAATGGTGATGACCCGCACTGCCTCCCTTCAAATACGGGTCAGTTAGTTTCCCTCATGTTGTGACTGGGCAGAAGACTGTTTAGGACATTCCGTTTTTCTGTGCCCTGGCGAGAAACAACCAAAACACAGTTTGTCTGCCATTCAGTGCGTCACCGTGGTATGCTTGTTGTCATTACAGACTCTACAGGCACTTTTGACAAAGTCGCGCCACTGTCTAGCGTCACGTCTGGGGATGGAAACATCACGAAATTGCACCCTGTCCATGAGCTGCTCCATCATCTCCATCATACGAGTGAGCAACTGACTCTCAGCCTGTTGAGTGTATTGGGACATTACTGGGGCCGGAGTTGAGAAGGAGGAGGGCTGATGCTGTGCCTGACTGGGCACTGATGCAGGCTCTGGCTGGTGGCCTACTGGAGCATCTGGTAAAGAGCCTAATGATTGGATCGGAACAGCAGGCGACCTGGTATTGGAGCGATCATACATGTCATGTGTCCACTGCTAAACACTGCAGTTGTATGGCTCTGTAAATTCACACCAGTATTTCCCCGGCTCCTGAATTCCCTCTGGTAATCATCAATCCCGCTCTGTATTTCTTTCGCACTCAATTCTTGAATAGGCTTGCACCTGAATATGTTTGCTAAACTGGGGTCAGGACAGAACTTGATAAACATTCGTGCTACCTCCTCTCCGATGCCGTCCAAACGTTTGCCTTGCCTTTGCAGTCCCTCATTCGCCAGATCAGCCGCTTTGTTCAGTCGGATCCAGTAGTCCACAGGATTTTCTTTAACGCTGGGGAGAGTGGCATAAAATTCAGCAAGTGGCAGGCAAGAGGGCGCGTCACTGAAATACTGCAAGAGGATACCATAAATTAACTCAGGGTTCTGTCTGACGTTAAGCATAGCATCACTGCGCAGGCTGACTTTGACAACGTCCTTTGCTTTTCCAGCAAGTCTACTCATGATCTCCTCAGCTTGATCTTGAACAGGGCACATCTGTTTTCTTAACCAAGCTTTTGTCCTGTCTACCCACTCTTCAATGCCATACTTCTCAGAGCCATCGCCTCGGAATGTGTCATGCTCTGACTTCATGTGCACTGTTACTTGTGGTGCCATCACTGTATGTGTACACTGTTCTGTGTGTGCAGATGTCTGAGTGTAACTGGGTGCGTTAGTTTGACATTCAGAGTTTACATTGACTAAGCCAGCAGACATTAGTTTCGCAACTATTGACTCACCAATCTGCGAACCTAACTGGCCTACCATGTCCGTGAGGTGGTCAAAAGCGACCCTATCAACGCCAGGTGTCGAAGCGTATGGACCCCCAACACAAACCCGCCCAACAGGAGTACCACCCAGGGTCTGACTAAACCCGATACCCCTACCATTGTCAGCATGTAACTGTGGTTGTTCAACCCCCCGGCTGACACGGTCACTAAAAATACCACCCTCTGAACCATCATTTAACCATGTACCTCTTCCTCTAGACAAACCCATGTTACTGTAACATGTTGCATCCAGATCACCATCCCACTCGTGTTTTTCAGCCATTAAGCACTCAAAGAAATGTGCATGAAAATAGTAAAAGAACAGGTAAAACAAATACAATATCAATGATGAGGTATTTCACTACTCAAAATTAAATCTTGAACACAATGAGAATCAAAAAACAACAACGAAGAGAAAAAAAAAAAAACCTATGTTCCAAGTGTCCATGCGTTGTGTAGGCTGAATGCGAAAAATTAAATGTACAATCCCAAGAACGATGTGCGAGTATGCATACTGTCCTCATCCGAAGTATCGAAGACTTGATCCACTGAGGAACCTCACACAACAACCACGGTCGATCTGCGTCGAGCTGATCGAGGGATCCAAAGAGTCACGGCACCAGTGTAACGGATGTGGAAGGACACACTCACACATGGGATTTCATCAGCTTTGATTTATCTTTTTGATAGAAAAATGGGTACAAATCAGGTTGGCTGAAGACAATATACTGCAGATAAACATGTGACCACAGCAGCGAGACTCAAATCTGCTGCTATAAAACATAGCAATAAGATTCAACGTGAAAACCGTAACAGTACATCTGTAAATGTAACAGTGTAGTAGTACTGGCCAATAAACCGTAGATGATAACGAGAAAACTTCATGAATTTCTAAACACCATTTGTTAACATTTAGAACGTCATGAACATGAAAGCAACATACCTTTTTGATAGAAAAATGGGTACAAATCAGGTTGGCTGAAGACAATATACTGCAGATAAACATGTGACTAGAAAAATAGAAATGACACTTTCACTCGACTCATTTTACAATTAATTATCAGAAATTTTAAGACAGACGCAATGACCACATGAAATACACTCCTTCCCACTCGTGAATGCACGAGGAAATTCAATACATTTATAATGACCTCAACAACCGTGTTAAAATGTCAAATGCATTATACTTGTGTTCAAATACTTCAATTCAATCAATTGCGTCGAAAATATTCACATAAGACAAATTATTTCCACAATTAATACGTTAATGAGTTAGAGCATGAAAAATCGTACATACCCACAGCAGCGAGACTCAAATCTGCTGCGGTACGGAGAAAGAAGAGGGACAAAATACTATATCTGCAATACCATTAACAGCCACAGGAGGGGAGCCTTCGAACACCAATACAACTAATTCCTTATTTTATGAAATTCACACAGCTTTACTCTTTAAATTAAGTGTTCTTTTTAACCCTGTTACATAAGCAATCACTAAAGTCAAAAAAAAAAATTGTAATTTGTTACAGTATGTTTGATGTTTCCTAGAATTTGTAAATGTGACATTTATGGTGTCTTGGAAGTCGTATAGAAGGTTCCTATATAGTAGTTACCTTCATTTACAAAACAGCACCTGCTTAGTGATTGACTTACTACTGTGAGGCAGCAAGATATAATATAATAAGCTTCCTATGTTTACCATGCCTTTTGGACTTAATATACACTCCCCATTATTTGTATACCCACTTAAGATGGTCGGTTATCATATATAGTTAACTTCTCAGGGCTACTAAACAAATTCTAACTGGTCAAAACCTCACACAGGTCCAGTGTCCAGGTCCAGGTCCAAACATAGGCAAGATTATTATTATTTTTTTTGTGAATGAGCCTCTCGCACCCTCCATTCACCTAAATTCAGTGCCTGGAATCTCTCTGAGGATGTTTCAGGAAGAAGGGGAAGTTGCAGAGTCATTTACGTAAAAGATTGATTTAACACAGCTGCCCGAGATCTGGCGGAGTGCCTCTCTATGACGTCAAAGGCTCCCGCCTGCTCGTGTGGGCGCGCGCTCGCTCGCGCGGGGATAGACACGCGCTGACAGAGGCGAGCTACGTGCACAGAGTGAGAAAACAGATGTGCTTGGTGGCCGATGGAAAAGACAACGGCTAAAAACCTGAAGCTATATGAAAAATGCATTTATGCGCATTAAGACATGCGCGTCTCGTGCATCTCCGCTTTAGATGCCGTTGCAGTAAATCCAATAATAACGTGTTGGTAACATATTTTCATCATTATCTGAGATGGATTCTTATGATCCTGTGCACCATCTGTGCTTTTATTCGGTATGTTTTTGATGATTCTTGTTCCAATTCCTTAAAGATTCCATTTAAGATTTGTTTAGTTATTTTGATGGATAAATATTAAGAAAGGATAAATTATTAGCAGTCGGTTGCCACATGTGAGATCAGTAAATCAGAAATGTAAATTAAATGGTTTATAATAAATGTCAATTTCTTTGCACACTTTTGAGGTAGAATAAATGCAATTCAATAATTTGACCTATAATTAAAATTATATACTAAATAAAATCTACATGAAAAAATGAACATTTCTTAACTTTTTTTTTCATATAAGTAAATATTAGGCTACTTATTGCAACAAGTCATTGTGTATATTTAGATAGACTTACAGGTTGTCATGAGAACAGTAAGTAACTATAGTTACACTAATTTAAGTCTCAGGAACCTTACAACACAAGGCATTAGGTCCTTGGTTTATTTGGAGTTGCATGGCCAGGTATTAACTGAGGTTCAAAAAGTGAGTTAGATTAATTCAGTAACCAATTAAAGTGTTTTCTAAATGGAATCCGGCCCATTTGTTAATCGGAGTACTCTGGATTGGATTCACTAAAAAGAACAGACTCTGAAGAGTCCTTTGCTGCATCTGAAATAGGTTACTTCCCTGTGATATCTACTAGGCAAAAACATGTGAAGAGAGAAAAACAGCAGGTTAAAAGTCACCAGATAGCCTACCATTTCCAGTGAGATTCTTAGCATCCAGTGGACATTACTATCCAGAAGCCACGGGAGAGGATTTATGAATTGCAGTGATGTGGTTAGGTCACATCACATGACAAATGTAATAGGCTTTGTCCGAATTACATTCATACTACGCACATTAATACTAGGCCTATATAGAACATATTTTTAAGAAATGATGTCATCTGTGCAAGATGACAGGAACCATACCCGATATACTTTTTGAATAATAACTTGCATGGATGTAATCTGCGTCAGCTGAAGGTTTTAGATTCAGTCACTGTGTTCCATCAAAGGTGCTGCTTCAGAAATAGGAATCGTCCTATTGCTTAAATGTGATCACTTTATACGGCTGTGATTTAATTAAACATGAGCATGGCATGTTTCAAAATAAAAATGCAGTTAGGAATCACCCAACAGCCCACATTTATGACAACATGCCGTGCTTTTCGATCTACTGATGATGAATAATGAATATTGTGTGTGATTTATGGTGTTTAAATCACATGTAAACTCACATTTCAGCCAGGAAAGTTTTGATTGTATTTTCTTTTCATATAACCTCCGTATAATTCTTGTAATTATGTATCAGTTTACTTTATGTAATGACTATAATTCTGATGTTCCATAAGCGCCACCTTGTGGCAAAGAGTGAATTTGCATATTCACTTATATTCACATTTTACGCAGAACCAGTGTTGTGAATGTTAACTGGCATATTAACAAGAAAAAAGCATAACATAAATAATTGTCAGGAAGCGAGATTTTATGGGGTAGGGGGGGCTACCATAATGCTGTAGCCCAGTGGGCTCTGGTTATCTTGGTGCCCCTGTTAAACAACCGTTTCAGGTTTTGAAGGGAAAAGTGTCAAATGGAAAACAAATGAATTGGAGTGAAGAAGATTCTGTTTTGTTCTTACCTTTTTAGTCCGAAAAATTTGATTCAGGAAAACTTCGTAGCCTAGCAATGCTAGAACCTTTATGTAAAGGGATCACGCTCATCCAGTCGGTGGCAAAGAACTTTAACCTGGGGTTTATGTAGCCTACGGTGTGAAAAGTAATCTTATAAATACAAAGGTTTATTTCTTAACCCCGGGAAAATTATGAGTAGTGATAAACGAACAGGATTACCCAGAGTTTAGAAAGCCAGAGAGAGAGTGCACTGCTGAAAAAAACAATAGAACCCTGCTCAAAACACAATAGAAAATGTAATGGATTTAATGGTTATAATGGGAATTGTATTGATTTTAATGGAAACTATAATGGTGTCTACTGGTATGTGATGGATTCTATTGGTGGGATGTTGAATCCTATTGGAAAAATGCCCAAAACACATTATACAAAAAGGAATTTTGTAATGGTTTTACCGGAAAAAGCTAATGGTTTATTATGGTATTTTAATGGAAACCATTGGAATTTATGTGATGGTTTCTATTGGGCTTCTATTGTTTTTTTTTTTGTTTTTTTAGCAGGGTGGGCTATGCGATTTTGGTTACAAACATTATTTATTTCGCGAATTAAACCGCTGTATGTTTAAAGTGATTAATTAAAAGAACCAACTCATGAGAATCATGTACCTGGAAACAGGACTTGCACTGGTACCCATATAGGATTCACAGAATGCGTTCAGTTGCGTTTGACTGACTAAAGGAACCAGAAGAGTCATTCGTTGAGGAATCGGGCTACACTGATCCAGTTGTTTCCCCACTCTCTCTCTCTCTCTTTCTCCCTCTCTCTATCTCTCTCGCGCCAGCTCAGTCCGTATCTCCGTCGGTCTGAGTCCTCAGCGCTGGCAAGGGATAATAAACTGCCTTTCCGCAGCAATACGTGGTCAACGGAACAGCCCACAACACAGGTAGGAATGCAGGCTCCGAATTCAATCATTTATGTGTAAAACTGCTAAAGAAACCAAGCCCGTGAGATGTTTTATTTTATTTGATCAATATCATCTCCATTGATGAAAAGCGATTCATTTGGAAAGCCACCTGCATGCTGATCTGTGCGCGCATGGGTTTGGTGAGATGTGTTGCATCCTTCAGCTGAAGATAACGCGGCTTTATCAGATCTTCTCTGGCACTATCAGAGTTTCAGAAGATGCTTAGGTTTTAAAACGCATCCCAAACCAGATTCAGGGCATTTATAAAACCCTTACGAGGACCGTACTAACAAAAACAGGTATTCTATATAGACTTTAGATTGTGTTATCTAGCTTTTTCTCTGAAGATTATTGTAATTTACATTCATTTTAATAACTGGGTGTTTTTGTTTTGTTGGCTGTAGCAGGCTTGAAGAAGTAGTGCAAAATGAGATTCCCTATACTTGTCTACTTTTTGTACAATATTTCATTCGAGTTTTCAATAAAAGAGCGAACGATTTAGGGAATCGTCTCTTCTTGGCATGCGTTCACCAGAGCATCGTTTTGTCTTTGGAAATGAAACGTACTGATGGATATAAACGAGAGAGAGTGGGTGCTGGGAGAGATACGGGACGGGGGAGAGCGCCATCGTTTGATTTATAACCTCACAAATACGCAGCGACTGCCGAAGCCTGGGGTCCCCGCTTTGACTCGCTGTCATTTTAACAGCAGACGCCGATTACACCGGGATACTGATAAAAGACAGAATAGCTCCCTCTGCAAGGGCTTCAGAAAGCTCTTTACCACAGCATGGAGAGAAATCAATGTGATTAGGGAGCTACACTACAACCACACCTGTTTCATTACAGCACCCAGCAGCGGGAGTATCTGCGAGCTACCAGCATTAAAACCACATGAAATCGAAATTAGAGTTTTGTGGCTTTTAGTCCATGTTTTTTTTTTTTTTTTTTTTCAGCTTTGAAGCTATTTGGATGATGGTATACTACAAAAGTTGACAATCTGTGCTTTAACTTTTTGTTTATCAAATGGTGTATTCATTTTGTATTTGGCTATATCAAATTTCATATTATATCAAAGTTCATATCAATATTTTTTATACTTAGACATCTAAATGTATGTCTAATTATAAAATATAAAAAAATAGTATAAAGTATAATGTCTAAGATGTAATCTATAGGAATATTTACAATAAAATGCAATACATTTTCTATTACAGTTTAAAAACATAGATATTTATAATTGCTTTCGTTCTGTTGTAAAATAATTGGTTGGAACGGCCTCATTTTGCTTTGATCTGATATTGCTGTTAAGTGAAATTGCCCCCGACTTAGCCTACTGTTTTTTAAGAATACTTCAGCATGGAAACGACTGTCATTAGGTCTTTAAAGTGAACATGAAACACCAATTTTGCTTCTGTAAAGCAATTCAATGATAAACAGGATAAACTGTAACTGTAATGTTGGTACTCTAAACCCTGTGAAAGGCTGTAATAAATCTAATAGACATGGACAGTAGATCTTATTATTTACAGTGAAAAAACGTAAATTGATTTCCCAGAATTCTCTGTGACTATTCACATTAGATTTTTATTTTATTTTTTATCTTACTTTTATTGAAATAACTCTTTCTACTTACTTTTATTTCAGTTAGATTTTATGTCTTATATTTATTTTTTATTTTTTTTATGTCACGTGTGACACTGCACTTTTTTCAAATTAATTTTTACCTCAGCTTGCGGAAAAACTGCGTGTGAACTGTATTTTTGCAATTTTAATATATTAATATTATTCCCTTTGTTTAAACCATAATTGTAAATTCAATCTGTAAAACCTCAAAGCTGCTACTGTATTTTTACTGTAAAGTTGACAACCACATCTGGCTTTTTTACTGTAAATGTAAGCTTTTGTGTGTGTGTATTGGGCAAGACTTCATTTTGTCCATTCAAATTGACTGAATTGTAAAAAGGGGCGGAGTTGAGTAATGCTAGTTCTTAGTGATGTCACTCAGAAGGGAAAGTTATTCTAGGGGTGGAGCAAGTTTTTTTGATTAGCCTATTGTGTGGGAAAAAAACAAAAACAAACATGCATTAAATCTTGCGCAATTAGACAGGGAATGTGTACTAAAAGTAAACTGGGTCTATTTCAAATTCACACTGGCTTTACACTGCGCTTACAGCAGATTTAATGACATCTTGGGTTAAACCACAGTGGATGAATTTAAAGATGATGAATTGACCCCTCACTGCCAAAGCCTATTTGCCCCATATGGCAATGCTGAGTATGTGACTTCATTATTTGCAGCCTGGTTTGCAGGCTTTTGATTTATCTGCGGCCTTTTTTAGACACATCCACAGGTGCCAGGAGTGAGTCACGTGGCTGCTTGGTTAAAGGCAAACCTTCACGTGAGCCAGTAAAAAAAAGTAATGATTTTAGAAAATAATTTAAGTTTTAAAATAAAAAAAATATAATACAAATTGTCAACTTTATGTAGAATAATTTAGATCGCCTCAATTTTATTATTTAATGGTAATATGAATTAAATAACTTGTTTGTTTATTTGTTATATAATACATAATCTAAAAACTGCTGAATTACTAAATTACTAAAATTGCTGAGTGTGCTGAGTATGTGACTTCATTATTTGCAGCCTGGTTTGCATGGTTTTGATTTATCTTCAGCCTTTTTTTAGACACATCCACAGGTGCCAGGAGTGAGTCACATGGCTCCTCGTTTAAAGGCACAACTTTACGAGAGCCGGTGTGTTTAAATAAAACGAGAATGTATGCCTGCGCATCCACCCCAGCACGTTTGCTTGCGGGACTCTTTCTGTGCTGTTTTACTGAACGCACACAATCCAATTTTGCCAGCAGGTGCGTAGCGACAGCTATAGGTGCATGGTAAGCTAGTCAATGGTATATCCATTTCATATCGAGATCAGATAGAGAGTGGCAGGTACAAAGCATGAAAGAGCAAGCGAGATGACCTTGAGCAACCTTGAGCAATGGAAAGGCGCTATATAAATAAAACTTCTTCTTCTTCTTCTTCAGATGTAGAGGGGAAGGGTTTTGCGATACAGGAAAAGCGCACACACAATTCGTACTTTGATATTCATATGTCTGTGACCCAAGCATGCCCACTAATAAAGACAGACTGACCCTCTCTAATTCATAATACAATCACTACAGCCTCTTGAATGCGAAATCTGAATGAACATCCTGAATATTCATGACTGTGTTTCCATTAGACATTTTGTGGGGTTTGATTAATATCTGTGATATTACAATTCTGTGTGTTAAGGGTTTTGGTGTGTTATCATTCCATCCTTGTCTTTTCAAGAACCATGTTTATGGTTTAGGGTTCTTGAGTTATTGGCATTGATGGTTCCATGAAGAACCTTTGACATCCATGGAAACTTTCCATTGCACAAAAAGGCTCTTTAAAGTGGAAATGGTTCTTGAGATGATTAAAATGTTCTAAAGCGTTCTTCTAAAAACTGTTCATTTGGAGACCTTTTTAAGAGAAAAGTTCTATAAAAAATATTTAGTTATTTTCTCTATGGTAATCGTTTTTTAAGAAGGTATATTGAGCCAAAAACATTAGAACTTGGTCTGGTTGAAGTTAATTAGATTTTCTTTTCTAAAAATGACTATACAGAAGTTTCTGTAATGGTTCGTCTTGGTACCTTAGGTTCAGTAAAGAACCATCTTATCTAGAACAATATTTGAATGTGGTTTTTGAGTTGATTGTAGACCTAGTTCTTTGAAGCTTAAAGATGTCCTCAATGTTGCATTGATAATTGGAGCTTGAGCCTTTTTAACAGAGAAATGCATAGGGTTCCTGATGTGGATGTAAGTTTCTTTAAAGATTACACAAGTTATTGACATTACATTTATGCACCATATAAAAACTCATATTGGAACACTAAGGTTCTGAATTGAATCTAGCTTCCTTTAGAGGCAGTATTTGGCATTTTGTATTAATTTCCTTTCAGAATGTTATTTGTTGCAAATTTTCACCAAATGGCTGTTCTTTGAAATGTTCTTGATGTTACATTGTAGGTACCTCAGGTTGGCATCATTCACTAACAGAGAAGCTCCTTGTTTGCTTTACCAGATTTTCTTTACCTAGTTCTCCTATAGCATCATAAATTTAAATTTATGTGTCCTGCCATGGAATCAAGCTGTAAGACCGTCTTGGTTCTAATCAGAACCATTATTTTTAAGACTTTAGTCTGGACCATTTAAGACAGCTGGCATCTGTGCTAATAGTGATAGACTGAGGGAAGGGAGAGCAGGTGAGATGATGCAATTAATGGCTTTTAATCTAAAGTGAAAATAATCAATGAGGTGTTCACTGTTCTTAGGGCCAGTGGGGATTCTGGACCTCTGAGTGGAGCTATCCAGTTCAGAGGACGAAATATGTTGTCGCTGATTAGGTATGTGTGTGGGACCAGTATCTGCGCATATGCTTAGCATTAAGTAAATCAGGTGTGACTGAGTGCCGATTTGGGCCGAGGGTGGTCTGGAGCCTGCAGTGAGATGTTTACACATGCAGCTGTGTAGATGCACATTCGCTTTTGGACGTCAGTTTATCTGAGACTAGATCTGTCCCAGTGCATTTCCATTCTGCCTACTTACTCTCCTCCCACATACTACAGGGAAAACTGTTAAAAGCCCAGTCCCCTATCTTGTATAACAAAGGTTGCAACATTATTTTAGCCAGTTCTGCAGCAGTTAGTTTCCTTCTTTACCTTCTTCTGACTATTTTTTTATCTGATTTTGTTTTTTTTTTTAAGGCTGAGAGGTTCTGACTGGTCTTTTGGAGCATAAGAAGTTTGGCCAATTACCACAATCTTATGGCAATATTTAGCAATGATGTCGTGGTCACTGACCATTAATGACACTGAAATCTGGATACTATTGGTACTTGCGAATGAGTTCAGAACTGTTCACACTCATTTATTCTTCCTCACTTAGCACTAGAGATGAAGAAACTCAGACAGTCTTTTCAAGGCGTATGCATAGAGCAGTACTTCCCAACCATGTATTTTTCTATTATCTTTCCGCAGAGTGACTAAACTTGCTAAGTATTACTAAAAATGTTTATAAACTGCAAATATATATATACAGTATATATTATTTTTTGATGCTTAAAGGAGAAGTTCACCCAAAGGTTTTAGTTTGCTGAACATTTACTTGCCTGCAGGCTTATAAAATGTAGATGAGCTTGTTTCTTCATGGAAACAGATTTGAAGAAATTTAGCATTACATCACTTGCTCACCAATGGATCCTCTGCAGTGAATGGATGCTGTCAGAATGAGAGTCCAAACAGCTTATAAAAACACCACAACAATCCACATAACTCCAGTCCATCACTTAGCATCTTATGAGTCTTAGCATCTTATAAGAATATGAGTCATTTATCCATAATATTCCTTTCTCAAGTGAGAAACTAATCATCTGAAGCATTTTCCAATCATTTTTCCAAATTTGTTCTGATGATGAAACAACTCACTTAAAGGGTTAATATAATTTTGCCAGAAAAAGCTTTAGAATTTTAGAATCATATGTTAATGTAAAAAATATTGTGTAATATAACTTGTGTTTGTTTGTTTGCTGGTTTTTATTGCATTTGTTATAAATCATTTATACTGTATTTTTATATTGTTTTGCCATGAAAATAGCCTAAGATGCCGACATGGCATATATATATATATATATATATATATATATATATATATATATATATATATATTATATTATAAATCAGCATTTGTGAGTGCAGTGCTGCTTTGTGTACAGCTTTACCGGGGAAACCGCTATTTTACCGCTCAAAGTGGCACCTAGTAGCATAGAATGAATTGCATTTTCATTCAGACCAATGCGAAAAAGTGGGCGGGCAATATGATATTGTTTCATGTTGACATCAACATGAAACGGCTTAGGATTCGTTTTAAAAATGACTCGTTTCAATGATTCAGAGTAGACTCTTTCTTTAGAAAGACAGTAACTTTATACACGGTGCACTTTTAGATTTAAAACTTTGCAGGATGTTTTCATTCACTTAGTGTTACACACTGCATGAAAGGTAATTTTTAAAAATCCATAATAAGGCACTTCAGTCTTATGTTTTTGATGTTGTTGCATTTTATTTTGCATCTTGCAACATGAACATTTTGTATTTGTGTTGAGTTAAAAATTGTTTGTCATGTAATGTTTCACATCCTTTACATAGAGACACAAAAAAGTATAGCATTACTGACCACGAACACTATTCTGTAATAACCAGTACCATTCAGTAGACATGAATTTCTGAGGCTTAGCGTGCATTTAGCTCCAAATTATGTCCAATAGAGTCATACTGTCAGACTATTTCAGTAGGACCCAAGACACGGCCCTGAGGAACCCCAGAGGCCAGTTACCACTCTTCAGTTTCTGTTAGCTAATTAATATTGCACATAGCACTGTCCTTTCGGTTAGCAAACTTAAAATTACTTGCTATGGATAAAGTCTGTCTATTAAGCTAATAGCCTGTGGTTAAAAAGCGATTTACTGTTTATTCAAGAAATGAGAGTTCTCTCAGAAAGAAAAAAAAAAAATCTGTCAAGTCACATTTAGCTTTTAATTTATTCTGACTGAATAGCCATTTGGCTTTGAATGTGGCATGTTAAGGCAATCTGAATACAGAATTTAATGCTATTGTCCCTTAAATCAAAATGAAGCTTTTTTCTTTTTTTTTGTAGAATACAATTGATTTTGAAGTGGAATATGTCTGTAAACCACAATTTGAAGCACAGTGACTTGAATTTCACCAGAAAACAAAGTGAAACTTTCAACACCTCATGTTTTTGACAATCTTAAATAGATTGCTTGGGGCAAGGAGGTTTCTATGTTACACAGGTACATGCTTACAGTTCCATCTAAGCAGCGCTACATTTGCTTCTCTGAGAAGTTAAAAAAGTTTCACAACTGCGAACCTTCAGATTGCTTTTTAAAGAACAGAAAACCGCCAAACTGAACCATTTGCTTCTGCTCTCTCTCCTCTGTTTCAGTTTCCCCCAATTTAATTTTCTTATAAACAGTTTAAACAAGGCCACAATTACCAACGTGATTTTAAATATGCAAGGTTGGAGAGGTTTGGGAAAAAGGGACCAAGTCCAATCAATGCATGTTTTTTTTTTCTTCTTTTCTTCCCCGAGGCGAGAAGATTGTGCCAACCAGCAACCACCTCAAATAGGAGTCATAAATGCATAAAAAAATTTATTCACTCTGCATCAATTCATTTTCATTAAATAGTTTTTTTTTTTAAATTGAATCTGAAGCAGCATTTGTTTCCATCTCACAGCTGATCAAATTTGTGTCTTTAAATTTTGCTGTAATGATAATTATAGGTAATGGATGCACTGGAGAAGCCCTTTTTAATTTCATACCTGATAGCTTGTATGGCCCACTAAGCATATGTTCTAGTTGTTACGGGGTTGACAAGACGTGAGACGTGCGGATCCATTCGCAAGGCTTTATTATAAAACATGGTCAAGACAGGCAGGGTCAATAAACAGCAGACAGGTATGGCAGAGGCAAGACACAAGAGCAATCCTAGAGCAAGCGCGGGTCGACGATCGGCGTACAAAATCCAGACAGGGCAAGGCAGAGAGAATAATCCAAGAACTCGGGCGGAACACAATCAAAACACAGGAAAACTGGCTAGAAAACAGGGAAACGCTTGGTATGCAGACTAGGCTAACAATACTCGGCAGTGAGCAATAGCAAGTCCCAGACTTAAATAGTGTGATGGTGATTGTGAAATGGTGATCAGGTGTGGGCGAAATAGTGAACAGCTGTGCAAGTCGTCAGTGCAATGGATTGTGGGAAATTGAGTCCAGTGTGCTGTCCATGTGGTGAGCGGGTGACCTCTGGTGGTGAGTAAACTGAAGTGCATGGCCAGGATTCGTAACACTAGTTATTTTATTGATGAATAGATTCAAACTCTAGAGCGCTATTGAAATGATGGCTGATGTCTTTAATTCCATGTCAGCGCTCTATCTTTTCATTGTGGAGTTCAAATTTTTAATGGTAGAAATATTTTCTGCATATAGTGAAAATTCACAAAAATAATTGATTTATTTCTGTTCTGTTTCTGCCTTTCATTTTTTCATCACTATAACTAGTGAAGTTGAATGGCCTGCTTCATGTGAATTATAAATTTAATTGTCTTAACCTGTATGAGCTGTGTTTTTTATTTCCAGTTTAAGGCAAATTATGCATTGGGTCTGATTTTTAAAGGGGTCATCGGATGCCACTTTTCCACAACTTGATATGATTCTTTAGGGTCTTAATGAAAACAATATAACATTCTTTGGTTAAAATTTCTCAATGGTAGTGTCAAAAACAACCTTTTTACCCTGTCAAAATAAACTCTATGTTCAGCACACTGTTTTAGTCCATGTCGCTTTAAATGCTAATGAGCTCTGCTGACCCCACCCCATGGAAGAGAGAAACTGACTAACTAGCGCATTATTAGGAGAGGCAATTTGCAAAGATTCATAAGAAACCCTTAAACTCACTTCTACTGTAGATAAATTTGGATCACAAATGGTTCGCGTAAACAGACGCATTTAGGCAGATCGGGGATCGGCGCATTCCTTTCAAAAATGAAAGAAACTTTAATCTTCTGTGTCTTCAGCGTCTCAGATGTAGGGAGTAAATGACGACTGCTATATTCATTATTACATCCAACAACAAAACACCTCAGTCTCTTAATCTGAGACATTCTTGTCTTACCCTGCACCGGAGTCGACACAATGTCGGACAGCTCTCAGCTCACTCAGGGTGGATCTAAGGTAAGATGGCCTTGTCAATCAACTATCGTGGGAACGGCCTGTGCAGAACTATGTCATTCTGACAGGACTCTCAGAACAGCCAGATTTGAGAAAGGGGATTTTAAAATAGGAATTTAAAAAAAAAAACACTGGGTGGATTTTTTTATCATTATAGGATGGATGTGTACACACACTTCCAACACACATTTGTGTTCAAACAACTTATAAAGTGAATTTTGCATCCAAAGACCCCTTCAAAGATTTAGACCAGAGGTCACCTTTTTTCAGTAAACTTAACATTTAAGTGAATATCTACAAAAAATTTGGTTTCAAGCAGTGTTATTTTATGCAGAAGAGGATTAGGGCCAAACAAGTGTTATTTTATACGGAATAATAAAGGAAGCAATAATAAAAATAAAACCATCTCGAGGTTAAAGTCCTTATTTGGTGTAACAGAATATGTTGACATGCTTTTCAAAAAAACACATTATTTTTCAAATGCTGTACATTATTGTAGTTCCTCTATGCCCCGCCTCTCTCAAACGTTGTCGTTTTCTACAAAGTCCCTCTTTCCAACAAGCGCAGTCTGCTCTGATTGGCCAACTGGCACAGTGCATTGTGATTGGCCGAACACCACAAGCACGCATCGGAATTGTAATGCCCCTTTCCATAATCGCGAGCTTCAGCTTTCAAAATAAATGTAAAGGCAGTTAATAATATCCTTAGTTTTACCATCAGATCAAGCCCGAAAGGGGAAAAGAGTCGCGAGACAGACACAGTGATGAAGCTCGTTTGTGTTTGTACACAAGACGCGGTTAAGACAGCTAACTCCACTGTGATGTGATCTCTCTCTCTCTCTCTCTCTCTCTCTCTCTCTCTTTCTTTCTCTCACACACATGACGCGCAAAACTTCGCATTTGAACAGTCAATAGCAAATATTAAACTAAGTCAAAACATATTGTCGCTGATTCAGAAGCGCCAGATTGTCAGAGCAAAGTCAGAATTACCTCCTCTCCTAGGTTCACGAAACAGTCGTCCATAAAATGTGTTGCTGTTCTGTTGTAAGCAATCTTAATGATTCCTAATTGCATCTACTTTCAGAAGGCCAAATAAAGTGGTTTTGCTTTTCGCATAGAAACACACAGTGTCTCCCTGACATGGCTGCATCAACACTACTGCAGTGCAGTTACTGAAACCACGCCGCCTTTCTTTGCATGAACATTTGGGCGGCATTACGCAAATATTTCCACATCGTGACGTAGACATGTGGAGGCGTGCTTGAATGAGCCGTTTTAGGGAGGCGTGGCAGTCTTAACTTTGATAAAGACTATCTCTTTGGTTTTGAGACTTTAGTCCTTGCAACTTCAGGGATCTTATCTATGCGCAATCAGCTTGTAACACTCCAAAGAGAAAGGAAAACTTGAAATCGCATCATCTGACCCCTTTAAAGGCAGGTGAAACCGTTGATGCCATTCTCAACAACACTGACGTGGAAAACAGGAGAAACACTCTGTGACAACAATGCAGTTAGAATAATTTTCAATTTACAAATTTATATTTACAATGGATTTACTGTAGTAACACTAAACCTACCTAATTAATACATTATTATTAAACACTCGTTAAGCAATTGATTTTCACTTTTCCGATGTGATATGTGATGAGAAAAGGAAGAAAAGCGAGTTTGGTAAAAGACGGACTCAACCCAGTCGATCGTAACATACGCTATTCCCCAGTGCATTACTCTCCAAGCTCCAGCACTGCAGACGCTGCATAACACTGTTCAACGAGAGGAAATTAACATGACACGAGTGTGTTTATTCTCGACTTTTTTCTCGAAATTTAATTCTCAACATTTTATTTGGACTTTTTTCTCGAAATCTAACGCTTTTTTTTTTCTCGAAACATAACGACTTTATTCTTGAAATTGAATGAGTTTAATCTCAACATTTTGTCTAGACTTTGTTTCTCAAAATTTAATGACTTTAGTCTCAAGATGGTTTAATTTTTTTATTATTGCTTGGCCCTAATCCTCTTTTGTAATTTTAGTATTATGTATATACAGAATGAATAAATATTACTTATAATTATTATTTATTATTATTATTATTTTGCTTTTATTTTTATATTTTCAGTTTACATTTTCATTTTAGTGCTTTTGGCATTTTTTATTTTAATTTTTCCATTTAGCATTCATTAATTTTATTTCATTTTAGTACCTAAACTTAAACTTTTATTTTTGTGATTTTTCATCTATTACTTGTTTTTCTTATTTTATTGTAGCCTCGTTTCAGTCTGAAATAAAATAAAATAAAATAAGGTTTTAGTTAACAAATAACAATCATATTCTCGCCATTTGAGGATTTCAATATTGATAACCATATCAGTTTGGCTGATTGACAGGTTTTTTAAACTCCACACTTGTAAAATAAAAACTCTACAGAGAGCTTTCAATTCATAGTGAAGAAATTCCTGTTTTAATTTCTTATTATTTTGTGTAAATGTGTTTTTTTGGCAAGTTAGTGTACATCTCATTTGCAATCATTGAATTTTATTGTATATATCAGCTTTCAATTTCCCACTTTTTTCCTATATCGATCGAAATTAAGTCACAAGATGCAAAAACAAATGCTATTTAGTGTCTTTGGCATCAGTCTTGATTTAAGAGTTAGGACATAACAGATGAATTTCAGGAAATAACATCTTAAATCTCAGTCTGTAATGAAGCTTAGGTAAATAATTGGTTTGGAATGACATGAGAGCATCTGTGTATTTGTCCACATGCTTCTGTGTGTGTGTGTGTGTGTGTGTCCTCAAGAGTATGTAAACAGTTCCTCCCTATGTTCCTCTGAGCGCATGTAATGACTGCGTGCGTTGATGTCCACCCTCCAGTCGAGATGCATGATATGATAATACACACATCCCTGAGTGGGGGTATTTAATTATCGTCATCTCCATAATTAGTCATCAGAGGGCAGAAATATCCTCCCCCCTTCGTTAAGGCCACCCCACCCTCATTAAATCACATCTTAACGAGTCAGGATGTGACCCACGCGTGACTGATTTATTTATTTAAGCCATTTAAAGTCTCTTCCCATCATTGCGGCTGCATTTGAGGTGGTAATGGTATTTGAGCTCGCTAATTAGCTCTTGAGGTTAATTCATGGGTGGGTGGAAGTGCTTTCATCAGGTGTTGTAATTGGTGGGACTGGGAAAGAGAGATGATTGTGATCTCCTAATTGGAATTTCCTTACTTTTAAGTACACTTGAAGGTGCAATATTGCGTTGAGTGTTTGTTAGTAGGTTGCTAGGGTGTTTTGGTTGGTTGCTAGGTGGCCATTTATTGGACTAAATAAAAAAGGCAATGTTTTTGATGTTCTAATACCTAAATATGGTTTGATTGAAAATTTGGGTTACAGTGAGGCTCTTCTAATGGAAGTAAAATTGCAACCTTTTCTGTGTAAAGTTAGAGCCAATTTAACAACTGTTGCCATGAGAATGCTGTAAACTCTAATGCGACTATAAAAATGGTGACTTAAAACAGCTTTATGGCTCAAATATGAGTTTTAACAGAAGAATCAATTTAAGTACTTTCATAAAATTATAAGCTTCACATTTCCACATTTAAGTCTTTAAAAAAATTGCCCCCGTTCACTTCCATTGTAAATGATTCACTGTAACTTAAAAAAAATCAAAATAATTATGTGAATGGGGCCAATTTATAAACATTAAAAATCTGTTTAAATAAGATGTTAATTATGAGTGTTAGCATGATTATAGAGTGGAAAAATAGCTTCCTAACTGTAAAGTTAATCCAACTTTACAAAACCGTATGCCATAAAACAACTGTAAAAACTGATTTAGTTTTGTGACTCAAATTAAACAAGTTTTAAATGCTCTCAAAAAATTAGCCCCATTCTCTCCCATTGTAAGAGCCTCACTGTAACCTTATAAAAATAATTATGCCACGTTAATTAGTTAACGTTATGCCAAAAATGCTTTTGATTGAGCTTAACTAAAGAATATTTCTTTAAAGGGATAGTTCACCCAAAAATGAAAATTCTGTCATTAATTACTCACCCTGATGTCGTTCCAAACCCTTAAGACCTTCATTCATCAGCGGAACACAAATGAGATTTTTGATGAAATCCGAGAGCTTTCTGCTTTTCCTGCATAGATAGCAACACAACTGACACGTTCAAGGTCCAAAAAGGTAGTAAGGACATCGTTAAAATGGTCCAACCGTAATTTTATGAAACTATGAGAATACTTTTTGTGTACAAAGAAAACAAAAACGTTGTGGTACTCTCATGAACGTGCGTCGAAGACTGACACAGCAGAGAAAAAATTCTTGAATAAAGTTGTGCAAAAATATTTTTGTATATAGCTTCATAAAATTACAGTTGAACTACTGAACCACTTGGACTATTTTACTGATGTCCTTACTATCTTTCTTGGCCTTGCACATTTCAGTTGCATTGCTGTCTATGCAGAGTCAGAAAGCTCTCGGATTTCATATCTTAAAAAATCTTAATTTGTGTTCTGAAGATGAACAACGGTCTTATGGGTTTGCAACGACACAAGGGTGAGCAATTAATGACAGAATTTTAACTTTTTGGTGAACTATCCCTTTAAGTATGGTTAATAGTAATAGTAACGACAATCCGTGCACAGCAGTCAACTCTCTATTGTCTTCATGTCTCGTTTACCGTCTTTTTCACTAAACCTGTCACTGGTCACTTATGGCTGATTCCTCTGCCAAGAGTCTCCTCCACTTCGCCCTCTCACCTGTCAATCACAAGTGTCTGCAGGGAGCGAGCCGTCTTGGCAGGGCCAATTGGAGAATCTGTCTGTCCAGAGATGTTGCCATGGAGACACACTTGGATGACCACCTGGTTTCTGTATATTTTGAAATCATGTTTTGATATGCACCACCATGGCAGCTGTCAATCAATAATGTAAGATGTTAGTGATCGTGAGATTAAAATTAAGAGTTACAAAACACATGCGTTACGGTAATTTTTCATGGGTAATGATATTGTACATTGTGTATTTGTGTGTGTTGGTTCTGTGAGTTTGGAGGAGAGTAAAGGAGAGTGTTGGTTTGCGGGACAACACTTTTCTCATTTCATCACTTTTCACCTGCTATCACGCCTGTCCTGACAGTCATTTCTGCAACATCACTTGTCAAAAATATGTGTGTGTGTGTGTGTGTGTGATGAGGGTTTGAGGGATTGAGGAATGTCCAAAAAGAGGGCTAAATGGTTAGCAAAGTACTGTGCTTTGTCTGCTATCATAGGTAGCCGTCATATATGGCAGAGACGTTGTTATTTATACCCATAACTACTGAGTGATATGCTTAATATTGTGAAGATCTGCTGTATGCCACTGGTCCATGATTTTGTACATGTATTTAACTACATCTGTAATATTTATGTTCATGTAGAGTATTTCTTTTAAGTGGATTTAAATAAATTGTTAAAATGTATATGTGTGCTTGTTTGTCAAAATGATACTGTTTAATGCAATGTTTTAATATACTAATAATTAATTTTTTTTTTTTACAATATTACATTTTTATAATTTGACTTATTTTATCATTTTGAATGTATAACTTATTTTTATTATTAATTTTACAATTTATAAAACAATAACAATGTAAAAGAAGTTCATTGGTATGAACCACCCAAATGAACTGATTCATTAAAATGAATCAAGCTTCCCACTGCTACCACACAGCTGGCTTTATGCAATATCGTTTGCAGCCAAATGAGGCAGTATTTTGCTATTCAGAAGGCATACTCATTACACCTGCGACTCATCAGAAAAAAATAGTTTGGTCCTGGAGAATCTACATTGTTTTTGAAACGTCCAAGCTTCTGAGAGTTAGTAGTTCTAGTAGTTATTCCTCAACATAATTGTGTAGGTTGCAAATTGGCACCTGATTTCTGATCTGGAGGTTCAGACCAGTGATCCATGGCTTTCTTATATTTACAATTCTTATTTTTCTTTTCAAAAACTTGTTTATGGATTTGCAAAGAGGCAAGATGTGGCACAAGCTGATGTTGGCTGGAAGCTCAGGGGGAGTTGAATCATCACGTCTTTCTGTCTGCCTGTCTCTTTGACTCTTTACTGGCGGCGTGTCTTGAGGTTTGGGAACAGCAGATGGTCCCCCAGTGCAGGAATGAGAGTGGGCGGCAGGGGAGAATGAGGTGTGGATTATCTCACCCAGAGAGAGAGAGAGAGAGAGAGAGAGAGAGAGATCGAGCTACAGCATCTTAATAATTTCAAACCTTTTTGAAACCGAGACTCCACCTCCTGCCTCATTAGAGCTACTGATTTGAATTTAAAATTCTCCTGTTGTGAGATTTGAATATGAATATTATTTGAATAATCCTGAATTCATATTTCAGTTAATACTTGAATTCCTTAATAAATATTTAACTTTGAAAATTGATATTAAATAATTAATATTAATGAGATGTTTAACATAAATCATTTAAACTCCTTTTTTATGCTGAAATGTAAGCACTGGAGTTCAAGACATAAGGAAATGTATATTGTAATATTAAGTTTAGAGAATGTACACGATCTCACAGTCTGAAGCGCATGTCATAGCAAATCAACACATGCTGTTGTGAATAATTAAGCGAAGCGTCTTCTCAAAGGATAAGAACACGCAGTCTCATGAATAATTTAATACACACCAGCGCGTCATCGATGTACTATAGATTGTTTCAATGGCAACAACATAAACTAGCATTACTACGCATGTGCGCTTTTGTAGCACAAACTTAACTTCCAGTAGGCTTCCACATAGAATTAATAACAGCAAAGTCCTTCTTGAGTAGATTATTTCTGATAACAAGCTAAATATGTTTGCTGCATAAATCAGATGGGCTTTTTGAAAATGCAAATTCATTCTCTGCCAGCAGGAGGCACTTTGGAGCGCGAGAAATATAGGTTTTCCCAGCTGTACACAAAGCAGCGCTGAGCTCACAAATGCTGCATTATCAGGCATTAAATGCAAGTTGAAATGAAACCTGCATTATACGTGATCGGACCAAGTCAACATGAAATGGCATTTGCAAACACATTTTTATCTCTGTAATGTGACATTTCTGCAGGATATTCTGTTTTTGTGTTCAATATTGTACAAACCTTGTATTCATTGTGAAATTAATTCATGGTATTGACCAATGCAGTGCCCTCCATCTCACCCAGAAACACAAATATCATTCAAAATATTTGCATATTACCTTTTCTTTTTTGTGGGAATTTGACTCCAAGCTCCGAAAAGTGTGAAAATCTGACACATTTGCAAATGAGGCTGTGACTAATAGTGGTTGTAGCCGAAAGGTTAAATGTCTAAAGTGTGGAAGTTCTGTGGTTTAAATCTCACAGCTGCTAGAGAATGAACATGCCTAAAGAACTGAAGGGTAATGAGTTTAACTTTGCTCCAAAACCTAGTGGAAATGATTAAGAATCCTATCTATCTATCTATCTATCTATCTATCTATCTATCTATCTATCTATCTATCTATCTATCTATCTATCTGTCTGTCTGTCTGTCTGTCTGTCTGTCTGTCTGTCTGTCTGTCATCTGCACTTGAATATAAGTTATCAAAATATTTTATTCTGTCTAATGAAATTTCAAATACTTTTTTGAGATTTGTCATTTAGTGCTCTCGTGTTCTTTGATGATTCCGATATGTTTTGACAGTAGAGGACACTAGACACAAGGCCCGGTGTCATAATCTCACAAACACATTCATGAACTGGTAAACTGTCAACATCATCCCTGAAATTTCATTAACGAATGCAAACTCCTTGGCCAGCTTTAACCACACACACACACACACACACACACACACACACACACACACACACACACAGACAAACACTCGCCATCTCTCGCAAGGCTTACACACAGATCCTGGTCTGTTCACTATGGAGGGCACGCAGTGGCTGGATGAACTGCTGAGGTTTGTGTGTGTGTGTGTGTGTGTGTGTGTGTGGGTTTAAGGTCCAGCCCCGGTGCAGGCTGACTCATGGCAATCAGAGAGAAGGCTTAGTCCAGCCAGAGACTCCAGACATCTGTGTGTGTGTGTTTGTGTTGCTTCACACTTTTCCTCCAGATCACTGATTGTCTCTCTGTTCTGTACTTACCAGCTTGTTAATTTTGCTCGGTATAATAGTTAGTTATTTTTTCAGTATAGCATTTTTGGGGCATAATGAGCAAACAAAATGTTTGTGGCTGACCAGAAAAAAGAGATGAATATTGTAATTGACATCTGTCAAACGTCACTCTGTAAGCATGCAGATGTCCTGATTCCTTCAGTTGGCTGGCAATGAAGTTGGCCCACATGAGTCACTACAGTTTCTAAAAATGAATTTGCCCATTAATGATGCAGCAGTATGCTTATATATCAAGCTTAGAAATGGTATTTGGCTTATGTTGAGATATGGGGAGATTTTTTTTTTGTAAATATCTTTTTTTTTTCTATTTATTTTCTTACTAATTAATTAAGTAAACAACAACGAAGATGTGGATAATAATAATAAATTATTTATATCCATATATCAATTATTATTATTATAATTATTATTATTACTTATAATTCCTGTTGCTTGTCACTTTATGTATCTGAAGCAACAAATTTAAAACAAAGAATATACACACACACACACACACACACATATATATATATATATATATATATATATTGGATAATTTCATTGGATAATAAGAATTTAAAATGGGGGGAAATATCATTATGAAATAAATGTTTTTCTCTAATACACATTTGCCACAATTAAAGGCACCCTTTTATTCAATATTTTTTGAAACCTCCATTCGCCAGTTTAACAGCTCTAAATTTTCTCCAGTAATGACTGATAAAGTTAGAGAACACCTGACAAGAGATCAGAGACCATTCCTTCATCCAGAATCTCTCCAGATCCTTCAGATTCACAGCTCCATGACGGTGCTTCTTCTCTTCAGTTCACCTCACTCATTTTCTACAGGGTTCAGGTCAGAGGACTGGAATGGCCAGCAGAAGCTTGGTTTTGTGCTCAGTGACCCATTTTTGTGTTGTTTTTGAGGTTTGTGTTTGGATTATTGTACGGTTGGAAGATCTAAACGTGACCCAAGATTTCTAACAGAATCAGTCACTTATTGATTTTTTTCATCTGTTGGTATTTGATATAATCCATGATGCCATATGTCTAAACAAAATGTCCAGGACCTCCAGCAGAAATATAGACCTACAACATCAAAAATACAGCAGTATATTTCATTGTACACATGGGGTACTTTTTATCCCTGTGTTCACCAAACCCATCTTGAGTGTTTTGCTGTTAAAAAGCTAATTTTTTAGTTTCATCTGACCATAGAAGCCAGTCCCATTTGAAGTGCCAGTCCTGTCTGATAACTGAATGTGCTGGAGTTTGTTTTTGGATGAGCTAGGATAATTTTTCTTGAAACCCTCCCAAACAACGTGGTGATGTAGGGGCTGTTTGACAATTTTTTTTTAAAGGTTTTCTGACCTGGAGACTCAACTATTTTCTGCAATTCTCCAGCTGTGATCCTTGGAGAGTCTTTAGCCACTCAAACTCTCCTTCTCACCGTGCATTAGGACGATATAGACACACATCCTCTTCCAGGCAGTTTCATAACATTTTCTGTTGATTGGAAATTCTTAATTATTGCCCTGATGGTGGAAATGAGAATTTTCACTGCTCTAGCTCTTTTCTTAAAGCCACTTCACTAATTTGTGAAGCTCAATTATATTTTGCTGCACATCAGAAATATATTCTTTGGTTTTTCTCATTGTGATGGATGATTAAGGGAATTTGGGCTTTGCTTTCCCTCCTGTTTATATCCTATTCCCTCTGTGAAATAGGAAGCCATGGCTGGATAATTTCATGTTCATAATCACCCTGGAGTGCTCAGAATTGTGAATATGAATGGGAATATACTTCAGAGATGTTTTACTCATAAGAATTTCTAGGGGTGCCAATAATTGTGTCCAATGTGTATTTGAGAAAAACATTTATTTCATAATGAGATTTTCCCCCATTATCAATTGTTTTGTTCAATGAAAGGTTAGATTTTTTGTGATTTTTTAAAAATAAATAAAAGATCAAAAGGATTAATAATGCGGGTTTACAACTGTATATATATATATATATATAACAACAACAACAATAATATTAATTCCCATTGCATATCACATGATGTACCACATGGTGTAAGTTGAACATTTCTCTATTATACAGAAAAATGTTTATCTATTATTATATCCATGCTTAGAAATGTCTTTTTTTTTACTTTAATTTGAGATCATGAGAACATAAACGAACATAAACATAAAAAGAAAGAAAAGAAACACATTTATTTTAATAATAGTTATTTATTGTATATCACGTATACCTGAAGTGAGAGCTTAAAAATCTCTTTTTTTTTATTTCCAGTTTGCTAAGGTAGTAATACGTAGCCATAGCAAACCTTTTGATATTGTTCTCATTGTACTGTCCTTATTTTAAAATAACCCAACTACTATGAAATAGCTATGAAATAAACTTTGTTTTCTCACTTCCTGTGTCTGAATGTTTCGAGCTTCTAAAATGTGCAACCAGTGGAACTGTTACATTTACAAAGTTGAAAACGATGACGGAGAAGTATCATTGCTAGGGTTGCAAAGGGGTGGAAAATTTCCGGTAAATTTCGGACCTTTCCAAAAATTCCTGGAAGATTAAAAAAAATTCTGGAAAGTTTACAAAATTTCTGTAATGTTTACGAAATTTACTGAAAAATGTCCACCTTTTTGCAACCTTAATGTAATTTTAAAGGTTTGAATGAAAGACATTGGATGGAGTGTTTCGATAAAATCTTTGTAAATGTGATCATTGTCACAGAATGGCCCGTCTCCACCTTCACTGATCACGTTCACCTGCACTTCATCACTAATCATGCGCACCTGATCCTTGTCACCATCATTCAGAACTGGATATAAGCACTCACCTCAGTCACCACGATCGTCCGTTCTTGACGTAACACTGCTGCAACGACGTCGATCCAACAAGGACCCACGCTTCACAGAAGCTGCTAGCTGAGTATACTTACCTGAATTCCTTACCAGATTATACTTACCTTCTGTTTTGCTCCTCTTCATCTTCCTCGCTTCCAGATTGCCATCATAGCGTTGAACTCTTGGATTACACTGGCCTTCCGGGATTCCTGTTCGTCACGAACCTGCAAGGAACAGAAGCTCAGTTAGAATCCCAGCTCACTCCCTTCATTCCTACCAAGAATAACCACTTACCTCACTCGAAGACTTTCACCTTTGTTGTTCTTGAGAATACCTGTAATAAACTCACTCGCTTCAACACTTACCTGTGTCTGACAGTTCCGTTACAATCATTCATACAGATAGTCCCACCCCAAACTCCCACTACTGGCTGAGCAGGGTGCCGGAACCATCAGAGCAATGATTTGAATGCACCATCGAGCCAAATTGCTGTATGAGAAAGTATTTGAACATAAATTACATGCATCAGCTACACCATTTCCTGTCATGACTTCCTGTGGACGCTGCAGTTAGCAGATCCATCATTCCTCAAGCTACGTTGTTCCCCCTCAACGAAGCTCCGAGCCTCTGTGTTTCTCTTATTGACTTTCAAAGCACACATGAGGAGAGGTAATTTCATGACAGTGCACTGCAATCTCCTCTCAGCCTCCAGGCATAGCATGTGCCATTAATTAAAACTGTGCTAATGTCTAGTAGAAGGGGGAAAAAAACACAATGAATCTTAATTTATTTTTTTCAGACAGTCATAATTTCACCTTTTATGTGCAGAGATGCATATGCTCAATTATTACCTAGGCTTATCGCAGTTGTCCCGGAAAAAGGAAAAGCGTGTCGGCGTTTCATGGTTTATGCATGGGTGTGCATATTCGTACTGTCAGCAAAGGGGTTTCTAGGTTTTTGTGTCAAACAGATGAGTCTTTTTAAATCCCTGCAGTTTTATGCTTTTAAACAATAGCTCTCTCTCTCTCTATACACACACACACAAATACATATACATATACAGTGCCCTCCAAAAGTATTGGAACAGTAAAGACAAAATTGCTCTGTTGGCTGTGGAGTCAAGACATCCTGCTGCATTAATTCTTCAGATATTAAAAGCAGGGTATGTGTCGTACCAGTTATATCCATTACTTCTGCATTCTGAATCTTGCATTCGATGATGACACACACAAACCAGGATGAAGATGAGGGAGCTGACTTTGAGAGAAAAGCAAGCAATTTGGATGCTAAAATAAAAGAGGAAGTCAGTTAGAGCTCTAGAAAAAACAAAGGGCATGGATAAATCAAGAGTTTGGAAACCACCAGCGACACCAGCAACCAACAACGACCTGATTGGCTGATAAAACAACAGTAGTTGATAACAGACAAATCATAAAAGCTGTGAAAATGAACCCTAAAAGAAGTGTCTGTAAAATCACCAACAACTTCCAGAAAGCTGGGGTGATGCTCTGACAATCTACTGTCCTCAGGAGACTTTGACACAGAATTACAGATGCTACACAGCAAGATGCAAACCTCTGACCAGCACCAAAAATAGAAAGGCAAGATAGAGTTTGCAAAAAAGAAAATAGGTGAGTCAGAAGAGTTTTGGAACTGTGTTTATGGACCGATGAGATAAAGATGAACCTTTATCTAAGTGATGGGAAAGCAAAAATGTGGAGAAAAAAAGGGAACTGCAATGATCCCAAGCATACAGCCTCATCTGTAAAGCATGGTGGAGGTGGTGTCATGGCATGGGCATGCATGGCGGTCTCTGGAACAGGCCCTCTCAACTTTACTGATGACTTAATGTATGATGACAGTAGCAGAATGAATTTGGAAGGATACAAAACCATCTTGCCTCCAATATTCAAGAAAATGCCACCAGATTCATTGGGAAGTGCTTCATATTGCATCAGGACAATGACCCAAAACACCCTGCCAGTTCAGTCAAGGAATTTATAAGGGCAAAGAAATGCAAAGTCTTAGATTGCCCAAGTCAATCTCCAGATTTAAATCTGATTGAACATGAATTTCACCAGCTGAAGAGGAGAGTAAAGGCAGAAACTACCCAAAACAAACAACAATTGGGATTGGCTGCATTAAAGGCTGGGAAAAGTATTTCAAAGGATGAGACCAAGAGTCTGGTGATGTCTATGGGTCACAGACTCACTGCTGTGATTGTGCGCAAGGGATCTGCAACTAAATAATAGCTTTTAATCTTTTATATCTGCCTTATGTTCAACTGTCCCAATACTTATGCTCACATCAATGAGTGGGATGAACCCTAAAAGTGCTGTTTTTTTTTTTTTTTGGTTAAACATCTATGTGTTGAACCATCCAATAATAAAATGTGACATTCTGTAGTTTTGTCTCATATTCATCTTTTAATCATATTTGCAAATGTCTTGACTCCACAGCCAACAGCGCAATTTTGCCTTTACTGTTCCAACACTTATGGAGGGGACTGTACACACACACACACACGTTTGTTTTTGTGAAAAGTGGGGACATCCCATAGGCGTAATGGTTTTTATACTTTACAAACTGTATGTGCTCTACACCTACCCTACACCTAAACTTAGCCCTCACAGGAGACTGTGCATTTCAAATTTTCCCCCAAAAAACTCACTCTGTATGATTTATAAGTGTTTTGAAAAGTGGGGACATGGGTCAATGTCCTGAAAAGTCACCTCCACCTTGCAATACCTGTGTCATACCTGTGTCGTTATACAATTTTATGCCCTCAGTTGTCACAGAAACTCGCGCACACACACACACACGCACGTATATGTGTATATGTATATGTATAAGTGTATGTGTATATATATATATATATATATATATATATATGTGTGTGTGTGTATGGATGGATAGATAGGCCTGTATTAAATAACCGGTAACACTTTACAGTAAGGTGTCATTTGTTAATGTATTAACTAATATGAACAAACACTGATCGATACATGTATTACACTATTTATTCATCTTTGTTAACTTTAATTAATAAAAATATGGTCGTTCATTGTTAGTTCATGTTAGTTTATAGTGCATTAACTAATGTTAACAAACACAACTTGAGATTTTAATAATGCATTAGTAAATGCTGAAATTAACTAAGATGTATAATGTTAACTAATGAAACTTATTGTAAAGTGTTAACAAATAACTTGCGATTATAAAGTTCAATATGGTTTACTATGGTGTGTGTGTGTGTATATATACTTTAGTGTGATTTAAAAAAAAAAAATCTTTAAGATTAAATATTTACCAAAACTCAAAATTCAATTATATACAATTAAATAAATTAAATCAAATATAATGTATATGTTGTATATGATTATGCATATTAATTATACATTTTATGTGGTCTGTCTTTCTCTAGTTTAATAAATATTCAGCAAAAAATATAATTTTCTGCTCATATAGATACTTTAGTTTTTGTTTGATGTTTAATTCTACATTTTTTAAAATTATTAATCAACATCTATAATTTAATAAATTGCAAATTTATTAAATATATTATACAAATATTATACATTTTATGTAATATCAAATATTATGTGCAATATCAAATATAATATTATGTAAATATTAATTTATATAAAAATAAATAAATAAATACATTATTTTTTTTATTTATCTATGAAATTAAGTAATTAATTATTAAGTTTTTTAGGTGAACTTTTTCCAAGTTGTGCGTCTCATTCAGATTATTTTTCTTTCTTTCTTTCTTTATTTCATTTAATTTTTATTTATTTATTTATTACGTTTTACAATTTATAAGTATTTTTACAACAGTGTCATTTCAGACAAGCCCCATTGATGCTAATAAGTTGTGGGTCTTGGCAGGAAATGTCCATGGTGCTGAATTCAATGGCTCACCCTTTTCCTCATAGCAGAATTCACTGGCGCTCTCCGTGGTGCTGAAACGACTCTGTAACCCAGACCAAATAATTTTTGTGTGGGTGACCATGATCAAGACTCCTTCAGATCCTACATTACACATTATTCAGTATGTTTGTGTTACAGCCTGAGTTGGCATGCATGCCTTTACCGCTGTGTTGGTTTTCCTACGTATGTTCGTGTAGGTGGACGTCCATGAGCGGATGTGGACGTGGCTTTCTCTGTGTGTGTGGGTAGGCAATCAACCATAATTGGCTACATTCTCCTCACCATCTGGTCCAATTAGAAGCTGTGATTTCCATCATGGTGTGGGCACAGAAAGCGGCCAGAAGGCCCTCTGCCCAAAATGCCAACGTTCTTCTGCATTCCAAGGTTACTGAATCATAGGCGTTATTGGATTGAGATGATGTCATTTAGAATGCCTTCTTAAAGGAATAGCTCACTCAAAAATTTAAATTTACCCATCCTCAGGCCATTCAAGATGTGGATGAGTTTGGTTCTTCATTTTAACAGATTTGGAGAAAAACATCACATCAGTTGCTCATAAATGGATCCTTTGTAGTGAAAGGGTGCCGTCAGAATGCCAAACAGCTGTTAAAAACATCACAGTGATCCTCAGATAATCCACATGACCCCAGCACGTCAATCATTAAAACAAATCTATCATTAAGAGCTCTCTATCCACATCACCTGTTGAGTGAATCAGGAGAGAAATATGCAAGCACCGTTTACAAGCAAAAACAGTCGTAAACAAATACGTTGGTGGATTTTGATGTGTGATGGACTTTTTCACTGTAGGAAGCCATATTATGGATTATGGATCCATATTTTGGCCAGAAGTAATGGTTTAAAATTAAAATACCTTGATGGGTTTGTTTTTTACAAACACAGCTTTTCACTTCACAAGACAATAATTGATGGATTGGAGACGTGTGGATTATTGTGATGTTTTGGACAGCAGTTTGGACCCATTCACTACAGAGTTCTGTATTTGTCAGCACTGCTTTCTGGTCATACACTTCTAATATACAATTTTGTATAGCCATTGATGGTTCAATGAAGAACTTACAACATCCATGGAACCTTTTCATTGCACAGAAGGTTCTTTATACTGGAAAACCCTTCTTTAGATTATTGAAATGTTCTTCACACTGAGAAAAAATGGTTCTTTTAAGAACTTGGGAACCAAAATGGTTCTTCAGTGTGAAAACCTGCTTTTGGAGCGTTTATTTTTAAGACTGTAGTTGTTCTTCTCTGAGTTGTTCAGTCATCCTCCAGTGGTCCAGGCCTCTCTCACAGGTCATTGGTCCCGAGTGGCTCTTCCATTCTCAGTGTAACCGAGTCCGAAGCCTCTAACTGTCATGGCTGGCTGAAGAGATGAGGAAACAGTATGCAAGTGAAACAGAGTTTATTGTACAGATGAAGTGAGACACCGACAGGATTGAGGAATGGAGTGACACAGTACTGGATGGGCACACGGTGAAGTGGAGTGGTGGTGAAGACAGGAACCGACAGTGACAGCAAACCTCCAGACACGGGATGAGGACACGACAACACCAACACGAACTCCGATCCACAACACCAAACAGATCCACCGACGACGACGACGACGACGACGAGATGAAGACGTGGAGACGGAAACACTGTAGCAGGGAGACATCCAGGAACGATCTGACAGCGGAGAGGAGAAAGAGGTGAGTATTTAAGGCCACGGGAAATGAGCAACAGCTGGCGCGATTGACGAGGCACAGCTGAGGGAAGTGAGCGGATGATGGCTCGGCCACGCCCCCACACGTACAGCACGCACACACACATGACAAACCACGGGACAAAGAGAGACCGCGGATGGGTGAACCGTGACAGTACCCCTCCCCTAAGAACGCCTCCTGGCGTTCCCAGGTTCTCCTACCTGTCGATTATAGTCATCGATCAGAGAGTGATCCAGTATGTCTCTCGCAGGTACCCAACTTCTCTCCTCCGGACCGTAACCCTCCCAGTCCACCAAGTATTGAAATCCGCGTCCCCTCCGCCTAGAGTCCAGTATGCGATTGACCGAATAAGTGGGTTCCCCGTCTACGAGTCGCGGCGGGGGGGGAACCGGGGCTGGCGGGTTAATCGGGGAATGAAATACGGGTTTAATTTTGGAAACATGAAAGACGGGGTGAATCCTCCTGTACACTGGAGGGAGGTTAAGGCGGACTGCCACCGGACTAATGATTTTGGTGACAGTGAACGGGCCAATGAATTTGGGAGCAAGTTTATTAGAAACGGAGCGGAGTGGAATGTTCCTAGTAGAAAGCCACACTTTTTGACCAACGACGTAAACGGGAGGCTTAGACCGGTGGCGATCGGCTTTGGCCTTGGTGCGCGCCCCCACTTGGAGTAGAGTCTCACGGGCTCTAGTCCAAGTGCGGTGACACCTCTGGACGAAGGCGTGAGCAGAGGGGACCGCGACTTCGGATTCCATACTGGGAAAAATGGGTGGCTGGTAACCTAAACTACATTCAAACGGAGATAGGCCCGTGGATGACACTGGTAATGCATTGTGGGCGTACTCCACCATAGAGAGTTGCTGGCTCCAAGAGGAAGGATTCTTGGAGACCAAACATCGCAACACTCTCTCCAAATCTTGGTTGGCTCTCTCCGTTTGGCCATTGCTCTGGGGATGAAACCCGGAGGACAGACTAACAGTCGCTCCCAGTAATCTACAAAACTCTTGCCAAAATTTGGACACAAACTGGGGACCCCTGTCGGAAACCACGTCCATCGGGAGGCCATGTAAGCGAAAGACATGGTCTACGACAGTTACCGCTGTCTCCTTGGCTGACGGTAATTTGGGCAAGGGAATGAAATGAGCTGCCTTCGAGAATCGGTCCACCACGGTCAAAACAACCGTGTTGCCCTGAGAGGGCGGGAGGGCGGTGACAAAATCTAGTGCGATGTGGGACCAGGGTCTCGAAGGCACCGGCAGCGGTTGGAGTAACCCATCTGGGGGTCGATTGGAAGTCTTACCAGTGGCACAAACCGAGCAAGCCAAAACAAAACTGTGAATGTCACGAGCCATGCGCGGCCACCAGAATCGTTGCTTGACCAGAAAGCCGGTGCGATTTACTCCTGGATGACAAGCCACGTTGGAACAATGCCCCCACTGGATAACGTCAGACCTTAATTCCTCCGGCACAAATAATCGATTCGGTGGGCAAGCGGGCGGAGGCATTACCCCTTCTAGGGCCGTCTTGACCCTCGATTCGACCTCCCATGTGAGTGAGGAGACGAAAAGCGTCTCGGGTAAAATGCACTCGGGAGTGGACGGGCGTTCGGAACTGTCAAAAATACGAGATAAGGAATCGGGTTTGATGTTTTTGGAACCCGGGCGGTACGAGAGAGAAAAATCAAAACGACCGAAAAAAAGTGCCCACCGAGCCTGCCTGGAGTTCAATCTTTTGGCAGTTCTGATATACTCAAGATTCTTATGGTCGGTCCAGACGATAAAGGGTACCCCTGACCCTTCCAACCAGTGACGCCATTCTTCCAACGCTAGCTTGACGGCCAACAACTCCCTGTTACCAATGTCGTAATTGCGTTCGGCTGGCGATAAACGATGGGATAAAAACGCGCAAGGATGCATCCTGTCGTCCGCGGAAGAGCGCTGGGAGAGAACTGCACCTACCCCCACCTCTGACGCATCGACCTCCACCACAAACTGACGTGAGGACTCAGGGGCTATGAGGATGGGAGCCGAAACAAAGCGGCCTTTGAGTTTGGTAAACGCAGCCTCAGCTGTGTTAGACCACCTGAACGTAGTTCTGGGGGAGGTCAAGGCGGTCAGAGGTGCGGCTAGTTGGCTGAAATTGCGAATGAAACGCCGGTAGAAATTAGCGAAACCCAGAAACCTCTGTAGGGCCTTACGGGAATCTGGGCTTGGCCACTCCACCACAGCCTTGACCTTGTCAGGATCCATGCGCACTCCCTCGGACGACACAATGTACCCTAAAAATGGAACAGACTGTGTATGAAACGCGCATTTCTCCGCCTTGACAAAAAGCCCATTCTCTAGCAACCTCTGAAGCACTCGTCGGACGTGCTGCACATGTTCCTGGAGAGATGAAGAAAAAATCAATATGTCATCCAGGTAAACATATATGAACTGATCGACCATATCTCGCAGCACGTCGTTGACGAGTGCCTGGAAGACTGCTGGGGAGTTGGACAGCCCGAAGGGCATGACCAAGTATTCAAAGTGCCCCCTAGGGGTGTTAAAGGCAGTCTTCCACTCATCCCCCTTCCTGATGCGGACCAAATGATAAGCATTACGTAAGTCCAATTTCGTGAAGATGGCCGCTCCCTGCAACCTCTCGAAGGCTGAAGACATCAATGGCAACGGATAGGTATTCTTTACCGTGATGTTGTTCAGCCCTCGGTAATCAATGCAAGGCCGCAGGGATCCGTCCTTCTTCCCCACAAAAAAGAACCCCGCCCCCGCTGGAGAGGAGGAAGGGCGAATGAACCCAGAAGCTAGAGAATCAGAAATATATTTCTCCATAGCCTCCCTTTCTGGGACAGAAAGCGAATATAATTTGCCCTTAGGCGGAGACATACCTGGTAGTAAATCTATTGCACAGTCGTAAGGACGATGCGGAGGAAGAGAAGCTGCTCGAGACTTACTGAACACCTCTCTCAGGTCCTGGTACTCTGCGGGCACGTTAGACAGATCCACAGCCTCCTCCTGAAACATAGAAGCAGAGACTAACGGACAAGCAGACACAAGACATGACTTATGACAACGGTCGCTCCAGGCAGTGATAGTTCTATGATGCCAGTCAATCTTGGGGTTATGGGACATGAGCCAGGGGTGGCCGAGCACTACGGGTGTCAGGGGAGAGTCCATGATAAAGAAGGGGATGGTTTCAGAATGGTTGCCAGAGGTGACGAGTGTGACGGGTTCCGTGATCAATGAAATGGTGGGTAGTTCTTGGCCATTGAGGGCATGCACGGCGATCTTGTGAGTGAGGGGTCTTGTGGGAATGTGAAGTCTCTTGGCAAGTGCAAAGTCTAGAAAATTACCCTCAGCTCCTGAGTCCAGTAAGGCCTGACAGTGGTGAGTGTGTGTGTGCCATCTCAGCCTCACCGGAAGGAGAGTAGATGATGTGGATGAGGTCTTCCTGGCAGAGATCCCACCCGACAGTAGCCTCATACTTACTGTCGGGCTTGGTCTTTTACTGGGCATCTATCCCGACGGTGTCCTGCTCCTCCACAATACAGGCAAAGCCCCAGGGATCTCCGCCTTTCCTTCTCCTCCCGGGAGAGCCGAGCCCGCCCTACCTGCATGGGCTCGGGATCGTAGTTGGTGCTGACCGCGTCCCTGTCGTTGGTATGGCGACTCTCAAACCCACCAGGGACTCGATTGGCCGGAACGCGTAGCTCCGCTCTAGTGAGCCGTGCGTCCACCCGGATGGCCAAGTCAATAAGCTTGTCGAGTGTGGTGGGGAGGTCCATGACGTAGATCTCCTTGTGGATGCGGTCAGCCAGCCCATGCAGGAACATGTCCCACTGCGCCTCCTCATTCCAGCGACACTCCGCCGCCAGGGTGCGGAATTCGATGGAGTAGTCAGAGACTGACCTCGCACCCTGACGGAGATCCGCGAGTATTCTGGCCGCCTCTCTTCCGGCGGCTGCGCGGTCGAATACCCGTTTCATCTCCTCTGAGAGCGCTTGGAACGAGGCACAGCATGGGTCTTGATTCTCCCACACCGCCGTTCCCCAAAGTGCCGCTCTCCCAGTGAGCAGGGTGAGAACGAACGCCACCTTGCCTTGTTCGTTCTGGAAGGTTCGGGGCTGGAGCGCAAAATGCATAGAGCATCTAGTAAGGAAGGGTCTGCAAAAATTTGGCTCACCGGCGTATGACTCGGGGACAGGCAAGCGGGGTTCCACCTGGGAGAGGGGTCCCGATGGCGTGGGTGGGGTTGGCGGCGTGGGTGGCGCGGTGGGAGCTCGTAGCTGTTGAAACTGTTGGGTGAGCTCGGACACCTGTGTCACTAGAGCCTGAATAACACAACTCGTGTTATTCAGGCTCGCCTCCTGGCTGTTCATCCTGTCGATGCTCTGGGCGATGAAATCCTCCAGAGTTGTAACTGGGACACTCGCTGCTTCCATAGCTTGGTCAGATCGTTCTGTCATGGCTGGCTGAAGAGATGAGGAAACAGTATGCAAGTGAAACAGAGTTTATTGTACAGATGAAGTGAGACACCGACAGGATTGAGGAATGGAGTGACACAGTACTGGATGGGCACACGGTGAAGTGGAGTGGTGGTGAAGACAGGAACCGACAGTGACAGCAAACCTCCAGACACGGGATGAGGACACGACAACACCAACACGAACTCCGATCCACAACACCAAACAGATCCACCGACGACGACGACGACGAGATGAAGACGTGGAGACGGAAACACTGTAGCAGGGAGACATCCAGGAACGATCTGACAGCGGAGAGGAGAAAGAGGTGAGTATTTAAGGCCACGGGAAATGAGCAACAGCTGGCGCGATTGACGAGGCACAGCTGAGGGAAGTGAGCGGATGATGGCTCGGCCACGCCCCCACACGTACAGCACGCACACACACATGACAAACCACGGGACAAAGAGAGACCGCGGATGGGTGAACCGTGACACTAACCCAACTGAAATTTCCTCACCATGGTGATAATGACTGTACTGCCCTTTTCCCACCTTTTGATCCGTGTCAACGGGGCTGGACTGCATTGCTGCTGGTTCAGGCACCGACTCTGACATTTAAAAGAGTAAACGTTGGAGAGGATGCCGAGCAGCCCTATTAATGCCAACAGTTGTGTTGGGTAACGGTTGCTATGTTCCTCCTCGTAAAGCACAGTGACCGTGAGAATGTCGCAACATTGTTTGATGTGTTTATTATAGCTGGAGTTATACTATAGATTGTGTTGCTGAGGAAGTCAACGTCTCTAAGAATAGATTAGGTGGGCCTGCGTTCTATTTAACTTATGTCATTTTTTAATTGGAGCACAGCAGAAGTTTCTTTTTTTATGATATAAAGAGAAACACAAGGTTAGTGTTTGAATCTAAATTTGTAATTTATGCCTTTTTGTCAGGTGTCTTGGAATTAAATTTGGCTGCTTCTAAAGCTGTGACAAATAGAGCGCTGATATAGTTATCCATTTAATAATGTTTGAATTCTTGCCTGTCCGTGACAAAAGGCATGACAAAACTATACTCTCAAAGAAATGGCAATTATTAAAAATAGAAAGGAGTAGTCGAAGACCTTGAGCTGAAATTTAATTGATGTTTTTGTGGTTTTATTCCAAAACATTTAATACAAACTCGGTGGATTCAAACAGTTCTTTAGCCTATTTTTGAATATGATCCAGTCGAAAATAAGATACTAAATGTGACATAAAAATTAAATAATAAAAAAATGTAATCTTTTATTTTAAGATCATTTATTTATTTTAATTTGACAGTTTATTCTCAGACCTTTAATCAAATTGATGTATTTATTCCTAGCCTTGACCCAGACCTTCAATCAGAACCTAATTATAAAACATTTTTTTTTTAAATCTTAATTTGACCCAAGCCTAAAAATAATAAAATTAAATTAAAAACTTCATATACCAAAGTTAAAATTTGTTCCTTTTAATAAAATATAGAAACATAAGTGCCCATACAAAACTACACATGTAGCATGTTGTTTAGTGGCTTACTAAGAACAAATCAAAGCATCAAAGCAGTTCATTGCAGGAAGAAATTTATTTGTAAATCAACACTATGCAAGTTATAGCCTACATGTATCTGTAGCTAATTGCATTGCCTTTATAATTTCTAAAATTTATGCAATTATCATGAACGGTAATTACGCTGCTCAGCTTGAAACAAGAGGCAATTAGCATAACTAAAACTGTGAGTCAGATTTGTGCTTCGTGACCTATTTTTTTCTTGTCAGTGCAGTTATCACTTTAGTTTTTGCATAGTCTTTTATTTTATTTTTTTGTTTTATTTTATTGCCATTTCATTATTTTTGCATGTTTACACATAGACATGGGGTGTTAGAAAATAAGTGTCAGCTCCTGGCATTTCATTGTACAAAACTCATGCCAACAAATGTCATGAATTCCCAGAGTCTGCGAATGTTGGACTTTGAATATAGAGCCAAGGTCATCGGACCACAGTCCAAATCCAGACAATCAAGATTTTTTTTCCTCCCCAGACCATGAACCATTTATTAAAATTAAATTAACATAAACAGCATTTTTCTCTCCACCCATGAGCATCTGAAGCAGCATATATAGAACGAAAAGGTCAGTTTTCCAATTTCTTCACTGAGAAATGATTATCAGCTTTTCAAAGACGTTATAAGGAACATTGTGATAAATGTCATATGTGGACTTTTAGGATAGTATTTTGCAAATATGATTTGAATGATACTAAAGTAATGGTCCTCAGCCTTAATTTCTTCCTATAACACATACAAGTGTAATTTTTGATCCATGACTGGTTTAATTTTGTGCGACTGTCTCTTTAAGTGCTAATTCAGGCCGCAGTGATGCAGCGTAATAATAATGATATATATGGGGCTCCCCTGCTCCTTATAGTCATTTTGAGATATTCTGAGAAGACAAAAAAATCTGTGCTTAATTTCCTTTTTTTTTTTTTTTTTAAGCATCCTGCCTAATCATCATTCACAAAGAAAATCTCTTGGTTTTTCTTGAGCTTCTTCTCTCTCCCTGGTTACTGCTGGTGGTTTTCTGTAAGGATTTTCTCACAGACTTCTCCTTTAATTTAATTTTATGCTCCATTAATAAGAAGCAAAGGTGTTAGCAGGGTGATTTGCGGACTTCTCGGCAGGAAGTGGAAGAGGAAACCGAGAGGTTTATTTTAATTCCTCCAACAAAATGGAAATGAGAGTTTGTAGCGTTACTTTCAACCTTGCTGACAGTCTAGAAAATTCATTGCATTAATTGCAGTTTTTACTGTATATTTTGTTGATTTTATAACTAAGATTTCAGATAATTTATTTTAATAGTTGAACTTTTCAGAATCACTCTAGTGATTAATTAATTAATCGTGTATAATTTGCTTAAAAATTTTAACTATTTTTTTTAAAATTCATTTTTTATTGTTTTTTTTTATTGCAAGGCAAAATGCAAACTTGATGTTTTCAAAGATGTGCTAAGTTTGTGTCATTTATCTGAATTTTTAAACTTATTTTATTCATTTATTTATTTTATTGGCAGTGGAAGATTGAAATATTTAAACTTGTTCATTTAAAAAATAAATTGTAATATTGTTTAATTACATTTTTTATTTTTATTTTATTTTATTTTATGCAATGCAAAATGCAACCTAGAAATTTCACAAACAACATCAACTTCAGCTAAAATATTTATTTTATTAAATATGCAATGCAAACTCCAACATGTCAAAGAATTGTATTTGCACACATTAGGTAACACAACGTTTAGAGCCAGTCTCTCCGGGTGCATCTCCACGGTCAACAACCTGTTTAATAGTTTTGCCTTTTTTCTAACCACACGCATGTTTTCACTCCCCTGCTGATTATAAACTGACGGGTCTCAGATTTTCACAAGGTTATGTTGTTTACTTCATCTGTCCAAAACAGCAGGTCGACAAATAGCTTTGACTACCTAGCTCTTGTTCGGGACTCTAGCCAAAATGGTGGGTGACTGCGGCCCCCTAGTCTTTCTGCTGTTAAAACTGGAAAACAGCATCTGGCACCCTCACCCTTTTCCTGTTTCTGTTCGCCATGTACAATTATTGAATATGCACTTTCGTACAAGCTGGTTAAATAAACCAAGGCTCTAAGTGCATGTTGTTGTCGTCTGTATTTGTGAGTGCGTTGTTCCCTGGTTGTTTACAGTGGTTCCCGTCATGCTTCTACATTAGGTCCAGAGCAAATTGCTACTCTCTGTATTTTTCTGTTTGAGTGGTGGGGGTTACAGACTCGCATCATCCCTGTTGACAGTGTTTGGTCATGTTCCTCGGGCTTGTTGCCGGTGCGGTTCAGATGCTAGTTCAATAATGTGACAACCAGCTGGATAACTCACCCGAGAGGGTGTTTTATCATGGATGAGATCATTTGCAGAAATCAATGGAATATGCTACTGTGATTTTCCAAATGACCACGCAGGAAGGCTGGCTGTTGCATCAGCCATTTGGCTCATAATGGATCAGAAAACTTGTGGTACAGCAAAAGCATGGACATGTTTGTAATTTATTTTAGATCAATGACTGTAGCTGAAAATATAAAAAGCAAGTCAAGCCTTAGAGGCTTATTAATGAATATATGATTATATAATTATGGTCATTGAAGTCAGTATTAATTATAAAGATTACCTGGACACACTTGAAGATAATGGCATTAGAATTGTATTTTAGTTTTCTTATTTTCTTTCAGTAAGACACTTTGAAGGGATAGCTCACCCAAAAATGGTCACTTGCTCATCATTATGTTCTTTCAAATCAAGTTTAAAATGACGTTTTTTTTTTTTAACAATAAAGAAATATGTTGGCATATTCAAGCTTGGTGCATGTTCGTTTTTGGTTGTGAGAGCAATAGTGTTTGGTCTCAATAGCTTCATATCCATTACCCTTCAAGTTGCGCAAATTGAAACTGCGAAAAATACCCAGCAGGCACACAACATCATAAGACGCTGATATTTGGTTAAATTACGGTTGCAAATTTTTTTTGCGATTTTTGGTCGCGTGACCAAAATTCAATGTCAATTCAATGTTTAATGTCAATGTTAATTTAATGTCCAATACTGACATCAGCTGACGTTGATATTTGTCGTTTTAAGGTTGTGTAACCAAAATCAACATCAAATTGTCGTCAAATACTGATGTCAACCCAATTTTCATTCTCAACCAAAATGAATCTTTACGACGTCATGTCCAATGTCAACCTGACGTATTATTAACGTCAGTTAATAATACTAATATTAACATCCTGTGCCTGCTGGGAATGGAAACTTGACAATTTTGCGAAAAAGTTTTTAATGCTCACCTGAGGTGATTTTTCACGCAGTTCAAGAAAATGAATATTTCGAAAAACTGCAATGGAAACATTTTTTACTTTTGCATTTACAGGTCAGCTGGCATACGTAAATGTCACATTATCATTCTTTAATTTACTATAACCTTCAAGAAACACCTCATACTTGGTCGCTCTCAAGTATAAAGGGCTTTTATTGACATTAATGCTTGGATAACCCCTTGTTTACATTGCACACGGCTGCGATATATGTAAACCTACCAACATCTGTCACTACGACTTATTGCAAGAGAAAAAAAAAATTTTTTAGTAGCATAACATCTGTCAATAGAAACAGCGTCATTTTGCAATAGTTTTTTTATCGACATTTATAAAATATCGCAAAGGTTTTGCCCAAATCTGTAATGAATATGCAGCAATTCTTGCTCCACCATGTTTGAATTTGCGCATGAACAAATAAGATGTTTTATTTTATTGTCTTGTATTGTTTCCCCTGGGCCATTATGCTTTTGTTGTATAGAAAATAGCAGCAGAAATGATCTTATCTTAATTTCTCTTTTTGTGTTCCACTGAAGAAATGAAGTCATACAGGTTTGGAGTGACATTACAGTGAGTAAATATATATATATATATATATATATATATATATATATATATATATATATATATACAGTATATATATTTCTTCCATATTTTGGTTAACTATCCCTGTAAAATAAATAAATAAATAAATAAATATACTTTTGAGCATAGCAACTCTGTAATGGTATTCCTCCTCCCAAGTGAAGTAGCTATAAAAGAGCAGAAAAAGACAGATGGTAAAGTGGAAAAATAGAAAAGAGATGAAAATAAAGGAAAAGTGCTCCTAATCACAGCTACACTCTAAATCAGTTGTTCAGAAAAATCAGGGGGAAAATGTCTCTCGTCTAATCTGTCATTCCCTTAGTTGCTGGTATCCAATGGATTTTGAGTGTTTCGTATTGATCTACAACAGCCAATGCTCTGTATCAGGATAATTGGACTTGAATATTTTAAACTGAACCTGGTTCCATGTTGAAAACAGTGTGAATGCCTCTTTTTGGGAGTATGCGAGAAAAGGTTAGAAAGCAAGAGAGTGTGATAAAAAGAGAAGTGAAACATGTGACATGAGGTAATTCAGCGCTAATAATGATTGACGTGAAGGTGCAGATTGGAGATGAGATGGCTCTCAGTGTTAAGAGCTCTGGGTACGTCTTTTTAAAGCACTGATAAAACAACTCTTCTGATAGGAGAGACACCTCCATAACATATCTGACAAGCTTGGCAAGATCCAGAGATGTTAACAGCAATGTGGGACACACATGTGAGAGAGAGAATAGGCAGGAAGAAAAGAGAAAGACAAAAACACATTATGTCATGGCAAAAGTCCTCCTTTCAAGTTTTGTCGTTGAGGAACATGCTGCATGAAGTCATTATTAAAGACTATATTGGTTAAATATTTGACGCAAATTGTACATTATGGTGGTTTTTAATCTTATTCTGATTTAGTCTCAGGACCATGGAGAAGTATCATTCTAGAAACTACAAGAACCACAATCATTGTTTTCAGAGCTAAGAACTAAATAAACTCTAGAAACTGTTAGATCAAAGATTCTCCTTTCTCTCATTGTGATGGTCTTGTAACTTAAAGGAACACACCCTAATTTTGAAAATAGGCTCATTTTCCAACTCCCCAAGAGCTAAACAGTTGAGTTTTACCATTTTCATATACATTCAGTCGAACTCAGAGTTCTTCTACAACCAGAGAAGGTCTTCTACTCCAGATTCTTATGATTTACTAGTTTCTGTTAACTCATAAGAACCTTCTAGTGGAAGACTCTTCCATGCCTAATTCTAATTGTCTTGTAGAGTGTATATAGATTGGTGGGTAAGGAAGTCGTGACCTAATGGTTAGAGAGTTGGACTCGTAATCCAAAGGTTGCGGGTTCGAGTCTCCGGCCGGCAGGAATTGTAGGTGGGGGGAGTGAATGTCCAGCACTCTCTTCACCCTCAATACCACGACTGAGGTGCCCTTGAGCAAGGCACCGAACCCACAACTGCTCCCCGGGCGCCGCAGCAATGGCTGCCCACTGCTCCGGGTGTGTGTTCACGGTGTGTGTGTGCACGTTGGATGGGTTAAATGCAGAGCACGAATTCCGAGTATGGGTCACCATACTTGGCAGTGTGTCACTTCACTTCTGATTCCAATGGGTTTGTAGTTTCTAGAGTGATGGTTTTCTGTGGTTTAGAAACTACACACAGTATATAGTTATACAGCTATTTATAGTAATATAGGTGCTTTATAGTTATTGTTTGTGCTCATCATCTGTAAATTGCTTTGGATAAACACATATGCTAAATGTAAATATCTTAAAGATATGTCTGTCCCTGATTCTGATGGTTTTATAGTGTCTAGATTAGTGGTTCTATTTCTGATTGTTGGCTACTCTATGTTGTATTAATACAAATTCTAATTTAATCTAATCTGTTTTTTAATTTAATCTAATTTGTTTTTAATGTCTTTGAAAATTAGCCATGTTTTTTTGTAGTAAAAGTGTAGTAACCGTGGTTAATTTGTATTTACCATGGTTCAACTATAGTAACCATGATTTTTTTGGTTTAATTTGTAGTAGAACCATGGTTAATTTTCGTAAGGGTAATGTGTACATTGATGGTTCTACCTTTGATTGTTACGGTCTTGGATTTTCTTGGAAGCACTTCTGCACCTAATTCTGATGGTCCTTGTAGTTTCTACAAAGGCTTGCACAAAACATTCACTTAAACACTTGTGCAACTTGTGGTGCTACATTTAGATTAAAATTTAGAAGTCTACTCACAATGATTCAGTATATTTCCTGTTTTGTGTTTTCTTGTGGTATCCTGATGGTGTGACGGTTTCTAGAGTCTTATTTTGTGATGCCGCCTGCATGTTTTTTCAACTAAATGTCCCTGTTATTGTAATGCTGTGTATATAAAAGGGAGCAGACAGAGGGATTGTGCATATAAAGACTGTAAGAGCCCAAGAGGGAGAACGAGGGGTGGGAAAGGGGAGGGATAAATTAAATCAAGGCAGTGGTAATGCTCTTAAGTACTGAGATAGTGGCATCTAACTTCTGCCCACTTGGACTGCACACTGAGGGGACCCCGCTGGGCATATTAGTTTAGGACTGGATAATGTATAAAGGGATTAAACTGGGATTAAGCTATACATCTCCAATGCAAGAAATTGCTCGGGAGGAAGAACAAGAACCAAGAAGATAGGCCTACCTGGTAAATATGATATGCATACAAGTATTACGTGGAGAATGTTCATGGGGATTTTAGAAGTCTTTCAGCTTCTGGATACAGCCTTAGACCCTTGGGCACGACACTTGTATTTACGCATTTGGCGGAAGTGTTTATCCAAAGTAGCTTTATGCATTACATTACATTTTTATCAGTTCGTATGTTCCCTGGGAATCAAACCTATTAACTTGGTGCACTCAAGAGTAACACACACTTAACTCTAGGTTGTTCAAGTGTTACTGTTTCTGTAGTACTGTAAATAACTTTGGATAAAACAGAGACAGTGTAAGGTGGAGCAGACAACCCAATGGTGTTTTACCATTATTTGAGCTAAATCTGATACCATTTCTGTCAGATTTTTTTGCGTATTTAAAATATCTTATTGAAACTTGATAAGGGGATTACGTTCTTTTCCCATTCAAGTAGATAAGAGCTATAGATGTTTATTGCATTCACAGAAAATAGGTTTCAGGAAGTGTTTCCAAGATGGCTGCTAAGTCTCTGACTTGCCTTAGAGGGACTTTGGATAAAAGCATTAGCTAAATGCTAGTTTCCTATTTAATTATACATTAAAATGTGCTTCCTAATGTATAGTGGTATAAAATGGGCTGTAGAGAAGCAGGAGGTCTTTGTTGCTAACCAGTAAGGAATGCACAAACTAGCAGATGCAGAGATATCAGCCATACACAAATATTCATGCACACAAGCATGGCTTACAGAGTAAGACACCGCCTGTCACAACACAATAAAGCGAGCAGAGGAAGGCCACAACACAAGCCATGAGAGAGCAAGAGAAAGGGCAGCAGAGGTCATGTCTTAGGAAAAAAGCGGTTGCTCATGGAGGAATTGATTTCACATTCTTGTATGGCTGCCAAGCAGAAAACAAAGAATACGCCTTTTTCCTCAGGTCCCTGTTGGAACAGGACAGCACAGAGACTATGACATAAACACACACACATGCTGAAGCCTCAAACTTGTATTATGTATGGGATTTATTTTAGGGAAATGAGTCATAAGCGGTACTTGCTAAGACAAGCACTACTATTACTATTACTCATGGAGTATTTAACTGACTGCATGTACTTGGCACATAACTCGTCCCACACCATTTGTGCTCTGAGCATCAATGGTACCTCAAAATATGTGGAAAATTATTAATTAAATGAAAATTTGCCAAAATTTTGGGAGTTAAGGCATAATTTAATTTAGACTTGCAATGGCTTTTTTCAACACCCTAGAGGCTGCATACATTGCTGTAATATGCAAACAATGAGCAACCACCCAGAACACAATAGCAGCATGCTAACAACTGAAAATAGACTCAAAACACAAGTGCATCACAACATGCTAACAAATGAGAAACCATCCAGAGTACAATCGTAACTGCATAGAAACGTGCTAACAACCAAAAAACCACCCAAAATGCAATTACATTCTGAAATGAGAATTCACCTACAACACAATAACAAAATGCAAACAACCGAGCAACCACCCAGAACACACCAGTCACTGCATAGCAACATGCTAACAATGAGAATCTACCCAAAACACAATAGCATCATGCTAAAAACCAAGAAAGCACCCAGAAAACCACAACAACTGCATAACATCATGCTAACAACTAAACAACTAACCATCATTCTAGAAAAATTTGTTTGCATATGTAACCGGGCTACTGTACTTACTACAGGAGTAAATCAAATATCACCATACATCTATAACGAAAAGGGGTTCTTTATTTGTGATCACGTATGCAAAGACCGTGGCATTAATGACAGAGATTTCCACTTGTAGGCAAGATCAAGAAATTAAACATACTAAAGGAAAACAATAAAATTATCCCAAATGTCCACCAAGGAGTTAGCGGGGTTTCCCCCCTCTTTTACATGGTAGGGAGTTCAAAGTTAACAATATATAGCGTATCAAATCAAAATAAATAATACAGGCGACTCAATGTTGTTCCCCTTCCCAGTAACTCTGTCTCTTCTCTTACAAGAATTTAGTCAGGATCACTTTTGTGACAGTCTCCCCTTACAATTCAAACGACCGTAAATAGATGTAAATAAAATACACAAGTACGAGTTTCCTTGTCAATACCCTGATAAACAACAGTAGTGGCTGATGATGCTTTTGGTTGAGTGTTGAACCGCACTATGAGATCCGCAGAGCCATCGCTCACATGTGTCCTCAAGTGTCCTCGCTCTCCCCTGCTCAATCTCCGTCACTACGGACTACCTGGTCCCGCCCCGTGAACCTTCCCCGCACTCGGAGAACCGAGAAATCCAACCAATCACTAACCAATCCAAACAGTTGAACAGCGGCGCTCTGAAACTGCACCGGGGATTCCCTTTTTTCCTAACGGGCAAACCACAATGCCTTCCTGCTCGCGCAGGTTCACGGATCAGCAAGGCTGCACTCTCAGGATAAAAACACCGCTTTTTCTCCTCTCCCTACGACACTGCACACAGCACGCAAGGGCATCCCAAGTGGCAGGGAGGTGTTATCACAAACACTTTTTTCCCTTGGTCACACATATGTTTGAATGTGTTTGCTGGCTTGTAGATGTCTTAGTTCTGTTGTGCTGAGGTTATGTTGTGACCAACTTTCTTTTTGAAATTTTACATTACTGTAAATTTAACATTATGTACAGCCATACCTATGATTAAAAAAACAAAAAAAACAAACATTTGGCTAGAGAACTGCTTAGGTGAGTCATTCTATATTTAGGTGTACATTTCAGGTCAGCCAAGAAGTCAGAAAATGAGTATTCTTTTTTGATAAATAAATTAGGTGGTTGAATAATATATCCCCTTTATGTGCTAAATTAATTATTTGGCAAGCTTAAGCTCTAATGACTTTTTAAATATGTTAATGAAATTTAACGTTTGATTCATTATTTTGTCAACTGTGTTACGGACAAATTCTGTGTCAAATGAAACATGAATGAAGTACCACATGTTTGATGAGGTTTTTGAGTCTATTCACCAAAGTTTTTGATGTTATCTGTCTAACTGATTTGAAAATATGAATTTGGGTCATCATAATGGGCGTTCTGTGAGATGCTATCATGGAGGATGAAACTTTCTTCAACTTAAATCCAAAGTCCTGAAGTTAGTGTTATTCACCAACCTTACCAAAGACATCCATCTCCAGAGATATCCCTATCTTTTTGTCTGACGGTTTAGTTCACATTTAAAAGATTTATAACATAAAAACCACACATAACACAGTTGACAAAGTAACACAGTTGACAGGTATGAACTTAGTATCCATAAAGCAATTTAAACACACACACATTATAATAACATACATTATACAGTTAATGACTATATTACATTATTATAAAGTTAAATGAAGTTTTATAATGCATCATGACACTTCAAGTTGTAAGGACTTGTTCAATAACATCAACACTTTATCAGTCATGACTATGCGGAAATTAGGGTGACCATACATGCCATTCTTCCCGGATATGTCCTGGCCAGGATTTCTATATTGCTTTGATTCAAAGAACCTCGAGAGCTTTTCGAAAACATAAGGAAACGATGTCATACACCACACGCAAACAAAGCCAAAACCTAGATATTTTAGGCAATGTCTGGGAAAAATGGCATGTATGGTCACCCTACAGAAACAGATATATGCCAAATCTATAATATTATATAGGTTTAAGTCAATCATGAGGAATTCTGAATCCTTTATAACCCTTGACAAATATGAATATAATGTGCATATAATATTATGGATAGGCCTACAGAGTTCATAGAAAGTGTGGCCGTGATTAGATCAGTTAAGTTTATCCGTTGTAATGCAAATCATGGTATTTAGGCAATTCCTATGCAATTTCCGTGTAATGACAATAGTTTGTGAATATTTTTTTTATCAACAGCACTCAGTGGGAGCATAAATTGACCAACAAAAGTTGTTTGCACCGCACTCTTTCATCGCTTGATCTTTCGTTTAGGCGCATTGATCCATTAAATTACTTATTATACAAAACCATGATCCGCACTCACAAGAAATAGTCTTTTCTTTTCATTTTATTCTACATTTTATCACCAATAGGACAAGCACACATATGTTTCGGCTCAAAGTCCTTCTTCGGTGTGTATACATTGCATAAATTGACCCTGAATTGCCAACAATGTCAACCGTGTTAATCCTTATCAACTGTGTTACAGCTGATGGGTAACACAGTTGACAGATAACACAGTTGACATTTCGGCCATTTTAGGGCCTTGTGCAAACTGCTGACCTTGGACTAGTTAGTAAGGAGCCTTGATTAACTTATGTTTTTATATTCTTTCTCTACATAATTATAAATATAACGTGACGCAAGTTCACCAGAATATGTTGATAACACATTTGACGGTCAATTAATCTACTCTACGTGTAGACAATAACATAGATAAAATATTGAAGAGGAGCTGTTATGACTTTCCATACTGTCTTCAAACTTCCCTCCAAAAAAGGAAAATACATCAAGTGATGTTGGACATGTGACTTTGGAACAAACCATTGCTGATTTATAGGGGGCTTTATAGTGAGTAACACAGTTGACACTGATTTCTCGGACGTACACAAAATGGATGATTTAATGTAGATGTATGAGCAAAATATTTTTTAAAACACCTTTCTCATAATTTAATGATAATTTTTCACAAGTAATTATAAGAAATATATGCAGAAAAAAAAAATAATTTAGAGCTAATCTGAAGAGCAAAACCTCATATTTACCAAATCGGACACCACAAACTTCCAGTATAGAATAAGACATTTTTGCAAGATAAAAGATGGATATTTGTTGTATTTTTGTATTAAATTAATTAGAAATGTCCTCTGATATAAAAGTGATTATTGTTTGAAGTGAAAAGTTAATGAAAAATTAGTAAAATTGATAATAGAGTCCATGGACATGACATGTACCCCTAATTATAGAATCACTAAGGTATACTTTGCTTTAAAGTGAAAATTTAGCTATAAACCCTGTAGTCTGTAACACTTTCAATCTTTTTTTCATAAGAACTGCTAATGGGCATGATCGATCTGAATTCTTTTCATTAATTCATTTTTTTGGTTCCATTTTAGAACCCAACCATGCTCAGTTAAAAAACCCTACCTTTTCTCTATTTTCAAATTTCAGCTCATAATGCTCCAATTATCTCTAAGAGCCAATTTGTGCAGCACACAGTTAGAACAAGAGGAGTTTTGAACAAGAACAACTGTGTTTTCCTCTGTATTTTTTTTAGGTAAAATCATGTTGAGCACTGATTAAGAAGAACCATGCCCAAAAAAAAAAAAAAAAAACAGAAGGAAAAGGGAAAGTGCAGTGTAATGCTGCCTTTTCATGACTGTTTATTAATTGTGTTGTTTTTGCGAGATTATCTCTTTTTGACCTCATCACATTATCTGAGAAAGGTACTCATGTATTATGCATGACATGATTATTTGGGACTCTTAAATATGCAAAATTGCTCATTAAATATGCAGTGATTACAGAGGACAACTAGGGGACTTTCTAGATATATTAGAGTAAGAAAGTATTTAAAAGGAAAAAGCTCTGAAAAAAAAAAAACACAACAATACACAACACCGAACAAGCCAATTAAATATTTATCTGTTTACATGGTCAAAACAGATGAGCAAAGAATGCTTAAGCAGATTAGCTGCCATTCCGACAGAATGAGTCAGATATGCAGAACTGCACGAGCCAACATGAGCACATTGAAGCACACATAAAGCAAACTGTCTGGTGTCCGGAAATCTCTATTACTATCAGATGAGGTTCTTTTAGGAGCTGCTGGCTTGAACAGTTCGGATCCGTTTCCTATTGTGGCGTTTCACTTTGTTGCTACAGGGCTGTTTTAATTCCTCTAATGACTCTGGCGTTAGATGGAATGACACACGATGTACAAAGTGCACTCACAACATTCAGAAAGCATCTTTGTTGCTGTAAATCTTGTCCATGTTGGCATGCTTAGCCGTGTTTGTGCTTAGGTGTGTGTGGACTGCTATAAGTGTGCGCCAGATAAATTCCTGAAAGATTAATAAGGCCTATCACAGAGATAAACGGACAGAGAATCGACCACTAGCTGAGAGAGTGCTGAGAAGATACTTACGTGATTGTGTGTGTGTGGGTATTTGGGACTTGCTTTTTCCTTTACGTCTCCATGGTGACTTGTCCTATTCTGGTTGGTTTTCATCCACGTAGTGAATCTTTGCATCTTTCTCTTTCAACTGCTTTTGATTGTGCAAGAGTTGCAAAACAGCATTCAATGAAGGGTTTGCTATCAACTTGATGATAACATTGTAGAAAAAGGATGTAGAAAAAACATTATTTTTTGGAGCTTTTGGCTGATTGTCCCCTTATGTTGGGTTTAGTCTGTATTCCAGAGGCTTGGACAACTCATATTATTTGTACAAAGAGCTGGGGCCTGTTTCGTAAAACAATTTACCAAATAAGCCAGGTTTATTTCAGTTAGTCTGATATATGGTCACTTGATTTGGTTCAAAATAAGACAGACTAACTGAAATAATCCTGACTTATTTGGTAAACTTGTTTTATGAAACAGCCTCCTGGTATGGATAATGGTATCTCCTGAGATGCTAGATGACAATAATAACTTGCCAAGTTTGATTGTTTGACCCCTAATAATTAGAGTCCTCTACTGAGACCATTTTGCTTTTTAAAAGAGCTTAAATTGCCTAAACCCTTTGGGCAGATCCAAACCCTTCCATTCTTAAATTCCTCTTGAATAATATGAATGATGTGTGAGAAATCCTGTGGCCAGGCTAATGTGCGTGAAATTTGCATTGAATTTTATCTGAAACATTCAAACAGATTTTTTTTTATTCAGAGCTAGAAAGCTTCAAGTAAGAGTAATGTGCTGTTTTGAATTTAATTGAAACACTTGACCCAGTTAATCCACCGGTTCCTCATTTTCCTCACCATGATGCCTTTTAGGCAAATAGAGAATTTCATGTCCGTGATAAAGGTCAAGGCAAAAGATTCTTTCCATACAGGCGGAGTGCAGGATGAACCACAGTACGGATGCATAATGGGACTAAGTACCCCACAATTTTGTTGTTCATAAATCTCCAGGATGCACTCTGTCTCTTTCACTGTTTTTATCGGTCTCATTTTATCATATTTTTTTATTAGCGGCAGCTCTTTAGTCGGAAACTTATTGCTTTTCTACTGCTTGTGGCTGATACTAATAAACCTGAGCCTAATACAGAGATATGGCATTTAGTGGGAGCTGTTAATAAAGATAGAGAATGAATGCATAATCCTCATTTATCCAATGTTTTTTTTTTTTTAAATATGTTGATAATGAGGGATATGGAATGGAGGAAATCAGATTTTGCAAGTTGTAACCCTTAATCTTTAACATTTATAAACCTGAAGTGTGTAATTTCCTTTGTTAAAATACTCATGTCATCTTAATATGAAAATACAACTGTAAAGGTTGTTTCTCTCAGAGTGTAAACACTGTGAATCTGAGGCTGTAGTGATATCAAAACATTGTATTTGATTGAGCATCCCAAAAAACCTGAAATAGCAACATTGGTTCAACCAATGGCTCTGTTTGTCTGAATAGTAGATTCCTGTTAAACACTTTCCTTTTAAAGGCATAGCTCACTCAAAATAATGTTCATTCTTTAAAGGGGTCATATGATGCTTTTTTAAAGATCATTATTTTGTGTATTTGTTGTAACAGAATATGTTGACATGCTTTAATGTTCAAAAAACACATTATTTTTCAAATACTGTACATTATTGTAGGTCCTCTATGCCCCGCCTCTCTCAAACGCTTCCTTTTCTACAAATTCCCTCCTTTCAACAAGCGCCGTCTGCTCTGATTGGCCAACTGGCACAGTGTATTGTGATTGGCTGAACACCATAAGCACGAGTCAGAAATGTAACTCCCCTTTCCATAATCGCGAGCTTTAGATTTCAAAATAAATGTAAAGACAGTTAATAATGTCCTTAGTTTTACCATCAGTTCAAGCCCGAAAGGGGAACAGAGTCGCGTAACAGACACAGTGATGATGCTCCTATGTGTTTGCAGTACACAAGCCGTGGTTGTGTGTGACCGTGTCTCCCTCTCTCACACACGCAAGCACACACACACACGATGTGCAAAGCACCGCATTTGAGCAGTCAATTGCAAATACTTAAACTAATTACAAAACATACAGTCGCTGATTCAGAAGCGCCAGATTGTCAGACCAAAGTCAGATTTACCTCCTCTCCTAGGTTCACGAAACGGTCATCCATAAAATGCGTTGCTGTTCTGTTAATCTTAATGATTACTAAATGCATCTACTTTCGGAAGGTCAAATAAAGTGCTTTTGCTTTGGCACAGAAACAGTCTCTCCGACACAGCTGCATCAACACTACTGCGGTAGTGATGTCCGGTTCGCGAACGAATCGTTCGATTTAACCGGATCTTCTTAGTGAACCTGTCGAACCAGTTCACCAAATCGGACTGAATCGTTTGAAACGGTTCGTGTCTCCAGTAAGCACTAATCCACAAATTACTTAAGTTATTCACCTTTTTAACGTGCCTGACACTCCCTCTGTCTCGAAATAAACCAATATCCCGGAGTTATTCATTTACTCGAACAGTACACTGAGTAAACTGCTGTGAAGAGAGAACTAATGAACACGAGCAGAGCAGCATGTGTGCAACGAGCCGGGTAATGAACGAACACGCCCATGGTTGCAGCGATTTACGGATCACCAGTACACTGAACTGAGAACCGTTTCTTTTGGACACGTCCGATTTGAGAACTGATGAGCTGATGATACTGCGCATGCGTGATTCAGCGAACAGTGCCTACTATGACTGACATAGCACGTCTGAAACAAACTAGTTCTTTTGGACAACTGATTCTGTTCTAATGCTATGACGCGGGTAAACTGAGGACCTAAATGATGGCGAAATGTAAGCTTATTTAATAACAAATAAATTGCAAATGGATTATGTATAGTAAGTGGATTAGGGTTTATGTGCTGATGACAACTAATTTATTTACTTTATATCCTTAGACTTATATGCACATTACTGCCTGTAGGCCTACCTGTATTTGGGTGCTTGCAAAACTTAATTGTAAACTTTAAAGATTATGATTATTATGTTTTAACTGACTGAAGTTATGATTACTGATTTTATATATTTGAATGCGTATTTTCATCCTGGCCCGGGACGATAGATTATATCATGACGTCATCTCAAATGACGTCATTACGTTAGGGCGTAAAAGAACCTATGATCCGTTTTTTTGATCCGGTTCATTGAAACGAAATGTCCGAAAGAACTGGTACGCGGAAAAGAACCGGTCTTCCCATCACTATACTGCGGTTACTGAAACCACACCTTCTTTCATTGCGTGAACATTTGGGCATCATTACGCAAATATTTCCACATCGTGACGTAGACATGTGGGGGCGTGTTTGAATGAGCCGTTTTAGGGGGGCGTGGCAGAGTCTTAACTTTGATAAAGAATATCTCTTTGGTTTTGAGACTTTAGTCTTTGCAACTTCAGAGATCTTATCTATGCACAATCAGCTTGTAACACTCCAAAGAGAAAGGAAAATTGGAAATTGCATCATATGACCCCCTTTTTTTTTTTTTTTTTGTTCCACAGATTAAACTTCATACAGGTTTGGAATGACATGAGGGTGAATAAATAATGACAATTTTCATTTCCCTTTAAGATAATAAAGTAATATTTTGTCTGACATATATACTGATCAAAAATTAACCCTTAATCAGTACAAAGATTACATTGTCTGAATCATTTGTGTCATTCTAAATGTTCTGAATGGGGAAACAAGTTAAGATCAGTGTTAGCCTGTGAACTGCTAACATAAGCTGACAGAGTTTTTGAATATTCTTTATTGGGCTGTTCAATTTAATGACCGTCAGATTACAGATCAGATAGCGTTGTTCCTTTTAGATAAGGATTGATTACATTCTTAGCAATCATTGTATTTAGGGGAGTTTTGCAGATGCCGGAATTACCCCTCACTATTTATTTTCTTAAAATAGCTAATGAAAGTAACCAAGCAGATTAAGGTCTTAAATTCACTGAGGCGAGACCTATCTCATGGCGGAGGAACCCCATTAAATCAAGGTTATCAGAAAAGAGAGCAACATCAACTCAAACAAACAGCCATGCAAATCCATATGCAAATATGTAATGTGGCAAAATGGAAAACAATGAATTGCTTTAACAATGTTTTATGCAAATAATCGAGCCGCACAGCATTGTGGGTGATGAGTAATAGAGATAATGATCTGAATAGGGTGATTTCTCTGAGTGCGGGAGTGCAAATGAACTTGGTGTTTTTTTCAAACTTGTGATAAAACCCGTTATGGGAAATCATTTGAGAAGCAAAGCACTTGTGGCAGGAGAGAAAGAAGTCATGTCGATGAAAGTGAAAAGAGATAGAGGGTAGAAATATGCGTGTCTGTTATTGAACAGCTTTTACTATCCTCTTTAGATTGAAATTCAAGGATAGTAAAACCTCATATTGGCCATTTTTCCATAAAAGATTCATGAACAGACTAAATAATAGCTGTTCTCCAAAACTTAGTAGGTCGCCCATTTAGAAAGGATCATAAAAGACGGCTGTTTCAAAAGACAAGCAGGAAAAATATGCTACCTTCTAAGATACCTTCTTTGGCCAAATTCTAAGGCAGCACAGAAAAGGCAATCCCATCTTTAGACAAGCTCTGTGAAGATGGTGAGAATGTTGAGACAAATGTAATTCTAAACTGTTCAATCCAAGTAAACCACTATTTTAGCTGATATTTGTGTTTGCTTTGTATTCGAGTTTAGTGTTGTTAGCTTAGCGACATAACAACATAGCTGCCAATGAAGAGTTTCAAATCAGTCATTTAAAGTTGGAGATTCTATGTCCATAATATGTTGCCTTTGAAGGTTTTGTAACATGGCTAATATCATAATATTTAAACAACCGTGTAAGCATATTGGAGTTAGTTAGTTTACTAATTATAATTAGCTTACATTGAAAAACATTAGAAGGGAGTCCCCTTAAGGATATGCAGCACAAGGTTGTGTGTGTGCATTTTACTTAATTTTCCATGTGTGGTCCTAATGTCTGAAGCAGCTGCCACGGTACTTTATCAGCTGTTAATTGACAGCTTCTTGGCATGCAATTATAGCTGAGTAGCGGCTCGTTGCTCATTTTGAGCTTGTACTGATTCTTTGTCCGGGCCCTTCCAGCCACCAGAAAACCAGACAGTCATCAGGCCCTCTAAAGCTGCTATATTCCCTCCATTCGCCCCATGATCCCAACATGCAACGTTTATCATGGAGATCAGTTTTATTTCCTTTGGCATGCAGATAGGACTCATCCTGGAGATCATTTTTTTTTTTAATATTGCAGCTCCTCAGATGGAAGTCCCAAGTTATACTGAGAAGTCTGCTGTCAGTTTGTCACACTGGACTGATTTTTCCCTTATTTTTGAAAGAGTTTAGACAGAATCACTGCATCTCAAGGTACTTCACTGAGCAGATGTCTGCAAGCTCCACCAACTTATCAGTCAAGTCATCATTTAATCTCAGTAGCTCACTGAACGTTCCACATTAATGCATCACCAGGAGCAGAAAAACTGTTTGTGGTATATGCCTGTTTTTTTTTTTAATTGAATATTTTTCCAAAGACACTCTTTCAACAAAATACCAGTCTTATCCATTCTACTCAGGTTCTCAGTGCCAGTGTGTTTTACCTGAATTACTATATATGTTTGTCTTTTTGTCTCTGGCTCAGTAAACACTCCTTCACACTTCCACGTTCAAGGTTTGGGTGCGAACTAGAGACAGCAGGCAAGTGTCATACTCACAAATTCATATCATGACTGACATATGCACCATAAAAGTGAGAATGGAATTTTAGCTTTGCCAAATATGGGATGTATAAGACGCTGTAACAGGTTGTGGGTGTGCAAATCCTGTCAGAGCGGAAAATACACTAAACTTGATTGCAGATAACGTAGAGGTTCATTACCTGAAAAGCTGTTTCTGAATCCTACAGAAATTATATTGCGTATTAGCATTGGCAAGGATGCTGTTTGTCTTTTTCCCCCAAACCTTAACTATTTCTTGCTCTTTCACTCTTTTTGCTAGGTGTTTATTTCAACAGAGCAACCAAATATCATCTGGCACTGCAGTGAGGAAGTCTGCATGTTGACCTTTTATTGATTTTTCCACACCAGTTCATAGTCAGTGCTTCCTAGGAACACACAATAGGCCATTGTAGCTAAGCTAAAAACATGTACAAGACAATAAAAAACCTAAGGTTTGTGGAAATACCATGTTACTCTCCATCCAGATATCCTAACATTCCAGAAATGATACAACCCACACATTTCCCTGATGAAATCCACTTACTGCAGATATCTGAGGGGGCACATGCTGGTTTGAATGGGCATGTCTCTTGGGTGAAGAACAGATAATCAAGTATGTCTAGTTGAACAGAGTAAAAGCATGAATTGAGAGACACCTTGACATCCGTAGCCGCTACAGGCTACATGCTACGTGGCAGGTAAACATCTCAAAGACATCACAATGAAGGTCATATGACAGTTGTTTTGTTATGATGAATGTACTGAAAAACTCAAAAGCATCTACAAAGACCTTTCACGTCATCTCTTCAATCAAATCTCCTCGAATGAAATGTCTTACGAAGTGAGAAGTAAAAAAAATTAGACCTTTAATCTGGGATACACAAATCATTTTTAGGTAAACAAAGCTTTAAATCATACCTAGCTGTTTGTAATTCATCTGCAAGGTGACAGACAAAACAGGGACATGACCCGTCTTCAAAGACTGTATTTGCCCCTGAAGTTTTGGTGAAGTGACAGTATAGCACTCCTGGTCATGTCCTTTGATGAAACATCAATGAGGGTGATTTATTTTCTAAAGACTGATGTTCAATCATAGCATGTTTGTTTAGAGTGTTACTGTCTACTTCCTTGTGGCTACAGCCCATTGAACACTTCAATGTGAGTCATTGTCGACTGCACCGCGTGCTCTTATCAGGGGGTGGTGATGGCGCAGTGGATAAGACACATGCCTTTGGTGTGAGAGACCCGGGTTCGAATCCACTGTGAGACACCAATGTGTCCCTGAGCAAGACACTTAACCCCCTAGTTGCTCCAGAGGCGTGCGACCTCTGACATATATATAGCAATTGTAAGTCGCTTTGGATAAAAGCGTCAGCTAAATGAATAAATGTAAATGTATCACTGCGATACTGTAATTAGGCTAGTATACAATCTCATTGGCAATGAGATAATGCACTTACATTTGCTAACATCAAGATTTGATGGGTAGTGGGCGTTTTTGACGCTCTAGCTATCGTTAAAGTAATGCTTGGTCTTCTGTAAATTTGTGCAAAGGGGTCAGATGTGGAGGCAGGTGTGTAGGAGACATAAAAGACATGGTAAAGCTTAGATTGGAAGGTTGTTCGCCTTCAAGCATGGATGCAGGTACGATCTGAAAATATAACACCTATGAACTTTGCATAGCATAAATTAAAACTTTTCCAAGTAGCCTTTAGCTATAGTGGGACTCCTGTATTTGTTCAATCCACGGCCTATGCTACTCTTAGATCTATCTGTCTTGATACTTCCTTATGTCTGTAGGTCTATATCATTATCTATCTATCTATCTATCTATCTATCTATCTATCTATCTATCTATCTATCTATCTATCTATCTATCTATCTATCTATCGATTGTTTGTGCAGTGGTTCTACCGTTCTATTGTTCTTTCTAACATTCTCTCTTATCTGTCATTCTGTCTCATTTTATATCGTTCTGTCTTCTATATCGGTCTTGGAAGCCACAACCTATTGTTTTTACCCCCTTTTCGGAGGTTCAAGCCTTAAAGGGATAGCATTCCTGAATATGAAAATTCTGCAAGTTAGGGTAGTGGCACACATTTTTTTTTTTTCCTCTTCTCAATGATTACTTGTTAAATGTAAGATTTCTGTGGCCTTGGATGCTCATGCGTCCACATGAGAAAGAAATACAGCTAATTATCTTGATGAAACCTCAATAATGTTTCTATCATCAAACTAAGTGGGATAATTGTCCTCTGAGATAGAAATATTGAAATTGATCAGTCTGCTGCAAGATATTTGCAAACTAATTAGACTTGTAAAAACACAGGTGTTTAACTGCACAGCAGTTGGTGTAAAAATACATCCGTGACAACTTATATGGCGAAAAGAGAGAAAGATGGAGAGGTTGTTGTGACACAAAGAGTCATAGCAAAAGGAGAGAGCCTGTCCTTTGAGATTTTAACATGATGTTTGGGTCTTTCCTCGAGGGGTTCTGAGACAGACAGAGGAACTGGACTGGGAAATTAAGAATAAACAGACAAGTGCGACAAGTGGGAGTGCAGAAAGCGAGTGAGAGAGATTGACAATAACAGAGGGTAAATAGCAAGTATGGGTGATTGCCACTGACAGCACTGTAGAGGTAAACATGAAGCTTTCTACTAGTCAACACAGTCACAAATCTGAGCACAGTTTGAGATGTTAAGATGTCACTGAAGCTCTACAGAAGACATATTTGAGATTACAAGGGTCTTATTCTCAGGCGAAACACATGAGAAGCATTAGAATCCTTTTGTTCTGCATTTAATACCATTGCATTCTAGGAGAACAGTTGAGATGGTAGAGAGATCTTGCTATGTAGCTATATGCTGTTGAGTTAGATGTTTACAGGTCTTTTACCCTTGTAATAATTCTTCCTGAAATGTCTCCCTTAGTAGCTTGGATCTTCTTTCTAAGTATTATCTTTTTGTCCAGGCCGACTGTCCTTGGTCTAGTTTTTTTATTTTGTTTGACGTTCAGTTACTCACTTCCTGTCTGTCGTAGACTTACAGTTTCTTTCTAAATCCCATCCGTCGCTCGTTCTCCATGTGGTCACAGCTCTCTGCTCCACATTGATTGCCGCCACGCTGGATCGAAACATCATTTTCATCTTTGCTCAGCTCGCTCAAATCCACTTCCATCCTGCTCTGCTTGTTTTCATCTGCTGTTGAATAATCACAACTGACCCCTGCCAAATAGCAGTATGTTCTTGCACAAACCTATCTATCTATCTATCTATCTATCTATCTATCTATCTATCTATCTATCTATCTATCTATCTATCTCTCTCTCTCTCTCTCTCTCTCTCTCTCTCTCTCTCTCTCTCTCTCTCTCTCTCTCTTGGTCACTGACTTTATCTCTTTTTGGAAATCAATATAAAGAGCTCTGAATCCTTTCAGTAAACTACGAGATGTCAAAAAGGAAATTAGTTGCGGTCACTTCGGAATAACACATGCAGAAAAGAAAAAGAAACCGCTCATCCACACCCTGATGCTTATTATACTGTACTTCTTTACTACTTATTTTACATCTTTCGTTCTGCCTTATCTGACTTTCTGATTTCCTTTCATATCTGTCTGGCTTATTCAAATTACATCACACATCACCTTCAATTTCAGTTTCCTGTCATTTTCTCACTTTCCCTCTAATAATAGTTTCCTCTTCATCTCTTTGTTTCTGCCTGACACAGTGGTTGATGAAAGAGGATGTGATGTGTGAAGAGTTTTTTTCTTCTTTAAAACCTCAATTTAACATTCACCAGAAAATCGTCTCACCAAATGGTCTAAACCTATTTTTAAATAGTAAAATCAAATATTTAGATTTACACACACATACACATATATATATATAATATTTGTATATTTTTTACACAATAAATATTGAAATTAGGGCTGGGCGATAAATCAGTGGACACGATTAACCAGTAGTTATTTGTTAACCGGTAGAGATTTTGGACTATCCTCTCTATCACAGTCACACACTCACATGACTTTGCTGTGCTATACGTGGTCTTGAAGATTTTCATGCATTTTTAAGCATTGCGGTTTAAAAACAAGTGATTTTAAGCCATTGAAATGGAATCAGTATAGTGAAAGAAAACTAATTTCACTATATGAGCGTGCTGTCAGAGGGATGTGTGCACCTGAAGAAGTTATTTTTGCCTCTTTATATGCCTTAAATGGTTAAATACATACTCTTGTATGTGTCAAAGTGTCGTCTTTGCAAGTATCCTCCTAAACACAGTAATTTAGGTCTTAAGTGAAAGCAAACAGCTGAGAAAGAAAACACATATGTAACAGTATATTGGATCCGGGCAGCTCTTAAAGTGACAGCAATCTAATATTCCTGCTGTCTGTCATTGATGCTAAGCAAACAACAAAAGAGAGAAAATCTCTCACTGCTCTTGACTAAATCACTTTTGTAAATTTAATAAATGACATTATAATTGGTATTGACCTGTGGTGACATTTGAGGTAGTCCAGTCCATTTTGTTCCTTTCTGTGGGATTGTGCCCATTAGAGACAGCCAGTATAGGAAATAGTCTAAATGCACTTTCATATTGTTGATATGAATAGGCTAGTTTCGCCACAGTAAATTTAATCTAGCTGTTTGCCTTTTTTTTCATTTGTATACGTTACAGCTATACTCATCAAGTATTCATTCGGCTGAAAGCATCTCTCGTTCTCATCTGCCGTCTAAATTTGAAATCTTTTTATGCTTACTGCCAGACGTGATTATGTGTGCTTTTGTACTCTGGAAAAATCACAGCTTTTATACTAAGGATAAAAAAAGAAGAAAAAACTGTTTTGATGGTCTTTTGCTGTTGACAAATCTTCAAGCCATAGAATGAAGTGTGTCTGTGTGTGCATGATAACAAATTGGAATCACTTGGAATGTCTGTTTGTTGAAATGTAGTCAAATTCTTATTTTTCTTTTCCTCCATTTTCCCCCAGTGGACTTTCACAGAAGATTTGGATGTTTTGAAGGAAGGGTCTTCAATGGTTGGTTGTGAAGATCTAAGTAAAAAAAGCTTTTACTGTGGCATAACTGACCTTTGGATCTGAAAAGTGGCAGCAGAGTCCTACTGAAACAAGAAGCCTCCAGAACCATCTAAAATATCCTATATACAGAGCGGAGTTCAAATTAAACATTGAACTCTGATTTATTAGTGTGAAAAGGTAAGAACTTTTTTTTTTAAAAACCACAAAGCTCTTGTAACTTTAAAGTGAATAGATGCTGTTGCTCCTAAACACCAGAACTAATGATAATAGTGTAAAAGTTGTGCTTAATATTGCAATGTTCCTGTGTGTAGCACCTACCGCTCTGCATATTGTTCTGAATGTAATTGCAAATACTGCTTAATCATTTTAGTCTGACTAAAATGATTAAGCACTATGTGCAACTACATAGCTTTGTATTACACCATGTTTGCTTATATAATTAGCTTTTGTGTAGAGGCTTGTATTTGAATGATTTGGCAGTTATTAATGATATTGGACATAATTGTAAGCCACAGCCCATGCAAAGTGCTGTTGCAAATTTTCTGTTTCTTTTAAAGTCGAATATGAACAGGTTTAGTCTTTTATCTGTCCATTATATAAAATTTTGTAAGGAAGATAATGCAATACTATATAACTGTACCTCAAGAAAAATATTAAATACGTCAGCATCGATAGCCTTGTGGACAGTGTGCTGACATATAACGTTGTTGCGTTGCAGGTGTCCCGAGTTCCAATCCCGGCTCGAGGGCCTTTCCCGATCCCCCCTCTCTCTCCCACTTCACTTCTTGTCTACGCTACGCTATCCTATCTTAATAAAAAGGCTAAATTTAAAATACATTACATACTGTATATACATATGTATATATATATATAAATAAAAGAAACAGATTAAATGTATGAAAATTAAATTAAATGAGATGAAAGTACAGTAAATTCACCAATCTAATGAGTTAGTTATCTAATGAATTATGCAGTAGTTCTGATTCAGTGACTTAAATGCATGTGTACTGTTTTGATCAATAATTAAGTAATAATTAAAAGTATTCCACCTGTGTCATGTTTAAAAGCCTTTAAAAAAGGTATACAAATCATTAATTCTTGATTCCCAGTCCTACTGATAAATGCACACAGCTGTGCCAGAATAAAATATTTTTATCCAGGATGTAATCGTCCCAGTCAAAGGTGCAATTTGCTTGGATAGGAGTACATTGCATAGCCTCATCTCTCTCTCTCTCTTTGTCATTATCTCTCTATTTGTCAGGCAGTCATGTGATAACTTTTTGTCTGATGCTCAACACAAACAGATACACACTTACTCACTTACAGACAGTTCCTGCTGTTCTCCTGCTGTGATTTCTGTTCCGACTCTCAGGTCCAACCGAGAAAGTCTGCCAGCCAATGGGGGACAGTTACTGTACTTGAGTCTGTATATGTGTGTTGGTGCTGAGTGTGTTCAGCGCACTGTAGTAAAGTAGTGTTACAATGAACCATACTCCTTTAATAAAGAGAAAAATGTGTTAAAATCTTTTTCAGCAATATAACGTCCAATAAAAAACGTGTTTCTTGTTCCAATGACAGCCTGCACAATGGCAATAGAAACTAGAATTAAACCAAGAGCAAAAAAAAAATGAATATACCTTATATATCCACATTGTAAGTAATGTAGGGATTAACCTATGCGGTCATGGCTGCAATAATGGCTTATATCTACGTTAGGCAGGGGTAAATATTTCACATGAGCGAGAACCCAAAATGTGTTCATTTTCTGCTGTGTGTTATAGTGCTTTTTCACATTTGTCTTGATTCACAGTGGTTCCAGGAAGCGGGATTTATTTGCTTGCTTGTCTTTAGCTCCAGTTGCTTCAAGGGATTTTCTTTTGTTTGACAGAGTTTGTAGCTTCTCTTGAGGGTTCAGAAGCAAAGGGCCAGTCATTGTTGGGTAGGCGTCAGTCAATCCACGTTTCAATAACTTGGATTGTGCATGCTGAAAATATATCCACTTAGCCCCTAAAAAATGAGCCAAGAGAGAACGGTTGAAAAGAAAAGCATTCTGATCAGATTTTATCCCAACTGAAGGTTACACTTACTACAGGGACCATAGAATAAGAAGTGGACTGAAAAACAAATGGTTGTTGGTTACTTACATCTTTGCAAGGGTCGATCAGCGATCGATCACCATTGTGTCTTGCACCAGAGTGTGTTGAAGACACAATGGCGATAGATTGTTGAACAACACTTGCAAGGATGCAAGGAACTTGCAACCTTTTAGTTACCAGCCCAGATTTAACCTGAGTTTGTCGTGACAAAATCTGGTTCACATTCAGTTTATTCTAATCCAAGAATTGCCAAAGGAGATGGCCTAACTGACATGTAAAGCAAAGCTCAAAAACCTGGTGAGCCTTGGCAGTAATTAGTTCTTTATGCAGAAGGACTTGTTGAATCAACCTGGTACTTTGCAAACATGTCTTGGTTTCTGATAGAAAAACCTGTGTGCCTTTAATCACAAAAGTTGCAGAAATCCACCCAACCAGATTAGATCTTCTCAGATCGAGAAAGTCCAATCCAGTTTTGTTTGCATATTCTGCGAGCCTCCCACTTGAAGCTGAGACTGACCACTAGGTTACACCATCCCAATTTACACTGCATGGTGGACAGATTTAAGAAGCCTTATCTCCCAGTGAGCATCTCAAAGGACCAAGCAAGTTCTAGCGGGTAAAGATTTGGGGTCGAACACTCAACTGTGATGACTTGCTGACTCTTAGAGATTTTATCCATTAGCCCTTTTGGAAAGCACTGTAACTGTGAGTGTATGAGTGTCTTCTCTTCACTGTGTATCGTCTCCATCTCCTACCGTACACCAGTGCTCCTGTCAAATCTACTTGTCGGCACCCCAGATTGCCTTGGCGACATGTTGCCTCTTGTGCAATGAGGTGCTACACAGTGTGTGTTGCTGCGTGAGAGAACCGGTTTGGTAAGTCGAGCATATGTGTGTGGCTCTGATGGGAACAGCTGATACATGCTAGTCTCATTTTTTCGGGAGCTCCACTGAAGATAAGGGGCTTTCGGACATACTATTTGGGACTTTGTATGTGTGCTGGGTTATACAAGATAAATTCAGGCTTGTATGGGATTGTGTTAGCGGCCAAGTCCTTTCTTCTCTCTACTTCTGTCCTGACGCCTTAACAGCATGGGGGGCATTTGTTACCTGTAAGTCTTACCGAGGGCTTCTTTGCCTTGGAGCGATAAAGACCAATTTGACTATCATGATAAAGACTTGCCCAGTTTTTCAAACCGAAACTCCTTTGAGACTTGCTAATGAGAGCAGTGAGTTACTTCTTGCTTTGTTGTTTGTTCATTTGTTTGTTGTGTGAGAAGCAGAGCCAAGCCGGATGGCGTGGAACCCTGCCAGTCCCGGTGGATTGTTTCCATTGACTGCTCAATCATTGGCTAAGACACCTGTCTGGGGACCAATGAGAGGGAGTTACCGGGCAGAGTTCCACCCAGGGCCCTTAGGATTCCACGCTAAGCTATTCCACCTCTCTCTAGTCAATGGTTAGCCAGAACTAGTTGCCAGGTGCTAGTTCCCCTCTCCAGCAAATCAGTCAGGCATGTAGGCAACCTAATTGTATGCCAACCGCTCTCTTCAATAAATGTCCATCGTACATTCCCCCCCTTTAACCTCGCTTCTTAAGCCAAATGCCTGCGCTTCACCTTTAATGGGGTCTTCACCTTCTTCTACAGCACCAGAGTTGCTATTGCTGCTCAGCGTTGGGGTGTGAGGGAAACAGCTGGTGCCAGATCAGTGTAAATTGGCATCCTCTATTGGTTTCCAGGGATGGGGAAATCTTCTCTGGCTTCTCCACCCCAGTGGCTCATCTGCATTAGCGTCGTGCTAATCTTATTAGCTTATTAGGATTTTTGCCTGCTGCTACGTGATGCTGCATATTATACAGTCCTCCCTCCGCTGAGCCGCAGGATATAGAGAGGGAGAGAAGAGATGAGGAGACAGGAAGCAGAAAGGATGGAAAATTTGACCGGCCTTCCACTTAAGTACACGTTCAACGTGATATATCCTTACCTGTCATGTGCTTGAGCAAATCGCTCACTGTGTGAACGTTTGCATGTTTCCTGGCTCAGTGTTACATATCCTTTTTTTTTCCTCGCTTCAATTGAAGGCTTTCCTAAATCATTGCTTTCTCTGGGGAAACGCATCAGTTTCTTTCTCTCTTTCTGTCTCTCTCGCCCATCTAGAGTAGGCCAGTGGTTCACAACCTTTTTTCCTCATGTTTAATAGCCTCCACAATGAAAACAACACTTTTTACTCACAGCTAGCTTAGATATGATGTGCTTTTGAAACCATAGTAAATGCATTTGAATTGCATGCAATTACCTTGCATCCAGTTTGGTTATTATTAACATATAAACTGACCTGCTTTTTCATTTTTACTAGGAACTCTGTGTCTGTGTGAGTTTAATGATTGCTTTTTCTGCCTCGAATTGGTCATGTCTATTGAAACCAGTTCAGTGAATGCAGAGAACTTTATTTTTGATACAAGCTGTATTTTGTCCCATATTTAAATGTTTTATAATTCATTCCTGTTCACGGAGGATGTCTTATGCATACATGCAAACAATTAAGTAATAACACAGATGTGTCTTGTGTGAACACGGCTGCAAAAATAGCACAGTTTTCTAAACCAGCAATGCAGAACACAGTTAAAAATCAATCCAGTTCACCCTGTGGCAGCTGTGGGGTAGAATACATCTCAGACATCTGTGGCTTACACGTGACTGTTGTCCTGCTGCTCTCAGTAATTATTTTTGGTTGGAGCGATTCAACTCAAAGTGATTAATGACCAGATGAATCTGAGCTGAAGATGCCACTCGACCTCTTGAATTCTGCTTGACTTTGTAAACAGTCGTTGTAAATTACAGCTGTGCTTTTGATGACCACAAGCAGAGAGCACATTACCCAGCTCTCTGATCCCTGCACTGTCACTTTTATTTAAGGGGAATTGTAGAATTGAAGACTGTTGTGGGGTCAGTTGCTCCTGTACCCCACTGTGAAGATCATTATTAATTGTGTAAACTCGTCCAAGAACAGCTTGTTATAGTCCAAGTTTTACACAAAACATTTCAGTGTAGGCTATAAGAAAATATTTAACATTTGTAGTAATTTCATTTTGGCTTTTTATGTTGTCATATGAATATATGGCACAAGTCATATGGAACTTCTATGGTTTATGGATAATTTTTATCCATTTTGGAGCTTGCAGTTTACATCACTATTGACATTCACTGGATAGAAACAAACAGCTTTGATATTCGGTTTTACGGGTTTGAAAACAGGATCGTTATAGTTTAATATTTTATTTTAAATTTGTCCTTTTGAATTTAGGTAATTTTTTTTTTGAATTTTATATTTTAAGCTTACTTAATTTTTATTTTAGTTTTAGTATTTTATGGCTGTCAGATTTGTGGTATAATTAAAAAAGTTTTCATTTTTAATTTATTTTTGCTGTAAATATATATATTAAATAAAAATCTAAAATTAATATGTGGCCATATTTGCCTTATTTTGAGTTAGTTTCGAAGTCAAGAAAATGTGTTTTATTTTTCAGTGTAGTTTCAGGTTTTCCCAATTGTATTTGAATTTCAGATAATGACAGTGTTCTCATTTAGTTTTCATTAACGACAATGGCACTGATTTGTACAGTAATAACATAATGAGTAAATAGCGATGAACTAACCCTTTACCGTCATTTACACAAGTAGGACATAACAATCATCCAATCACTGACCAGTCATTGGATTTTAGGGGTTGAGTTAGGGTGAGAGGCAGGAAAGGTAATGTTCCAGGAACAATAACGGATGTTGTTCTCGGAACATGTGTAAATCACGTTCTGCTGAGGGAATCATCATCCTGGAATGTATTAGTATCACTCTATAATTGGCTTACTCTCGCTTCCGCTAGTCACGACTGGCGCACTCACAAGTGTCACTAGCACCCCCCACAAAGTCCTGGTCATATTTTTCTCAGTATGTGTTTGTGTCTGTTTTAGTCTGTGACTAAGAAAGACTGTGAAAATATAACAGAATAGAGATGATACTCTCAAAAACAGACGCAATAAAGAGGCCAGGACAGGAGGAGATAATGATCACAATGGCGGCACATCAAAACCATAATGAGACAGACTGTGCCGCACGTTTCTGACAGGCTGCATGCAATAATGCAGCTGTGGAGCAATACATTTTTTTCTGCGGCGGGGGGTTAAGGGGGCTATTTTCAGGCTGGTTTGTTCAGTCGGTGGGTGGTCCTGGTTTTGCTGGAATTACAAAAGGGTGCAAAAAGAAAGAGAATGTATAAGAAAGAAATATTACAGCAGTGAATGGGAGCGAACGGTGGGGGAGTAAAAGAATGAGTCAGGTGGATGAACGGTAGTTGAATGGGAGAGGAAATGAGGAGGAAAATGTTGATAAAGAGCGAGAGTGCAGGTGATTAAAATGAAAAGATGGAGGTCAGAAGAAATTAACATAGACTGAGGCCATAAAAGCAGGTGAATTTGGAAGAAATGCCCAGAGAAAGGCTGTTTCTCAATTCCAAGAATGTAAACAACGGACTTGCATTCTTGTGGAGGCCAGTCATGCCAGGATACCTTCAAAGAACGAACTCTGAAGGACGGGTGGACTCAGAACGCATCTATGTGAGAATTGAGATATACTGTGATCTTGTTGCTTACGTTATAAGGAATGAGACAATAAATAACACATGAAATCACAGCCAAATGTTTGCAGCGAGAACAAAGTTTCCCGCAGCGTCTTCTGGGATTTCTAACAGTTTGATCTTCTCAAATCTGCATTCGATGCGTCCTTGATATCAAGAACATATCCGGGTACATTCATGCATCCTCTGTACTCGCGTTCTTCAGTATTGGAATAGAACTCCAACAGTTGATGATGACATATTACGAGAACACTGTATCTCACTCATCTATCTTCAACTAAAAAAAATATATTCAATATTTAAATAATTAAATAAAGTCAGTCTTGTAGGGCATCGAGGCACTGTATTCTACTTTGTTTGTGGACAGGTTTATGCATTATTGTAGGCAGTTACATCTTCTCTACTATCAAATGTGTGGAAACATAGGCTGAATCTGAGAGAGAGGTAATCCCAGATCTCTTGGAGGTTATAATTAACTTAATTTAAGAACAACAGTCATTATATCCTCACCACAATACAAAAGCAAACATGATAAAAAAACTTTTGCAACAAGACTGCATTTAGGTTGTAACTTGTTAGCATAACGTCTGATCCCTTGGCTAGTAATGGAGATACAGGTGCTGATCATAAAATTAGAATATCATGAAAAAGTTGATTTATTTCAGTGATACCATTCAAAAAGTGAAACTTGTATATTAGATTCATTCATTACACACAGACTGATATATTTCAAATGTTTATTTCCTTTAATTTTGATGATTATAACTGACAACTAATGAAATTCAGTATCTCAGAAAATTAGAATATCAATTAAGACCAATGCAAAAAAAATGATTTTTAGAAATGTTGGCCAACTGAAAAGTTTGAACATGAAAAGTATGAGCATGTACAGCACTCAGTATTTAGTTGGTGCTCCTTTGGCCTGGATTACTGCAGCAATGCGGCATGGCATGGAGTCGATCAGTCTGTGGCACTGCTCAGGTGTTATGAGAGCCCATGTTGCTCTGATAGTGGCCTTCAGCTCTTCTGAATTGTTGGGTCTGGCGTATTGCATCTTCCTCTTCACAACACCCCATAGGTTTTCTATGGGGTTAAAGTCAGGCGAGTTTGCTGGCCAATCAAGAACAGGGATACCATGGTCCTTAAACCAGGTACTGGTAGCTTTGGCAGTGTGTGCAGGTGCCAAGTCCTGTTGGAAAATGATATCTGCATCTCCATAAAGTTGGTCAGCAGCAGGAAGCATGAAGTGCTCTAAAACGTCCTGGTAGACGGCTGTGTTGACCTTGGACCTCAGAAAACACAATGGACCAACACCAGCAGATGACATGGCACCCCAAACCATCAATGACTGTGGAAACTTTACACTGGACCTCAAGCAATGTGGATTATGTGCCTCTCCTCTCTTCCTCCAGACTCTGGGACCTTGATTTCCAAAGGAAATGCAAAATTTACTTTCATCAGAGAACATAACTTTGGACCACTCCGCAGCAGTCCAGTCAAGACGCTTCTGACGCTGTCTCTTGTTCAAGAGTGGCTTGACACAAGGAATGTGACAGCTAAAACCCATGTCTTGCATACGTCTGTGCGTGGTGGGTCTTGAAGCACTGACTCCAGCTGCAGTCCATTCTTTGTGAATCTCCCCCACATTTTGAATGTGTTTTGTTTCACAATCCTCTCCAGGGTGCGGTTATCCCTATTGCTTGTACACTTTTTTCTACCACATCTTGTCCTTCCCTTCGCCCCTCTATTAATATGCTTGGACACAGAGCTCTGTGAACAGCCAGCCTCTGTGCAAGGTGTCAATGGTCATCTTTTGGACAACTGTCAAGTCAGCAGTCTTCGCCATGATTGTGTAGCCTACAGAACTAGACTGAGAGACCATTTAAAGGCTTTTGCAGGTGTTTTGAGTTAATTAGCTGATTAGAGTGTGGCACCAGGTGTCTTCAATATTGAACATTTTCACAATATTCTAATTTTCTGAGATGCTGAATTTGGGACTTTCATTAGTTGTCAGTTATAATCATCAAAATTAAAGGAAATAAACATTTGAAATATATCAGTCTGTGTGTAACGAATTAATCTAATACACAAGTTTCACTTTTTGAATGGTATTACTGAAATAAATAAACTTTTTCATGATATTTTAATTTTATGACCAGCACCTGTATTCTTCTCTCACTTACGCATTGAAAGTTTCTTTAGAAGCACTAGACCATACGAAATCTGATGATCAAAATATTTCGTGATTTCTGATATTCATCTACTCACATAATGATTATATTTATAATAGAATTATTGTGACTTCTTCTACAAGATCAGAGAATGTGTACAAGAGAGAGTGACTGAACAGATACTGCATGCATTTAATTATTAACAGTTGGTATTGGGTAGCCATCATGTCTCGATTATATGTTAAATGTTTCTTCCGGCTTTCGTCAGTTGGTCATTTCAGGGCGGTGAGATTGCACGCTGATTTCTCATCATTAGTTCCCCACGGCCCTAACCTCCTCTCTCCCCTCAACTTCTCATCTACTGTGAAGAAAAAAATAAACACAAATTTTCCTCCTCCTCAGGCCTGGGGTGAAGATATGACATCAAATCCTGAGCATCTACAGTAACTGAATTTTAAAAGCATTTTGATGCTTGAAGAAAAAGTATTATTTGATTTTGCTGATATTCCAAATAAATAATTTTTGTGCAAGCTTGTTTTTTTCCCCTGCATCACAAATTTCAATAGCGCTTTATATTTATAACTTGTAATAAAGCACAGGGGATTAGGACTAAAGACGAGGTCGTTTCTTTTTTTTTTTTTTGACTTTTTCGATATGCTGTCTTAACACTGGAAGACTTATAGCGAAGTGATGACTCATGACTTATGGCGAAAAACAAAACAATAGCAAAAAAACGTCAAAGACATTGTTATAATGATCATATTTCATGGCAGCCATTAACCAGAGAGATAATTATAATTGATGTTTACCAATACTTACAACAATTATTTGTAATTATATTTCCGATTGGTTTCATTATAATGAAGTTGTTTTGCTGTCTACATGGTCAATAATAATAATAATAGTTGTTGCTAACTGTAGATTTTATTATTATAATTATTATTATTATTAATGCAAAATTTTCTTGCAATCTAAATGGTCAATATTAATAGTAATAGTAGTAATTAGTTTTTGTTCAAACTAAACACTAATAATTGATGATGATGATGATGATGATATTATTATTATTATTAATAATAATAATTTTTAAGAAATAAAACAATAACTGTTACTACTATTAACAATTGCTATTATTGTTATTATAATTCAAAGTTTTGAAATGTAAATGCTATATGATCAGTAATAATAATAATAGTTTTATTTTTTATTGTTGTAGTTTATAAAAACACAAGGAAAAATACAGTATTGGATCCCTGCATAATATTTATCATACTCACAGAAATATCCAATTTTATCGGTCTTACAAACACAGTATCAGTTTATTTCTACCTTATTTCTGCAACTAAATGATGGTTTGCTGTATACCTGAACTTTTATTTTTTGACATCTATATTTTCACCTTTTTCCATCTTTCCATGTTAGCACATGTGTAAATAATATACATCACACGGTAAATAATGCAAAATCTCTATATACCATTGCATTGTATTTTCTTGTCATTTGTTCTCAAAGGAGTGTTGACCATTTGTCATTGTGAAATACAACCGTCACCTCTTTGGCCAAGCCATCAATAATGCGGAGCATCTTTGCTTCTTAACTAAAGCGACCGATCGTTACGCTGAATAATTAGCATTCGTGTCCACCTCTCTCTTCACTCCACAGGGAGAGGAAGAAAAGGTGAAAGGTAGGGAGAGAGGCGTTAATTGATATACATTCTGCTCCCTTACGACTTACTCTTATAGGTTGTCACCGAACAAACGACTAATTTAACATACGCAACGAGGGAGAGATGACCCAACCAACCAATTAAAGGCCCTCCGAATGAATAGAGACCTAGGGTACTAGGAGGATATGGCATATGGACCTGGTCCTGAAGCATCTTGTCTTGAGTGAAAAGCTCCCGGAGGAGGCTTTTTATGAAAAAGGTCACACATAATAGGCTGTGTCATGAGAACCAAGTGTGTGTGTGTATCTTGGTGTTTACATTGTTGTAAAGTGTGATGCTAGATGATATTTTGCACCCAGAAAAAAAAGTCTGTTGTTGTCATCCTCACTCAGTAATGGGCACCAGTGGGATCGGCAGACACGAACAAACTGGCAAAAAGGAAAGATGAAGAGAAATATGAGAGACTAAATTTAAAGGACATGTTTTTGTCACTGGATTGACACTCGAAATGTCTAAATTGATGTTCAGATAAAAAAAAGGGAATGGGGGAGATGGAGATAAAGAATAGAGTTCGGCAAGGTCCTTGGTAATTAACACCTGACTCTAGAGCAGTACCCATGGGCCTGGTCCTCCAAAAGCTATCCCAGTGTGCTCTTCTGCTCTCCTTCTTCATTAATGCGGACAGACAGGCAGGGGGCCAGAAGAATGGGGTATTTCACAAAAGTCAATGAGGTCTAAATGCTTCAATTTCCTTCTTAGGAACAGGCCATGGAGTAAATGCTTAGCTTTATCCAGTGTTAGAGATACTAGTTTAAAACTGTAGCTTTTCAAGCTATACTAAGTTGTTAAGCTACAGTCAAGCTAACCTTTAAAAATGGTTGGCTACATTAGCTACACTACGCGATGCTACACCTCAGTTTATTGCAGCTAACTAAAAACTGATGGACAATTTAATCTCCATTCTTTAATATATACTTGGGTGAATAGTAGCTAACAGTAATAGTAGCTTTGTTTTGTTTGTAGCCATTTATTGCATTTTTAGGAGACATTTTAGGAGAGTGTGTTTGATTTATTACCTCAGATTGTTTGGCTAAAGTTGTTAGCACAGTGTGTTGTGACAAAACTGATATATAGGGTTTTGTCCTATTTTGCTCAATAGTAGCTAACACCAAAACTGCATAAGCTTTTGGTACTGACATTTCTTGTCCGTTACTGCTAAAAAAAAACATTGTTATAGCCATTTATTGCATTTGAGACATTAAGGAAAGTTTGTTTGATTATTAGTTTGGCTAATGCTGTTAGTGCAATAATTTTTGACAGAAAAAATAACAACACACAGCATAAACGGTTGCCATTGATGTTTCTTGTCTGTTTACTTTAAAACAAACTGTAGCTAAACCCATTTATTGCAATTTTAGGAGAATGTGTTTGATTATTAACTCAGGTTGTTTGGCTATGCTGTTGGCGCAATATGCTATGATAGTAAACTGTGATATAGCACTTTGATAATTGGTCAATAGTAGTTAACAATAAACAGCACAAACTCTCGACCAATGTTTCTTGTCTTTCTGCTAAAGCAAATAGTTTCTATCCATTTTTAGAAACATTTTAAGAGAGTGTGTTTGATTATTACCTCAGGCTGTTTGGCTAATGCTGTTAGCGCAATTGTGACAGAAAACTGCAGTATAGCACTTTGTCAAGCTAGCCTGCGACTTAGTAGCTTGTTACAGCTAAATCTAATTAGTTTTGAAAAATGTTCAGCTACTGTAATGCTACTAAAAACTACGTTTGTAGTGTCTCTTCTACTGTCTGCTTCCCTCTGATCCTGTGTAAGCTAAGCAAGTTTCACAGAGTTTGTTTACACATACCTATTTAGCAGTGTTAGCATAGATGATTGCTCATCAATGTGTACAAAGAACACTAAGATTGGACCATATTGCTTTTCTGCATATTTATAGCTCTTTGTGGTGAAATAGGACATAACTATAGGAAATAGGAGAGAATAACCTTGAATAACCTCTTGAGAGAATAACCTCCCATCTAAGTAGAATGATTTCTTCAGTGTGAACATGAATGAGAAAAGTATTGCTATTTGTCGTTAAGGACCGTATTTCAGGACTGTGGCTCGCCATTTGTGGTCTGGTTCATTCTTTGTTCCTGTTCCTTTCGAGCTGAATCAAAATGATTAGCTCAGGGTGACTCTGTCATGGGTGAAGAGCATTTAACCCGGTGAGGAGACTGTTGTAATCGCCGTTTTGAAACCTTGCCATTGGCTTTTTGAAGAATATTTTGTTCTTGTAATCGAGCGTATTCAGATTATGCAAGAAAATGTGTTTGAGAGCTATTTATACTACTTCTAATAAGTTTGAAAACCTATTCATTAAAATAACTTTTCAGTTTGTGGCCACAAACTTACACTAGCATATTTTGCATCGCTAACATCAAGTTTAATGATAGTTGCTAACATGTTTAAGCTGGTTATTGATGTTAAGCTTGATGTTTCGATTACTACAGCATTACCAAGACACAGTATCTAGTTGTCGGTCATGCGTCAGGTTGTGTCATGTGCAGGTGTCTCAGGTTAGACTCAGGAAGTGGGCAGTGGGGTCAGGTGATGTTCGGAAACACCACTTTCATGTGTGTATGTAGTGTGTGATTAATGTAGTGTGTGTGTGTGTGTGTGTGGTAGTGTGTATGTGTGTGACATTTGATACGACTGGGACCAATTACTTGCCTTGTGGCTAAACCTGGACCATGCCTGATTACCTGCTAATCTCATGCACACACACACACACACACACACCCACCAGCAGGGAGACACCTAAGCTTAAACACACACACCTTTTCCCTGTCTGTGGTTTTTTTTTTCTTCTATATCTTTCTCACACTGTTCTAAATCCTGTGGAATAAATGTAATGAGCGGCTTTAGGTTATTTATTTTATTAGATTTTTAAACAAAGCTGCTATGAGGCTAATCTTCGTTATGTGTGAGGGTTTACTTAAGATACAGTTAGGGGACAAAAATGTTAAATCTGAAAAAAAAAAAAAGATTCTAAATAACAGACATTCAATTAATTTTTTTATAGTTAATTCATCAGAGAAGATTTGGAGAAATTTACCATTACATCACTCAACCATAGATCCTTTCCAGTGAATGGGTGCCGTCAGAAGTCTAAACAGCTGATAAAAACATCACCATAATCCACATGACTCAAGTACATCAAATGAAGTTTGTAAGAAACAAATCTTTAATTTAGATGTTTTAACATAAACCAGTCCTCTATCCATAATGTTGCTTTCTTCAGTGAAAAAGTTGTCACCTTAATCAGGAGAGAAATATGCACAGTCCAAGCACAAGAGAAAACAGTCTAAAACTGTTCTAAATAAATATGTTGGTAGATTTTGATGTGAGAGGACAACTGGGATGGAATTAATTTTTTTTTCTACTGGAGAAAGCGTTATTATGGACTCATATTTTAGTCGGAAGCAAGCGTTTGAAGTTAACAACATCTTAATAATAGATTTGCTTCTCACAAACAGGCATATATTTGCTTCACCGATCAGAAATTTATGGACTGGAGTGGTGTGGATTTCTTGCTGTGAACTGTCATGTTTTTATCAGCTGTTTGGACTCTCATTCTGACGGCACCCATTCACTGCAGAGGATTCATTGGTGAACAAGCGATGTAATGTTAAATTTTTCCAAATCTGTTCTGATGAAGAAACATCTCAACTCATCTACATCTTGGATGGCCTGAGAATAAGTAAATCTTCTGCAATTTTTAATATTTAGATATTCCTCCTCAGATGGTCCTCTTAAAGAAAAATAAACTATATCTCCATAATAATGTGCTCTGATTGGACAAAAGATTTTGATATGAATTCTACATTAGTTTTATAGCTGTGTAAATTTGTACATATATCCACAATTGACTCTTTTGTATCTTTTTTAAAGGAATTGTAGGAAATGAATTTGATACTTGAATGAAGTTCCATAAAATCTCTAAGAACAAAATACTTCCTGGCTTTCAATGGAGCTTAATTGCGAGTGGTCCAGTAGGTGAGGTTGCACCAAGCTCACAGCAGGTTCATTCTGCAGTCACCAGCAGTTCTCCACTGTCAGGTTTTAAGTTTTAAGACCACTACAATGGATGCTAATTGTAAAGAGTACAATTAGCATCCATTGTAGTGGTCTTAAAACTGTGCAGCTGGATATCCAACCACTGTTTAATAAGACAAAATCCTATGCCTGTTCTCCCCGCAGATTTCTCCCACATCACATGACAAGCTGCAGTTAATGAATGCAACAATGTAGGTTTATGACATGTCGAGCAGGGCTTGTCAGCCAGACAGTGAGATTTGCTCCATTTTATGCAGTGCTTAATCATTTTAAACCAGAGGCCGTGGAGATGCTTGACTGGATGCGGAACAACGGCTGGCTGCCGCCTGTACGACAGTTCAGATTCGGTTCATCACACACAGACTGCAGGCTGGTATGCTACTGTTTTTATGAGCACTCAGACACAATTCAGTTTCACCACTTAAATATATGCATAATTATGTAGGTGGACTAATCTTTTTTTTTTTAGATTATTCACATTTATAGCTATTTTCAGTGACAAAGCAACTGAAAGTCAATCATTTTCAGGGAGCGTTGGCAAGGTGCAATGACAGTTGGCAACGCGACAAAGTTGACTTCAGCTTTATGCAAACGAGCATCATAAACAAACATACATTTATTGCAAGCATTTTCAGTCTTTTCTGCTAGTCTTAGCCACCAAATTAGACCTCTCATTTGATCCATTCTTTAAAAAACATGTCAGTATATAAACAGTCTTCCTCCTTATATATATATATATATATATATATATATATATATATATATATATATATACACAGTACTAGCTAAACGTTTTTGAACAGTAAGATTTTTAATGTTTTTTAAAGAATTCTCTTCTGCTTACCAAGCCTGCATTTATATAAACCAAAATACAGCAAAAGCAGCAATATTTGTTAAATATCTTTACTATTGAAAATAACTGCTTTCTATTTTAATATATTTTAAAATATAATTTATTCCTGTGATCAAAGCTAAATTTTCATCATTACGCCAGTCGTCAGTGTCACATTATCCGCATTCATAATGTTACAAAAGATTTCTATTTCAGTTAAATGCTGTTCTTCTGAAATTTCTATTCGTCAAATAAACCTGAAAAATTCTACTCTATTATAATTCATGTTTTTGAGCAGCAAATCAGAATATTAGAATGATTTCTGAAGGATGATGTGACTGGAGTAAGGATGCTAATTCAGCTATGAAATCATAAGAATAAATTACGTATTAAAATATATTCACAGAATTTTTTGTTTAAACAGTAAAAATATTTTACTGTTTTTGCTGTATTTTGGATCAAACAAATGCAGGCTTGGTGAGCAGAAGAAACGTCTATAATATTAACATTAAAAATCTTACTGTTGACAGGTAGTGTATATATCAGTGATTCAAATCTATCTAGTATATCAAAATTCCTTGATAAATTATGATTCTATTAATGCCAGTTTTGTTTGCCATCTCTTTTGAATTATTTCTATCCATAACTCTTTATCGCAGGTCAAAGCAAATTATTATTTTTACATAGGCAATCTGCCAGGGCACCGTTTTAGTTACCAAGCAACATGGCGATCAGAGTCGCTGTATTTTGCTTGAATTAGACTGTGCTGACGAGACAGTTAATGAGATGAATGACTGTAATGGAAAGCTTGAACATTACATTCTTGTTTCATTCTACAGCATGCTCATTACAACAGTGACCCATGGTGGAGTCTATTAAAACTAAACCATCAAGTTCAGCCACCGTGTGTGTTTTTGGTCCTTGTTTTCTGGTCTCCCTGGTTTCTCACTAGTGGTATTTTTTCAGAATGCATATATATCTGATTCATGATTGTTTCAGGACCGACCTCATTTGGCTTTAATTGGGAATCCCTTTTCAAAATACACAGTGAAAGAAAAAGGAAAACAGAATAAATTGCAACTCCCAAATGGCACAAATGAAGTGGCTGTATTTTAGAGATGGTAAGAGGTAAACTAGTTCAGAAACACAGTTAATTACTGTGTAAGTAATTAATTAATTAATTTTTCTTCAAATACTGTAATGCATTAATAGACCTATAATTTTGCTGCATGTAAAAAGAACATTTCACAAAAATTATATAAGTTTTTGTGTATTTATTATTTTTGTGCCAATCAAGTACTATTTTAGTTTTTCACAACCATTTTTCACTCTCTCTTTGTCTCTCAGAATTAAACTGTCTGTTTTTGTAACCGCAGAACAGCTTTTGTTATAGCCTCTTTGCAAAGCCATATAACACTCTGACACATTCACAGAATGGCCTGTACCAAAATGTGCTGCACAGACTGATAAAACCAGCTTAAAATGACCAGGAACCTTGTTAAAAATTTATTTCAACCATACGTTTATAACATTATGATCCCTAAGAAGAATTTGCAGAGCCGTAGGTGCTACACACAGGCCAGAACGAGCACTGAACACAATGGAAATAAATGAGCAATTAATAATTCTATGCGTTGTGTTGTGGCGATTTCATTGTATTGTAAAGATTTCATTGTGTTGTGCACTACTGGGCCACTGTATGTCATTGATGTATAAATTTATCTACGACACTAAAAAGTTGCAAGTTCAGATCTATTCATTTTTGCTTAGGTAAGTCAAGAAATGCTCTTTTTGGACTGCAAGTTACAGTATGTTCATAGTACCTCAAGTTCTTTTTGTCCCTGAAGGATCACGGAAAATATGATATGACCCCATTAAATGAGTCATAACTGTCCTGAGCTACGAAAGAGCAACCTCTTAGCAATGTTTCACATCTCTGAATCTGTTGAATATGTGGCCTGGTGCTTGTTTAGACCTTTATGCGCCTTGTTCTCTGTTCCTGCCTCTCAGTGAAAGAGCGGTTCTTGGGAGGTAGGTGGCTGGAGCTGTGCCAGTCACGAATGGAACGAGGAGAGAGGGAGCTATAAGATAAGACAAGGAAGGAAAGAGCAAGGCTCTTTACATTGCACTCCTTCCACTCTGCTGATGCATATAAAATGGTGGGTTGACGCACACACCGCCTCAAACAGTGAGAGATAAGCGTGCATGGACTCATTATAAAGCAACAAGACCACACACCATTATGTAGTGTTTAGCGACCAACTAAGAATTTAGTTGACAGAATTTATGGACTTTTATAACAATTTCTGCTTTTATTTTTGAAGGGAAAATTGTGGAATTCTGTGAAATGGATTTCTGTAAAAAAAACAACAACAACAAACAAACAAAAAAACATTTACTTTCCACTGAACTACTTACCCATTTTTTTTTACAAAGCAAAAATGCATTCTGTCCCAAATATGTGTGCAAAATGTGATTAATATACTTTTTTATTTTATATGCAATTTTTTGGAGATTTTTTCCGTTTTTATTACTTCAGCCTTATTTCAGTAAGTGTTACCTTTGGCAAGTCTAGCAAAAAAAATCTATCTATCTATCTATCTATCTATCTATCTATCTATCTATCTATCTATCTATCTATCTATCTATCTATCTATCTACAGGGTGTGATTTAAAAAAAAACTTTGTTCTTTCTCTAATTTCTGATTTTTAAAAGTAGATTAGATTCATTGTGAATTTCCAGTTACTTAATGATTGCAAACTTTATTCTCTACACTGTAAAATTTTTTTCGTAAAATGTACGGTAAAAAACTGGCAGCTGTGGTTGCCAGAATTCTACCGTAAAAATACGGTAGCAACGTTTTAGGTTTTACGGTTTTAACTTAAATTTACAGTTAAATACCGTAATTTCTTTAACTGATATAATCTTAATATGCCAACCTATTAAAGTACTGAAATCTGTTTTGTTCCTTTGAAATACACTGATAGAAAATGAAAAGAACGATTGGATGAAAAGAACGATTGGATCCCCTAAAGGGATTTCCTAATTCCTAAAGGTTAATAATTAAAAAAACCTGTTAATAATTGGTTACACAGAACTTTATTACATTAATTCTCTCCTCCTCTCCTACTCTTTCTTCAATGCCTAACAAATCTATTTCTTTCTCTCCCTGACCTTGACTTTCTGCTTGAGCAGCACTAGTTGAAGCCTGAAAATATTGTAAACAATAACATAACTAATTACACTGGTTGGACTAAGCTCTGTTTCAGACTGATACCTCCGGTTCAGGATGGTCCTCATCCTCAACACGTGCCTTTTTCAGTCGCGGAAAATACTTTTCAATACTCATCTGGATTGAAGCAGCAAACATTCGGTGTAAGAGTAAAGAAACGACATAATTTATAATACGTTTATTTGATTCACAGCTGCTACATATAGTGTTTTGACCTCGACAACCCAACTAGGCTAGCCTACATTTTACCGCAAACTTGCGACTAGTTAACTTTCTAAAGAAGGCGCAATCGCGTTTGCTAAGGGTCGGGACTTACAGTAACATCAACACACTGAAACTATTGTATTCAGAATATAAAATATTTTATAGCACTTTTTAATCTGTGATTGTGTGTTAAAAGTGTTCACGAGATACCAACCTTTCGCCAGCCGTCTTCTCTCCACAGATGATCCAGACAGATGTGGTGTGCACGGAGGGGAGGGGCTGTGTGCGTGTGTGTGTGTGTGTGTGTGTGTGTGTGAGGGAGAGACGCGTGAGTGACAGAGAGATGAAGAGAGAGCAGGGAAAGGAAATGCAGTTGAACGAATTCGCTGCATGTATTAAATAGCGTACAAAAGAATAACGAAACGCAATATGTGACGGTCGGTATTGATTTTTTTTTTTTTTTGGTCGGTGTTGAATCTGTGGCGGTCGGAATTTAATCTGTGGCGCACCGCCACAGATTCGTCTATGTGTGGGAAACACTGCCATCATGGTGAGACTCATTAAACTGAAATATGCTATAAACATTAATTTAACAACATTAGATGTAACATACAACCCTAATAAACATAACTGATAAGAAAAAACTAAGAAGAAACATAGTTATTTCAAAGAAAAAACATCAAATTCAAACAGAATTTGAAATGGAACGCAGGGAATTCTGGGAACGTAAGTTTACGGTTTTTCCCTGTAAATTTTACAGGAACTTTCCGTTAACCATGTAACAGGTTTTTACCGTAGCATTTTCACAGTTTTTTACCGTTAAAATCACGATCATTTTTTACAGTGTATAGTTATTGGCTGCCATGAAAAAGAGCAAATTTGTTCTCTTGTGCTTCATCCATTCCTCAGGGAAGAAAGAGGGACAAACATGAAACAATGCATGTAATAATTTCATTAGTATCGTTGATGAAAATGGGTGCAGGAAATAAAAATGCAAGACCAATAAGGGAACAGGCAAATAGAAATGAAAGCGAGATGGGGAAAAAATAAATAACATAAGGAGCAAGGAGTGGCCATGGAATCAGAGAGAAAGGGAGGGCGGGAAAAGTGAGAGAACGACAGGAAAGGCTTCTAACAAATCTGATCAAAAGCTCTTAAATCTCTAAGGACTCAGAAAGAAGGCAAGAGAAGAACAAGTGCCCTGCCGAGAAGCTGCGAACTGAAAAAGGGAAGGATGAAAGAAATAAAAGTGAAGCATGAACAAAGAGAGGAGGAATGACACAGCAATGGATCGTTAGTACACGGGCATTCATCCTGTTTCCACACTTTCAGGCTTCGACATGGGAACATTTTCTGTAATTCAGGGCTGCTTCCATGACAGAAATGTTATACTGTTTTTGTTTTTTCTAAAAGAAAACATTCACTAAACACTTTATTTTCAGCCTTTTTAGATTTTTTGAATTCTAAAACATGTTTGAGTTTTACAATGTGAGTGATGTTTGATTTGTTGTTTGAATGTGCCACAGAGATACTAGCGTGCATGGTGGTTGCTAGGTTGTTTCTATGTGATTGCTAAGGCATTTGAATTGTTTATTGTTTAGTATTTGAGGTTGTTAGGGTGTTTTTAATGGATTCTGGGCGGGGTTTATATTGGCTGTAGCTCATTTCAGTTGGGTTGATGAGGGTGAGTGTATGCTAGAACAATGTTAGGTGGTTACTAAGGTGTTTGAATTGTCTTTTTGCTCATTGCTGTGAGGGTGCTAAGTTGGGGTGGGTGGTATGACCAAAATATATCATGATATGAGTAATCTTATTTCACGGTAATGATACATGTTACCATATAGTTATTTTTGCTTTAAATAAGGTGTTTAGGATATCAAATTTTTTGATACTATAGAAGTTTCATAATTCTTCAATCCAGTGTCAATATCACAAAAAACAACCAAAAAACTAATGCTAGCCTAAAAAAAAAAAAAAAAAAAACCTCACTGAAGATAATAATAATAATAATCAGCGTTTAAATAATAATAATAAAAACCTACAGTAGAACAAATGAAAGAAATGCTACATATTGTATAAATTGTGTAAATGAAATATATATATATATATATATATATATATATATATATATATATATATATATCTTCTTAATAAAGTTACAAAAGTAATTTACTCAAGAGCAGTGAGAGATTTTTCTCTATTTTGATGTTTGATTAACATGAATGACAGACAGCCAGAATATTAGACTGCTGTCACTTTAAGAGCTACCTGGATCCAATATACTGTTACACATGTTTTTTCTTTCTCAGCTGTATGCTTTCAGATAAGACCGAAATTACAGTGTTTTTACGAGAACCCTTGAAAAGATGGGCATTTTGGCCTATAAAGCGGCAAAAATAATGCTCTATGAGCACTGCCTTCACATGTGTGTGCCTCGCTGACAGTGCTCAGAAACAGAATCTCAGATAGCATGCGCATATAGCGAGATTAGTTGTCTTTTGCTGCTGCTTGCGTGTCAACGGCGTGTAACTGCGATAGAGGCAATAGTCCAAAATCTCAACTGCATGGTACATGGTGACAGAACTTGAACTACCCGCCCCCAGTGTTCTCTCTTTCTCTCGCTGTCCTTTGAAGTGTAAATCTCTTCAGCAGGACTCCTGGCTAATGAAGCTTCTGTCTTGCTGTAATTAGAAGCACCTTGGGTTCCCTTGACACGGCTGTGGTGTGGAAAGAAAGGAGAGAATACATCACAGAAACAAAAAGACAGATACACTGATATTCAGAATTGGTTATAGTCTGAAATATGGTGTGGGAATACTAATGACTCGAGTAAATGAAACAGCCAATAGTCAATAATTGCCTTTTTTCACCAAAAAGGTGGGCGGACTACTCAATATGGAGACTGATGGAAGGTGGCTATTATTTTAAATGAGACTTTCATCAGAAGCATTGAAATGCATGAACGCCTTTGGAAAGCTCATATAATGGCTAAAATTACACCTACAGACATACAAAGAGAGGGAAGGAATAACATTGATAGACAAAGACGCCTGTGCTTTGACGTTATATAACCTGGCCCGTTTTTCTGTTAATAAGAATATAATTTCTTCTAAAATATCAGAGTAGTCCAAGTTGAATCCAATAATGTGGGATTTTAGTACTTTTCAGTTATACCAGTTTAGCCGGAATATGCTTTATGTATTTATCTCAGAGGGCTAGTTTACTCCTAGAATGAAAATTGTTGTCATTTAGACACTTATCTTGTTGGTTCTTCACAAAGCTCTTTTCCGTGCAGTTTATAGTGATACATCTGACAAGCTCCAAAAAGGACAAAAATGTCATAAATGCACCATAAAACGGCTTTATTTTATTATTATTATTAATATTATTATTTTAGAGAATGACATAAATATAAATTGTTTGATTCATTAGTAATGTGATTTCAGTGTTATTTACTACTATAGCATATATTAGTATTTTTGTAATTTTAGTTGTAATAATTTTGTGCTTTTATCGTTTTTATAATTTATTTTCAGTAAGTTGCCAAGGTGAAAGTTTAAATAAATTTTTTTTTTTTTCATCTAATATTTTTATTATTTTATTTTTAAAAACATTTTTTTGGTTTTATGTTTTAAATGGTTTATTTATAGTTCATGATAGCAACACTGTTTGCTATTTGGTTGAAATAATAAAATCATGTCTGATGGAGCTGAGATTTTTTTTTTAAACTAGTGACTGCATTTCGTCCAAAAAAAAAAAAAAAAAAAAGTAAAATATTTAAGTGGTTCTCTTAAGCTCACTTCAGTTATTTTTCTGAAGTAGTGTTGTTTTGGATCTTTGCAAGCCAGTCTTGGAAGGCTTGTAATCACATGAGGGTGAATAAATAATTCCAGATTCTTTTTTTTTAGTTGAACTGTGTGCATCTCAATGATTACATGAAAAACTGACATGCTTTTTCCCCAGACAAGTGCACACACACTAATAATTTACAATGTGTTTGTAATAAATATCCAAGACAAATAGAAAAATCGAGCCGACACAACATAAGCCTTCCAAAGATTGTCTCCAAGGAGAGGACACTTTGTGAAAAACATTATTAGTGTGAGAAAAGCTTCTTGTCCCACAGAGGAAAGGACAGATAGTGAAAATGAATTGATGTCATTTGAATTCAGAACGTTGTTTCCCATTATGACATAATCCCACTGTTGTCAATGCCAGATCAGTTGTTGTCTTTGCAGCCTGGATGGAGATCAAACAAATCTAAGGTGAGCCGTTCTCAGAGCTTCCTGAATATAATGTCCTTTCAAAGGAACACAAACCCAAAATAATCTTATAGGGGTCACTCAAAAAAAGGACGTTTTTACATTGAGAAAAATGACACTTCAGCTTTAAGGAAGGAAAGTGCTCAAATAAGATGTATGTATTGCAGCACATAGCTTCCCACTATTGACTTGAAGAAAATCAAACACAATTCTTCATGACTTCAGACATTTTTGAAATTGTATTTTGATAAGCACAAGTAATGCAAACATGCACTGTCATTATTGAATGACAATAACCACAGCAGATGCTCTACTGTTGATATAAACAACAGTTTATATTATGGCTCTATGACTGATGTCTTAATAATGTTTTATGAATAAGGCGCAGGCCTACAGGTGACCCACAGATGACAGGGGAGTCATAACGGGATTTCTTTCATGATCGTCATGAGGATTGCTGAGTGACAAATTACATTTTTACTTTTATTTCACTTATATTTATCAATTATTTATTTTATTTAATAGAATATAAAAACTGGAAAAATGGAGGAGTCTAGAAAACAGAAGTGTGGTTTGGAATGAATTTTAGTGTATTCCTGCTCTCCTGATAATATTTCACAATTAATATTAATTAACACACTGACTGCTTGGACTCATAGTGACACGTTTGTAGATAAACAGGAACAGTTAACTACAAAATTCATTAATTATTACTCCGTAATAATCTTCAATCAGCTGTTAACAACGAATCATTGAGTGAGAAGAATTAGAAAAATTATTTTGTTTCAATAATATAAAAAGCGCAATTGCAAAATAATTTTACTTTGTGAAATTCTAAATAAAAATATGAAAACACCAAATAAGAACAACCAATGGTTTTGGAGCAACTGATTAACTGGAAAGATTTGAATCAAAACAATGATTCATTTACAAATTACTATTTCTATCAAGAGCTATGAATGTGTTAAGATGAGCTAGGGTGTTATAGGATGTGTTAAGATTTTCACTGAATAATGGCATAAAGTTAGGCTGAAGACATATTTTATGATGTTTTATGACTTTCTGTATCCTTTTTGAAGCTTAATGACCTTAATGAAAAGAGCTGTCTGGACTCATCTGGACTGTGTTATTGTGGGTAAACATATTAATTCAGTGTCATTTTAGAAAGAGCAGGAGGCTGTGAAATGCTCCATTGGAGTCGTCTGTCTGTTTGAAAACACTAGCTAATGTGTTGGTCTCCAGTTCCGGTTGCTGATAGTGCTAAAACTCACTTTTCAAAAAATTCTGTCGCCCCATTTGTGTTATGAACCAAATGCTCCATGAAATGTGTTAATGGAAATATGAAATACATTTGTTAAGATCCTGTCTGCGCCTCAGGGTTTCTTCAGCCACAGTGCTAACCCAAACGTACACAGTTTGTGGATAAAAGTCTGTCAGGAGATACAGGGTTGTGAGATTAAAATTTACCTCAGAAAATAGGGAAGAATATGGCTCAAAGTCTTAGTTCCTCTTCAGGAACTCGAGCTGCGTCAAACGACGCTTTGGGGAACACCTACAGCGTAACCGGCTCTGAATACCAATAAAATCTGTCCAGAAATGGGAAGGGACATCACGGGCGAGGTGACGTAATGACCAGCTGGTATAAAAGCACGTGCGGTGAAACCGGCATCAGCTTTCTATCATTCAGCTAAGCGCTATGTGTTTGTGAGTCATATTTACCGTTGTCTGTCTGTGCTATGTCGAAACGTGGTTTCAAGACCAAGTATGGAAGAGAGAGTAAGGCGCAATACAGGCTGTGTGTTCTGCCGTGCAAACGTTATTTGTGTGCGGGGGATACACACAGTCTGTGTGTGCTTTGCTTGGGAGCGAGGCATGCGGAGGCAGCCCTCGAGGGGGCTGACTGTCCGCACTGCGAGGGTTTTCCTCTGCGTGTGCTTCGCTCCCGAAAGGCTCTTTTTTCCGGAGAAGGGTCTTTCATTAGCGCTCCCCGCGGCGCTGGTCCCGCTTCCGCTGAGGCGGAGCGTAGGCGGCGTTCGTGGGGTTCGCAACGGGATCTGGCAGAGGGATCGGAGACGAGCGAGTCTCTTTCTCCATCCTCACCTGCCGGATCCCGCGACCGCTCCCCGAGTCCGGAAGCACGCCTGGCGGTTTCTCCGCACGGCAGAGAGGCACTTGTGGTTGACCCTGTCTGACATTAAAGAACGTGACAGGGTCTTCCTCTTGGACGCCCCGCTGTCGCCTTCTGGCCTGTTTGGTGACGCTGTTGACTCGGTTGTCAGCAGACACCAGGAGGCCAGGAGGCAGGCGGCGGCGTTCCAGCGGTTTCTCCCTCGCCACGCTCCAGCTCTCGGGGCTGCTGGGCGAGAGCAGCCCCGGCCGCGTGCTGGCTCCTCACATAGGGAGGCGCAAAAGTGTGTTAAAAAATCTTCAAGAGAGTTTTAATAATATACAATATTCACTTTGTTCCCTTCAACTGCTTTTAAATTCTACTAAAACTAAATGTATGTTTTTTAATCGATCTCACATTGTACCTACCTGCCCATTAAGCATCACCACACTAGATGGGTATGTTATAGAACAGGTAGACAATTACAAATACCTAGGGGTTTGGTTAGATTCTTCTCTTTCTTTCCAGACCCACATTAATCAGCTCCAAACAAAAATTAAATCTAGGATTGGCTTTTTATTCCGTAATAAAGCCTCTCTTACCTTCCCAGCAAAACTTGCTCTTGTGAAAATGACCATCCTTCCGATTATTGACTATGGTGATATTATTTACAGAATTGCTTCAAACTCTCTTCTTAGTAAACTAGATGTTGTATATCATTCTGCCATCCGTTTTGTCACCAATGCTCCATATAATACTCACCACTGCAACCTCTATAGTTTAATCGGTTGGCCTTCACTACAGACCCGACGTAAAAAACATTGGTATCATTTTATCTATAAATGTCTACTGTGTAAAGCCCCATCTTATCTAAGATAACTAATCTCGAGAGCTACCCCCTTTATGTACCTTCGTTCAAGTAGGTATATCATTTTGACTGCTACTAAAGCCCGTACCTCCTTTGGCCGCCTTTCTTTTCAGTTCTCCGCTGTTAACGATTGGAATACACTTCAAAAATCTCTGAAGCTTGAATCCATTGTCCCATTATTCACATTTAAATTATTATTAGCAAACACATTGTCAGACCATTGTACATGTTAATAATTTTTTTTTTTTTTTTTTCACCTTTTGTATTACTTGTATAAATTTGTAAATGTTTGATTTGTTTTGTCTTGTAATTACATGTGTAACTTTTGTACCTCGACGCTTTTATCTTGGCCAGGTCGCCATTGTAAATGAGAAAGTGTTCTCAATGTGCTCACCTGGGTAAATAAAGGTTAAATAAAAAAAGGAGAGCGTGGCCACCCGTGCGCCTCCTCGTAAGCGGGGTGAGAGCAACGATCGCTGCAGCACACAGCGATCGTCGCCCTCCAGCGCCCTCAGGAGATCGTTCTGCCAACCCTGCCACCTACGGTGCTTCAGGGCGCAGCGGTCTCCAGCGAGCACATGTCTCAGTTTCTTCCGCCTGGGACCGTAGCGGAGCTGAGATGCTCGCCACCCCTTCGGGGGTCTCTGGATTTACACCAGAGGCCAGTCTCGAGAGACTGGTTCCCTTAGTAGACTATTTCGCAGCGTGGAAACTACTGCCAAATGTGTCTCGATGGGTCCTGCGCACTGTAGAAAGAGGCTACAGAATCCAGTTTGGTTCTCGTCCGCCTCAATTTCACGGGGTGATTTCCACGTCAGTGGGCCCCGAGCAGGCTCTGGTAATGGAACAGGAGGTACATACTCTCTTAAGAAAGGAGGCCATCGAGGTGGTTCCTCCTCTCGAGAGGGAGTCCGGGTCCTACAGCCGGTACTTCATAGTTCCAAAGAGGGATGGAGGGTTGCGTCCCATTTTAGATCTGAGGCATCTGAACCACTCAGTCAGCAGACTGAGGTTCAAGATGCTCACGCTCAGGCAGGTCGCGTCTCAAATCAAGTCCGAGGACTGGTTTGTCGCGATCGATCTGAAGGACGCATACTTCCACGTCTCCATTCGTCCCTCTCACAGGAGGTTCCTGAGGTTTGCTTTCGGGGGCGAAGCTTACCAGTATCGGGTGCTTCCTTTCGGCCTAGCACTCTCACCCTGCACTTTCACAAAGTGTGTGGACGCCGCGTTAGCTCCGTTGAGACTGCGGGGCGTCCGCATACTCAATTACATCGACGATTGGTTGATTCTCGCTCGTTCAGAGCAGAGGGCGGTTCAGCATCGAGATGCTGTTCTCGCCCACATGAAAGTGTTGGGGTTAAGACTAAACGCCAAGAAAAGTGTTCTTTCTCCAGTACAGAGAACCACTTATCTTGGGGTGGTGTGGGATTCGACCACGATGCAGGCACGTACGTCCCCTGCTCGGATCGAGTCGATCCTCACAGAAGTCAGGAGAGTGAGAGAAGGCCAGTCACTCACTGTAAAGCAGTTTCAGAGACTGCTGGGTCTGATGGCGGCTGCGTCCAACGTTTTACCTATTGGCCTGCTGTACATGAGACCCCTACAATGGTGGCTCAAGACCAAGGGGTTCTCCCCGAGGGAAAACCCGCTTCGCATGATCAAGGTCACGCGGCGGTGCCTACGTACCTTGGACATGTGGAGACAACCTTGGTTCTTGTCCCAGGGCCTGGTATTGGGAGATCCTTGTCGCCGCGTATCGCTAGCGACGGACGCGTCCCTCACCGGTTGGGGAGCGGTCATGAGTGGCCACCCTGCCCACGGTCGGTGGAGAGGTCGTCATCTCGCCTGGCACATCAACAGGCTCGAGATGTTGGCCGTGTTTCAGGCTCTGAAACACTTTCTCCCAGACCTGAGAGGTCACCATGTGTTAGTTCGCACCGACAACACATCAGTGGTCTCTTACATCAACCACCAAGGAGGTCTGCGGTCGCGTGCCCTGTACAGGTTGGCACACCTGATCCTTGTGTGGGCCCAGGGCAAACTCCTCTCACTGAGAGCTGTTTACATCCCTGGGCATCCCAATGTGGGAGCAGACACCCTGTCGAGGCAGGGGCTGTTATCCGGGGAATGGATGCTTCACACCGAGGTGGTGGAGCAGATCTGGAGAGTGTTCGGCCAGGCTCAGGTGGACCTCTTCGCTACTCAGGAGACAGAGCAATGTCCCCTCTGGTACTCTCTACGTCATCCAGCTCCCCTGGGGCTGGATGCCATGGTACGGACGTGGCCGAGGCTGCGTCTGTACACCTTTCCCCCGATCGCTCTGCTCCCCGGAGTTCTGGAGAGAGTGCGCCGGGACGGACACCGGCTGCTATTGGTAGCCCCGTTCTGGCCGGGCCGAGTATGGTTCTCGGACCTGATTTTCCTCCTCGACGGCTCCAGTCAGGAGGGATCTCCTCTCACAGGCAAGAGGCACCCTGGTGCACCCCTGCCCGGAGTTATGGTGGTGGTGGTGATGATGGTGGTGGTGGTGATGGTGATGGTGGTGGTGGTGATGGCGCAGTGGATAAGACACATGCCTTTGGTGTGAGAGACCCGGGTTCGAATCCACTGTGAGACACCAATGTGTCCCTGAGCAAGACGCTTAACCCCTAGTTGCTCCAGAGGCGTGCGACCTCTGACATGTATAGCAATTGTAAGTCGCTTTGGATAAAAGCGTCAGCTAAATGAATAAATGTAAATGTTATGGAAGCTGTGGGTGTGGCCCCTGAGGGGGCACAGCTGATAGCTTCTGGTCTCTCAACCGAGGTTGTTGAGACCATTCTCCAGTCCAGATCTCCCTCTACGAGGAAACTGTACTCCCTGAAGTGGAGACTCTTCACTTCATGGTGCGGAGATCGCCAGCTCGACCCAGTTAACTGCCCAGTAGGTACAGTGCTGGAGTTCCTGCAGGCTCGACTCTCCGCAGGGTTAGCCCACTCCACCTTGAGGGTCTATGTGGCGGCAATTTCTGCTTACCACACCCCTCTTGGTGTATTGACAATGGGCGCACAACCCCTAGTTACACGTTTCCCCCGTGGTGCACTGAGGCTAAGGCCTCCGGTACGGTCCCGGGTCCCGCCTTGGGACTTGGCTGTGGTGCTGAACGCTCTCTGTAGGCCTCCCTTCGAGCCTATCGAGGAGATCTCAGATCGCCATCTCACTCTGAAGACCGTGTTTCTTCTGGCGATGGCATCTCTGAAGAGAGTGGGGGACCTGCAGGCCCTTTCAGTGGCCCCTACCCATTTGGACTTTGCGCCTGGTATGGCCAAAGCCTTTCTATACCCTCGTGCAGGGTATGTCCTCAAGGTTCCTTCTGTCACACCACAGCCTGTCGTACTGCAGGCCCTTAGTCCTCCTCCCTTTCGGGAGCCTGACCAGCTGAAGCTAAACCGTATGTGTCCAGTCCACAGAGCTGCCATGTAGAGAAGGACGGACCAGGTGCTAGTGTGCTACGGTCCTCCTAAGAGAGGTCTGCCTGCTTCCAAGCAGACCCTCGGTCGGTGGATTGTGGATGCCATTCACATGGCTTATGAGTCTTCTGACCTCTCCTCGCCTATGGGAGTCAGGGCTCATTCCACTAGGAGTGTGGCGGCCTCCAAGGCCTTTCTCGCAGGTGTCCCTATCCAGGACATCTGCAACGCTGCGGGTTGGTCCACGCCTCTAACCTTCGTAAGGTTCTATGGCCTGGACATGCGAGCCACTCCAGGTTCTTCCGTTCTCTTGCCCTAGCTGTGCGCCTCTTTGGACACACAGGACAGGGGTGCGGAAGTCTGGAGCCGTTGGTATCTCGTTCCCCAAAGCGTTGTTTGACGCAGCTCGAGTTCCTGAAGAGGAACGTCTGGGTTACTTGTGTAACCCCAGTTCCTTGAGGGAACGAGACGCTGCGTCACGGGGCCACACTTCCGGCATCCCTGCCAGCGCTTGCTTCATTCTAGAAGCTGATGCCGGTTTCACCGCACATGCTTTTATACCAGCTGGTCAATAGTCACCTCGCCCGTGACGTCCCTTCCCATTTCTGGACAGATTTGATTGGTTTTCAGAGCCGGTTACGCTGTAGGTGTTCCCCAAAGCGTCGTTTGACGCAGCGTCTCGTTCCCTCAAGGAACTGGGGTTACACAAGTAACCCAGACGTTTTCCAGCTTAGAACTGATTTGTAATTCTAATGAACTAACTAGCTTACTTTGCTATTCATAAGAGAGCCATTGTTTTGATGCTGTTTCATTCAGAAATGGAAGTAAGATAGGTTGCAAAAGCAGTTTTGTGGTAATTTTAAACTGGAAGTGAGAGAAGTGTTATTGTTTTTCTGAAGGTTATGATGCACGCTTAATATCTAACACCAAACTCTGAACTTGCCAGAGGGTTAGCACGCTTAGCTAGTTCATTAGACTGTGGAAGGCTTCAGCAGCTTTCACCCAAACAGGCCCAGGCTTGGCTTTCATGTAAACCATTTCCTTAGAATCTTTGCCTGAAGGCCTCTAAATATTTTTCCTCTCTCCGAGCATTGGAAGAAATGAGTTTTGGCGGGTAGGCACTGTGGTAATAACTCAAACATGTACAATCGGGATTTTCATCAGCAGCCTGTATATAGTCTTTTCAGATGGTGGAAATGTGATGTGATAGAGAGAAAGAGGTAGTGATATACAGCGTTGCACTGTGGGGTTCAATGACATAGCAGTGTTAATATCATATTGTAGGAAAAACATCCCCAAGCTACATTTTTCTCATTTTTCTTATTGGTCTGTTTCATACTGTGTTGTGAACAAAGCTACCTTGTTTTCTAGTCTATATTTGTTAATTCGCATCCAAGTTTGCTGTTTTGCTAGAGCTGCTTTAACATCCGCTGAAGTTCCAGAATAGCTAACTAGCTTAAGCTAACTTGTAAAGAAGTTTGATGATATTCAGTTTGCAAACATATGCACTTCTGTAGTCGATTTTAGAATTTAAGTAGAATTACTTGCAAAGATCATTAATATTCTCTCTATCTGAGGATTTGACATTGTAGATTTAAGAAGATTTGACTGATATGCTCAATTTGTTAGCTTGAGGATTAGTTGTTCTTTTTGTGTCAACAGTCTGTTTTTCATCTGAACAGGTTGTTTAACTAAAGCTATATTGTGATAAAGAAAACAGCATTGGCTAACAAGAAGGATGAACAGTTCATATCTTTGATGAAATTGTGTGTAGGCTAATATATTTCTTCAATGCTAACAAATAAACCTCTGTACATTTCTATTTCCAGAATTTCCCTTTGACTAATCAGACATCTCTTTGTTGGTGGAATGGCTTGGATTAGGCGCTGTCTAATTTGTATGGAAAGCTTTCTATTTTGTACTCAAACAGCAGAGTGTGTATATTAGTGTGCATTTCAAAGGCTTTTGTACTCTTCAGTTCACTGTTGTCCATAGCTGTTTGCTTGGAGCATCTCTGCCCCAATTTCGTTATCTTCTCGAGCTCCCATTGAGGGTGAGTTGCTTTGATCGCTGCCATGAACAAATTGCATGCTGTAATGCTGTTTAACTGGCTAGAAATGTCACAAACAGCAAACCCACCCCCTACCTCACCCGCTTCACCTCGGCAGACGAACAGCTGACAGTCGCAACTAAAATGATTTTTCTTTGTAACAGTAGGAGTTATTGCTGAAGCGTTCCAGAATCCAATCTTGCAATCCATAATTCCAACATACTCATACTGTACTTGTCCACTCGTGCGGCATGAGTGGATCGTGAGCACAGCTTTTCAGTTCATTCTCTATGGGAGCCAAGGTACACTGGGAGAGAAAGCAGAGCGAAACTACAGAGCATTAAGAAGTTATGAAATGCTGAGTTTTATGTAAATGAGAGATTGGCACCAGCCAATCACTGTGAGCTCAAGGTAATCCCATTTTTACTTACTGCTTGATTTTGCTTTGTAGCTTTATTGCTATATTGGTTTCAAATGGACTTTGCACATTTTACTTGTTGCTAACCTGTGGCTAGGTTAGCAAAAGTGTTTTAATTTTTTATCTTGTGATTATTTTAATAACCATTTATTGAAAGCAGTCATAAATCATACTGAAATTAACCACTACTGTTCATTTTATGTTTCAGGACTGAGCGATTATACATATTGATATGCCAGTTGGTAATTGCCAGTATACCAATAAACTCTTTTTTAACTAAGTGGTTTAAATGTATTCAACATTTTGTCCCTAATAAACAGATACTATTTCATCTTTCATTTAAATGTCAACATAATGAAACTACTACTTATACTAATATTTAATTCAGAAACTGTGTACATTTCAAATGATGATAAGAGTGAATATGTTATCAGAGACAATTTGAAGTGATTACAAATTACATTACAAAAATTGTAGTTAGTAACGTAATCCATTACACATTTTACGTAATATAGTCAAACTACTTCTTGATTACTTTTAGATTACTTTTGACTTGTTTATCACATTAATTTGAATAGCATAATATTTTACCACATTGATAAAAACGCAAAGACAAAAATATATTCCATTTTCCATATTTTCCGTATTCCATTCATTGTTATTAACAACATGAAGTACATTACATTATGTCAAGGTTTCCAAACTGGGATTTGTTAAGGAACTGGAGGGTGTTAATGAGTGTAATGAAAAGCTAATAATTAATTAAATCATATAAATATAAAATTTACATAAATAATTTTAAAATAGCATCAATCAAATAAAATGTTTACTAAATAAAATGCAATATTTAATTTGTGAATTGTAATGCGTTTGAAAGATAAAAGCCTTCATCGGTAGTTGATGCAATGTTGAAATGTTGAGAACACACTTCTAACAATTGAAGTGATTTCTGTAAATCCAGTGGTCAAACTGTATTTTCTGTGTAATTATTTGCTACCTGACTAGTGATTGGTATTTGTGTGAATGTCCACAAAACTGGAAGTCTTTCTGAAAGTATTTTCAGAATGTACAGTATAATTGTGGTAAAATAGTTTAGAAAAGAACATTTTAAAAGATTAAAAAGAGGAATTAGGGAGAATCAATAAATTATGAATAATTTATTGTTGAGTGAATATGTAATCATGTAATCAATAAAAAGTAAGTGTAATTTAATTGTGAGTGTTTTGTAATTTAATCTAATTAAAAGTGTTTAATTTTTGGAATCAGATTACATAATCCAGATTACATGTAATTAGTTACTATCCAGCTCTGATTCTGAATATATAGTGAATATATCAGCCAACCCTAATTGTATTTTTTCCGCTAAGAGTAGCTTCTCTTATATCCCTTCTTGCAATCTCATTTCTTCTCATAACACAATTTTAGCTCCAAGCAACTAGTAGTGTTTATCACTACATACCCTCATTTCCATCTGCCAAGCACGTCTGCTGCCATATCTGCATCACAGTGTTAGTGATGACCTAATGTTGTTTATTTGGGTGGTAGTCTCCCTCTGAGTTTGTAGGGCGATATGTGAATCACTCTGCTATTCTGGTCTTGTTTCTGCTGCCATCAGCAACAATATCAGCAACAAGGAAATCCCATTGATATCTCTTTCAGATACAAGCCTGATAGCCAGATTGTGTTCTGCATGAATATAGTCAGGGTATGGCGATGAATGTAAGGCTTTGTCACCTTGAGACAATGAGACCTGAGATTCAGCAACATCCGAATTGTTTTGCCGCATATGCCTTGTGATATTGCAACAAATCCTTTTTTTCTGTCTGTAGCCTGCTGGTTTATTCCATTATAAACATTAAGGGCGCTGTAAGGATCCATTTCAGGATTGATGATATGTGCTGCTGGCAGTTTTTAAGATCTCACACTAAGGGTTTGTATCAGAGCGATTCAATGGTGAATCACATTAGAATGCATATAAACTAGTCCATCTTTCTAATCTGTGCCATTGAATCCTTTGAATGTCATTAATATGCACATTTATTGAAGGATTTTTTGTTTTGGTTTGTTTTTTTATTGTGAGATGGAAAGTGTTTGTCAGTCATTTTAAGAGTGGTCGTTTACGAAGGTTGCCAAAAGCAGCAGCTCAATGAGATAATCATGAAGTTCAGATCAGAAGCTGCGAGGCAAACAAATCTTGGAACAAATCTAAACTTGGAAAGATGAAAGTGATGCAGAAAGTCAAGTGACGGGAGATTACAAAGTCAAACAGTTTTGTTCGCGACAGTTTTGACCGTTGTTTCACCTCATGCTGAGACTTACTTGCTAAAAACCCCAGATTCGAGAGTCCTCAAAACCAGAGCAAGACTTCCCCGCTGTTTCTGAAGTGGAGTGCAACTCAAAGGGTGACTGAGACACCTGACATGGGTTCTGGCAGGCCAGGGACCATGGACAATCAATCGCCACTCAAATAATTTGTCAGAAAAAGTGACCTACTTTGATGAAGTTCAAGACTACTGTAAGCTGAACTCAACACCGGCAGGAGAGCATTACAAATATAGGCTGTTTTGAGAGCATGTTGCGCTTGGAGCTCCCGGTGATGACCATTTTTGGCCTTCAACTGGGACATCAAGACTTAATAGTGCCTTACAGGTATCAAGTAAAGTTGTGAGAGAAGTTGCTTGCTCAGTGACTTGTTAAGAAAGATGACTAAGGTTAGATACAAAGTGTTGGTTGGCCTAGCACAGCCCTCTGGCCTAAATCCTGCAATTTAACACAGGAGAGGAATGGCCAGAGGTTTTCAGAACAGTTGCAAAGGGCATCACCAACACTCAAGTTGTATAACAATCATCATTGTAAGGGTGATGCAAGTTTGCATGCCAAATAAGAAATACACAGTACAAATATTCTTGCCCTTATCCCACTGAGGGAGTAAAAAGGAATGCACTTATACTATCTTCTTCAACAAAGCTTGAACACATAAATTAGTGATATGTCAATAAATCAGCCCTGGATTTACAAGGTTTCATAAAGAAACATTTGCTTTGACTATTAAAAAACACAAGTCAGAAAAGTCCATAATTATGAAATATAGCCCAGTGCAGGCTGGAAAAAAAGTACCATCTGCACTACAGACATATCCACATTATGAGCAAAATGTGTTTTTGGGTCTCATCTGTTCTGAGGAGGAGTGTTACTTACTGGAAAATTGAAGGTGGCCGAGAGCAAGATATGTATTATAATACAGCATAAGGGGATCCTGTAGTACAGCCGTAAGCTTTGTGACTGAATCTGTTAGGAGCCGACTCCACAGGTGATGTGTCTGCCCTTGAGCCAAGTACATGGAAATGAGGCAGGTACTTCTCCTTATACCGTCAGTCTCCAGCTTCATTTCAGAGCAAAGAGGCCTGTAATACCTAGAGAAAGATGTTTGTTAGCATTCCCATTCATCTTAATGGCACACGCACAGTCTCGATCTCTTCACTAGCGACTGTCCAGAGCTTTGATGTGAATAATAGTCCATTTAACTCTTTAAAGAGCACTAAAAAAAAATTGGGCACTAGTAAAACTGTACTATACACTTAAAATTGTACCTTTTATAACTAAAATTAAGTTATAAAGTTGTCCTTTGATGAGTACCACCCCAGTGACTATACAAGGAAGGTGATGTGTTATTTGAAGGTACAACACATTTTTTTCTGAAATTGTATTGAAATAATAGGCTATGTATTTATCTTTTTGAAAATAATTTAATCTGAATAAACGGATGATTTACAAGCAGGGTCTAATCTTGACACCTTGGCAAAGGTATGTAGAGGAAGGAGTGCCTCTATCTTTCTAAACAGGAAAGTGGGTCCAGCTGAATTGAAATGGTGATTTGTTGGATTGGTATAAAAAAGGTTATTGTACCGCGGCAGTCGTCGTGTGAAGCCCTCTTAGTGTGAAGACCGAAGAGTGTAAAGACCGAAGAGTGTAAAGACCATCAACTCTACCGTGCGACTCCACCGGGCAGGGACACCGGCAAGGGATAGAAGTATCGCTTTTTATTTAAGTTTTTTCATTTATATATTTATTATATGCATGTGTCAATTTTATTTAATTTCTTTATTTTCTTAAATATGTGGGTATATAGTATTTATAGAGTTGTAACTTTTAGTTTTAGTTACTTTTTCTTATTTGTAAGTCGCTTTGGACAAAAGCATCTGCTAAATGACAAAAGTAAGTAAGTAAGTAAGTATATACATTTCTGCAAGACCGTAATTACGTACCTTACTGCCCATTTCACGGCAGTTTCAAAGGGAAATATCCAGAGAGTGGCGCTAAAACACATGTTCAATACGTGACCATGCCACGTTTTAATTACATTGGTACAGGCATGTATTCCTGCGATTTTAATACGCAGCTTGAGGTTCGTATTGCAGCTGTTTACAAATCAAATATCTGGGTTGTCACTAAAGGTTAATGCTATATCGTGTTGACTACCCAATAGTGTTAAATAATGCAAAAGTGATTTAGAAATGCATTTGTTGATGCAGCCATGCTATTTTAACATTCCTTATGTGTATTTGAGCTGTTTTGTCGAACCATAGTTTCACGGGGGTTTGTACCGGAGCTTTATCCCTCAAGTGCAACACAGTATCGCATGAGCTGTCGAAAAAACCTACTGAATTAGAAAACTCATGCATATGAAGCTGTATGTGTCACGACAGCGTTCAAAAGTACCAGTTTTCAAATCGTGCAGAATGTTAAAATTGTTTTGAAATCATAACATAATGTTGTGAAAATAATTGTGTGAAAATTGGGCTTTATTAATCAAAACTCTGTAGTTTTAAATCATACTTGGTGTGAAAAGGAATAAAAGTTGTTGGAGTTTTAGTGCCTTTAGTGTCCATTTCAACTGGAAACTGCAGTGATTCGTACATATAGGTACGTTTTTTTCAGCTTTGCAGAAATGTTTATAGAGGCGCGTATTTCCAATGAGCCTATGTTGAATGTGGGTCGAGACACAAAATGAAATGTCCAGCTAGGATGTAGTCCAGCAGCTAAAAGGGGCATTAGTGCTTGAGGTGCTTCAGTACAGTAAAGGTTGAAGAAATGCAGAAAGTTTTGGTCCATGTAGGTGTCTCCTGGTGGTCCCAGCATGTTCCCCCCCAATTCCTGGTTTGGAGCCTGAGAAGTAGGATTTCCTAAGGGCCGCTAAAGGACATGTCAGCATCATGGCATGTTTTCCGAACTCCCAGGAGTGCCCTTGCATTGAAGGTACAGCACAGTGCTAATGCAAGGCAAGATGGGTCACTCTATCACAGCATTTAAGGGTTACTTTACACTAAAATTAAAATTAGTCCATGTTTTACTCACCCTCAAGGCATCCTACGAATGGACGGATGCGCTTTATTTGACTACTTTTGGACTGTTGAACAAAAACACACGCCCATGCCATTATAAAGCTTGAAATGTATGGACAATTTTTAATATAACTCTGATTGGATTCCTTTGAAAGAAAGTCATATACACCTACAATACCTTGAGGGTGAGTAAAACATGGATTAATTTTTATTTTGGGGTGAAATAACCCTTTAAGACATAGCCATACAAGTAGAAAACACACTTATAAGGGTGTAGATGTTGCTATTAGGCACTGTTAGACAGCAGTCCATCTCCCTGCATGCCACACAGATGCTCATTCTTTCGGTCAACATCCGATTTCAAGGAATGATTTATGTTCACCTTTGGGATGATGACCAGCTCCCCCATGACCCATTCCCTTAGTTACAAACTTCCCCTGGTATCCTCCATTTCCTAGTCATCAGTCAACCTTCCATCACATACCTTTCTCTCTTTTCTTTCACTTGCCTCCGCTGCCTCCCTGATGCGAGTATCACTGTGGGGTTCCCCAAGAGCGGTGATTAAGTCTGAAGGATGTTATCAGCCCAGTTCATGAAAACCCAACTTATCCGGCTTCTTATCCGTCCTCTCGGTTGATGCCGAGTGATTGTGCCACGCCGACATGGCCCAGAGCTCGTGTTAAACCTGAGTCACTCTCCAGGATTTGGAGGTCATGATTCAAAGGTGACGCAGCAAATGAGAAAGAAAGGGACTAGATAGGAAAAACAGACAGACTACAACCTGCTGTGAAAGAGAGAAATTAAGATTTTGGTGACTCATAGGTTGAGGACAAGACGGCAGCATAATGACTTAGAATAAAAAGGAGACATGTACAAGGACTTGAGATGTTGTCAGCTCAGCGTGCTTCCATTATTGCCATATTGCCTGTGAATGAAAAACACAACTCTCTTTCAAGCCTTTCAATTCCCAATTCGGTGGACGGTACACATGTTCTTTACACTAGCAGACTGAACCACGTAGCTCAGTGAAATCCCATTGGGCCCCATATTCGAACAATTAAAGTGCTATCTCAAGGAGTAGATGTCACAACTGAAGCACTGGAGAAAACTGTAAGGGAGAAGCTATGTTCATACTGACAGCAATTAAATCGCTGGAGCTTGTCGAGTGTCTGCACTTCTAGGCATTCCTACTCAACTCCTTTATCCAACTGTATCTGGCAGAAGATAATGCTTTGCACGTTGCTGCTCAAGGTAAACTGTGCTCTATTTTGTTGTCCCGCTAAGTTACCAGAAATTGGCAACTCTCATTGAAAACTAAGGACCCCACCTTGGACGAGTCTGGATGCTAACATTCGCCATATGCTACAAGGTTGTCCACTGGTCTGCTAACTTTGCTAAATCTCTGTTGCATGTGGCTGGATTTTCTTCATAATGAATATGAAACCTTCTAATATTTATTGCCTCTATCAGTTGTTTTTTTTATGCATGTGTTGAACCAACATTTGGATTTAATCAAACTTGTACTAAACTTTGCCTGTTTATTTAGTGTTTTTAAGTGTTGTAAATCACTTAACTACTTAGGTACAACTTCTTTCCAGTTCTGTGCATTGATTACAACCTTGTTTATAATTCACCATTTTGTTCAACTATGAAAGGCGTGGCATCTGCTGCTTTATATATTCAACATATTGTATAATGGCAGCATATAGAAGTAAGGAAATGTCCGATTATAAGCCCGTCATTACCGTGTCCTTCATCAACGGCTCCTTCTTCTTGAATGCTACTGTTTTTGACACTAAACCATGGTATGTCCCATTTGTGGTAATTTTAGCCTTAGTGAGTGCTAGGATGGCAGGTTCCCAGGAAATTTTGGATAAAATACTTGTGGTGATAGGGCACTCCACGTTTTGGCAGCATCTCTAAATTTCCCTGAGATTGCCCATCTTTTTATTACTCTCTTCCAACTCCAAGTGACTAGCCTTTTTGTTATTTATAGAGCAGTCGAGAGATCCTGTAGGAAAGAAAGATCACAAATGGATTACTGCTTTTTTATTATTCACTATTGACTTTTTTTTGCTGACTTTGGTAGGCTTGTGGGCCTTTTTTTTCTTTATGATGAACAGTATTAGTAGTACATAGCAGCTTCTGGAAGTAGCAAAAGAATGAAAATATCTGGGGAATCAGGAAACTATGAGGAACATATTGTTAATTAATTTTATTAATTCACTTTTATTAGGAACACCTCCACATCTCAGCATTCAGTTTTATTGATTTGCCATTTGATGACAGCAGTTTTAATTAAAAGAGATTCCGAAATGCCAACACGTCTTAAGGAGCCATGAAAAGCTCCCCAGGAAAGCCCATCATCTCTGCAGTACCGCAAAATGTAGAGAGAATGTGGGATAAAAAAGTAGGAGTTCCTCCACCAATCGTAGTGAAAACCTTCAGTTCAGTTTCTGACTGCCATGTGAGAAGGATAGATGAATTAGTTATATGGTTTGCTTCTGTGTCTGCACAGTGTTGTCCCTAAAAGCATTTTGGCTACATTATGCAGATTTAGATGAATGTCTTTTAGAAATGGTTCCAGATTTGAGTAGAGTATTAATGGCCCATTATGTGGTCTTCAATAAAAAAAAACATTATCTACCAGGGCCCCTAATAAGCTGATCCTGCTCTTTTAAGCAGATAATACCAGCTGTATGAAATCTAAGACTTGAATATTATTGGGAAATAATATGCTTGAAATATTATCAGTCATTTTCTGTCTTGATGGACTGAAATCCACAGATTTTTAAGGATTAGATTACATTAGTTTTGTATAACTGCATGATGCAAGCAGGATGCTATAAAGATCACATTAAAATGGCCAACCAAGATATTGTTCAAGCAGCTGCTGTGAGGAAGCTGAGGGTTTGAGGTCTCTAAGAGAAAGTGGTCCGGGGCAGAACAGACAAGGGTTGGAGGCCTAAGGTTTTGTGAAAAAGCCAGATAGAGTTGCCAGGTGCAGCAAAAAATATTCCAGCCCAAGTCAGCTTATATTTATATTGCAGAATTTTAAGTACTAAGTTGCTGAAGCTGTGGAAGCTGTTGAATTATTATTCAGAACTGTATTGTGCGAGTAATTCACTTTGAATGACAATTGTCTTCATTGTTACCCTTGACATTTCTCCTGCAATTTGCTTCGTGTCACTTTTAGCAGCTTGTGTTTAACAATCTTTCTCTTTCCTCTCGCTTTCCTCAGCACCTGTAGTCAGCCATTATTGTGCTTTTGAGTGCAGCAGGGTAACTCTCAATCTGTTTCCTACACCGTCCCAGCACAATAGATGAAATGAAGGCCTAAGCTACTACTTGTCAGTCCTTGTCTTGTGTTTCCCTTCCTCTCGTGTCCCTATTTGGCCATCCTCGCCCCTTTAATTAGTAGTTAATGTGTCCCCAGCCCTGCATGTGATTGCCCCACACCTGTTTCTGTTCTTCCTTGAATATTTCCCAGTGTTTATAATCCCTGTGTTTCCTAGCCCCTGTGTCCGGTCTTAAACGTCATTGATGTTCGTCTCTCCCCAAGCTCCTCGTCTCCTTGTGTGTGTCTCTCCAATAAATGTGCTATTTGGAACTCCTACGTCTCCTCGCTCCTTGTGTCCCGAGAGGGAACGTGACAGAAGACCGGACCCACAAAGTAAGCGGCGCTCCTTTTCCCCCGTTTTGTTTTCCGTTTTTGAAAGTCTTTTGTTTGCTCCTTTTTTCCCGCTCCCTCCATGGCGATGGAGTTCGCCACCCGCCTCCGCGCCCTGATACTCCGCGAGCTTCCCTTCGTGGAGTACGCAGAGGAGTTCTGCGGGCTCGCGCAGAGTTCGGATCTGCACGACGCGGCCATCCTCCATCTGTTCCGGCTCGGAGCCTGTTACAACTACCCCATGGACCTCCCAGACACCACAGGATTGACCTGGAGGATAGGAATATACCGGTGTCTGGGAGACTTCCGGGTCCGAGTCGGAGCTAGCCCGCCGTCGTCCGCGGCTCTCCCGAGCCCGCCGCCGCTCGCGCTTCCAGAGCGCCCCCGCGAACTCGCGCTTCCAGAGCGCCCTCCAGTGCCTGCTCCTCGCAGGTGGACTCCCGCGTCTCCGCTGGTCCCGCCCAGCTCTCCTGCATCTCCGCTGGTCCCGCCCAGCTCAGCTCTTCCCGAGCGCCCCCAAGTGTCCGCGCTTCCAGAGCGCCCTCCAGTGCCGGCTCCACGCACGTGCCCTCCAGTGCCGGCTCCACGCACGTGCCCGCCAGTGCCGGCTCCACGCACGTGCCCTCCAGTGCCGGCTCCACGCACGTGCCCTCCAGTGCCGGCTCCACGCACGTGCCCTCCAGTGCCGGCTCCACGCACGTGCCCTCCAGTGCCGGCTCCACGCACGTGCCCTCCAGTGCCGGCTCCACGCTCGTGCCCTCCAGTGCCGGCCCCACGCACGTGCCCTCCAGTGCCGGCCCCACGCACGTGCCCTCCAGTGCCGGCCCCACGCACGTGCCCTCCAGTGCCGGCCCCACGCACGTGCCCTCCAGTGCCGGCCCCACGCACGTGCCCTCCAGTGCCGGCCCCACGCACGTGCCCTCCAGTGCCGGCCCCACGCACGTGCCCTCCAGTGCCGGCTCCACGCACGTGCCCTCCTGAGTTCCCGCTGGTTCCGTCCAGCCCTCCTGAGTTCCCGCTGGTTCCGTCCAGCCCTCCTGAGTTCCCGCTGGTTCCGTCCAGCCCTCCTGAGTTCCCGCTGGTTCCGTCCAGCCCTCCTGAGTTCCCGCTGGTTCGGTCCAGCCCTCCTGAGTTCCCGCTGGTTCCGTCCAGCCCTCCTGAGTTCCCGCTGGTTCCGTCCAGCCCCGCGCTGCAAGAGCGCCCCCAAGTGTCCGCGCTTCCCGAGTGCCCCCACGTGCCGGCTCCACGCACGTGCCCTCCTGAGTTCCCGCTGGTCCCGTCCAGCCCTCCTGAGTTCCCGCTGGTCCCGTCCAGCCCTCCTGAGTTCCCGCTGGTCCCGTCCAGCCCTCCTGAGTTCCCGCTGGTCCCGTCCAGCCCCGCGCTGCAAGAGCGCCCCCAAGTGTCCGCGCTTCCCGAGCGCCCCCAAGTGCCGGCTCCACGCACGTGCCCTCCCGTGCCGGCTCCACGCAGGTTCCGTCCATCCCCGCGCTGCAAGAGCGCCCGACAGAGTCCGTGCTGCAAGAGCGCCCGACAGAGCCCGCTCCTCTGTGGCTCCCAGGGGGGAGCTTCCCCAAGAAAATTTTGGGGGGGGGTAAGAGGGTCACAGCCTGTGTGGCCGGGCCAAGGGCCAAGGCCACAGAACCCCTCAGGCCCGAAAAAAAATAGGCCGTGGCCTCCCGAGTCTCCAGATCCGCCCTGGCCTCCCGAGTCTCCAGATCCGCCCTGGCCTCCCGAGTCTCCAGATCCGCCCTGGCCTCCCGAGTCTCCAGATCCGCCCTGGCCTCCCGAGTCTCCAGATCCGCCCTGGCCTCCCGAGTCTCCTGACCCGCCATGGCCCCTGGAACGGGCACCGCCCTGGAGGCCTCCAGAGCGCCCACCCCCCCCTCCCCATTGGATGGTGTTAGGCGTGAGGACACGCCTTCCGGAGGGGGGCGTAATGTCAGTCCTTGTCTTGTGTTTCCCTTCCTCTCGTGTCCCTATTTGGCCATCCTCGCCCCTTTAATTAGTAGTTAATGTGTCCCCAGCCCTGCATGTGATTGCCCCACACCTGTTTCTGTTCTTCCTTGAATATTTCCCAGTGTTTATAATCCCTGTGTTTCCTAGCCCCTGTGTCCGGTCTTAAACGTCATTGATGTTCGTCTCTCCCCAAGCTCCTCGTCTCCTTGTGTGTGTCTCTCCAATAAATGTGCTATTTGGAACTCCTACGTCTCCTCGCTCCTTGTGTCCCGAGAGGGAACGTGACACTACTGCACACTTTTTTTTTTAAGTTTACCTTAGAAGCAAGCAAGCAGACAGATTTTGGTGAAGAACTAAAAGGAAACGGGGTAAAAAATGAACAAATAGAAAAAAGCGGATGCCCGCCTGTTACATGACATGCAATGGTGCACCCTGGAGTGGCACTTTGAAGTGTCAACACCTGCCAATTAAAACTTTAAATCTTTTAAAGATTAAAAACAGGACAGGAACAAAAAGCAAGAATAAGTGTGGCAGAGGAAAGTAAAAGAAAGATTCTGAATAATGCAGAGTAGAGTATGAGGGTCGGAAATCACAAAATTGGTTTGAAATGTCAAGTGCCAAAATGTGAGCAAGAAGGCCCACTGCACTGCCACTTTTCTTGGATCCTGAAGGAGAAAGGTTGTCCTTCTCGGGAACGGCTGCTTTGAGCAAGGTATAAATCATGCTGGCACAATGAAAGCAGGACTCAGCACTGCACCACAACTTAGCAAGAAAGCTGCCCTGTTTTCACTTTAGTATTTCATTGCTTTTTGTTTTTACATGCTGACTTTTTACACGCTAACTGGTGTGGATCCAGTTGGCTTGTTCGTGCCACTTTTAAAGTCTGCATGAAATTAAAGTGTCCTGATTTAGTTTCTTAGATCCCTAGTCATTGGTGCATATTATTTAAATTAAAAAGTACTAGGTTACGTATGTAACCCAGGTTCCCTGAAGGGAACGAGAGCTGCGTCCGAAAACGCTATGGGGAACGGCTTCAGTGTGACCACGCTCTGAATATTACCTGCAATCAGTCAAAAATAGAAGGGCGAGGTGTCACGGGCGGGGTGACGTCACGACCAGGAAGTATATAAGCACATGCGGCGGAGCCGGCGTCAGCTTCAAGTCATGAAGCAAGCGCTGGCAGGGATGCCGGAAGTGTGGCTACGAGACGCAGCTCTCGTTCCCTTCAGGGAACCTGGGTTACATACGTAACCTAGTACGTTCCCTTCCAGGAACTTTGAGCTGCGTCCGAAAACGCTATGGGGAATGATATACCAACGCTGCCACACTGACAAGTCCCTGCCTGATGTCAGGACGAAAGGACGGAAGAGCCTGGAGTGGCTCGAATGTTGAGGTCATAGAACCTGGCAAATGTCAGGGGCGTGGACCACCCAGCATCGTTGCAGATGTCCTGCAGGGAGACACCTGCAAAGAAGGTCGCCACACCTCGTGTTGAGTGCGCTCTGACTCCCAATGGCGGGGGACGTTCAGAGGCCTCATACGCCAGATTAATGGCATCCACTATCCACCTACTAAGAGTGGGCTTCGAAGCAGGAAGCCCCCTCTTAGGCGGACCAAAGCAGTTGTGCCTTTCCTGGTCTGGCTCCCCGAAGGGAGGAGGACAGAAGGCCTGGAGTACGACGGGCTGTGGTACGACTGTTGGAACCTTCGGTACGTACCCCGCACGGGGGTAGAGAAAGACTTTCGCCGAACCGGGCGCAAAGTCAATACACGAAGGGGCCGCAGACAGGGCCTGAAGGTCACCCACCCTCCTCAGAGAAGTGATGGCCAACAAGAAAACAATCTTAATGGTGAGGAGTCTGTCCGAGATCTCCTCAATAGGCTCAAATGGTGCCACGCACAGATCCTCCAGTACCACAGCCAGGTTCCACGTGGGGACACGTGATCGTACAGGCGGCCTCAGCCTCAGCGCACCATGGAGGAAACGTGTAACTAGGGGGTGTCTACCCACTGTCTGGCCACTACTAGGGGCGTGGTATGACGAAATAGCTGCCACGTAGACCTTAATAGTGGAGTGGGTTAACCCTGCGGAGAAATGGGCCTGCAGGAACTCCAGAACTGCGCGAATCGGGCAGTTGACTGGGTCGAGCTGGCGGTCCCCGCACCAAGAAGTGAAGAGTTTCCACTTCAAGGCGTACAGTTTCCTCGTGGAGGGAGCTCTGGATTGGAGGATGGTCTCGACAGGAGCTGCGCGAGGAGCTGGTATGCGGAGGAGGCTGCGCCCGCCCAGCAGCCACCTCAGTTTAGAGAGTGCATACCCTCTGCCCATCAAAGATGTTATAAGCAGAGCAGGAGCCTTCAAAGACGATGCCATCGAGGGAGAGAGATAGCTCGCAAGCGTCTGCACAACCTGCGGCACCACCCTGTACCCGCGCTCATTCAGTTCCCGCAGGAACGAATGGCCGGGACGAAAGGTTTCACCTGCGATCTCGACACCTCGGTGTGGAGATCGGGGGAAAAAACGGAAGGCTCCCGTGTAGAAGTGGCTCCTCAAACTGGGGCAAAAGAGGCGGCGAAACCTTGTGAACGCTCGTCACATCAACCTCCTCGGAGGAAGAAAGACGCAGCGTCAAGCCCTCGTCTCGGGGGGAAGAGACCGCTTCCAAACGAGAGACGGGGCACCAGATCTGGCAGATACGGGAGGAGATAAGGACATACCCGTCTCACTCTCACAAGCCAGATCAGCCTGCGAGCCCCACGAGTGCAGCCGCCGCTCTGCCTCGGCAGAAGCGGGGACCGAAACCGCGCGGAGAGCTCGAGAGCGAACGAGGCGGCGAAACCTCGTCAACGCTCATCACGTCAACCTCCTCGGAGGAAGAGAGACGAAGCGTTGAGCCCTCGTCTCGGGGGGGAAGAGTACTGCTTCCAAACCTAGAGACGGGGCGTCAGATCTGGCGGATACAGGAGGAGATAGGGACATGCCCGTCTGACTCTCACCAGCCAGATCAGCCTTTTTTCTGCGAGCCCCGTGAGCGCAGCCGCCGCTCTGCCTTTTCTCTCTCTTTTTTTACGGCAGAAGCGGGACCGGCTTTATTTTCTCTTAAGCTTGTGCAAACACTGCAGCTTACAAAGCTAGGAAGACAAGCGGGGCGTCGAGCCCTCTCTCTGGGGGAAGAAACGCGGCTTCCGAACACAGAGATCCATGTGTGAGCCCCACGAGTGCAGCCACCGCTCCGCCTCGGCAGTGCGGGGCCAGCACCGTGAGGAACACTCGCAAAGGCTCCCTCCTCGAAGAGAGCCCTCTGGGTGCGGAGTGTGCGCTGCGAGAGTCGCTCACAGTGTGGGCAATCGGCTCCCTCGAGAGCCGACGCCGCATGCTCCGCACCCAGGCAGACTACGCACAGATTGTGTGTGTCCCCACTCGTGATGTAGCGAGGGCAGGGACTAACACACAACCTGAAACGCGATCTGGGATCGCCCATTGTCCTATATACTTCCTGGTCGTGACGTCACCCCGCCCGTGACGCCTCGCCCTTCTATTTTTGACTGATTGCAGGTAATATTCAGAGCGTGGTCACGCTGAAGGCATTCCCCATAGCGTTTTCGGACGCAGCTCGAAGTTCCTGGAAGGGAACAATGTTTATCTTTCTTGCGCAAATTTTCTTCAGCTCTAAAGTGACCTCCCTTTTCCAATAATGTTTTCAAGTGGACTATTTCATAATGTTAACTGAAAGCCAAATAGCTATTTAGGCATTTCTATAACAAACTCTCATTGCCTGAGGAGAGCAAACTAGCTACTATTAGCATTCCAATTCTTCTAAAAAAAGCTACACATTTCATGATCCAATTGATAAAAATATCTACCCTTATTTTTTCTCAGTTTATTTCCTAGTATAGTCACATAATGGAAGTAAAATGGGTTGCAAACACTATTTAATGCTAACTTTAATTTGATTACCAATGTGTTTTCTACACAAGTGCCACAGCTAAAGCTAAACTTTAGCACATTGCTAAGCATGTAAACGAACAAAACATGAAACAAAAGCAAAATGCTTTTTGTTTACCTTACTAAACCCTATACAGAGGTTTTTAAGATGCTCTTGATGTTCTTGAGTTTATGATTGTTAAGTCGATGTTCCCTCTCAAAATCCACCCTTATGAAAATGAACCATGGTTTTATTATAGTAAAAGCGTAGTAACCATGGTTTTTGGTGTATTTATTACTATTTGTATAACCACAGTTTTATAACAAACACCATAGTTAAACTATGGTTAGTGTAGCAGAATCAAGGTTAATTTGTGGTTACCATGGTTTTATTATAGTAACCATGTTACCATGCACTTAGACAATCAACTATAAGTCTCCATGCCTAAAATTTCACCTTCACGCTCTACTGTCCATGAAAGAGCAATCTAGTTTGAGGGGAGAGGATGAGGTTCATCCATGTTTTACATGAAATACCTTTGCAAGATAATGCTCAGTACGAGTAGATACAAATCTCTCTTGAAGAGATTGATGGCAAGAAGCTTGAAGCATCTCCTCGAGTTTTTTTTCACACTTGTTGTGTTCCCCTCAGAGATGGTACAAAGAGCTCTCAAATGAAGATGCCACTACAGGCGCTTTTTACCTCAAAATGTCAACAAAAAATACATCTTATACCTAAACCGAGTGATTGAGTGTAGGTAAAGAAAAGAAAGAGTGGGGAAATGAGAGCAGTAAGTATGAAAGTGGGTGAATGAATGTTAGCATGAAAAATATTAAATTTAAAAAGGAAAGAGCATTTAAAAGAGAAAAAGAAGTAGTTATGTCTTTGTGTGTGTGTATTGAAATCATTGATATTTTTGTACACATCCATTAGTGGTTAGTCTGACAGCGTTTTTCCTCAAGCTCCGTTATATACTTTCCCAAGCCTAGTACTGCCAAAATTCAGCTTTTGTAGCGGACAGATAAAGCATTTGTGTACCGGAACAGGGCTGTCCATGTTATTTATGAATTTATTGTCATAAAGTTTTCATACGGCAGCCACTAAAATGCGCAAATTGTTCTGAAAGGTATTTGAATCAGTAGTACTGGCATCTTTATTTTTGCCATTATCATCATAGGACTGTGTAGACCTGACAGGAAGCGAAGTGGGAGAGAAAGGGGGCGGGAAAGGCCTTCAAGCCCGGATTTGAACTTGGGACGCCTGTAGCACAACGGCTATAGTCACAAGGTTATTAGTGCCAACAGTATTTGTTTGCATTCACAATTAAACTTCACTACTTTAGACCGGCTTTTCTTGATTCCAAAGCTGCATAATAAAACTTTTTTTTTTTGGTAGTAGTAACTGTCAATTGTACAAAATGGCCAGTCATGTGACCATGACATGGCGATACTTGTAGAACAACAAAATAACTTTTTCTGGATGACTATGCTTCATATCATGTGAATGTACATTATTTTAAACATTCCTCCAAAGTACATTTAGTTCCTTTGTGTAAAGCTGTTTTAATTACCAAAAATGTCTGAGTGCACTTTTAATCAATGCAAATTATATTAGCTGGATAAGTTTCAGGAAAAACCCTGGAACATCTACAGGAATTGTCAGCATGTCACAGTGAATCTGTTAACGTAGCAGGCTAAACTTTATGTATGCTTTGAAGAATGGAAAATCACAGGTTTATGTCAAGTTATCTTAAAACTTACCCAGTGCTCACATGAAGAACAAATCCCAGATGAAGACATAACCTCAGTGGGCCTAATTCATGAAACTTACAGAATGAATTTGTATAAATCGTTTGAATAATCATGTTTGTGTTGTACACAATTTGTCATATTGAATCCAACAGTTTACATAAGAATGGTTCACAAATGATTTACACGAAAATGCATTCTGCGTATTTATTTATTTATTTTATTTTTTTGGTGTGTGCGACGTCTGTACCACAGGGTCATTTTGAAGTACTATACCAATCTGTCAGTTGTTCAGTCAGTCATTTTGTGGTCTAGCTTTATGTATGTTGTTTCCTTTGATATTCTGTGTATCTGTAAATAATCGTACTTGTAAAGGCAGTGCAAAGGCTGGATGATTTGCTGATTTTTGCGGTGATAAATCACCTCAGAGGGAAATCCAACAGAAAGAGATGGATAACACATCCGAAGCGTTCCCTACTGACCACACCGCTCTGCCTCAGTGATCTGTTGGCCGTATAGCCTCTGACTCACCCCTCCTGCATTAATATTCTGCCAGGGTACATGCAGAAAGACAGGCCGATAGACAGAGAGCGAAAAAGTAATACGCACATATTTTATGTGTAGAGAGACTTGCATATGCAGTGAAAGAGTGAAAGACGCATGCACACACATAAATAGGTGTGTCTTCAACTACAGGCATTTTTTATTCTCCCAGGAAAATTTTATTAAACAAACAGTTTAGATAAACATGAAAATTTGCTGAAAATTTACTCTGCCTCAGGCCATCCAAAATGTAGATGAGTTTGTTTCTTCGTCAAAACAGATTTGGTTAAGTACATAACATCACTTGCTCACCAATGGATCCTCTGCAGTGAATGGGTGCCGTCAGATTGAGAGTCCAAACCGCTGATAAAAACATCATAATAATACACACGACTAAAGATGGATTCATTTCTCAAAAACAGCTTTTCACTTTACAGGATATTAATTGATGTACTGGAGTCATGTGGATTACATCTGGATTATTGTGATGTTTGCATCAGCTGTTTAAACCCCCATTCTGACGGCACCCATTCACTGCAGAGGACCCATTGGCAAGCAAGCGATTTTCAACAAACTGTCATTTTTAGATGAACTATTCTTTATTTTTATTTTTTTTAAAATGTATAGATGTAGCAAAATGTGAAAATATTACTTGTTATTTAAGGATATCTATGAAAATGAGATGTGGTGGACATGGCATTTGTTGGTTCAGAAAAAAATTTATTGATTTTTGTGTATTTGCTGTTGAACCGTGTTAGTAAGCTACTGTAGATAAAGTAGTTAGAACATGAGAAGTGTGTTTACTTTGCAAGTTAAAAGGACCAAAAATGCCCATAGTTGAAGAAACACCCTTATAACAGAAATATACACAGTTTTTTAGCATTGTTTAAAGTAGCACTTTGTTTGTTAATTATTAAATAAAGCTCAGGGTTATTTCTGTGAATGAGATTTTCTGAGAGCCTGATTTATTCTATGTCTGAGTTTTCAACATAGAAAAGATGAAACATGGCGGACATCTGTAGGTTTTTCTAATGTACTTTAGACTGGCGTCAATAAGCAAATAACCACATTAAAGATATTAGCGTTTATCCCCAGCAGATCGGTTTATCTATAATGTCAGCTTCACACAAGAGTCATGAAATCTTGTTGTTTTTAAGGGTTTTTTTTTCTTGCCGGTTCACGCAGTTAGATACAACTCCAGATATCCCTTGGTATCAATCTGAAACACATTGGGGATTTAAAAAAAAAAAAGATGTCTTCACGGCAAATTATCTTCCATGCAAAATGAACCTTAGCATTCTCCCTGTCCTGTTTTATAACCAATACTACCTATGTTATCTATAAAATTCTAATTTATTTAAATGAAAGTGGCTACTTTTCGGTTTTCTTCCAATAATCAACAGAAAAGTCAGCAATTTTTTGGTTGCTTTCCAGTTAAAATTGTAAACACTGGCTGTGTGCCAGTTGTTTCATCTTGACCTGCCTGACATAGCAACAGTGGCTCAGCCAATGGTGTGAGTCTGGAGGCGGGGCTATTTGTTTGTCTGACCAATGGCAGAGTGTTTTTCATTTTTTTGTGATTCTGTTTGGTGTTGCACATAAAATATTTAACATTTAAATTAGTAAAATCCATCCATTCTTATAAATGCCTGTTGCTATTGCTTCTTTTTTGTTTTATACAAAACTTTTGCATATAATCTTGCAGTTTGTGCTTCGAAAATGAATTGTAGCTCAAACTGTGTTTTATTGAGGCAAAAAAAAATAAAAAAAATAATCAGTTCGTGTTGAAAAGGGCTGTCACATCTTGGCGGTGAGTTTTGCACAGTCAAGCACCACTCAGAAAATGTTAAAATCTTAATTTAGTTATTTCATTACAGGAACCTCAAATGGAACATTTATTCATAACACTGAATGTCACCCATATTTCATGTAGCATTATGTCAATGAGTGTTTTAATTTTCACAGTCTCACTTCTTCGAGAGACTTGGCTGAGGACTAGTGTGACTTTGCCAGTGTGAGACGCTACTCTTAGTTAAGTTAAAAGGAAGTGTGCAGAAAAGAGACTGTTTTTTCGTGTCCACCTGGCGTGCTGTGAATGTCATCTTTGCCTTGAGGGAGCATGCAATGAAAATACCGTCCTGGATCTTTCCTCTCTTGTTAGATTTGGGGGTGAAAATATGTTTGAGCCTGACAGACGTGGAGAAAAATTCTAGCGCACACACATATGCAAACATGTATGTCCACATGAACGATTCCCCCCTACTGTTCAACGCAGCACCCTATCGGCACTCATTAATTCCTCTTCTTTAATGAGACAGTGGACGACACGCTCTCAAACCTTGAAACAGTAGACAAATTAAAACTCCTGCTGTTTTTCAGTCACCTAAAGAAAATAGAGTAATTCATTTCCTAGATGCAATATATTTTGAAGATTACCGTGACACATTTTATTTAATTTTATTTTATTCAACAAGGCCAAAAATGCTGCAATATTAACAACAAACTTTGTTAAAAGGTTTTTTTTTTCCCCTCTCTCTCTCTCTTCTCATTTAATAAACAACATGGCTATTTATTATACATGGTATAATATTATGTTTTGTCAAAATGTCTAACACATGGCAAGAACAGATTTTATCCGAAGGTTGTATAGGGAGAGAAGTTTGAGTTTGGAATCATGGGAGTTTAAACCTTACAGGATGTCAATAAAAGGATCAGTAGAGCAGGGAAATGTCACTGTATTTTTTTTTTTAAATAAGTGAAATAAGTAGTGAGAGCGAACCCTGTAGTGAGGTTTTTTTTAGTTTTAAGCTCAATAAAATGCTTGACTGAGTAATTTTTAAAAGTATCACTGGTTGTCAGAAGAGTCCTTGTCAGAATTTGCTTAGCTTAGTGATGCTACTAGCGTTCTGATTGTAGGGAGTTGGTTCATTTCATTGAACTGGTTCAAAAAACAATTTATTTGAATATTCACTCGGTCGAATTCGCTAAACAGCTGTGTCACTTTCGTACTCAGCATTTTATCCCAAAACCAGGTTTATTTTGGTATTGTTTATGCAGCCAGAGTATGAAAATAACACAGTTAGCGGAAAATAACACATTATTAAGCCTGTTAAAGGAATAGTTAATCCAAAAATGAGGCATAATTTATTCTTGTCATTTTAAGCTCATTTGACCTTCTTGTATCTGTGAAACACAAAAGGAGATATTTAGATAAATGTGCTTGTCTTTCGCATGCAAATGCAAAGCGCAAAAACTTGAGCTTTCAAGCTTCAAAAAGTAGTTATAATCTTCGTTTAGTTTTAGAAGTCAATGAATGACGAGAACAAATGCAACTTGACATTGCATATCGTCAAAAGTGTTTTCTTTTCTAGATGAAGGCAACAGTGTAAGTCACTGGCACTGTAAGTCATAAAGAGGAGAAGATGACAGCCATGTAAATAATAAGCATTGCTGTGACTGATGGCCTCTATTTCGACACTGTGATCATTCACTCACCTATTCTTTACCTGCTCATTTTTTTTTTTTTTTTCTGGTTACACTTTCATTTATTCATTTATTCTGCGATCTAAAGCGAGCATCTGTCGTGAGATGATTTTATCTTTGTGACTGAAGGCGGAAAATGATCAGTGATGGATTTCGAAGAGGGGTAATTTTATAAACAGTTGATTGTTTTATCCGCTGACAAGGTGATGTGTCACAAAGGATCATGGGATGTGCAGAGATATTAATCATGAGCTACTGTGAAAGGGAAACCCATGCTGTTACTGAAAAGATGTGAAGCGTTTTACTAGCTTTTCCAACCCAATGAATGTTTGATTTAGTTTTTTTTTTTTAACATCACAACAAAAAAGTAATTTAAAGCAACAGTTCAGATAAAATATAAAAATTTGCCTTAAATTTACTCATCTTCAGGTCATCGTGCATGGAGAGGAGTTTGTTTCTTCATTTGAACAGGTTTGGAGAAATTTAGCACTACATCACTTATTCACCAATGGATCCTCTGTAGTGAATGGGTGCCATCAAAATTAGTCTAAACAGCTGAAAAAAACATCACAGTAATCCACAAGTAATCCAAATCAGTTCAGTCCAGCAAAATCTGCAGATTTGTTAGAAACAAGTTTAGTATTATGGCTTTTTAATTTCAGTTTTTATCAGCTACAGACATGGTCAGAATTGTTGGCATTGTTACTTAAAAAAAAATCACAAAAATATAACCTTTCATTGGATAATAAGAATTTAAAATGGGGGGAAATATCATTATGAAATAAATGTTTTTCTCTAATACATTGGCCACAATTAACGGTCCCCTTTTATTAAATATTTTTTTGAAACCTCCATTCGCCAGTTTAACAGCTCTAAATTTTCTCCTATAATGCCTGATGAGGTTAGAGAACACCTGACAAGAGATCAGAGACCATTCCTTCATCCAGAATCTCTCCAGATCCTTCAGATTCACAGCTCCATGACGGTGCTTCTTCTTTTCAGTTCACCTCACTCATTTTCTACAGGGTTCAGGTCAGAGGACTGGAATGGCCATAGCAGAAGCTTGGTTTTGTGCTCAGTGACCCATTTTTGTGTTGTTTTTGAGGTTTGTGTTTGGATTATTGTACGGTTGGGAGATCTAAACATGGCCCATTATAAGATTTCTAACAGAGTCAGTCACTTGTAGATTTTTTATCTGTTGGTATTTGATATAATCCATGATGCCATGCGTCTAAACAAGATGTCCAGGACCTCCAGCAGAAATATAGGCCCACAACATCAAAAATACAGCAGTATATTTCATTGTACACATGGGGTACTTTTTATCCCTGTGTTCACCAAACCCATCTTGAGTGTTTGCTACTAAAAAGCTCATTTTTTAGTTTCGTTTGTGATGGATGATTAAGGGAATTTGGACTTTGTTTTCTCCTATTTATATTTCTGTGAAACAGGAAGTCATGGCTGGATAATTTCATGTTCATAATCACCCTGGAGTGCACAAAATTGTGAATATGAATGGGAATATACTTCAGAGATATTTTACTCATAAAAATTTCTAGGGGTACCAATAATTGTGTCCAACGTGTATTTTAGAAAAACATTTATTTCATAATGAGATTTTCCCCCATTTTCAATTGTTTTAGTTCAATGAAAGGTTAGATTTTTATGATTTTTTTAAGTAAAAATTCAAAAGGATTAATAATGCAGGTTTATTTTCAGAGCCGCCTTTGATCATATTTACCAAGGCGTGCCAATCATTCTGACCATGTCTGTATTTGTACACTCATTCTGATGGCACCCATTCACTGCAGAGGATCCGTTGGTGAGCAAGTGATGTAATGCTAAGATTCTCCAAATCTATTCCGATGAAGACACAAACTCATCTACTACTTGGATGGCTTGAGGGTGAGTACATTTTTAGCAAATTTAAATTTTTGGCTGAACTATTCCTTTATATTTTATGAAAAAATGGCAGCATGATCATTCTGCTAAATTTTTGCTTTTGTGCTCCATGGAAGAAAATTTATCAACTATTTAAACTAGAGGGGGAAAAAATCCAGAATGCTGATTTACTGTCGAATGTTCAGATTCTTCATAAATATTTAATGCGTATAGTAATAATTAAAAGGTTAAACATAAAAAGTGATGAACAATTTTAATAAGCTCATAGAGTGAAAAAGCAACAGCTCTGTTGGTCTGTAGCTCTAAAATCTGGTTGCATTAACATGCGACTTGCTGGAGAACACATGTTGACTGTCACCAAGAGTCAGTGCTTCGTTGCAGATTCACAGCAACTCCAGACGATTGCCTCCCATCCTCAGGCTAGCATATGGTTTTTTCTTGTAAGAGCATGTTGTGTTTTCTTGTCTAGTTGGTAGTTGACTTAATATCTCTGTATGTTAAGCCACAAAACTTAATTTTTTTGTGAATTCAACTGATCAACAAATGAATGGGGAATTATTGCACTGATGCCTATTGGAATGACAAAATTTTTGCAAGTTTAGTAACTGCACCTTTACGGACTAACTTCACCACGTTTACAGCGCCCCCTGAAGCAAATTTGGGATAAATTTGGCTCAAGGCTACACTTGTATAAACTCATGAATCACTTGTTCTGGCATTCAAACCTACAGCCTTTCCACTTTAGATCTTTAATTACTAAGCCACACCGCCACACAAATTAGTATCGAACTATACCACAATTTGCAGTCGTCAGGTGTATTGGCTGTTTCAACATAGTCTACAACCACTGCCAAGCAGCTTCATCCAAATTTATAGTGGCTCAACTAGTATGGACAGAAATGCAAGCCCAGCAAGGATATAGAGCTCAAAGTGGATCAGGAATCTTGCGGGCGGCAAATAACCTTCATGGAACGCTTCCTCTTTGCCGGTCCTGCCTCTCCGAGTCCCAATGTTTTGTTAGTCTGTCTCATAGGAAGGGTAGATGAAACATGTCAAGACTATTTGCGCCCAGCACAAATGAGCGCATCAACCCTTCCAACGCAGCCTTTGGCCAAACATGACCTACATCCTGTCTGCTGTGTGCAGAAACTGTGTGTTTATGCATGTGTGTTTGTGTATAGCTAGTGTTCTCTGCTTTCTCACTTTTTTGTTGTTGCTTGCTTTCTTTCTCAGTTGTGAACACTTTGTGGTTTTGTTGAGATCGACTGGTTGTCAGCTCACTTCAATTTGTGGATTGAAATGCAGACAGATGCTTGAATTACACTTCATGGCCGACATTATATGTATAGCAGTAATAATTTTGACATTGTTTGATGCCATCATTTGACATCATTTAGACTGGAAATTGAAAATTGCTCATTTTAGTTGACGAAAATAACAGTTTAGTTTAATTGCGTTTTAAACATGTATTATCATTTACCGAAAATAACATTGTTTTGAAAGATTATTGTACATCTTTTAGTGTATGACTTAAGGCCTGTTCAAGGACAAAAATTATATTGATAACTATAACTATAAAGTTTTAACTAGCATTCTAATTCTATGAGAATCATGAATCCACACAAAGAGAAGCAATTTTATTAAAAATCATTTTCATCTTTTTCGCAGCTGATGAGCAATAAAAACAACAACAGCCAACCAGAATCTAGCGCATTTTCACAGGTCAAGTTTCACAGTTAAAATTGGTTAATTATCATCATTATGCACTTTTTGTTTCATCTTCTTTGTCCTTGAGGAAATAATAATAACAATAAATGGTACCAAACATTTTTGTCAGTAATTTATTTGACAAGCTTAACACTTGCATCCATATACATATGGGTATATATTGTATATCATTTGAGTGTAGCTAGTTAAAGCATTTGAGTTAAAGCGCTGGCACTACTCCACTCAAGCTTACTTTAAAAAGTTACGTGGAATACCCCAAACGCACGCACAGATGCTCTTGGCTTCTCACAATGTCCCAAATCATGTACGATAAAACGGTCATTTAGCGCTTAGAGTGCTTGAGATATAACCGCATTTGTTAAATTAGGTGCGATTGAGTGCTTCACCAATGGCCGCGCTTCTATTTCATCGTACTTTGTCGTAAAATAGTGACTCACGCTCACTCAAGCCAGACAAGAGGCCGGTGATGAGCTGTTTTATCATCACCGGCAGGTGCTTGTGCAGTATCACTCTTTCCGGGGTAGGAGAGAAGAGGTTGAAGAGGTTTCCACAGGCCAGGGCAGAAGTACGCACTTATGACTATTTATGAGACCTCAACGTTTTACCTGTCGCTAAACTACATCAGATTCCTTCCTGTACGGCATAAAGTTCAGAGTAGCTGTATGCAATGCATCAGTTTTCAAAGATGTCAAGGATGTATTTTGGCCTGTTACCTGGAAGGAAGGGTATAGACAGATGAACGGTGCTTGAATGTGTGCTGACTTTATATAAGCAAGGTGTTTTGTGTTTAAATCCTGTCCAGTCAGTATTCAGGACCAGAATGTTCCTTTTTGTATTGTGCTAATGTACAGTTTTACCCACCCCTAAATGTTTGTGAACTGAGTTTTAGTAACTTTCCATATTAGTCAAATGGCATGTTCCTATGTAAATAACTGGCTCTTGGACAGAATAATCTGGTGATACTGTAAAGCATAATTTCTTACTATAGTGTGCAGCATACGTTTAAATATCACCACAGCATATGACCGGCATGTTTCCTTTTCCATTTCTAATGTATGCAGCTTCAGTGCCTTTTATTACCAGACTTTTCCCTCAGGGCAGAATCTGAAGAGAGAGAAAGATAGTAGAGATGCTGTATTATCACCTCTGTTACTTTAAAATGTCTGCCTCAGGGTACCTAAGAGGGTGGTCAACCAAGAAAAAGAAAGTTCCTACATATGTTCATGGTTAGGTGTAGTAGATAGTATAGATAGATTTTTTTGGTCATTATTTTTTAATTGTTCTGAAGAATACTGAATAAAAAGCAGTGTTTGACCAGCATTTGGTCACAAATTGCTTATTTTAGGCTGATTGTTTTTTTTAAGCCCTATTAACTATTGTGATCCTCTTTAATCTTTATAAATATTAAGTATGTTTCATAATATATTTTTAAATAATATTCTAAAGTGATTATTGAATTTATTTAAAATTTAATTAAAATTTAACCAAACCATGCAAGTTTAAAGGGATAGTTTACCCAAAAATGAAAATTTGGTCATGAATTACCCTCGTGTTGTTCCAAACCCGTAAGACAGCACCACAAACATGCATCATGGTACTTCTTGTAGCTTCATCACATTACGGTTGAACCGCTGATGTCATGGATTATGGATTATTATTTTAACAATGTCCTTACTACCTTTCTGGGCCTTGAACGTGGTAGTTGTTTTGCTGTCTATGCAGGGTCAGAAATCTCTCGGATTTCATCAAAAATATCTTAATTTGTGTTCCGAAGATGAACAAAGGTCTTATGGGTTTGCAATGACATGAGGGTGAGTAATTAATGACAGAATTGTTTTATTTTTGGGTGAACTAACCTTTTAAACTGCATTGCTTTTTGGTTACTTTGGAAACAAGGTTGCAAAAATGGCAAATTGTTTATTTTAGGCTAAATTACAACAGTCCTGTGACACACATTGACATTTTGTTATATAAATATATATTTTCTAAAGTTTCAAAATATTTTTACTAAATACTACAGATAGACTTTTTTGTTGTTTAACCCTTAAATGCATACCTCGGGTCTTTAGCGACCCAGGACGTCATTCATTACCCTCTCCCTCCTTCATTTTTTAAAGTTAGACATCAAATTTATTAGCATTCCTCAACCTATTCATTATAAACAATATAACAAGAAAAAATATTAAATATACAAGAATGTGTGTTTTCTGATTATTTTTTTGTAAAATATGTATTGGGTCACTAGAGACCCAAATTGTGTATTAGTGTATTTTTTTTAGTTTTTTCTGTGCAATATTTAAATATCTGATGACTCAATACATGCAATTCACATTTATTCCTCAAGGTGGCATTGTTTTATAGACAATGGGTACATTTACATGCAACCAAATAATCCATTTGTAATCGGCTTGACGGCTCAGTCGGACTGAAAAGCTTTCATGTAAACACCTTAATCGATTGGAATGAAATTTCGATTGAATTTAAGGGGGTGGTTTATTCCTCTTCTAATACGATTAAGAGTGCATGTAAACACTCGATCGGATTGAACCCCGAAATTGAAAGGACTGTGCATGTGCAATGATGCAGAAATAGCATAATGACGTATGATGCGCGGAATGAGCGATAAAGAAACAGTGTAAGAGAGTGGTTATTATGTGCAAACAGTGAGAAACTCTATATTTGTGCAGTGTGTGCATGTAAAATCAATTCTGATTCAAAGTTTGTGACATATAAACGCACACAATAATGACGTGATGTTTCACTCATAATTACCGCAGGCATAAAATAAAATATATCATAAGCAAAAATCAAACTGGTGTGAATGGCTATACTGCAGAGCAATTACTGTATGCCATAAAATATACATGTCTCTGTTAATTGATGGTGGATGAGGTGAATAAATTGCCAGTGATCAAATTATTAATTTTCAAGTCACTGAAAACGATAGTTTTGCGAATAAGGTTGAGATCGCAAATATGAGCTAGATGCTGAATACCGTGGAAGTGCACTCTGACGATGATGGCAATGGTACAATCATCTGCCCAAATTGAACCTTTAATGAAATATGCTTTATTTTATTCTTCTGTAATTGTTCTTAATATAACAAGAGAGTTCTTTGCTATTGCAGCAGTTAGAGATCGTGCTGGATATATACAGGTAGGTCTGGGTTGCTAAAGTAATAATGGTTGGCGAAACATTCATGCATTTAAGAGTTAAACTGTACATTAAAAGTTTACAATGCATTTATGCAGTTATGGATTTTGTAAAAACTGCAAATTATTTACTGAGGGCTAAGAACCTCATTTCACTGACCATTTGTCTAAAAACTACTTTGAGATTTTCAGACACTTCCTTTTGTACCCAGTTTGTGGACATTGCCAAGTGATAAAAGAAGCTGTGCTGAAAGGGCAACATTGCTGTGTGTTAGTGCAAAATGCTAACCCTTATAGTGAATTTTAGCAATTATTTCAAATCCTCTCCCTGCACTCAAATTCTGGCAGACGAACTGGCATAAATGTTGCTGACATACTGTACAAGAAATGGAGGAAGAGGGCGAGACGTATTAAGTTATAATATGAGGCAGAATTTAAGGGCACTTTGAAAAACCCAATCTTCTCAGTCTAGACCTGGAGGTTGAGAAGCCACTAATTATAATTCAGGAAGTTAAAGCTGCTCCCCCCTCTGGGGCCTTGGTCCCATGTAGGTCATTGGATGTCAGAGCGACGGGGCAACGTCTGGGCATTTTGACACAGACAAATTTGTTTCTTGGCTGTTTGAATGCCCCTGTGGCTGGCCGTGTCAGTGAACGTAGCTCTGGCAATTCCGTGATCCCACAACCCTGAGGGGTGTTTGATGTCTCAGACGACTGCCTCAGACAAAACAACTGAATTTATTTTCTCTGAATGCGTATGTAGTGCGTCGGCAAGAAAACGGTGGGGTTTTCTTTGTCGGTATGTGAAAGGGAAATCAACACACTCTCTAAGATTGTTTCATGTTCTTCCCCTTCCTCTGAAAAGTTTTTCCACTCCAGGCAGTCGCTGTTTGGAGATAAAATTGGTATTCTAACAAGTACACACTGCAGTAGCTGATGGGGGGAAAAAAGAAAATCAAGCACTTAAAAGAGCTTGAAATGGCAAATAGTGGTGATTTTCAGAATACTACCACAACTGGAAATCAACCAACCAAAACCAGTGCTCACTGTGAATCTTACACATTAAAATGATCAATTATTGAACAAAAAGTACTGCTAGATATTAATATCATTGCTCTTTTATTTGAGGTGTTCACGCTGGGAGCAAATTGTAGTGACAAGACAAAGTCATTTCAACTGACGATTTAAGGCAACAAAGTTGAGAATAGTTTGATTTTGGTGAAATGTGTAATTGCTGCTCCACAAGTGTCCAAAAAGGACAAAAATCAAGATCTTTAAACAGTTTTTCCAAAAACATCAGCTATTGGTCTAAACACAAAGCCCCTCCCCAAACTCACAACATTGGTTGAGTCGCTGTTGCTATATTGGTCTAGTTTGCTCAGAAAAGCAATGTTTTGATAGTTATGCATTAAAGCCTCTAAATGAAGGTTATTGTGTACATTAATTAAAGTAATCAATTAATGAGGAATACATACTGCTATATACCGATTTCATATCTCACTTACTTGAGGGGGTTCACTCTGGTAGTAATTTGCAGTGACAAAACAAAGTCATTTTAAATTAGAATCGGCCATACGAGGCAACAAATTGAGAAAGTTTGACTTTTCTGATGAATGTGTAGTTGCTGTTCTCCTAAATAAAATGAGACAAGTGAAGATTGTTTTCAAACATGTTTTCCGAACACATCTGCCATTGGTCAACCAAACAGCCCCACCCCAAAATCACACCATTGGTCGATTCACTGTTGCTATGCTGGGCTAGTCTGCTCAAATAATATTTTGAAAACTCCACAGTGTTTACACTTTTTGGGTAATGAATGGGTTGCTTTATAGTTGTCTCTGCAGATTAAGCTGGAGAAATAAGTATTTTAATAAAATAAAGCAATTACATGCTTCAGCTTTAACTATCTCCACCTGCACAGGTCATTGTTTTTTGTTAGGTGACTTCTCTGGGCTACTTCAGCGTTAAAGGTCCACATATACATACAATGTGACAACCACATGCGTTGGGTCTCTTTCCCCCCCCCCAAAAGAAGCGCCAGGTAAGGTGGAAATTTTTAGCTTCAGCTGCCTCATCTCAAAAAAAAAAAGTGCCATTTTGAAGAAAGTTCCCCATCACTCAACATGCGTAGCACCTCTTGTTTGACCTTTGGCTAGCATATAATTTGGCTGAAATGTTTTTCTTTGTCTGCTCTCTGCATGTAATGGTCTGAGTACATCTGATCTCATTCGCTTTCTTATTGTCTTTCTCTCTTCCTCTGAGAGCTTCATCTTTAGACGATAAAGTCTCTCTAAAGTAACTCCTAGTCTGGTCCACCTGCTTTCACAAGCTGTAATTAGCATTAGCCTCTGGTCCTAATTAAATCGCAGATACGCTGTGTGATAACTCGACATGAGAAAACGGAAAGGGTTTCAGGTTTCCACAAAAGCCTGAAGCTTGGCAGAATAAAGGAAGAAAGAGAAGGTCTTAATTGTGTCCTTGCTTTTGCTAGCGCATGCTATTTTTGTCTTTTGACAAGACAATAGCGATAAACTCCTAGCATACAATGCTGCCACTAAAAGACAAGGCAGAAAGAAAGAATGAGGATAAAAATATAGGCGCATAGTGAATAAAACTTTGCATAAGCACAGATGCATTATTCCCATTTGAACAGAGGTTTGAATTTGTGGATTTTGAATCCAAAATGCATCTTTGATTAACTTAAAGCTGATAAAAACTTTCTCCTATACCAGCAAAAAACTCTAAGTTAGTCATGTGTAGCTTGATTTTTCTAAAAATATCTCACGCTGTGGCACTGAACAGTCATTTGCTTGTAAAAGCTACAAAATTGTTAAAGGTTTTTTTGGGGGGTTTGCCCTCTTTCGTCACATTTTATCTCGTCTAGTGCACAAAGTATGCCAGTAGCGCTGTAATGGAAAAGCTCAGAATGGTGTTTATTGTAATTTGTTGCTTTTTCAAACCTGCTGTGGGAGATCTTTTAACTCTTGTATTATTACCTTATTTAAATCACTGGAAGCCAAATGGCCCTTCAGTCAGTGTTGTGTTTCTAGAGGTTGTTTTTAATGAAATCAGCAGGGACTGATAGTTATCTTATGTGTTAAAATGCTGCTTTGAGGCCTCTGCTGTAATATTGAGGTGACCTTATATTTGGACAGACCTTCTCAGTGAGGAGAATAACAGGTGGAGTGTTTTCTCTAGGCATTAGTGAGTAGATTAACTAATTAGATCTTTATCTGACGGGGTCAGAACTCAGTGAACAGAAGGATGAAAATGAGCCGATGTGACTGTGGATGAGAAGGACGTTAAACTGCTGGCATCGAAAGCTATAAAGGGAGAGAACTGAATGTATATGGTTGATTTGGGAATAGTTGTCACAAGGAGAAGTTTTAACTAGAATTATAAGGTTTGAATCAAAAGTCCATTTAAAATGGAACTTACCATTTATCTAAAATTTCCTGAAAAGCCTGTTTATTGGCAGATTCCATTGTGACAACATGCCCCAGTATTATTTCAGTGGGTCTTCAATGTGATCTCTTTAAAACTCTGGTCAACAATATCTTTCATGTCAGCACTTAATACTAACCGCTGACATTTTGAAAACCGTTCTGTGTTTAGCCCAGTGCATTGTGGGATATTAACATTTAATAGTTTGAAAGTGTTTGAGATATTCCACTGGGTATAATATCTTTTGTTGGTTTAATGTACAACAATCATCTGGCATATTGAAGTTACATTATGCAGCCATTGTAGGATAACTTTCACAATTACAGCTGTTCAAATAGTGCTATGTAAAGCTTTTTTTCTCATCAAAGGGGTAATTAATACTCTCTTTAGAATTACATCTCTTCACATTCAATTTGCATAAAAGTCTTGCACGTTTCCCTTGACATAACCATCATGTTTACACGCATACATTCATAGCCATACAAACACACCCAGTTGCATTCAAACATTCCTATTGCATTTTCTTGGGTGTAATTTATATTTAATGAGGCTGATGTAAAAGTTTTAAAACTCCTTACCTAATGTTGTTCCTACAAAGAAGAAAAGACCCGCACACACATTTCAGTCTTGAGGGACTGAAAGATTGACAGTTACGAGAGTATCCCATGGTTATGACACACTCTGAGGGTCAGTGGTAAATCAGCTGACGTCAGTTGAGGAATTGAATTGTCAATTTCAATCTTGAGCTTGGGCACCAGGGGAAACGGGTTATCTGTTTCTGTGAGTGCTTTAGGAATGAGAAGTGACTATTGTAAAATTGGATGCTTGAATTTTAGAGTGGCTGAGGGTTTTATAATGCACAATTTCATGACAATATTTGTAGTCTAATGTAAAGGATTATTAAAATTGTGTTCTGTGTGATTTAATTCAAAGCATGAATTAAACATTTCATGAGTGGTGTCTCAGTACACAGGCAGTCCAAAGAAATGGATAAATTAGCATTAGCAGGACGCCTGTTGAGCACTCAGTGATTTATTAGACAGATTTCTTTGAAGTTACAAAATTAACCTGAGCCTTGATATTTATAATGTCAAATGGATATAAATATACCACATGACAAGTATGGAAAGTTTTGTTAACATTGTACTGTATTTAATTGCTAATACTTGTAAAAGGAGTTGCTGGAACAATATTGGTATTGTGGCATTTAGAAGCTACCTGTACATTAATATGACACTACCTGTAGCTTACCAGTCTAAACTTTCCAATGCATAATTACATATACCAAGTAACTCACATGCACATATAAACACACACACACACACGCACATTGCTGTTTTGTTAAGCCACTTTAGCTGTACTACCAAGATGTTTTATGCATTTTTATAACCAAGGAAACCAACTTTCTTTCTTTTTTCTGCAAAAGAGTGACATGTAGAATTGTGTTGTTTGGATAACGGTAATCCTAAATGAATCCTCAGAGGCACTGTAAAACATCAGTGACTTACAAAGACTAATGGCTGTTCTACATTCTGGTCCCTAATCATGCTGTCATTTATGTTTTCTTTTAGAACAATTTTGAGCCTTTATTGTTTAATTGTACCAACATGGTTTTACATAATAGTCAAGACAAAGTTTCATGGCTTTAGAAATTTGAATTCACAAATGGTCTTCTAAACCTGGTTTTGTGTATAATCAAAGCATAATCATTAATTTTTCAATTTTCTCTCCCCACCCTTTGTCTCTTGTACAGATCCAAAGACTGACAGATTGAAAGCCTTGCTCAGCAATTCAAAAGGAGAGCAGTCAAGAAGTCAAAGAACATGAGTTACAGCTGTGGCAAGCAACGCTATAAAGCTATAACACAGACCATGTAAAATGGGGACTATGTTTGGCATTATGGTCCCTGAACATCTGTGACTGCCCTCAACACACTTTTTCCCCCAGAACCTGTGTCTTTGTAATCCTATTGGACGTCCATCTCCTGTGATAATTTTTCTTATTTTGAGCCCTAACCTCTTTCATTTCCCACTTTGATCAAAACAAATCCAGTTTTTGCTCAAAAATGGCCTGCAGGTTCAGCTTATCTTGTGCTTTTCCACCCTGCTTTCTCATCCTCTCTCTCCCTATTTTTCTCCTCCTCCATGCACCATCTTTTGTGAGGGGTGACTGCTGGCTAATTGAGGGGGATAAAGGCTATGTGTGGCTGGCAATCTGCAGTCAGAACCAGCCTCCATATGAGACAATCCCACAGCATATTAACAATACCGTCCATGACTTACGGCTGAATGAGAACAAGCTCAAAGCAATTTTCTTCAGCTCCCTCAGCCGATTCACCAACCTTACTGACCTCAACCTTACCAAGAATGAAATCTCCTACATTGAGGATGGTGCCTTTGCAGGACAGGCCAATCTACAGGTCTTGCAGTTGGGATATAACAAGTTAACCAACCTCACCGAGGGGATGCTGCGAGGGTTGGGTCGAATGCAGTGTCTGTATCTGCAGCATAACCTTATTGAGGTAATTGCAATCAATGCCTTCTGGGAGTGCCCAAGCCTTAGCAGTCTTGATCTTTCCTCTAATAAATTAACAAGGCTGGATTCATCCACCTTCACTGTTTTGGGTGGACGGCTAATAGTGTGTGAACTGGCTGGAAATCCTTTCCATTGTGGCTGTGAGTTGTATGGCTTCCTTATCTGGCTAGAGGCATTTGACAACGTCACTCACACCTATGACAGGCTCCAGTGTGAGACCCCAAAAGAACTTTTTGGCTACCCTCTCCTGAGTCCTAGAGGTAATTTTGGAAGAAATGCTCGTTCTATCCTGTCATCCATGTGTAAAGATGGAGTGATTGTTGGTGGCATAACAGCCCTGCCTCCTGACTTAGACTCTTCTGGGATGGGGATGGATATTTATGATCAGATGGGACCTTATCACCAGCCCACAGCTTCGTCAACCACAGACCCAACATACAGCCCCACCATTAAGTTACAAATGGTCTCCCTCTCCTCCGCATCCCTCTTGGTTCAAATACCCAAGCCCTACAGTAAGATGTATATTCTAGTGCAGTACAACCACACCTATGTGTCAGACGTCATGAACTTAAAAAACAAGAAAGAAATTGTCAGACTAAACAACCTAAAGCCCCACACAAATTACACCTTTTGTGTTGCCTCCATTCGCAATTCCCAGCGGTACAATCACACTTGTCTGTATTTTGCAACTCGGGCTCCAGGGCCTGATGGCTTGCGAGCAACCCCTTCTACCACCACCCATTACATTATGACCATTCTAGGCTGCCTGTTTGGGATGGTCATTGTGTTGGGCTTGGTGTACTACTGCTTACGTAGGCGTCGAATGCAGGAAGAAAAGGAAAAGTCTATTAGTGTTAAGAAAACTATCTTTGAGATGCGTTATGGGCCAGAAGCAGCAGCTGCAGCAGCCAAGGATCCTTCTGCCTTGCAGAAACTTCATGATCAGTCCCATCATCAACACCACCATGGCAAGTTGTCCCAGTCAGCATCCTCCAGCTTGGGCGTCCTTCATAGTTCAGCCAACACCACCTCTTCTCGACTATCCTCCCTTCCACAAGTGGAGAAGATGGCTACAGCTTTCTCAGAAGCCATGGCCGCCAATAAGGGCAACTACATGGATGTAAGAACATCAGCAGGAGGAGAGGACAGAGTAAGAGATGGAGTTGTAACAGGGTCAGGGGATGAAATCACAAGAGATGAAAATGGGATTAATGGAGGAGATGACTCTGATGATGATGATGGCCGTGATTCAACATCGGAGATCTCCACCATTGCCAAGGAGGTGGACAAGGTAAATCAGATTATCAATAACTGCATTGATGCGCTCAAACTAGACTCTGTAGCTGTTGTGGCAGCAGCTGCGGCCACTGCAACTACAGCGAATAACACTGCCTCTCCACCACCTGCTAGTGGCCCTTCATTAGCCAGGGGGCTAATTCCACTTTCCCCTACCATCGCAGAGACATGCCAGATCATGTCGTCCCCTAAAATCCGTCCTCCACCCCCTGTTCCTCTTGTTTTGCCCCTTTCTGAGCGGCCTGGCATCAGCGGAGGTGGGTTTCTCTCCCCTCCCTACAGGGACCCACCCCCAGTTACAGCATCACGGCCATTGCAGAGGCAACTCAGTGCAGATGCTGCAGTTGTTCCTATCAACTCTGTTAAAAATCGCTGCAGCGTTTCTTCCTGTGGCTCTGTCAAAAGTGCTCGGGTCTTCAATCTGGATGTCCCTGACCCTCGAAGCACAGAACCATGCAAGTACCCTGAAAAAGGCAGCCCTGTTTGGTGCGGGGAGCCCATGGAGAGGTTGCCCTTAATAGGGGTTCAGGGAGTCAGTAATGGCAGAGGAGATGGTGGCAGCGGGGGTGGAGGGGGAGCCGGTGGTGGCAGTGGTGGTTCGGGTGGGTGTGGTGTTGTGGTCAAAGGTGGGGTCAGCACAGCTCAGCAGCATCACTTGGAGGTGCACCCAGACTACCACTGCTCAGAGCACCGACACTCCTTCCCCGCCCTCTACTATGAGGGTGCCACTGACTCCCCTGCCCAGAAAGTCTCCTTTCTAAAGCCTCTCACTCGCACCAAGAAGGACACTGCCTATTCTCAGCTTTCTCCCCGCCACCACAATTACTCAGGGTATTCCTCTAGCCCTGAGTACTCCTCTGAGAGCACGCTTAAAATTTGGGAGCGCTTCCGACCATACAAGAAAAGCCCCCGTGAGGAGGCCTACATAGCTGCTGGCCATGCTCTTCGAAAGAAAGTGCAGTTTGCAAAGGATGAGGATCTCCATGACATTCTGGACTACTGGAAGGGGGTGTCAGCACAGCAGAAACTGTGATACTTGTGAGAGACATGACAGCAGGAGGAGAGGTTGTGGAGAACAGAACCGATGACTCTTGAGACAGCTCGGCAGACTCCATCAGCAGGTGCTTTGGTCCCTATAGGCCACCACAGAGACAAGTGTTCTGAAAGAGACAGAATTAAGCAGGTGTTCCAAGCTCATTAAGGCATAGAAAAGCAAACAACCAGAAATGCACAGGAAATGTGGCACTTAAAAAGGCATCCAGATTCAGTTTAGAATCCCTTCATTTTACCTTGTGTACCACCTATGCTCTCTTGCACTGTAGTTTGACAAGATAATAGTCTTAAATGAGGATTTAGTGGTTTTATTTTACAAATGCCTGAATATAGTCTTGAGTGATGGTGGTAACTGATGGTTGTCAAGATGATTGTTTTGAAATATTAATTAGTAAGAAGGAAAAAAGGAGAGTTTCGCTTGGCTGAAGTAACAGGTCAAATCATGGATACCCTGTTCCCTACCATTCCTTAATGTTTGCTCAAGCAAAGCATATTCATTGATTGGAGACACCTACACAAATTTTATACATCATGTATCAAATCAGAGGCAGCCATTTGGACATGCTTTATATTCAAGCAGTGTGGCAATTCGATAAAACACACAACGGTAATTCCTTTTTGGCATTCGTTTGTGGCACAGCCAGCCTCAAAGACATTTTTTTCTTCATTTGTAGAGACTTTAGACAGTTTTTTTTTATTATTTTATTCTAAGAAAGGAAAGAATACAATGGGGTTTAAGCTTCATGGAAGCTCCATGTCTCAGTTTGATTTTACAAGTGGCAGCTAGATATGGACCCCAGTGTGGTAATAGGCTGATATAAACAAGTTGTGTATTAAATATCGAGACACGTTACACAAAGAGTTTGCTTTGTTTAGCCTGTTCGGCTGCAAAATGCCAAAGCTTAACCGAATGACACCACTTTGCCAAACCTAATTTGGAAGCTATAATTAGTGTTAAACATAATTTCATAATAACTGTCTTGCTGGTGTTTGAGTACATCTTTTCAAAGACCTATTAAGCTTATCACAGGCACAAATCCTTGAAAAGGCTTCACATGTGTAAAATACTTTTTTTTTCTGCCATTGATTCCACATAATCAGATACGATTTTTACATTTCAATGATTTCTTGGTCAGGTCTACTTTCATTGAATACTATAGTAGCTCTGCTGTTATTTCTCTGGACTTCTGTTTCCTGTTATAACCCACTTCTCTTGACCTAATGTCAGTTGTGGTCAAACTACGGATGGTATGAAACATATTCAATTATTTCTCACATCTAATTTTTTAAGACCTTGTTATTGTCCTTGCATGGCTTTATTTGGAAAATTAATTAGTAATTTGCAGCAGAGGAGTCAAGAGGTGCTAATATTATTAACACTGCCAGATTGGAGAAGTGATTGAAATTAATCTCACCCTTTCCGGTCAGGTCATCACCCAGAATGCATCTTGTGTAGTTTTTCTGTATTGCCCATGGCAATGAAAGGCAAGCTGAAGCTCTTATTCTTTAGAGCAATTTATAGGTTCAAAAATGCAACTCAAGCTCTACAAAACAGGCAAGGGTATTTTTGACGGCTGAAGCTGAATGATGACCTGACCGGAAAGGGTGAGATTAATTAGCATTTGTTGTTAACTAATGAATGTAGATCTCAATACATTATGGTTGACATGCACTGGGTTTTCTCAGCACTGAGTGCAAACGTCATTAGAATTCAGCCTGTACATGGAAATTGATCTTCATTTTACAGTCGCATTTGGTCAGTGTTGAAACTTATGAATTTTCACCATGCATCAATAATATGTCACAACATCCTTCAAGGTTCAAAATCAATGCTCTGTAATTGAGAATTGACACTGTCAAGTCAAAATTCAAATGTTTACCTTGTGAGCCAAATGACGTAAGAAAAGATGAACATTGGCTACCCTCTTAAGAAAGAAGCTATATTAATGCTTAAGCTGTTTTTTTTTTTGTTGTTGTGTGTATCTATATAGAATAGTATGAGAATTGAACAGTATATGAACAAAGTATACATGGATTGATATGAATATCACTGACAAACACAGGCCCATAGCAAGAGCTTGCAACAAAACGACAAACCCACACATGCATATATTCCACCATCATTAGCTTTCTTGAAATCTCATTTATTCCTATTTAAGACTCCAAAAGTTGTTTTTCCCCCAACTATTTTCCTAAATTCAGTTTGGAAATGAGTTTTCTAAACTGCCTCAAGGCTTACGTTATTGCACTGTGGTTGGGAGAAACCAAGCTAAGACAATTGGAGATAAATTATTATGCTCTTGGAATATTTTAAGTGTATTGTTGGCATATGGGAATGACAGTTATTTGTGGTTTGATTCCCTGCTGATCAGTTGTTTTTTTTTTTGGTAACTTATGTGTGTGTATGGTCTTAAAGATATACAATGTTGATCAGATGTAACTGATGGCTGACTGTGAAAACTGTGACAAACACACAACAAACAAGAGAACAATCTATACTAATAATGGTTACATACAGTATATGTACAAGTAGTATTAGATTTCCAATGGGTATGTCCAGTGAAAACAAAATCGCTGTATGTGTACACGTACATACAAACACTCACACACATATACATAAAGGCATATGCAGAGTCTACAATCTACACACAATGTCTAAGTTTACAGACACATAGTCTTAAAAGTGCCCTCTTGGCACTAAAACAAAGAGCGAATTATTTTAAAGGATGGTGCCAAACATTTGTAAGATTGTAACTGTTATTTATTTGTCAAAGTAACTGCATTGTTTTATGATTGAAATGTAATTGTTGTAGTTGGTGTTTATTTAATGTGATTTTAAATTTCAGAGGACACTATATATTAACATAATGGATTCATTTTTGTCCGCCAGAATGCCCTCCTGATCAGGTGTACTCAAGGCCAAAACACAGATGCTTTTGCATAATTTTGATGTGGATTTTGTTTTGATTGATTCTCAGTTAAATTACGTAGCTTAATATATCCTAATTGTGTCCAAATTAATATAATAAATGGATCATTTACATCAGGGCTGTATTGATTTGCATAAAAAAAAGACATTCTGCGGGTTTCCTATAAGAGCTCTAGCATTCTGACCCTGGACCTTACCGGAAATACCTCAGAAAAAAAAAAAAACTGTTTTGCTCACATAAATGCCACTGTAACTCCCACAACATGGGTGAGTAAAGTTCCCCTCTATGTACAGTTTTACCGAGAACTATAGTTTCAACAATTTCCGTACCCCCACTAATAAAGTTTTAAGCAGCAAAAGACTTACAGCCCACAATTTTCTGGCCTCCTACCATCTTGTCCATGGAGATAATAAGCCTTTCAAAACCAACCATTGTCCTCTGATGCACTTGTCAAATTTAGTTGCATGTTCAGAGTGTGATGAAGACTTTTTCCTCTTTTTTTTCCCTGCTAATGTATTGTGCCAGCGATTTCTCTTTCATATCTCTATTCCTCATGCTCCAGCTGAGTGTTCGTGCTTATGCTCCTGAAGCCTTGATGAAATGAATTTTGTGTGCGGTTAGAAAACACAGAAAGGTTTTCTTGTTTTAATGAGCTGTACGTACTTTCAACTGCTTCAATCAGGCCAGGCCCCCTCAAGACCCCTGATTAGACACCAGAACAAGGAATAAAATGTAATTCGCACTCTCCATGGCACCACTCCGCAAAAAGACTCAAATCGCAGAGCATTCCCAACCCCCTTATCTTGAGATGGGTCAGACTCAGCAGGTTAACCAAGACCTTAGAGAAGAACCCGCTGTGATTGAGGATCGAGTCTTGCATGCCTTTCAGTCAAACAATTTTTGAGTAATAAGTGAACTGAGCCTGGGGAAGAGAACACATTTAAGCAAGCGATGGATCGGCACATGTTATAAGTATAGCTTCAGTAATAAGATCAGGTTTGATGTAGATTACAAAGTCAGTTGCTTTTACGGCAGCTTTGCATAATTAGTTTTGCAAACTGCCTTGTTTTTTGTGTAAACTATTTGAAGTTACCATGCACTTAGTCTCGCATAGCCAGACCTTCAGACTGACGGCTGAAGGTCTGGAATAGATGTCCGCTTTCATTGGCCAAGGCCCACCCATGAGGCCATTTGACCGACATGTCAAACAACCATAACCACCGACATGTCAAACAATCATAGTGCGTTTCGTTTAGCATCATGTTCCACAGAGTGGAAATGTCGCCACAATAACAGACGGGAAACTCTTGGATGTATTTGAAAATCCAGTGTTTAGTTGACCCTGATAAGCGTTCGTCGCCACATTTGTAAACACGACGGCTTTCTTCTTTCGTGAGTGGGTTTGGCGCCACGGCAACTTTGTTTCCCGGCGGACCGAAAATAAACGCAACACTCGCATCTCCCGTAAATCCGGTTTGATTCAACCAGTCAGACGAGGACTTCGGTCCGTGGGCATGACGTCTGAGGCTGAGACTACCATGCACTCTCCTTTTTTTGGTGCATGTTATTCCAACTTCTTTTAGTTAATTCCTACTTTTCTAGTAGTTAATTAGGTAACTTTGTTTAAAGTTAACATAAGAGAAGTTTACAGCACAATGTCAAGTAAAGGTAGATTTACACCATCGAGAAGCTCTTGAGGGTGAACTTGACCTTCCATGTCTACATCCAAATCCAAAAGTCTCCTCAACAGCTTTGCTTCAAGAGGTCAGGCTCACTATTCTGGTATGTATTTCTCACTTTTCCAATTTGAACAATTCCCGGTACAAAAAAAAAAAATATTGAATATCCTGTTATGGCAAATTAGAGAGAAACAATGGTGTTTGAAAGCTGTTTCATGTTGAATTTATATCAGAATTGAGTTGGCACAGTCTACAATAGCCTAAAGGAACTTTAAAGACTAACTTTCAAGTTCCAATAGCAAACATTACTCCATCTATTCAAATTCTGCAAGCCAAGTCTACCAAACATCTACACACTTCCTGTAGGGCAGGCAACGTCTAGAAGTATGACAGGAAGATAATGCAGCCGCCTTCATACTGTGAGGGTCAAGCTAAGGTTGAGGGCTACACTGAGCAAACAGGGGAAAAGACACAAGTCCACAGTTATTTTTGAGAGAAAACAGACAAAAAGATAAAACGCCAAAGATGTGGCTCAAGGCATAGCTCAACCAGATTCATTTTTAATGTTCCTCAAACATCAAACTTCCCTAGGTCTTGTAAGTTCTGTCAGGTTGCAAAAATACACTTTTAATGCATATGTACTGTATATGTATGTGTGCGTGCCAGTTTTGAGGAAAAGGCCTACAGGGGGTCTTTTGGAAATGGCGTTTGTAATGCTTTTCACCCTAAGCAGGGATTTAATTACCCCTATATGCCAAAGCCGAGGGATTGCTGCTTTTTATCACGCCGTGAAAAGATTAAAATGTCCCTCAATAGGTTTTCTTTTATGTCTGTTTTGTTATTAGCTGTCAAGACTGGTAGACGGTTAGACAAATACATTAGTTTACAGCTTCTCAGCTTTGTTGAGAAAATATGCCGTTCAATTTCATATTTGCGGCACCTTGGAGTAATAATAAATACAGTTTATTTTGCAGGTTGCATTGATCAGTACGGATAGGCAGCGATATTGGCCAAAGGCGCATTTACGACTTCTCTCATGTGTTAGATGCCTCCATTTCTTGTTTAACCAGGCAATCAATCTTATCTTGATGACCATAGGGGCGTCTGATTTTTTATTCATACAATTCAAGAACATTCCCTTTGAGGTTTCTTAGCTATAGATGGTGTGGATATTTAATTCAGAGTTGAGTGAAATGCTTCGATATTTGCAAGAAACCCCAGAGACGTGGCGTATACGCGACAGGAAAAGAGACTCGTTTTTCACTCATATCCTGCCGTATGTGCACAATACTGCTTTCCACGATCTCTAAACTTAGGGCCTCCAGTTATCGCAGCGAGAATGACTTTTATACATGTACAGCATATGAGTCTGAGAGAGCGATAAATGTGAAAAAGAGTTTCGGTAGAAATTCAAAAAGCAGTTTGTTTCGACCTCCGGGTGTGATGTTCCATTTAGAAACATGCAAAGTGGATGTGGCACACTAGAGTGAGTGAGAAAAGGAGGAAACACAATGAGATATTCACTCCAGAAGGAAGAGGAGGAAAACACAAATCCTCTTAAAGTGAAGGACATGGTTTTGCTCTTTGATTTCCTCTCACTTTAAAAGTCAGTTTGAAATGGCCTTTGAAAACCAAGTTACTAGTGTTATAGTACAGGTTTTTAAGTGAACCAGGATATTAAATGAGATCAGAAGTGTGGGATATGATTTTATCCAATGGGAATTGTTTGGATAGTGGAAAGTGTCTCCATTTTAAAGGTGGCTAGAGGGGAGGGGTTAATAAGAGGACTTAATTGTCAGATGAAGAGGAGGGTCATTTCTGTATATTTTGATGAAAGATTAGTAAATGCTCTATTTGGATTTCATGTAAAATTTTTAACAAAGCTTCATCTAACATTTTGCTGAGGGAGCAGATATTTACAAAGCTATGCATTACATGAAAAGCACATTGTGGTTACAACTGCATTTTGGAATTATGTTGAACTGCACACGAGTAAAAAATGTTTGAATTTGTGATATAATTTTGGGTAGTTGACATCACGTGGCATGACCATGCTAAACTTTTAACCAACTTTTATTATTATTATTATTTCTACACTACCATTCAAAAGTTAAGAGGTCAGAAAGATTTTAATCAATTCTGCAATTCAGAGAGGATGCATTAAATTGATCAAATATGGCAGTAAAGACTTTCAATTTTGGAAAAAAATATGCATTTTAAATAAATGCTTTTCTTTTGAACTTTCAAGTAAAGAATTCCAAAATACATAATAATAATAATGTTTAAGCAGAACAATTGTTTTCAACATTGATGATAATAAAATGATTTCAGATGAATCAGGTGACATTGAAGACTTAAAATTCATCCATCACAGGAATAAATTATGACCTAGCGACCTCAAACGTTTGGTCGGTAGTGTACTGTATGTTAATAACCTTTTATGTAAAGGGTTGAAATTTCATTCTAAATGCGTTGGATGTACAAGCCAGCCGTATGGAGCTGTGCTTCAATTGCTTTGCCCTTTCTGCTGGTTTGCCTTGCTCTGACCTCCGTCGGGTTTAGTTCTGTTTATTAAGTTCTTTTATTTTGAGTAGAGTTGAGTTGATGAATACAGACAGGGCTATAAGGGTATGAACTAATGCAGACTCATGGACAGCTCTGTTGCTGTCAGTATATAGTAGATAAGACCACTAAATGAGGCCTTTTATGTCCACTATTTCTAAAACCCTGCTGATGATTTAATGCTACTCCGTATTATAAGTGATTCAAAATGGGCCCTATTTGCTTTTTTTTTAAAATGGTCATGCTTAAATCTTCAATGAACCTCCATGAACCTCTTTAAAGATCACTATCAAAGTCATTAGCTCGCTTATGTCAAATAGCCAAATTACCGGAATAATCTCGATGTTACTGTAATGGAGATAGATGGCCTGTCCGTTTTTGTCAATTCAGAGCCTTTTAGCTGATAATACATTCTGGAAAAAATCTAAAAATCCAGCCTCCCCATCAGCTTAAATTAACCGCTAAAAATACTGCTTCTGCTTTAATTCCAGCCATATAGTCCTTGCTAGCTTTTCTTTCAGCTCAGTCTTTTTCTCTCAGCGTTTGGTTGAAAAAGCATTCCCAAATGAAGAGGATAATGCAGCTTCTAAATAAAAGAGCCTAGTTGGCCTAGTTGGCACTCTCATCGTGCCTGTTTTATCGTTCCGACCCAATTTCAAAAGCCTTTATGATTGGGGAATCAGGCATAGAAGAAGCTAGCACTACATAAGCTAGCCTAGCCGTGGTGGTGCTATCAGTTTCCATTAATATCATTTAATGAGGTTTGAAATTGCAACAATCAAAGGTGCTAACAAAGCACTTAGCAGCTAAAGATTCTCTGTAGATAGAGATGTTTGTTGCCTGACAGTGTGAGGATTAGCATGCTAGCTTGTTATGAAATGTGTAGTTTGTTCATTTTGTGTGTGGCATGGTTTCACATATGCTAAGTGAGTGATTAGCAATTAAGCAACTCATTTTCCTTGGTTCACATTTGACGGTCATCTGAAGAGAGGGTAATTTTACATAGCAGCGTGTTTTCAGCCTCTTGCCGGGTGTGATATTCGGAACGTGTCTAATTCCAGCAGTCTCTAAATGAGTCTACGGCCAGCATGTGGGATCTTGTGCTCTCTGCATGCATAATATGCTGGAGATAATCATCTTGGAGTTAGCGCAGCATAGCAATCTGTTGGTGACAGCCTGAAAAGCGCTGTATTGATTCATTTTCACGTTTTCACCTTTTTGATTCGATATATGTGATATTGCAAATTCCTTCTCTTAAACACTAAATGTTAATAAAAAAAAAAACAGTGATGTGTTGCCAAACTTGCATAAAGGCCAATGGTTGCTTGTAGTTGTTGCCTAGAGCTGATCAGGAGTGTGTTGTGGGAATCTGGCATTTTAAAATAATCATCTAGGCTATGAACCATATTAAGATTGATTTATGGGTATTGTCTTTTTATTAATTTATTTATTCTGTGTCAACGTGCACCGATCAAGTTTACAATGTTTAGGTAACCTGAATGGAGTCACTTATTGAAATGAAGGAAATGCTAAACATTTGTGAATTTTGTAAAGAGTCTATGACTGTTTTTCTACCAAGCTTGTTCTGTATATCATTTTTTGGAGGGTGGGACCAGAGTGTATTTGTGGAGGTTTTTTTTTTTTTTTTTTTTTAATGGTCGGGGTCGTGCAATGATCTGTAATTAAGATGACTGAAACTATAGACTGAAAAAAGACATGAAAATTAAATAAAGTGTTATATTTGCATGATTTCCTGTATTTTCAATGAGCCTAAAATTTATTGTTGTGTATATTGAGTGGATGTATGTCAAAAACACTATGAAACTGAAATTCAGAGTTTTTTCTATGATGTTTTGTCATTTTATTTTCCCCCGGGCTTTATTGACTTACTTTTTTCAGGCATTGCTTCCACTGCCATCACATTTAAACTCATTTACATGTATAATGCACTCAACTGCCGCAGTAAATGAATCAATTACTTGATAAAACGATAGGTCAGATCATTGTCAAACGTGACCATTTACATCAAAACTTTGTAAATGTTACTGTGTACCCTTAATTTTCTTTGGCCTTCATCATACAACTCAACTCAAACTAATCAGATGTTTTCATTCAGTACTCGTGGGGTTAATTGACATGCATCCCCGTTTAAAAAATATGAGCATTCATTGGTCAGAGAGATCAACCGCTGAGAATGCCAACAACAAACTATTAGCAATTACGAATTAATCCCATTATTAATTAATGCCAACTCACCCCCTCAGTGTTTGACCCAGGAACGTAGAAATTACTTTAGCATTTCACTTAATTGTTTATTTAATTATTTTACATATTTAATGTAATCCAAGTATAGTAGTGAACTTGATGAGGGTCCTTCAGTAAATTGGTTTCGGTGTCACCTTGGTTATTTGTTGTCTCCAGTGGCATTTCCAACCCATTTCATCTCACATTAGTTTAAATTTCTACCTGATGTTTGTCTACTACTTAATTAACTCAACTTAGCAAGAGGTTAACGTAGAGAAGTCAGTACACATTCAAGAGTGACGTTTACCTCACACATTTGAGTAGAGTTCCTCTAGGTTCCTCTTGTGCTGAAGTCTTTGTTGTTCTTTAATGTTTTAACAGAATTGATTAATCACCTCTCTTAGTTATTGATCTTCAGACATCCCAGAAGGCTTGTCTTCAACTGCTTTCTTAAGAGAGGTTTATTATGAAAGTGTCTTTGAACTGTCAAATAAGCCCTGAAAGGATAATTTGTCAACTCATTCGATTCCTTGTCAGGAAAAATTGACACTCTAATGACAGTTGAACTTCTCTGGAAAACCTTATCGCTTGATGACTTAATTGTGAGATACTTATGTATAATTCACAGTATAAACTGGAAGTTGGAAGTCTGAAAACCACTTGTTCAGAGACTACGATGGCCCAAATTCAATCCATCTGACAAATAAACTCCACCAGCCACAATCGATTGGACACATTCTTGCTCCAACTCATGTGGGATGGCGGAAATAGCATATCTGCTGGTTGCAAAAATCAATTTGACCACTGGGACTCTTTGAGTGTCTGATGAAATTGTGTTTTAATCCCATTAATATACTCAATTTGAGATTTGTGTTCAAAATAAAAAATAAGATGTTACTGATTTTGAGTAATTGGGTTCCACATCAAAATGTGACCGCTGGCCTTTTAGTTTACCTGTACTTAATTTACCCCATGTCTCCAAGAGGACAACATGTTGGATAAGATGTCACAGGTTATGTTCGCTTTGATCACCAGAGCTAGAAGCTCTTTCGCACCTCATTGCGATGAAGGGGAGATTGATTTTGGATCCATAGTATGAAATATTCTTCCCTCTGCATGGACCCATGAATACAGTTGATTCATTTGAACACTGGTCCATTGTTAAATGTGACATTCATTGCTCTGTTTGTTCTTTATTTGGTGATGATTCTCATTCTTTGTCTCAATTTCTGTACAAAATATTTATTTCTATATTTGCAATAAATTTGTATCAAAAAGTACACATTTGTGTTGAGTTCTGTTCCATTGCATGCTCAAGGACTGTTTTTATTGGTGCCTTAATGCTATCTATCTATCTATCTATCTATCTATCTATCTATCTATCTATCTATCTATCTATCTATCTATCTATCTATCTATCTATCTATCTATCTATCTGTCTGTCTGTCTGTCTGTCTGTCTGTCTGTCTGTCTGTCTGTCATATTAATTTGTATATTGTTTCTATATATCTCATATCACTTACTGTTTTGTTCTTTTAAGTCAAAAGACAGTTACATGATATTCCATTTTAATTTTTTCTTATATTCAAATTGCAATTTTGCATCCTCAAAGAATTTATTTAATCTAAATTAAATAATAATTGTATTATTTAATGAGGTCTTCATTTAATTATTGAGTTACTGCCATGCACAGTGATTTAATGTTTTAATGTCTTTCATTTGCAGGCTTAGCACATATTGATATGCAGTTAAATGTGATTAATTTGAACCACCTTTTCAACCTTTTTGACACAGAACACTGAGCTTCGGTTGCAACCAATGAATCTAAAGAGAAGGCACCATTTTCTCCCATCATGACTGAGCAAATGGCCTGAAAGGAAGAGTGCGAGTATGAAAGCGAGAGACTGAGTGATGTCTCTAACTCAGCTAATGCGTTGTCAGTGTTTGCGATGACTAAACTGAGGTAATGACAAAACATCTTACACTTTTATGCACAAACACACACTCACTGAAACTATGAGCAAATAGACAAGAGCAGGAAGCAAACTGTCCTAAATGCACATACCCAGAACACACCCATAAACAAATACACAGTTTAGCACCTTGCGTGGCCAGTGTCAACTGCGTAGCAGTTCAAACAAGCAGACGGCGCCAGTGTTTATCTTGTTACAATATGTCAGCCCATTAATTAATTTGGCTCTATAATTTCCCCTATTTGTACAAACCTATTTGTAAGTTTACATCTTGTAACAGAACCAGAGGGTTGAGTCTAATTCGCTCACTGGGTTTATTTGGAGTGCCGCAGCAACCCCAAACCTGACCATGTGTGTCCACTGGGACAAAGAAGAGTTGGCGTTTTTAATTAATTCTTTATGGGAGCTTAGCAGCAGGGCATAGTGGGACTGACATATGGGCGGTGGAAATGTTGAGAGTGTCAGAAAGTTAGAAAATGCTGAAGTTCCTTATACTCTCTTCCTTTTGTCTGGGCCTAGCACTTGCTTTTATCTTTTCTCTTCACCAGATTAAATACTGAGAGCATTATATTGTGCTTCAGCTGCTGATGTATGGAGCCGTTATGGCGTGTGTCGAGGCTGTAATGAGTGAGCTGGATCAATAGGGGGCGGGGAGGGATGGAGTTCTCATACAGCACCCCGCTCGCTGATTTAAGGGTCAAGCAGGGTGTTTATGTCCGCCCGTAGCGTAATAGACTCACTCTGCATCTTGTCCCCATTCCTGATTCATTTCCCGCCCATGGCGTGCCAGGAACTGCAATGAAGGGTACGACTGAGCTCCCCCTTGCCCTCAAGACCTTGATGGGCTATTCCAAGGACCTCTCCTATTACTCATTTGAATGGTCATTGATGAATTCCTCCAATCAATGAAACACACTGTTCTGTTTAATCAGGAGTATGGCTGGAATACTAATCTTCGGATGGTGTTTAATTCCAAGCATGCAGGTTTTTGTCTTTTGTTGAAAATGTTTTCTGTTATAATCAACTGTTGTAAGACTGTTGAAGTTCTGTGGAGAAACAGCCACATTAAATGAACGGTTCAGCAGTAAGTAAGTTTTATTTATAGAGCACATTTAAATTCAGCATTACACTGACCAAAGTGCTGAACACAACCAATAAAACAAATACTAAAATAGAATACAATTAAAATAACAACAATAATAATAAAATAACATTAACAACAAAAACCGTACACACTGAATTAATAGCCCGGAAATGCGAGAGAATAAAAATGTGTCTTAAGTCTGGACTTGAAAGTAAATAGAGAAGAAGCACACCTAATGTCAGGTGGCAACTGATTCCACAAACGTGGAGCGGCGACTGCAAAGGCTCTGTCTCCTTTTGATTTAAGGCGTGACCGAGGAACATGTAATAAAGATTTATTTGCCGACCTAAGGGACTTGGGCATTGAATGCAAATTAATTAGTTCCGAAATATAAGATGGGGCATGTCCATTAAGAGCTTTGAAAACAATAAGTAAAATTTTAAACTGAATTCTAAACAAAACAGGAAGCCAGTGAAGAGACGCTAAAACTGGCGAAATATGGTCACGTTTTTTGGTGCCGGTTAACAATCTGGCCGCCGCGTTCTGAACCATCTGCAGCCGTGACAATGAAGATTGTGGAAGACCAGCATATAACGAGTTACAATAATCCAGGCGTGATGTGATAAAAGCATGAATGACTATTTCCAGATCTTGAAAAGAAAGCAATGATTTAAGTCTGGAGGTGATCCTCAACTGATAATAACTGTCCTTAACAACTGAGCTAATTTGTTTCTCAAGACAAAGCTCAGAATCAAAGATAACACCCAGATTTTTGACCTGAGACTTAATATATGGCGTGAGGTTTTCTAAGTTCCCAGCAACAGAATTTCTTGTTTTAGAGGGACCAAAGAAAATCACCTCAGTTTTATCATTGCTGAGTTGCAGGAAGTTATTTGACATCCAGCATTTAATATCCTCAAGACAGTCAATGAGAGACTGCACAGAATCACGAGATTTTAAAGGGAGATACAGCTGAGAATCATCGGCATACAATTGAAAAGAGATTTTATATTTCCTTATGATATTACCAAGTGGAAGCATATACAAATTAAAGAGCAATGGCCCTAAAATGGACCCCTGAGGGACTCCACAGAAAAGAGAGGAAGATGATGAAATATACTGGCCAACAGACACTGAAAATGACCTAGATTTGAGATATGACTTGAACCAGCAAAGTGCTGTACACTTTATGCACCCAATGTTCAAGGTGTGACAGAAGGATATTATGATCTACTCTATCAAAAGCGGCACTCAGATCCAATAAAACCAAAACTGCATTAATTATCTCCAGAATCAGCTGACAGTAACAAATCATTCAACACTTTTAACAAAGCTGTTTCAGTGCTGTGGTGGGTAGTATAACCTGACTGAAAAGGTTCAAGTATATGGGTTGAATTTAAGAACGGAAGTAACTGTGATAGAACAACTCTTTCCAGTATTTTTGAAATAAATGGGAGTTTTGAAATAGGACGATAGTTATTCAAGCAATTAATATCGGCATTGGGTTTTTTAAGCAATGGCTGGACAACTGCATGCTTCAAAAACGCAGGAACAGTGCCAGAAACTAAGCAGGAATTAATAATTACTTGAATACTAGGACCAACTATATCAAAAGCCTCTTTAAGAAAGTCAGACGGAACAACATCATAAAGCAAAGTTGAAGATTTTGTCTGCTTCACTAAGTCCCCTAACTCTGATAAAGACACAGGCTGAAAACTGTACAGCTTAGTTGTAGAAACTGAACAGTCATCCAAAGAACTAGAACAAAAGGGATCAAATGAGGATCGAATGCCAGCTACCTTTTCAATAAAAAATCTAAAAAATCTCTCACAAATAACTGTTGATTGTTATACTCCATAAGAGATGCAGGGGTTAATTATTGAATTTATAGTGCTAAATAAAATTTTAGGAGTATGAGGATGGTTATTAATAATATCAGAAAAGTATTTAGCTCTAGCCATTTTTGCTGCCTTCTGAAAGTTCAACAGGGATTCTCTAACAATTTCAAAAGAGACAGTAAGATGATCTTTTTTCCAACGCCGCTCTGCCTTCCGACAAATTTGTCTAAGTGAACGAGTGGAGTCATCCAGCCATGGTTGTGATTTAAATTTTGGACATTTATATTTCAAAGGAGCTATAGAATCCAGGATATCAGAACAGGAAGAATTAAAGAGAGACATCAGGTCTTCAGGACTAGATGAACGTTCAGCAGCAACTGAAATTGCTGTAGATACTTCACTACTAAGAAACATATCTGAAAACTGATCAACCGTAAGAGAGTTGATGTAACAAGAATTAAAACCTGTAGTTTTTATATTACCCAAAAAACTAGATAGGGTAACATTAAATACAATTGGTTTATGATCTGAAAAGCAGGCATCTTCAATGACTATGTTATCAATGGAAAACCCATACGACATGATAAGGTCCAGAGTATGGCCCAGTACATGTGTAGCATTTTTAATATGCTGAGTAAAGCCAACAGAATCCAAAACATGCATGAACTCAGCAGCCATGGGCTTTCCAGGACAGCAAACATGAATATTAAAATCACCTAGTACTAACAGTCGATCATATGATGTGATAATATGATAAACAAATTCAGAAAACTCCTTTATAAAATCTTTATCTGGCTTTGGGGGTCTGTAAACCAGTACACATAGTAACGGAGTGGTAGCAGATTCTATCAATACACATTGAGATTCAAAAGTAGAAAAGTTCCCAACAGAGATAGTCCGAGATTGAAACCAATTCCTGAAAACCATAGCCACTCCACCTCCAATTGAGCAGGTTCAATTACTTTGAAATTTTGGACTGACTGTCCATAATGCTCCTCAAATTCACCCTAGTGATGTCTAAATTTCACTCTTCTGTATTTTAGAAAGCACTTTGGTCTGATTGATCAGATTTGAACATCTACAAATATCTGACAACCCAGCGTTACACGTTACCAAAATCGGTTGGTCTATTTCACACAGAATGACTGTAATGTTAACCAAATTCACTCCAATGATGTCTAATCTCCTCTTTTTCATGGTTTAGAAAGCTTTTTGGTCTAAAGTGTACATCTGCACAGCAGGATCACCAAGTTCAACAACAACAATGGTTACAGGTTACTGAAATCTGTAACCGCCCTCTATTTCACACATAATGGCTTTAATGTTATCCAGATTTTCTTTGGTGACGTATAATCTCTGTTTGATCATCTAGAAAGCATTTTGGTCTAAAGCGAATTACTAAAAATATACAGCAGTATATTTCGGTAACCTATAGCATAAGCCAGTGCTATAGGTTACCGAAATCTGTTACCCTTCATTAGCTTACACAGAACAGCTTTAATGTTACAGAAATACTCTCTCATTATGTCTTATCTCCTCTGTTTAATACTCTAGAAGCATTTTGGTTTGATGTGAATAGCTGCAGATATACAACAGTGTCACCAAATCTGATAACTCAGTGTTACAGGTTACCGAAATCCATTACCCCAATCTATATCACATAGAATGTCTTTAATTTGATTCAAATTGACTCTAGTGATGTCTAAGCTCCTCTGTTTCATCCTCTAGAAAGCATTTTGGTCTGATGTGCTGCAGATATACAGCAGGGTAACCAAATCTGACAACAAAGTGTTACAGGTTACCAAAATCTGTTACCACCCACTATTTCACACAGAATGGCTTTAGTGTTACCCAAATTCATTCTAGTGGTGTCCAATCTCTTCTGTTTCATACTTTTGAAAGATTTTTGGTTGAAAGTGAACAGCTGCACATACACAGTAGGGTTACCAAACTCAACAAAACAGCATTACAGTTTACCAAAATCAGTTACCCTACTCTAATTTGCACATAATGGATTTAATGTTTCCCATATTCATTCTGGTGATGTCTAAACTTCATTCAAACTTCCATTTTACATTATAGAAAGCATTTTGTTCTGATGTACAACCTTATTTTCATATATTCTGTCTTCATTTTTGTTGTTGTTGACATGCCAAAAAAAAAAAGAAGAAACTGAACGTTTTCATCAGTAATTTTGTTGACTGGATTAACACATAGGCCTTACATCTTTCTCCGTCTAGTCTCATTGCCTATTTTTCCATGTCATCTTCTACTGACGTTCTGAGACCTTCAGTCTCATGAGGTGCATTCTACTTCCTTTCTACACAACCTCACTTTGTAGTACTTTATAAATGTGGTCCTGTCAACTTCCTGAAGGCAATGCTGATCTTAAAGGCTGTTTTCCTTCCAAGGTACTGTATTGCCAAGAGGGGAACACCATGGCAAACATGGTCTAACAGAGCTGAAAATTGCTGAAAACTTGCTGTTGAGACAATATTCTGTTTCTTGCATGCAAACAAACACTTACCCATCATCCCCTGCTGCAGCTCCCTGAAGGTGTGAAACCCTCTTCCTTTCCATATTTTAACAACAATATCATGTACGTGAGTTGGATGTGATGGTCCTCTGTGCGTTACAAGCTTTGATGCAACACTAGCTCACATTTTTTGAATTGCAGTGATCGTGAATCTGCAATTGTCATATGCAAACAAACCAAGGCTCATGTGAAATGAAATTAGCAATGCTCGGTTGAGTGCTACAGTAAGTAAATAAGAGGAAAAATCTAAGCCTTTAATCATGTCTAACTCTATAGGCGGCTTCAGCACTTAAAGCACTTTGGTCCTACAGCACACTGCAATTAAATCCATTAACTGAGTTGTTTCACAGATAATATAATGGGTCTTCTGTTCCTCACAAAAATGCATTTTTATGACCCATCCTTATTGATTTAACCGTCAAACAGCTACCAGCCTTGATTTGTTTATTGGAGAACAAAACAAAATCTTCAAGCGAGTCAATGATTCATTTATGTTTCATTAGCTCTGTTTATCTACTCCTGGAGTGTTCGAGAATTAGCCGCATCATGAATGTGGTTCATTGTCATCCTCGTGGTTCATCTTCGATGACTAAAAACCCTGGAGGGTTTTGTAAGCCCCTGCCTTCCAACTCGTGATTACATTGCTACCGATGTTTTTCAGTGTCTGTCTACCAGTAGTACAAATCTTACTCCAGGGCCAAATAATAAACAAGATGCTAAATTAGAATGCAGGGTATGAGTGTTTGCTGTGTTTAGTAAGTGTTTGTTTCTTTAACCTACAGGCACCTTTAGCCCTGTGGACTTTTAAAACATTGTACTCCTTTTTCTCCCCATTCCGGATGATGAATGTCAAAGGGAACCAAAATGTTTGTTTAGGATCCCATTAATTTTTACTGTATGGAGAAAAACAGTCTTCAAAATTTCTTCTATTGTGTTCCAAAGGTGAAAAAAGTCAGGTTTGGAATCGACAGGAAAGTGAGTAAATGTTGACAGAATTTTCATTTTTTATTTAGTTATCCGTTTAAATTGCAACATTTGTGTAGAGCAATTAAATAATGTGTAATTTTCACAAATTATGATAAAAAACAACACATAACAGAAGGTGCCACTCTGAACCACACGTTGGTGGGCAGAGTTAGTGTAAATAGACTCTGCCAACAAGGTGGGCTATTTGCACAGTGTAAATACACAATCCATTTTCCTGCCTAAGCTTAGAAAAGTGCATTGCATTGCAATTTTGCCATGATTTCCCAAATTTAGCCCTAAACAAAATTGGTTTTATAACTAATGGCTTCCTTTAAAGTGTGAAAAAAGTAATGAATTTCTAAGCTTGGGTCTGTAAGGGTTAAGTTTCTAAAAGTGTCCAAATTCATACTATATAGTTGCAGATGCTTTGCTAAAACTGTGTTTTAAAGTTCACAACAACCCCAAGCACAGTTTGTAATGAGTAGAAAGGACCCAAAGCATATGCACCTTTATCAAATCAATTACAGTGACGCATAATTAAGTCCAAAACTGTCCCGGCTCAGTTAGCAGGAGTACTAATTACAACACAAAAATACCCGGCAGTCATTTTCATTTCAGAAGAGAATCAGATTAAGTCCAAAGGGATGAGAAACACAAGAGAGGAAAAACACAACAGGGAGTGCTGCAGGAGAGATCCGTACATCACGTTATCACTGTTTAATTAGTCTTTATAGATTTCAAACGGAATAATGGACTCCAAAGACAAGCCATCTAATTATAGATGGCATGTATAAATATAAATAAAATCTCAAGTATAAGTGAATTAGCTGAACTTCTTTTTGAGAAAGCATGGCTGTCCATTGTACGCCTGGTATGATTTGGCAGCAATTAAAATCAACACAAAACAGCAACAAGCCATTTAACTTACAAAATGTGACATTAAACTGAATATTATATGAATTTTATTTCATCAGGAATTGATTTGATGGTGAAAAGTGGGTTTCATGTACCAGAATCAGTGCATCACCTACTTTTAAGGTTTTGACTGTGGATGCAAAAAAAACAAAGAGCATCTCGATGGATCCCAAAGATCAAGACTGTTGTTATTTGAGCACATGAGAGCATTTCTGGTTTGGTTTGGCAGTAATTGTTCTCCAATTGTTAACACATTTGTTTACTTTAAAATAACCAAATTGAAAGACACCAAACCTTTTTCATTCCCAAATCTGAACTTAATGAAAAGACACCAGTTCTTTTTACATTCACAGTAAATGTGATCTTTAAAGAGATTTCAGTTCTTGTTTTGAATAGATCTTGTTCGTTCCTCTACCAGGTCAACAGAAAATAAGCTCAGCTAGCAAGGGCTGTACTCTGAAAAATCGTTGATTAGGAATATCTGTAATGTAACCCCGATTGGACTGTTTTGATTAATAGAAGAATCTTTCATCTTCATTGCTGATTTTTGTCCTTCACATGTCCTTCTGGTCGCTGTTGTTATTGTTATACACTGCCCTCCAAAAGTTTGGAAATGCCCTAGAAAAGTCGGGTATTGAACAATATTGGCATGAATCCTTTTTAATTTGTGATAATTTTGCACTGATAAGGGACAACACAAACTATGAAAACACATTTTATTACATAAACAGTTTATATATAGAAAAAAACTTACATTTTCTATTCATCAAAATATTCACCATTAGCAGCTATTACAGCTCTGCATAATCTGGGCATCCGAGCTGTCAGTTTATTCAAACACTGACTTTGAATTGACAATCAATTGTTGAAGCTAAGGTGTGCTGACCCAAAAGTCTTTTAAAAACCTGGGCCAAGTTTAAACCAGTAACCAGGCATCACAGCTGGCAAAGGGGCACGTCTGACTTTGACATGTATATATTGCCATTATTATGTTTTATTGCTGGTCTTCAATGATAATATCAAGTTACTTTAATGACTTTGTACCAAAAAATAATCCTCAAACTCCATAAACCTCAAATTAAAGTTGTTCAGAAATTCTCACAATGTGTCAAGGGTTTTAACTCACCACTCTGAATGAAGTTCCAGTGTTTCTCTCCTCAAAATAAAGACATCAACGCAATTAATTCTCTCCAAATCCCTGGATTAAAGACATTCATGTGTGGGTGACCAGGGCATGTAACACATTTTGTCTATAATCCAATATTTTATTTTATTTAAGTTTTTTTTATTACATTATTATTATTATTATTATTATTATTCAATTTGCTTATCTGAATGGTCAGGTTATGTCATTAAAAAATATTACAGCTATGTAGATTCTGATTATTTTAAGAAGTATATTTATACTCGTCAGTGAAACCCATTTTAATTATTATTTATTTATTTTTTTAAATGGAGCTGATAAACAGTGATGTAAATGAGTGCTCTTGATAAGACTGTTTCCACTCCACACCATACATTATCTTTAATTACAGACTTCTAGCAAGCATAAAATGATTTTCCCATCTACTATGCTCAAATACTGAAATATTTAGGTAGTGGAGTGTCACACGGTAAAGATAATTGCGCACTAGATTTGCATATTCAAATGTGCCTCTGCTGTCGCATACATATTCATCCAAGTACAGCTGCTTGTTGCAAAACTTTGTTTTTAAGACACATACGTTTTGGCCCAGTTCTTACGGCATTGCATGTATCCTTCATGACAAGGATGCGGCAAACTTGGTGATCAAAACAGGATGAAGTGAGGTAAATGTTGGTTAAACCATTCACTGCAAATATGAGAAAAAGGACAAATATGAGAAAAAAGTTCAATCTACTACAAATTGAATATTATTTTTTAATGCTTCTCACATTATCAGACTGTTAGCTTAGCAACAGGCTAATAGTAAACTATTGGATTCAACTGCCAAATCTCCAGAGTTCAAGTTTGCCCTGATGAAAGTAAACATATTAAACCAGCCTAAGCTGGTCTTAGTTGGTTTACCAGGCTGGCCTTAAAGGGGTTTGGGCACTTCATAGTCCACCAGACCAGTTTATGCTGGTTTATATGGGTTTTGACGTGACATGTGGCCAAGTATGGTTACCCCTACTCGGATTTGTGCTCTACATTTAACCCATCCTAAGTGCACACACACACCGCAGTGAACACACACACACACACACACACACCCAGAGCAGTGGGCAGGCATTTATGCTGCGGTGCCCAGGGAGCAGTTGGGGATACCTAAATATTTCAGTATTTGAGCATAGTAGATAGGAAAATCATTCTGTGCTTGCTAGAAGTCTGTAATTAAAGACAATGTATGGTGTGGAAACAGTCTTATCAAGAGCACTAGCTCAAGGGTATCTCAGTCATGGTATTGAAGGTGGAAGAGAGCACTGTACATTCACTCCCCCCACCTACAATTCCTGCCGGACCTGAGATTCGAACTCGCAACCTTTGGGTTACAAGTCCATTAGGCCACAACTGCCCTTTTGGGATCCAAATAATTTTCTTGAGGTTCCATGACTGCTAGCATACTCCCTAAGAAGTCAGCTGCCTATGTAGTAAAATGGCTCACTAGATTTTGTAAGAAAATGCCTAATTCTTCTTGTTCACTATGGATTTGTCAATGTGACCGCGAGTGGTGCTTCAGTAATGAGATTCTTTATGAATGCAAGGCCCGGACCTACCTCATTAGTGAGTTTTAACTCGTTTCTCTCTTTTTTTTTTTGGTGTTGCCGGAGGTCTCTACAGGGAGCCGGTAGAGTCTCTGAGCGAGGAAGGTGTTGACGTAGGTGGGAGACTGGTGGTGGGGGTTCTCAGTGGGGATTGGAAGGGTCTGTAGAAAGCCGCTGAGTTGTTGATGTTGAGATGCGGATAAAATATTGCATTGATTACTGACGTCTGGGTGCCAATAAATCAGGCATGGGGAGGTTTTCTCATGGAGGCAAACTCTTATTCATGAATAATGAACCTGCTATGGGGAAACTCAACAATTCAGCCACCCTCTGAGAAGGGGGAAAGAGAGAAAGCAGAGCGTAGTGAGAGATAAGGAGGTTACAATGTTCAGATGTTTTTCAGAGGGAGTTGTATGAGTCTTCTGTAGAATGGAAAAGGAGAGATTTTGATAAATGTTCACGCTGCACTTTTACATAGGAAAACCGCAAGCGTGAATGATGACAGAATTTCCATTTTTAAGTAAATTATTCCTTAAAATATTAACATTTTAGTATTTGGAGGTAGGAGATGCCTTCATTTGGTCAGATGTGTCTTTAGCTGCCTACTGCAACCCATAATCCAGTGCTTGTGGATTGTTGGCTGGTTGGAGTAAGGTGGAGTGGTTGAAAGAGGCACATTTATTTATAAACATATATTATTGTTATTAATTTACAATGCACAATTCCATTTCTATCAAAAAATAAATATTGTAGTCAGTAAATATTTGCTTTCATAATTGGGACATTATTCTCATAACTGCGACTTTGTAACTTGCAATATGACAATATGTCCTGGTTTCACAGACAGGGTTTAGACTAAGCCAGGATTAGACCATAGCTCAATTTGGACATTTAAGTAATTTTTATAAACGTCCCTTAGAAAAAAACATTACTGGTGTCCATCTTGAGACAAAACAAAGGCATTGATATATTGGTAACACTTTAGAATAGGGGACACTTTTTTTCACTATTAACTATGACTTTTCCCTCAATAAAGGCCTAATTTGCTGCTTAGTAATAGTTAGTAAGGTAGTTGTTCAATTGAGGTATTGGGTAAGATTAGGGATGCAGAATAAGGTCATGTAGAATAGGCATTAATATGTGCTTAATTACTACTAATAAATGGCTAATATTCTAATAATATGCATGTTAATAAGCAACTAGTTAAGAGACCTTAAAATAAAGTGTTACCAATATATTTTAAGATCAATCAGTGCAAGTTTCTTTCAGATGAAACAACTCAGATTTACATTTTAGTCTGGGACTAGTTTTAAACCTTGTCTATGAAACCGGGGGTATATCTCACATTTGCGACTTTATTTCAACTGATAATTGGAAATGTTTTCTTGTAATTGCAACTTATCTTCAAATATGTTTTTATCTCACAATTGGACAGTCCCCCTCCCCCAAACTCACAAATGGGACTTTATTTCGTGTTAACTTTTACACAAAATTAATATTCTAATCTCATAATTTGCTTTCCTGCAATTTCTCATAATTCCAATTTTATTTCTCAAAATTGCAACTTTTTTTCGACACTTGCGATTTGTATTTATTTATTGTATTGTAACATTGTATCTTATAATATGCCTTTATATCTTGCAATTGGAAGATTTTTCCCCGTAAATCCAACTTTCTCATAATTGGGACTTTTTTTTATAATTCTTAACATTATTTCTCAAAATTGAGATTTTAATCCCAATCCCAATCTGTGATTATTTTTAATTTGTAACTGTAACTTTCCCACTATTGTAACTTTATATCTTGCAATATGACTTTATATCTCACATTTAGAAGCATTTTTTATTTTTTTTTGCAGTAGACTGAGGTAGGAGATGCTTTTATCTGGTTAGATGTGTCCTATTACAGCCCACAATCCTGTGCTAACGGTTTGCCGACTGGCTGAAGTATGATGGAGTGGTAGAATGAGGTACATTTATTTATAAACATCCATTATTAATTTTATTCCAATGTATAATTCCATTTCTGTCAAGCAATAAGCATTGTAGTCATTACATATTTGTATTGTTATCTCTAAAGCTCACTTGAATTTGTTCTAGATCTTCAGACATGACATTATACTGCCTTGGAAGCCTGTCTGCAAAAAACGTTTGTGAAGTCTTTGATGGACTGGGAAGCGAGACGGCAAGACAGCTGCCTTCAGTTTCGGACAGTTGTGGAAAAAACATCTCTCTGTTGTATGGCTAGCTGTCAGGTCAAGGGTCCGAAACAGGCACACATGAATCATTGTAGCATCTGCTTATGATCCTTGATGGTCGTTGTGGCTTTATGTCTTAAGAGACCCCTTTTAGCCTTGGACATTTGCTAAATAATTCACAGACCTGGCCCCACATTCTACATTTATATGGGTGCTTAATTGCCAGTGGTTGTCCCCCCACTGTCAGGTGCTAAGCAGAATTGACTATCTGTTCTCTCCATTGGACTTCAAACACATCCCAAGAGAACTAAATCACCCTCGGTACCAGGCCTGGCTGACCAGCGGAATAACTCCACGAGTACAACACACACACAACACACACGCATAGAGATATTTCCTTTACTTAGACCAAATACAAAAGTATCTGGTATAGGCATGTGTTCTTTGTGTGTTTCCTTATTATATTAGCCTAGTGACCACTCATTATTTGTATTAGTAAGCTGTAAATACTAATTTTCAAGTGTATGAATGGATCTCTGGTTTAACATATGTTAGATGTCTCTTTCTTGATATCAAAATTATCTGCTCTTTATTTCTCAAACAATGATGTACACTATGTGAACGTGAAATACATCATAAGATTTTTACCGTACTGTGGGAAGAAATACACCGATCGAGCAGAACAGTCATAAAACATGCAAATGAGGTGTAAGTGAGACAAAGACCAAAAGTGGGGGTTACTGGATCCAGATAAAACTTCTCCCACACCCAAAGGGACTCTCTTCTCTTCACCTTTGGTGCCCTGAACAGGCACATAACCGTGGAAATCTCGCGACTCCCCTTTCGGGGGGAGTCCGAGCTTCTGGCAGTTTTGAGTTCAGTAACTTTGGAGATTTAACTTTGGACCCATCAACCCATGGCTGGAATAACGAAGCTTTCACTCCTAAAGGAATTCATCAAGAATTAAGAAACGCATTATAGATGCAGCAGGACACTTTACTCAGCATCAACAAACCAGTGTAAGTAACCGCTTGTTAACTATTTAGATGCGCTTCTAGACTTCGACCCCTTTTGATTAAGGTGATGTAATTCTTTGATGGTTCTAACAGGTTGTGTTTAGCTGATGTGCAAGTCCTGCTATTATGCTCTCTCTCTTGCGCGTGAGCGCTCTCTCTCTTTCTCTCCATGCCTTCCTTGCGTTGGCATCTATGTTTAATGTGTGTATGTTTGTGTTTAGTTCAATGTTGCATGTTCCCCTGTAGTGTAGTTTAATAAACATCCATATGTATTCACACTTGGTTGTCTGTGTCTGCAGCTCACAGAAACGAGGTCACTTTAACGTTACGGTTTTGTTACATTCTAATGAGCGATGTACTAATAAGGAAATAATTTTTCGTGACCAGAGAAATAATTTACATTAGAGTCAATAGACGACTGAAACTGTCCGTACTGCGGACAAACAAATAATTGTATTGTACTATTAATGCTACAGTTAATTCCTGAAGATGAATACATAATCGATAACAACCCGTTATGATAATTTATGTTCATCTCACTTTGAGCTAATTTGCTACATCATAAATAATAATTTGAAATACATTTTAATGTTTTCCAGCATATTTAGCATGTATTTACTCATTTAATCATGAATTTACCAGATTTACTGGAATACTTTTGGTTGCCAAATAGTTTGTGCCTTGCTAACTGTTCTATAGAAAGAAAAGGAGGTTAAAACAGCAGTTTTAAAGCTTTAATGGCCATGGTACCCAAGTGGGAGGTTTCTTTGAAATGTAGTTTTCATTTACTTTGTGTTTACTCTCTAAAACGCATAATAACAAAGACCACAGCCTTCAACAAACATTATAGCGAGGTCTGAGGGCACTATAAGCTGCTCTGCTAATTGCATGCGGTCCTGGTGGGCTGCTAATGGCTGCACATTTTGTAAACACTGCTAGGAGAATTAGCACGAGAGAAAGAAAGGCGGTTATTTGTGTTTTTTGTGCAAATATGATACTCGTACTTATGATGAAGTGACAATAATTTCCTTTTCCCCCACACTTTGTGTTTTTCTAAGCCTCCATCTCTCCTGCTTGTGCGCAGCAGTGATTGCTCGCTTTGTTCACGCACGCTCATAAGTGTCAGGAGACGAACTCGTTTGTACAGCTGAGATGTAAATCAAGTGTCCTCCCAGCCCAGATGCTCAATTCAAACAAGAGCAGATGACAAAGTCTTATAAATGGCACACTTGAAAGCTGCCAGACGAATTGTAAATGATTACCCTCGCCGTTATTCTTTTTAGAAGACTTCGCTTGACTTGCTTTGGTTGTTTAAAATGGCTTGCGTCGCTAGTGTTGTGTCTTAAAGATTTTGATGGTGCCATGCTAATACATGCTAAAACAACTAAACAACTCTGACAATGAGAATGCGATTAATTCTCAGAAGAAATTGACCAATAACAGCTGATTCTGACTGATATTCAAGCTTTTTTTCTAAACCAGTTATCGGTTCCCCAATTTCAGATTTATTCAATGGCAAAATGTGTTTTGAGACATAATTAGATTTGTATGTCAACATCATTATTAACTAGGTATTAGTTTAATAATAATAATAATAATAATAACAAACATTTATTGTTGCTGTTGTTAATGTTAATATATACACAATAAACAAAAAACAAACAAAAACAACAACCTTGATCCATCTCTCATTTTTATTGCTAATTTTAGTTTTGTTTTTCAAGTCATATTTGTTTTGCCAATATTGCTAATAAGTTTGCCAAATTGAACATTCAACCATTTCTAGATTAACCTTTAAAAATAAATAAATAAAAATAGTGCACGCAATCTAAATAAATTAATATTTTTTACACTAACCACTACTAGAGATATCAATATACAAGTGTACATTTTTTACAAGCACTTTTAATAGCACTTATAAATAGACATATTAAAAGTAAACATATTAAACACAAAAAGCTGATATCAGTGAGCATAAGCATTCATTTGCAGCAAAGTGGATAAGTCATTAACAGCGTGCACTTATACTCATTATGTTTAATAGGCAAAGTTCATTCAGCTGTGGTTATGCTGCTGTCACTGCAGGTGCTCATGCTGGTGTGCTGGAGTAAACGGAGCGGCAAGATGAAGTGCCTCGGCTGTGTTCACGTGGAAGAATCATTCACTACTGTGCCAATTTCTTCTCCTTCACTAACCGGTCTCTCGAATGGCGCTGTAACGATTTTGACTGGGGCATACGCTGTAAACAGACGGGTCTGCTGTGTATTGATTTCCGTTAAAGACAGTTGTATGGTATAGGACTATTGAGGTTGCTTTGGAGCAGGTGGTCAATACTGCAGCTGTGATGGGGTGATGTGTTGTGTATTCTTGTAGGTAATGATCAGTTCCACAGAACAATCTTTGGATTCTGATCGGCTCCATGAAGTTGCACCAAATGCACGTTAAGACTTTGCAAAGCTGTAAGATGAATGCTATAGACTAGGACTGGGAGGCATGACGGTATGTACCATGTTAACCTGTAAATAATTCAAGATCTTGAATCTTGAACCTGTAAAGAATTCTATTTATTATTTAAACAGTATCTTTTGATTTGTGTTCATAAATTTCCAAACAGAGAGAAAAGAATCAAAATTACATTTTTACCTCACATTTAACCTAGTAATAGTGCCTTTATCTTACAATTTTGAATTCGTATTCATTTTAATTTTGACTATCTCATTAATAGTTCACTATAGTTCACTAGTTCATAGTTCACTATCTCTTTCTTTTGTAATTTATAGCTTGCAACATGACTCTGTATCTTACAATTAAAACTTTATATCTTACAGTTGCTACTTTTAAATACACAATTGTGAGTTCATTCGACTTCTTCCTTGTAGTTGCAGCTATCTCATAATTAGATTTTTTCCACACGATTCTGACTATATATTTCACGCTTACATCTTTATTTCTCACTGTTGCTACTTTTTATTACACAGTTGTGACTTTCTCATAATTGTTTTTTCTCATAATTGTGAGTATCTTGCAAGTTTTTTTTTCTCACAAATTCTAACTTTATCTCATAATTTTGTGATTATTTTTACTTTTATTTCTCACAATTGCAACTTATTGCACATCTATTTTTATTTTATTTTAATCGTGACTTTACTAGCTAGGAGTATTACACTATTTTAAAATGGCAACCATATATCTCACAGTTGTGATTTATCTCATAATTGGAATTTTTCACATAATTGTGACTCTTATAATTACAACTTTATTTCACACAGCAACTTTGAAACTTTTTACTACACAATTGTGACTTCTCAAAATTGGCATTTTTTCTCATAATTATTACTTTATATCTTGCAATATGACTTTCTCAAAATAGCATATTTGTTTGTAATTTCAACTTTATCTCATAATTGTATCATTTTGTATTTCTCTTGGCAGCGAATGTAACGCATGTGTGATTTTTGGTTACACTTTATTTCGATAGTCCACTTTAGACATTCTACTAACTATAAGTAACTTTGTAACTTCATGTCAGCTACATGTCAACTAATTCTCATTGATTTGTAATTACATGTCTACTAACTCTCAGTAGAGTAGGCTTAGGGTTAGTAGAATAAGTTGACACTTGCAAGTTTCTCATAGTCAGTATGTTGTATGCTGTGGACCCATCAAAATAAAATGTTAGAAGATATTAAGCAGACAGTCTACTAATACTCTAATGACTGTTAGTTGACATGTGGTTGCAAAGTTCCTTACTGTTAACTGATTTTTTTTTTTTTAAATGTATAGCTTGCAGTATGACACAATATCTTACAATTTCAACATTTATCTCACAATTGCAACTTCTTGTTACACAGTTGTGACTTGTGACTTTTTAATGCAGTATGACACATTTTCTCATAATTGTGACTTTACACAATTGTGTTTTTTTCCCCCTTTTTCCCCCTGACTATCTTGCCATTAAGATTTTTTCAACTTCATCTCAATTTTCATGTTATTGTAACTTTATCTTACAATTGCAACTTTATTTTTGATATTTGCTATTTTTATTTATTGTAATTGTAACTTTATATCCCACAGTGCTTTTCATATCTTATTTTAAACTTGTTTGTAGAAACAGTCTTCCACATAATATTATTATGATGTTGTTATTGTGAAATAAAATGAGTTATACCTTGATATTCGATTGTGGCCAATTTGTCCACCCTTGCTACAAACATTAGCAAGATAATTTCCCTGATGTCTTGCTGCAGGGGTTGCCATGTCTTTATATTGATTAAGACCAACTCTGTGTTTTCTCTGAGGAGGGGAAAAGTTTCGTAGCAAGTTGGAGTTGTTTGAATGTTTAGGCATTTTGAGTTTCCCTTCAGGCGTTTCCAAGTTATTTCGGAGGGACGTTTAACGGCCTGTTGAGTGTGTCACAGGAGAAATTTTACTAACTGGCAAATCTTCACATTATGAAGGCATTATGAAGAGAAAACAGCAGAGAATATTCTTCATCATTTAGCTTCTTGTTGTTTGCCCTCACAGAAAGTGGAAAGTGGAGTTAACGAGGCCATAAATGGTGAACTTCTAGCCTCTGTACGCATTTAGTCTCATTTGAATACAAATGAGGAATTAATAAGGATAAACGAGAGAATGGAGAGAGTGAAAAATCATGTAAGCTCTGTTCAGAATAGCACGCTAACATGCTACTTCTGCTATTTCTGAAGTACATTGAGTATTTAATGTGAATTAAACCAGTGTTGGGGAAGCTATTTTGAACTCTTTAGCATGCTAAGCTACTCATACAAAAGTAGTTCAACAACAGTCAAGCTACTCATTTGGCAAAGTAGTTAGCAACACCACATGCTACAAATCAACAATGATTTAGCATTTGGTTGTGCTACAGTGCCAACTGTTGCAAAAATGTGCTTGTTAGATATTTTAAAAACTAGAAAATGAAGTTACTAGCATCGCTGATTGGAATAGCCCAGTACTGCATGGAATATTTTATCCCATTATGCAATGTTCTTGACTTGATCTTCGGCTATGTCTGAAATGGCATACTCTCTGAGTACGTACTTCATTCGAGTAAACAATTAATTAGAAAGCATTAAAAACAAGTATGTTCTAGAGTATATAGTATTTTCTTCGTAATATGACAGATGGTATTATATTATATTCATCATGTTGTCATTGTCATGTGACCAACCAGCGTCAGTTAGAGCACTTCACTGCTATTCACAAATCCTCTCCCATGGCATCATGGAAGAGTAAGTCGTCCATCGGATGCACATTTCTGAAATAGTGAGTATTCCAGGGTCTTTTTGCCTACTGCTTTATAAACAATATGAACTGTATTTACATGTGAACATTCACATGCTATTTTTCCCTCACAATGTAGTAGGAAAGTATGCAATTTTTGGATACAGATTTCCATTTCCAGTGCAGGAAATGAACAAGGAACAATTACATCTGTATTTCCTAAAATGTTTTGCTCATTATTTAATGACACTGCCAAATATTATAATTTTTGTATGCAAAACTGAAAAAAGCAAAAATAACAGTTCTTAAAAATATCAGAAAGTTTGTTGTTCAAGTAGTAAGCTATTAATGCACTCTGAACCCAGTCACAATGTCTAATTGTGAACAGGACGCAAAAGCAATGTGTTTAATATTCAACTGAATTTTATGTTTCCTCGAAGACTTTTGCCACAGGGAAAATCAGCACTCTCACACAAACCGAACACAAGCATAAGTGAAAACTCAGAGCCCTTTCATTGTTGGCAAATCTACAAGAGCGCCATTTAGGAGTGCAATCAATTGACGATTGCAATTTGTCAAGAGCCTCTAATCGCAAACTCTCCATTCCGTCCCTGACTTTTGCACTTTCACGGCGCCAGAGTTTCACTGCTCTGGTGCCCAGAGGGGATGTCTCCAATTACACGGTAACAGCGGCTCTCTGTTCTCTTCGTTTATTTATTTAAATGCCATTACTTCAGACGGGTTTTAATAAGCTGGTCATTTCAGCTGGCTGAAAACGTAATTTGGTGCTGATAGAGTCGGAGAATTTGATAAGTTAACACTCCTATTTTTATTCGTCTAAGTGAGTTGTCTTACCTACAGGTTATTACCTTACACACACAGCTTCTCGAAGAGCACTTTTATGTCAATACTCATTTATCATTTGTCATATTTAGAATATTATATATTCGTCACCAAACACCAATGACTTGTACATAAACTATGGGCAAAAGTATTGTGACACCCCCTTCTTTAGAACAGAAAAAGGCACTTCCAAAACTGTGGCAACAAAGATGAAAACATAGTTCATGTATTTAAAAATTGTACTGCCATCTCTTTTGAAACAGTTTTGAAACTGTCTAAAATGACTGTACCCATATGTAGTCATTTGTGTTTGGTGACGAGTTTTTGGCTCAAGGTCTCCATTTAAAGTCACATCAGAGGTGTTCAGGTGGGATCAGGACTTGGCTTTATGCAGACCAGTCAAGTTGTTCCACACTGACTCAATCAATCATTTCTTTTTTAACCTTGTCTTATACACAGAGGCATTGTCAGGTTAGAATAGAAAACTGTTGCTATAAACTTAGAAGCACACAATTCCCTAAAATATCATTATATGCTTAAACATTAAACATTGTACTCATGGAAATTACTAAAGTAGTCAAACCTGTTCATTAGAAGGGGGTGACCCAATACTTTTGGCAATATAGTGTATATAATCATAGGATGTAATATGCATTTTATGAAATATCAGCATTAAGTATGGGACTTAATAAGTATTAAACAATATCAGACTAGTAACAGGTATGGAATTTTACTAAGCATGTTTTGAACTAGTGTACTATTAAGACAGCATTCAACAATATGCTAATGTGAATAAATTCGTTTTGAAAATTTCAAAGGAGTTATTTTAATCCTTAGGCCATTTGCGTTTGTTCATTATATAATTTGGTTGAGGGCTTACCGTGGAGACATAAATAGTCATTAAATATTTGACATATTGATTACAGGTCTTATTAAATAAACATGCCGAGTGCATTGCTGGTAAATTATTATTATATGCAGTGTGAGGTAAAATACTGACATGCACTTTAGTATTTATGAAAATCAATGCATAACTGTTATGCATTACATTATGAAATATTGCAACTCAATTTATCTGTCCTGTATTTTAATTATATATACTGTATACGTCACAATCTGGGATTGAATCTGCAACCTCTGTGCATTTTTGTGCTCCATGTACACAAATATCATTGTAATTTTATTCGTTTTGTTTAGTTTCGTTGTACTGTAATATGTTTTGTTGTTTTTTTGTTTACTTTCATTGTTGTTGTTTACTTTCATTGTGTTGTGCTGTTTTGTTGTAGTTTTATTTTAATTCTGTTTTGTTATACTGTTCTTTAGTTTCTTTTGTTTAGATTCATTGTGTTGTGCTGTTGTATAGTTTTTAATTAATTTCACTTTACTATTTTGCTGTAGGCCTACTGTTGTTTAGTTGTTTGTTTTCTGCTTAGTTGTACATTCTGCTGTGTAGCTTTGTTTTATTATTATTATTTTCATTGTTTTGTATTGTTGTGTAGTTAGTTTTTTTAGTATCATTGTACTATATTGTGTTTTGTTGTGTTTGCTTTTGTTTTGCTTCATTGTGAGTTGTGTGCTCCTAGCATGCATGGTTCTCATAGAAAACATGATGGTTTGTGTCACGAATCCGGTCTGTGGCCTTCCGCCCGATAGCCACCAGAGATCGCCTCTCCATCATATTGACTCTCACACCACACAGCACACTGGACTGCATTTCCCATCATCCATTGCATGGACAACACACACACACAGCTGATTACAATAATCACGCTCACAGCTGAGAACTATCTCACAATCACTATCACCCAATCACACATTCTTAATAAGCCTTGGACTTTCAATGGCCGAGTATTGTTTAGCGTATATAGTAGCGATAGCTACTCTACGGAGCCCTTTAAGTTATCATAGTCTTGCCTTGTGTGTTTTCCTTGTTTTATGATATCTGCCCATGTTTCCTGGATTAACACTTTGCCTTACCGTTAGGCAAGGAGACCGTAGATGCTATGTCTGTCTCTTGTGTCTCAGTTTTCCCTAGGCTCCAATCTCTGCCGTGGTGCTCCCTTGATCTGTCGTGGTGTTTACTTGATCCGTCGTGGTGCTCTCTTGTCCTTTCTCCTCTGCACTGGTGGACTCCTGTTCCGTCTGCTCCGCCGGGGAGGTCTTTTGCTCCGCCCTAGTGGGCTCCAGTTCCATCCGCTCCGCCCTGGTGGGCTCCAGTTCCATCGTCTCTGCCCTGGCTTCCCCCTCTGCCTCAATCTCCAGTCTCTCCATTTCCACATGGACCTGGCCCTCCGTCCCTCTCCCTGTTCCGCCTCCGCTCCACCGCCCTCCTGGATTGTATTGGAGCGTCTGGAAGCCGCTCCTTGTGGCGGGGCTCTGTCACGAATCCGGTCTGCGGCCTTCCGCCCGATAGCCACCAGAGGTCGCCACTACATCATATTGGCTCTCACACCACACTGGACTGCATTTCCCATCATTCATTGCATGGACAACACGCACAGAGCTGATTACACTAATCACTCTCACAGTTGAGAACTATTTCACAATCACAATCACCCAATCACACACTCTTTATAAGCCTTGGACTTTCTCTCTGTGATGACCGAGTATTGTTTAGCGTATATCATAGTGATAGCTACTCTATGGAGCCCTCTTAGTTATCATAGCCTTGCCTTGCGTGTTTTCCTTGTTTTATGATATCTGCCCGTGTTTCCTGGATTAACCCTTTGCCTTACCGTTCGGACTCTGTTTGCTCCTCGTTTGGATCATTGCTCGTGTACCTGGACTATCTCTCTGCCTTGCCCTGTTGGATATTGTTCGCTGATCGTCGACCCACGCTTGCCCTAGGATCTCTCTTGTATCTTGCCTGTGCCATATCTGTTTTCCAGTGTTTGACCCTGCCTGTGTATTGATTATGTTTATAAATAAATGTTTGCACATGGATCCGCATGTCTCACGTCTTGTTCGCCCCGTTACAGTTTGATTTATATATATATATATTTATATATTATATACAGATTTGTGAACAATATTTGAGAGAAATAGGCCTTTTGTGTACATAGAAAAAGTCTTAGATCTTTGAGTTCAGCTCATGAAAAATGGGGGCAAAAACAAAAGTGTTGCGTTTATAATTTTGTTCAGTGTAAATAGGTAATTGTAGAAATGATGCCATATTTTAAGTCATGACAAACTGGCATATTAATATTTATTTGAAATAATTAAGTTATGAATTCAGTTTGAAAAACCCATGCAAACTGTTGCCTTGATATTGTCTTCAATCATCACCTCATTTTTACAATGTACAAACATACATCTTGCTCGAAAGCATATTCATTATCAGACATACAGTTTTGCATGATGAATCATAAGGGGGGCGAGAGGAAAATATGGACCCAGCACCCAGAAGAGGAGAACTTATAGGCTATAGCAATTCAATTTGTGTGAGAGGCACTGTAGAGATGAGTGCTCTGGAAAGAGCAAGCACTTTAATGAGAGCCCATGAAGATATATGGTCACGCAGGTTAGGAGTTATCGCAACCATCATACGAGGGGCAAACAACTGTTTTACAGAGGAACCATAAAGGTGTCTGAGGAATACATATATGCCTGGCTTAGACAAACTGTGATTTATGATGGTCTTGTTCAGCTAGAATTCCCCTCCAAATTCGTAGCACTGAAATGCTTACTGCACAGAAAATGAGAAAGGGAGGGCATGAGCGTGGGGGGAAAAATGAAAATAAAATGACAAAATAAAATGCATGCGTAGGTGTAACGGTCCGGTGGTTGTGGTAGAAAAGGTGCTCAAAGAAAGGGTAAACAAAAGAGGAATCTTTAATCAAAATAGCGTCAACGCACGTTAGACACTATGCTAACTCAAGAACAGACAAACCATAAGGGCAGAACTGAGGACTTATAAAGGAGAGGAACAAACAAGAAAACAAGGTAATTAATAGAACACAGGTGATGACGATAATTAATTAACCAAAACTAGGACAGGAACGAAAACAACAACTTCCAAATAAGGGCAAAAAGGAAACTAAACAGAAACAGATATGTTACAGTATCTCCCCCTCCCGGAAGGTGCGTCCCGCACCATAACAGTAACATCGGGGAGGGGGGCGGGCGTCCTGGAGGCTGGAGTAGGGCCAGGATAGGACAGGGAAGCCTCCAGGGTGGATCTGGAAACTCGGGAGACCATGGCGGATCTGGAGACTCGGGAGGCCATGGTGGATCAGGAGACTCGGCATGCCATGGCGGATCAGGAGACTCGGCATGCCATGGCGGATCAGGAGACTCGGGACGCCATGGCGGATCGGGGTCCTCGGGCGGCCATGGCGGATCTGGGTCCTTGGACGGCCATGGCGGATCAGGGTCCTCGGGCGGCCATGGCGGATCAGGGTCCTTGGACGGCCATGGCGGATCATAGTCCTCGGCCGGCCATGGCGGATCTGGGTCCTTGGACGGCCATGGCGGATAAGGGTGCTTTGTGGCCTTGGCCTTTGGCCTGGCCACACAGACTGAGGCTATATGGCCCCCCCCAAAATTTATTTGGGAACGTTCCCCTCTGGCGGCCATACTGGAGGAGCAGGCTCATGGGAACGCTCAGGAGGAACGGGCACATGAGGGCGCTCTAGAGGAGCGGGCGCTTGAGGGCGCTCTGGAGGAGCGTGCGCTTGAGGGCGCTCTGGAGGAGCGGGCGCTTGAGGGCGCTCTGGAGGAGCGGACGCTGGAGGGCGCCCTGGAGGAGCGGACACTGGAGGGCGCCCTGGAGGAGCGGACACTGGAGGGCGCTCTGGAGGAGTGGACACTGGAGGGCGCTCTGGAGGAGCGAACTCTTGGGGGCGCACGGGAAGCGCGGAGCTGGACAGAACCAGCGGAGACGAAGGAGAGCTGGACGGGACCAGCATAGACGCAGGAGGGCGCTCTTGTAGCGCGGACACTTGAGGGCGCTCTTGCAGCGCGGACACTTGCTGGCGCTCTTGCAGCGCGGACTCTTGAGGGTGTACGGGACGCGCGAAGCTGGATAGAACCAGCGGAGACGAAGGAGAGCTGGACGGGACCAGCGGAGACGCAGGAGGGCGCTCTTGCAGCGCGGACACTTGGGGGCGCTCTTGCAGCGCGGATTCAAAGGGACGCACAGACTGCGCAGACACAGGGGATTCGGGATCGGCACTCCTGGCCGTAGACTGGGAACTGGATTCGGGATCGGCACTCCTGGCCGTGGTCAGAGAACTGGATTCTCAGGATTCGGGATCGGCACTCCTGGCCGAGGTCAGAGAATGGGATTCTCGGGATTCGGGATCGGCGCTCCTGGCCGAGGCTTGAGAACTGGATTCTCGGGATTCGGGATCGGCACTCCTGGCCGTGACATGAGAACTGGATTCTCGGGGATTGGGATCGGCACTCCTGGCCGAGGTCAGAGAATGGGATTCTCGGGATTCGGGATCGGCGCTCCTGGCCGAGGCTTGAGAACTGGATTCTCGGGATTCGGGATCGGCACTCCTGGCCGTGACATGAGAACTGGATTCTCGGGGATCAGGATCGGCACTGCTGGCCTTGAATTGAGAACTGGGGGCGCTCTGAAAGCGCGGATTCAGAGGGGCGCTCTTGTAGCGTGGAGCTGGACGGAACCAGCGGAGACGAAGGAGAGCTGGGCAGGACCAGCGGAGACGAAGGAGAGCTGTGCGAGACCAGCGGGAACTCAGGTGGGCTGGACGGGACCAGCGGGAACTCAGGTGGGCTGGACGAGACCATCATCGCTGTCCTGGGCGGCGGGACCATCATCGCCGTCAACGGCGCAACGTTCATCGCCGGTTGCGGCGGTTTCCTCATTGCCGCATGCGGAACATTCTTCGCCGTGGGTGGCGGAAACATCATTGCCCCGTGGGCGGAGGAAGCAGGCTGATCGGCACCGGACCTCCGTTGCGGGGAACCGAAAACAGCTGCCTCCTCATCTTCGGTAAAGGTCTGTTCTTCTGTAACGGTCCGGTGGTTGTGGTAAAAAAGGCGCTCAAAGAAAGGGTAAATAAAAGAGGAATCTTTAATCAAAATAGCTTCAACGCACGTTAGACACTATGTTAACTCAAGAACAGACAAAACATAAGGGCAGAACTGAGGACTTATAAAGGAGAGGAACAAACGAGAAAACAAGGTAATTAATAGAACACAGGTGATGACGATAATTAATTAACCAAAACTAGGACAGGAACGAAAACAAGAACTTCTAAAAAACTAAACAGAAACAGATATGTTACAGTAGGTTGGAGGTGGATGTATTTAAAGTCAACATCAAACTGCATTCACAACCTAGTTTACTTCAAAGCCTGAAATCTCGCCAACACCTGCTTCTGAGGATGCTTTTTGACAAGGACAAAAAGGTCAAGTTCACCGTCATATCCAGAAGGTAGCCTAATGTTATTTGCTATTATTTCTGAAATGTTTACAACATTAGCATTAAATAGCATTAAACTGCTGTTTATGATCTGTAAGAAAGGCTGTATCACCTATAACAGTTAGCCTACTATTAGCCAATGTGTGACCCAGGTGATGCAGCTATGACTTTATTATTCATATTCGTTGCTGTGTTTTGTTGTACTGTTGTTTAGTTTAGTTTGTTTAGTTTCATTGTGCTATACTGGGTTTTGTGGTACGGTTGTTTAGTTTGTTCTTTGTGCTGTGTTGTCTTTTGTTGTAGTTGTTTGGTTTGGTTTCATTCATGTTGTTTTGTTGTACTGTTGTCTAGTTTAGTTGGTTTTTGTTTAGTGTCATCATGCTGTTCTGTGTTTTGTTGTACTGTTGTTTGGTTTAGTTTGTTTTTGTTTAGTTATTGTGCTGATGTGTGTGTTGTTTAGTTTTTGTTTAATTTTGCTTTGTGTTTTTGCTTAGTATAGTTTAATTGTTCTTTGTTGTTTAATTGTATAGTTTCATTGTTTAATTTATTGTAATATTGTCATTTTGTACTTCTCAAAATTTTGACTTCTGACTTTCTGCTTGAGTTTCACAGAGAAAGAAAACTCAGATTTCAAACAACATGAGGGCTAGACCCATCCTTTTAATATTGAATATTGAGAGGGGTCAGCACTGTTGCGTTAAAGCTTTCAAGAGTACAGGCGACAAGACGTGACTGACGGCATTCAACAGCAAGGTAAGATGTTCTGTGAAGCAGCAGGGTGAAAAGAGGTTTTGTATTAAAAATGCAGAGGGAAATATGTATGAGGAATACTAACATCTCTGCTTACGCTGACTACCTTAGCCAGCTAAACGTTAGCCTTTCACAAGACTAACATAGTGTGTTTCTAGCTCAGTGCAACCTAAAGGGTAAAACAGCCAAATGAACACTAAAATTTTCATCAGTGATTTATTCAGTGAATATCTTGAGAATACAGTACATTTATAACATAAAACCACACATTGGGGGTATTTCAGTCAGTCATTTTGGCATGTCATAGTGTTAAATCAGGTTATTTACATTCAGAATATTTTTTTCGGCCTGCTGGCTGCGAATGTGAAATGCAAGTTTTGTTATTTGCTTTGTTTTTGTTTGTTTATTCCAATTAGCCAATTTCAAGCCTGCTAATGCAGCGCTTTAAGATGCACATATGTTTGTTTAACTTTTTAAATAATATTAGCAAATCAAAAAATTAATTGAGAAGGAATTAGAAATGTGTTTATATGTGATCTTATTAGTATTCATACACAAAATGCACACCTATTTTGGATTATATGTATAATGTAGGTACTGCTTTGATTCCTGTTATACGTTTATGCAACTTATTATTAAATACATAATAGTAAAATGTAATATATTATAATAAGTGTTTTTATTTAAATATTTTTTATTAATATTATTATTACTTTACAATATAATTAGCATAGACATGTTTTTTTGTAATATATTTATTATTTAATTTTTTAGTTCAATGAAATGCTGGCTGTTAGGTGGTTGAATGTTAAAATCGTAAATGTTTTAATTTAATAGAAAATATTTAACATTTAAGTAGCGTTTAATTTTTAACAGTTTAATTTCTTTAATTTCTCACATTTCTTATAAATAAACTCATTTATTACAGATATTTTAGGTAAAAAATATTCTATAAACATTTGTCTATAAAGTCATAAATACATAGTGCATAAGGTATAATAAATAAGCTGTACATACATTATGTATTTCTATGTAAATGTTAAAACTGCATGTATTTACACTAATACTTCCAATTTCAACTGAAACATTTGCAGCACAATGTGACACGAAAAGAGAAACTTTTGCAGCTGTGTCACTAAGATCAAGGTCTGATCTTAAAACATATGTGCTGGCAGCTAGCAGCTTGAGCCTTGGATAAAGGGGGAAGCCTGGAGAAGCTTTCTTTCTCACTTCCCTAAAACCCTCGAAACGCAGTTGGCTAATGCTGGGGAAAGATAGTGGGTTTATGGAGCTCATTATGACACATTGAACAAACCACAAACCAATTCGTGACAGCCTCCATTCATCCAACACAAAGTTTATGTGGGGAGAACAAAAGACTTTCTTCCAGGGGCGTAGATTATGCGGGGGACGCGGGGGACATGTCCCCCTCACTTTTTATAAAAAGTAAATTCGTCCCCCGCACTTTTTCATTGGACAGTTGTGTTCTCGACATGTTGTGGTTTTAATGGAGCATTGTATATAAATGCAGAATGATTTAAAATTCAAAGAGACAAGATAATTTATACATGACTTTTACGTTTCCATGGCAATCAGTCACTCAGTTTGTGACGTCACGACATGTCCATGCTCGCGCCCGCGGTCCCGCGCTGTATCCATCATCATTCATTAGAGGTCGAGATGAGTTCAAAGCGGCAGGAAACTCTTCACTCCTTTTTTACGAAGAAGTCAAGCAGCGTAAGTTGGCATGTAGTATCCGAATAGTGTTGCACAATGCTGAGTGACTCTGCCTATTGCTCTTGTTGAATAATTAGCAAGTTTTGATGTTCATTATATGGAGAAAAAAAAAAGCTGCCTGGACAAACATGCACTTATTTATTTTCAGTGTATTTTTCCGTAACTCTTTTGTAACGTCTTTTATTTTAACACGTATGTATGTTATCAGAACCCTTCAAATAAGAATAAAGATCATGTTGAACTGAGCTTTTACAGCGTTTGCAGCATTGTGACATAGGGGAGAGTGGGAACAGTTGCAACACTTTTTGCATTTCCTTTAGTTTTTCAGAGACTGTTTGCATTAGAAAGCCATAATTTTAATACAATAAAGCAACATCAGTCGGCTACTCACCCACATTGCTTTAACACGTGGACATATGATTATATATACACAATTTATACTTGAATAGACAAAGTCCAATGTTGCAACTGACCCCACAACAGGGGGCAGTTGCAACATTCATTAGAATGTAATTAAAACCATTCTTAAATATAATTTGAAAGGTTCTTTATTTTATTTAATAAGTTAAATTGGCTGTATAAAAACAAAGAATAGTAAATGGAAGAAAATAAATTCAAGTACCATGTAACAACCTTGTCTTGGCTAATTATGACAATACATTTGAACTGCAAAATATTAATTTAATCAGAATCAAGACACTAAAACTTAATAATAGCCTACTTCTGTTAACATATGTGAAAGGTTACTGAACTAAGGCCAGTTGCATGAACTTAGTCACTGTCTTAAGAACTAGTTTGACCAACTAGCAGTTAACCAAGTGTATCAATGTTGTGGTAAGGGACAGCATGTTGGGACGGTTGCAACTGTCCCCACCCTTGATAGCCGTGATAAAACTTGGTATAATAGCTTGACACAATATATTTGACACATGCTAGCTATGCCTATTAGAAGCTAAGAAAACACAGATATAAAACATATGTTCTTACAATGCTTCACGCAAACAACTTAGTATGACAAAAAAAAAATATGATTAAAAAAATACTTTTTTAACATGAAAATTATTTTTGGTAAAAGGAAAGGTCACATGTGCCTAATTTCATCCAGGAAGGATGGGGGGGCTGATTTAGCATGTGCAGTATGAATATCATTACTGTAGCTTATTCCTGATTGAAGAAATAAGCCATGTTGCAACCGTCCCCACTCTCCCCTATTTAACTCAATTCTATACATGATGTATTTCAATCAAGTATGCAAGCACTGACGATCTGATATAGGATCGATCTTCATTTAGGGGTGCTCTGTCATTATTGCACTAATTTGACGTTTTTATGTGTTGTCAAGAATGAACAAGAAACAGTCAGCCTAGGTTTGTTAGAGCAGAATCAGGATGACACACAAGAAAAACAAACTTCACAGGTGAGAACAACTGATAGAGTGGCTTTTAACACTTGGCTGTTTTTACATTGTATAAAATATATTAATACACAAGCGTTTGTAGAATTATATATGGACCAATCATAAAAAACACATAATTAGTCAAATATAGAAAAATAAAAAATAACATTAGTATGATGAACAACTTCTCAGCTATCATTTTTAACTACAGTAGGTAATTATTAGCTTGCATATTGGTTGTTTATTAGTACTTAACACATATTAATTCTGTATTCTTCATGACCATATTCTGCATCCCATAATCCTAAACTTAACAACTACAACGACTACCTTACAAGATATTAATAAGCAGTAAATTAAAAGTTTACTGAGGCAAAAGTCATAGTTAATAGTGAATATGTGTTTATCATTCTAAAGTGTTAAAAAATAATTTAGGATACAAATGATTGGTTATTGTCCAGCAGTGTACTTAATGTGTTATTTTCTTCTGTATGTCACTATTCCCTGTATGTACATGTTTCAAACACTACTTTATTTGCTATAGACAGAGGGAGTGAATGAGGCAGAAAGTTTCAGTGAGGCTTCAGAGGTAAAGATTATTTACAGCATTGTCTGTGATAAGATATTTATTTTAACATAGAGTAATCAGACTAATGTATAATAGAACAGAACAGAATAAAGGAGTATGTGAATGTGCAAGTATCCATTAATGTGTGCCATGTACTGTACATACAACACACACAAAATACAATCTGAAATATGTAAACAATAGTACCCTTATAAGGACATCTTTGTAACTTATACTCAAAAAGGTGCACATTAGTACCCTTAGAGTACCAATATGTACTGTAATGTACAACTATGAAACTTTTTGGGGTAAATAAGGTACAACGATGTCCTTTTAAGGGTACTGTCCCAGTGACAAGCTGTTGTATTTCTTTCTTTTTCTTTTTTCTATCTTTCTTTCCTTCTATTTTATAATCATAGGCTATATAATAATATAATCATAAAGCATATTAAGCAAAAAGGTATGATTAAAAATAAAACCTGTCAATTAGACAAGGGTTAACTGAAAAAAACAACAACAAAAAAACAGGTATAACACTAGACATTCCGTCCCCCCCCACTTTTGAAATGATGGCTACGCCCCTGCTTTCTTCTCTCTTTTAATGACCTGTTTGCATTTTATAAAATCTTGAAACATCCACCATGTGGCTCAGGAACATCTGTGTTTTTCCTTGAGTGTCTCCACAGGTTTGATATCTATTATTCAGAGCTTTCGAGTCTCCCTCTCACACAAATTAAACTCTCACTCAGGTCTCGACAGTTCCCACAGCACTTCGATGAGCTTCACAGAGCTCGGGGACACCAAGCACAGGTCATGAGGGACAGATATGTAACTTCATGTGGTTACCATGTCAGCTTTGAAATTCAGAAGCACAATAACATCTCTATTCAGCAGGGGCCAACTACATACTATGATATATGACACAATTATTGATACTTTTGGCATCTAAGCCACTTTGAGAAGTATCAAAGTCCTTTGAAGCCACAGTGTGACCAAGGTTTAAAAGCGAGTTTCTGGACATCTTAGTTGGATCTTTGAATATGAATCTAAATTCAGAAATAAATTAGCTATTAATGATGTTAAACTATACCGAGTAAATCTTTGGTTGTTTTTCAGCCATACTTTCTATTTTGGTCAACTAAAACTAAAATTGTGATCACGTTTATCATTTTTGTAGGCAAAATCCAGTCATTTCAATAGGAATCCACGTAATCAGGAATTTCACATAAAGGAAAAGATATCCACTCGTAGATTTCACAACGAGTTCAAGTGAATTTGTTGCATTCACCAAAACGGAAAGCTGCTTGCTTCATACATTGCTATTGGCTATAGATGATGGACCTTTTTTGCCTGTGCAATTTTGCTGAAAGTTTGCTAGTGACCCCACCTGGTGAAACAAATGAGCCAAATAAGCACTGCAAATTTTAAAGATGCTCTATAAATGTATTCACAAATGGAGATGGGAGTCTGTGCCTCAAGAGATTGTCGACACTATTGACAATAGACAACGGATCTTTATTGCCTGCAAAATTTCGCTAATGTGCATGCACCTTAAATCTGCTATTAATGACATTAAACTGAACAGAATAAATCTTGGGCTGTTTTTAGCTTTATTTCAATTACATTGCAATCATATTTTCTGTTCCTTAGTGAAATTTCACAGGAGAAATCCAGTCATTTCCATTTTCCAGGAATCCACGTAATCTGGAATTTCACATGCGCACGAAAGATTTCAACATGCAGATTTTGCAATGAGTTCAAATTGGTCATGTGAATTCACGGCATTGACCAGCAGAAAGGTGCTTGGTTAGAAAGTGAAATTTCGCAACCTGATCTCAAAAGAAAATGTAACTATTTTACAATTTGGTGACTTTGTATGATGTGAATCGTAGAAAAACTTGCAACGTTTATGGAAAAAGCAAGCATAAATGCTTTCCTCTAACCTGCAACCCTAAACATAAGTGTCACTGGGGTGTGAGAAGATTGTACGAAAACATACAAATGAGATTGTACAAAATCATATGAATTAGCCACCAATCAGACCACAGAGGCAAAATAGTTAAACTGAACCTGTTTGGCAACAAAAAGCTAAATGGTTTAAATTTGACTTCTGTGTAAGCTGTGCTTCATTTATCACTATACTATTGACAATAGATCTTTTTGTTTGCAAATTCTCACCGAAATTCTACTAATGTCACTCCAACTTAACACTATGGGTTTAAATTTAGTTATGGGTCCTTATCATATACTCAGTGCAATGCGGCGCCAGGCGTGACAAGTTTTTTTTGCTAGTTTCAACCCGATGCAGTTATTTTCACGTCCTGCGCCACATTATTTAAATAGCAAATGCATTTGCGCTCATGGGCGTGCTGGTCTGAAAATGAGGTGTGTTCAGGCGCATTGTTGGCATGTTGCTATTTTGAGGCAAATGAAATAGACTGCACCATTGACCAACAACCTGGTCTAAAGTCAATGGCGCAGTATTATTTAAAGAGCGCGTTAGTAATATGCACCTATAGACGGATCCACAATGAGCGTACACTCTGCTTATTACACACACAGCAGCACACAAACATGCCAAATATTAAAAATTAAAGGATTACACAGAGTCGGCCCAAGGCATAAGCGAACTAAGCGGCTGCTTAGGGCCCCCGTGGCCACCAGGGGGCCCCCAAGAGTACATGAAATGACATCGTTTTCTTTCTTTTTATTATATATATTATGTCAATGGGTATTGGTAATTATACTAAATGCATTATTCAACGAGACCCCCCCCCCCGCAATATCATGTTAACTGGCTTCTGCAGGATGCATGCACAGCTAGAGTATGACTGATTGACGTAACATTAATTGACTTTAATGTCACAAAAAAGGACATAACCTTCTGGTGCAGAGAAAAGAAAAAAGAAGAAAACCGAGGAAGAGAAAGAACAGCAAGATAAAGGTAAGTTGAAAATTTATATAAACTAAACTAGGCTATATTGCAAGCTAACCTTAGCTGGCTAGAACTAACATAGCAAGAAAGTTAATGTTTGATTAAACATCAGCAAATAGCTTTACAATCTTAAATTATAATATACAACATATTATTTAGCTGGTTTATATTAAAGTTTTTGCCTTCTGTGTAAAAATAACTTTCCTGTATATATACTTCCGTAATAAAAATAAGCATCTGTTTCATAAACTCGGTACTGATAATAAAAAAAGCTTCTGTTTTATAAATTTGGTGCTGATAACAGTTTAACATTACTTACATTAGCCTACCTTTGGGGTCTTTGCTATTAGATTCCAGTATCATTATGGCTTACTGTGGTGCTGTGTTATATAGTTTGATGTTAAAATAACTGCTGTTTGCTGTTGTTGAAATAGCTTTTTTAATGTTAAAATAACATTGTTCCATCAACTATACTCTTATGAAACTTCTTTAGGAGCACTGTTGAAATATTTTGGAGGTGGGGCACAACCAACGCCACCTGCCCCAAGTGCCAGTGCTACAGCTGATGATGATGATATATCATGTGAGTTTTCAACAATCCTAGATCATTTACATGGATAAATCATGCCATTTGTGAGGTTTTTTTTGTTCTTTTCTTTGTTTTGACAGACAGCATCACCTTCTAGTATGACATCTAACCTGGCTAACTTTATATTTTTATAATTATTATTTTCATCTTTCATCAGGTTCATCCTCTGCAGGTGAGGAGCACTCACCAGCACCTTCATCCACTGATCCTACTGTTCCTTCCATGTCTGTTTCAACCTCAGTGGAGGTGGCAGGTAAGTTAGTAGCACAGCAGCCATTGTGTTTCCTCAGTTTACTGTAAAATATCCTGTGATTAATATTTCTAATTATAATTCTTAATGTAATTTCCTTATAGGTCATTCTAGTTCTGTGGTCATTGGGATTGATGTCACATCTGCTCCCTCAGCAACTTCCAGCCTACACCATGGATCAGCAGCTCCTCCAGTTGACCCAGCTGAGTGGTCATCTATCCTGTCTGACTCAGAAAGGACTGATCTTGTAAGTAGAGGTCCACTGCCTATAAAGGAAAATTTCACATTCCCTAAAAAACCTGATGGTCGAAGCTTCCACTACCACTACACATACAGACTGCTAGTTAATGGAGAAAAAACCAAGCGGAGCTGGCTTACTTATTCAACAAGAAATGATTCAGTCTACTGCTTTTGCTGCAAATTGTTCTCCAAGAAGTCCACAAAACTGGCAACAGAGGGACAACAGGATTGGGTCAATATAGGTGCACTACTGAAACAGCATGAAAATAGCCTTGATCACTGCAACAACATGGTGAAATGGAAGGATTTTTCACTCCATCTTGCAAAGGGGAAAACTATTGATGAGGCTGAAATGGTCCTCTTGGAGGCAGAAAAGAATCGTTGGAGAGATGTTCTCACACGCTTAATAAGTATTATTCAGTCCTTGGCAGAACGAAATCTGGCACTCAGGGGATCTGTTGACACATTACACTGATAGCTAAATTTGATCCTGTTTTGAGAGATCACGTGAGACGAATTGACAGTGGAGCACAACATATCACATACTTGGGGAAAACTATCCAAAATAAGCTGATAAGCTGTGTCAGTGACAAAATACTTGACAAAATGGTGGCAGAAATCAAGATTCGAAATATTATGCCATAATATTGGATTGCACCCAAGATGTTAGTCACCAAGAACAGATGTCTGTTGTTGTGCGCACTGCAAGTCTTGGCAAAACACCAGAGATAAAGGAACACTTCTTGGGATTTCTCATAGCTCCTGAATCTACTGGTCTAGGCTTGTCCACACTAATTCTTAAAAGGCTTGAAGAATTGAATATCCCTTTCCAAGACTGTAGGGGACAATCTTATGACAATGGTGCAAACATGAAGGGCCGAAATAAAGGTGTGCAGGCTTTTTGGAAATGTGGAAAAACTTTACAGACTCTTCTCAGGGTCTCCTCAAAGATGGGCCATCTTGCAGAAGTATGTGGATGTCACACTCAATTCCTGGAGTGAAACGCGATGGGAGAGCCGGGTGAACAGTATTGAACCTTTACGCTACCAAGCGGGCAAGATGAGAGAAGCTTTGTTGGAAGTCAAGGCTAAAGACTCGACAGTGAAAGTTGAAGCCCACTGTCTTGCTGAAGAAATTGGCTCATTTAGATTTCAGATTTGCTGTGTCATCTGGTATGACATTCTCTCCAGAATTAACACCACAAGCAAGCACCTTCAATCAACCAACATGCAGCTTGATGTTGCAGTGGGCCTCATTAAGAAAAATAAGGAAAATTTAGACAGTTACAGAACAACTGGTTTTATGGATGCGCAGGTCTCAGCAAAAGAGATTTGTGAACAAATGAACACTGAGGCAGTGCTGAAGGAGAAGAGGCTACGGTCCACAAAAAGGCACTTTGCCTATGAGACAGCATTTGAGCTTCTCACTTACCTCTCTCAAAATGAAATCTGTGAGTTGTACCCAAATCTTTGGGTAGCTCTCCGGATAGCCTGCACTCTCCCTGTGACTGTTGCATCTGCAGAGCGGAGCTTTTCCAAACTCAAATTGATCAAAAACTATTTGAGATCTTCCATGGCTCAAGAAAGACTAAGTGGACTTGCACTAATTAGTATTAATAACAAAATTGCCCGTCATATATCTTATAGTGATATCATAAACGACTTTGCCTCCAGAAAAGCCAGGAAACACAAATTCTAAGGAGAAAGTGGAATATTGAGGTGGTATGTAAAGTTGAGTTAGTTGATCTAAAATAGTGTTTATTTTAGAAACCTATTTTCATTTTTTTCATTACAATTGTATTTATTTTTCATATAAGAAGATCCTGTTTGCATTTGTTTTTATTTGTAATTGATTGTTATTCAGCTTTATATTTTATTCTTGAACTACCTTGTTACAGGTCCATCGGATCTGTTCATTTTATGTTATTATTTTATTATTTAATTTAATATAGTCCATTTTGTACATTTAGATTTATTTTCTATATAAAAAGATACTGTTTATCTTAAGCAATTTTATTTGTAGTTGATTGTATTACACTTTTTGCACGTTGCAAATTTTTCTAACCAAAAGTCATTAAAGTGGTTAACTTATTTACAGTAATTGCATTGTCTTCTGGTTCATTTAGCTACTTTTCAGTACACCACATTAAGTATGCCACTTAGTACTGCAAGACTTTGAATGTTAAAGTGCAAATTAACACCTGATCGCTCTTGTGGATTTGCTACTGTTACAATTAAAATCCGTAGAAGGGTAAAAACTTTGGTATGATGTAAGCAACACAGTTACAACAAATACAATTTATAATGGGTGTTTTAGATTTATAATGTGCAAATAATGAAGGATTGACAATAATTAGTCATATTGGTGGCACCGAGGGGCCCCCAAATAAAATTCTGCTTAGGGCCCCCTGAAGGTTTGGGCCGGCCCTGGGATTACAATGTAAAAGATTATTGTTGTGTAGAGTACATAAATATAAAAATGCCTACATGTTACAATGCATAGTCATTGGATGTGTCAGAATTAGGCTACCTATTTGCACGCGCACGAGCAGCTCCGTTTCCTCTCAGGAGATGCGTTCAGTCTATGCGCTTGCCGTGTAAATAGTGAATCTGCCATGGCGCAAGCGCAACTGGCTCTTGAAAGGGATGGGAGATTACTGATTGGTTTATTGCGGATTATGCCCAAAACACACCCAATACTCATTAAGAGAATAGGGACAACCCTTTCAGACCGTGTGCTGGGCACGCCGACTGTTTTTCCCATCGTTAAACTAGCAAAAGTGGATTTGGACACACCCTAAGTGCACCTATACCGGGCGCTAGTTTAGACCATGCGCTTAGATCGTTAAAATAAGGCCCATGGTGTTTTTAGCGCAACCTTTTCTTCCCATTCAAAGGTGACACCCACCACATCATGAGATTGGCAGAGAAAATGAGAGAAAAAGAAAGCAAGAGATGGTTTCTGAGCAGACAGCTGGAGGATTAGTCTATTAGCACAGCACATTTGCTAAGCTGCTTACGGAAACATTACCACACAAATGTAGGGAGAATGTCAATATCTAATTTATTTCCGGACTTAATTACCATGCATCTCCCAGCTTACATCTTACTCAGGCCCGACAGCCAGAGAAGAACAACATAGGAGAGCGCTTCATTTAAACTGACCTGTACAACAGCAACTTCAGTTGGCAGAAATTTTGCTAATACCTCAGTAGCATGTGTACTATCTTTGATCTGTCAGGAAAATAGGACAAATATGATTGTTTTATTTGTTATGCTCACATCGGGTGGTTGGGAAACCAGGCCACAATTACTGGCTCACTCTTTTTGGAGCACAGATTCAGTGTGTTTATTACTGTTGTTTGTCTGTCTTTGCTTGAGTTGTAGCCGTTATATTCTTGTTCCCAGGAGTGTACGACAATTTCGGGTGTCTTGTGTGGAATATATTGGTTTCATTTGCAAGTCCGGCATTACACAACTTCCGGAAGTTCGTGGTGCACCAATTCTGCTGGAAACAAAGTTGTAGGACCAACTTGACTGTGCTTCTGGGAAAGGACTGCTCTCTAGATTTTGTGAGGTTGGAGGCAACAAATCTTAGAAAGTGACTCTTCAGTTGTGTCTGTGAAATAATCAGTACTTACTACTTATTGATGGACTGAAATTCAGATTAAAGGATCTAGTACCTTTCCCACGTTGCACCATTTGGAGTCAAAATTAACTTCAGTAGTGTGACAGGGCTTTAGAAAAGTGGAACTTTTGCACACAATTTCACGCCATTTCTACAAAAAGTAAGTGTGAAAAGTGTTGTTTTTGTGTGATGACAACTTTACAGATGAATGAACTAATCCAAATGTGACACCTGGAATTTGCAGCTTTTAAAAAATGCATTTTAGTAAAACAATTTGGGTGGTTTGTTTTAGTAAATCTGTTGAAATGGTTAATTTGAACCAATTTAGTCAGTTTGGATAGTTCATTTTAGTGAGCTAGTTTGAATGATTTTAGTAAATCAGTCTGTGTGATTCATTGTAGTGAATCAGTTTTAGTAAATTGAACAGATCATCTTTTGTTTAATGAAGCTGGCCAATTCATTTTAGGGAATCATTTGCACAATTCATTTGAGTGAATCAGTTTCAACAGTTCATTTTGATTTGGACTATTCATTGTAGTCAAACCTTTGAACAGATTTAGACATTTTAGTCAATCTCTTTGGACAGTTAATTTTAGGGAACTTGTTTGGGCGATTTAGTGAATTGGTCTGGGCAGTTTGTTTTAGTGAACTGGTTTGACATTTTGCATCCCTTTTAATAATGAACATTTATAGTTAGAATGTAAAACCTGCATATATTGTTATATTCTGTAACTTATATTCTAGGTTTTGTTGTTGCATTTCATCTAATTTTATATATTCAAGTACTGTACAATTCAGCCACAATATTCCGCAATATTTTAAATCTTCATTGTTTTTTAGGTATTTTAAATATATGGTCTTATTAGAGATAATTTAACAACTTCAAATGATCAGTAGCTTAGCAAGCTACAGTTTCAGAGCAGCACTGATTCTTATATGGGCTATTAGCCAGTGTTGTTGTATGTAGACAGATGCTGAAGAACTGATCCTGGCACAGGTTGTTGGCAGCGGGAGAAGAACAGAACTGCGGGACTATCGCAATGATTTTTAGGGTATGGTGTATGCTGCTTATGGTATTGTAACCCACGTGTCGGACTTATATCAATGAAAAGGAGGAAAAATATCTACTGGGTCTGAGCTCACCAAACACGTATACATTTCTAGTACAATATTTGGAGTCTCGGGTTCGGGGTCTAAACACAGAATTACAAATAAATTGTGTTCATGAAATGTGTCTGCACTTGTATTCAATTCAGATCTCAATTTAGTCACTAACTGCTTGAATAAACAGAAATCAGTATACTTTGTGTATTCAGTAGGGGTGTGCTCAAAATATCGATTCTTAGATACATACCGATATAATAAAAAAAGATACAGTATCGATATTCTAGCCCTTAGTATCGATACTCCGCCCAGCCATTAGGGGGCGCAGCGGCGCCCGCGAGTTTAAAAAAACTCATGGAAAATGTTAAAGCAAGATGTAGCATTTAAGTGATTTCATAGTGAAATATGTTATGGCAGTACATGGTGTCACAAAAAAGAATTATAAGAAGATTTAATAAGAAGTTAAGAATAATAAGAAGAAGATTTTGTGCTTGTGTGAGCTCAGACTGTACCCTTGGAAAGTTAAATGTTGACTTGTGGTAATTTCCAGATTAATACAATTTGTGTACAATTAATCAGAGCACTTAAAGTTGCAAATATTTAAGCAAAATGCACTTTGTTATAATTCACTTTTGTCTTCAATAAATTGAAGAAAAATGCAGAGTTCTGTTTGTTGAGTAAATGTGTTCAGCATTAACTAATTGGCTCTGGCCCATGTATTTTTATTGAATCGTATCGAATCGTGTCACATTGTATCAAATCGTATCGAGACAGCTCTGTATCGAGGTACGTATCGAATCGTGACCTGTGTATCGAGGTATGTATCGTATCGCCAGGTTCTCCAAGGTATACAGCCCTAGTATTCAGTATATCTTCTCTTTCTCCTTTTTTCTTTCTTTTTACTACATTGCAGTATGCTTGAAAACCTTGTCACATTCAAAACAATAAATAAACTTAGTTGATTAAATTCCGCCCTTGAACAGTAAAGCTGTCAGTCAACAATTACAATTGAAGAATAAAAAAAATAGAAAGGAAATAGTCAAAAAAAAAAATCTAGATGCATACTGAAGTCTTGAATGAAGTAGGAATGTGTTTGGCTCAGTTCAGTCAATATGAGTGTATAAGCGCCTACAGAGTCCTCGCCGAAACGAACGACAAAACTTTTCCGTCTTTATGAACGAGCCCTCTGATGACTCAATCTGTCCCGTAGTGAAACCCAACCCGTCTTCCCCCTCCTGGCGTGAATCCAAAATGACCATGATGCGATGAAACTGTCCGATCTCATCGAGTACAAACGGCATACCCAAATCACTAATGCAATGAAACAGTTCAGGCATATATTTAAAGATGGAATGGCGAGGATGAATAAGATTAAGCGGCAGCCGAAATGCGGATCGCATCTCTCACCACGAGCTGGAGCGCAAGTGACGTCAGCAAAAATCGACACACTTGTCTAATAGTCAATTCTATTTTGCAACAACATGAAATGCCTAAATTCATTTATAAATGTATAATTTTACATGCCTGAACCTAATATGCATTAAGCAAAAAATTAAAATAAAATAAAATACATTGTGAATAATAATAAAAAAAAAAACGATTATTCTAAATTATCACAATTAATCCATCAATCCATCAACTCAATTATTTGAGTGGGTTACAGTATATTTTCCTGTTATTGTTTCCACCACCCTAAAACTCAGTCCCTGAGGGAGCTCATCTCTCTAGTACCCAAGCGCCTCAGAAAATATTTCAATTCTCTGTTTCTTACCTTTTTCTTTCACCAATCTCCTGTGATCTCAGTGTTGTCGCATATAAAGTGATGCAGATGAAAGTACAAACAACGGTGCGAAAAGTGTGCGTCAGCGTATCTGTGTTCCCACTCGTTTGTACGTGCGCGCACTCAAACGCACACCGTACCTGTGTCCCAATGTGCACACTATCCACCCTAAATTCTATGTGATATTAGTAATTTTCAATACTATTTAGGGCAGATAGGATTGATAGTATGCACATTGGGACGCAGGGCGAGTTCTTCTTCTTCTCTCTTTGTGTGTGTGTCTGTCTGTCTGTCTTGTTTTGTTAATTAGCATAATAAATACTACTATTTAACCCTTTAACGTGCATTGTAACCGCACGGTTGACCTTTTTTTGCGATCAAATTACTGTAATTAAAACTCGCCAAACCCTGTTTTTGACCCCCCAGTGTGTTATTGCAATTATATGCACTGGGTGGCACCGCAGCAAAAATATATTGTTGCCGAAAAGCCGCGACAAAACCGAGAATGTATTGATGTGACGCCTCCCTTCTAAAACTTGCTGCAAATGACGTTAAAAGTTGAGATTTAAAAAAAATAAAAAATTAATCGGGTTTCATGTTCTGCACCTCCTAACGGTATATTTTGTTAAATGGCGTGGTGATAAAATGTATCTCTGTTTTTACTTTAGAAAAAGTGCTCAAACGCTCGGCTGAGTTGCCCAGTCAGGGTAAAATGAACTGAACGCTAGCTATACTCAGCAACGCGATCATAATATGATAGCACACGTACATCTCAGAGACGTCTATTTGATGTCTGCATTTACACCTGCAAGACTTATTAGTTAGGGTGTTTGCTCATCTGCAATACGTCTATAGGGCGTCTCCTTTTAGATGTCAAATAGATGTCTATTAGATGTCTTTAAGATGTTGATGATTTAGAATGTTTGTAAAACTGACATCTGAAAGACGTCTGTCAGACGTTTGTAGATAGCAGATGCTTTCCAGATCAAGAGATCTTTAACAGATATCTTGCAGACGTACGTGTGGTAACTCGGTATAGCACTGCACAAGATCATAGATGAAGTTGTTCCTTTGTTTGAACAAAAACCAATGATTTGTTACATATTTTTATTTGAATTTATTAAGGGAAAGCCCCTTGAGATGCTACATCGCATTTTCAAGGGGGACCCAATAGCACACACAAAAAACAATACAAAACAGCACACAAATAATGCACCAAAAAAAAAACAACAGCTCACTACCCTATTCACCGACCCACAGTCTACAACTATAAACAAAAGCATATACATACAAGAAAACATATTTTAGTACAAGCATAAAAAACAAATATACAGATATACAAACAATATACAAATATATAAAAAAAATAATAAACAAGAATTAATATAACTTAAAGACAATTCTCAACCCAAAATTAAAAACATAAGCAGGTTATTTTCAAATGAGATAGTAAATTGATCCTAAAGAGACGGAAAGATGTAATTGATCTAAGAGAAGAAGGGAGATTGTTCCAGTCAAATGGAGCTTTATATCGAAAAGACCTACGACCGACTTCAGTAAAGATTCTGGGAACAAGAAAATGCGGATACTGCATATGTCGAAGGGAGTAAGTAGATGAAGATGGAACCAGAAACTGTTTTAAATAAGGAGGAAAATTAAAATAAATACATTTAAAGAGAAACTGAAACCAGTGATATTGCCTTCTGGATTTAGGTTGAAGCCAATCGAGAGCTTCATACAACATACAATGATGAGTTCTATAGGGACATCTTAAAACAAACCTACATAAAGAATTATGAAGAGTATTTAAAGGTTTTAAATTGATATCAAAAGTATATTGATAAATAATATCTGCATAATCAATAATAGGAAAAATTAATTGGGAGATCAATCTTTTCCTTACTTGAAATGAAAAACAGTTAATTGAGCGATAAAGAGAACTTAGACACCCATATGATTTTTTAATAATATAATCAATGTGATGCTTAAAAGACAATTCAGGATCAAGCCAAAGACCAAGATATTTAAATAGGACAACTTTAGATAGAAGTGACCCATCTTCAAAACTAATATCTAAATCAAAAGAGTGAGGACGATGGAATCTTTTAAAGAACACCATACTACAGGACTTCTTTTTATTAATAACGAGTTTGTTTTTGTAAAACCAATCCTTTAAGGAGTTAAAGTCTAACTGCAGAGAGGACTGAATAAATGAAATATCAGAATGAGAAGAATAAATAACATCATCTGCATAAAGCTGAATAGAAGCGTGTAAACAAGTTTTAGGAAGGTCATTAATAAATAAACAAAAAAGCAAAGGACCAAGTGTTGATCCTTGGGGAACACCTTTATCAATAACCAGATAATCCGAGTTCGAGCCTTGAAAAGAAACATATTGTTGTCTGTTATGAAGATAGGAATTAAACCAAAGAAGAGAATTTTGATCAAAGCCTAAAGAGTGTAACTTATCAAGCAGAAGATAATGGTCCACCATATCAAATGCTTTAGAGAGATCGATAAAAATAGCACCAGTAGGTTGACATTTATCAAAAGAAATAAACAAATCACTGGTAAATTTCATTAAAGCTGTGGTAGTGGAGAAGTTAGGTCTAAAACCTGACTGAAATGGAGACAAAATATTAAACTGATTAATATAGTTGGATATTTTATTCAAAATTAATTTCTCAAAAACCTTTGCTACAGTGCAAATAATAGAAATTGGACGGTAATTGTTTAAATCAGATGGGTCACCACTTTTGAAAAGAGGAATAGTCTTAGCACATTTCCATATGGATGGTATTGAACAGGAAGACAAAGACAAGTTAAACAAATCAGTCAAAGGATACATTAAAATGTGAGAAGCAAGTTTAACAAATTTAGCTTCCAAGCCATCCGGACCGGGCGAACTATATTCTTTTAACCCACATATTACGTTAAAAGTATCAGAAGGAGAAATTTTACTAAAAGAAAAAGATTGATTTAAACAGCTGCTGGAAAAGTGAGTGTCAGAATATTTAATAGTAGAATAAGTACCTAAGGATGTGAAGTACTTATTAAATGCATACGATATCTGTAAGGGATCAGTGATATGTTCATTATTTATTATTAACTCTTTTATAGAGGTTTTATTTTTCTTATTTAAAACGTTATTTAAATGGTTCCAAAAATGTCTGGGGTTACGAAAATCTTGAGAAAAACAATCATTATAGTAATTAGATTTTGCGTTCCTTGTCTTAGTTTTACAAATATTCCTAAAATGTCTATAAGATTCCCAGTCCTCTGATAATTTGGTTTTACGATATACGGGCCAAGCCTTGTCCCTTTGTTTATAAAAATGAATCAGATCTGAGTTAATCCAAGGAAGATGACTGCCTTTAACTCTTATTGTTTTCAGAGGAGCATGCTTATTGATTACATTAGTGACTTCAGAATAAAAAAAATTCCAAGCATCATCAACTGAAGGAATTAACTCAAGCCTATTCCAATTAATGGACACTAAGTCATGAATGAAACAATCATAATTAATATTTTTGTATTGCCTAATTGTAATATATTTTGGAGGAAGATGAGGAATATCGTATTTTCCAGACACAAAATATAGCAGAATGGTCACTTAAACAATCAGACATTACACCTGATTTAAGAATTAGTGACCAATATCCAGTCCAACAAAGATGATGAGTTATGACTAACTCTGGTAGGCTCATTAATTAACTGAGTAAGATTAATGCTGCTAAATAAATATTTATCATTAGAGAAAGCACGATCCAACCAATTACAATTAAAGTCACCCAAAATAATAAGTTCAGTATGCCTAGAGAGTTAATAGTTGACAAAATACACTTTGTAGAATCAACAGAAGCAGATGGTGGTCTGTAAAAACAACCTATATATAGCTGTTTGTTATCATGAAAAGAAATATGAATAAATAAACATTCAAAATTGACTGGTGGTATTAACGGAGTTACACACACAGAATTCAAATGAGCAGCAACATATATAGCAACACCACCACCTCTAGAAGGCCTGTCAGCTCTGAATAAAACAAAATTTCAATTTTAATATCGTCATCCCTAATTTGATCATGTAGCCATGTTTCAGAAATAGTAACAATATGAGGTTTATAAAGAAAAACCCAGGCTCTTAAAAGATCAATTTTAAGGAGAAGACTTCTAATATTCAAATGGACAATTTTTAAGCCCTTAACTAAATCTATAATTAAAACACTAAGTTAATTAATAAATTAATAATTGAAAATAAGTTGTAGAATCGATTAGGGTAACATAAGGGTAAGAGCTGCAAAACAACACACTTAAATACACAAATAAAAACATAAAAAGAAAACAAAAACATAGAATGATCAATACTTTGAAAGTAAAAGAAAAGGAAAAAAAGTATATAAATGACCAAAAAAAGGCTACTACAGGTTCAGTCTGATACAAATATAACATAAAGAGGACCATGACTATTCAGATCAATAATATATGCAAATAAAAAATAAATCCCTAACTGGCATCACAGCATATATACATAACATTCAGAATCCGCCAGTCAGAAAATAGGGAGTAAATGTCCACAAACCAAAAGAGAAATTCAGAAATCAGAAAATAAAAAAATAAAAAAATAATAATAATAATAATTCAAGATCCTACTCACACTCCCACAGAATCCCGCAATTACGGAGTAGAGAGTAAATAATCACGGAAAAATAGATCGGCATCCTCGGGGCAACGAAACAGTTTGGGCTTACCATCCACCATAACTCTTAAAGTTGCGGGAAAAAGTAGAGAATATTTGACATCAGCCGCACGAAGAGTTTTTTTAATAGTGTCAAACTGTCGCCGTTTCTTTATAAGAAGTGCACTGTAATCCGGAAAGATGTAGACTCGTGTGCCATTGTAGATAAGCTCATTTTTCTCCCGAGCCAGACGAAGAATCCTGACTTCACACCATATCATTTTAATAATTTGTTCTATTATATTTCTGTTATATTGACTATATATACACACATTTATATATATTGACTATGCCTTTTACCTTACATTTTATCCAGATTGTCACTAATCTATTGTTTATTATTTTTATTATTTGTAATGTAATTTAATAATTATTTTGTTTATTGTTTTTTTTTCGATTATATTGTTTTGATGTATTTCTTTATTTACTTTAAATTATTAGATTTCTTTTACATTTATTGTTGTGTTAAGAACAGGGTTTATATATATATATATATATATATATATATATATATATATATATATATATATATATATATATATATATATATATATATTAACATATTCTACTGTCTGTAATGTTTTTATAAAGAAAAACCTTAAACTTCAGTTGCACAAATGAAAAATTCCATGAATGCGTTATACTTTTTAGTTCATGCCGAGAATTACCCTAAATGGGCAAGTCAACCTTGTGACTTGTGTATCCGCTTAGTGAATGGAATCTAAAAAAAGAAAAACACCTGAAAAGTTGCTCACTGTAGTGTCAGGAACACAGTTTTAACAAGAAATAATTTTAGTGTGACTGTTAAAGGGTGAATGATCAATGGCAGTTTTCACATAATGCTTCACCTAAATGCTTTCATTCAATGTTCCTGACAGAGAGATGGTTGACAGGTAATTCAATTAACAGTGAAAATTATTTCAAAATTAAAGTATTATATTATATTATAAAGCCAATAAATGTGTAACTTTCACATTCAGTGCTGTGTAATATGAATTACTATATGATTTACAATTAAATTATTATTTTTTTATAGTATTATGTAATCAGCTATCATTATATGCCATCAATAATTTGTTCTTCAATGATATTAGGAATGAAAACAAAAACTGCACTAAATAAATAAAATATTTATGTGTTTTTAAATCTTACAATAACTAATATATGATTTAAAAAACAAATTTTGGAACAGAAAAATTTAAACTAAAATAATCCTGATTCTAATTAATGAATTCGATTAATTATGTGTAACTTCAAATCAAAGTTTTTATGTATCCAATATCTAGCCAAACACTAGGCATTTATTTTTATTTATTTATTTCTTTTTTCGGAAAAACGAATGTTTCGTAATTATTGCTTCATGATTAATTATATGGTTTTTATGGTTTTGTAGCTGCAACAGGGAGAGCATCTGAAGGATTGTTTTGATAGATGAATCCTCAACAGACTGTTTCTGTACATTCACATTCAGCTAAATGATCTCATTTGTTGCTGTTGTTTTTTTACACAGGTCCATTGTTATTCAGCCGCCATTCATCAGGCGCTTCTCCTGTAAATCTACAGTACACTAATTGGTCCCCTAAAGCAACCAGCAGCAGGTATGAGCCGGGACTGAAAAATAATTCCTAAGCCTCATTGTGTTCATTCATATACATATAACATAAGCTATCTCTTGCTGTATTGTCTAATTAGTGTACAGTATGTTGATTTTTAAAATGGAAGTATATGGGACAAAATAAAAATCATACTAGCTTTCAGTGTGAAGATTTATGTACACTGTAAAAATTATTGTCATTTTACGTTTAGCAATTTAAACATATTGTGGAAATTGTTTTATGGCTATTACAATCTAAATTACCATATAATTTACAGTGAAATATATTTTAGTATAAAACAATTAAAAATCTTAATTATTATTATATTATATTATATTATTTAAAGCCAATAAACCTGGTAACTTTTACATTATATGTGAAATGATAGATGTAACAATTTTAATTAGCATATAATTTACAGTAAAATGTATTATTGAAATATTAAATTTAAATATTATTTAAACAATGTGAATTACCATAAAATATAATTTCATAGAGTTAAATGTGTTATTGTCATATTAAAATATAATATGAATTTTTAAAATAATATATTTTTTTAATATTATTTAAAAAATTAATATGATTATTATATTATATCTTAATCCAATTGTCTTATTAACTTCCACATGATGCTCTGATGCTAAAATCATACTCTGTTTGCAAATACAGCCAGTTGGTAAGAAGTGTTTGGATCCTCCGGCAGAGATGCTGAGTTATTGCCACCAGCAAAGACTCTCCACTATCATCCAGACTGTTTATATAATTATTATTCCTTACCAGGGGGAAGAAATGCACTGAAGGAGGGAGGGAATGATAAAGAAATGAGGACTAGCACTGCAGGTTGAAGAGGGGCAGAAGAAATGCTGGCGTGATTCAGGTGAAGAGGTTACAAACGTTCCTCTGGTAGTGTTTGTGCGTGTGAACAGTCACACTCGGGTGCGTTTGTATGCTGCTGAATTGATTGTGTTTACACTCTCACATGTCTGTGTGTGTGTGTGTGTGTGAGAGAGAGAGAGAGATGGCTAATGTTGAGTGTAATAGGCTGATATGGATGTGAACCTGAATTATTGAACAGACGCTTATAGATATGTTAACTGTGAATCTTGTTTCTTAAAGTTTGCAAATTCATTTGGAGACATTCTCCAACCATGCTGGGGGAAAAAATGCTTAATCTGCTTAATATACAATGCCATATACAATGAAAAATTACATGCGTGGACAATATGTCTAACTGTACCATAAAATACTTTATTGGACATTTTAAAAATACCCTGTAATTTGTCAAATATATTATATATTTATTTTATATAATTATTTTATATAATAAACATTAATCAAATGTATTTCGATTTTAAGAGACCTGTTAAATTATTGGTGTTTTATTGTATATTGGTAATTGAAATATGAATAATTGGTTTCTTAAGTATACAATAATACTGTAAACATTTTTGGACAAAAAATAAAAAAATCACACTTGAATTTTAATTATTATTATATAAGCTGATATGTGAATTGAAATGTTATTATAATGATAATAACAAACCAATTCAGTTGCTTCTACTGTAAAATATGTATTTTATGTTTACTAATTATATTTTCTGTAAGTTGATTAAGTTAATATTCATTCAGAACTCTTTCCATCCACACAATAAAAAGGTAAAATTTGTAATTTTACGGAGAAATATATTAAATATGAAAGTTAACACTGCTAAATTAAAAAAAAAAGAAAAAAAAAAAAGTTATTTTAATATATACAAAGGAAAACACAGATTAATAAGACAATGTGCTTTTTATCTTATCAGTCTAATGTATTATATATTGTTATGTGAATAATGTGAATAATATATGAATATATTATTAATTATATTTAACAAACTATTTAGTTACTTTTACTGTAAAATATTGTTACATTCTTTTGTAATTAAAATGAGCCATTTATTTCTAAAGTAGAATTTCATAATTATTTGATCATTATTTTAACAAATCAGTATATTTTAGGTCATTTAAATAGGTTGGTATATTCACATTATGATTTTTTACAGTGCAAGGAAGCAAACATAATCATAAAGATGCTAATAATTTGTATTCTGACATGTTTGTGCAGTAATTTACTGAAGTGTGAATACGGTTCATTTCCCAGATCATCAGGTACAGAGGTGAGACACCAGTCCCATGAGGTCCTGTTTCATTTGAGATGAAGTCTCCATTGATTTTTTCTCTTTCCTGAAAGCACTGACATTCACACCGATGCAAAACACGATGCACACACAATCATACTGTAATTTCCTCAAGGCTGTTGCATGGAAAAAAACAATTGCCTTTCGTGTTTGTTCGACAAACCACTGTGAGCTTGTGTTTCAACTCACACTGTTCAGTAATTTAAAATCAATCTGTCATTTACAAACTCGGGAATGTTGTTCGCAATGTTTATAGCAAAACAAACTTGTAGCAAATTATTTATAAATATATTTTATTTTGAGAGGACCGAACCAGGGCACCTCGGAAAACAAACATAAACAAGACCGTTTGAGCTCTAAAAGCTGATTGGATGAACCAAATCCATGAAATATCCAATGAACGAATCGGAATAAATCATTCTGTCCAATTTACAAACCAAATAAGCCAGTTCACTGAAGAGAACCGGCTCAAAACCTGCTTTATTCACTGATTCAGTTCAAGAGTTCAAGATTTATAGTAAACAACCACTTAAATTTCATATGACTTTAGAAGGCTTGTAATATATTGTAGCATACATGCAAAAAAGTGTTTATATTTATTTTATTTTACTTATTTATTATTGTGAATATTTATTTATTTATTTTGCACAAAACAAACATGGTCAGAGTGACTAAGACCTTGGGTGATGAGTGTAAGTAAATAATAATTTTTATTGTTTTATTTTTTTTAATATAACATAACATAACATAACATAACATAACATAACTTAACATTAACATAAACTAGGATTTAAAATGTTTTAGAACAATGTTAGTTCATGTTAAAAGCATTTATACATAATATAATTATAATGTTAACAAATGGAACCTTATTGTACAACCCGAATTCCGGAAATGTTGGGACGTTTTTATTTTATTTATTATTTGAATAAAATGAAAACTAAAACAATTTCAAATCACATGAAACAATATTTTATTCACAATTTTTATTCAACATAGATAACATAACAAATGTTTAAAGTGAGAAATTTTTAAATTTTATGCACCAAATGAGCTCATTTCAAATTTGATGCCTGCTACAGTTGGGACGGGGGCATGTTTACCATGATGTAGCATCTTTTCTTCTTTTCAAAACAGTTTGAAGACATCTGGGCTTCGAGGTTATGAGTTTTTGGAGTTTTGGTGTTGGAATTTGGTCCCATTCTTGCCTGATATAGGTTTCCAGCTGCTGAAGAGTTTGTGGTCGTCTTTGAAGTATTTTTCGTTTAATGATGCGCCAAATGATGCACATTGTCTGGAGGGGAGTTTATCTTGGTCTAAAACGTTTATATGCCTTTCAGCATTCATAGTGCCTTCCAAAACATGCAAGCTGCCCATACCTTATGCACTTATGTACCCCCATACCAACAGAGATGCTGTCTTTTGAACTGAATGCTGATAACGCGTTGGAAGGTCTCCCTCCTCTTTAGCCCAGAGGACACGGTGTCCGTGATTTCCAACAAGAATGTCAAACTTGGACTCGTCTGACCATAGAACACTTTTCCATTTTGAAACCGACAGTGGTTTCTGGAAGTATTCCTGGGCCCATTTAGTAATCATGCCGATGAGTGATGCAGTGTCGTCTGAGGGCCTGAAGACCATGGGCATCCAACTAAGGTCTTCGACCTTGTCCCTTACGCACAGAGATTTCTCCAGTTTCTCTGAATCTTTTGAGGATGTTATACACTGTAAATTATTAGATTTGCAAAGCCTTTGCAATTTGACGTTGAGGAACATTGTTTCCACAATCCACAATCTTTTTACACACTCTTTCACAGATGTTAGAGCCTCTGCACATCTTTACATCTGAGACTCTGCCACTCTAAGACATCCCTTTTATAGCTAATTATGTTACAGACCTGATGTCACTTAACTTAATTCATTGCTAGATGTGCTACCAGCTGAATCTTTTAAAAATGTCTTGCTTTTTCAGCCTTTTGTTGGCCCCGTACCAACTAAAATATTGGCTCATGTGATTTGAAGGTCTTTTAGTTTTCATTTATTCAAATTTAAGTCCATAATTCCATAATTCCATAATTCGGGTTCAGAAGTGTTAGCAATAATATATTATAATATTCAATGTACAATAACTACACATATTGATAATATTCTTCTGCCAAGCATAGTTTATTATAATTTCTCAGCTAAGTCATTGTAGTTATATTGTAAATATACTGTTGAGTTTACTATAGCAAAGATGGCTTCGTTTCATTTTTTGCCCCTTAAATGTAGTAAATGCTTTATACTGGCTTATTGGTTTCTTGGCTTATTGCTTCATTTTAGCACTCAGCCATGACCTTTTTATTCCTTTATTTATTTTTTAAGAAAAGATGTGTGCTTTGTGACTGCGTGTTTTGAGTTTGAGCTCCATCAAATTGATTCTTTATCATCTATTTTCTTAAAAATCTTAAAAACAATTTTATGCACTATCATTTTTGTTTCTATAACGTGTGAATATATCCCCTATAGCATTCTAAAACAAAACCAATCAGAGCGTCTTGTTATCACTAGTTTTATTTTGATTTCTCGAGTCTGCTATTAGCTTATAGCCCGTTAGCATCGGCAGCGTGGCTGCCGCTAATCTCGCTTACACTGCTAATACGCTATTCACACTCATTACCATTGTTTCACTGTTACTTGCTTAAATGGCGGATTTGTGTCTACCTTTGAGTGCAGGTGAGGACACATTCGAGCTGCATTCGGTGTAGCTGGAGCTGGAGGCCGTGGAGAAGCAGATCCGCGACCTGGTGGAGAAGCAGGCCCAGCTGAGAGAGCGGAGAGCCGCGCTGGAAACATCCCGGGCTGACACTCACAAGTCCGGGGTAAGTATACAGCACGCTGCTAACACTCCCACCACCTCTACTCCGTGTGTTTCTCTGCACAGGCCCTGTGCACCCAGGACACTGCTCTTTGTTAATAATTGGAATCTTTTCTGGGAGCGTCCTAGGCTTTTTCGTGCTGATGGCCTGCACCCCAGCAGAGTCGGAGCGGAACTCCTGTCGGACAACATCTCCAGGACGCTACGGTCCATCTGACTAGTAAGCCAATTCTCAAATAACTACTATGATGACTTTTGTTCTACCCACTTAAATGATAGAAGTACTTGCATTGTCCAATCTATACAGACTGTGTCTTTTCCCCGAATAGCGAGGTCAAAATATAAATTTAATGCAGGATCTAGAAAAAATCTGATCGTGATTAAACCAGAAAAACGCAAAATAAATGAACAAAAACTATTTTTAAAGCTTGGGCTCCTAAACATTAGATCACTCGCACCCAAAGCAGTTATTGTAAATGATCACAGATAATAATTTTGATGTACTCTGTCTGACTGAAACCTGGCTTAAACCAAATGAGTATTTTGGTTTAATGAGTCTACTCCACCAAGCTACTGTTATAAACATGAGCCCCGTCAGACTGGTCGTGGCGGCGGTGTTGCAACAATATATAGTGATATTCTCAATGTTACTCAGAAAACAGGATACAGGAGGTTTAACACATCCAAAATACTTCTGCTTAATGTTACACTGTTAGATATGCAAAATAAATCTCTCCTATCTCTTGCTCTGGCTACTGTGTATAGACCGCCAGGGCCATATACAGATTTCCTAAAAGAATTGGCAGATTTCCTTTCAGATCTATTGGTTAATGTTGATAAAGTGATAATTGTCGGAGATTTTAACATTGACGTTGATAATACAAATGATGCATTAGGACTTGCGTTTACTGACCTAATAAACTCTTTTGGAGTCAAGCAAAACGTCACCGGGCCCACTCATCGTTTTAATCATACGCTAGAATTAATTATATCGCATGGAATTGATCTTACCGATATAGATATCGTACCTCAAAGTGATGATGTTACTGATCATTTCTCATGCTGTGTATTACTGATATTAATTATATGGCTCCGCGTTATCGTCCAGGCCCAGCCACCAAAGCTGCCAGGGCAGAGCATATCCGCAAACTCATAGATAATAACGAAAACAATCCAAGGTTCTTATTTAGCACAGTGGCTAGATTAATAAATAAACAGATGCCACCCGATCTAAATATTCCCTCACAGTTTAATAGTAATGACTTTATGAATTTCCTTACTGATAAAATAGATAACATCAGAAACAATAACAAATGTATATTCTACTGCATCTAGTATTTCAGCTTCATTCATCGCACCCAAAGAAAACTGCAGTGCTTTACAACTATAGAACAGGAAGAGCCAAATAAACTTATCAGTGCATCTAAACCAACAACATGTTTATTAGATCCTGTACCCACTAAACTACTGAAAGAGTTGTTACCTGTAGCAGAAGAACCGCTTCTCAATATTATTATCTCATCGTTATCTTTAGGTCACGTCCCAAAACCATTCAAGCTGGTAGCTATTAAGCCTCTTATTAAGAAACCACAACTAGATTCTAATGAACTGGCAAATTACAGACCCATTTCAAATCTTCCTTTTATGTCTAAAATTTTTGAAAAAGTTGTGTCTGCTCGATTGTGCTCCTTCTTGCAAAAAAATTATCTCTATGAAGAATTTCAGTCAGGATTCAGGCCTCACCATAGTACAGAAACTGGACTTGTTAAAATTACAAATGACTTCTTGCTTCAGACCAAGGCTGCATCTCATTGCTAGTATTACTTGATCTTAGTGCTGCGTTCGACACTATAGACCATGACATACTCATAGATCGATTACAAAACTATACTGGTATTCAAGGGCAGGCTTTAAGATGGTTTAGATCCTACCTGTCCGATCGCTACCACTTTGTTCATTTAAATGGGGAGTCATCTCAATTATCACCAGCAAAGTATGGAGTACCACAAGGATCTGTCCAAGGTCCTCTGCTATTTTCAATATACTTGTTGCGCCTTGGTAATATTATTAGAAAATACGGGATTAGTTTTCATTGTTATGCTTATGATACTCAACTATATATCTCAACAAGACCAGTTGAAACTTCTAAACTATCTAATCTAATAGATTGTGTAAAAAAATGTAAAAGATTGGATGACCAATAATTAAATTAAATTAAATTAAATTCAGTCCTCCTATTAAATTCAGATAAAACAGAGATATTAATTATTGAACCAAAAAACAGTACACAAAATCTCTTGGATTACAATTTGCAACTAGACGGATGTACTGTTACATCCTCTAAAGTCAAAAATTTGGGTGTTATATTAGACAGCAACTTGTCCTTTGAAAATCATATTTCCCATGTTACAAAAACAGCATTCTTCCATCTTAGAAACATTGTCAAGCTTCGAAACATGCTACCTGTTTCTGATGCAGAAAAGCTAGTTCATGCATTCATGACCTCTAGACTGGACTATTGTAATGCACTGCTAGGTGGTTGTCCTGCATCTTCAATAAACAAGCTACAGATAGTCCAAAATGCAGCGGCTAGAGTTCTTACCAAGTCAAGAAAATATGATCATATTACCCCAATTTTACAGTCTCTGCACTGGCTACCTATTAAATTCCGTGTCATTTACAAAATATTATTACTTGCCTATAAGGCCCTAAATGGTTTATCTCCTGCGTACCTAACTTGTCTTCTACCACGCTACAATCCAACCCGCTCCCTAAGGTCGCAAAACTCTGGACTTTTGGTAGTACCTAGGATGGCAAAGTCCACTAAAGGAGGTAGAGCTTTTTCACATTTGGCTCCCAAACTCTGGAATAGCCTTCCTGATAACGTTCGCTGTTCAGATACACTTTCTCTGTTTAAATCTACATTAAAGACACATCTCTTTAGCCAAGCATTCACATAATGCATCTTATAATCTTGTACTGCAGTTATATCTGATCAAATGTACATTATTATTATTCTTTAGCTTGGGTTGAACAAATCATTTTTGCTTAGATGGAACAGCAGCTACGCTAATTATGTCTCTATTTGTTTCTCTGTTTCTGCCACGGGATTAACATCCCATGGTAACTAGGAATTACAGAAACTTCAGTCTGGATCCAACCCTTAAATGATCTGAGATGACCGAACACCTGAGAAAAGATGATGCCAACCCCTTTAGAGGACCTCAGAGAATGCCAAAGCTAAGACAACATACAGAATTACCAAATTTAGCCATAAGTTAAATATATTAAGGTTCTGCAATATATAAATATATTGTGGAAACTTAATTCCCTGTAGAGCTGCTTTCCAACGATTTGTATCGTAAGAAGCGCTATACAAATAAACTTGAACTTGAACTTTGTGCAAAATTCTGTGTGTGTGTGCGTGTGTGTGTGTGAGAAGTGCTCTCCCACACACCCATCTAGTGTGTTTCTTTATAGTGCCTTTATCCAATCAAAGCACTCTGTGAGCAGACTTTAATTATCCATCTTTGTGTCCGTCTTCCTCTCTAACGTCTGTTTTTTTCCCCAGCATCTTTTGAAGTCACTCTTCAGCCAACTGTTGGTTGACAGACAATTTGCTGCTTGGCTGCCCATCACAAATGGACAGATCCAGAGATAAAGGAAAAGAGAGAACGATAACACTAAAGCCTCTTATAATTTCAGTCCAATCGCAAAATCCAGTGGCAGTTTGGTGTCACCACTAAAATTAGATCTTCTTAAGACCAAACTCTTACAAAGCGCAGATGGACAGTGTTTGATACTTGTATAGGTATTATTTAGTAAAACCCTGAGGGATTTCTGATGGTAACGACTCTAGTTTACTCTAAACACAGTAAAAACATCTCTTGATGGAGAAGTAGGGTCAGAACCGAGGTCAGGAGCTAAACAGACATTATTTTTTAGTTTGACCTTATCTTGGGTTGTGCTTTTTTGCAGCCCATTCTTAAAATGGAAACGTCAGTTCCCTATCTGTCGGTCACTACGAGTTATGTCGTGACGACATAGGGGATTTACTTGGAAGCCCCAATCATCTCTGACTTAAGAGAAAACGCCAATGAAATTGGCTAGTGGATTTTGCATACCTGAGCCACTCCCCGTGCATACGGGTATAAAAGGGCGACAGGTGCATCCACTCATCCGATTTTTGCTTCGGAGCCGAGTGGATGAACGTGTTGATCTCCACAAAGCCATTCATCATCTGTCTGGAAGCTGTTCTGGTTGGCGTTACGGTGCGAACAGCGGTGTCCTGTCTGCAGCGATTCCCCTGGGCACTTCAACTGAAAGAGCAAATCATGGTCGGTTCACGTCTTTTTAAAGACGCTGTTCCGGCCGTGTCCTCTTGGTTGCGGTCATTTCCTGTCCTCCGTAAACAGCCACGATCGTTGTCTTCAGTGTCTGGGGCTCCAGCACGCTGAAGCTGCGTTCGTGGATGGTTTATGCGTTCATTGAGCGTGTAACCATAGCAGCGCTGCGATCGCGCCTCTCTCTCCTCACGGGGATGGGAGGGGCCCCCTCTGTCACTACCCGCGCTGGCTTCTCTGCCACGAGCAGAGAACCATCGGCTAGTGCTCTGGGCGATCTAAGGGTTACAGTGAGAGCCTTCCGCCGGGCCAGTCCCCACGGACCTTTCACTCCTCCTGCAGCAGCTGTTCTGTGCGGCTCCCCGGTGATTCTGCTGTGCCGTCTCACGGCGTGCCCAGCAGTTTCATTCGGCGTGCCGATAGAGGATTAGATGTCGATCGCGGCATCGGGGGATGGGCAATCGTCCTCTGAGGATGAAGGTTCGGCGCAGCTGCGGGGTTCGCGGCCGCCGCCGAATCGGACCCAGAGTTGACGGCCGTGCTTTCCCGGGCCGCCGCGAGATCGGGCTGGAGGCGTGCACACCTCTCAGTCCTGAGCCCTCGCGGTGAGATGATTGGCTCCTCGGCAGAGGCTGTGGCTCGCGACCACGCCCTGCCCTGGTTCCTTTCTTCCCGGAAGTGCACGAGGAGCTGATGAAGTCGTGGACGGCCCCTTTTTACGGCCAGAAGCGGCGCGTCTGCCTCCTCCATCCTCGCTACCCTCGATGGCGGGGGGGCTAAGGGTGACGCTGACATTCCCCAGGTGGAGAGAGCGGTCGCGGTGCACTTGTGCCCGCGAAACGCCGCCACTTAGGGGAGTCGTTCGCGCCTCCCGTCCAAAGCCTATAGGCTGATGGCCGTTCTCGGCCAAAGCTTATAGTGCTGCGGGCCAGGCCGCCCCTGCCCTGCATGCCACGGCTATCCTGCGAGTACACAGGCCAAGGCATTAAATGCACGAGGGTAGTACCAACCCGAGGTTGACGCAGGAGCTGCGCTCAGCGACTGGCCTTGCCCTACGGGCAACGGAAGTCACAGCGCAGTGCCTCGGGAAGGCGATGTGCACACACTTGTGGGCCAAGAGTGCCGTCTGTGGCTCAGCCTGTGGAGAGGGGCGAAGTCGACAAAGTACACTTTCTCGACACTCTTGTCTCCCAGGCTGGACTGTTCGGCGACACTGTCGAGGACTGTGCCCAGCAGTTCTCGGCAGTACTGCAGCAGACCGAGGCCGTCCAGCACATCTTGCCCCGGCGTGATGCACCGCTCCGCCACAGGGCAAGCCCCAGTCTGCTGGTCACCGTGGGCGCCCTCCTGTGTCCCTTTGAGCTGCTCCGCCTTGTGCTGGGGCGTCGAGCCTCTTGCAGGAGCGTGGCGCCCCCCCCCCCGTGTTCCAACTGGCCCCGATATCGTCCAAGGAGGCGATATAACGGCCCTGACACGGGCAACCCGGAGGTGTGGGAAGCTGCTCTATCTCAGGAGATGGCGGGATCAGCGCCGCTCCTTCCCCCGAAGGAGGGTTGGGGGGAGAATCATTCATTCTTTGTCAAAAGAAGAGCAATTTCCTTTTTCCCCGGGTTATCAGGTTCGCGGGTTGACAGTGCGCGACGCACTGCCTCCTCACTCTCGCCCGCGACCCATCTTGCCAGCGGCCAAGAGAGTGCGGTTCGGGGACGCAGTGCCTCCCCACGCACCTCTAGCCAGTCCCCTTTGGGACCTAGGGAGTTCGGTAAGGATGCTTCAGAACGCGCTGCCTTCTGTACTATCCAGCCTTACTCCTCTGCGCTGCACCACCGCAGGTACGTCGATTGTGCCGTTGGAGCCCCTTGCACGGCGTCTGGAAGCGTGGCTTGCGCTGCCCAGCCCGTCTCGGTGGCTCACGCGCACAATTCGACTCGGCTATGCGATTCAGTTCGCCAGGCGACCTCCCAAGTTCAGCTGCGTTCTCGAGACCTCAGTGGTAGCTCGGAACGTTCCTGTCTTGCGCGAGGAGATTGCTGTCCTCCTGGCAAAGGATGCAATCGAGCCGGTCCCTCCAGCCGAGATGAGGCAGGGCTTTTTACAGCCCTTACTTCATCGTACCCAAGAAAGGCGGTGGTCTTCGACCAATCCTGGGGTGCAATCCCCAGGATTGGTTTGCAGCGATTGACCTGAAGGATGCTTACTTTCATGTTTCGATCCTTCCGCGGCACAGACCGTTCCTACGGTTTGCGTCCGAAGGTCGGGCATGGCAGTACAAGGTCCTCCCCTTCGGGCTCTCCCTGTCTCCCCGTGTCTTCACGAAGGGCGTTGAAGGCGCCCTTGCCCCGCTACGGGAAGTGGGCGTCAGGGTCCTCAACTACCTCGACGACTGGCTCATTCTGGCCCAGTCCCGAGAGCAGTTGTGCGATCACAGGGAGCTGGTGTTACGGCACCTCAGCCAGTTGGGGCTTCGGGTCAACTGGGAAAGGAGCAAGCTCTCCCCTGTGCAGAGAATCTCTTTTCTCGGTGTGGAGTTAGACTCGGTGAGTAGGACGGCGCGCCTCATGGACGAGCGTGCCCAATCAGTGCTGAACTGCCTGAGTTCCTTCAGAGGCAGGACTGTGGTGCCACTGAAACAGTTTCAGAGGCTCCTGGGGCATATGGCATCCGCAGCTGCGGATTGCTTCATATGAGACCACTTCAGCACTGGTTGCACTCCCGAGTCCTGAGGTGGGCATGGCGCCGCGGTTCACTTCGGGTGAGTATCACGCGCGAGTGTTGCCGCTCCTTCAGCCCCTGGACGGACCGTGCTTTTCTACGGGCCGGGGTGCCCTTAGAACAAGTGTCCTGGCATGTTGTTGTCACAACAGATGCCTCCAGTACGGGCTAGGGCGCTACATGCAACGGGCAGGCAGCCTCGGGGCTCTGGACAGGGCCTCGACTGCTTTGGCATATCAATTGCCTGGAGCTGTTGGCAGTGCATCTGGCCTTGCGGCAGTTTCGGCCACTGCTGCTAGGCAAGCATGTGTTGGTCCGCATGGACAACACTGCGGCTGTGTCGTACATCAACCGGCCGGGAGGTGTACGATCACGCCGCATGTCACAGCTCGCCCGCCATCTCCTCCTCTGGAGTCACACGCAGCTCAGGTCGCTGCGCGCTGTCCACATTCCGGGGGAGCTCAATCGTGCGGCCGATGCGCTCTCACGACAGCTCACTTTCTCGGGGAGTGGCGACTCCATCCCGAGACGATCCGGCTGATCTGGAGTCGATTCGGGGAAGCTCAGGTAGACCTGTTTGCTTCCCGCGAGTCCTCCCACTGCCAGCTATATTCTCCCTGACCGAGGGGCCCCGCGGCACGGACGCACTGGCACACAGCTGGCCTCGGGCTTTACGCAAGTATGCATTTCCCCCAGTGAGCCTACTCGCACAGACACTGTGCAAGGTCAGGGAGGACGAGGAGCAGGTCCTGCTGGTCGCGCCGTATTGGCCCACCCGGACCTGGTTTCCGGAACTCATTCTCCTCGCGACAGCCCCTCCCTGGCGTATCCCTCTGAGGAAGGAACTCCTTTCTCAGGGGCTCGGCACCATATGGCACCCGCGTCCAGATCTGTGGAACCTCCATGTGTGGCTCCTGGACGGGACGCGGCAGACTTAAGTGGTCTACCACAGGCCGTGGTAGACACCATCACTCAGGCTAGAGCTCCTTCAACAAGGCAAGCCTATGCTCTGAAGTGGAGTCTGTTCGCGAACTGGTGTTCTTCTCGCCGGGAAGACCCCCGAAGATGCACGATTGGAGTAGTGCTTTCTTTCCTGCAAGAAAGGTTGGAGCGTAGGCTGTCACCCTCCACCTTGAAGGTGTATGTGGCTGCTATCGCGGCCCATCACGATGCAGTGGACGGCCGGTCCGTGGGAAAGCATGATCTCATCGTGAGGTTCCTGAGGGGTGCCAGGAGGTTGAATCCGCCTAGGCCACCCCTGATGCCCTCCTGGGACCTCTCTATCGTCCTGGCGGGACTTCAGAGGGGTCCCTTTGAGCCGCTGGACTCAGTCGAGCTGAAATTCCTGTCGGCTAAGACAGCGCTCCTGACCGCGCTCACTTCCATCAAGAGGGTCGGGGACCTCCAAGCATTTTCGGTGAGCGAAGAGTGCCTTGTGTTCGGGCCGGACTACTCTCACGTTGTCCTGAGACCCCGGCCGGGATACGTGCCCAAGGTTCCCACCACGCCCTTCCGTGATCAGGTGGTGAACCTGCAAGCACTGCCTTCGGAGGAGGCAGATCCAGTCTTGGCGTTGCTGTGTCCCGTAAGAGCATTGCGCATATACGTGGACCGCACCCGGAGCTTCAGAAGCTCTGAGCAGCTCTTTGTCTGCCACGGAGGTCAGCAGAAAGGGAAGGCTGTCTCCAAGCAGAGGTTGGCCCACTGGATAGTGGAGGCCATCGCCTTGGCGTACCAATCCCAAGGCGAGCCGTGCCCCCTTGGGGTGAGGGCTCACTCCACACGGAGTGTTGCCTCCTCCTATGCGTTGGCGCACGGCGCCTCTTTGGCAGACAGCTGTAGAGCTGCGGGCTGGGCGACACCGAACACCTTCGCGAGATTTCACAGTCTCCGCGTGGAGCCAGTCTCTTCCCGTGTGTTGGGTAACAGGTAAGTGGCGGGAAGAGTTGGCCGGTGTCACGCTTGCTGCGCCATTCCCCCTCACCCGGGGATACGAGCGCCTGTTTTCCTCCTCCAGTTCAGTTCCCCGGACGGCGAACCCTGGTGGAGACCTCCAGCACCCCCGGCAGTCAGACTGGGCGGAGCAGTCTGACGCCAGGCCCAGTACTGGTGCTAGCTCGCCCGGGTCTCCGGTCAGCCCCTGTACTCAGCTAGGTGTCCGTATGGCCTGATTCCCTTCGGGTAATCCCACACGTGTATTCATCCACGGTACGGTTTCCCTCACGGTAAACCCGTGTCTTCCCTTTGGCAGAGCTCTGTCAGGCCCTGCTGGCAGCCCTCCTCCCTACTCCTAGGTAGGATCTGCCCCAGGGTCCAGTCGTATGTAGTACTGCCCCAGGCCTGGGTCAGTCCATATCAGTGTCTCCACATGTTACCTCCCTTCGGGCAGGATGTGGCCTCCGTAGCGCCCTTCTCCGGAAGGCTCGCTTCCCCGTCGTTACCGCCAAGCTGTAACAACAAATAGGAAAGACTTGAAGCAGTCTTTCATAGAAGGTCGAAATCCCTTCCGATTTCTTGGGGAAAGGAACAGCGGCTTGGCTATCTCCAGCAGCAATGTACTCAGTGGTCCCTGCGGGCACCAAGGTTAGCGAATTTGCACTAGGGCGATGGGAAGGTTGCGACCTTCGCATGGCATTTGTCTGTCACGCACTAGCTTGTCAACATTTGCATGCACAAGGTCGTGACGGGGTTCAGGTTGTGGCGCTTTCCATATGACCCCTATGTCGTCACGACATAACTCGTAGTGACCGACAGATAGGGAACGTCTCGGTTACGTACGTAACCCTCGTTCCCTGATGGAGGGAACGGAGACGTTATGTCCCCATGCCACAATCTTGAACCATCGCTGGTTGCCAGGGACACGTTCTCGGCTCCTCAGCGGGTAAAACCGGATGAGTGGATGCACCTGTCGCCCTTTTATACCCGTATGCACGGGGAGTGGCTCAGGTATGCAAAATCCACTAGCCAATTTCATTGGCGTTTTCTCTTAAGTCAGAGATGATTGGGGCTTCCAAGTAAATCCCATATGTCGTCACGACATAACGTCTCCGTTCCCTCCATCAGGGAACGAGGGTTACGTACGTAACCGAGACGTTCAGTGTGTTTTTACAAAAGTCCCTAAGTGACCAGTTTCATCTAACAAATGGTCATTTCTTGGGATGTTAGCACACATTTGAAGGATTAATACTGAATGTAAATAAGTAAAACAACAATGATTAGATATTTTAATGGCAGTTCACTCTGTTCATAAAAATATATTTGTTTACAGTACTGTAAATATTTTTTAAATGTTGTAAATTCACCATTTAACAGTATTTTACAGTGGTATTACATATAATGTGCTGTAAACAATTAAAATTTTTACTGTGTATGGTGAAGTATTATACTTAATGGTTACACATTTTTATGTTGATTTATTGATGGTAAATAATATTTTTTACTGAAAAAGTCAGTAAATTTAGATGTTATTCTACACTTTTTAGGTTAGCATTTTTGTCAGTTAACAAAATGTATGTCATGTTGTAATTGCTAAAGTAGGTAGTTATAAGTCAAAATATTTTTTATTATGACAAAATCAACCTATTTATTTATGATAATTAAAAAAAAATTAACTGAAATAAATTATATAGTAGTTATTGTAATGTAAGACGTTTAATTGTATATTGTATTGTTTTATCATAATTATAGCCTATGATTCAATTTTAACTGTAATAATTATTTAAATTGATTTTTATTTTTAATATAATTATTTAAATTATTTAAACATAATGTAGTGAAAATCATTGCAGATACACATTGACATGTTGGTATTAGTCTAGTACATTACAAACATTCTTTTTTTTTTTCATTTAAAAAAATAAATTAATTAAAAGTGAAAAGCCACGCAAAACATCCCAAATTAACCTATGCTTTACTTAATCCTTGAGACAAGGTCCAAACACAACCAAAGCTTTACCAAATCTCTAAAAAGTTACTTAAAATATCTGAGATTCTGCTTTAGTGACATTTTCTTGTGAAACTGTAGACTTTCAGAAGCACTTTAATAGACTCGTTGGACTACAATGTCTTGAACACCGACATCTGAGCTCCTCCGTGGGCACTGCTCTACGGTGCAATGACTCCACAGGTACGAATTTAATTACTGTAGTCCCTTGAGCAGCCCCATATAACCAGAACCCGCACAGCCAACAAGTACAGCAATCAAACACCTGAGAGAGAGAAAGAGACACACACAGCTGTGGGTTCACGTTGACTGCAGGTTAATCAGAGTCATTTATCACTTGTGCTGTAATCGCTAGCATTAGTCACCTAAACGGCCAGGACTCAATGTGACATTTTCTCAACCGTTTTCTTCAATATCGGAGTGTGTCCGCTCTATCCACACTGTCTTTATCTCATTCCCTCATTCATTTTATCTCTATATCTATTTCTGTCGCATACTGGGGAGAATGAATTAGTAATGCTGTCCATGCGGTGTAACAAAATGGGGTGTTTGTAGAATTTTGAAGGCAACTGTTTGCATGTATTCACTTAAAATCAAAGTTGTATAACTTAATATATAAGTTGCTATGACTTAATTATAAACAAATCATAAACTTAACTAGATGATTTTGCTACAAAAATATATATATAAATAAAACATGGTTACTATACTTAAACCATGTTAACCACAAAAAAATTAACCTTGGTTTTGCTACGCTAACCATAGTTTTATCATGGTTATACTAGGCTTACTTCAAACCGCATTAGTTGGTTTACGCATGACTAATTGGTAATGTTACTGAGAATTGCTTGCATGGGTTCTTTTAGCATGCTTTAGCACATGCAATATATGTTAATGTTGTTTTAAGAGATTTTTACATCTTTTAACACATTAGCATGTTTTAACATGTTTTTGGCATGTTGTAATACATGACTAGCATGTTTCTAGCATGTTTTAACACACTGTCAGTCTGTTTATGCCGTGTTTTATGTTGTTAGCACATCTTAGCACATTGCTACCATGACGCTAGCATGTTTTAGCATAATTGCTAGTCGTTCTTTTAATGTTTAAGTATATTGCTTGTTGCTAACAAGTTTTAGCACTTTCCCAGAATGTTTTAATACTTTGTAGGTGTCACGTGTGTGTTCCAGTTTATTTCCTGTGTGCCCTTATTTGGTTAGTTTCTTTCCCCATTCTGGTTATTAGTTTATTAATCTCCAGGTGTGTGTGTTTAATTATCTAATTTACTCCTCTGTATTTAAGCCCTGTGTTTTTATGTCTCTTGGGTCTGCTGTTGAATGTCTTCATGTGGTCAATGGTTCCTATTTGGTTTATTAAAGACTCTAATTTCGTGAATTCCTCGTCTCCTCGTTCCTGGCTTCTGTGCCTCCCTGTGATATTGTGACAGTAGGCGTGTTTTGCTAATATGATTTTAACTTATTAGCAAAATGCATTCATGCTTATTTGTTAATATTGCTTTAACATAATGTGACGAGTCGGCTGCCTCCCCCCCGTCCATCATCACCACCCCGTCCCATATTTGCCGCCCTTCACCAGGCTCCCGACAGGAGTGGGTGTGTGAGAGAGGAGGGGCGCTGAAACAGCCAGGGCTGGCGGCGTGTGATGAGGCGCACCTGACGTGAATAGAGCCTCATCACCGCCGCCGTTAAATGCCGAACGCGCCTCTCCTCGGGGGACCGGTCTCTCCCCCGTGCATGCACGCTGGTGTCCTCGTGGGTCCAGGAAGGGAGCGTCGAGGAGGACTGCCGCACCCGTTAGGCGGCTGACGGGCCAGGATGCCGGGCCGCCGAATCCCCCAGAAGCGCCGGGATGCCCGAAGATGGACGAAGCCGCGCAAGAGACGCCGCCGCCACTCGCTCCCGGCCCCGAGAGGGGAGCGCGTGCGGCCACCGGACTCCGCCCCTTCCCTGGACCCTTCCCTCCTGAACACTGCCCTCCTGCACAGCCCCGCAGCACGACGAGGACACCAGATCCCTGTTTATTTTGGACACTTTTCCCCCTCTGGACACTTTATTTTGATATATTGTTTAATAAAAACCTCTCCGAGGCTTGACGCCACGCCCACTGTGTCTGTCGTTGGCTCCTCCCGCCACAATATTATTTGCATGGTTTAGCATGCTGATAGCTAGCTTAATACGAAGTTTAACTTTAGCTTAACTTATATATTTACAAAAAATTGAATTAAACTGTTTTTATAATTATAAAATATATGAAAAATACAGGTTTATTAGAGAGATGGTGATTAATCACAATATGAATGTCATTTATCGGTATCAATAATTCACTCTTCTGATTTCAAAGCTTCTTTACTACAACAATCTGTATTTTGTACCTTTTAAGCTTTTAGAGCGTTAAATGGCTTTTCAAAATCAAAATAATATTTGCAGAAAGAATTATCCTATGTTCAGACTGGCCTGCTGTGTAAAAATGATACTAAAGATAAAAGACCCACCATTGTCAAGCAAATTGCAGTTGTTCTGGCTACCTGCATATTTTAGGATTCATTTTAGTGTCCCCACCTGGTTTTTAAGGCTCTCGGAGGGGATTCACACATATGAATGTCTGACAAACAGTTTTCCAGATCGCAAAACCGTAATGTCATTGGAGTTTTAGTCGGACAATAAAACTTCCTATCTAATTTTTCACACTTAGTTTTACAAAGTACATATTTTTCAACTTTTTATGAGGATTTTGCTACCAACTTTTATGCCTTACATAGAAACATTTATTATTATTATTATTATTTTGGATTCAGGATTGAAGCTGCTATTATGACTAGGTTTTCTGAGTAGCAATCCCTTTCTTTTTCTTTCTTTATTTAGCCTGTCTTTCTTATTTGGCGGTATATCAAATTAAATTTTATTACCAAATTAATACAGAATATCAAGGTTTCACATACATTTTACTTGCAGTTGTATGTTTATAAAACTTTTTAACCAATTGGTTACCAAATGACTCAGGACTGCCACTGGTGCTGCTTCAAAAAAGCCAAGTAAGTGCATTTTCAGATTGCCGATTTGATTTATCTTCTTCTAACACACTGCTAAATAAATCTATAATAAAAAGTTTTAAATAAGTAGTACTAGTACTGGTATTAACATAAATGTTAGCATTATCTTTACTAAAGCAGTGGGGAATGTAGAAAGATCTTAGTTGCTTAGGGAACAGTTTCTTTCTTTTTCTTTGCCACAGGCTGTTAAGAGTCAACATTCTGCAAACCTTAATTACCCTCCCGAGGGAAACACTTGCTTATTTCATTCTCTCAGGGTTTGTGTTGCATATCCATTCTCGCCTTGGCTGCCATATGACTTCCACATTCATGTATTACCCGTCTAACTCCCTTTGCGTTTGCATGTTTTTTTTAATTTTTTTATTCCTTTCTCTCATCTCAACATGTCTCCACTAAGTACTGTTTAATTAGGGACTAAACAGCGAAAGTGTGGAGTCGTCTATTGTATCATCCGGTTTTCTTATCATTCGTTAACTTCTGGCTGGGAGTCTCTGAAAACCTCAAAATAAAAGAAAATGTGAAATTTGGCACACTGATTCATTTGGGTCTCAATATATTTAGTGGCAATTTGTCTGTATTGCCAATATATACATTTTTTTTTTCCCCCAGTTAGAATCATGGTTAGTTTTAGGCATTGAGAAATATGTTAGAATTACATTTAGGTTTGGACCATACATTTTTGTTTGAATTTTTACAACTTATCAGGACCCTGGGTGGGAGCACCAATTTTAGGGATTGAGTACCCATTGATTTTTTTGGGGATTAATTGACCCATATTTTACCTTGCCCCATAAAGTACCTTTGTAAACATATTTTTTGAACTTGTTCAAGTTCAAGTTTACTTATATAGCGCTTTTTACGATACAAATCGTTGCAAAGCAGCTCTCCAGGAAATTAAGTTTCCACAATGTATTTATATATTGCAGAACCTTAATATATTTAACTTATGGCAAAATTTGGTAATTCTGTATGTTGTCTGGGCATTGGCATCCTCTGGGGTCCTCTGAGGGGTTGGCATCATATTTTCTCAGGTGTTCGGTCATCTCAGATCATTTAAGGGTTGGATCCAGACTGAAGTTTCTGTAATTCCTAGTTACCATGGGATATTAATCCCATGGCAGAAACAGAGACACAAATAGAGACATAATTAGTGTAGCTGCTCTTCCATCTAAGCAAAAATGATTTGTTCAACCCAAGCTAAAGAATAATAATAATGTACATTTGATCAGATATAACTGCAGTACAAGATTATAAGATGCATTATGTGAATGCTTGGCTAAAGAGATGTGTCTTTAAACCGAGAGAGTGTGTCTGAACCCCGAACGTTATCAGGAAGGCTATTCCAGAGTTTGGGAGCCAAATGTGAAAAAGCTCTACCTCCTTTAGTGGACATTGCCATCCTAGGTACTACCAAAAGTCCAGAGTTTTGCGACCTTAGGGAGCGGGTTGGATTGTAGCGTGGTAGAAGACAAGTTAGGTACGCAGGAGATAAACCATTTAGGGCCTTATAGGCAAGTAATAATATTTTGTAAATGATACGGAACTTAATAGGTAGCCAATGCAGAGACTCTAACATTGGGGTAATATGATCATATTTTCTTGACCTGGTAAGATCTAAAGGTAGGATCTAATCCATCTTAAAGCCTGCCCTTGAATACCAGTATAGATTTGTAATCGATCTATGAGTATATCATGGTCTATAGTGTCGAACGCAGCACTAAGATCAAGTAATACTAGCAATGAGATGCAGCCTTGGTCTGAAGCAAGAAGTAAGTCATTGGTAATTTTAACAAGTGCAGTTTCTGTGCTACGGTGAGGCCTGAAACCTAATTCTTCATAGAGATATCTTTTTTTGCAAGAAGGAGCACAATCGAGCAGACACAACTTTTTCTAAAATTTTAGACATAAACGGAAGATTTGAAATGGGTCTGTAATTTGCCAGTTCATTAGGATCTAGTTATGGTTTCTTAATAAGAGGCTTAATAAACGCCAGCTTGAATGGTTTTGGGACGTGACCTAAAGATAACGATGAGTTAATAATATTGAGAAGCGGTTCTTCTGCTACAGGTAATAAACATACTGTTTTTCCACGCAATTCTAAAAACTTCTAAGTTAGTTTTTCTCCATTTGCGCTCAAGATTACGAGTTTCTTGAGAAACTTTCTTTTGAACTTGTCATAAAGCTTTCATCAGATTCTCACAATATTTGGCTCATACCATTTTGAGAACATGGCAGTGTAGTAAAAGCTCTTTGATAAATCAAAACATTTGTGTTTAATATGTGAATGAATTTGATTGAGTAAGCATGGCTGTAGCTTCACAAGGCTTCAATGTATTGATATGAAACTCTACATAAAAATCAAATCTACACATAAAGTCGACAGTACCCTGTGCATACAGTAAAGGAGCATTTTTGGATAGCACCACCTACTGTTAAATCAAAATGGCAAAAAAATAGTAACTTTGGTAAAATGTTTGTGTTCGACATGTAGCTATATTTCCTTTTTTTTACTTTTTTTTTCAGTTTTCCTTGATTCTCTACTCTAAGTTTGTAGATGTTCAGATCTAACAAATTTGAACTATGCAAAGTACCCAAAAATACCAAAAGTGGCCAAAAGTTCTAAGCAAAAATGTCTAAGCATTCCACTGATGTGCTTGTACTGTAATGTCTTGCAGCTTTAATTATATTTTCTTCCTCTCCCTCCCTTCGTCTCTAATCTTGCACTGTCATTTGCTGATCTATCATTGTTCTTTTTCTTTTAAGCACCATCATTTCTCTCTTTCCCTTTCCCCGCTGTCTTCCGCTCAATGGTTTCGTTCATCTCATTTCCAGGTATCTTCTGGCACGACCATATAATTTCACCAAAGCTAAGTGCTGACGGTGCAAAATTGTTAATGTACCGAATCCAAAGAGAATTACAATAAATAGCTGTTGCGAATAACACATGGTCTTTGTAAATAAAGCACACTTGGCTAACTGATTTAAAAGCAGAGGACATTCACAAAGTGCTTTTTGAAAGCTAGCAAGTGTGGCGAGAGCTGTTAGATTTTATGATGAATGGGAAAAACTGGCAGATTGGAGTCTCTCTCCCCTCTCCGCCATTAAACCAGCTTTATAGGAGGATGGAAAGAGAGGCCGCCATGCTGCATTGGTGGTCATTAAACTCAAAGGGAACACATATTGTGGTAAATAAAGCATTAACGAGTGCCACCGAGAGATGCAGACTTCGCACTTTCTCGGATGTGCACAGATGTTTACACCTGCATCATTCTCCTGTTGCACTACTGGCGGCCGGCAGGCAGCCACCCTCGCTTAATTCAACCACTCTGACAATGCATGAGAGCTGCAAAGGTTAGTTAACTTGACTGTGTTCTTGAAGAAGAAAAAAAGTCCTAAAGTAAAATGGGGTCCTAATGCCACTTTGTTTACTTTAGGTCAACATCTCAAAGGTTTTTGACCTCAAAGTAATGGAAATTAGCGAGACACACTCATTTGCACAATATGGCAAATTCGCACAATGTTGTACAACTTGAGTTGTACAAAAAATGTATTGTTTTTTCTTGTTACATGGTTAGTTTTAGGTATTTGGTAAGACACTTGTACTTAGGATTATGGTAAGGTGTGGATTATGTATTTTTGCACTATCAAGGTTTGATCCAAAATGTTGAACTGTGTCTTTTCTAAGTTTTAGATTAGAAATGTAGCGTCTACTTCATGTTTTAAATGGACCATGCTGAGTCCAGAGCATCCAACGTACTCATTATAATTCATAAAATACGGCAAAATCACACAATGTTGTTTGACTTACATTGTATGAAAACTTACAGGTTTTCCTGTTACAATAATGGCTAGTTGAGTAAGGAGTTTGGATTACATTTAGGTGCAGATCATACCTTTTTATTTGTATTGTTACAACTTCTCATTACACTGGTTTGGAGCACCAAGTGATTTAGACTTAATGTCCCAACTATAGTTAATGGCTTTTATTAATGTTTACCTTTTGTTAATAGGCTCTAACAAAGTTTGATAAAAAAATATTGATTACATTTTCAGTAAATTTTAGATTAGATCCATAAACTCACTGTTTTCAGAGTGTAGTTCATCTTTTCAATGGACCATTTCTCTGATGTCTGAGGACACTGCGTTGCTTCACAAATTAATTCAATTTCTGCTGTTTTCAGAGCCAAAACGCATCCAATTATAAGAATTGGGCAGCTCTCCAGGCCAGACAACTTTTGAAAAACAATTTCTAAATAAGATGTGTAATGAAGACAAATGGTGTAAGTAATTCAGAAAGGTGCAACGATTTTTTTCAGGGAAACGGTGACAGTTATTTGATGGCGAAGAGAGAAGATTTTTTGCTTGGCACACAAAGATCATTTAGAGTTTCTTGGAAAAGCTAGTCTGTTAGAGCTGTATCTATTCTCTCTGAATCTTAAACTCAAAAATGAATTGTAATGAATTACACAAGCAACTTTCATTAACACAAGCATTTTGCAAGACTTGTGCAAAAATATGACAGGCAGAACGTGTAGTTGTGCTAGTTGGGAAAATGCTAATGTAGGTGTTTTCGTAGAGACGTTTGTTCAAATTAAAACCACCCGTAATGGTTATCTCAAATTCAACATTGGCTTCCATTGTCTCCCACATGTGCTAGAAGCAGCAAAAATGTTTGTGGCTTCACACATATATTGTGCTGAGCAATGACTACAAATGGAAATTTGCATTCACATATTCCCTGTGATGTGTATATCACCTCAAGCCTTACCTCTCTGTCCGGCATCCACTCAACCTTTAGCTCTCCGTGGAGACAGACGGCTATTTTTAGCTCTGCATAACAACACAGTTTCTCAACAGATGGGCCCATTTAGGAGTTTTGGATAGAAAGTGAACACACCTGCAGAATGTTCACATTTATAAAACACCATCAGCTGTTATGAAATAGATTTTTTTTTCTGCAGTCCAATAAGTGATTTGAGTCCTTTAAAAGAATAGTTCACCCAAAAATGAAAATGTGCTGAAAGATGTAGATGAGTTTGTTACTTCATCTGAACCGATTTGGAGAAATGTAGTATTACATCACTTGCACACCAATGGATCCTCTGCAGTGAATGGGTGCCGTCAGAACGAGAGTCCAAACAGCTGATAAAAACATTACAGTAGTCCACATGACTCCAGTTCATCAATTAACGTCTTGCGAAGCAAAAAGCTATTTTTGTGTAAGAAACGAATCCATAATTATGCAATTTTAATTTTAAATGGTTGCTTCTAGCCAAAATACTACTCCATAATTACGCTACCTCCAGTATAAAAAGTCCACTGACATAATTATTTGGAATTGTTGTTAGAGTTTTTGGGTGTGAACAGTGCTTTATCTGTGCATGTTTCTCTCCTGATTCAGACAAGACAGCTTGTTCACTGGAGAAAGCAATGTTAAAATAGCTGACTTGTATTTTATGATGGTAAAAACTATTAAATTGCTTCTTACAAATGCGCAACTTTTCCCTTCACAGGATGTTAATTGATGGATGTGTCATGGATTTTATTGTGATGTTTTTATCAGCTCTTTGGACTCTGATGGCACCCATTCACTGCAGAGTGATCCAGTGATGTAACGCTAAATTTCTTCAAATTTGAAGCAAACTCTTGGATAGCCTAAGAGTGAGTACGTTTTCAGCAAATATAAATTTTTTAAAAACGCTGTACAACGACATAATCAAACTGCTAACTGACTCTCTTTCTGCTTTCTTTTTCTGACTCACCATGTTGCTAATTCTGAATTGCTTTTCCTATAATGTCTTCCTTGTCATTTGTCTCACTTCCTCGCTTTCTCTCTCTCTGACATGCATTGGCCTTTGGACTCTGTGTTCGGGGTTAATCTCAAGCTGTCAGCGTTGAGAGATGAACATGGTTTTGTGCTGTCCATATGGATATTCACTTCCTGTCATTCTCTGAAATGGCTGTCACACGATTTGCTCTCTTTTTGCTGTCTTGCATTCATCACTTACAAATTCCACACCACTAGACATATTTCAGCATTTGTCATTTTTTCACTGCTCAAATATATACGTCATGGACCTTCAAAAGTGCAATACCCTACTACAGTGGCTCTTAACTACTGCTGAAGTGCCTCCAAACAAATATGCTTTTGCAGTATTTGTTTGCAATTTGCTAATATTCATTGGTTAACATTAGATAATGCATTAGCTAACGTGAACTAACAATGAATATAATATTTTTAATGCATTTATTACTGTTAATGTTAGTGATATAATTGTTGATCATTTGTTCTTGTTAGTTCACATTCAATAGTACCGCCTTTTCATTTTGCTTTTATCTCTCCCTCCTTTTCACTCCTTGGAGCCTTTATCATGGGGCTGTCCACATTTATCAGCACTGTTATGGTAGTGTGTTTGGCCGTTTGACTGCATCTGACCTCCCGTCAGCAGGAGCCGCACGGCTCCAAGTCCGGCTGGAAAGAGCTGGGGGTGACAGACTGGCCCCGTCCAGAACACTCCAGATCTGACAGTAATTGTCTCATGCCTGTGCTATCCTTAAGGACCCCTGACAGCTGGTGGGTGGATTTTTTGTGCACCAATTAGGATGAGGAAAAAAATCGCATTCCCTTCAGAGAGCGAAAGAGAGAGATCAGCCTTCTTCACGTTAGCGGCATCGAAAGCTTTGAATGTTTTCTTTAAAAGCAGGGAAGGGGAGCCGTGGCTTCTATTTGAGCAGATGAGGAATGAATTGGATGGAAGTCAGACTGCAAGTAATCAACGGAGGCTTATGCTATCTTCAGAGTGCTTGAAGGCTCGCAGCCAATTTGTTTTAAACATTAGCGCGTAAGTGTTCAAAGAGAATCAGTTAATTGATTGTTAAACTGTGCAACCTTCTACATGCATCCACCAGGATATGCTTTCATCAGCTGGATGGCCTGTACTCTTGAACATTAAGAGCGTGGTTGTTGCGAGAATAAAAGCATTGATTGCAATATGGCTGGACGTAGGAGTGTGGAGAGTGAACAACATCCTCCAAATCACAGTTTTTACAACAAGCACGCAAGCACTTGGTAATAGCATTGACTGCATTCTCCATAGTGGCCAGAAGGGTTAAGGTGGGCTAAATGCTTCCGGTACTGTCCAAACCAAAGGCCAAATTTTTGCAGATATTTAGTGTACCTAGAGCCCTTTACCTTGGGTAGACTCTTGCTCCTAGTAATATATAACAAGTCATTTATTTTATATATATTATATTTTTTAATATTTTCATAATCATTTTTTCTAATGTAGAGGTTTAAAAATAAATTGTCTTTGCTATTTAGCAATTATATTTAATCCAGTTTTAAAAAGACTACAAGCATAAAATAACTATGTACAGTAATACAAACTCAGCTATAGTTACATTAGGAATTAAATGCATTATTTTTTTTATATATAATTATTTTTAATACATTAAATTAATTGTGACATGAATTAATGACAGCAGCCATGCTATGCTATTATCTGTGGTTCAAGAGATTTGGGTTTAGAAGCTAATTTTAGCATTAAAACGCTTCATATATTATTCTCAGACAAAAATTAGGAGTGCTATGCACATGGTTTCTCCAAAGAAAGAAGTTTCTCCTAAATGTTCCCATTAAGTTAAATTTATTTTTATGTGTACCATAAATTGTAAGCAGTAGTTAAGTAGCTTGTGGTTTGGTGTTGACACAATGGTGCATGCAGAACAAGAAATATATTTCAATACACATTTGTGGTAATTGCAGAAGTTGCAAATGGTAATGCTGTTTTGATTTCTCTATTATACTTAGGCTAACTTTCAATCTTGGTGTGAAAACGTTTGGAGCAGCAGAAAACCTACCTGATAACAAAAGTTAACCATGGTTTTGCTACAAATAAAACCGAAAAAACATGGTTACTACAGTTAAACCATGGTAACCACAAATTAACTATGGTTCTTCTTTGCAAAACCACGTTTAGTAAAACTGATTTAGTATTTGTAGTAAAACTGTGATTATGGTAATCAACGCCAAAAAAAAAAAAAAAAAAAAGATTACTAAATTTGTACTATAATAAAACCATGGTTAATTTTTGTAAGGGACACCCAAAACATCTCCAACTCATCTGAGAATGCCGAGGACCGTTGACCGTGCCAATGTCTGTACATGTTTGTTTCCATAAGAGGCCGCTGACAGATCTTGAGCCTGACACAACCCATTAACTCTGAATGATGACAATGAAATGTATTATCATTTCATGAATAATTCTGTCATTCACTAGGAAAGGAACAGATTAGCCTTAGCATGTGACTCTGGTTCAACCATCACAAGATATTTGTTATGACAACCAAACATGAAATCTTATATCAGTTAGTATTTTGATTCTTTTATGCCATCTCCACAGGGCAGAGTTGAATGTGCACACATTGTTCCTTTCATGCCGACTGATTGAACAGCAGGTTCACAATGTTAAATTTAATTAGCCTCACCACCCAGACTTTGGAGAAAACTTTTGACAATGATTTTAGTATATTTCAGCAACACACAAATACAACTTAAATTAACCCTAAAGTTAGCTTTAACATTATTTAAATAAATAGCAAGTTAGCATGCTGTAAGGTCTGTTTTGGGTTCTGTTTGATGTTCTTGCTTTCATGTCTTTTATTTTAAAGTTTAGGCCTCATGTCTCCTTGTCTGTTCAATGTGTCATGTTCTGATTGGTTGTCCAGGTCATGTGTCTTGTTTCCCATTGGTTTGTTCTTGTCATGTGACCCTCCTTGTTTGTTATAAGTAGTCATGTCTTTGCCTTTGATTCTTGTCATGTATTGATTTTGTAACCTGCTGTCGGTGAGTCTAGTCTGTTTCATGGCAAGTCTGTTCAAGTCTTCGTTTGGATTATGTTTGTATTTTGAAAATCGCCATTGTTAATAAACTGCACTTGGGTTCATCACTACGTTCACCTTCAGTGGACTCTTTACTAGTGGTGGGCAGAGCGAGGCTTCGTGAAACACTGAAGCAGTTGAAGCAAATGTGTCGAGGCTTCGAAACGTTTCGACACCCGTCTCTACAGTGACACCTAGTGGGCATTTTGAAGTATTGCTCTGAAACCGTGTCGACAAAGAAACAGTTACGCGAATTGACGAATTATAACGTATGTTGTGTTAGTTGGTTTATCAAGTGATTTGGGGGAGTGGTTAGTGTGTTCGACTGGAATGCTGTCTCCTTGGGTTCGAATCCTGGGGGAAGTCATCTTCACAAAATTATAATAACATTTACATTTATTAATTTAGCTGACAATTATAATAAACAATTAAAATGTGTGTTTTTATTGTTCTGTTCTTGTAAAGTGTTGAAACATCAGTCTGACATCTGAATGAACTCTTTGTGAATAAATAAGTGTTATTTTGGTAATGGAAAAATAGACAATAAAATACATCAAGCCACAATGTCTTACTTTTTTTTTTTTTTTTTTACATATAAAGATTTTTATTTAAAAATATTAATTGTTCTGCTGTTGATGGACTTAGCCTACTTCTTTTTTTACATAGAATTTCTCCAGCCTTTGAAAAAATCCTCTCACAAAAACCCACGAAGTGAAGATGCGTTAACTCCACTTTTATACTTTGTGGGAGTTAGGTTGAGACAGATGTGCAATTGTGTGATTTGTTCCCGACCCTGTCAATCAAATGCAGAATCGGCAGGTATGCCATGTCTCGAAACACTTGTGACACGCCCCGATGCTTCGAATCGCCTTAGTCACGTGACATGGGTGTTTCGAATCACGCTTCGGAGCAGTGTTTCGAAACATCTGTGCTTCGGGATCTCGACACCGTGTCGAAATGTCAGTTTCACGTCAGCCATCCCTACTCTTTACACATGCTAACATTAGAAATGTTAATGGATAAGCTATCTGTAGCTAGAAACAATTTTGTGTTGTGAGCACTTCCTATGCAGTTAAACCCTTACAAAAATTATTAAAAAGTATTAAAATACCTAGCTATTAAAATTAACTATGGCTTTGCTGTGCCAACCATAATTTAACCATGGTATTTGAAGTGAAACCGTAATTATACAAATGGTAATCAATGTAAAGAAAAAAAAACATGGCCACTACATTTTTACTATAGTAAAACCATGGTTAATTTTCGTTAGGGAAGTTTTCTGTGTAAATAGCAAATTGCTATGGATTTGTGGTTGCCCAGGCATGTTAACATTTGACACGTTAATTGCTAAGCTATCTGTAGTTGGCCACAATTTTAACATGTTAGTTCCAAGTTGTTTTTTAGGCAGTGAACGCGTATACGGAGTGGATTTAGTAAATTATGCAGATTCTGTCCTGTGTGGTTGTTAGATCATATAAGACTTGTTAATGGCCAAGCTATTTGTATTTAGCCACATTTCTAGCAATTGTTCGTGTTCTGAATGCATTTAGTGAAATGCTATGCAGTTTAAAGGTGTTTTGTCTAGTTATGAGGGTGTTCTAACACTAAACATGGTAATAGGTAAACTATCTGTAGCTAGCCACAATCCTAATGTGTTATGTGTAGTTTCCGGTGTGGTTGCATTTCTAGCAATTGTTAGTGTTCTGAGTGGATTTAATGAGATTCTATGCAGTATTTCAAGGGTGTTTTGTGTCATTGCTGAGGTATGCTAACATTAGACATGTCAATGGCTTAGCTATCTGGAGCTAGCTACAATTCTAGCATGTTTTGGGTAGTCTTCAGGGCAGTTGCCATGCGTTCAGAGTGGATTTAGCAAATTACTGTGCAGTTAAGGGTGTTTTGTGTGGTTGCTAAAGCATGCTAACATGTTTTTGGGTAAGCTATCTGTACCTAGCTATGCTAGGGTGTTGTATGTAGTGTCCAATGTGTTTCTGTGTGGATTTAGTGAGTTGCCATGTAGTTTCAGGGGTATTTTATGATGATGCTATGAGCTGAGTAAGAAAACAAGCGTTGCACATGTTGCATCAGATCCAAGATGTAGATATGTTTATGGAAAGGTTGCATCTTACGGTCTCAAGACAAAAGCATATTTGAATAAAAAGGGTATTGATGAACCACAAAAGCTGTTATGTATATTTTATACAAAAATTATGGATTACTGTAGTTTAGAGTAGATGATTTGTGAAAGCAGAAACTGACATTAATGAAGACAAATATGAATCTTTGAAAAGAATCTCTTTAACTGATTCAATTACATAATCTTATCTTTTTGTTTTTCGCTTTCCTTGGCCTCCTCATTTCTTATTTTATCACAATTAAACAGCTGATGGGATTCACCTTGTCTTCCAGTACAGGCTTTCTACAATGTTTTTTGTTTGGGAAATGATTTATGACGCTAGTTGGTGTAGCTGAAAATGGTTTAGCCTGAAAGTGGCAGATATTGGTCGCTAGAAACCTCAGAACATGAGACTTCAGAAGCTTGTTACCTGGGAAGTCCAGCGCAGCCTCAGGGGACAGGTTTTTGAACATACTGACACTGAACAGGTGATTTAGCTCTAAATGCCATTAGGCTGTAAATCCTAGTTGACTGTAAAATGGTGATATAGAACATTTAGGTGGGTAAATCTCATCAAAACTGAAAAAATATAATCTGTTCACATTTACAGTATATTTCAGTTGTAATATTTCTCCTACTTTGTCCACAGTTCTGGCTGTATATTTTGTTCACTAATCTTATTGCAATGCATTTTTTGCTTTAGTCTTTGTTCTTTCCTTCACAATTTTCTCTCTGTTGTAGTCCACTTTTAAAAGTTGTATAAATGTGTTTTGCATATTTCCAACTGATAGCGAAGAAATGTAATTACTTCTCAAAACTTCAAATTAAGCATTTATTGCAGCGTTTCTCTTGTCATTTCTTCACCATTGTGAAAGCTGCTTAGTAATTGGAATCCCTTTTGAAAGTGCCGTTTTATTGCCTTTCAAACACTTCGCTAATGTAGTGTGTTCTCTGGGTCTTGTAAACAGACTTTAATGGTCTGTGCCTACCAACTCACTGCTGCGGCTTCATAACACTGCTAAAACATGGACAAACCATCTACTGCAGTCTAATATAATCACGAAAGGCACCCTACTGCACTTTTGAGACCAAAGGAGACTTTAAGAGCAGCTAAAGAGCTATGAGTCGTTGTAATAATGTTGTGATTATGCAGTATTAGTTTATGAATTATGAGACATGCATGCAAAACCTCATCGACAAGCATCTTTGGTTGTATCATGTTTTTACTGGGAGTTGTTGAGGACAAGGTAATTTTAATGAGTGCATTTTCATATTTTAGACAGCTCATGGGATGCTGGCATCGGTTTTGAAATCACGGTACATAAAACATTAAAAAGGTTTTTCGGGGATGTGACAGAGTCGCTGAATCAAAGGGTCTAAGTTCTGACTCTCGGCTTTGAAACAGTAAGTCCATGACAGGAATTCTCCGATGGATTGAAATGGGTCACAGTTTAAACGGGTCAGCTCTGATCCGGAGTCCAAGTGTGGATGTTGGAGAATAACATGGCTAAAACTCACTCTGGGCTTTTGAATTTTGTATAGGAGTTGTTTAGCCTAGTGGGAGGAATAGTTCACCCACAAATTAAAATTCTGTTATCATTTACTAACTAATGTAGTTTCAAATGTATTTTGTTTTTACAGGCCTGACAGATCAACTTTTTACAGAGCCGCAAAGGGGACACAGAGATGGAAAAAAAAACATAGATGGGAGGAAAACCATCACAGAAAAAAGTTATTGTCACAAAAATATTGCAGTCTTTACGGTCTCGCAAAATATTTGCATTCTATGGCAAACTATTGTGTTCCCCTGGGAAACACTGTGTTTGCTCGGAAAGTATTTGCACTCTCTCACAAACCATTCGCGTTCTCTCACAAAACTATTGTGTTCCCCAGAGAACTTTTGCATTTGTTTACAAAACATTTGCATTCCCTCGCAAAACTACTATGTTCCCCCAATATGTTTACGATCACTCGCAAAACATTTGTGTTCTCTTGCAGAACTAGTACGTTCCACCGAGACATGGCATTCCAACTTGGCATTTGCATGGCAAAATAATTTGCACTCTCTTGCTAAATATTTGCATTCTCTTGCTAAATATTTGCATTCTCTTGCAAAACTGTTACGTTTGCCCAATAAGTTTGCGATCGCTCACAAAACATTTGCGTTCTCTTGCAAGACTATAGCGTTCCCCCGAGAAACTTGGCAAAATAATTTGCACTCTCTTGCAAAACATTTGCACTCCCTCGCAAAACTGTTACGTTTGCCCAATAAGTTTGTAATGACTCGTGATACATGTATGCTGTCTTGCAAAACTATTAATTTCTCCTTGAGAAAGTTTGTGTTCTCTCAAAGTATTACATTCCACCGAGAAAGTTTGCAATTTCTCACAAATTGTATATATGTTCTCTTTTAAAACTATATCATTCCTCTGAGAAAATTTGCATTCCGTCACAAAATATTTCTGGTCTCTCACAAACTATTGTTCCGTCCAAAAACTTTGCATATCCACCACGCATTTCCATCACAAACATTTTGCAAGCAAACATCGTTTCATTGGAGGAACAAAGTTTTAGGGACCAAATGTGAAGTTTTTGGGGGGCCAGCAAACGCAAGGTTTCTTAAGGTTTCTTTTGCAAGACAAAATCAATTTATTAATTTTTTTTTTAAACCTATCACCATGGAACTTCTGGCTTAACTAATTCTGTGATTTTTGCAATCACGTTAAAACCAGAGAAATGCTTGTAGCAAAGCAAAGAAATTCATTAATCTTTGTTTTTACATTGTTTTCCACAAGGAGCTTGCGTACTTAGGCATACCTGAGCCTGTAGGAATCATGGGAAAGACATTAAGCCATTCTCAGCATTTTGGAAAAGAAGCTCCGAGAGCGATTATCCTGAGGTCAATGACAGGAATCATATGAGCTTGATGGACAGCCTCTAAATGCCTCACCTCCTCTCTGCGGAAAGCCGTTTGAGCTTTCCTAATTACCTAATCCGCTGGTTTTCTGTTGTCAACGACAGCCAAATCCCTTTCCCGAATTCAAAATCTGGTTATGGATTACATGCAAATTGGGGTTTCTTCCAGTCTGCTTTTATAGGACGTTATTCATATTTATGCAAAGCAGCGCCGGTTGTTTCTATTTTAGTTTTCTCTTGCCTTTCCTCCAATAGGCGTATCATTTAATTAAAAAAAGACTGGCAGATGCACAAGACGAAACATGTTGCATCAGGAAACTGAGACAGTCCATCCTCTTGATGTTCATGAACATTATCTTGTACGTAATACCAAACTTCACTTGAGGTAGAATGTTCTTAAGTTAAATATATTTGAATTATATTATGATAACTTTTTACTATTTTATTGTAATATGTTTTGGGCTGTATTAATATATTGTACAATAAACAAAACGAATCAGGAAAAAAGACATTTACATGTAAATATAATATGTTTGAACAATTTCTAGATAGTTTTGACATTCTGTATATTTTAATAAAATACCTAATTACACAACTTAATTTTTTATTCTTAAAAAAAACAAAACAATAAAATTCAAAACTTAACAAATTGTTCCTCTTTTGTAATTCAATTTAGATTAAACAATATGCTAAATCCGTTAATGTTATTGTAATTAATGTGATGTTTTCCTGGTATATACACACACTTGGCCAATAATGTGTATTAAATGGTAAAATGATTTACTCAGCTTGTTTTTCATAAGGCTACCACATACACACACACACACACACATAATTTATATAAATGATAAAAATCTCCAAACCTTCAAACACATTCTCCTCATCTCAGTCCCCATGTTTGCAGTTCCCTCTGTATCTGTCTCTCCCCTCCCTCTGTTACTTCACCTCCTTTTCATCTTGACTTTTCAATCAATAATTCAGCTTCCCCCTGCAGAGCAGGCCAACTGATGGACTGATTAAATGCACAGAAGGCATGAACTAAAGAAGAACGAGGGACTGAGAGAAAGAGAGGGACTAAAAGAGTGAAAGGACCAGACAGAGATAATGGGAAAAGAAGCAGATTACGGTAAAGGTTGTAAAGAAATGGACAGATTCAGAGTGGAAAGTCCCTGAAATCAAGGCTGAGAGGACAGAGGCATGATGGGAATTGAGATGGTTTAGAGGAAGATGACATGAAAGACTGATACAGGGGGAGAGAGAAATGCACAGGAGGAAAATAGAGGGAAAAACGAGACAAAGCAAGTCACAAAAAGAGTAATGTTTACACTATCAATAAAATCACAAAAAGCTAAAAAACAACTTGGGTAAAAGAGATGGAAATTATGAAAAGAATGAGTGAGAAAGAAAATATAGTGAAAGAATCATGAACGAAAGGCTGAAGGACAGATGAACGAGAGTAGTATATGGAGAGAAAAGTGTCAGGCTTGATTCACTTCTCTTCGCTAAAAGCTTTTTAAATGGTATTAATGTGAATACGACACATGCTTTGCCACAGACTGTCATAGTGTACTGAGTGATCACTGCTCTTTGAAACACTGAGATTACGAGTACATGAGTAAATAAGACCGAGAGAAAGAGAACTGTTACTTAGAGAAGCACTTGAAAAGAAACATCATATTTGCCATGACTGCATTACTAATAGAAATTTATGTGCTCCCATTTCATTGGCCAGTGTTCACACTAAGCCCCGCCTATATTGTAATCTGCCAGTACTGCTAAGTGTACGTCATCTATTCATCTTCCATTACTCAGTAGAAAGAGAGAGAGAAGAGCAAGAGCATTAAGAAGAGAGCGAGGAAAATGTGGTGGCGTTTATAGGGAAATAAAAATGACAGAGAGAGAGAGGGTAGGAAAAGAAAAAAGAGGAAGCAAGAGGAAAGCAAGGTTTTATGGAAGAAAGGAAGGAGAAAAGAAAAAGGAAATAAATTAAAAGTGAGGGAGGAAGCATGGATGAACGAAAGGATGCATGAAAGGACAGAAGAAAGAAAAATGGATTACGAAAGTAAAAGGAAGGAACAAACACAAATGATGGAAGAAAGGAAAATTAAAGATGGAACAAGTGAGCAAAGGAAGGCAAGGAAAAATTGAGGGTGGGAAAATAGAAGGGAATGGAAAAATGAAAGAAGGAGAAAAGTGAAAGTGAAGTATGGTGACCCATACTCTGAATTCGTGCTCTGCATTTAACCCATCCAAAGTGCACACACAGCAGTGAACACACACACACACACCGTGAACACACACCCGGAGCAGTGGGCAGCCATTTATGCTGTGGCGCCCGGGGAGCAGTTGGGGGTTCGGTGCCTTACTCAAGGGCACCTCAGTCGTGGTATTGAGGGTGGAGAGTCAATCCCTGCCGGCCCGAGACTGGAACTCACAACCTTTGGATTACGAGTCCGACTCCCTAACCATTAGGCCACGACTTCCCATAGAAAATATAGGATAAAAGAAACAGAACAAAAATTGAGAAGGAAGGAATAGAACAATGAACAAAGAAAGGAAGGAAAATGGAGTAGAAAGCTAAATAAAGGAAAACACATGACTGGAATTAGGGATAAAATGAAGATAAAAATTCAAGGGAGAAAGTAAAAATGGTAGAAAGGAAGGAAAATTAAGGAATGAACAAACCAACCAAGGAAAAAGGACAGAGGCAGGAATGAAGGAATAAAAAATAGAAGATGGACGAAGGATGAAATTGAAAAATCTAGAAGATGAATGTGGGAGGAAAAACAGAAAAAAATGATGGCAGGAAGGAAATGGAGAAAATAAATTAAGATAAGAGTCAAGTCAAGTCACCTTACTTATATAGCGCTTTTTACAATGCAAATTGTGTCAAAGCACTGCACAATATCAAAAAAAAGGAAAATAAAGTGTCAATAAGTTTGAATAGTGTCTTTGCAATAAGGTCGGCGATATCGCTGGAATGAAGCGTCCCCAACTAAGCAAGCCAGAGGCGACAGCGGCAAGGAACCAAAACTCCATCGGTGACAGAATAGAGGAAAAAAAAAAAAAAAAAAAAAAAACCTTTCGTTTCCTTGTCGATACGTGGGAAGCGGTCCTGACACGATGATCGTCGCCGCGGGCGATGTGCTGCGTACCGTCTCGATCAGGCTCTTGTAGTCCCTCTTCAGTGTCTCCGTCTGCCGCAGCTTGATGTCGTTGGCCCCCGCGTGCAGCACGACAGCACCGATGTTCTCGTTGCCCTTCAGGATCGCAGGTATCTGCGCAGAAACATCGAGAACACGTGCACCGGGGAAACAGTGAGTGTGCACTTTACCTTCAGCTGACGTAGCACGGACGTGCCGGACGATGGAGCTTCCCACGACCACAGCATCGCGTTCCGTCTCGCGGAGGGGGGCGAAGCGGTTCCGGGTGGAGATGAAGGACATCTGGGAAGATCGCGTTCTGGGTGCACAGGGTCTGTGCAAAGAAACACACGGAGTAGAGGTGGTGGGGATGTTAGAAGCGTGTACTTTACCTTCAGCTAGCGTAGCACGGACGTGCCGGACAATGGAGTCTCCAACTATCACAACGTCGCGTTCTGTCTCGCGGAGGGGGGCGAATTTGTTCCTTGTGGAGATCTCGAAGACAGGGGGGGGAGAAGTCGTCACCCGAGGCCTGGCTCGCGTCCTCCGCTGCTGCAGCACCCAGGGTCCGTGGTGTCCCGGCGCCGGAGTGAAGGACATCTGGGAAGATCGAGTCCTGGGTGCACAGGGTCTGTGCAGAGAAACACACGGAGTAGAGGTGGTGGGAGTGTTAGCAGCGTGCTGTATACTTACCCCGGACTTGTGAGCGACAGCCCGGGATGTTTCCAGCGCAGCTCTTCGTTCCTTCAGCTGGGCCTTTTTCTCCAGCAGGTCGCGGATCTGTTTCTCCATGGCCTCCAGCTCCAGCTGCACCGAATGCAGCTCGAACGTGTCCTCACCTGCACTCAGAGGTAGACACAAATCCGCCATTTAAGCAAGTAACAGTGAAACAATAGTAATGTGTGTGAATAGAGGATTTGCAATGTCAGCGAGATTAGCGGCTGCCACGCTGCCGATGCTAACGGGCTATAAGCTAATAGCAGACTCGAGAATCAGAATAAAACTAGTGATAAAACTAGTGATAAACAGGCGCTCTGATCGGATTTGTTATAGAACGCAATCGTGGATATATTCACACGTTATAGAAAAGCCGTTTGAATAAGGCAGTCGAAGCCCCACTGTCGTCGTTAAAGCAGGTTCAGTGGCAAACGGTTCAATATAGCGCACTAACTAACAACCCGACCAAACGCGCCAACCCGTTTGACTAAGGCTGTCAAAGCCCCACTGTCGTCGTTAAAGCAGGTTCAGTGGCAAACGGGATCACGGAGGAAAAAACAAAACGAAAAGGGCCTTTTCGAAAAGGGCGAAAAGGGCCTTCCGATAAGAGGCAGAAGAATGGATGGAAAGAAGAACCGTAGTAGGAAAGAAGGAAAAATGGAAGGAGGGATGATAAAATAAAAATGATGGATGGAAGCAAGGGAAACAAATCAAGAGAAATAAAGGAAATATAGAATATAAGGAAAAAATATGGTGGAGGATAAAAGATGGATGGAAGGAGCAAAAAAAAAGAAAAATGAAAAGAAAAAAATAGGAGGGCAGAGTAAGTTTTCATGAATTATAGCTCTAGCTCTGAGGTTTGTTGGAAATATATCCAAATAATATTTCAGCTCACTTTACGTTTCGCTCAGTGAAACAACCAGAGCTATAAAATATTTCATCTCTTGCATGTTGACTTCCAGTAATGAGAGAAGACCTTTTGGGAGATGCAGAACTTGAAGTGGAGTGAAATAAATGAGGTCCTGTGAGCCTTTCTCTACTGGAAGGCATGTGTAATATAGTTTCTACACACATGATGATATCAGAACTGCATCAGGTGAGTTCAGTAGGGGTTGAGCCAGTACTCTGATGTATGTGAGTCAATGAGAAGAGATCTGTGTTATGCACACAAGACCCTGGAGATTCCAGAATGCTAACAGCTGAACAGTGAACTGTCTTGTCTTGAGACTGTCAACACACTCCCTCTCATCTTATTCCTTCTCAAAATGTGTGCACATGTGCAGCAGCAAGAAAACAGGCAGTTGCACTGGGATTTTTCTTATACTGTCCCCAGCTGGAGAGTGTTGAACTTGCACAACCATTTTCAGAGCAAGCCCACTGTCAGAAAAATGTGCAATGGGACATCTTTGTACATTATTGACCACTAAAAGGTTCTTAGTTGTAACTTAAGGGTACATATTACTGATTTAAATTACTAATATGCACTGTTTAGAGGTAGATAAAAGACAAAATTGTCCCTTCAAGGGCGCTGCTCCCAAGGACAAGTTGTTTTACCCATAAAGGTGTATTGAAAGTGTACATATACACTTTAGCTACTAATATGTACATTTATGGTACTAATATGCATCCTTTAGGTCCTAATACCTTGTAAGGTTCTAAATTGAACCTTTTAGGGGTAAATAAGGTACAAAAGTTTGAAAAGGTACTGCCAGGTGACGTCTGGGTTTGTACTTTTTTTTTTTTCTGAGAGTGTAGGATTGTTTCATCCATTTTGATGTCAACCAGGTGAGTCTGACTGATTTAGTAAAGTAAAAATACTTTTTCTCAACAAACCACATGGTTTGAGGCCTCATTCATGGCAATCGGTATCCAGCAGCAACCACACTTTCTTCCCAGCATGAAGCAGTTCAGAGCAGTGTTGCCCGTATGAATTTTGGATGTTTCCCTTATACGACACATTACAGTGCTTGGAGTCTATACTAAGAAGTGAATGCATTGAATCTGGAGTACCGGGACTGGGGTCAGTAAATACCCCAAGAGCTTCCACAAAACTTACCCTCATGCTTGTGGGAATGACTCTCGATACGCTTTCTGCTAAAGGCTAAGATCCTCTGAAGTTGGTTGTTAGATGACAGTAGTAGCTTACGTAGCATTTTGGAATCATCAACAACAATTCCAAACATAGAGCAGTTTTGGAGCTATTCTGCATTTTGAGGATGGACAACAAATCTGAGGAGAATTTGCCAGTAATTCCGTCAACATGTGACAGGGATACAAGATCCAACAAGTGTTCTAGAACTCTAACTCAGAAATGGCTTGCCTGGAATCTGAGATACTGATGTAAGAGTGTGTTGTTATGGTAACTGGGCATGCCGACAGGGAGCTAATAGGGTAATTGACCTGCGAGTAGCGGGTTCTTAATCCACCCCCAAAACTCTCACACACAAACAAACACTCCCTTCCCAAGCAACCCACAGGGGTCGTCCTTTATCGGAAAACGCTGCTGCGTTTCTGTAATACGGATGGGGCTGAGTCTCTCATAGAGCATCAAGAATGTGACTCACGTTGCAAGTGCAAAGAGACAGTGAATAAGAAAGAGACTGAGAAAGAGGTCTTTCCATAGCTTTCAGTCAACCCTGCTGGAAATTATGGCTATAAAACCATCAAGGTGCCCTGACTACATCTGGTACAAACAGTTCTCTAACAATGTTAACATTCCATTCAGGTGTAAACTGGGCTATAAACAGATGGACTAACAGGTGGTGGGGCCAAAGGTTGACTTGGTAGACCACCTTGAACTAGCAACCAACCAGCTAGCATGTACAACCACGGTTTTGTTCCAACGGGGAAATGGAAAAATGCTATCAAAGTAGACAACCTGATAGAGAAGGAAGAGCAAGGAAACTGAGGGAGTATAGAATAAGTTGTTCATGCACTGTATTTTCCGATAATTGGTCCGAGGATAGGAGCAAACAACAGGGAACATTCCCATCATGCACTTGCAGAAGCAGGGTCATAGTCTGTCTGCAGCAGAACCACAAGGCCAAAACCCATCAACTAGGTCTGAGAGAACAAGAGCATATAGATTCTGCACAGATTTTCTATTCGATGTGGGGATAGATCGATTGCAAAATACAAAAGATGCTTTGGTTATTAAGAGTCCACAGATTCATAATGAATAAATAAGACAATTCATAATGAATAAATAATACAATTCTGAATAAATAAGACAGATAGATATTCAGACGGAGAGGACAGCGGGAAGACATATGTGAGATGGGCATGAGAATAAAGCAGCGGCTTAGTACAGAAAACCGCAAAGTGCATTAGAAAGGCATCCAAAATGTGTTTAAAATTTTTTTATTAATATACTGTATTATTCAGTCCAAATGACCTTAATATATCTTCAGACCTGATGCTGCAATTTTTAAAGGCTTGTCCATTCTGGTTTTAAGTTCCCTTTGACTAAAATGACCTCCATCAGTTATTTTGCATGCTTAGACCTCTTCAGTTAAAAATAAATTGTGAATCAAAGGTCTCTGGCGAGAAGCGTCAAATCGTTTACCGTTTCTCCTGCTGTCAACCCTCCATTCTTGACAAAAGCTTTCCCAGAGGGGCGCGAGATGGATAACACTGAGGAACCCTCTCGTTTTCATCTTCCACAACTCCCCCATGTCTCCATTTCACAGGGTTCGTGTTGCTGTGATCTTCCGAATTTCATGGCGTTTTGCAGATCTCGTCACAGTGATATGGAGTAATGTACAAAGGTTTAGTACTTGGTGTTCTCAGTGCATTTGAGAAAATTGCAAGTTTGGCGGAGGCCTATGTGGTTGGCTCTGGATCTTGATGTTTGTGTTATGCACAGTTTGATGACACTGACACATTTAATTTCCCACTGAAACAGGAAGTTGGGGCAGGACATATGGAACGACTTACCTGACAAAACTTCACTTGAAAATTTGGACCTTTGTAACCCCTGCCTTTTAGCAGGTGACCACAAGTGGGCATTCATTTTGGCAGCATTTCTTTTTTCGGAACCAACATAAAGATCGCAAATACTTAATTTTATCACAGTAGATGTTTTACCAGTGCTCATTTTTGTGTACTTTGTAGAAGTCAAGCCAAGTTACTGCCATTGAGATGAATGGGAATGCTAACAGCTAGGTTCAGCAGGTGTTGTAGACAAGCTTGCACGCCAACAAAATCCACGCTACACTAAACCCTTTGTACCAAAGATGAAGATAATTTCAACAAGAACCAGTTCCAGCCACTTTCCTTTAAATAATGGTTAGGAAATTTAGTAGAAACATGAGCAAAAACAAAGATAGGCACACAAACCATTTTGCTATTGCTAATCAGTGACATGTTTTTTTATCATTTAGTGGTAAAGCTTATAGACATGGACTAAAAGCCAAAGGATTTCGATTGAATTGCAGCATAGAGCACAAGGAACAATACTGATATTCAATCTCTTGTTGTGCCATTAATTAAAACACAGAAAGATTTCTGAGTTGATTTCTGATTTGATTTCCGTAAGTAGCAAGATCTGTGCAAACCATGTGGATAGGAAAATGTCCAGTCATTCACCCCAGATGAGAATCCCAAAAACTGCTGTTCAAAAGTGCCATCAGTTGTCCTTTAAAGGCTTGCTGAAAGAAACCAACTCAGTCTGTCGTCATTTTTTTCAAGTCAAGTCAAGTCACCTTTATTTATATAGCGCTTTTTACAATGCAAATTGTGTCAAAGCAACTGCACAATATCAAACAAAGAAAATAATGTGTCAATAAGTTTAAATAGTGTCTTTGCAATCAGGTCGATGATATCGCTGGAAATGAAGCGTCCCCAACTAAGCAAGCCAGAGGCGACAGCGGCAAGGAACCAAAACTCCATCGGTGACAGAATGGAGAAAAAACCTTGGGAGAAACCAGGCTCAGTTGGGGGGCCAATTCTCCTCTGGCCAAACAAACCAGCAGTTCAATTCCAAACTGCAGCAAGTCAGATTGTAAGGGCTCAGCTGGTTCCAGTGGTCTTTCCCGATGGCTGTCTAAGTGGCGGGGTCCTCAATGGGGATCTGTCTCTGGCGCTCATCCAGGTGTCTGGCTTCCGTCTACGATCAGGGCCACATACGTCATCTCCCGGCGCTGATCCTCCATCTCAGGTGTTCGGTCATCTCAGATCATGTAATGGTTGGATCCAGACTGAAGTTCTGTAATTCCTAGAAACGGAGAGACAAGCAGAGACATGATTAGCGTAGCTGCTGTTCCATCTAAGCAAAAATGAATTGTTCAACCCAAGCTAAAGAATAATAATAATGTATAATTAAGGTATCTTACCTGAAATAGAGAAGGATTAAGAGGTAACATATGACCCAAGAATGTCAGAAAAAGATAGGGGTGAACAAATATGTAATCTGAATAATTCCTTTATCTCTACTGTAAAAATTTTCCAGCTCTAAATTTACTTCCCAAAATAGAATAATTAATACATCAGATCTCAATGTTATTCCCTTGTGCCTGGTTCTATAAAGTTTTTATTCAAAGTAAGCTCGCTTTCTATCTCTTTACTTTTGTCCTTGGGCTTAAGTATTAGCCATCTTTTGCTGAGGTGTTTCTTTTCATTGGCATTATCATTTCACTTATCAGAACCTTTGTATGCTGGTGGGAAAGATACTAAACCTTTTGTGTGCATCAGCAGGAATGTGAAGAGTCTTTGAAGCACCATTCGGATTTTGATTTTACTCTTGATGGGCCTGCAATCAGAGGTATACAATATACTTATTTTATATTATAGTATGCTATTTATTCATTTTAAACTCTTACACTTATTTTGAACTCCATAACTTGGACAATTCAATCGGGAATTTAATGGTGGAGATAAATTTTGAGAGGATTTCAGGAGAATTTCCATCAATGCTTTCTGATAATCAGGTCACACCAGGTGGTCAAGTTCAACCAGCTCAACCAGTCCTCTGCAATGTGGTCTGCCAGGTTGACCTCGACCCCACGAGCTGGTAGCTCAACTTAGCAACCACCTAAACCAGGTTGGACATGTTCATGGATTGTGACAAGATGGCAACTTTAAATGATTTTCAAAAGCTAACAGTCTCAACACAACTTGGCTAATGAACAGCAAAACCAACTTGAAAGTAAAACAGCTTTGCAAGGGCATGAAGGTGAGTAAACAATGGCAGTGTTTTCATTTTTAGGTGAACCGTCCCTTTAAGAACAGCTGGTACCAATTATAATTCAACCTTTTAACTCCGGTCTTGTTTTTCTCTTCCAGTGTCTGTCTTCTAACCTTGTTTTTGTCTGATGTTCTCCAGTCTTATCTCTCTCCATGTTTGTCTCTCTCCTCTGATCTAGAGTATTCTGGTATTATTTTTCTTCATGTTCTCAGTATGGCTACATTGGCTTCTCTCTTGCTGTCTTCGTCTGGTAATCACACGGCCCAGATTAGTTCCCTAGTGACTTGTGCCTCAGATCAGATCTGAGGCTTATATTTGATTCAGAGAGAATGTAATAGCCACCGAAAGTGAGAGAGAATCTCTCTGCGTGTGAAAAATAATAACTAGCCGATATGGGCTGATACACAAAGAAATTGGTATTAATAACCATCTATGTGTATAATGAATTCCAAGCCATTTTCACTCAGAAACATCTTCAGATAGTTGCTAGAGATTAGCCTGGCTTCTTGAATCAACCAATTAAACATTTTTTTGTGTAATTCTGACTGAATAGTTTTTGACACAGATTAAAATCCTTACAAAGCCACAAATTGGCCATTTATTTGGGCTTTTCTTCTGATCCAATGAAAAGGCTTGATTATGTTGGTATCTTATGTTGGTAACTATTGTTCTAACCAGTTTAATGCTCTTCTAATTCATTCATATTGCATATTTAATACAAGATTTGATGAAGCATGCAATAACTGTGCATCTGTAGAAATGCCGCCAAGTAAATCATTCTTGGTTCTCTTACATTTTCTGAAACATACTACAAAACCAAGAAATGCAATTTTTTTAACAGTTTTTCTCCAAGTGCTGAAATTTAGCTTATTGCAACAGTGCAAAAACAATTTTACAAAAACAATTTTAGCACCTTTTAGCACCACATTTTTGCACTGCAATTGTTTTTTTGTTTTGTTTTTTGTTAACAACTTTTTATTGAATTTTTTTTCTGGGAACAGTAGTATAAAACAAAAAAGCAGCTGTGCAAATTTAGAACCCATCCCACCTCCTGGTAGACTTAAAATAAATTCAATAAATAAATAAAAATATTAATTAATTAATATTTAATACATATAAATAACAATACAATAAATTTTTACAAAGATTTTAGAAAAGATGACAACATTAGAAAGTCGAATGCCATCACGTTAATGTTTCAGATCATCAAACTAATTTAAATATTAATCAAAAATGACAAGTAAACACAACATGCAGTTTTTGAATGAAGTTTTTTTATTATGAAGGGAAAACAAAATCCAAACTTACATGGCCCTGTGTGAAAAAAGTGCTTGCCCCCTAAACCTAATAACAGGTTGGGCCACCCTTAGCAGCAACAACTGCAATCAAGTGTTTGCGATAACTTGCAATGAGTGTGTTACAGCGCTGTGGAGAAATTTTGGCCCACTCATCTTGGCAGAATTGTTGTAATTCAGCCACATTGGAGGGTTTTCGAGCATGAACCGCCTTTTTAAGGTCATGCCACAGCATCTCAATAGGATTCAGGTCAGGACTTTGACTAGGCCACTCCAAAGTCTTAATTTTGTTTTTCTTCAGCCATTCAGAGGTGGATTTGCTGATGTGTTTTGGATCATTGTCCTGCTGCAGAGCCCAAGTTAGCTTCAGCTTGAGGACATGAACAGATGGCCGGACATTGTCCTTCAGGATTTTTTGGTAGACAGAATTCATGGTTCCATTTATCACAGCAAGTCTTCCAAGTCCTGAACCAGCAAAACAGCCCCAGACCCTCACACTACCACCACCATATTTTACTGTTGGTATGATGTTCTTTTTCTGAAATGCTGTGTTACTTTTACGCCAGATGTAATGGCACACACCTTCCAAAAAGTTAAACTTTTGTCTCGTCAGTCCACAGAGTATTTTCCCAAAAGTCTTGGCGGAATCGAATTGTATGTGTAAGGAAAACACAGCCAAAAAAGGTAAAACGCATATGTATGAAATGTATTGAACACGCCTAGAGCAAAAACTATTTAAAGAGGACACAGAAAACATTCTAGAGTTATTTTCTGCAGAAAACTTCTGGGCTTTATTCTCATTTTGTAATAAAGTCTATTTTCTGGCATCCAAACCCCAAGACTTTGAAAGTGATTCTTCATAGAAAAGGCAGAAGCCACCACAAATTGGCGTCATGAACAGGATTGGAAAGGAGCAACAGGGTGGACGACCACTTTGGGTGGACTTTGACAAGCAGCACAAACTAAAAAAAAAAGGTAAGCAGTTTTGCTTTTATAATTAGTTTGTGTTGTTTGCTGGTCTGCCCTTGGTGGTAAGGACACTTAAAATTGCTCTTCCAAATTTAAAGAACAAAGAGAGAGGAAAAAAGGGGGTTTGATTCCAGAATAACTAATTGCATGCAATGATCTGTGTTTATTGTTAAGAGGGCCTTGAGGATAACATTAAACGTGAAGCAGATAAAGTATAGGAAAGCGCTCAAAGTCCTTCGGATACCGCTCTGATAAAGTTGTAGGGAGAATACAGAGGTCTGCATTGGAAGGCAAAAATTCCTGCAGGGTGCTGTTTTTTTACTGTGTTGAGGAAGTGTATCAGTGAAAGAGCGAGTAGAACTGACAGGTCACTCAAGGAGAGTGTAGTGTAGTCTGTTTCAATGTCTGTGTCTGCGTGAATGATTGTGGTTGTATGAAAAATAAATAAATTTCGTATCGGGTGGGTAAAAGCAATGCACCCCCTCCTGGTCCCTTGAGTAGGATGCAGCTAGTGAGGGATGAATGACTGTATGAGAGGGACGAATGACTGTATGAGCCCTATAAATAAGGGGACAAAGAATGAAAGAATGAGCCCTGTGTGAATATAGGGACTAGAAGGAGTGAATGTGTTTAGGAAAAATTTGCATCAATAAAGATTGAATCAAGATCTTTTATATGCTTTTACATTTTAGAGGTCTGTGTGATAGAAAATGAGAACATTTCTGAGATTAAAGCAGCAGAAGTTAGATCAAGGCATTAAGTTAAAAAAAGTATATTAAAAATACTTTTAAGGGCGGACAAAAGAATAAAAAAATAGAACAGAAGTAAAAATAAGTATAAAAATTAGTTTTACTAGTTTGGGATATTGAGTGATTATAAAATAGTTGAAACCATTAACTCATACAGAAAGTGTACATTCATCAGACAGACTAAAAAACTAGGTTTAAAGATGCATGTCACAAAATAAAGACTAAAAATAGGAGAACATTGGTTAAAATAGTTCAATTAAGTGGGAAAAATAGTAAGTTAATTGGCTATAGAGAAATATATATAGAGAGAGAGAGTCTTAAATATTGGATTGTAAGATTATAGGAAAATGTATGGCAGCCACTCCGGTGGAAATATTAAAGAATTGATAAATAAGGTCTCAAACAAATGGCAGAAGAGAACTAAGAATATGATGACAGAATGGCCAAAGGAAGGGACATTTGATGTAGCATTGTGTGAGGAAATGGAAACTCTGATAAAAAAAAACTATAAAACAAAATATCAGTAAAAAAAGAGAGAAGCAAAAAGGGAAAAAGAGAACGAACTGATAGCCATGTTTTAAAAGGAAGGGAATGATGCATTCAAAAGTATAAAACAGACAAAGGAGGCAGACAAAGAAAAAGGAAAAGTTGTTTTCTAAACCACCCAGAGGGTTTAGAAAACAACTGCCCCAGAGGAACAGTTGCCAATACTTAAGGGTACGGTAGAAGTGTCGGGAGAAATGCAAATGGAAGGACAAGTAGAGTTGGAAGAAAAAAAGGAACCAGATGTAAAAACAAAGAGGCGACAGAGAAAAGAAAGTGAAGGATATTTACCGATAGATTGTTATAGACAGGCACGCATATAATTAATAAAGGGGAAGTCGTGGCCTAATGGTTAGAGAGTCGGACTCGTAATCGAAAGGTTGCGGGTTCGAGTCCCCGGCCGGCAGGGATTGTAGGTGGGGGGAGTGAATGTACAGCGCTCTCTCCACCCTCAATACCACGACTGAGGTGCTCTTGAGCAAGGCACCGAACCCCCAATTGCTCCCCGGGCGCCGCAGCATGGCTGCCCACTGCTCCGGGTGTGTGTTCACGGTGTGTGTGTGCGCATTTGTTCACTACTCACTGCTGTGTGTGTGCACTTGGATGGGTTAAACGCAGAGCACCAATTTCGAGTATGGGTCACCATACTTGACAATACGTCACGACTTTTACTTTACTTTAATTAGAAATTATGAAAACAAACCAGGAAGGCAAAACAGGATATGAGAAAGTGTTAGAAGAGATTAGGAGAAAAGATTGGGAAATTGAAGCACAAGTAGAGGCTATAGAAGAAGAAATAGAGAAGAAAATTAAAGAATCAGCAAAAAAGATACAAGAGGTAAATAAATTGAAGAGAGGGAGAAGTAAATTGTTCGACAGTAGTGAGGATGTGAATGAAGGTGAGGAGTCATTTGATAAAGGAAAATGGGAACAGGGCAGAGAAAAGCGGACCCTCAGACCACTGGCTGCACAACTCCCAATTTCGAATCAAGGATGCACAGGGACAGTATGTCCCCTGGGCCTCACAGGACCTTGAGGGGCTGGTCACTCGCCTCCCAGATATTCATGAGGGGGCTGGAAAGTGGAATAAGGTGTTCGAAAAAGAAACTATGGGCAAAATTTTAGCTGTGGGGGACATTAAAGTACTTCTGGCAAAGATTATGGGAGGAGCAAAGATGGAAGAAATTCTTCAAGCATCCAATCTAGACAGAGCTGTGGACTCTCACTACATGGATGGAACTGTTTTTGATGCATTCCGTCCAGCAGTGTGGCAGGCACTGCGTGCTGAGGACCCGATCAGACTAGACCCTAAATCATTAAAGGGAGAACAGCTGGGGGAAACAGAAAATCCAAACACATATGTTCAGAGACAGCTGAAAAAATGGAAACAAGAAACTGAAAGGAATCCAGAAGGAGACTCATTAATGGCAACACGGTTTAGAAATGCTGTGATTGATGCCATGCCACAAGCTGTAAAGAGCAGGCTAGAGGACGTGGTCTGCTTAAACTCTAAAACACACAAAGAGTTCGGTGACCATGTGTCCCATGCAGTGGAGCAGCACAGAAGAAAGAGAAAGAGCTACAGAGAAAATTAACTCAGTTACAACTTGAAGAACTGACAAAAAAAGAACAAGAAAAAGATTCAAGCTCCAATAAAGAAAGAAAAATCAGAACAAATGGCATTGATGTCTCTAGTAAATACTCCTCCAGCAGCTATTCAGCAGAGCCCACCTGCAGCAGTCCCTCCAAATGCACACAACATTCCTGTACCCATCATTAATGTCTATAGTCAACAACCAGAGCCAATGGGATGGAAAAGAAAACCAGTACAAAGAGGACAGAGAGGAAGAGGAAAGCCGTATACTGGTCCTCCAGGAATGTGCTGGGGATGTGGACAACTCGGACATAACAAAATTGATTGTCCCACCAATCCATGGCAACAGCCACCTCAGGGTGGAAGGAGGAAGAGTTGGCAGCAGCCCACCTGGGGTCCATCACAGGGCCCAGTAAACCCTTGGGGAGGTTCCAAGCAAGGCTATTAGGGGTGCCCAGAGAATCCTACAGGGGAGAGTCAGCTTCCAATTTTAAAAACTAAAGCTGATCAAGAGCCTATTCTGCAAATTAAGATAGAGGAAAAAGCCACATTAATGATGGTGGACACAGGAGCTGTTTATACTTGTGTAAATTCAAATTATGATTCACATCTCCCTTTGTCTGGAAAATTCGCAAAGACAATAGGATTCTCGGGACAAATGCAGCTAATTCCAATGACAGCTCCAGTGTGTCTACAAACAAAAAATAAAAGTGTAACAATGCCCATTCTTGTGTTAAATCAGACTCCTGTTAATTTGTTAGGGAGAGATGCATTATGTAAATTGGGGCTACAAATTTGGTGTTCTCCAGAAGGAGTCTATATAGACACAATAGGAGTAGAAACTCAGATGATGGTTGTAGAGCCAAAAGCAAATGTTTATTGGATAGGACAGGTAGAACCAGATGTGAGACAGACAATTCATAAATGGGGAAAGTTTATTCAGGCTCAGATTCCAGAAGCAAAGTTGCCAAAATCAGAATTTCATTGTACAATGATATATGATCCTGAAAGAGATGAAGAAAATAGAAAAGAAATGGCAGGAAGAAACTGAAGGACAAAACATTGAAATAATTTCACTGCACATTATAATAGGTAAACAGGCAGCAGCTCTGAATATACCTGAATGTGAATTTGTGAAAAAATAGTTCAATGTAACAGATTCTGTGCTACATGTATCTTTATATGTAGGAAAAAATTGGGAAGCAAAAGATTTGGGACCAATGATGAAAAAGGCAGAACAATGCAAATGGGAACCAACAGAACATCCGTTGATTTTTCACTCAGCTGACAAAAATCACATCAAAATTTTGTATGCAACTAGTTTGATGGGAATTCCTCAGGAAGCGGTTATTAGTCAAAGGAAATTGACGCAGATGACTGCAACATCCGAATTGATAGACACTCCTGACACTGAACTTTTTAAGGAAGTAGAGCGTCAGGTACCAACTGAACTATGGTCTCAACATGACTATCTATTCTGCCATGTGCCTTTATTTATCTCTTTTTTTATTTTTCTACAATGTCCTGACTGAAAAGCTCCTTTTGCACTATATATATACACTCTATACATATACACATATATCTGCACAGTTTTGTTTTATTTAACTGGTTTGCACTCTATCTGCCATGTGCCTTATGCTACTTTATCTATCTCTTTCTTTATTTTTCTACAATGTCCTCATTTGTATATCTGTATACTTGTATGTACATATGTTTAAACTGTATTTATCTGTATTTGAACGTCTTAAATTTCATTTGTCTTAAATGTTAACTGTATGCACCAAGGGTCTGAGAGTAATGCAATTTCAATTTTCTGTATGTATGTACATGTGGAAGAATTGACAATAAAGCAGACTTGACTTGATGTAGGATTGATAAAATCAGCAATCCCAGTGAGAGTAAAACTTAAGCCAGATGCACGTCTGCCCAGAAAATCGCAATACACCTTTATACCTGCTTCACCTGATGCTGAAGCAGGTATAAAAACAACTATTGAAGGGTTAGTGAAGGCAGGAGTTTTAACAGAAACAACTAGTTATTGTAACACTCCAATTATGCCTGTGATTAAAGCAGACAAAAACAGGTGGTGTCTTGTGCATGACTTACGAGCAATCAATGATATAGTAGAGGATGTGCTAGGTACCAAACCCGCACACGCTACTGATGAATGTCCCTCCTGATGCAAAATACTTTTCGGTAATTGATCTCTGTTCGGCCTGCTTCAGTGTTCCACTAGCAGAGGAGAGTAGATATTTATTTGCATTTACATATGCTGGTAAACAGTATACTTATACCAGAATCCCACAAGGGTTTAAACATTCGGCACATTCATTCAATCAAGTTCTTAAGGCTGATTTAGAGGATCTTTTGATAGACAGTACTTTGTTACAATATATGGATGATTTGATTATTTATTCTTCCTCACTAGAACAATGTCATCAGGATTCTATTAAAGTCCTAACGAAATTAGCACAAGGAGGTCATAAAGTATCCAAAACCAAAATACAGTATTGCCAGCCTCAAGTTGAATACTTAGGACGATTGATTGTATTTGGCACACTAGCTATAGCTCCAGCTCAATTAGAAGGCATAAGTAAAACACTATTGCCTCAAACAGTAGGACAAATGATGACTTTCCTCAGAATGACTGGCTTTAGTGCCAACTGGATAGAAGACTATGCAGTAAAGACAGGGCCATTGAGAGAAATCATGAAACAAGCAGGATTGCAACATTTAATTAATCCGTTAAAATGGAACACAGATGCCTTAATAGCATTTGAGACTTTAAAAAAGGAATTACACCAAGCCCCTACATTGGGAATGGCTGACTAGTCTAAATAATTTAATTTGTATGTGGCAAATAGAGCTGATGGTTATGCATCAGCTGTACTGATGCAAGAGACTTGTAGTGGGAGGAAAAAACAGCCTATAGCTTATTACAGCACAAAGTTGGATAATGTAGCACAGGGTTACCCACCATGTTACCAACAAGGCTTGGCAGCAGTATATTATGCTTATGAAAAAGCATCCACAATAACCCCATGATTGTGTGAATGACTCATTAGCATTTACAAGATTACGACCAGATCTTGAATCAACACCCATCCCTGAAGCAGAAGTCACTTACTTCGTAGATGGTTCTAGCGTCAGAGATCATGTAGGAAATCATAGAGGATATTCAGTGGTGAAGAAGTACAAGGAATAATTTGTACCTGTCATATCACAACATTGTGTACAACCTTGTTCTGCTCAATTAGCAGAATTAAAAGCTCTTACAGCTGCATGTCAGTTAGCGAAAGGACAAACAGCCAATATTTTCACGGATTCAGCATATGCTCATGGTGTATGTCCTCTATTTGGAGCAGTGTGGAAGCAAAGAGGTTTCAAAAAGAGTGATGGGACTCCCATCCAACATGGTGAACAAATAGGTCACTTAATTTCTGCTATGATGCTACCAAAAAGACTAGCAGTAATCAAATGTCAGGCACATAAAAAGGGATATGATTATGTCATTAAGGGAAACAATGCAGCAGATTTAGAAGATAAAAAAGCTTCAGGATGTCTGGTACCAGTATTAGCACCTGTAGTAATTCTAGAACCTCAACCTCAATTGGATGATATAATTCGAATTCAACAACAAGCAGGCCCCTATGAACAATCAATGTGGCACCAAAGGGGAGCTAAAAAAGACTCACAAGAGATCTGGCGGGCACATGAAGGACAAATTGTTGCACCAACTTCACTTTTGAATATTCTCATTGCAGATGTGCATGGTTTTGACCATTGCACAAGGGGGGAAGTAATAAGGACAATTAAACAGCAAGGATATTGGTCTTACGTGCAATTGTGGATGAATTTTTGTCCACATGTGAAATTTGTGCCAAAGACAATGTGAGGAAAGGGATAGCGACACCAATAGGCCATATACCAATACCAGAAGGGCCATTTAAGCATTTGGTAATGGACTACGTGGATATGATAAAGCGAATACAAGGCAAAAGATACACGCTTGTGATAATAGACAGATTTAGCATCAGATTTAGATTTGGGATACCATCAGAAATAAGTTCATTATTATTTTATTAATAATAAAATAATAACCCCATGAATGTGTGAATGAATCATTTACAAGATTACGACCAGATCTTGAATCAACACCCATCCTTGAAGCAGAAGTCACTTACTTCGTAGATGGTTCTAGCTTCAGAGATCATGTAGGAAATCATATTATATTCAGTGGTGAAGAAGGACAAGGAAGAATTTGTACCTGTCATATCACAACATTGTGTACAACCTTGTTCTGCTCAATTAGCAGAATTAAAAGCAAATTAAAATTAAAATTTTATTAAAATTAAATTAAAGAATTTCAGAATTAAAAAATTTTTAAATATTTTTTTTTATTAAAGAATTAAAATTTCTCTGGTATTCCGGAGAAAATGGAATGTGCCCAGGAGAGAGGGACCCTACAAAGTGGTGAGAGCTACTCCAACAGCCGTCCAAGTGGAGGGAAGCACAACTTGGTATCATCTAAACCACTGTACTAGAGTTCCCAAGAGAAGGACGGAAAGAGAAAGAAACAGACAAGCAGACAATTCAGGAGAAAGGGACAAGGAGAAACCAGAGACACAAAGTGCAAACTGAAGAAAACTCAAAAAAAGATTCACAAGGAGCTCACATCCTCCTGTCAGGTGAACAGGAGAGGAGAGAGAATAAGTCTGACAACATATCTGAAGACCATCATATGGCTAAAGCACCTAATAATGCAAGTCCAAACTCAACCAACAGAAAGCAACCTGACTTCCCTTCAATTAACTTTTCAACCTTTGAACAACAGTGATAAATGGTATCAACTCAACAGAACCAATGATAATCAAATATCGTAGAAACGTTGATCATGATATCCAAGGTGATGAAGAAATTAGTCAAAATGATGAATTATGGGACAGCCCAAAATAATGAGTGGTACAGATGGGCAATCTTTACTGCTAGAGAAACAGGGAAAGAAAATTGCTTGCTGTGCTCCAAATCTCCATTAAACAAAGTGAAAGCCATACCAAATCTATATGATTATCAAAAATGTGCCGAATTTGGGAGAAACTTTTGTCATTTAACTGATTTTACCAGATCATATTGTTTAGCTGAATGTCTAGGGTTGTTAGGACATCCTAAATTAACAGATTATTTTTTTAGACCACTCTGGGGATCTTGGTGTAAGTATTCATTTGTCAGCCAAAATATGAAAATTGAAAAACGGAAAGTAGAGATTCCTAAATGGTATAGCATAGATTATAAACAAGAATATGAGTGTTTCCATAAACCAAAATGAACACAATATGTGGGCAAGTTCAAAGGAATATGTGCTGTTAGTTGGTATATTGATAAGAACAATTCTTGGAAATCAGGAATTCCTTCTAGAGCTCCAGAACTTTTAGCACACGGAACAAATAAAGGAAGTAAAATAACACCAGAAAAATGTGAAAATCAAACTATTGCTTTACCTTCTATATACATTTATGAAGACCAATCATTAATAATAGCAGATTTATTTTGGATCTGTGGAGATGAGCTATTATTGCCTTCTTTACCAATTGGATGGAAAGGTATATGCGTAAGAGTACGATTACTTCAAGAAATTAACATGGCCCAATGGGGAACAGAACAAAGCACAAACAAAGAAGACAACAGAATTAGAAGAGGTTACAAGCCAGACCCCAATGTATATATAGACTCAATTGGATAACCGCGAGTAATTCCCAATGAATTTAAAGCAAGAGATGAAGTAAAAGTAGGTTTTGAGTCAATATTTGTTTGGATCACACCAAACAAAAATACTGAATGAATTAATTATATTTATTATAATCAACAAAGATTCTTAAATTATACTAATGCTAAAATATAAAGTCTATTTTCTGGCATCAAAACCCCGAGACTTTGAGAGTGATTCTTCATAGAAAAGGCCACTGTCATCACTCAATGGCTGCATGTCGAAGTGGTGCCTGCAGAATAACATAGCCTTTATAGACAATTGGACGAGTTTTTGGGGCAGACCTGACGAAAAGAGATGGTCTTCATCCCTCCTGGGGTGGTGCAGCTCTTCTCTCTAGAAATATGGCACATAGTCTTAAGAGTTCGTATTTGACTAACTGGGGCCCAGGTCAGAAAGCAGACAGACTGGCTAAACCGACCGTCTGCTAGCTTCCTCATGTCACAGAAGTCAGTTAATTCTCAGCACATAGAGACTCCTTCACCTAGATATCACACTATAGAGACTGTGTCTGTTCCCCGAACTAGAAAATACAGAAAATGTCCAAACCAAATTAAGAGTAACAATATAATTGATGTTCAACAAATAAAAAATGTTTACAATACAGAGAAACAATTGATAAAACTTGGCTTACTGAATATCAGGTCCCTTTCTACAAAAGCACTTTTTGTAAATTATTTGATCAATGATAATAATCTAGATTTGCTCTGTTTGACAGAAACATGGCTAAAACCAGATGAATACATTACTTTAAATGAGTCTACCCCCCAAGATTACTGCTATAAAAATGAGCCACATCCAAAAGGTAAAGGGGGAGGTGTTGCTACAATTTATAGCAATATTTTCAGTATTTCTCAGAGGGCAGGCATTAAGTAAAACTTGTTTGAAGTTATGGTGCTGCGTATACCATTATCTAGAGAAACACGTGTTAGTGATAAATTCCCTGTGATGTTTGTACTGGCTACTGTATACAGGCCACCAGGGCACCACACAGACTTTATTAAAAAATTTGCTTATTTTCTATCTGAGTTAGTACTGGCTGCAGATAAAGTCTTAATTGTTGGCAATTTTAATATCCATGTCGATCATGAAAAAGATGCATTAGGATCAGCATTCATATGGCGCTTTTCCACTGCATAGTATGGCACGGCACGGTTCAATACAGCCAGGGGCGTAGATTACGCGGGGGACGTGTCCCCCCCACTTTTTATAAAAAATAAATTCGTCCCCCGCACTTTTTCATTGGACAGTTGTGTTCTCGACATGTTGAGGTTTTAATGGAGCAATGTATATAAATGCAGAATGATTTACAATTCAAAGAGACAAGATAATTTATACATGACGTTTACGTTTCCATGGCAATCAGTCACTCAGTTTGTGACATCACGACACGCCCAGGCTCGCGCCCGCGGTCCCGCGCTGTATCCATCATTCATTAGAGGTCGAGATGAGTTCAAAGCGGCAAGAAACTCTTCACTCCTTTTTTACGAAGAAGTCAAGCAGCGTAAGTTGGCATGTGGGATCCGAATAGTGTTGCACAATGTTGAATGACTCTGCCTATTGTTCTTGTTGAATAATTAGCAAGTTTTGATGTTCATTATATGGAGAAAAAAATAAAAAGCTGCCTGGACAAACACGCACTTATTTATTTTCAGTGTATTTTTCCATAACTCTTTTGTAACGTCTTTTATTTTAACACGTATGTATGTTATCAGAACCCTTCAAATAAGAATAAAGATAATGTTGAATGAGATTTTACAGCGTTTGCAGCATTGTGACACTGCCAAATCTACATGATGTATTTCAATCAAGTATGCAAGCACTGATCTGATACTGGACCGATCTTCATTTAGGGGTGCTCTGTCATTATTGCACTAATTTGACGTTTTTATGTGTTGTCAAGAATGAACAAGAAACAGTCAGCCTAGGTTTGTTAGGACAGAATCAGGACGACACACAAGAAAAACAAACTTCACAGGTGAGAACAACTGATAGAGTGACTTTTAACACCTGTCTGTTTTTACATTGTATGAAATCTATTAATACACAAGTGTTTGTAGGATTATATATGGACCAATCATAAAAAAACACATAGTTAGTCAAATATAGAAAAATAAAAAATAGCATTAGTATGATGAACAACTTCTCAGCTGTCATTTTTAACTACAGTAGGTAATTATTAGCTTGCATATTGGTTGTTTATTAGTACTTAAGCACATATTAATTCTGTATTCTTCATGACCATATTCTGCATCCCATAATCCTACCTTATACCTAAACTTAACAACTACAGCGACTACCTTACAAGCTATTAATAAGCAGTAAATGAAGAGTTTATAGAAGTAAAAGGCATAGTTAATAGTGAATATGTGTTTATCATTCTAAAGTGTTAAAAAATAATTTAGGATACAAATGATTGGTTATTGTCCAGCAGTGTACTTAATGTGTTATTTTCTGCTGTATGTCACTATTCCCTGTATGTACATGTTACTTTATTTGCTATAGACAGAGGCAGAAGTGAATCCACAGTTGAGAGTGAATGAGGCAGAAAGTTTCAGTGAGGCTTCAGAGGTAAAGATTATTTACAGCATTGTCTATGATAAGATATGTCTTTTAACATAGAGTAATCAGACTAATGTATAATAGAACAGAACAGAATAAAGGAGTATGTGAATGTGCAAGTATCCATTAATGTGTGCCATGTACTGTACATACAACACACACAAAATACAATCTGAAATATGTAAACAATAGTACCCTTATAAGGACATCTTTGTAACTTATACTCAAAAAGGTGCACATATAGAGTACCAATATGTACCGTAATGTACAACTATGAAACTTTTTGGGGTAAATAAGGTACAAAGATGTCCTTTTAAGGGTACTGTCCCAGTGACAAGCTGTTGTATTTCTTTCTTTCTTTTTCTTTTTTCTCTCTTTCTTTCCTTCTGTTTTATAATCATATATAACAATATAATCATAAAGCATATTAAGCCAAAAGGTATGATTAAAAATAAAACCTGTCAATTAGACAAGGGTTAACTGAAAAAAACAACAACAAAGAAACAGGTATAACACTAGACATTCCGTCCCCTCCACTATTGAAATGATGGCTACGCCCCTGAGTACAGCTCACGTTTGGCGGGTTTTCCACTGGGACCAGTACCTGGTACCTGGTACTTTTTTTAGTACCACCTTGGCCGAGGTTCCAAGCGAGCCGTACCGTTACCAAAACCTGACATGTAAACTCTGCTGGTCACCGATTGGCCGGAGAAAATCGTCACTGCCTGCGTCATTGAACTTTCAGCACGAGACACAACAGACCCGCTAGATTTAAATCAGCACAGTCAACGAAGGATCAAACGCAACTGTTTTGAATGAGCGTACCTTTTTTAAACAGCCAAAAAATGGCTGTTTCATTGTCTGTTGAGGAAGTACAGATGTTCCTCTCTTTGATAGCCGAGGAGCGGATCCAGCGAGAGCGTGATAGAGCGATGAAGAATTAAAACGTTTTTCAGGAGTCACGGCAGTATAGGTGGTGCAACTATAACGACACGTGAATAATCCCGCCCACTCTAAAGTGGCACTAAACTGCAGTGGAAACACAAAACGAGCCGAACTGAGCCGTGTCGTGTCGTTCTGAGCCGTGCCGAGCCGAGTCGTACCACGCAGTGGAAAAGCGCCAATAGACATTCTGAACACTATTGGGGTTAGACAACACATTTCAGGACCTACTCATTGTCGAAATCATACTCTAGATTTTATACTGTCACATGGAATTGATGTTAGTGGTGTTGAAATTTTGCAGCAAAGCGACATCTCAGATCATTATCTAGTCTTGGTTAAACTCCATATAGCTAAAACTGTAAATTCTACCCCTTGATACAAGTATGGCAGAACCATCACTTCTATCACAAAAGACTGCTTTGTAAGTAATCTTCCTGATTTATCTAAATTCCTCAGCATATCCAACAGCGCAGAAAAACTTGATGATGTTACAGAAACTATGGACTCTCTCTTTTCTAGCAATTTAGATACAGTTGCTCCTTTATGCTTAAGGAAGATCAAAGAAAACAGTCTGACTCCGTGGTATAATGAGCACACTTGCACCCTAAAGAGAGCAGCTCGGAAAATTGAGTGCAGCTGGAGGAAAACAAAACTAGAGGTATTTCGTATAGCTTGGCGGGAAAGTACCCTATCCTACAGAAAAGCATTAAAAACTGCTAGATCTGATTACTTTTCGCCTCTTCTAGAAGAAATAAAACATAACCCCCGGTATTTATTCAATACAGTCACTAAATTAACGAAAAATAAAGCATCAACAGGTGTTGGCATTTCCCAAGAAGCAGTAATGACTTTATGAACTACTTTACTTCCAAGATCGATACTGTGGAAGAAAATTCATTTTATGTTAATTTTATGCTTCTGTATTGCAAAAACCTTTTTGGTATGGCTGTGTAAAATTGGGAAAGGGTCTGGGGATTTCTAGCCTAAGATGTATGGACGACAAGGGAGGGGTCCATAGAGGGTGTTGGGGAGGAAACCAGACCCAGGGGAGATGGGCCAGATGTATGGTAATGACCTGAAAGGTTATTTGGGCCCTAAATATAAGAAGATATGCTTTTGTAGAATGATATAGTAGAATGTTGTTTTTTACTTCAACATATGTGGAAAATTACAGCAAAGAGATGTTTTGTAACCCTGTGACCTTGAGCGTCTAGAGTGTGGATATAAGGTGGAGGAGCACCCTCCCCGGATGGTCACACTCTGCAGCAACTGGTGTTTCTGTATGACTGTCTGACATTCTTTGCAAAGAATTAAACCTTTTAAAAGACTAAGAGTGAGTTTGTCTCTTGACTGATGAGAGTAAGTTAAAATTTGCCACAACAGATACTATCAGAGATAAAATTGTAACCATGCAGCCATCAGCTACAGTATCGCATCAGATGCACTATAGATCCCCTGAGGAACAATTCCACTCATTCTGTATTAAAGGAGAGGAAGAATTGTATAAACTTGTTAAATCATATAAATCAACAACATGTATGTTAGACCCTATTCCATCTACTAAAAGAGCTGCTTCCAGAAGTCATGGATCCTCTTTTGGCTATTATTCATTGTCATCAGGATACGTCCCCAAAACCTTCAAAATGGCTGTTATTAAGCCTCTCATTAAAAAAAACACAACTTGACCCCAAAGATCTAGTTAATTACAGACCGATCTCACATCTCCCTTTTCTGTCAAAGATACTAGAAAAGGTAGTATCCTCACAATTATATTAAATTATATTGTATCTGTGAGGAATTCCAGTCAGGATTTAGACCGTATCATAGTACTGAGACTGTTCTCATTAGAGTTACAAATGATCTGCTTCTATCATCTGATTGTGGTTGTATCTCTTTATTAGTTCTACTGGATCTTATCACTGCGTTCGACACTATCAACCACAACATTCTTTTAAATAGACAAGAACACTTTGTTGGCATAAGTGGAAGTACCTTAGCATGGTTCAAATCGTACTTATCTGACCGCCATCAGTTCGTAGCAGTGAATGAAGAGGTATCATATCGATCACAAGTGTAGTATGGAGTACCTCAAGGCTCCGTACTAGGGCCGTTACTTTTCACGCTTTACTTGTTACCCTTGGGAGATATTATCAGGAGGCATGGTGTTAGCTTTCACTGTTATGCTGATGATACTCAGCTCTATATTTCTTCACGGCCTGGTGAAACACACCAAATTGAGAAACTAACGGAATGCATAGTCGATATAAAAAACTGGATGAGGAGTAACTTCTTACTGCTAAATTCTGTAAAAACAGAGGTATTAATTATCGGACCTAAAAACCCCACATGTAATAACCTAGAACACTATCTAACACTTGACGGCTGCTCTGTCAATTCTTCTTCATCAGTTAGGAACCTAGGTGTGCTGTTTGATAGAAATCTTTCATTTGAAAGCCATGTTTCTAGCATCTGTAAAACTTCATATTTCCATCTCAAAAACATATCTAAATTGCGACCTATGCTCTCAACGTGAAATGCAGAAATGCTAATTCATGCATTTATGACCTCAAGGTTAGACTATTGTAATGCTTTACTGGGTGGCTGTTCTGCACGCTTGATCAACAAACTACAGTTGGTCCAAAATGCAGCAGCTCGAGTTATTACTAGAACCAGGAAGTATGACCATATTAGCCCAGCTCTGTCAACACTGCACTGGCTCCCTAACAAACATTGTATAGATTTAAAAATGTTAATTACTTATAAAGCCCTGAATGGCTTAGCTCACGCCGTAATTTTAAATCTAGATTATAGACACATTTCTTTAACCTGGTTTACACATAACACACTAATGCCCATATCATATCCCCAGTGAAGACCTCGACTTAAAATACAATAAAACTAAAAATAAAACAAAATAACTAAAAATCTAATAAAATACCTAACTACATAATACTATTATTGTTAGAAATTGCAACAATATAAAAATAGAAATATAATACATTTATACATTTAAAATTTTAATTAAAACAATAAGTGAACAATTAATACACAAAAATATCCTGGCCAGAGGAGAACTAACAGTCCTTAGAGATCTTCCTAGAGTATTGGAGGTGAGAAGTAACAGAATGTCTTGTCTTAAGAGAACAGGAGACACGTTGAAGGAGCACACACCTCAGAAGCTGGAGACGGGGGGGAACTAGGAGACCAGGAGAACTATGGAAGAACACAAGAGTTAAGTTACACTGGTAAGTATCATAGAAAGCTGTACTAAGACAGAGTCCACTTCATGAGTACGAGAACAGACAAATGTGCTGACTGAGGTGTGTGATAATTTACATTTACATTTATTCATTTAGCTGACGCTTTTATCCAAAGCGACTTACAATTGCTATATATGTCAGAGGTCGCACGCCTCTGGAGCAACTAGGGGTTAAGTGTCTTGCTCAGGGACACATTGGTGTCTCACAGTGGATTCGAACCCGGGTCTCTCACACCAAAGGCATGTGTCTTATCCACTGCGCCATCACCACCCCACATATGGTGATAATGAGGTGATTGGATGCGTGACAGGTGCAGGTGTTCAGAACTCAGGTGATAGTGATCATTGTGCTTGAGTGGCGGTGGAGCCCAACCGTTCTGTGACACTAGAAACCTAGGCGTACTTTTTGATATTAATCTTTCCTTTGAAAAACATGTTTCTAGCATTTGTAAAACTGCATTTTTCCATCTTAAAAATATATCTAAATTACGACCTATGCTCTCAATGTCAAATGCAGAAATATTAATTAATGCGTTCATGACCTCGAGGCTAGATTATTGTAATGCTTTATTGGGTGGTTGCTCTGCATGTTTAATAAACAAACTCCAGCTGGTTCAAAATGCAGCAGCTAGAATTCTTACTAGAACCAGGAAGTATGACCATAATAGCCCGGTTCTGTCAAGACTGCACTGGCTCCCTATTAAACATCGTATACATTTTAAGATCTTGCTAATTACCTATAAGGCCCTGAATGGTTTGGCACCTCAGTATTTAAATGAGCTCTTAACACACTATAGTACTTCACGTACACTGCAATCTCAAAACTCTGGCCATTTGATAATACCTAGAATATCAAAATCAAATGCGGCCGGGAGATCGTTTTTCCTATTTAGCGCCCAAACTCTGGAACAATTTACCTAACACTGTTCGGGAAGCAGACACACTCTGTCAGTTTAAATCTAGATTAAAGACCCATCTCTTTAACCTGGCTTACACATAATACACTATCACATTTCTATAATTCAAATCCGTTAAAGGATCGTTAGGCTGCATTAATTAGGTCAATCGGAACCAGGAACACTTCTCAAAACACCTGATGTACTTGTTACATCATTAGAAGAATGGCATTTGTCTGTTATGGCATTAGTCTGTTTCTTTCTTATTAGGTCACATTAGCCACCCAGATCCAGACTGTATCCAGATCAGATGGTGGATCAGCACCTAGAGATGACCTCTACAGCCCTGAACATCAGCGGAGACCAGGACAACTAGATAAGCCCTAGAGACAGATCCCCAGTGAAGACCCTGTCTCCTAGATGGCCATCGGGACAAGAGCACAGGAACCAGATGAGTCCTTTGCACAATCTGACTCTGCTTTAGCCTATATTTAAACTGGTGGTTTTGTCTGACAAGAGGAGAATGACACTATTTCGACACACTATTTCCCCGTCTAAATACTTTCACGAGTTCACACTTACATATAATAAATAGAATAAAGTTTATGCGTATTTGGCGTGCTGTCCGAGGGCAGGGCTCCAAGCTCTGAACTTTGGCCTGAACCCTGAGTACCCCCCTATAGGTTAGGACAGGAATAGTTGTAAGTGTGGAGAAGGTGTGGCGGAGGGTTGCTGGAAAACTGTCAAGGAACAGAGGTAAATTTGCTGTGTATATATACACACCTCTTATCTTGTAAACTGGGTTGATTACTGATTGTGCATCCTCTTGTGTTAGTTAGGTTAATTATCTGAATGTGCTCATCTCGAACTTTGTAAATAGTTTGTTTGTGTATGTTAGTTTGTTAATGAAAATGTCCATCTGAAACACATGGTTTTTGAAAACAATTTCCATCTGAAATACATGATTTATGAAAACGATTTATGAAAATGTCCATCTGAAATAGGGTTAGGGGTTAAAAAAAATCCAGAAATCAAAATCAAGTCCAATTTCAGTTGTTCACTGTCCTTCCACTCCTTCTGGCCACTCTCCAGTCCAAGTCTGGCCTGGTCCCACGACCAGGTCCCACCATCCATCCGAGTTTTTTGACTTTCAGCAAATTGAATTATTTCTGGTTAAATTCACACATTCTCCTCTTTAATAATTTATTTGGTTCAAGCATGTATACATGATCTTATTATGATTGTATGAAGGCCTCATTTGTACTTTGTAGAATCTCTATTACCCATACTGACATTAATGTATCATGTCTAATATAGATTTCCAAAGTGTGTTTTATGAATTGTATTTATGAATCTACTACGTTTCTAGTTGTCTTTTTATGAGCGGTATTCTTCAAAGGGTTATATTTTAAGATATGTTTCGCAATTAATTTTCATTGAGAACAAAGAATCATGGGTTAGCCCTCATAATCCAGTTCAGGATTTGCTCCGATCCAGGAGCCCTCAGAATCCAGTCCAGGATTTGATCCGATCCAGGAGCCTTCAGAATCCAGTCGCCCTCGGAATCCGGTCCAGGTTTTGCTCCGATCCATGAGCCCTCAGAATCCAGGAGCACTCATAATCCAGTCCGGGATTTGCTCCCATCCAGGAGCCCTCAGAATCCCGTAATCCTCAGAATCCAGTCCATCATTCTGAAATCCATGATTTATGAAAACAATTTCCATCTGAAATACATGGTTTATGAAAACGGTTTATGAAAATGATTTATGAAAATATTCATCTGAATATTCCAGTTCAGGATTTGCTCCGATCCAGGAGCCCTCAGAATCCAGTCCAGGATTTGATCCGATCCAGGAGCCTTCAGAATCCAGTCGCCCTCGGAATCCGGTCCAGGTTTTGCTCCGATCCATGAGCCCTCAGAATCCAGGAGCACTCATAATCCAGTCCGGGATTTGCTCCCATCCAGGAGCCCTCAGAATCCCGTAATCCTCAGAATCCAGTCCATCATTCTGAAATCCATGATTTATGAAAACAATTTCCATCTGAAATACATGGTTTATGAAAACGGTTTATGAAAATGATTTATGAAAATATTCATCTGAAACACATGATTTTTGAAAACAATTTCCATCTGAAATACATTTATGAAAATGTCCATCTGAAATAGGGTTAGGGAGTAAAAATCCAATAATCAGAACAAAGTCCAATTATGGTTGTGCACGGTCCGTGAACAGCATCTGGCCACTAATCCTCAACTTCCAGTGGTCTAAAAATATATTTCTGTTGATGTAAAAAAATCCCAAATAGGGCTTGAAGAACTAGTGGTTGTATTTCTTAAATTTACACAGCAAATAGTATTTGTTAGGTTTAGTGTGTGTGTTGTTGTACACGTTTCCTCGAAGAAAGAAGCAATGAGCAAGGAAATAATTTTTGTTTGGCTCTCTACGTCACCCAGACTTTACCATTATATAATAAGAGGAGCATAGAAAAGTTTATGAAAGTGTCACTCCACAATACAATAGCAAAATATATAAATATGTATAGTATTTTTATGTTACATTAATCAGTGTATAGCACACCTTCCTGAGGAAACGATATGGACCAGAAGGCATTGCAATTACTACATATTTAGACAGACTTAAAGAAGTTCCAGATCTATACTTGTGCTTCTTGTTATTTCAGTTATTTTGCCTTTAATGTAAATAAACATGTGCAAACAATATACTTGCTCTTGTGAATTTATTTAGATGTTAATTACATTTACTTACAAATTCATCATCATCATGTTGATATGCTATGTTACTATAAAACTCGTACGACAAACATGTCTTCTAATTAAAACTCTTACGACAAACAATCTTCAATTGTTGCGTATACCGAGCTGCAGCGGACACTTTGTAAATGACTTCACTTGAACCCATTGTGCGATCTGTCTCTTTAATACCGCGTGGTTTATATACACGTTGCTGCTGATTGGGCTGACATTTTTTACACACCCATCAAACAAGAGAAAACGTATCTCAAACCCCGTTGCACGTTTCCAGGAAACATGTCGTTCAACCCGGAAACAAAACATTGGGCACTGGTGTGAGCCTGAACGTGCCCCTGGTTTTGCTAGTGTAAAATTTGCTGTTGTATTTGACATATAGTCTGAATAAACGGCGTTCACAGAGAAGCATTAATCCACAGTCACACGGGGAGCCACACTGTAAACGAGAGGCCATATTTTAACATCTTTTTTCCCACACATCGCCGACCGCAGCAAATTTATCATGTTCACGTCAAGTAGGCCTACTTTTTCTGTCATCAAAGGGAATGTCTCCAGGGACGTTGTAGCGGGAAATGTGGCTCTGACAGCGTTAGCATTCAATAGGATCCCCCATTGCTACACCTTTTGATTTATAAACCCCAGCTAATATCAGTAACCCATGATGGGCTTGGAAAAGGGTTTCATCAAGCTCCTTCCAATTTTCACCATAAACCTGTTTTCCCTCCTCACCGGTCACCTCAGGAATGTAATTTTTTACTGATATGAGGCGATTTGAGGTGAATATTTCCTGGCGAAAAGGCAGAAGATCCTAAAAACAAAATGGAGTTAATGAGATCACAGATTTGTTTTTGCATCAAAGCAACTCTAAAAGTATTTTGAAAGCATTTCATTATGCCACCATAACAAGTTAAGTTCACCAATGTAAATAGTGGAAGCTAAAATAAAGTAGACATAACAAAGTTAATATTTGCAAAGCTTGATTGGGTTCATCCAAGTTTGTTGATGCTGCCATTACTTTTTTCCCTCCAGCCATCAAAGCTAGTTCATTCAGAGTTCACTACTAAGGCAAATTTCTGTCCACACTTGGTTTGTTTATGTGCCTCTGAAGGGTCTATTTTGAGTATGCATCATGATATTTGTGTCATCAACGCGAGCATCACTGTGAGTACTAGCAACATAGACTGGATTGTCAGGATTATATATAATTTTCAGTCTATTCAGTTTAATTAAATATTTTTTAATTATCTGCATTAAATTTCTCAGAGGAATGTGAACATTGTTTTTCAGAGTTATAAATAAAGGATTATTGCAGTATGTTTTACTAGATAATAATATTTAAGTCTTTATACTTCAAAATTGCAAGTTTCATTCAGTGTTATTTGCTGATTCTTAGTCATTTTTGGGGTAGAATTTACTAGCAATTTCTGAATGAAAATTGTTTCAACTACATTTTTTTTCCCAGTATATTGTGTTATTTTCGTGTTTAATGTAAGCAGTTTATAAAATGTAAAATATTTACATTTTCTTTAGCTTTAATTCTATATTGTCAAATACTTAATCTAAAATAAATATATATGTATTTTTGTTTATTATTATTATTAGATTTGGAGGTATAAAAATTTATTTTAGTCCCAGGTAAACTGAATCTTTTTAAAATCATATTCTGTTTTAGCAGTGTAATTTTATTTTATTTTATAATATACAGTTTTAATTTAATTTAATGCATAATTAGCATTGCAAGGTTTTCCTTTGTGACTGTCTGTTTCTTAATTTAAGATTGACAATCCTAAATTTAATCACTAAAAAAAAAAAAAAAAAAAGTTAAAAGTAAACCCAACACCATTTTTTTTTTCCTTCAGGCTATAACTGAACAGAACAACATGTCACAATGGATTTATGTAATATGAAAAGAAGATGAACGAATTAAAGAATTATGAAAGAATGCACCCTTCACCTTCTGTTTCATTTTGGCAGTGCTGAACCTCTAATGTTGTTTTTCACACTTGAGAAAAATGTGAATAACAGGGCAAGGGCACTCAAGATGGCAAGCAGGTGAATAAACAACAAGAAAAAAGGAGACTTACTTGGTTCATAAATTACTGCCGCAGCTCTTCTTACTACACTTAGTGTCACTGTGACTCTCTACCTGACAGACATTTTCTAACAGCAAAAACACAGTCGAGAAACATCTATGTCATGTTTTGATGAACCAGTACAGCAATCTGTAATTTACAGAAACATCACGTCTCCGTTAACCAATGTTATCGATTGCAATATGACATTTTCAACTAGACAACGGTGAATATTTGGAAACATCTGAGCGCTAAATGCTGCCATTGACCAATCAGAATCCAGTATTCCAGACCAATGTAATAAGTTAATATGACGCTCACAATCATGATATTGTTCCGAATTCAAACCAACAGCACGAAATTTAAACACTTATTGCTAGCTACTTTGTTTTTGAAAAATTTCCAAACAAGGTCACAGTTGGATTCCATTGCATTCCATTACAATTAAACGGTATTTTAGAAGGAATAGAGTGAAATAATTCAGTCATTCATGAATACAGTTTTTTATTTCTTTTCTTAATTAGTCAGCGTTTTTAAACAAATTGGTCCAAAAATTATTAATTGGTACTTAATTTTATGTGCTTTTGCTATTTTTAAAAATATTTCTACAGTCATGGCCAAAAATATCGGCACCCTTGCAATTCTGTCAGAAAATTGTTCCAATTGCAAATGTTTTGGTATTCACGTGCTTATTGGTTTTGTTTGCACTGCAACAACATACACACACAACAACAACAACAAAAAAACAGAGAAAAAAAAGTCAAACTTGATAAAATTTCACACAGACCTCAAAAATGGACTGGACAAAATTATTGGCACCTTGTCAAAATTGTAAGAAATAATTAAGTTTCAAGCATGTGATGCTCCTGTAATTTGTATTTAGACACACTTGTAGCAAGTAACAGGTGTGGACAATATAGTAATCACACTTGCAACTTGCACTTGGAGAAAAGTCAACCTTTGTGTTGTGTGTCACACTGAGCATGGAGAAAATAAAAAAGTGTAAAGAGCTGTCTGTGGATTTGAGAGAAAAAATTGTGGAAAAATATGGACAATCTCAAGGCTACAAGTCCATCTCCAGAGATCTTAAGAGATAACCTCCTTGGATGTGGACGGAAGAGCAAAATTAATGAAAAATTAACTTCCAAACCAATTCAAGCTGATCTGCAGACACAGGGTACAACAGTGTCAGCTCGCACTACCCGTCACCATCTGAATGAGAAGGGAGACCCAGGAGGACACTACTGCTGACACAAAGGTATAAAAAAGCAAGACTGTAATTTGCCAAAACTTATGTGACAAAACCACAATCCTTCTGGGAGAACATACTGTGGACAGACAAAAGACAAAAGTAGAGCTTTTTGGTAAAGGACATCATGGCACTGTTTACAGAAAAAGAAAAGAACACAGTCCCTACAGTCAAACATGGTGGAGGCTGCTTCTGCTGCTTCTGGCACTGGATGCCTTGACTGTGTGATCGGTATCATGAAATCTGATGATTACCAAAAACTTTTGGGGCGCAATGTAGTGGCCAGTGTCAGAAAGCTGCGTCATGGGTCTTCCAGCAGGACAATGACCCGAAACACACTTCAAAAAGCACTCAGAAATGGTTACAAACAAAGCAGTGGAGAGTTCTGAAATGGCCAGCAATGAGTCCAGATCTGAATCCCATAGAAGACCTGTGGAGATCTCAAAACAGCAGTTAGGAGAATGGATCCTTCAAATCTGAATGACCTGAAGCAGTTTGCAAGAGAAGAGTGGTCCAAAATTACAGTAGAGAGGTGTAAGAAACTCATTCATGGTTACAGGAAGCGACTGATTTCAGTTATTTTTTCCAAAGGGGGTTCTACCAAATATTAAGTTAAGGGTGCCAATAATTTGACTTTTCTTCTCTGTTTTTTTTTTTTGTGTGTTGTTCCAATGCAAACAAAAAAAAGAACCAAAACATTTGCAACTGCAACAATTTTCTGAGAGAGGGGTTGCATTTTGTGACAGAATTACAAGGGTGCCGATATTTTTGGCCATGACTGTATATACATTTAATTATTTATCCAAATTTCACATTTAGTTTGTCATTTAAGTACTCGAAGCCACACATATATCAGTTTATTATACCTATATCAGTTATTGTTTTTAATCTAAGATTTATATTTTTTATATATTTTATATAATTATATTATATAAATTATATATAATTTATATATTTTACTTCAATTGTCGAAAACGATTATTAATAGTTTTAGTTAACAATAACAATGTGTTGATCGAATCATTTGCATAAATGAAAATTCACTCATTCAAATACATACTAAAATATTTGTTTTTACCTCCAAATCTAACTAAAATAAATTAAAAATACCTATACATTTATTTTAGATTTAGTATTTGACTATATAGAATTAAAGCTAAAGAAAATGTAAATATTTTACATTAAACACGAAAATAGCACTAACAACAACACTATACTGGGAAAAAAATGGTGTTGAAACAAATTTCATGTGCTATTTATTTTTATATGTTTTTTAATTATTTTATTTCAGTTGAATTCATTATAATACTTTAAATGAAAGTTTATTGATTTGTTTATATATTCAATTTGTGATAATTTGTTTTAGTTAACAATAATAACAAATTGTGTTGAATAAATCGTCTTGAGTAAATAATTAATTGAGTCATCTACTGCCATAAAGTAATTGCAAAAAGAGTCAGAAAAACTTCCCACTAGTAATGCATTAATAAGATTATTTTTTTATTTTGTACGATAGATAATTTTGGAGTACACTGGGCAGCCACTGCATTAGTGCAATTTAAATTACAGTCATGCCCATTTAAAAGCTTCTACTGCTTTTCAGTGGATGTTCAGTGGACCCAAGATGCACCAGGGCATTCGGCATGTGGACCATTCTGGACATGGCAGATCTGTCACTGGCCCATCCAAGCCACCAGCAACGGGCCCACTAAAACAGTGTCAATCAACAAAGGGCCATACCACCCTCAAGACGATGGCAATCCCAAGTGCCCCCATTCGTGCCAAGCCACGTCGGCAACCAAAGCTGAGAACTGAGAGCTAAAGGCTTAGCTTTTCATCAAAGGCAAAATGCTTATCTCCCACCACAGAGACTTGAGCTGCGTCATTTCCAAACATCTGCCACTGACCGACTAATGCTGAGAAAACCGATTTCTGATGAGCTAAAATAGCGACACAGAAATTCAATGTATAGAGTAAAATCAAACTACTTTCTCCTCTGAGAATGAAAGTGGCACTATTTACTTAGAGATTAACGTCTGACTGGATGAAGCACCAATCCCTTGCTGAAGTATTTTTAAATTTTGCCCTTTCAAATCATTCACATTCATCACAGACACACAGCTTATCACTGTATCTTCTGTCGGTGGGATTACGTTTTTATTTCTACATGCTTCTCAGTCTGAACAACAGCAAAATTTGCTCTCCCTGAGAATCACTTCCAGAAATCTGTGAGGAGATGGAAAGATAGACAGCGAGTGAGTCAGAGATACAGACAATGACTCAATGAGCACCAGAGAGCTGATCATTTATTTATAAATGGCTTACGACTGTGACTGCAGTGGATTGCTGGTATAATAAGAGGCCTTGTGGACGTACGCAAGAGACTTGCATGAGTGGCACACTGGGGAGAATGAGGTAAGATGTGCAAATTTTTCTTTAGGCTGTCCTCTATTCAATAAAATGAAAACCAATAGGCCTAATTATATTTTAGGATGTCTGTTATCAACTGAAAGAGAAGAAAGCGACTCAAGTGGGGAAAAAAATACAACTTGTCCCATGTTAGGTAAGCTGTGTCATGACTTATGTCATGGGGTAACTTGAATCATAATGGAATATGTGATTTACATTTAATATAAAAATGTGGAGAGAATTTATATTTTATTCATATCTATATTTTTATACATTATTTTTTAAATAACTGTGTGTGTGTTATAAGTGTGATTGTATTATTATTTTTAAATATACTAGTATTAAGTATTAAATAAAAATGCTATTATTTTATAGTGCGCATCATTTTATATTCAATGCTAAAAATATTGCCATTTTCTTTTTTATTTCTTTTTTATATTCATTTTCATCATTTTCAAAACTAAAATAAGCGAGATTTTAATGTATTACAGTACTACAGTTAGTCAATCTAAAATGGTGATTGCGCATTAACAGCTGTCAACCGTGTTTGACCGTGTCTGAACTTATTTACCCAGCAATTTTTTTTTTTTCACACCTGCTCACCATGTGCATATATATGATTTCTTCTTGCAACAAACCATCCCAATTGAAATCAGTGATGTTTTTTGTGCAACTCTTGTGTATCTATAAAGTGTACAGGCCTATACTTTAATAATACTGACGTGGAACTAGTTTTGTGTAACTCTTGAGTTGACAAAAGTGAAATTTTTCATCAGAATAACCAAATGATTTTTTTGTAGATGTAGTCATGTAAGGATAACAGACTCTGGCTGAAGTATTTATAACCAGCCAAATAAACACAGAACTGTAGTTGACGTAGGGGTGCCTGACAGGGAGACGGTTATCAAAGTATGTTTGAAAATTGGTTACATACTAGGCTTGATTGAACAAAGAAAATACTAAGAAAACCCCAAAAATATGAAGCCTTTCATCTTGGAAAGGCATACTAAACAAAGTCAAAGAATGACATTGTTTTGAATGAGGAAACTTCAATCCTCTTTGCTTTGTCCAAACATGGTTTCCGTTAATTAGTCTGTGGTTATGTATTGCCAATACGCAAAATAATGCACAGAGGATTAACCAGTCATGCTTTAAATGAGGGGCAGAGCTCTAATTAATAAACTCTAAGCCGACTTAGATCCTGAAATATAATCAATACTTCTGAGGTGAAGATGCGTCAAGACTCAAATTAATTTTGATTGGAGCCAGATGCTAACTTTGACATTGTCTTCCCCCCATCTTTGTTAGCTATGAACAAAACTACCCATGGTAGGAAAAAAGACCAACAATATGTGAGGTTTCTGTGAAGTGTGTATTTAAACAAGTTGGAAAGTCAATCATAACATCAGGTGCATTAAAGAAACAGGTAAACTACATCTAATATGATGTTTTGCCCAGTGTTAGCAGGCTTGCTAATTGTTAGCAATGACAACTGAGACTTTTAGCTCTTGTGGCACTAATATGAATTGCACTTTGGTGATGTTTTGCGAGAAGCACCCAGCTGCAGCCTGCAGATCGAGGCTGGGCTGCACCTGGGGCGGGGCTGCACATCTCGTCCCACCTACAACTGTTCTCATTGGTTAGTGGCGTCAAGTCATTACGTCGATTCTAGCGGTTTTTCATTCACGTTCTTCTTGGCTGCATGGTGAATACAGGCGAGCTACATCTCTTGTCTAATTTGTTTAATTACAATTTTTTATTCTGAAGTGCTGTTTAGTGTGTTGTTAAAAGGAAATGTAAAGTAGTTTCAAAATAAAATCGCATAACTTTACTCACTCAGCCATGTCACGCAAGGTGGAAAGGTCTGCTTTTAAATAACCAGGTCTGCGTTTCCCAAAAGCATGGCATAATGCTGCCTTTACGTTCTATCGGAAATTTAATAATTCTCACTATTGAAGTTGTAATTACGAGCTCATCACATTAAAGTTTCGGAATGGGAGGGCGTTCATGTGCAATGTTTACGAGAGCACTTGAAGGCAGCATTAGAAAGTTAGTGTGTGGTTTTAGTGGGATTATGAATTTGATATAGTGTTCCCAAAATAAGCCCCTTAAAAATAAATACAGTGGCAAAACTGAACCAGCAGAAGTAATATAGGACAAGTTCATATTAACAATGGCTATACAAATTTATTGTTTTTGTCTCTTACATGCAGTTGCTTTAGGGCAATTGTAAACCAGGCCCGGTTCAGACAGAAGGCACACTATGCATGGCTTGACAGTAAGTGTGTTAAAGTTTAAATTTGTGCAATGAAGTATGCATAAGGCCTCATGAGTTTAAGGTTGGCTTTAAGTAATCTTGCTTCTTGCTTTTTCTAAAGCACTGGCATGGCTAACATAATCTTAGATGTGCATATGAAAGAGTTCTGTTTCTGTTTTTGGATACAGGTGTTGTGAACTGGGGAAAATGGAGTGAAACATCAAAGGCTGAATTGCGGGTGCCTTTTGAAATTAAAGAGTGTAACACATGTAAAACCTTGTTCAAATCCTGCTCAGGTTTTTACGGTAATGGGAAGCGTGGTTACCTGAGAGGATTCTACGACAGCATAGAGGACCCAGACTGCTGTTGCATGTGCCAGTAAAGTGTATAAAGAAGGAAGGTTTAATGATTAAATTCAAATTCAAATTCAAATTTTATTTGTCACATACATATACATACATAGTACGACATGTAGTGAAATGTATTGTACGACTGTCCAACAAATTGTCCAACAAAATTAAGAAAAACCTCAAGTTTACAAAAATACAAATAGAAAAAGTACAGTAAACATATATACAGAAATAAACTAGCAATAAAATAAAATAAAAAAATAGATATGAGAATAAAAATAGATATGAAGAATAAAAATAGAATATGATTCTAAATAGATTAAAATAAAAAGTAACGTGTATGTCAGTGATAACGTGTCCGTGTGCTGTGCAGCGCAGTAAAGTGTATAGTGAGTAAAGGAATACTAAAGACAAAAGACAAATGGTATGTAAGTCCCACTCATTTATCCTTACGTAACCTTCTACAAATTAGTGCAGATTGTATTGAAAGTGTGCAAAGTGGAAGTGTGGGGTGATGTGCTTAGAGTGGAGAGTGGTTAAGACTCCGAATGGCCTGCGGGAAGAAGCTCCTCCTCATTCTCTCTGTGTTCGCCTTCATGGAGCGGAAGCGTCTCCCTGAACGCAGCAGAGAAAAGAGTCCATTGTTGGGATGGCTGAGGTCCTTCACTATCTTCCTGGCCCTGGTCAGGCACCGCTTGCTGTAGATGTCCTGCAGGTCAGGGAGCTCGGTGTGAATGGTACGTTCCGCTGAACGCACCACCCTCTGGAGGGCTCGTCTGTCCTGCATAGTGCAGTTCCCGAACCAGGAAGTGATGCTGCCCGTCAGGACGCTCTCGATGGTGCAGGTGTAAAAAGTCTTAAGCACCCGAGAGGGAAGTCTAAAGTCGCGCTGTCGCACCAGTGTTTGTTCACCATCAGACATACTCCACCTCCCCTAGTCTTCCCCGAGTCCAGCGTTCTGTCCATGCGGTAAACCGAGAAGAACTCGGCCGGCTGGATGGCGTGGTCTGGTACTGCTGGGTTCAGCCATGTCTCGGTGAAGCAGAGAAGGTTGCAGTCCCGAATGTCCCTCTGGAACTTGACTCTTGCCCTGAGGTCATCGAGTTTGTTATGCAGCGACTGGACATTGGCGAGCAGGACACTTGGTAGGGGAGCGCGGTGTGCGCGTGCCCTCAACCTGTTCCTGACGCCGGCTCGTTTCCCTCGAGGACGCCGGTACGGGTCGCGTCCTTTGTTCCTTCTCAGAATCTCGCTCGGCCAGGATGGGTCCGGGTTCAGAAACGGCGAAAGGTGAGTGCATTGTGCACCAATAGAAATAAGAGTGGCCCTGTCGTATGTAAGAATGGCCATCTTACAAAAAGAAACCGGTGATTATGGTTTACAATACGAAAAAATAACAAAAGAAGACAGGGCTAGAGAACGCAAAGTTTTGCGGGGGAATGCAAACATCTTTGCGAGAGAACGCAAAGTTTTGCGAGGGAATGCAAAAGATTTGAAAAATATTTTTTCCTCCCACCCCAAATTGTTTTCACCAACCCCGACATCTTTCCACCACCATGAGCTCTAAGGGGCTCCGTACTTTTGCAATACTTGACGGAATTGTAGACCTTTCTTGTTAAATCTGTTATGTTTACAAATTGTGCTTTTTGTTCAGTTATATAATTTGACTTTTGAAGGTAGTCTTTTAAAGATTAACGTAAGACACAGACCAAAATTTAAGTCAAAACTAGCGCATCAAAAACTAATTGAATGTGCCAAGCCGACACATGCCATGGACTGGAATTGGTTTTTTGAATAACACGTTTATTTGGATCTCAGTGACAAGACTCACATCCATCCCCTCCAGGGGAGCAGGGACATAAAGGGCTGGAAATTAGGCGATAGGGGCGCCGCGGGACTCTGTTTGACCATGTGGCTTGATGTTTGGTTGGCGTTTTAATGCCGCCACTTCAATGAGTTTTGACGAAATTACCTAAATGCCTCCCTTTTGTTGGCTGAGAGTGTTTCATATCTTTTTACACAGCAGTGGAGCTGGGGACAGTAAGTAATTTGATTCTTTTATGGCGTATTTGTTCAGCATGTTGGAGAGAAAAGCAAATAACAAATTAGAAATGAGTGTCTGAGGGCGAATAAACCAAATGTTTACAAATAATTCAGTTCAGTAGTTCCCCAGAGGAAGAGTTGTTTCACATTATACAAACCAGAGGCATAACAGTACCTACTAAAGGCAATTAAAGTAAAATCTTTACATTTGTTTTGTCAAATTACAAGAAAGCAACTGTGATAACTGCATTGAGTTTTTCTATATTTATTTTATTTAAAAGAATTTACAACAGAAATTCTTTTTTTCTTCATTTGTACATACATTTTAATGCAAAAAAAACAAAATCATGCACTAAAAGGGAACTGAACCCAAAAGAAAATGTCTGAAAAGAAAACGAATCATAATCAATGCACTGAACGCTCTAAAAGTAAATGTCTTGTATATTGCCTAAAAATCAAATCACATACCAGCCCTAGGGGGAAGGGAAAAAATATATAAATTAGTAAAATAAAAAAATTATATTATTATCCTTCAGGTTACTGAAGATAAAAAAGTATTAAAAAATATTTTGCATAACTCAAGGGATTTCTCGAGCCATTCTGATTGAACCTAGTGATCACGTGTGTAAAAAAAAATAGTTTAAAGAGGGTCAAATCTACTTGGCTGCCTCGGATAAAACTAAAATCAATGTCTAAAGATCTCCCTGATAGTACAGACCTTGTGGTTCAACTTTATTGATTCAAAAGACAAGAACAGCAGATCAAATCCAAGAACAAGAACCAGAACTGCCTTGAACGATGCCTTGTGCAAATGCCGAACATTGGGATCATGAAAACTATGTAAATGAAAGCTACTGTGTTCTTTTGTTTTAAAATTGCAATTATGAAACCACATCTTGATAGACAAGATTTGGTGTTTCTTATGTTGAACTCCGTTGGTCTGAATTTGTATTACAGTATATAATGGACTTCAAATTCTCCACTTAATGGCTAATTGTTGAACTTTCTTTTTAACAGGGAACTACAAGACCTTTCAACACAGCTTTTCCTGATGAATTTCAAATAGAATGCAATCCCAAGCTGGCATCACACATATATGTAAATATATATTAGATTCACAGAAGAATAACTCCAATTTAGGTTCATATTTAAAGGAATAGTTCACCCGAAAAAATGAAAATTCACTCATTTACTCACCCTAATGTCTTTCCACACCACTATGACATTCCTTCCCTTGTGTAACAGTTGCTCTTTTCACAATTATACTGGGAATTGAAGCTTTCGAGCTTCAAAAGCACAATAAATGTGGTCCATATGACATGTATAGATAAATCCCTAGACTTTTGAAGTCATTTGGTAAGAAACAAACCAAAGTTTTATAAAATCTTGACGTCCATCTTAGATCTCCTTGTAAAGTGCATAAGACATGAACTTATAATTTGTATACAAATCATTCTTGAATAACAAAACCTCCTAAACAGTTGGAGAAGAATATCGGTAAACAACGACTTCAATATCGGTTGTTTCTCAAATGAAACTACTGTACAACTTGAAGACATAAAATATAGCATAAAAGTATTATATGTATGTGGAAGTTATCAGACCTTCTTTCTCACAATTCTGAGTTTATATCTGGCATTTCAGACTTTTTGTTTTAGAGATAAACCCAGATTTGTGAGATATAAACTGAGATATAAAAAAAATCTGGATTGCCAGAAGTTAATTTGCAATTGCAAGTTTATAACTCACAATTGCGAGAAACAAAAGGCAGACTTGTGAGATAAAAAGGTCACGATTATCTTTTTTTACAGTATGATTTATTGCCTGGCGGAAACCAAAAACCGAATTGCAATATGAATTCTGAGTTTATATCTCGTAAATCTGACAAATCAGTTGTTTTTTTCCCTCGCATATTCCAATCTTGAGATAAAACGTCGCAATTACCTTTTTTATTCATTTATTTATTTATTATTCTGTGCTGGAAATGAGCTTCCAGATTTATAAACCACTTTTGTGAGGCAAAATAATAATAAAAGTCTCTATTTATTGTAATTTCACAGAAAAGAGCAACTCCTCCACCATAAAAAGAGTCATACTAGTTTAGAACATTATGACGGTGAATAAATGATGACTGAATTAGTAATTTTGTTTGGATTTATTCAAGGTCTACTCTAAATTCAATGAAAAGAGTCTAGAATAAGTAAGAATAGACAGAAAATAAGGTTTAATGAGAAAGTGACAACAGAAATCTGAACTAAATGCCACGTCATCTCAGTTAGCTTCCCGTTCCAAGCAAAAAAAAAAAAAAAAACACTTCTCCATTGAAAAGGTGAGACCTTTTGTAAGCAAAGCCAGGTCACGAAATGAAAAAGCAACACGAGAGAGCAGAAAGCCACCTAATTTGTGACCTTTCAAGAGGGTTTTATCTGCCGTGATTTTGTGCGTCTCGGCAGCTAAGGCGCTCATTAAAATCAGAAGAGGATGAGGGGGAATGAGAGATTGACAAGCAGAACAGATTTCTCCCTTTCATCTGCGTTAGCACTTGCCAAATTCAATTGAAGGAAGAAAATAACATGAAAAATAGCAAAATCGCTGAACACAAACAGGGATTCAGTTGTAGGCTCCTTAATTGGGTCCTCGGGGAAACATTCCGGCTACAAAATCAGGGATTTCGGGGTGTTTATTACAGGATGTTGAGACTCCAGAATATTAAGTAAAAGGGTTTGATAAGGATGAAAAAAAAGGGCGGGTGGTCGAGGAACACAACAGCTGCTTGTCAGTCAGGGTTTTGGCACGATTGTGTCAGTGGAGATGAACGTTTCTAATTAGGGAGAAATAGTTCAGTCCGGTTTAGTGAAAGAAAAAAAAAAAGGAAGAGTGAAAGAGAAAAAAGGCTTTACTGCCCTCTGGTGTTCACTTAAAACGTTAAAGACAGCAGTAGCGATGGGTGAGAGAGCTGGAGGAAGCTCAGTTGCCGCCCACTCCAGCTGCTGAAGTAGTTGTTCCAGAGCTGCTCGGTGCTGATTTGCCTTTATGCCATTGGCCGCCACGCCGTCGACCACTTCCACCAGACTTCAACTGAAAGAGACGATAAAAACCAACTGTTTTTTATTATTTATTTTTTTTATTTGAATTAAAAACAGGGATAAAAACACATTTTGGTTCCTCAAAGTAATTTTTTTTTTAAATTTGACCTTTTGACCAAATTTTTGAATAACAGTAAAAGAAAAATATATCAATTAAATAAATAAATACTGAAATATTATTATTATTTATTTCTCTTTATTGTAATTTTCTCCAAAAGTCCAAAAGAAACTTGGACTCAAATTCTGAAAATGTAATACAATTTTCTTTACGTTTAAGCTTTTTATAATTTTGGTAGATAATGTTTTTTTTTTTGTCAAAAATTTGGTTAATGGCAATTTAAAACAAAACTGAGTAAATTTCAATAGATTCTGTTTGTAAACCTGTAATTTAACATCTCAATAAAGGTTAATAAGGACAGCTTTACTATTTGAACTACTTACAAAGAAACAAAACCCAAAATTTGATCTGTAGTGACCATTAATGGAAAAATCAATTAACCATTAAGTCTAAATGAAAAAGTCGTGTGCTTTTCAGAGGTGATTTGTCTCATTCAAATACTGTTCAGGAAATAAATCAGCCTAATTCATTACATTAAGACTCTAATGTCTTTTATAATCATGAAAGTAATGCTCTTAATACCTCTGCGATTTACACTACAGCAAATTAAAATTTTAAGAAGCTTAAAGCGTTTGACCTTAATGTGCTTTAAACCATTTTACCTTTACTTCACACTGCTTTCTTGTGGTTTTTTTAACTTTATTCTCTTTGTTTCAATCTGTACAAAGTGTCTCCTCGCCCCCTGCTGTCTACCGAACTGAGCCACGGACAGAAGAGAAGAGAAAAGGCCGGTTTGGGGTATTGGGGATGAAAAGAGTCGAGAATTTTCAAGGGCTGTAAGTTTCTGTGAACGTTTGGAGATTAATATTATATGCAGCCCGAAGGAAAATGTGAAGCGGAAAAAGAGTATATAAGGAACAATATGGGAACAAGTGAGAGAAAAGAATTTAATACCAAGCATAATACAAACATTACAGAATATTTTAACATGATTATTAATCTGTGAGTGTGTGTTCACAATATATACAATTATTTTATACATTAGTCATTGTAGTTGTAGTATAATTATTGACTTATTTTTTATCCATCTATCTATCTATCTATCTATCTATCTATCTATCTATCTATCTATCTATCTATCTATATAGGATATAGATGAATACAAATTTCAATAAATATTTGTTTTTTACAATATATACAATTATTTTATATACACACACACACACATATATATATATATAGTGCTGCTTAAAAGTTTGTGAACCCTTTAGAATTTTCTATATTTCTGCATAAATATGACCCAAAGTAGTCCTGAAAGTAGACAAAGAGTCAAACAACCCAATCAAACAAATGAGACAAAAATATTTTCTTTGTCATTTATTTATTCAGGAAAATTATCCAACATTGCATATCTGTGAGTGGCAAAAGTATGTGAATCTCTTGGATTAGCAGTTAATTTACAGGTGAAATTAGAGTCCATCTGTGCAGAGGTGTTTTCAGTCAGTGCAATGACTATCAAATGTCAGTACGTGACCTGTTTTATTCTAAACTAAAGGCCTTTCTCACATTGGCTAATGTTAATGTTCATGAGCCCACCATCAGGAGAACACTGAGCAACCATGGTGTGCATGGCAGAGTTGCAAGAAGAAAGCCACTGTTCTCCAAAAAGAAAATTGCTTGCTAAAGATCATGTGGACAAGCCAGAGAACTATTGGAGATAGGTTTAATGGATGGATGAAACCAAAATAGAACTTATTGGTTTAAATGAGAAGCTATTATGTTCGGAGAAAAGAACACTGCATTCCAGCTTAAGAATCTTATTCCATCTGTGAAACATTTTGGTGGTAGTATCATGGTTTGGGCCTGTTTTGCTGCATTTTGGCCAGGACAGCCTGCCATCATTGAATTCTGAATTATACCAGCAAATTTTAAAGGAAAACATCAGGACATCTGTTTAAGAATTAAAGTCTTAAGAGAACGTGGGTCATGCAGCAAGACAACAACCCCAAGCACACAAGTCATTCTACCAAAGAATGGTTAAAGAAGAACAAAGTTAATGTTTTGGAATGTGATTGGCATTGCGATTTCAAGTTTTCCTTTCTCCTTGGAGTGTTACAAGCTGTTCATGCACAGATAAGATCCCTAAAGCTGCAAAGACTCAAACCCAAAGAGACATTCTTTATAATAGTTAAGACTCGACCACGCCCTCGTAAAACTGCTCATTCAAACATGATCCCGCATGTCTACATCTGTGTGGGAAGATTTGCATAACACTGTCCAAATGTATACGTAAAGAAAGAGTGTGTTATTAGTAGCGCTTTTTGTTTGTCATTTCTCTGATCACAAATGCTGACATGGTATTGTTTACATGGCGCGATGCAACGTGACGCGTAAAAATACCGTATAACTCATTATAATCAGTAACTATGTCCCCACTGGTTGCAGCAAATGCCTCGTTTATGATGGGTTTTATTATTTTTGTCTCATCGCGCTAGGACACGGCATCACAATACGGTAAGGGGCGTAAGATTTCCGTCACACACTTGAGATATTCGACCAATCACAATGCACTGGATAGCGGTCCAATCAGAGCACGCCTCGCTTCTCAGAGCGATGAGCTTTGTAAAAATCGACGCGTTTCAGAAATGCAGAGCATAGAGGAGCAACAATAATGTACAGTATGTGGAAATTAATGTGTTTTTTGAACCTTAAACAGCATAAACACATTGCATTACACCAAATACACAAAATAATGTTCTTTTTTAGCAACGTCATATGACCCCTTTAAATGGTTCTGCACTAAGGAATGGACTAAAACACCAACATGTTATTGTGCAGGACTGATCAGCATTTACAAGAAATTTTACCTTCAGTTACTGCAGCGATGGATTTCAACACCGTCATTCCCTCCAAGTTGACCACTAAATTTGGAGACTTGGGTGTTAACACCTCCCTCTGCAGCTGGATTATGGACTTTCTGACCAACAGACCTCAGCATGTTAGGTCAGGCCACACCTGCTCCACCACCATCACACTCAACACCGGCGTACCACAGGGCTGTGTGCTGAGCCCATTCCTCTACTCCCTCTACACCCATGACTGCAGGCCTGTGCATGGATCCAACTCCATCATCAAGTTTGCTGATGACACCACAGTGATTGGCCTCATCAGAGACAACGATGAGACTGCCTACAGGGAGGAGGTACAGCACCTGGCTGAATGGTGCGCTGACAATAGCCTGCTCCTCAAAACCAGTAAGACAAAAGAGCTTATTGTGGACTTCAGGAAGAAGAAAAGTGGCACGCATGACCCCATCCACATTAACGGGATGGTTGTTGAACGTGTCTCCAGCTTCAAGTTTCTGGGAACCCAAGTCTCGGAGGACCTGACCTGGACCACCAACACATCCAGCCTAGTCAAGAAGGCTCACCAACGCCTCTTCTTCCTTAGGACACTGAAGAAGAACCACTTGTCTCCAGCCATCCTGGTGAACTTCTACCGGTGTGTGATTGAAAGCATCCTGACCAACTGCATCACAGTCTGGTATGGGAACTGCACAGTTGCTGACCGCAAGGCACTGCAGAGGGTGGTGAAAACTGCCCAACGCATCACAGGGACACCACTTCCTGCCATTGAGGACGTCCAGAGAAAACGCTGTTTACGTCGAGCTCGTGGCATTCTTAAGGACTCCTCTCACCCTGACCATCGACTGTTTAACTTACTGCCCTCTGGGAGGCGCTTCAGGAGCATCCGAACAAAGACCAGCAGACTCAGGAACAGCTTTTTCCCTACAGCTGTCTCCCTACAGAACTCTGCCCGATGATTCCCCCTCACACACCACTACAAACTCTCCACCCCTCCCCATCACTAAATCGGTTAAAAAAATAAATAAATCCATCTAAACACTGAGTACTATGTACTGGAAATTTTTATTTTCTATGCACTTTCAATGTTCATTGCACTAGTGTTTATATATCTTAATGTATAGCTTATTCATATCCATTTGTAATTGTTCATAGTTGTTGCTCATAGTGTACATACATTTACTGCATAATCCATCTGTATAGTATGTTCATATCACCCATCTGTATATCATACTGATAGTATTTAAAATTTGTAAATTATGTCCATAGTACTGCCTTATCTGTATATTTCTGTACATATGTAACATATTGTAGGCACTGTATATCCTGTACCTCTGCTTATTGCACTTCTGGTTAGATGCTAACTGCATGTCGTTGCCCTGTACCTTACATGTGCAATGACAATACAGTTGAATCTAATCTAATCTAATCTAATCTAATCTGCAGCAAAAAAAGGGTCACACCAGATACTGAAAGCAAAGATTCACATACTTTTGCAACGCACAGATATGTAACACTGGATAATTTTTCTCAATAAATAAATGACAAAGAAAAGATTTTTCTCTCACTTGTTTAATTGGGTTCTCTTTATCTACTTTCAGGATTTATATGAAAATCTGATGACGTTTTGGGTCATATTTATGCAGATTCAGAAATATAGTAAATTCTAAAGGGTTCACAAACTTTCAAGCAGCACTGTATCTGTATATATATATATATATATATATATATATATATATATATATATATATATATATATATATATAATACAAACAGTTATGAGTAAATAGTATATATAATTAAAATATAATAATAATAAAAAAACGTCTGTCTGTGTTTAAAATTAAAATATAATACAATCTTAGTATTGTTATTACTATTATTATTGACTTGGTTTTTAATGTTTTTACAATATATAATAAAATATCTGTACATACAGTTTGTACAATTATTTTATCCATTATTTATGAATTTATTGCTGACTCTCACCAGTTGTCCCATTTGAGGGCTTCCTCCCATCTGTGTGCTTTCCTCGCAGGCTGATGAAGAGCCTTCCACCTGTGACGAGGTTTTCTTGGTAGACTGCATCTTGGCCTGAGGCTTGCTTTGAAGCAGCTGTCGTACAAGCAAAGACAACAGACAGGAGTTTAAAAGGAAATGCATCGCCAGTTTTTATGACTCATGCTGAAAGGTAACAAATCTGTTTTTATAAATTATTGGCTGACATTGTGAAATATGCATGATTGACATCACTAAAGTTAAACCAATTAAATAACAATTTCCAGTTGGATGAATCTCAAGAAACCATATATATGTATATATATAGGATGAATGTTTTTGTGACCTCTGACCTTAGTGATGGTACCCACGGCCTTGGTCCTGCCTTCTCTGAAGACGAGTCTCTGGTCCATGTGAAGGTACTCGGGGGTCTTGATGAAGCGGAAGTGTACAGTGGCTTTGTCCCCCGTCCGTAAACAGTCTTTGTTCATGCCGATGATGGTGGCCGTCTGTCTGATACTGCCACAGTGAACTATGATACAGAGTAACTCATGACTAAGTGCCAAACAGATACAATATCTGTTTAGATTAGTGTTGTCAAACGATGAATCACATTCAAAGTAAGTTTTTGTTTACGTAATATATGGGTATGTACTGTGTGCATTTATTATGTATATATAAATACACACCCATGGCGTGTACATATTTAAGAAAAATATGCTATGTTTATATAGTAAATATACTTATATATAATATAAATTATATAAATATATACATGTAAATATTTTCAGAATTTTTACTGTATGTGTGTATTTAAATATACATAATAAATATACACAGAACACACACATATACTATGTAAACAAAACCTTTTATGCTGGATGAGAGTAATCGTTTGACAGCACTAGTTTAGATACAATTTAAATATTACATTTTTTTTTTATACCTCTCCAGTAAAACAAAAGCATTGACATACATTGAAATTATTTTCTTTATGTATATGTATATTACATTTCATTAAGGTAAAACGGTGTAGATTCATACTATAATACTGGTTAACAACAATATTACAAAACATAAAATAAAAATTTAAACAATATAGTGAAACAAAATCATCTGCCAAAATGTGTGTATCCCCCGTAATGTTTAATGTATCTTTTTAAATATGTTTTATTCAGTACAACAACAGAAGTTTTTCCCAATACAAACATTCAGTTATCATTTTTTGATACACAATTTTATAAAGGTAAACCTGTAGACCTATACTTATTATACTGGCTATAACATGAAATAAAATGTAAGCACGTGAAACAGAATTATCTGTCAAAATTTGAATATCCTCTTTATCTGCCTAAATGTCTATATCATAAATGGTTTTTATATAAATTATAAATAAATGTATTACTTAAAAATTATTTATTTTTAATTTATTAAAGAAATTGTTCATATATTTTTAGTAGTAAGTTTAGTAGTCATTTATTTTTAATAGTATTTTTTTTTATATAAAAAGTTTTTAATTGTAAAATTTAATAGTAAAATTAGCTAATTTAAAATTAGTATATATATATATATATATATAAATATATATATATGTGTGTATGTATATATTTGTTCACATATTTAAGTACAATTATGTTATTTGTATATTATATAGTTATTTAATATTTCAATATTTTTATTTGTATATTATATAGTTATTTCATATTTCAATATTTTAGATATAAATAAAATGTTAAATAAATATTTGCTGCAGTAAAAATCCAAATATCTTATTTTGGATGTTTTCGTTTATTTTTTATCTCAATAGTATAAATGTTCAATATATATTATACAACAAGCAAACGTTTTAAATATCACAAGAAACAAAAATTCATTTTAAATCTTTTAAAAAAAAAATATGTTTAATATAGATTACATAAAAAAAATCTTAATGAACTTTTATCACAATAAACAAATATCTAGTCTAACATTTATTTTGGATCTTTTGATTAGACATTTTAAACTATATAAAAATGTTAAGTTTCAATTTCATCAGAATCAAAAATTCCATCAAATATTTATACTAATCTTTTTATTAAATGTTTAACAGATTATATAAAATATAATGTGATGTATGTAATATCATGAGTAACAAAAATTCAATCAAATATTTAACATTTGTCTTGCCTACTCACCCATAGCTTGGTATCGCGGCGATATCGTCGTTGGATGGTGCAGTACGAGAATCTCTGCCTCAAACTCCCAGCATGCCTGTGGGTTGAGGCGGGGCGACACCATCACCATCCCCTTCCTGATCGATGAACGCTTGATCTTCTTCAGAGCGAACGAGGCCGTCTGCCCACCGCGCACTTCTTTAACAGGCATGCGCTTGCGATGGATGGATTTGACGGCAATGGGGATGAAGACGCCCAGAGGATCCGGACCGAGGAGCAGCGTGTCGTTCAGCCGTATTAATCCACATAAAGTAGTCCCTGATACTACGGTACCTACACCCTGAGGAACATACGAGAGGTTCAAACAATTGAGAAAGAGGTAGACAGAAGTACAAAGACAGTATGTGTCGTACCGGCACTGAATATGTGTCGTCAATTTGAAACTCTGGTGGCTCGTCGTCTTTAAACGTCGTTCTGGGAGACAGCAGGTTCAGGAACATTTTCAACAAGTCCATGTTTTCACCTGTCACATTTGAGATCTGGAAAATCGGACACATCCTACACAGAAAATCAATGTTTTTGTGAAATATGCTCTCACTATTTCAGATTATATTAATACCTTGCTTGAAATTGATACTTACAAAGATTCTTTGGGCAAAAAAGCATCTTGATTTTTTCAACATTTTTTCATGCAAACAATTTAATTGTAGTCAGAGAAGTGACTAAAAATTCAACTTTTACAGTTTTTATATGGTTGTCAAAAAAGTGTGAGGTTAACCCTAAGTGTAAGGGTCATTGCACACTGAGTCTGAAATTTTAAGACGAGAAAAAGAGAAAAAGAAAGGAAATATTGGGTCCATCCAATCTTGAGATATAGCGAGGAAGGAGAGTTCCCCCTCATTATTAAGGAGCAGCGGGATTATCCCGGGCGATTCAAAGTTTACTTCAGGATGTCAGTGGCTCAGTTGGATGCTTTGCTAGTAATACTAGGGTCACATATTAAAAAGAAGACCACCAGTTTCTGTTAACTCAGTGTGTAAGGATATATACAGTGCTTTGTGCTGCGAGACGAGGTGGATGAACTTGACAATCGCCATTCTGGATTTTGGCATTCGCTTGAACGGTTGCTCTGAAATGTCAAACACTTCTCAAAATGCTTGCTTCAGATGCAAAAAATGCAAAAAGTCGAACCCGATCAAAATTTCTTTATGACAGGTGAAAGTTTCGGAGGCAGTCTGTAAACGTGATTGACATAGTGTGAGGTCATATTTATTTTTCGACGTGTGAAAATTTCAGATTAAATTGTGCAATGGCCTTAAATTTATAGTTTTTTTGCCCTTTTTATCATTCTACAGGCAAAACTTAAGTAAAATTACCTTTCTGAGCTAAAGTTTGAAGCAGTAACAATGACGTCATCCTTGTTTTGCACCAAAACTGGAATTTTTCTGCATCCTGGAGACTTCAGTAACCTTTGTAATAACTTTAGCGTCTCTGCAACGCGAAACCACACAAAAATTTGTCTATAAAAAACACACACTGTAGGGTTGAATGGCTGGATTTGTATTTCACATTATTTTTCGACAGCATTTGCGGGATATTGTTGATTAAACCAGGAAATAATTTTAACTTTAATTTCGTTACATCTTATAACTTCCGAACTCCAAAAACCCAATAACATTTACACAATAAGCACAAGGATACCAGGAAGTATTCTTGCGTATTACACAAACATGTAGGAATTACACCACTAGTGTGTAAACTCATCCACACAGAGAAGTCATAGAATATTAAACTCAAATTACAAAAATGAATCTTCAAAAAAAAAAAAAAAAAAAAAGAATTTTTGTAGATCATTTTGGTTATAGTATATAATGCGTGAAAAAAAAAAAAAAAAAAAAAACATCTGCAAAAATTTGTGGGCACCTGGTATCTTACAAAATTTCTATATATTAAAAGTTTATTCTATAAATTATTACTGATTAACATTATGCCACAAATGCTGTTGATAAAACTTCTGTAGTAAAATGAGAGAGTCACATTACCTTGTAAGATGTTAGCGGGACACATGTCTATCTTTGTTACAACTACAAAAACAGGAACGTTGAGGGCCAGAGCAAGGCCGAGGTGCTCTTTAGTCATGCCAATGATTCCTGCATTACTTCCCACCTTTGCGAGACAAAAAAAGACAGAATTCATAAAACTTGAAACCGCTGAATACATACACCTGTGGCACACCTACTCCCTCTCACCATTAGCATGCAGAAATCCGGCAGATGGCCAGTCATGCCAAATACGGTGGTCTTCAGGTACTTCTCGTGGCCCGCCAAGTCGATGAAAGTGATGACCTTCGATGACCTCTCACAGATTTTGGTCCAGTCCAGGCTGCCTCCATGGCTGTCTGGTTTGTTGACCACCTGCCCCTCCTGGTCGAAACCCAGAATGTCATTGCCGACGCTACTCGTCCGGCCGCTCTCCATCTCATGTTTGTGGCGGAACAGCTTCTGGCGAGCGAATCCACGACCGTTGTCGAGTTCGCCATGGGTTAGGACACCCAAAAGTGTGCTCTTACCAGCATCTACATTACCTACGACTGCCACTCTGCAAAAAGAAATGATTTTAAGCAAAAAAATTATAATTTTTAACATAATTTCTTTGTAAAACATCTAACCTGACTTCCAGGAAGTCTGCCTCTCCCACTCGACGACGGATGAGATAATCGCGGACATGTCCTGCTGTTTCCGTCCTCTCTCTCAGCAGAATCAGGTCAGCATCAACCTGTTCACAAAGTGACTGCACTGTAGCGACAGATGCTTCCATATCCCGCTCATCCAGACCATAATCACCACCGTCTGAGAGACAGAGACCCCAAGAATTTATCAACACTTCTTAATAGGACATTTACAAAAAGGCTTGAAAATACAAGAATAAAGATGACAGATGGGCAACAGTACAAAATCTGGTCAAACCAAGATCACATCACATCAACAATCTTTGACCTTAGAGGTTATAAGATCACTATTGTATAATGTCTTTTGTTAAAGCAGTGCTTTTGTCTATTAAATAAAAATGTTCAAAAGTTTTGTAAGATTTTTTTTAAATGTTTTTGAAAGAACTCACCCAGCTTGCATTTATTTAATATACGTAGTAAAAATAGTAATATATTGAAATATTATTTAAATTTAAAATAACTGTTTTCACATCTCACCTGTTCCCATTCCGACTACATAGATGGTTTCTCCGCATCCATCCTCTATTCGTTCTCGCAGCTGCTTTTGTAAACACTCATACTGCTCTCCTGTAGGGCTGACCAGTGCAAACTGACGACAATCAACAAAAATAATCAAAGTACTATTAAATGTACTTAATAGGAGAAAAACGAGATATTTATTGAGCATGTATTTTAATATATTAAAATGTCAAAGTTTTGGTATGCATTCCATATAATATCTCTTTACAGTGACCCTAAAACGAATTTGGACACTTAAGTAAAACTCAGAAGTGTATGAATGCCATTAAATTGGATTAAAACATATTACATCTATTCTGTTTTAGTTTTAATGATAGCACAAGCTTTTCAAACTTTTTTTTTTTTTTTTTTGCAAAACGTTTAAGTTTTAAATGATTAAAACAAAAATCTATTTATATAAAATTAATTTTCACTGCTTTAGACAGCAGGCTATGACTAACTTTATTTAAGATGCCAATATATTATGGTATGCATTCCATATATTCTATATCTATATACAGTGACTCCAAAAATTATTTGGAATGAATAAAAGATAATTAATTTTATAAAAAGTAGTTTGGTTAGTTTTTAATTATTAAAACTATTTAAAAAATAATTTAAATAAAATTAATTCTACTGCTTTAGACAGCAAGCTATAACTTTAATTTTCTGAACCATTCTTGAAAGTAAACCTATTTTCAAACATCTGTAATTTAATCATTCCATTTAATAATTTATTTTCATTATTACAAACATAAAACATCTATAAAACGTTTACCTTGAAAACTAAATTTAATAAATTTAATTCGAAAAAAAAATATTTTGATATTTTATAATTCTAAATATAATCAAATCTAATTTTAATAATATACTTAAATACTTTTAAGTGTGATTTAAGACTGTTAAAATAATTTTTGGTCACTTACAAATCAGTATTTGTAGCAAAAACTATGCTTTTTCATGTTGCACTTTTTATTGCAGTTTTACATGCGTTAAAAAAGCAACAACCTTAAAGTCACTCTATCACAATGTTACACATGTTCAGGTTCGTTCGCACACATGCACATAAGTCTGGGGTCAGTACAGTTGTTGCAGTGCCAGCTGGCGTTCACATGCACAGCCAACGTGTCACTCACGCAGCAGCGCGTTTGCTTTTAATTCAAAGTTGTTAAACGTGTTTAAACGCCACGCATTTATCAAATACACTCTTGTAATGGTTCATGCACATAGAGAAGCGTTCAAAAGAACGCTTAGGCCTGAGAGCCACCTTGCTGGTGAGGTCTAAATGATCCTCGGCTTCCCCGTTCTGGTTGTCGCCGGCGTCGCTGAGCTCAGCGTCGGGCGAATCCTCCGCGCAGCCCGGGTCAGGTGCGAACATACATGCCGGCACAACCGACTCCACCGCCGGGCTTAAGCTGCTCTCCGCGGCCGCCATGTTCTTCTCCAGCCTGCGTCTGGGAAAGAGATTGATCCAGTGAAGTTTTGTTTTTTGGTTCTAAAACTAGTTTCGCTTCAACTCTTAACTTGTTCATACTGACCTGTCTGGCGTAGTTTACAGAAATAAGGGGCCTCTGGGAGACACGCCTACTCATGAATAATTAACAGCCACGTCGTAAAAAGCCTTTTAAACTTTAAAGTTTCTTTTGTGACTTTCTTTAAAAAGTTTCTGCCTTTGAAAGAAGGTCGATTTTTATACATGTTTTCACGTGGCGTACTTAAAAAAAAAAAAAAAGTTGTACCGACTTAGTAATTTATACATTTTTAAACGAGCTCTGGAGAGAGACGCCTACTCATGAATAATTAACAAAGCAAGTCTGGAAAAAAAACTACTTGAAAAAAGAAAAGAAAAGAAAAGAAAAGAAAAGAAAAGAAAAGAAAAGAAAAGAAAAGAAAAGATTTAGATGTAGGCTAATGCGCTGATCTTTAAAACTCAACACGCCAGAACAGGACATCCATCAAGACACGCCTACTTAGTAATAATTAATTTACACTTTACATAAAAGTGCAAGCAGGCAAGTCTGAATAAGTCTCTCAGTCCAGAAGCCATAAATTGGCATTTAAAAAATAAATAAATAAATGTTATATATGACTGCGATATGTATCGATAGATATATAAATAATCAAGACAAGAGATTGGAATAACAAGCATATTATAAGTAGCAAATTTGTTCTTTTTTAATTTATTCTTTTAGCATAAACATTGCTACTGAAAAAGGCCTCCAGGAGGTTCTGGAAAGTATGAACACTAGGTGGCAGAGTTGTGCCGTGGATTGGAATTATGTCGGCACATACTGTACAATATAATATTGTATAAAGTTACATGAACTATTATTTTATCAACACATGTATAAAGTGTTTATAAATTATACCTTAATATACCTTAATAAGGTATTTATATATAAGATAAAGTGGAAGTATCTTGGTACATATAATGCTTTATATTATATTTGACTTTTTGATTGTTAATTAATTCACAAACTATTCTTTTATCAACTGTATACACGTATCTATAGATAAACTTTATATATATGTATATAATGTATATAATTGTAATGTTAGTGCAATAAAACTTACTGTATTAAAAGAAATTGATTATATTCTATAATCTAAAATATTATGTATATTCTATTCTATTCTGAAATATTATTTTCTTTCAAAAGTTGTAAATAAGTAAATAATGTAGCACCCTATAATATTTTATTATATTTCACACATATTAATAATTAATAATATAGAATTTTTTCAGTACATTACGTTTTACTGTATAAAATGTATATAAAATATATAAGTTAATGATATAATATGTAAGGTAAAGTTACTGCATTGGAATTATCTCGGTACTATTAGAATAGAATAGAATAGAATAGAATAGAATAGAATAGAATAGAATAGAATAGAATAGAATGTCCATTGTACCTTGTACATAATTCAACATTTTAATTATTGTTAATTAATTCATAATAGTTTTCTGCCCTAATATCAGTTTATTGTTTATATATATGTTTTGTTTTTTACTTTGTCTTTTCTTGCACTCGTTGCATATGCTGAGAGGAGAAACTCATTAAATTAACTTCAAATGCTAAAAATACAACGAAATGATCTGAACGAACCCATGAGATTTCTTTGTTTTAACAAGGTGAAGATTTGAGTAATTACTGTACGTTTCCTTGGCAACTGATCCAGTTTTGTTTCAGTGCCAGTTTTTGTTTTGCAGTGCACTGTTTATTTCTAATTCAAACCGCACAAGCGTTGGCCTTTGCTTTGCTGTGCTGTTACAGATGCCTGGAAGTGTCTGGAACCTCCTCCCAGCAAACTCTTTGTTTCAGGAGGCGTAATGAAGTGTAAATTGGTTTCACGAGTCTGTTTTTGAGTCTGTGTGCTGTACAGGATTGGTAATTTGTGTCCACAGGCAACAATCAAGTACAAGACCATGAAACCTGAACAACTGCAACTCGGTAACAACCCACAAAAGAGAGCAAAAATAAAAACCAAAAAATACTACTTCGGAATGCATACTATTATGTTTAATTCACACAGAAATAATAAAAACAGTATGAAAAACAGAAACAAAAAAAAAAAGACTGCAAACAGTATGCTGTTCCAAACATAATCCAATCTTTCGGCAGTCTGATCATACAGTACATCGGATAATAAGTGAATGTTCATACTATGTCTAATATAATTCTTACACACTGCAGTGATGTGTAATATGTTATTCAGAGCACAGTTAAGCACGGGATGTCAGTGAGTGTCGGTGTCTGTGAATTCCTGTAGAGGGCAGCATTTCACAAGAAACGAAAATTATCAACTGAAAAAAAAAAGACTGCAAATATGTCCAATTTTAGCATTATGTCATCTGCTTTTGGGCAGCAGAGTAATTGCATTTATTATTATTATTATTAAACACAATAACAATAGAATATACAGTTGATTACAATGTCATAATTTGTATGTGTGTGTGTGTGTGTTACTACTACTACCACTACTAGCCTACTATATATATATATATATATATATATATATATATATATATATATATATATATATATATATATATCATGATGTTAGTAGTTATGATTTTTTAAATGTATTATTTATGTAAGCGTTTTTAACTAATAGTAAATATGATTGGTAATGATTTAAATAAGAATTTAGTAATAGTTTGGTAATTGTGTGTGTTTAATAATAATAATAATAATAATAATAATAACCAAGCAACAATAATATTAGTATTTGTTTGTTAAATGTCATATTATTTTTAGTAAATTATTATTGTTACATACAAATAGATTGTTATCAATTGGCATTTGTATTTTATATAATGATAATAATAATAATTATTATTATTATTTTATTTTTTATATATATGATTTTTATTGTTTTGCTATCTTGGAGTGTTTAAAAAGTATTCATAGCACCGATTGTTGGGTAATGCCATAAATAACAGTTTAGTCATCTGTAATTCAGTACACATAAGTGGGACCAGATCATTCCCTCTTCACTAATAAACCTCTGGCCTGTTTCAATTATTAACCACATCACGGCCAGATTTTACCCCTATTTGAGGTAGAAGCTGACTCTCTGACCTCAGTACCTGTCCATCAGTGTAAGACGGCAGCAGAGTGAGACAGACAGACAAACACAGGGCTGAATGGAGAGATGGGGCCAGACACGCTCCTCGCACGGAAACAGGCCTCTTTTGTGCAGCTTGATTGAAATTCCGCCGCTTGTGGAGTCACAGGCCATTCTAGAGCTGTGGCCAATTAGGAAGTTGGGAAACCAGGGGTCTGTGTCTGGTTGAGCTAAAGAAAAAGTGCGAGAAAGCCATGAGAGAGCACTCAAACACAGCTGAGTGACATATCCTTAAGTGTCCTCAGGTTTTTAACGGGCCCAAGCCAGCCATTTAAACCATTTCGACCGACTGACTCAAAACGCTTAAAAGAAAAAGTGTTGCACCTCCCAAAATGTTTTTGTTTTCTATTTTCAAGCTTTATATTAATAACCTCTCTGTCTTTATGCGGGTAGTTGATTGACGTTCTGTAGATGGCAGTAAAACACTCTCGCAGCTGGATGGATGTGTTTTATACGCTCCCGCTGTCTATCACTCTCTCCCGGGATTGTGTATGGGTTTTATTTATGATAACTGGGTAATAAAGACACTCTGTTCTTCTCTCTTATATTGAGACGTGAAGATTGTGAAGGATGCGGTTGCTTACGTGCATCCGAATGGCTTGCTTGTGGGGTGATCTGTGCTTTAAAATCGAGGGCCACATTATTGCTACACACTGAATGTGTGTGAAAATTACTTTGTACACAGAAAATATATGGCTTTGACAGCTGCCTTGGCACTTAAGGACACACTTGCAGAGAAAGTTGTTTGTAGCTCTGCAGTATGTGCTACAGAAATAGTTAAACATTAATAATACAATGTTGTTGTTATTCATTAATTATTATAATATTTTATTTATTTTATAGAATAATAATAAAGCTGTGTTGTTATTTTTGTTATTATTAACGTTTTGGATCATATTATTAATATATTTGTTTTGTTTTTTGTTTTTACAATTTTTTACTGTTTTGTTAAGATAAGAAGAAGTAGAGCTTATTCATTTCTTTAGTTTATTTTATAATTTTTCAGATAATATATGACAATCTAATAAAATAATATTATTAAATATAGTATATTATTATTATTATTATTATTATTATTATTATTGATATATGATGTTGTTGTTAATATTTAGGTAATATTATTAATATTTTTTATTATTTTCTTTATTGTTAAGATATATAATAAGACGGATTAGTAGTAGTAGCAGTTTTATTTAGAATTTCTAGTATTAATTTCTTTAGTTTATTTTACAGATTTTCAGATAATATATGAAATAATCGAATAAAATAATATTACTAAATATTATATATGCATATTGTTATTGATGTGATATTACTAATTTTTAGATGATATTATTAATATTTTTACTATTTTTTTAAAAGTAATAATAATAGTAATAGTAGTAGTTCTAATTTATAATACTAATTTTAATAATACAATTTCTATTAATTTCTTTAGTTTTTTTTTCAACTAATAAACATTTAAATAATGTAATAAAATACTATATACAATATAATAAATTATTATTATTATTTAGCTAATGTTATTAATATTTTTACTATTTTCTTTTTTGTAATATTAGTAGCAGTAGTTCAAATTAGAATTTATATTAATTTCTTTAGTTCATTATTTTTTCTTTCAAATTATAATATTAAATAATCTAATAAAATAATATATATTAAATATAATAAATTATTATTATATTTTATTTGCATTTGTTTATTGAGCTTTTTATTTAATTAATTAATTAATTTATTTATTTTTTATTATTATTTTCCAAGTATGTGGTCTCATCTCTCCATGAATTAGAAGCTAAAATGATGGAAAATACAAAGAAATAAACAAACAAACAAACATTTGGAATTGTTTAGCTTGTTGGGTTTAGGGTTGTCTCTATAACCAGGAGCTGGAGGGCAGGGGCTGAAAAATAAATGTGCATGATGACGTCATCAAAACGTCAAAGTCGTTTGAGAGGCGGAGCCAATACATTTACATTTGATAAAAGATTACAAGCAAAAGTTACAAGTAACGTGTGTGGCATTTCAAAATAAGACAAAGAGTGTGTATTAAAGTATTAAAGTAAATGAGGTCAGTTTTAATGTAACGTTGATTTGGAGTAATAAAAAAAAATGTCGAAAATGTTGCACACATCATCTGTACAAGAACACTAGAAGCTGACAAAAGCTTGTGTTGCTGTTGAAAAAAACATTTAAAGCCCAAATTGATGTATTCATATGCATATTTGGCAGCTCCTCCTACATCTTGGCAAAAACAGATGCATTTGTAAGTGTTAAAGTAGTTATTTTACCTGTTTGCATATGGTTAGCAGCTTCACACATTGTCTTAATGAACCAAAAATGTAATCCAAAGACTTTCTGACTCCAGGAAAATTGTGTGTGTGGGGTGGTGTGTGTGTGTGTGTGTGTGTGTGGGGGGGGGGGGGGGGGGGGGGGGGAAGAATCATGGGAAAATTTGAAATTGTCGCCAGGCTGCCTTCAAAAATCACGGCAAAGAGTTTTGCACAGTCACGACCTCTGGTTTCCAAAAATGTCCAAACGTTGCCAAACATTTAGAAACGGAAAACCAAAGTTCAGTGCTTTTCCACATCTGAGACCTCATGAATTGCAGAGGATTTCGCGCAAGAACAAGACGTGCGAGATCTGGAGGTTTCACACGTTCCCTGGCGCCAAGGACACCTGCTTAGATTTGAGGACAAACATGACGAAATGTATTAAATGGCGAGTTTATTGCATCATTGCGTGTTTGCTGGAGTTCGAGTGGAGCTAATGAATTCATCCACTTTTAAAAGCAGCGGACTTGGCCTCCGTTTCTTTTGTCTAAGCATAATGGTGCAAGAAACCAACAATCGAAAGGCTTTAGTGCCTGTACCTTTGCTCCATCTCGTGAAAGCCAGATAAAGTCATCAAAAACCGCTGGCAGATTACCTAGCTGCCCGAAACATGTTCCTGAATCAAATTGATAGAATTAGATTCCATCAAATCACTTTAGCTTTTGTTTCTCTAGTCCCCACTGATCCTCGCATGGAAATAAAGCAACAGGCGACGTCTTGCAGCGACGTTCATTGTTTTCTTGGCGCTGGACTTTATGATGTAGTGTTTTATGTTTTTTTCCAAGAATTGCTTTCTGCACTTTGAGTTTGAAATTGATACACCCAAACCTGTGGGCCCCAGAAACCCTCTCAGAGAGAGAGACGCTGCTTTTATGAACACTGGAAGAGCGTTTGGGTTTGTTGGGGTTTTATGTACATTGAGCTAGATTCTATCTATCTATCTATCTATCTATCTATCTATCTATCTATCTATCTATCTATCTATCTATCTATCTATCTATCTATCTATCTATCTATCTATCTATCTATCTATCTATCTATCTATCTCTGTCGTGTCTCTCTTTCTTATCACTCACGTGAGTGTGTTCACCACATGCATAATGTCATTTCATGTCATTATTCGGTGTTGTGATAGGTCTCTCTCTCTCTCTCTCTTTCTCTCCTCCCGTCGTCCTATCACCCTTCTTTCTCTCTCTCCCTCCCATCCTACCTCGTTATCCTCAAACTGAGGCGCACGCAGTCCGCTCTATCCGTACAACAATCTCTCTCTTACACACACACACACACACACCTGCTGGGAGGAGCTGCGGAGCGGAGCGCTGCGGGGCGTGAGACCGGCTTCGCTCACACTCAATTTGGGCATCATCATCATCGGCGCTGGCGGATAACGGATCTGCTCGGGACTACATCCAGCCACGATGACCGACTTTATTTTGCCATTTTTGAGCATGTCGGGATTAATTCTGCTGGTTAAAACGCAGACAGTGGCAGGGGCTGAGCAAGGTAAGACATGCCAAACTCATTATTTGGGTTATTAACGTATATTTATTATTTATTTGCATGTATTGGTATATGTTCCTCTTAAAGTGTTAATAAATATTGTATTAATGTTTAATATTAAAACTTTGCTGTATGTTGGCAAGTCTCTATCTATCTATCTATCTATCTATCTATCTATCTATCTATCTATCTATCTATCTATCTATCTATCTATCTATCTATCTATCTATCTATCTATCTATCTATCTATCTATCTATCTATCTATCTATCTATCTTACTTATTATATAACTTGACATGTAACTGAGAGACTGCCTGGCTGATTGACTAAATCAATAACCAATTAAGTAACTTCTTTATTTGTAGAAGTTGTAGTTGAAGAAAACAGCTTTTAACCATTTGTTAAAGTTATGTTGATGTACCTTTCAAACTTAGACTCTTTAAAAAATAAAGGTTTTGATGGTTTCTACACCCTCTGTTAATCAAGAACCTATTTTCATGCTCTTGGGGACCATATGATTCTTTGGAGATCCATGAAAGTGCTTGCAGCTCCATTATACAATTGATTTTTTGGTTTCCGGTTTCTGGAGCTCTCCAGAAATGCACACTTTGGATGTATACCTTATTTCAAACACTTGCTTCACTTCATCGGATCATTAATAGAGGCTTCAAGAACTGAACTGGGTGTGTCGGATCAAGGACACTTACAGTTATAAGATGTTTCAATGAACTAAAGGAGATAAAGTTCTTTGTGGAACTTAAAGGCTGTAAACTCATTTTTCAGTCACCTTTATTTGTAACAGTAGATGGTTGAGCTGGTGTATGAGTGTCATTTTTCATAAAAGCATCTACCGCTGACTCCCTGATGCTTTTAAATGCAGTATCATCTTTGTGTGTTATTAGGAATAATGCAGTGAGTATGTGTTACACTGATCCATCAGATGCGTTTAACTCTGTATAAATGGCAGGGTTGCATTTACAGCACAACCACGGTTTATTAGGTTAATAGCAAATGCAATCGAATGATTCATCTTTTAATGGCATTGTGGATCCCTAAAACTGCCAAAATTACCTTGACTAGAAACTTTATGTCCCCTTCTGTTTAGCCGGACAGACCAGATGACTGTTTTAACAGCACAAATTTACACTTGATATCCATCAGACATCTTCCAAACAAGTGCCAACTGGCACAAAGTTTTTGCCTAATTTGTGGGCTAAAATGCTTTAATCATATCTGAATAATGGATTTGGACTGGGTACAAAAAATGCTTAACAGACCATGAGGATTGGTTTGCAGATGAAACTAGATTTACATAAGATTTCATGTGGGGTTTCTTGCATAGGGACGGTGTGTTACCAAGTTTATCGAGCAGGCATTCAATAAACCGTTGACAAAATGTGGTTTCCCTAAACAAATCAAGCATCGCAACAAGTGCAGCTCCCTAAGGGCTCCATTACCGCGAACCGAAAACACTAATGGCCTATAGACTGAATACTTAGTGTGGTACATGTGTCTCTGTCAGTGTAATGTCAGCCAGATATTTCCTTTCAGGTGATATATCATTCTTTTGGATGGAAATATGTTGTGTTATTAACACTAGAGCAGAATTTCCACTTGAATGCAAAAACCGAATGAAGTTTGCGTTCCATTTTCGATACATAAAGTGATTTTGACCTTCATGTCATTGTGCTTGTTTTGTAAGAGTTTATCTTCAGCCAAACCACTTTATTGTTGCAATTTCGCTACATGGCTGACAGGAACTAGTTTAGTTATAAATGGAATCAGGTGGTGTTGTGGTTCAGGTGCTAATTTTGGCTTCGACGTTTGTCTGCTTGATTCTGGAAACAATTTCTGGTAAAAAAAGGTCTAAGTTTACGTAAAGCCTGAGGATTTTGGAATCATGTTTGCGGGTGATGGCATGACCGCTGGGTCTGTTATGAATGCTGTTTTCCTCGGATAGGCCTTTGTTGAATTTCAATGCTGCATTCAATTTTTTGTATTGGTTCAAGACTTGACTCGTGACTCAGTTGTGAAAGACATATTGGCTTGAGAAATGGTCTCCTCTTGTTCTTGGTTTCTGTTTTGGCAGCATGGAACTATTTACTGCAGTTCGTTCTTGGTTTTATATTCCAGTACTGAAGTGAAATTATCTATATTTTTAGCAATGTTCATTAGGGGTTGGGTGTTTAGCTTCATTTAACAGATTTTAAAATGACCACAGTTTAATGTGAAGTTGGAGGAATTGTCTTTGAGAACACATTGTCAGCACATGTGCCTTAGGGCCAGGACTGAATATTTAGCATTAGGACGTGGCGTTTAATGTTTTTCAAAATAAATGATTCATAACTTAAAAGCAGCTGCAGTATTAGATGGCACTGAATGTGGTAACAAAAGATTGTTTGAATGAAAAAAAAGTAAATCTTTTGCTAATAAATCATTAGGTGGATTAAATGTAGCTTCAAAAGTATTTTATTCAATAAGTAAAGTACAGTATAAAATAATAAAGGTATTTGTTCACTAAATGATATTTAATAATTTCATAATTTTTGGCAAATTACATGAGATGGCTAATCAAAATTCCAATAATCTAATTAATCAAAATTAGTACCGATTCACAGAAAACTGAAAAATCAAATCTAAAACTATTTTTTGCTACTGGAGAAGAGACGCTCTTAAAACAAACAAATAAATAAAATAATAAAATAAATATAAGGTATAGGCAGGGTCACTGCACATATATTGCAAACATTCAACATATCGTCCAGCTTTAGTGTGTGTGTTTTGTTCATGGTCATCTTAAGTAGCTGAGTTGTGCAGCCTGAGGGTCTCCTACAGTACTGTCAGTCAATTCAGCTGCCAACTCTTCAAAGATCTTCTTCAGCCAGCGCTCATGCACCTGCTGAAAGCTATGCCTGATGTTTATTCCATCTTCTCTCTTTCGGTCAAGTTTGTTATTGTGTTTCTCGCAGAACGAGATTTAAAATCAGGTGCGACGCCATAGAGCTGTACAGCGTGATATAGAAATACATTTCCAATTCCTCAAACAGTCATGCATAATTTCACAGTATCGCTTATGTTTAGGACAGATGAACGAACGCCAGGCTCACCGGTCGATGATGCAATACTTGACCTCCAGTTTCTCTCGTCAGACTGACATAAAAATCATTCAGATGTTAAAGGAGTACAAACCCCACCGTGGACTGCTCTGCCAAGAAACATGTGTATCTCTGTTTTTTTAAAATCGCTTTAGTTACAAGTTCTAGGCTGGATTGTTTGCTAGCAAATAAAATATTAAATGTAATAAAATAGTAATAAAGCATTAGTACACATGTTTATATTCTAAGGCACATTGAGTATAAACCATTGAGATTTATATCAACACAGTGTTCTTTGGCATACAATTTACTTGGTATCAAAAATAGCTAATTGAGAGAGAGAGACTTTTGACTTTTAAAAGCAATTTATTTTACCATTAAAACACATTCATAAAACAAAAACCAATTTTATAACTCACTACCTGTTAAAAAAAGAAGTTTTCATCCTCTACAAAAACCAAACCCTTATTTAAATGCCACTCACTCTCAAACATCAGTTCAGCACTGTTTACTCGATAATATTCATATTCCAGTCGAATCCTAGATTCAACTAAGGCCTTAAACAAATTGCCATAAAATTGACTTAGTATGAAAAACAGCCTATTGATATATATATGTATATATATATATATATATATAGAGAGAGAGAGAGAGAGAGAGAGAGAGAGAGAGAGAGCGAGAGAGAGAGAGAGAGACTAAATCAAAACTAAATCATTAATTAATAAAACTTTCCCAACTTTTGTAGCTGGTTACTACTAAGTGACAGATTAAGGCAAATGTATGACCCTATTAGTCTTTCTGTTGATTTGTTTTAATTTAACATGTATAAATTTACATTGGAAATCCATAATATAATTTTAAAAAAATTAAATATTATATTTATTTAATGTTTTTAAATAAATATAATTGGAAAATCACAAATACATTTTAAACTGTATTTACACTGCATTTGTCTGAAACTTTAGTTACGCTGTTGAAAAATATATATATTTTTATGTGTCATGCTAGAAAATTGCAAATCTGTTCATTTTAAAATCGAAATTTGATATTTATTTAATGTTTAATGTTAGAAAATTGGAAAATCACAAATATATTTTACACTGTGTTTACAATGTATTTGTCTGAAACTTTGGTAACAGTGTTGAAAAATATATATATTTTTATGTGTCATGCTAGAAAATTGCAAAATCACAGATATGTTTTAAACTGTGTTTAGACATGCCTGAAAATTTGTTCATTGGGTTGATTTTTTTTTTACTTTTTTAAATAATGCAGTGGAATAAATGCATGACCTAATAAAAAAAAAAAATAAAAAAAAAAAATATTATATTATATTTATTTAATTTGTAATGTTAGAATTGTGCAAGATCACAATTATGTTTGGGACTTTGGTAACAGGGTTGAAGATAAATGCAAATCTCCATATAAAATGAATACAAATACGACAGAATTTTGTGGAAAGTGCCAATTCATTACTGCAAACTCTCAGATGTTTCTGTTTGCGAAGGAAATCATTACTTGTCACGTGACTGGCATATGAAAACCTTTGATTTCAATGCTAATGGATGATTGTAGTCTTGTATATGGTTGCAGTTGTGTTTCTAACCCATTAGCGAGAGTAAAAAATTCTGCCTCTATCACAGAGAGTGTCTTTGATCCTTGAGATTTATGGAGACAGACTTCAGTAAAGAGGAGTTTTAACTCGCCGCTCATGGGCGTCTTCATGCATCAGAGGATTATGTACTTCAGTAAGTTTTCATGGCTATTGCCTAATTGATATTTATGGTCATATTTCTGGCGCCTAATTTACATCCGTCATATTTCTGGATCCCTTAAAGCTGCTGTATTTAGAAATTCAATGGCACATCATACAGCTGTCCGAGAAAGTCTTGGCTAATTACTCTAAATCTCAAAATCCTGAGTCTATATTTGGATCCATATATGTGGTATTTCTTTAAAGAAAGAAAGAAAGAAAGAAAAAAAATCTGTTGGCTGTCCAACAACAAATACTATGTGTCATACATCTTTTTTTTTAGCATGATTTACAGAAGACTAAAACCCACTAATATATTATTCAGTGTAACAATAGTTTATACCAAAAAAGCCACCATGCATATTTAATTAAATTAAAGTTGCATTTTAATAATAATGACAATAGGATGCAAAAATAATGCAAATAATATAACGCAAAAATAAAAAACATAATGGTCAACATGACAGGTTTTGTGGGATATATCAAGATATAAAACAACACCTTTGTGTTTTCTGGTCTCTTATGTGCTGAAATTGTCTTTTGTCTGACAAATCAATTATTACTCTGAAGGTTTGAGCCCTACATTGGGCACCAGGTGACTTTGGAGTCACAAAGTGTTGCACTTGACATATTGTACTTGAATTTGTTGTTTTCAGTGATGCAATTTGAGCTTGTTGTTGATGACAGGGATGCAGACCAGTGTTTATCAGAGTGCATTTGTTGTTGTCGCATTCCCATGAAAGCATTTCTGCCTTTGTTTGTGCCCTTTGGACTTACTGCTTCTGTAGGATAAAATGTGAAGAAAGCAAAGCAGGCCAGAGAATACAAGAGAAGCAAAAAGAAAAGGACACACAGTCCTACTTCCATACCTGCACTTACACTTGACTCCCGCACTCCCGCACAACTCCTACGCGTTCACTTACTCTTGATAACATTCCTTACTTTCACTGGTCTGATAACTTTGGCTGTCAAGTATGCCATAAATATAGAGTGAGGAAACTAAATCAGATGTTTGGAGGAGAGACAGCGTGGTCCGTACCCGTATGAAGCACCTATAGGCTGGATGTTTCTCAAAGGCGAAAGCGCTGTGATGTGACGCTTTTAACTCGGAGAAGAACAACAGGGGGTCTTTTAAATTCAGATCAGTACTGTCACTACTTCTGCATAGACACAAATATGCACAAACACAATCAAAAGCAGCCGTTAATGCGCGCAGACACTCGCCGGTTTTGTTTTTTCAAATGTCATCATTAACATCAAAGAATTAGTTCAGGCAAACATTCAGTTTCTGTTACTATTTATTTAATTTCATGTCATTCCAAACCTGTATGTTGTTGTATTTGTCTGTAGAATAAAAATTGAGAACGTTTGAACAATGTTCACGCTGCTCTTTTGTAGTCTGGATGAGTTTTGCACAATATTTGATAGCTTTGCGCAAGGAAACTTATGTTTTGTGTGTGTGTGTGTGTGTTCTCCAGGTTTGATTGCATTGATTGAGCATAAGTGCAGATTCATGCACTAATTATGCTTAACACAACAATCTATTTTTCTGTCAAGCGGAAGATTATTAGTAAAAAAGTAAAGTAAAGTCGTGACGTATTGTCAAGTATGGTGACCCATACTCGAAATTGGTGCTCTGCGTTTAACCCATCCAAGTGCACACACACAGCAGTGAGTAGTGAACAAATCCACACACACACACACACACACACACCGTGAACACACACCCGGAGCAGTGGGCAGCCATGCTGCAGCGCCCGGGGAGCAATTGGGGGTTCGGTGCCTTGCTCAAGGGCACCTCAGTCGTGGTATTGAGGGTGGAGAGAGCGCTGGACATTCCCTCCCCCCACCTACAATTCCTGCCAGCCGGGGGCTCGAACTCGCAACCTTTCGATTACGAGTCCGACTCTCTAACCATTAGGCCACGACTTCCACTAGTTTAGACATCATTCCCCCATTAGCAGTTTACACAAAACTGATCAACCATTTTTTCAGGGTTTGTTTTTTCTGAATTTTTGTTTTCTGCAATTGCTCACAACTTTTTCAGTGTTCGCATATCTTGTGCACGTACAGAATCTGTTTTCGCGTTAAAACTGAAAGTAATTTATTATTTTCTGGTATTGCTGTATGCTGGTGTAGCTGATTTGTGAGTGAATGCTTCAATGCTACAAATTCAAATATGTAGTCAAGAATGAGATTTGAGATCCACGACTCGAAATACAGTGTACAGACTACTTTTATCATAATTTGTTTTGTTATTTTTTAAACTGAAAAACTAGTTAAACGAACATGGAGGAATTCAATATTAAAAAGCTAACGAGTAACAGCTGCTAGAGATTTTTCGCTATTGCTGACAAATCTGACAATCTAACGTCTTTTCCAGTGTCTGCATGTCTTGTGTGCATATCTGTGGACTTTCTGATATCAAAACTGAAAGAGAAACTCATTAATTGACCTATCGATAAGCCCCTCCCCTCGAACACAGACTAGCCAATGGCAGTCGACTATCAGTTGCACAGGGAGTGAAACTCAGACATCTTTAGGTTTCAGCGCCATAGAGAAATATTGGAAGATCCGAAGCTCGCATCGGTTTTATGAGGTTTATGCTTCAAAAATAAAAAAAAAAAAGGATGTGCCTGGGTTACTTGTAACACTGGTTCCAGGTATCCTGAGAGGATGGGCAATATCATTTATTTTATTTAGGTCAATTGCGATGCAATTTGTAAGTGATGAGCATATTTTTCTTGCGTGGTTGGGTTTTGAGTATTTTTGATAGTTTGCGTATTATTGTTCATGTAAACATCGCCATTGACTCCAAGAAACCATTGGTTTTCAGTTGGTTTGTTAGTGAACACTAAATGGTAGTTGAGATGTGTAGAATGAGATTCAAGACTTGCAGAGCGAAAAATAGCAATTAACAAATAGTAATTAGTAGTGTTTCATTGTACATGTAAATGTGCCCATTGGTTTTCATTTGGTATTTGAGTGAACTCTACACTCCAGTTCACATGTGTAAAATTATTGTGAATGAGATTTGAGACCTGCAAGCTTGAAATATAATGCATATGTTGCATGGACTGCTTTTTTATCATAGTATATATTATCATACAAATCATTTTTTTATTTTTATTTTTATTTTTTATAGTGAAGTTAACAAATCTGCTAAACAATTTTAAATTTTTTTTTGCAAATGCTCACGCATCTTTACCGGCAATATGACATTTTGCAAATCTGTGGATGTTTTGACCTCAAAACTGAAGGAGAAATGTAATTATTTTTTTATGTTTTTGATAGTTTGCATATTTTATGCATACTGTATAAATGCCCGTTTTGCCAAAACGTCATTGGTTCCCAAATGGTTTGTGAGTGAATGATACACGCCAATTCAAATGTATAGAATTGTGAATGGGGGTGTCTTTTATTGCTGTTTTTTTTTAATATTACACAATATTAACTTTTAGACATAAATTAATATTTTTGATTGATCAAACAGCTTTTTGGAAAGTTTTTCATTCATTTTAAAGGGATAGTTCACTTGTAAATGTGTGTCGAAGAGAAGAAATTGTTGAATAAAGTCATTATTTTTGTTTTATTTGCACAAAAAAGTATTATCGTAGCTTCATAGCATTGCGGTTGAACCACTGATGTCACATGGACTATTTTAACCATGTCTTTATGACCTTTCTTGGCCTTGAACATGGTAGTTGTGTTGCAGGGTCTGAAAGCTCTCGGATTTCATCAAAAATATCTTAAATTTGTGTTCTGAAACGAACGAAGGTCTTACAGGTTTGGAGCGACATGAGAGTGAGTAATTAATGACAGATTTTGAACTTTTGGGTGAGCTATCCCTTTAAGTCGAATTACGTAAGAATTGCGTACTTACAAATACTACAAAATAAAAATGTATTTTAGCGTTAAATGTGTACATGTCACCATTTTTCTTGAAGGTTAGGTTTCTTCTTTGTTTTCTCAGTCAGAGCGATGTTGTCAAGTGAGGTTTTAGTTCATGTTCAAATATTACCGTAAATCTACATCTCGGGGATGTTCATATGAAGGTGCTCAGAATATGAGATTCAAAAGTCTTCAGGGAGAGCTGGTGGCTGGTTAAATAAGAAGAATCACAAAATGAACATTGATTTATTGACTCCAAATAAGCACAGTGTAGCAGATCACAATGGAGCAGATTTCAGCCTTTATTTAGACATAATTTATTGACGAGTTAAACTTTCAATATTCAGCAAGAAGCAAGTTTCTCTTTAATGGAAATTAGAGAGAAAAAAAAGCCTAGCATGCATTTAATAACTTCAAATGTTTTTGTGCGAGTAGGTGTGAATGAATCTGTACCCAGCAGATTAAAATGGCCTGACAGTCTCATGCTCAGCTCTCTGAATGCGCTTCAGTGGTTTCTTGTCGTAAGTCTTTCACATAGCAGAGGCCAAAACAACAACTCAGCCCGACTAATAAAGACACAGCTCTATTGACTATAAACCATGGGGCTATAAATCCTATAAACACTTAATAGACTCCATTATAGATCCCCAACCACGTCTGCAGCGCTCACTCAAATGACAAAACAATACTTTGTACAGGTGAATATCTCAAACTCAAAAAAAACAAAAAGGCAAGTCTTTCAGGAAGCAGTAGTTAATTTAGGAGTGAATTCCATTTTGCCACAGTGATAAAAAATGATCTTACTTGATAAAATAAATTGTATTACTTACAAACTAGCTGCAATCTATAGTTTAACCATGGTCGAAATATGCTAAAACACCACTGCAAGGTTAATATTTAGAGTAAAAAAAAGGTGTTTTATTTTATTTGTCATATGCACTACAGTGTTTTTTATTTTTATATTGTGAAATTATTTTACTACTAACATTATATTAATAGTGTATTGATTGGTTAGAGCAATTTAATGTCATTCACTTTTACACTTTTATTTTACTTTGTTTTATTTTACTTTTAATGAGTCATGCATGTACATATGGTTATTTATTTATTTATATGCAATTTAATCATACATATATATATATATATATATATATATATATATATATATATATATGTGTGTGTGTGTGTGTGTGTGTGTGTGTGTGTGTATATATATATATATATATATAAGATTGCATCGTGTTCTTTATGTGGGCTACTTATGCAAGGAATCACCTGACACTATTTGCTACTCATTTTATTTGATATTTTATCATCATTCACATACATACTAATTATTATTATTATTATTTTGCAATTCTTTACGAATTATTATCATTTATATAATAATTTTTTTTATTAATTATTGTTACATAAACTTATTTGTTTTATGTCATGCACTTACATAATAATATTGCTATTTTTCTTTATTGCCATTTAATTTTAGAATGTTATTTTACGTTATTGATACTTTACTTAAAGTAAATTATTTATTTTATTTATTTAAATTTTTCATATGCATGTATATACTGTTATTAATTAATTATTTTATTTGTTTGTAACAATTTAATTAGGGTGTACTTACACACACACATTTTTGTATTAAACTTTAGCGAACTCTTTTTATATCGAATTCCTCCATGTTCATTTAGTTTTCTATTTGAGTCTAGGATGAATTTTCGTTGACTTGTTTGGTGACAGACTGTTTAGAGTTTGAATCAGGTGCCTTGAAAAACCATTACGCTCAATAATTACCCTCCCTGTGCCGTTCAGCTTCTACTCACTGATGTGCAAAAAAATGACAGTGATATATTACTGTATTTCCTGCACATTCGCACATGTTGCTTTTAGCTCAACTGTTATTACGTTAAAAGAAACAAGTGAGAATCTGACCTGAGAATCTGTTTAATTCGTGTCGTGTTCAGAATTACAGGACGATCAGCTGATGGCATTTGCGTGTTGGATTTTCTCCTGTGACTGTATTGCTGTGACAAACACGGTATTGTTTTTACCTTTGCAGCGCAGGATAAGACAGGCCTTGTCACCTCTAGCAATAGCAAAGCCACTAACAGCAGCATTGCATAACAAGACCAAGGGGAACTGAACACAACATCTCACTCTACGCCCCCATGCTACGCTTATATTACCTTTGCTGATCCTCTAACAAGCTTACTGGACATGTTTGACCCTCTGGACTCCTTCAGTTCAATATCAGAATATAAAATCACTGTACTTTGAACTTGAGCTTTTAGAAATATTCTTCAAGCCATTTCCTATTATAGCAGTATTTGGGCAGTTTCACAGAAACTGTGTATTTAAGGAGCTTATATAAAGAAACAGTAGCATCGTAATTCTTTATGTGGGCTAATCATGCAAACAATCACCTTGCACTGCAACAAATGTGCTAGTTGCTACTCATCTGGCAGCCAGTTTTTGAATTAGTGTCTCCTTTCATGTAATTGTTTATTTTATTTTATTATTTTGGCACACATACTTTTTTTTTGTTACATAAACTTATTTGCTTTCCTATTTTAATTGATTGCACATTTTTTTTATTTTGTTACAACTTACTTATTTGTTTGATTTTATTTTAATTTGTTTTATGTCATGTACTTACATACTAATTTATTTATTTATAGCAATTTAATGGCATGTACTTGAACGCTATTTTAATGTTTAGTCCTTTGTTTTCAAAATTTTATTCAGATATGTCTTGAATTTATTTTTGTTAGTTAGTTAGTTAATTAGTTAAATACTTAATCGATTTCAGTGATTATATCATAGACTTGCATATAGTATTGTCATCTATTTTAAGCAACTTAAAGCCGTGGACTAGTATTTTATTTTATTGTTATATTTCATTTTATTGTGTCTTGCACTTACATGCTGATTGATACTTTATAATATTATTTTGTTTTATTTTATTTTATTTCTCACATGCATAGACATTGCATAACATTAGTGAGTATTGCAATGGGTTGTTGCAAGTCTCTATGTTTGTGCTGTCTGATACATACAAAATAATAAGTCAATTCAACTAGGCATGAATATAGGCCAAAAATACTGTTGTTATACTGTTGACTTGAACACAACATACCTCAACATCCACAGAAACACATGCAGGAAAAGGCCTTGAGGTGAAGTGTCCAGCTCAAAGCTACATCTGTGGGAAACTTCTCTCAGTAGCATCATTTCTAGTCTCTAACCTTTGCGTTTCCAGCCTAAACCACCAGATGAGAAGCTCAGCTTGTTCCTTAAACCACAAGGACCATTCGGTTCTGCTTGTATTGTTCAGCTCTAAGTTAAGAGCCGTAATCCATCTCGAGGGGGTTTCGAGACAAAAATGATAGATATTATCATCCTAAAACTCCCTTTAGGCTTAATCTGATAAATAGCACATTCATAACGTGCCATCGATCGACTGTTTACGCTGGCAGGAGCGCGGAATCGATGCGTGAGAGCTTGGCGCTAATGTCCTTGTGAAGTGAAAAAATGGCGTCGCTTTCCTCCGCTTGTGTCGAAGCTCTCAGAGGTCAGACCTGGAAGCTGTCGAGAACCAAAATGTGCTTATTTTAGCGATTTATCATCGGTGATGGAAATTGCTGTGCGTGTCTAGGATGATACATATAATCAGATGAGTATTGACTGAATTATTGCAGGAACAAACAACTCCTGGCCGGTTTTTCCCACAATGCCTGAGTGATAATTGGATTTGGAGCTTGAAGTAGTTTTAATTATGCTTGTTTGGTTTGAATTAAGGCTAAAGCTTCTGTTTAATTGCTCAATGTAAATTTATAAACGACAGGTCGGTGCACATGTATTTAGCTGGTTTATTGATAGACCGATCTTTCTTAATGGTGTTGTAAAAACGTTTTTAGAATAATTGCTATATTACGAACGTGTAACCTGTAAGTATATCAGCGTGACCCCAATTAATTTGTCACCTCCAAGCTTGCTTTTCACCAAACCTTTCACCGTTAAGTGAACGTGTCGGCTTATTTTTGTTCAGATCACATAGAATGACTCCAAGATCAAATGCTTTCTTTTTCCTGCTGGAATAATGAGGCCTGTCTTTGCTTTTTAAAGCACAATTAGCCCAAAAGTTTGACTTTGTGTTGAACACAAAAGGAGATATTTTGAAGAATGCACAGGTTGCTCTTTTACAATTGTTTTATTCTATATAATTTTAAGCTTTTACAGTGTTTTTTTATATTCATTACATCATGTAAGTAGCATACACTCGTCTGAAATACAATAGCTTTGTAAAATGTATAGTTAAAATATAAATATTTATACAAATGTATATACTATATAAATATAATAATACAATAATATACTATATTATACTATACTATACGGTATAGTATATTATACTATATTATATGCCATTTTATATTTTGATATATATATAATATATATATATATGTGTGTGTGTAAATAAATATTGTTTTAAATGTTATATATATTAAATATATAGGACTTATATTTATATTCAATATATGTTAGATGAATATTCAAATATTATAATATGTAATAATGTACTATATTATGTGTTACATGAAGTACTTAGATGGAAAAAAAAATTATAATTAACATTTATAACACATTAATTAAATATATAAAATAATGTTTAATAAATAATGTATCCAAAATGCAAGAAACAGTCCTACAGTTTCAGTTTTCTGATTCTGCTTTGATCATGATTCAAACTTTTCTACTTTTCTTACATTTTGATTACTTCAACTTAAATTTTGATATGATTTTTATGCAACAATGTACATCATGAAATGTAAGATTTGAAATTTAATGTATCTAAAAAAAAAATCATTTATATATGTATATATATGTATATATATATATATATATATATATATATATATATATATATAAATAATTGTACACTATATTTATATAATTTATTTAACAGGTGAATAATCAAATTTTCTTTATTTATTCATTCATTTATTGTTTGGATGCAATGTTTACCATTTTTAAATATTGTTTCCTTACTTTGTGTTATATTATGTTAGTAAGGAATTTACTAATTTTTTTCGCCTGCTCTTTGACCTTCGTTCTCCTTAAGGAACTGTCTCATTGCTCCGGTTGCTTCTTTTTTTCATTGGAAGGCAGCAGATTCTCTAGGTTTAGGAAGTTTGAGTTTTGAGTTTGCATATTGAGGCGCAGATTACCATATGGGCTTGTTCTCCTTGAATAATAATGATTGTATTAATATCTATGTGCAGTTTAATCAGGTTTGCTGTCTGCTCTTGATAGATATTTATACTCTGTCTCCCTCTCTCTGCCTGTTTGTCTTTCTCAAAAGGAATAGTCGCTAGAGCAACATTTAAAGACTGACGGTGTTCCTACTCGACTGAAATATTCAAATGTACCAGCTTCACTCTGCACTCCCATTGGTTGTCTCCACACTGTTCATTTACATAAAGTTGTACTTGTGTAGTCTGGTATAGCTCCCAATCAGCGCATTTTTATTATTTTATTGTTAACTGTATTATTTTCATAAACAAATGTGTCATAAAAACATTGCTTGAGGACATTTTGGATGCTTTCACATCCAAAACATTATTATGTTTATTTAATTATTAGTCCGTTAATTATGTGTAATGACTATTTTATAAAATACTAGTTATATTAAAGTAGTAATTAACAATTACATTGTTCTGATTAAAATATTTAAATATATGAATGTATACAATTTAAAAATCATTGATAAAAAATGACTGTTTTTGTTTACATAATATATGCTGTGTATATTTATGTATATATAAATACACACACATGCATAATATATTTCAGAAAAAGTTATGCTTATATATTAAATATATTTATAAAATAAATTATATGAATATAAATATAGACATGTAAATACATGTAAATATTTTCAAAATATATACTGTATGTGTGTGTATTTATATATACATAATAAATATACACAGAACACACACATACACTATGCAAACAAAAAACTTTTATTTTGTATCGTTTGACAGCTGCAATACAAATATTTGTAATACTGTATATGTAATATTACACTAATTGTATAATTATATAATGATTTTATGTATTTATAAATATGTTAATTACACTATTTAATTGCTATTTTATATGTTATACATATATCAATATTATAATACTGTACTATAATAAAGTAATACATTATTAAAATTAAACAGTTTGTTTGTCATTTAAAAAAAATTAAACCTGTATATGTAATATTAAATTTTAATTGCATAATTATTTGTACTCTTTAATTCTACAATACTGCATATAGTATTCAATTTATTTAATAGTTTAATATAAATGATTTATACATTTTTGAATGACGAATTTCACTTATTACTTATTACTTTGGTTATTACTTTTTGAGTTTAATAACTATTAATTATTCATATTTAGTTATATTTAAGTAATTTAATTACTTTAATGTAGTAGTACATCATCGTAATTAAAAAAAAAATCATTTATAAATAATATTAAATATTTAATTAATGTTTTAATTATTCATTTGTTATACTTTTAAAATATTTAATTTATAATAATATGGAATACTTTTGGCGCATGGATAAACATCGCTGGAACTCTGTTTCATTGTTATTCCTGGCCAGTATTTTCCAGTTCTTTTCTGGTGTCTAGTTAGGATGATTAACCGAACACAAAGTTTGGCGTGAACGTTTGCATATTTGTGTTGCTCACTGTAAGCGTTAATGAAGACGAACGACCGAGAGCGTTTCCAAGCCGACTGCCGGCAGCAAACTATGTGTCAGAGTTATGTGTGTGTTACTCTTCAAAACCAGAGTCGCTGCTGAAAGCTTCCTGTTGACTTACTTATCCAATCATTTTATTCTGAGCGTCCCTCAAGAACGGACGGCTGTATTTCTGTCTCCATCAGCAGAATCAGATGCTGTCCATGGTGCTGAAAGAACCTTCCCAACTATGACGTCTCTAATATCCACATGTCAGCCACGTGTTTACAAGACACATTCACTGCTGCTTGTTTATCATCTGGGTTTGCGCTCAGCTCTGGTTTTTCTGCTAGCTGATGGTGATAGTATTGACATTGCCTCAGGCTATTTATCTCACACATCATTTGCATCCCAGCTAAATTAAATGGGAACAAATGATCTTGTCAACTCGTCCCATTTCAAATTCCCCTGCAAGTGGGTCACTTTATACTCCTGTCAGGGTAGAATTTGTGCTAGTAGCATTCGAAAAACAAAAAACGGTACATTGACAGCTTGATTCTGCATTCAAATCCTGCAAAAATTAGCCCCATTCACTTCCATTGTAAGCGCATCAAAGTGGGTCCAGTTGCCTTTGGTTGTAAGTGCCTAATTGCGTCTGGTGAGCCTCTTACAATAGAAGTGAATGGGGACAGATTTAAATGCAAAACTGTGAAGCTTATAATTTTATGAAAGCACTTAAAATAATTATTTTGTATTATGTAAGCTTTCAAGCTTTTTAAATCGTAATTTTTTTACAGTGGTTTTGAGGTTTATGGAGTTATGTTGTCATAGCAATGAAGTAAAATTGGATATAACTTCACACAAAAGTGCTTTTTTTCAATCATCACTAATTCAAAATCATGCTAATTCTCATACTAATGAAACAGTGATTTTTTTTAACATTTACATATTTATGTATAGCGACCTTTAAATTTATGATACCATGATAATGTTATATAACACTTATCTAATATCTAATATTCTAGCTATCTAATATTATGTAAAAAATGTGTTAGTTTGTGTGTGTATTATATCGCTTCATATATGATTTTATATTATTTATTTGTTATTATTATTATATTATTAATTCATTAATAATACTAATACTAATAATGTTATACAGTATATTATTATATAGTACTATTTGTGTTTATTATTATTATTATTATTATATTAATAAATATATATTATACTATACTTATATGCACCATGTCAGGCAAAAACAACAACAACAACAACAACATAATAATAATAATAATACTAATAATGTTATACAGTATATTATTATATAGTACTTTGTGTTTATTATTATTATTATTATTATATTAATAAATATATATTATACTATACTTATATGCACCATGTCAGGCAAAAACAACAACAACAACATAATAATAATACTAATAATGTTATACAGTATATTATTATATAGTACTTTGTGTTTATTATTATTATTATTATTATTATTATATTAATATATGTGTGTGTGTGTGTATATATATATATATATATATATATATATATATATATATATAATATGCAAATAAATAAATATTATACTAATGTGCACGGTCAAGCAAAAACAACAACAACAATAATAACAATTATTATTATTATATATTTGTATATATTTGATATTATATAGTACCATTTACATATATTATAAATGTGTGTGTTCTGAAATATTTACATTAATAATATCTATCTATCTATCTATCTATCTATCTATCTATCTATCTATCTATCTATCTATCTATCTATCTATCTATCTATCTGTCTATCTGTCTATCTGTCTGTCTGTCTGTCTGTCTGTCTGTCTGTCTGTCTGTCTGTCTGTCTATCAGTCTGTCTGTCTGTCTGTCTGTCTATCAGTCTGTCTGTCTGTCTGTCTGTCTATCAGTCTGTCTGTCTGTCTGTCTGTCTATCAGTCTGAAACTAAAAATACTAATTAAAGAGATTTGTCAAAAAATCAACTTAGAGTATCATGTAAATGCACGGCATATGAATATGTATTTCAAATGTTAATCTGTGATGTGAATACATAATTTTCAAAGTACTTATTCTGAACCCAGGATATTCCTTTAAAGAATGCTAAAGCCCCACAATGAGCTAGTGCTGGACTGTATTTCTTTGTGGTCCGGGGTCACACACACGATTCTCTCTGATTGTTTTCTCTGATGAAACGCCTGCATGTTGCTGTGGGTTATTGTTGCGCAGAGGGGGTTCAAAGTTACTGGGCCATGTGAAGGACGCTCCTACTCTCACAAACCAATTTCACCTCTGCTTTTCCACCACACTCGTCCTCTTTAACTAGAGTTCGCAACCTGTGTATTTACAGACGACTGGAACTAGCACACAAGTCTCACAGTACACTTCTTGAGACAATAATTGGCTCCCGAAATGCGCAATGCAGCAAAAGTAAGTTCACTTAAGCGCCCTAAGTGCACCTGAACCAATGTGGGACGTCCAAGTGCGCCGTTGGGCTATTTATGCAACCCGTTTGCAGGTGCATCCCAAGTCCGTGTCCGATAGGCTAACTCTTGAGCTAATAGATGGACATAAACTCTTGTTCCTGTGCCATTAAGACCCTTTTAGAGCTTTTAAAGAACGCAGTTCGTGTAGCAATTCATTATCAGATCTTCCGATGTCGTGGGGTCGTATGTTATCCCTTGACAAATGTTGAATAAGAAGTGAGTCATCTGGTGTTTGAGCAACAGATTTTGTCCACCGCCGTAGGCCTCAAAAAGACGAAGCGACCCTATTGTCCTTACATTTTAATTAGGCATAATAAAAGTACGGGAGATAATGGATCCGTGTGTTCCCAAGAACACTCGAGAGCGCCGTTATGGGTCTTACGCAATGACTCTCAGTCCATTCATGGCCCTTAACGTGTGCATTAGTGAGGAGCTGAGTGCCGCCCAGCGGGGCCATATCATCACTGACCCGCTGATGCCGCGGATGGTTAAGTGACTGCGGCCCGGCGATGTTTGAAAAGGCTTCTACTCCAGTCGTTCATAATGGTTGTGGGTATTATGATCACAGGAATTATGTCCGGTAAGGGTACAGCGGTTTCCCACGAGAGGCGGATGAGGTTCACTTCTTGGCTGTGTAAATAAGGACAGGCTTTTATTGACATCTCGGGGGGTTGGAATGGGTTTTGCAGATGGAGTAGCTACTTGAGTGTCTTGTGCAATTCATAAAACTGTCCATTTGAATCGATGATGGGTTTTCAGGTCTTTTACGTGTGTATGCATTTTGAGAGAGTCTGATAAAAATGCGCTGTGAAATGCTTTGGGGTTCTGAAAATAATTATCCAGAGAAAACAGGAAGATTCACTCTACTGAAAATCCTTTTTTTTCTATTTTTTTTTAAAGAAAAGATTTGCATTTTTGCTAAATTATTGTTATTGATGTTTATTTATTTAGTAATTTAGCAGACGCTTTTATCCAAAGCGACTTACAAATGAGGACATAAGAAGCAATCAAAACCAACAAAAGAGCAACAACGTGCAAGTGCTATTACAAGTCTTGGTTAGCCTAACGCAGTACAGATAATTATTATTATTATTGTTATTTTTTAATAAAAAAACATAGATAAAATACAATTAGAATAGATAGTGCTAGAGTTAGAGGGTCAAGTAAAGATGGAACAGATGAGTTTTTAGCCGTTTCTTGAAGATGGGTAAGGATTCGGCTGCTCGGATCGAGTTGGGCAGGTCATTCCACCAGATGGGAACAGTTAATGAAAAAGTCCTTGAAAGTGTTTTTCTGTGTCTTTGGGATGGTACAATAATTCGTTGTTCACTTGAAGAACGCAAGCTTCTAGAGGGCATATAAGTCTGAATTAATGAATTTAGGTAAAGGGGAGCAGAGCCAGTGGTGGTTCTGTAGGCAAACATTAATGCCTTGAATTTAATGCGAGCAGCTATTGGTAGCCAGTGCAAATTGATGAACAGAGGCGTGACGTGCGTTCTTTTCGGCTCATTAAAGATTAATCTTGCAGCGGCATTTTGGATTAATTGTAGAGGTTTAATAGAATTGGCTGGAAGACCTGCCAAGAGAGCATTGCAATAGTCAAGTCTGGACAGAACAAGAGCCTGAACAAGGAGTTGTGTTGCATGTTCCGAGAGAAAGGGCCTGATCTTCTTAATATTATATAATGCAAATCTGCAGGACCGGGCAGTTTTAACAATGTGGTCTGAGAAATTCAGCTTATCATCAATCACAACTCCAAGGTTTCTGGCTGTTTTTGAAGGAGTTATGGTAGATGAGCCTAACTGGAAGCTGAGATTGTGATGAAGCGATGGGTTAGCTGAAATTACAAGCAGTTCTGTCTTAGCTAGGTTAAGTTGAAGGTGATGGTCCATCATCCAGCAAGAAATGTCTGTTAGACACGCAGAGATGTGAGTAGCTATCGTCGGATCATCAGGATGGAATGAGAGGTAGAGTTGAGTGTCATCAGCATAGCAGTGATATGAAAAGCCATGTTTCTGAATGACAGAACCTAGTCATGCCATGTAGACAGAAAAGAGAAGTGGTCCAAGAACTGAGCCCTGAGGCACCCCAGTAGCTAGATGTTGCGACTTGGATACCTCACCTCTCCAAGATACTTTGAAGGACGTATCAGAGAGGTAAGACTCAAACCACTGGAGTGTGGTTCCTGAGAAGCCCTTTCTCAATAGGGTTGACAAGAGGATCTGATGGTTGACTGTATCAAAAGCAGCAGACAAATCTAGCAAGATGAGTAATGAAGATTTGTCAGCCGCTCTTGCAAGTCTTAGGGCTTCAACAACAGAAAGCAAGGCAGTTTCGGTCGAATGTCCACTTCTGAAGCCAGATTGGTTACTGTCCAGGAGGTTGTTCTGTGTGAGAAAGACAGAGACTTGGTTGAACACAACTCGTTCAAGTGTTTTTGCAATGAAAGGAAGAAGGGAAACCGGTATATAGTTCCCAAAAAGAGTTGGGTTAAGAGTGCGTTTTTTAAGAAGTGGAGTTATATGAGCCTGTTTAAATGCTGAGGGAAAAATTCCAGTGTGAAGGGATGTGTTAACGATGTGCGTGAGTGCAGGTACAACTGCAGGAGAAATGGCTTGAAGGAGATGAGATGGAATAGGATGAAGCGGACAGGTAGTAGGATGACTGGAAAGGATGAGTTTAGAGACTAAATGTTACAGTTACTAAATATATTCTAAATTATTTTATTACATTATTTGAATAATAATTCTACTAAAATATTTTATTAATTATTTACATTATATGAAACATGAAATTAAAAATGAAAGGAATTTTAAAGTTTTAAGAAAATGAATTAGCGTTTTTGTTACATATGGCAATATATATATGTATATATATATATATATATATATATATGCATATATATATATATATATATATATATATATATATATATATATAAATAATGTAAAGAAACATGACAATTAAAAATAGAAAATACTACTACTAATTATTATTATTATTATTCTCATTTTGCACATTCACCTTGGCATACCATGGTATTCTTTGAATTTTTAATTCTTTGAATATTTAATCTACTAAAATATATGATAAATGGTGTGCGTTTTATGTATAAAACCATGAAAATAGTATTAATAAGAGCTGATAAAATGTAAAAAAAACTGTAACTTGAATGCAATGTAAGTCGCTTTGGATAAAAGCGTCTGCTAAATGCATAAATGTAAATGTAAATGTAATAATAATAATAATAATAATAATAATAATAATAATAATAATAATAGGTTGTTATTATTATTAGTATCATAATTAGTAATAATTAATAATAATAATAATTATTATTATTATTATTTGAAAACATACCCTTCTATTATTATTATAAAATATTTTTAAATATACCCTGCTATTATAATTATTATTATTGTTATCATTTTTTGTTCCATGGCATTCCATATTTAATAATTAACCAGTAATTTACTAAAATTTATGATTTATCAAGAATGGGAATATATATATATATATATATATATATATATATATATATATATATATATATATATATTAGTGCTGTCAAACGATTAATCGCATCCAAAATAAAAGTTTTTGTTTACATAATATATGTGTGTACTGTGCATATTTATTATGTATATATAAATACAAACACATGCATGTATATATTTAAGAAAAATATGCTATGTTTATATATTAAATATATTTATATATAGTATAAAATATAATAATATAAATAAATGTATATACATGTAAATATTTTCAAAATATATACAGTATGTGTGTGCATTTACATATACATAATAAATAATCACAGTACACATACATATAGTATGCAAACAAAAACATTTATTTTGGATGCGATTAATCGCGATTAATCATTTGACAGTGCTAATATATATATATATATATATATATATATATATATATATATATATATATAACTAGGGATTTGCCCGAAGCCGAATACCTTATTTGGAAAGGCACGGATAATGGCTTCAAAACGAATAATGAATTTATCCGAATAAGAAACAAATATTCGGCAGACACAGTCACATGTTTTCTGGAACATTAGTGAGGTCTGCGGTTGTTAAGATTTTTTCAATAATAATGGCTAGTACTGCTTTGATAGCGTTTGACACAGTTTCGTACAGATAATATCATGGTGATCATTGCGTTTGTCTAACGAATGTGGTCTCCTCAGCAATAAATTATCCGCGTGCTCCTTTTTTGATTGCTGCCTGTCAGTGCCGGCGAAGCAGTGTTGCCAGATATTGCTACAAAAAAAACAAAAACAAAAAAACAATTACGGAAGCAGAAAAATGACAATAGTTTTTGAAACATAAAGCATGCTGAATTCCAGAAATTGAAAAAAAAAGATGCATTGAAATTAACAGTGCTTGCATTTTAATGCATTGTATTTCCAGGGCTTGCATTTTTAGGTCCTGAAATTTAACATAGTTGTTTATTTAAGCTGTGAATATTTCAATTCAAAATATTTCACACACATTTTCATAATTAAAAATTCATAATCAAGTCATTCATTTACAAAAACTGATTTGCACAAATGAAGCAAGGGCTAGGTAGAAGTTTTGATTATCGGGGCCAGTATAAACATGTGGAAATGCTGATTGTGTGTATGTTTCATTCAACATCTTTGCTGTTTCACGTAACCTACATGTAAGCAGCTTTCTGTTATTTCTGTACTTCAGCGTTGGGTAAAAGAGCATTATAATCTCCTTTGTGGTAGAGAACGCTGCTTACATGTAGGTAACGGGAAAAAGCAAAGATGTTGAATTAAAGATACACACAATCAGCTTTTCCACGTTTATACTGGCCCCGATAATCAAAACTTCTACCTAGCTCCATTTGTTCAAATCAATTTTTATAAATGAATGACTTGATCCACATGGTCTTCATCAACAGCCGCTTGCGCCACCTGCTGGTGAGCGGCTGACATCAGCTGAAGATCGTGCATTGGTGCTCTACTGCTATTCCCGCAGGTCCCAGACGTGCAACGCTGAATTTTCTGCCGAATTTTAACCACTGAATTTGTGACAGCGAATTTGGAAATTGAAATAAAATGACCGAAATTTGCCTGTCGAATATTATACATTGTATTTTTAAACAGACTTACGGTGGCCGAGAAGTGCAAAACAAATCACGATTCTGAAAACAAAATAACAAATTACAAACGCAAATTCAAATCTAAAAAACAAAACAACAATTCAGAAAACACAACAACAATTCAGAAAATATGCTATCGCTATTTGACAGAACTATGTCAAATTTACCATCACTCCATAGACACTGTATTAGAAACACCCTCGCATTAGCGTTAACAAGTTTTTTTTTTGTATTCTGATTCAAAGGTAACATAATACAGAGTACAGTGTTGTAAATGTACATGCATGTATATTTTTATGCAGCAGCTATTTTCACTGTGTAAATAGCGATAGAGGCTATTTAACTAAGTGCAAATATGTATTTACACTATGTTAAAATAGCAGGATTTTGTGCTATGTAAACTACTTGTTGCAAATAGTGCCAATTATCTGCACCTCAGTATTGTAGTAAAAAAAACCAGCATGCAATAATAACGTATTGAGTGTAAATTATAATTTTTAATTCAAATGGATGCCACCTTATTGGGACAATAAAGCTCTCCCTACACCTACCCTAACCCTACCTGATACTTTATTTTCAACTTTTGGATTATTTCCTTAATTTTTATTGAAAATAAATGCCTTTCCGATGCGATACGAGATTTGAAAAGGGAGAAAAAAAAAAGCTCGCAAAATGCAGACTCGAACCAGGGTCAATCGTGTCCAGAAACACAATGGCACGTACGCTATCATCTGCACCACTGGAGCTAACACTTTCACTTTTTGACTAGTATTTTTAGATTTGCATTTGCGTTTGTAATTTGTTATTTTGTTTTCAGAATCGTGATTCAGAATCGCCAGGACCTAAAAATGCAAGCCCTGGAAATACAAGGCATTACAATGCAAGCACTGTTAATTGCAATGCATCTTTTTTTTTTTTTTCTGGAATTCAGCATGCTTTATGTTTCAAAAACTATTGTCATTTTCTGCTTCCATAACCAATCTCCTGATAAATGCAGCAAAATAAATATTTATTATTTAAATCTTGTATTATGCAAATAGGATACAGAATCCCTAACCTCAACCTTCATCTTCCCACTTTATTAACGCTGTTACATTAAGTATTAAAACAAGTCCAGCGATGCTTATAATAGATCTGGCAACATGGCGGAGAGGAGTGGAGGCTGCACTTGCGCCAAGCTCCTTCACTCCTGCATTTCGCAGCTGCTGCGAGTCAGCCACATGAATTTATTCAGCGACATGATTTTAAAAAAAAATTCATATGTTTTCTAATTTTATTTTTTGAACATGAAACATTTAAGGAGGTCTGGACCTCATAGCTGGCTATGGGCCTCGATGTGTAAAGTGAATGAGTGTAAACTATGAATGAAATGAGCGCAAATCAACAGCCGCGTTAGGGTCTATCAGAGCTTTGTCTTGAGTTATATCAACTCGACAAAAATATCCTAAAAACGGTCCTAACTTCAAACCTTTTCGAAATTCAACTGTAAAAACGCATTATATTAGCCCTTTTCGTGAATGGTATTACATTTAATTATACAAGATGAAGAAAAGCAATGTTTGATCAAGGCTTTTGGAGGGTTCAAATGATTTGTTGCGCTCTGTTGATAAAAAAAACTCGTAAATGATCACAGACTCCCGCAAAACACATGATATAAGTTACTTAAAGTTCAAAGAGCTTTATATTCATTCTGCTATGAGTAGGCTACTGAACACTTTCTTTCCATTTCTATTTTTTTCTTCTACTAGTGCTCTTATTTAAGATTGTGGATGCTTGGCTCTTTCACTGGAAAATAAGAAGAATAAAGTTATTTTTATTTTTTGATAAAGTTTTAAAGATAAGATATTTACAAAGTTATAATTTTAATAAAAAACAATACTTTCTTTAGCTATACAAGGCATATTTGTTAAATGAAAACTATGACTCGAACAGATTTGCATTTAAAATAGTATTTTCATGTAATTTCAAGAACTTCCGGTTTAAACCACGCCCACTTCCTGATCTAGCCGAATACTTATACAAATAATTTTGAGATTGTCACAGATACAGATACAAAAACAAATAATGGCTCCGCTGCACACCCCTATATATAACCATATCATATTTAACAATAATATAATATAGAATTAATTTGTATGCATGGTAAAAATCCTGGTTTGCGTTTAAGTAACTTGGAGTATCATGGCATATGAATATTATTATATATTTTTTTACCCACATATAAATTTAAGGAGCCTACTGCGTCATGTTTTTTGTGAAGCATCCTACACTGGCCTGCAACTTCTAAGTCTGTTAAAAAATGATGACACAGTGTGTGAATACAAGAAAACGTCCTGCTTTCCCCTGATTTGCATTTTCAGTATGAATCTTCCCCGGAGCAGATGGCCGGTGGCTAAAGAATACGAGCGTTCGAGCCACATTCACCATCGCTGACATTATCTGGACTCGTCTGAATCCCTGCCTGCCAAACGCCCGAGCCAGTCTCGTCAGAAAGTACGCCCCTCATCTCGGTCCGGGCGTCATGCGAAGGCCAAATGCCACAAAGCTCGCAGGTGGCGGCGAACATCCATTCCGGCATATTGGCGGAGGATCTCTCAAAACGACTTTGTATGATCGTGATGTCGAACAGAGGGCACCATGTGTTCGTGGTTTTATCAGCCCGAGTAGAAAAACGCTGCATGTTTGTCCATCCTCGCAGAGAAAAACAGGGGAAGTGACTTTCAGGACAGCCGTATTTTGTTCGAGCAGAACGCTCTGCCATAATAGGGCGGCAGATGGGCAACACCGCTGTGCGAGATCATTGGTGTTCTGTAGATGTTTTTTTATTTCTGTGGCTCGTTTAGCATTTATGGCGTTTCTGCCGGGAATGAGGCGAATTCCATCATGTGCAATGACCCAAAAACCGCACACTTTTTGCGCACTACAGCTGGTGAAAGCGATTGGCGCAGTCGTGTAGTAATGTTCCCTGCGGTGTCGCATTTACACACACACTCAAATCATGATCAAATCTTAGAACCGTGACTGAATTACAGCTCTAAATGGGATGCAAATGCGATGCATGCAACAAAATAGATATTTAGGCTCATGTATACATGGAAATGCAAGTCACTATTGGGAATTGAATCGGTTCGGTTTATTTTACAGGTAATTTGCAGATGTAAATGCTAAGATTACATGTTGCAATCCAAGAAGAGCCAGTGAGAAGCCAACTTGTGAAGACTTTAATGCAGAACATTAGACATTAGGCGTTCTTGGTCTAAAATGTAGACTAGACATTTAATCACTACAATCTGAGTCTTAAAAAAGCCATAAAAACAAGTGTTTATTTATTTTGTTATTTATTTTAATTAAAATAATAACTTTTTAAATAATCTTTGTTTATTCATAATGATTTTTAATAAATTACAAACAAATTATGTGTGTATAGATAGATAGATGCTATTTCCTAATTTATTAGTACTTAAGTATTTTATTATATATGTTATATCTATTCATTTAACTAATAATTTATTTTAGTACTCTAAAGGCAAATGACAGCTTTTAGATTATATATAACTTATTTTTTATCAATCTACATTTATAAATAATATAATTTATTTATTAATGTATAATTTAAATATGTATTATTAATTTAATTTAAATGTGTTATTTGAATTTATTTAATTTTTAATTAAGCAAATTAATATTTTTTAAATGAATATGTGTGTGATTCAGAACATTTTTTTATGTAAATGTAATTTATTTATATGACAATGTTTTCATTTTTATTAAAATTTGGTGCTACATTCTACACTAAAGGGAAATTATAGATCTTCGTTTATTTAATTTAATCAACCTGATTCCAAATAACTACAATCTGAATCTTAAGAAAGCAATAAAAACAAATATGTATTTTATTTATTTTAATTAAAATAACTTTTTAAATTATCTTTTATTCTTAATATTTTTTTATAAATTACAAAGATAGATAGATAGATAGATAGATAGATAGTAATTAAACATTACAGTTAACATATTTATTGTTACATATGTGTATATATTTTGATATATGAGTTAACTCTAATATTTATATAATGTAATTATTATAATTGCACAATGATACTTGTATTAATATATCAATATAACAAATATATAATAAATAAGACAGTTTTGACGTGCAAAAATAAGTGCATCATCCCATAATTTTAAGTGCTGCAACCAAAAGTTAGCCTGGATTCTGGTGTGCAGATATTTTTTTTTCCTCACAGTAGACGAGTCCTCACAGATTTGGCGTCATTTGAGCAGAGTGTGTTTTTGCTGTGTTTATTGTCTTCAGACGGCCTCCTCACAGTGCAGTTTAGAAGAGTAGTTCCAGTTCTCAGGTCTTGTCTCTTTGTGCCCTTCCGTGGCCCTTTATCGCCATCTAAATGTGCAAACAATTGCACTTCTGATAGCTAAATGCCCTTAAAGCAGCCGAGGAGCCGGTGAGGAACCAGAGTTGACAGGAAGTGGAGCTCATTTATGAGTAGTCAGTCGGTATGAGTAATGTAACATGCAGGACTGTCCGCAGAGTGCTCAAGACAAGCGTTTTAGGCCAGAAACCTTTCGTCTGACGCTTCAGTTTCCTCTCAACCGCATCTTTCTTTCAGCGAGAGTTCGGATGAAGGAGGTGGTCGCATCAGTTAGTGAGGGCCGTCTCTTGCTTTCGCTTGCTTGGGAGACGTGACTGGAAAGACAGACCCTGAGGGACTTACAGCACAACTTCAGCACACACACACACACAGTGACAAACATAAACATGTATGGACTGACCAGGACTTGTTTTCCCTGAGGAGGTCAGGAAAATTTGTGAATCACAGATTTAGTACCATCTGAATTAAACACATCTTTTTGTTTTTCTCACACAACCTCATTTATATATATATATATATATATATATATATATGTGTGTGTGTGTGTGTGTGTGTGTGTGTGTATATCTAATAATTTATTTTAGTACTGTAAAGGCAAATGACAGCTTGTAGATTATGTGTATATATATATATATATATATATAAGTGTTTTTATTTTTATGTAAATGCACTTTATTTATATGACAATGCTTTCATTTTATCACAATTTGGTGCTACATTCTACACTAAAGGGAAATTATAGATTTTTGTTTATGATAGCAAAATGTGCATTGGCACGTGCATGATGACAGATTTGTGAACATGCAAATGCATGCTCATTTTTACTCAACAATTAAGTTGATCGTGTATTGATAGATGAAAAGCCATGTTCTATTACACAACTGAGGGAGCAACATAATTACACTTTCTCCTCTTCTCTCTCTCTCTCTCTCTCTCCTAATCCTCTCTTATCTGGAGTTTCTCCTATAGCCTTTACAATACTGCAGTGAATGTATGAACAGATTAGAAGGGCGAGGAAGCGTGAAAAGAGCAAAAAGTGATGTAATGTTATTCATCTCACTTGTTTTCCACTGAAAAAAAAGAGGTATTTGCAGAAAAGATAAATTTGTCCATTTAAATTTGACATAGACTTCAGCAGATGATTTTGCAAAACTAACTCAATACAAGACAGCTGTTAGCTAACATGACATTTAAAAGGTACTATTGTTTAAAAACCTGGAATATTGAGTTACTAAAAATGCAAACGAACACATTCTTACCTGTGAAAGTTTATCCAGTGTCTTCAGGAATTTAAATTTTGGTGGTTTTTACAACCAGAAGCTGTGCAATGAGTGAACTTTGAAGCAGTTCTTCTCTCTCCACACATTGGTTAGTGTAGCCTTTTGATTTTTTTTCTGCTGCTGAGAGGTTTGGTCACTGCAGGCTTTCAGTCCAAATACTCTTAAACGTCGAGACACTGCATGCCGAGATAGATCCTGTTCAGCGATGAACTGGCGAGCAATTCCAGCTGCAGTGTTGAACCGATTGCTCACTGAGGTTCTCCGCATTATCATGTCCCCTCGTGCATTTGTCTTTCTTGGACAACCAGCTTTTTGGGGGACTTAAATAAGTTAGTGACATTGTAAATATGCAATATTACATATTTCAAGATGGCGGATGTGTCTTCATGTCTGGAGTGGTCACTTACCTTTACTACATATGGTGGGTCTCTACAAGTGATTGGTCGCCTTCTTTTGGTGGCTTTTTAAAACAATTAAATCCTAATGGAATATGTCCCAAAACACACTACAGGAAAACATTTTTGAATGGTTTTAATGGTTAATAGTTGATGGTTTGTAATTGTTGTAATGGTATTTGTAGTGGAAACCATTACAATTTATGTGATGGGTTACTTTGTTGTTTTCATCAGGGTGGTATGTTGCTGTGGGGTTGCTAAGGTCTTCTGGGATGTTTTTAGCACATTTCCAGGTAGTTGCTATTGTGGCTTGTTCTGGGTTGTTTTAGTATGTTGCTGTTAAGGTGTTTTAGCAGTTTTTTGGGGTGGTGGTCTGAGTGGGGTTTTTTGTGTTATTTTTTTTTTTTGGCAAGGTAAAGCAAGTTTATTTATATAGCACATTAAAACACAATGGTAATTCAAAGTGTTTTATATAAAAGAAAGTAAAATAAGCATAAAAATAATCTCAACAGTAAAAACAAGGAATTTGAAAACTTGATTTAAAAACTGATTTAAATCGAATTTAAAACAGTTAAGAATAGAATAGCTTGTTGAATGTGGGGTTGCTAAGGTGTTTTAGGTGTTTTTTTGGGTGGTGTTCTGGGTTGTTTTTAGCAGGTTGTTGTGAGGTTGCTAAGGTGTTTAAGATTTTTTTGGGTGGTGTTCTGAGTGGTTTTTAGCATGTTGCTATGGAGTTGCTCAGGTGTTTTAGGTGTTTAGGTTTTGTAGTGTTATGGGTTGTTTTTAGTATGTTGCTGTGGTTACCTGTTAATGTTTACCAGAGCGACGGCGCACTGAAGCGTTTTTTCCCCCACTAGTTTATGAATGAATTTAACGTGAAAGAATATCATTAATCTTGACAAACTAGATATCATTCTGAAGGTCTAAGCCTCAAGTATCGACGACAGATTGCTGTTTTTCGATGGAAAGTTTATAAGGAATGTATTTGCTACATTTGTGTAAGCAGTACACATCAAAACATGCAGAATAAAAAAGCAGTAGCTACGTACCAGATTCATAGTAATAACGAGTCACAAATGCGTCCACTGCTGAAATCCCAGTTTAGTTAGAGAGGTAAGGGTCCATAGCAGTGTTAATTTCGTCGACGACGACGAAAAATATTCGTCAACAAACCTTTTTTCTGTGACTAAGACGAGACGTTGACGAGCTAAAACTAATATCTGATGATAAAAACTATGACGAAATTGATGCGCGTCTTCGTTAACAAGACGAGACGGGACTAAAATTTTATTTGAGGACTACCGGACATTCAAAATACATCCTATAGGCTAAGTTAACTGTCTTGTCGTTCAAAATGTGCGTCTCTGTCATTGGATAAGGTGCATTGCATGACAGCCGCAGTGGACAGATAGGCTACTAAAACGCGAACTAGCGATCTGAAACAATGGCCTCAGCAACCGAAGGGTTAGGGAGTGGGTGACCAGACGTCCCGTTTTTCCCGGGAGTCACAATTCATTGTTGATTAACTTAAAGTTAAGCCGGGCTCACACTGTGCGATTTTTAAAAGTCTTTTGCGATTGTTGCTTGTCACACTGTACGAACATGATCCCCATGTCAGACTGTAGGATCTCAGTTGTCTTAATGTCAGACTGTACGACAGTCAAGACGCGATAAAAACGGACGTACTCAAGAAGACTTGTCCGGAGTTTTATTATTAATTACATGCCTTGATGTAAAAAAAAAAACCCCGAAAAAGACGACGTGTGTGGAGCAAGTCATGCCTGGGCAAAAGAGGACTTTATAGACTTCCAGTTCTACAGAGCGAACTTGAGGTAATTTTGTTATTCGAGTTTAAACATCCTGCCCCTTAATAAATAAACTTTAAGTAAACTTTAGCTTGTACATGTATTGTTTTTACAAATAATGAATGGTTTGAAGTTGTCGCGCTAATTGCGTCATCAAGTTCAGTGCTCCTATTGGTTCTTGGTTTGACGGTCGTCGTAGGAGATGTCACACTGCAGGAAACTTGAGGAAAGTGTCTGAAATCTTCTGACACTGCCAGAATTTAATCGGAGGAAAAAAATGATCGCAACGGCCATTAATCGGCTGTCGGTGAACATGTCAAACCAGCGATCTAGACAACCGATTTTAGCCTAGGATTATAGGAATCTTTTAGGATTTTAGGATTTTCAAAATTTGTCTCAGACGAACAAATCGTGGCCAAAATCGCACAGTGTGAGCCGGGCTTTAGTGAAGGTGCGATAGGCGGAAACGCGCTGATAGAAGTGCTCTCTCTCGCACACGCTCCACTTCTTTAGTTCTCATACAGCGCGCGATCAGTTCTCAGTTCTCAGCGCTCAAATACACACACAGCAGTCCACATGTCTCTCATGTAGAGTATCTCACCGAAATACAGTCCGTTATGGTTTAAGTGAGCTTAAACAGGTGGGTGAAAACTGAATGTATGTCAGTAGGCTATTACATACATACCTTCCGTCTTAAATGAACAGCATTCCTAATTATCTGTCATAAATGTTAACCAACAAAAGATGTTAAATAAATGTATACTTAAGTAAACCTACTGTATCTAAAAAATGAGTTTAATTTATATTTCTACCAAAAAATGAAAATTTATTCCAGTTTTTCCAAATTCAATCCTTGATTCAAATTTCTCATAACTAAGCTTAATTGATTTGGTCTAAAGAGAGAAGAATTAATGACTATTTTTGTTTGAATATTACATATAAGATAGCTACCAAAATAAATGTTGGTAACTGCAGTTTGACTAAAAGTAATGACTAAAAGTTGACAAAAATGCTATGACTTTTCGTCGACTAAAACTAGACTAAAACTATGAAAGACTCAAATGACTAAAACTAGACTAAAACTATGAAAGACTCAAATGACTAAAACTAGACTAAAACTATGAAAGACTCAAATGACTAAAACTAGACTAAAACTATGAAAGACTCAAATGACTAAAATGTGACTAAGACTATTAAGCATTTTCTCAAGATAAAGACTAAGACTAAATCAAAAATGCCTGCCAAAATTAACACTGGTCCACAGAACAACATCACAGCGAGCACTTTTAGTCCAGCGAAACAATAACGTTGTAATAAGGATGAATATTCCTTTGTTTACATTTCATTTCTTCGGGAGAGTTATTGTTCACGTCTGTTATGGAATAAATTACGCTCAAAAACAGCATCTTGGTGGTAAAAAAAAACAACACGGTGTAGTAGCATACAGTTTTACAAACAGAATGAGACCGTCCACGGAAAAAAAGTCTCAGAAAAGCAGAATATAGTTTATTTGAATTTGGCGCTCTCTCCTGAAAGCGTGACGCACGCTCTGACGCAGCTGTCATCTGAGCGGGACGTAACTTAGCGATCTTACATAAAAAAACGTTGTTTTTTTTTCTTCTACATTTTTTATGTGTGTGTTTGTGTATTGTGTGGGGAATGTGGCCGTATCTGCATGATTATAATATGTATGGACGGACATCAGCGGTTTTATTACCGACTCTATGACGGCTATCATTGTGATTCAATGATCAGCTATTATTGATTATATGGCCCATCTGTTTGATTATCATCTGTATGGAAGCACATCAGCGTGCGATTACTGACTGTATGACCATGTCATGAATATGTATAATGACTAAAATAGTTTGTATAATTCTGCAATACTGCAATTCTGGTGGTTATTTTTCCTCAAACAGGAGGGTGGGGGGACTATAAATAGTTTCAGAAAAAATATTGCAGGAATCTCATTTTTCATGGTATCTTCTTCAAATTTGAAATATAAACTCATGAGACACGTGGCTTTCAACCCATTACTTTTCTGGATTGCTCCAGGACTTACTTCATGTATTTGTATGAAATAAAAAAACATTCAGTGTGGAAAAACATTTTTCAAGGCACGTCAGTGTCTATAACTTTTGATCTTTTTGAACATTATCAACTCTGGATGATGCATAGTAAAGCCTAGAGTGTCTTCTTTCCAAAGATACCTAATTTGTTTGTGTAGCACACTTTGTCAGGAACTGTTACCATGTTGCTGTGGTTAAGGTGTTTTTGGGTGGTATTCTGAGTGGTTTTTAGCATGTTGCTATGGGGTTGCTAAGATGTTTTTGGTATTTTTGGGTGGTGTTCTGAGGGTTTTTTAGCATGTTGCTGTGGTAAAGGTGTTTTTTGGTTGGTGTTCATGGTTGTTTTTAGTATGCTACTGTGATTAAGTTTGTTTTTTTCTTGAGTGGTGTTATGGGTTGTTTTTAGCATGTTGCTGTGGTTAAGGTGTTTTTGGGTGGTGTTTTGAGTGGTTTTTAGCATGCTGCTATGGGGTTGCTAAGGTGTTTTAGGTGTTTTTTGGGTGGTGTTCTGAGAGAGGCCCTGGGGGGGCTCGAGCCCCTGCCCTTTTGAGGTCCGATGGTAAAGTGCCCTTGCGGTCCGGTGCCCCCGGTCTGTGATTTCTGCCGAGGGTAGGGGTGTTCGATATGACGATTTTTGATCGTGAACGATAAAAATGTCTCCAAGATCTGCTTTTTTTGAAGAAATATCGTAGTATCGTGCTACAGCGCACATTCTATCAGCAGTTCTGGCGCCTCATACTGTACAATGCCACATGCATTCACATCGGTGTTAACTCAGCGGTAGAGTTACTCTCATGGGACACTACACTTATTCACAATCACAAAAGTACATTATTTGCATCTGCTTTAAAGCCTTGGTTAAATGTTTCATTCACACGGTGGTCAGACATGCGCTTTTTTCTGAGCACATACTCAAAGCGTGCGCATGAAAAAGCCTGTCAAACAGCGCCTGATTACTGAACTAAGTTATCTTTTGTGCTAATATTGTCAAAACACACAAGGTTTATGTATAGACTCAGTTGGTTATGTCTAAAATCAAAGTAAACAGCTGAGAGAAACAGATGCGTGCCTGTGTATTTGATGGGAGCAGGTCTTAAAGGGACAGTACTAAACATCCTGCCCTCTGTCATTAAAGGGATAGTTCACCCTAAAATTGTATTTCTGTAATACTTACTCATTCACACGTTGTCCCAAACCTGTATTAATTTCTTTGTTGGGCTGAACACAAAATAATATATTTTGGAGAATCTGGGTAACCAAACAGTTGCTGGTCCACATTGACTCTGATAGTAGGAAAAAAATATATATGCAACTGTTTGGTTTTCCACATTCTTCAAAAGAGCATTTATGTTTAACAGAAGAATGAAAGTCATTGAGGTTTAAAACAACTTTTGAGTGAGCAAATGATGGTATAAAAATAACACTATTTTTATTTTTGGGTGAATTATTCCTTTAATGTTAATAAAACACCGAACACAAAGAGAAAAATCACTCACTACTCTTGACTGAAAAACTTTAATAGGAATCAGTCTAGTGTTTTATTTTTATATTTGTTCATTCAATTTCTTGAATGCTCCTGCTAAATACACCTATTGTAGCCTACCTGAAAATAAAACACTGTTTATTTTATTTGTATATTGTGCGTATTTGTACTGTGCATCTTTGTTCTCATTTTTAATAACAAATATAAAATAATGAATGACAAAGATTTTTATCTTCACCCACTTCGGCCTAAATATCGACCATCCTTTTTTATATTTATATGATAAAGAATCATGATAAAATCTTGAATTGTGATATTTCTAAAAAAAATAAAAAATAAATTGTGATATGATATTTTTGCCATATTGCCCACCCCTATAGCCGAGGGGGACCAAACCCATCACCCAGCCCAATCCATCCACAACACCCCCCCTGGTCCTCGATTGTGCCCTTGTAACGCCATTTCACCCCTGCCCTTCCAGAGGCCTGTGCGCGCCACTGTTTCTAAGGTATTCTTGCTGGTTACTTACTGGCCCAAGTTTCACCCCCAAAATTCTCTAGATAGAACTTCTTGCCAGTTTTATTTGAAAATCATATAATACCAAAAAATTCTCAACAAATGACAGTTAAATGTTGCATTCATTCAACCACACTTTAATGCTTAGCTTTAGCAACAGAAATGCTGTTCACAATACAGCTGAGCTCCTTTGTGTGAATCTTTTAAAAAGGCCAGTTGAATGTGATATTAAATGAAATAATTGTTTTCTATTCCAGCTGAATCATTCCACTCAGGATGTCCCAGTGAGAGTGAAATGCGGTACGCACTGTGAAGCGCCGCTCTGTTATGCTAATCTAGCCCCATTATGAAACAGTACGATTCAGAAACGTTTTGGAAACTGAAGCGAGCCGGTCTCTTGAGTTCACAAAGACTCAGCCAATCAGAATCCACAAGTAAAAGCTACAGCCAAACGCTTATTAAAGCAAACAGAAAGGCACAGGAAGTACTTGTCTAATAAAGGGCAAAAAATATGATGTTTCATTTGCAAATCTGACTTTGCAAAGATAAAAGAAATTCAGAAATCTGATGAATCAGATAAAATCTCAGGACAACGGATGCAAAATCGTTGCATTTAATTTTTTTTTTTTTCCTTTTGGTGCCTCCACCAGAGGTTTTTGTGGTGACATCTGCGATAAGAGAAGAGCGTTTCAGACTTTAAAATGGTGACTTGCAGAATGAAGACAGCTGGCGAGGCTGGATCTTGTCATTTCACAAAGCCAGAATGTCCTGTGATGTAGATTGTAATGATAAAAGAACGTCCAAGGACTCGTTGTCTCATTCCACATCGGTTTTTGTTGCTAAAAGCATGACGACTTTCAGTCGAGCAGCCAGCTTGATTGACCCTGAGAAACGCAGAGATGACATTCCAAATAACTCTTGAAGCACAGGCTTAGTTTATGTAAATCACACTTTTTCTACCTTCAAAACTTTTAGCATGAAAACAGCTTTTAGATGGAAGGAAAAATGTAGAGAAAATTCATGAAATTATTTTTAAGCTGGGTTAACAGAAGTAGCAATATACAGAGACTCCCCAAAACACAACATTTCAAGAAAAATGGTTTCAAATGATCAATGAAATTCACTTATTTTTTTAGGCCACTTAAAGGGGTCATATGATGCTATTATAAAGATCATTATTTTGTGTATTTGGTGTAACAGAATATGTTGACTTGCTTTAATGTTCAAAAATCACATTATTTTTCAAATACTGTACATTATTGTAGGTTCTCTATGCCCCGCCTCTCTCAAACCAGTCGTTTTCTACAAAGCTCCTCCTTCCAACAAGTGCAGTCTGCTCTGATTGGCCAACTGACCCAGTCCATTGTGATTAGCTGAACACCACAAGCATGTGTCTGAAATGTAACTCCCCTTATCAAGTTAGTTTTATCAGTACAAGCCTGAAAGGGGAACAGAGTCACGTGACAGACACAGTGATGATGCTTCTATGTATTTGCAGTACACATGCTGCGGTTAAGATGATATATGACGGGCTGTACACTCCGCTGTGATGTGACCCTGTTCCTCTCACACACATACCCACACACACCCACACACACACACACACACACACACGGACGTTTGTTTTGTGAATTGTGTGGACATTCCATAGGTGTAATGGTTTTTATACTGTACAAACCGTATTTTCTATTGCCCAACACCTAAACCTACCCCTTACAGGAAACTTTGTGCATTTTTATGTTCTCAAAGAAACTCTGTATTCTGTATGATTTATAAGGCTTTTGAAATATGGGGACCACCCGTTGTAAGTTAAATTCAACAGGTGGTATGACTTTGGGATAGGTCTGTCAGTTTTATTTTATATATTGTATAATTAGTCTATATGTAGTCTATAAATATAGTTTATGTATTGTAGCCTATAGTTATATAATATATAATAATTTATATTTATTTTACTTTATCTGAAACATTTAACTAAAAACTATGCTCAATTCAAGTAGTAGCAAAATTAATAATCAATCAATCAATCAATCAATCAATCAATCAATCAATCAATCAATCAATCAAACTTTTGTACAAAAACATTGAATTTACAATTTTTTTAAGGTAAGTGGTTTCAATCAATTTATTTTAGCTATATTTAAATAAACACATTTAGTTGACTAACTTTCAACTAAATTTGTTTATTTAAATGTAGCTAAAATAAATAGTTTGCAACCACTTACCTTAAAAAATAAATAAATAAATATATATATATATATATATATTTTTTTTTTTTTCAGTCTATGTTTTTGTTTGTTTTTTTATCTGCGTTTTATTTGCTTGTTTGCATTTGCACGTTTTTCTCTAGTTTCCCCCTTTTATTAAAATAAAATTGGCCATTTTATTTATTAGCCATACAAACATAAGGCAAACAAAACTTTGTGTTTACATATCTGGAGTTCATGGTACTGTTTTGCGTTATTAACGTTGCAAACATGCTTTGGTGTCCAGAAGGAATCTATAATACATCCTTGTATTACTTGTTCTCCATTTTTAAAGACAGTTTAAATAATTAGTTTTTTTCCTGCCACAAGTTTGGGCGCTCAAAACTCGTTCCTCATTACCGTGTCACATATCTATGGCAACCACGAATGATATTTCATAATTAAGAGCTGGCAGCGAGCCTACGTCCTTCCCACTTATTTCAGAAATAAAACGATCAATGTGGGCCCCACGCACGCGGCATAATTGAACGAGCTTGTGCACGTTTGGGATTGATTAATCACACGAGAGAGAAATTGCAAACATCTCTTCTGCACAATGGCTGGAGCCGTTCATCATCTCGTGCGGCGGGAGTTAATGTTTGGAGCGCGAGGGCTGGTAGACGGAACAGCGCGGTGTAATTAAATATCCAGATCTGGATGAGGATAATGCCCGCGTTCATTAAATGTCACTCACTCGCACCTTGTTAAAAAAAGCGGCAGATTATCTGAGGAATGTTTTACAGCAGTGCAGATGAAGAAATGACAGATTTACAGTCTGTGCTGCATGAAATGTGGCTTCAAGAAAAGGTTAGTTAGAAAACCTGTTCAGTTCTAATAAAGTTGACACTACGTTATTTAATCTTACATGTTTCTTGTTTTATTGTGTATGATTAATCAGATCATGTTATCTAGAAGAAAAAATGTTATCTAGAAGAGCTTTTGGTTCATGTCACCTATTTATTTATTTTTTCATTTGTTTGTTTGTTTAGTTAGTTATTCTAAAAAATTCAGCCCAAAGCTAGAGTTCACTGATTTAAATCAGTGTTTGTGTTTATTATTATTATTATTTTCTTCCAAATGCAATGTTAAAAGGTTGTGAAGGTGCCATGGACTTATTAGATCATGGATTTGTTTATATTTCTTTTATATTAATAATTATAAATAACAATTATTATTTGTCAATATTTATTAATATTAATATTTTTATTAATAATATATAACTTATTTTTAATATTTTATTTGACCAATTTTGTACATTTTATATTATAATAATTAATATATATATATATATCTTTATTTAAAATTAATACTTTTTTAAAATACATATGTAATATGTTTAATTATATATAATAAATATATGCAATTAAATTTATTAATTTATTTTTAAACAAATGTTTCAAAAACTTAGTTGCGCAAACCTGTTCTGCTAAGACCTTTCTAGTTACTAAGGCATAACTGTATAGTTGCTAAGGAGTTCAGAGTGGTTTTTAGTATGTTGCTCATGGTTGCTATGAATATATTTCAAAATTAACCTATCATTTACCCTATAGACTTTTTTTAATAGATTTTTCTGTGACCTTTGACCTTACCTTTATACTTCATTATTGTTGGATTATAATAGGCTCTATTATCTTCCACACTGTAAAAAAAAAAAAAAGGTTGGGCAAACTTAAAAGTTTAAGGCAACCAGCTTCAGCAGATTTTTGAGTTTTCTCAACTTTATACAACAAAAACCAACATTCTAACCAACCTAACTTTAAGACACGACAACCTAGACTAGGGAACTCAAGACTTATAAAGACCAGGGAACAAAGGAGCAAACGAGAGCATTAACACAAAACAGGTGACAGGACTAAACGATGATTACTAATTAACTAAACCAGAACAGGAACTACCAAATAAGGTCAAAACAGAACTGAAAGGAAACTAAATCGTGACAGTAAACAGGGTCAATTCACATTGAAGTTAAGCATTAGAACAAAAAAAATGAGAGGAAGCAGCTAATATAGTCTTTAGGACAGTTACTCTTGGCACAAGCAGCAGTGAACAACTTCCTCCATATGTCATAGGTCGTGGGTCAATAGCGTTGCATTAAAGCGCTCGATTCACAAGGACGGTCACCATACGGACAACTTTATTTATAGAACAAGCGCTGAAAACTCGAATCAGTCATTGATACTTTATCCAATAAACGCGCAGCGTGTGACTGATTGCAATACTTAACATGTCAAGAAAGTATCTTGAATAAGACTTCTTCACTTTATCCAAACAAGAAACGCTCTCGATTTATTGACAAACGCACGCCGAGATTCGCATTGTGATACCCGCCAGTGTGAATGTTCATCATTCGAACTGCTTTTGCATCCATATTTCACACGTTCCCATAAAATATATTTCCAAAGCAGGTGTCAGGGATGTGTTTAGCATGCTGTATTTTCCCAGGTACAAAACAAGCAGGCGCGGAGTGACGGAGGACTGTGAGCAGAACCACATTAGGCATAATGTGTGAGAAAGCCACACTGAATTTTAAAATAAGCTGATGAATTATTCATGTTTTCTTAGTGAGGAGTGTGTGTGTGTGTGTGTGTGTGTCGGCTCGTGTATAAGGTTAGAGGGCTTGGTTCATGTTGTTTGAGGTAAATATCTTGATCATCTGGCACAAAAATGGAAGAGTTTGTTTAAAATCGAGGCAGGATTAATAATGAAGGCCTCTTAATATGTTTGCATATATATTTTTTTGTATTCATTTTATTTATTTGTGTTCAGAATTAATGCATTTTTTTCAGGATTATGGGTCTGGTTCATTATGCAGGGATTTTCAGTGGGAATTGAGCAGATTGTTATTAGTTTCAGTATATAATAAGGAGAGATGAAGTTTAGTTGGAGATATAGAGGAATAGATGAATTGGCACAATACTATGAGTATATTTAAAAAGAAACAGGATTCGCAATCCAATATAACTTTAAAGTAACAATGTTTTCTGAGTTACGTGGGAGATTTAGAGTGGAAAACTGTGTTTAGGAATTTGGATTGAATTGTTTTTTTTTTTTTTTATTAGGATTTGATGAGATTATGAAATATTACTTTGATATTATTGGCTACTGCTTTTGCTAATAGAAAAGTGGCATCAGGTAAAATTGTTTCAAAAGTAAAGAAAGCTGCATATGATGAGATATAAAAAAGATAAACATAAAAGTGCATATAATGTAATAGATCTTTAATGTATAGAATTTGTATGTATTAATTATCTAAATAATTATCTAAATTATATAATTATATAAAGTAATATATAAACAATTCAATAATTCAGAAGCATATATATATATATATATATATATATATATATATATATATATATAATATAACTAATTATATAACTAATTTATTAATCGCATCCAAAATAAAAGTTTTTGTTAACATAATGTGTGTATACTGTGTATATTTGTATGTATATATATATATATATATATATATATATATAAATACAAACACATGCATGTAAAAATTTAAGAAAAATATATTATGTTTATATAGTAAATATATTTATAATATAAAATATAAGAATATAAATATATAAATGTATATACATGTAAATATTTTCAAAATATATACTGTATGTGTGTGTGTTTATACATAATATATATATATATTTTCCAAACTTTTGGAGGGCAGTGTATACATGAACTATATATGTGTGTTTCTGTGTATTTACGCAGTAAAAAAAATAAAATAAATAATAATAAAAAAAAAATATATATATATATATATGTATGTATGTATAGTTTAATGTATATTTTGCTTAATATACAGTGTCCTACAGTGCCCTCCAAAAGTATTGTAACAGTAATGACAAAATTGGTCTGTTGGCTGTGGAGTCAAGACATTTACAAATATGATTAATAGATGAATATGAGACAAAACTACAGAATGTCACATTTTATTATTGGGTGATTCAACACATAGATGTTTTACCAGCTAAGAAGATCAGCACTTTTAGAGTTTCATCTCTCTATCTGATGTGAGCATAAGTATTGGAGCAGTTGCCTCACAGGTCTTTCTAAGTGACCAGCTGTGTCCTGCTGCATTAATTCTTCAGATATTAAAAGCAGGGTATGTGTCGTACCAGTTATATCCATTACTTCTGTATTCTGAATCTTGCATTCGATGATGACACACACAAACCAGGATGAAGACGAGGGAGCTGACTTTGAGAGAAAAGCAAGAAATTTGGATGCTAAAAGAAAAGAGGAAGTCATTAGAGCTATAGCAAAAACAAAGGGCATGGAGAAAACAACAGTAGTTGATAACAGACAAATCATAAAAGCTGTGAAAATGAACCCTAAAAGAAGTGTCTGTAAAATCACCAACAACATCCAGAAAGCTGGGGTGATGCTCTGACAATCTACTGTCCTCAGGAGACTTTGACACAGAATTACAGATGCTACACAGCAAGATGCAAACCTCTGACCAGCACCAAAAATAGAAAGGCAAGATAGAGTTTGCAAAAAATCACAAAGGTGAGCCAGAAGAGTTTTGGAACTGTGTTTATGGACCGATGAGACAAAGATGAACCTTTATCTAAGTGATGGGAAAGCAAAAATGTGGAGAGAAAAAGGGAACTGCAATGATCCCATGCATACAGCCTCATCTGTAAAGCATGGTGGAGGTGGTGTCATGGCATGGGCATGCATGGCTGTCTCTGGAACAGGCCCTCTTAACTTTACTGATGACTTAATATATGATGACAGTAGCAGAATGAATTTGGAAGGATACAAAACCATCTTGCCTCCAATATTCAAGAAAATGCCACCAGATTCATTGGGAAGTGCTTCATATTGCATCAGGACAGTGACCCAAAACACCCTGCCAGGTCAATCAAGGAATTTATAAGGGCAGAGAAATGGAAAGTCTTAGATTGCCCAAGTCAATCTCCAGATTTAAATCTGATTGAACATGAATTTCACCAGCTGGAGAGGAGAGTAAAGGCAGAAACTACCCAAAACAAGCAACAATTGGAATTGTCTGCATTAAAGGCTGGGAGAAGTATTTCAAAGGATGAGACCAAGAGTCTGGTGATGTCTATGGGTCACAGACTCACTGCTGTGATTGTGTGCAAGGGATCTGCAACTAAATAATAGCTTTTAATCTTTTATATCTGCCTTATGTTCAACTGTCCCAATATTTACGCTCACATCAATGAGTGGGGTGAACTCTAAAAGTGCTGCTCTTTTTATTTGGTAAAACATGTATGTGTTGAAACAGCCAATAATAAAATTTGACATTCTGTAGTTTTGTCTCATATTCATCTTTTAATCATATTTGCAAATGTCTTGACTCCACAGCCAACAGAGCAATTTTGTCTTTATTGTTCCAACACTTATGGAGGGGACTGTACTTATTTTAGTATTAAAATTTGTATACACTAATTCAATTTATATATTTATTTTAAAATTTCAATTTATATATTTAATTTATTTTAAAATTATTATAATTGAACACATTTTTCTATATACATCTTTACTCAAGATTTTTATAATTTGAGACAATTATTATGTCACACACATAACATATATAAATGAAGCAATTTATAAATTTATTAATTTACTTAATGTTTAATAATGTAACTATACCTGTATATACCTACATGCATACACACACACACACACACACACACCGTGCACGCTTTTATTCATTTATACACCAATTTAAGATTTTATTCTCTCTCTCTCTCTCTCTCTCTCTCTCTCTCGTCAAGTTGTAGCAATATATAGGACAATAGAAAAAACATAACTGAAAAACAAACCAATAAAGTATAATATTTTTCTTGGCATTATTTCTAATATTATAATTATATTTAACGAATCACAATTCAAACAATTTATTGCATAAATATTGTTCATTAATTTTTAAAGAGAGATGATTTCATCCAGTGTAAAGCAAGAAGGCCATGGCTATGATGTTAACTAGCATATCTATGGTGTATATCTATTTGTGCAGTCAACAGTTTATATTCACTGTATATAATAAGCATATATAGACTGATAGATGAACCCATCTCACACTGAACTGCCAGTGAATCACATCCTGCTTTAAATGTGTTCATGCAGTACAGCAGATGCTGTTGAACAAAACACTCATATCTCAGCTGCGTTTTACCGCAAACAAATTGTTACAGGTTTTCCGTTTAAGCACTGTTCTGTGTTTGCATATATTGGCTTTGACTCTTCACATTACCAGAGCGCGAGTCCAAAACATGTTTCCATGTACCTCAGCACTCAGGGCCAAACGAACAGGATATTTCCTTTGAACTTCCTGTCTCGACTCTGCACTTCCTTGTTATCTCCTCCAGAGCGATTTGGAATTGGAGTTGGGAGCATGCGTTGTAAAATCACAACGCATGCTGCTTTCACGCATCAAACCGTCCTGCCCATCCACTCAGCAGGAGGCCGCAAATGCACCTCTATTACGCTCCAGTCTTCATGTCGTTTTGTTATGGAAATGCGTGCACTTGTCCCATGTTGAAAGGCTCCTGGCTTCTCCTTTTGTGCTTTTCAACTGCTGTTAATGCGGGAAAAACGCCGTCTGATGTACCAACCCCGTCTCTACACTTTGTTGGGTCCATCCCTGCTGCTTCTCTCTGGGATTGTTTACTGCAACGCAAATAAGGATAGAGAGTAATTGAAATGGATGTCGGGATTGTTTGGGTTTAGGCAGACGACCGTCTTGTGAAATGTTTCATACAATACGTGTGCTATTTGGTTATTTATGAAGCACTAATGCATCATGGATAAACAAAGAGCGAGCACTTTTTAGTAGATTGCAAGCTACTTGAGGATATTGGTTTTTAAGCATTTGTGCGAATGAAAGAACATGTGTTCTCTTTGAACTCTCGAGAAGAGAGCAGACGACAAGACCACACTCACTTAAATCTGAGCAAGTGCATTCACAATCAGTATATGGATTTATTATAACTGTACAAATGAGTTCTTTCTTACAGTTACTTACATTTATTTATTCATTTATTTACTGATTTATTTGTTTGTTTGTTTATACACTTTAAGATAGATTTTTTTTCCCGGTACACTTATGTAAATCCCTTTATATGGTTTTGTATGTATGTATTTATTTTAGTGCTGGGCAACGATTAATCATGATTAATTACATCCAAAGGTTTTTGTGTACATAGTATACAGTATGTGTGTTTACTGTGTATATTTATTATGTTAATATTTAGAAAATATTTACATGCATTTACATGAAAATATTCATATTCATATAATCTATCTATCTATCTATCTATCTATCTATCTATCTATCTATCTATCTATCTATCTATCTATCTATCTATCTATCTATCTATCCATCCATCCATCTATATCTATCTATCTATCGTTCCATCCATCCATCCTTCCATCCATCCATCGTTCGTTCGTTCGTTCGTTCGTTCCATCCATCCATCCATCCATCCATCCATCCATCCATAGTTCGTTCCATCCATCCATCCATCCATCCATCCATCCATCCATCCATCCATCCATCCATCCATCCATCCATCCATCCATCCATCCATCCATCCATCTATAGTTCGTTCCATCCATCCATCCATCTATCTATCGTTCCATCCATCCACCCATCCATCCATCCATCCATCCATCCATCCATCCATCCATCCATCCATCCATCCATCCATCGTTCTATCGTTTTATCCATTGTTCTATCTATCGTTCTATCCATCCATCCATCGTTCTGTCTATCGTTCTACCATTCTATCTATTGTTCTGTCTATCTAAATGCAATGGGTCTTAAGTGGTCATCATGGACTTCCTAAAAGCTAAATAACAGTAATGAATTATTATTTTAATTAACAATAGTAAAATATTTTAAATGCATTAATTCAGTAATTTTCATTATTAATAATTTTCATTATTTTCTTACTTTATTTTCTTACATTTTATATTCATATTCCTATTTTGGTGTATATTTGTTTTTGGTAATTTTGGGTCTACTCTTTACATCCAGTGTAAAACAGTTGAGTATCACTCACTTACATAAACTATATCTGTCATTTTACTGTCAACCCACATCCAGCATTAACATTTTCTATGACAGTACAGCCATACTTAACACAAACATGACAAACATGTTGTAACATCTCATTCATGCGGTCTCATTTTTCATCTCTCCACCCTGCTCTGCGCTCTTCCTCAAGCATGTGACGTGGAGGAATATCTGTGTGCGGATGGCCACAGCTGTGTTTCTGAGAGCTGGCTGTGTGACGGGGAGCTCGACTGCCCCGACGGCTCTGATGAAGCACCAAACATATGTGAGTCCATCAACAAAACACATCGCACCATTTATTCATTTTCCTTCATTATTTCATTTATCTAAACTATTTCTCTACATTTATGTATATATAGAAGACATTATTTATTATATATTTATTTATTTTAAATGGATTATTAAAAACCAACTAATATAACATTTACAATTTTTTTTTCATTGAATGATAAATTATAAAACATTTTTATAAATTTGTATATTTGTTTTTATAAATAATTTGTTTTATATCTATATATATATATATATATATATGTGTGACCATGTTGGTTTTTGTGGTTTATGGGGACTCTCCATAGGCGTAATGGTTTTTATACTGAACAAACTGTGTGTGCTATTGCCCTACACCAACCCTACACCTAAACTTAGCCCTCACAGGAGACTTTGTGCATTTTTAGATTTTCAAAAAAACACCATTTAGTATGTTTTTTAAGCTTTTTGAATTACGGGGACATAGGCAGTGTCCTCATAAACCACCTTCATATTGTAATACCTCTGTCATACCCATGTCATTATACAAATTTGTGTCCTCATAAACCACACACACACACACACACACACACACACACATATATATATATATATATAAAATTATATAACGTTTTAATTTTTTTATATTTTAAAAAAAGTTAAACGATCTCTCTGTAACAAACTCATTATTTGTTTTTCATATACTTTTTTATTTATTAAAAAAAAACACACAACTTAATACAAAGTATTCATTGTATTATATAAAATTTTATGATATCTAACACACTTTTACATTTTTCAATATTTTATAAAAATATATTTTTCTCTCTCTGTAACAAACTCAATATTTGTTTACAATATACTTTTATTTATTAAAAAACATATAACACTTAAAATGTATTTATTTAATTATGTAAAATAATTTACAAAACATATATTTTTAAGTAATTTATTTTAAAAATATATATATAAAAAACATATTTCATTGTATATCATTATTTACATATATTTTTCAGCATTGGCATTTCCTATGCCATGCCCTCATACATCTCATAACCTATATAAACATCAAGTAAATATGTAAACTGTCATATTCGCAAGCTTATTTTAAGCTTTATTCACTCACAAATAAAGAGATCTGATTAACGAGCTTTAATTTTTTGAATATGAATATCATTGAGGGCGTTTTGAAGGACAAATTCAGATTTAACATTGTCACAAAGACCACAAACTAATCAGAAGTGCATTATTAAGCTGCATATTCATATAAACAATCTTTTTAAAAAGAGTTTTACACTTTCTGCCAAGTTGCATGTAATTTTGCCCAGTGTCAATGAGATGCACACTAATAAATATTGCTGGATGAGAAATACTGAGCCTGGGATAAAAGATGAAGCATTAATTGAAGGAATTGTTACCTGGAGTGTTGTGCGGTTTTTCACACGATACAGTCCTCGAATGCGCTGATTCTGAAAGGATAAAGAGATGAGAAAGCTTTTGTACGTATGACAGGCTGCATAATTATCTTTTTTTTAATAGTAGGCCATGGTATATCTTTTGAAATTCAGTGTATGCGGGAGGAAATATTCCTGACAAGGCTTTTATGAGATTAAAGGAAATCACAGTGGAGGTCAGTTGCCTTCTGCGAAATATCTTGTGGTACCATAATAAACGTGTTATTTTAAAATTATTTTTCCTGTCAGTATTTGGCAAATAAATGCCCCTTGCTCATTATTCCTGACAGTTTGGCAATTATTAAGCTCATTTAAATAAATACGATTTTTTTATAGCAAAAATTGTCTCTGCATGCATTCGGAATACACTTTTGCTTGTACAGTATGTGCAGCTGCATAAACTAGTTTCTGACTTTTCTCATTGCACGTCAGCAAACGCACCACCGTGGTTCCTTTGATCAGTTTGTCATCTCTCATCTGTGAACGACCATCTGTGGTTTTCCAACTTGCCGTTCTCTTAATATTCATCCCGTTAATCACATGAGATTAGTGTGTAATCCATTTCCAAAACAATAAACACAAGCAGAAATTTAAATTTGTGCAGTTTGAATGGATGAAAGAGCCTTGAAAAAAGTGTGTGTGTACTGAACATTTAACATTTATTTCCTTTTTAATGATTATTAAAACAAATGTTAATTATGTGCATACGTATATACACTGTAAAAAAAAAAAAATGTTGAGCCAACTTAAAAGTTTAAGGCAACCATCTTCAGCAGATTTTTTTAGGAACTTTCTTAAACTTTTAAGTTTGCCCAACTTTTTTTCTTTTCTTTTTTTTTTACAGTGTTCGTAAACTTTTTTATTACACGTATAGTTTTAGTATATACAACATTCATGTACAAAAAACATATGTTCATTAATTTATTTATTTGAGTTATTTCAGTTATCATATATAATTCATATAAAATAAGTGTTGGGGGAAGTTACTTTTGCATTACTCCCTAATAAGTAACCAATTTCAAAAGTTTAACACTTTCTTTTTCCATGCAAACCGCCCCCCCCCCCCAAAAAAAAAAACTGACAGTCAATAAATGGGAAAACAAATTAACTTGCGCTACCTATTTGAAAAAGTAACTCAGATATTTTTTTGTAAATTGAAAAGTAATGCATTATTTTCTAGTTGAAAAATCAATCGGATTATCAAGTACGTAACTTGTAATGCATTACCCCAACACCGTATATAATTATTATTTACCTTTATTTGTATTTTAATTTTAATACTATTGGAAAAACAATTTATATGTATTAAACTTTTCATATATATTTACCATTTTCCCCTCTAGTTTATGCTTCCCTGCCTCTGCTGAATTTTTATTTTATTTTATATATTTTATAAATAATTTTATATTTAAAAACATCCCACGATCTGACACCTATTATATGGTACATGCCAAAAAAGATGGGTTTATGATACGTGTTATTAACAGATTACACTTACATTAGGTTACTTAGGCTATAGCCTTACCCTTACCCTTTTAGCCTTAGCCTTACCCTTAAGGAGGCCGTCGTGGCCTAATGAATAGGAAATCGGACTTGTAACCCAAAGGTCGTGGGTTTGAGTCTCAGGTCTAGCAGGGATTGTAGGTTGGGGGATATATATATACTGAGGTGGAGGTATATATATATATATATATATATATATATATATATATAACTTTAGTTAGTTAGTGTACCACGTGGGGGCTCCAACTGCAGCAGGTATGCATGTAATATAAAAACAAAAACACTTATTTTTGACATTTTAGGAATGTCTGTGCCTCTATTCTGTTGGTTTCAAAAGAATTCCTTCATAATTAGTCTTTACGCGAGACCCCCTTCTAATACGTTGTCATGCTGGAGCGCGACCGTGGTTGAAGCCATCAGAGAGAGACTAAAACAATATAAAATGCTGCATTAATGAGGTTACATCACCCTCAATATCTTCCAGGTTCCATCTTGACTTCTGCTGCCTAGATACTTTTGAACCTCTCTGGAGATCTGGAGGCCCTGAGAGGAAGAGCGAGAGACACTGAGAGGATATTTTTAAACAATTCTCCTATTTGTTGAATTACATATTCTCTTTTAACTGGGATTATGAAAGTGGAGCAGAGGTCCGCTGGGAAAAGCCTTGGGGGGAAACCTGTGTATACACTTCCTTTGTCCAAAAAAACTCTTGAAAAAAACCCACTCGGGTGATCGTTTACAAGGAAATTGAAAGTTAAGGAGGCAGACGTACTGTAGACCGAGACATTCGGGGATCTGGACGGAGATCGATATTGGCGTTTTGGCAGTTGTCTCTGCTCCCCGTGACACCCCAGAAATGTCAAGCAATCCACAATCGGTGATTCACAAGAGACAGCTGGCGGCGTGAAGAGACATATTTAGGAGGAACTGTGCTGGGAGTTGAATATTAAAATAGCTTTGCTCATCACATTTATACACAGCACCCCTATGAATTGAGTTGAGGGGGTTGAGTCTCTGTTTTATGGCTTTTATTTGTATTTATGCCGCGTAGAGAGGGAAAACAAGAACGTAGAGGGCTTTAGAAGAACTTGTGCTGTTCATCTGTTTTGTTTAAGTACGTTTATTCCGTCTTTGTTTGGTTCTGCTGATACTTCTTTTGATTTTTTTTGAGTACATAATACTTATAAATCAAGAATACTTTCTGTCATTTGCTAAATTAAATGGTACTGAAATTGTATTTTATAAGTATTATTAATCTGGTTGCTTCTTTTTTCTGTCCTCTTAAAAATAAAGGTTCACATTGATGGTTACATGAAGAACTTTAACATCCATGGAACCTTTCCATTCCACTAAAGGTTATTTAATGGTTCTTCTATGGCATCCCTGTGAATACTTCCGTTTGAAACCTTTAGAAGGAAGAAGGCTCTTTAGATTTTTTAAATGTATTGCACACAAATAAATCAATATCTGATTAACTTAAAAGCTATGGGTTACTTTACAAGTTACTTGAAAAAGTAATCGGATTACATAAATTGTGTTAATTGTTATGTGTTACCCCAACACTGTAGATAATTATTATTTACAATTGATTTTTTTACAAGAAAGTAACAATTTCAGTTTTTCTACTTCAAAGTTTTTACGTGTAATTGACCATTCACAAAGACCCCCCCTAAAGACGACACTGACAACACGCCGAAAGACAACAAAGAACAGGTTACTTTTGCTATGAAACAAAGTCTCGGCTTTCTAATTTTGTAATTTTTTTAAGAAATTTAAACAATAAATACCATTTTGTAGCTCTTTAATGTGTCATGACAGATCACTGTATTACCTCAGTTCAAATGGAAAGTGAACTGATCGTCTCTTCCTCTTTACTAGTTATGGCCAGTGTTGTGCAAGTTACTTCCAAACTGTAATACATTACATATTACTTGTTACTGTTATTTAAAAGTAATTCCTTACCTTACAATATTACTGTCTCAGAATTGTAATGCGTTACATGACTCCTGTTTTACTTTTGAGTTACTTTCACCAAAATAACTACAGAAGTAGAACTAAACATTCTTAAATGACAAAATGTACTAGAGCCCTGCACGGGCCTCAAATTTAGGCCCTAGTCCCGAGACGCTGAGGCCTTAACCCGGCCCGTGTCTGACAGCTTATACGACCTCACTCATACAAATTCATGCAATTTTTGCTAAATCGCACGTGTTTTACGAGTTGCCAATTCGTATGAATTTGTACGAATGACCTACACCTAACCCCGCCCCTAAACCTACCCGTCACTGGGGTTTAGACAAATCGTACTAAATCGTACGATTGAGGTCGTATGAATTCGTCACCTCGTAAAATATGTACGAATTGCCTTGAGATAGCGTTGGAAATACCGAACCGAGTCTGTCTTTTTTTTCCCTCCCTTCTCCCAAAACGGCTCATGTTTCAGCTATTAAAATAGTTCAGTTTTGTATGTAATGGCAAAGTGTTTATATTTCATTTCGTTTTTTTATTAAGTTCATTTAGAAAATCGATTGGAGCATTTTTTTTCATTAAATAAGTTTTTTCTTTCTTAAAGTAACGGCCAAGCGGTCAGCGGCAGACCGGCAGGCTGAATAATCACAGCTTATGTTTGATCAATTCAGCCTTCTCAAATCATCATGACTTGCCTAAAATAAAATCTATAGATATACTAAAACAGTTCAAGCATATAACAATGTTTAAACGTTAAACCTAGATAAATGTGTGCTGCATCCAGTAGTTTGTGGGGAGAGTGGAAGCTAAAGCGCAGGACATGGAGGCACCAGCGCAATCAATTGCAATTTTTTTCAATGGAAACAACTTAAGCCGTAATTTTTGCTCATAAAGGTAAGAGTAATGCATCATTCTGAACTGTAAAGGGTCTACTTTTATTTGTGTGCACTCACAATATCAACAAAACGTTGTGCTTTTATCTTCAACAGGAGCGCTCCACAAAAATGAACCGAAAGACAGCGACTACATGCCTCACAGACATAATAAATATATCTATGGAAAGATTTAAATTACTATTTAATGAAATAAATAAAAACGAAAACTCTTTAATATAATCCTCATCTGTGAAGATGCACTTCTCTCTAAAGGCGTGTCTAATGAGGAGATGGCGTATCCTTACTATTTCCCCCTGGGCACATTCATGGTAATTACTTTTGCTGGGGCTTTATGGCAAGCTTTATTGCATGTATTTGAACGCAGAACTCTTCAGCTGTGCTGACGGTTCGCTGCTGCTGCGAGCCACTCTTGAAAGTCGCACCAGCACGGACTCATGTTGTTTCCACCAGCACGGCAATTTTTTTCATCTTTATATTTTAGACATCCATCAACTATTGATAAGGAGAAACCTAAAACAGGCCAGAGGACCGGCCCGCGTCTGAACTATGACGTGAATATTGGCCCGAAGCCCAGCCCTAGGGATGTAAAAAAGTTGAAGCCCGACTTTAAATTACATTTTTTTTAAATAAAATTTTGGGCCAAAAGTGTGTTGTAACGCAAGCGTTATTGAACATGTAAAATTATTGAACCGAGTAAAATATTAGTGAAAATTGATTAGTAATGCCTTACACTACTGCGTTACAGCAAAAAGTAATCTGTTACTGTAATGCATTACTTTTGTAACGCGTTACTCCCAACACTGGTTATGGCATGAAATAAACATGAATGAACATCAGAAAGTATTTTGTTTCAACCACGGAAAGATATTAATATACACCATTTTCAATTTCAAGTGCACCGACGGTAATCTACTCTCCTGTCTGGTTTGTTTGTCAGACAAAATGGCAGTTTCACCATTTTGATTGGTCAGATTGCCTGTCAATCAAACTCCCAGTGGAGGGTCAGTTCAGTGTGTTACTTGCCATTTCTTTGTAAGTATTTGTAAAGCTTACTAGCAATTTATATTTACATTACATTACATTTAGTCACTAAGCAGACACTTTTATCCAAAGCGACTTACAAATGAGGATAATGGAAGCAAAAGACAAAATAATTGTCAAAAACAACAAAAGAGCAATGAAACCCAAGTGCTATAACAAGTCTCAGTTAGCTTAACGTAATACATGTAGCAAGGTTTTTTTTTATTATATAATAAATAAAAAGATAACATAAAATAGAAAAAAGAATAGAGCTTTTGTTCATTGTATAATAAATACAAAGAAAATAAATAGATTACAAAAAGAATAAAGAAACTAGTTTTAGTTAGTGTTTACTCTTTTTTTATAAGAAAACAAGCAAAATGAATAGAGTGCAAGTCTAAAAGGGGCAAGTTTTTTATTTTTTAAGAATATAATTAGAATAGAGAGTGCTAGAGCATGAGATAAAGATGGATGAGATGTGTTTTTAGCCGATTCTTGAAGATTGAGTTGGGCAGGTCATTCCACCAGAAGGGAACATTTAATTTAAAAGTCTGTGAAAGTGATTTTGTGCCTCTTTGGGATGTTACAATAAAGTGACATTCATTTACAGAATGCAAGCTTCTAGAGGGTACATAAGTCTGAAGTAATGAACTTAGATAAAGGGGTGCAGAGCCAGTGGTGGTTTTGTAGGCAAACATTAATGCCTTGAATTTTATGCGAGCAGCTAGCCAGTGCAAATTGATAAACAGAGGTGTGATGTGCATTCTTTTCGGCTCATTAAAATGAATCTTGCTGCCGCGTTCTGGATTAATTGTAAAGGTTTGATAGAACTGGCTCGAAGACCTGCCTAGAGAGCATTGCAAAAGTCCAGCCAGATCTTCTTGATGTTGAATAAAGCAAATCTGCAGGACCGGGCAGTTTTAGCAATGTAGTCTGAGAAAGTCTGATCATCAATCATAACTCCAAGGTTTCTGGCTGATTTTGAAGGACTTGTGGTTGATGTGCCTAACTGGATGGTGAAATCGTGATGAAACGATGGGTTTGCTGGAACCACAAGCAGTTCTGTCTTGGCAAGGTTGAGTTGAAGGTGATGGTTCTTCATCCAACAAGAAATGTCTGTTAGACTAGCTGAGATGCGAGCAGCTATCGTCAGATCATCAGGATGGAATGAGAGGTAGAGTTGAGTATCATCAGCATAGCAGTGAGCCATGTTTCTGAATGAAAAAGTTTTCTTTTATCATTTTTCTGCTGTCATTATACAGTCATATCAAACATTTTAAAAAGTAATCTGAGTTTTAATCCTCTAAAACATTTAAACTTGTTTATAAAGCACTTGAGACATGGCAGGAACACCGATCTACCAGCCTTGTATAGAATCTGAAAGTAGCTTTGTTACGAACTGTATAGTGTCATTACCAAATTAGTCAGTATTCAAAAACAATCCATTTCTTTTTATATTTATAAATTCATACTTAATTGACCGTGAGCTTAATTGACTGCAAACTTCTTGTGTTAGCAAATGCAAGACGTACTTTTATTCCAAAAAGTTACATTACATTCACACATCATTACCGCCTCACGCAATATTAAAGCCCACAAACTTTTTTCCAGGGCTTGTGATAAATGTTTTAACATACTGCTTTGTTCCTCTTTTTGTGAGTGTCTGCCAAATGCATAAATGTAAATGTGGTTTGAAGAAGTTGAATTTTTCAAGATTACATTAAAAGTTCTTCTCTTCTCCAGGCTTGCGGCAGGTAAAGGTGAGATGTCCTGTCAATCACCTCCAGTGCCTCGGCACCCACAGGTGTGTTCATTTCAGTAAACTCTGCAATGGAGTACTAGACTGTGAGGATGGATACGACGAGGGTGTGCACTGCCGCGGTGAGTTCGCAATGATTTTATATACTGTATACGCTATTGTTGAAAGTTTTGGGTCAGTAAGTGTCTTTTTTTTAAAGTAGCTGGTATGTTTATTCAGCTAGGATGCATTAAATTCCTCAAAAGTGACAGTAAAGACAATTACAAAATATTTCTATTTCAAATAAATGCTCTTGAACTTTCTATTCAGAAAAAAAGAAATCATAAAAAATAAAATGTATCACAGTTTCAATAAAAAATAATAAGCAGCACTACCATTTTCAACACTGATAATAATGAGAAAACGTTTTGTTTGTTTTTTGAGCAGCAAGTCAGCATATTAGAATGATTCTAATAAGGATTTTGTGATATTGAAGACTCGAGTAATGATGCTGAAAATTCAGCTTTGCATTAATTTAACTATTATTAATAAATTAATTACATTTTAAAATATGTAAAAATAGAAACAATTGTTGGTGCCGATAGCCTTGTGGGCAGCATGCCAACATATAGTGCCATTGCGCTATGGGTGTCCTGAGTTTGAATCACGGCTTGTGGACCTTTCCCAATCCTGCCCCTATCTCTCAACCACTTTGCTTCCTGTCATTACACTGTCCTATCTAAATAAAGGCTATATATATATATATATATATATATATATATATATATATACAGAACAAGTTTTTTTTTTTTCTTTTTAATTGGAATAGTATTTCACCATATTAGTGCTTTTACTATATCAAATAAATGCAGCCTTGGTGAGCATAAGATACCTCTATAAAAAACAAAACAAAACAATTTTATTTATTTATTATTATTATTATTATTTTATTTATTTGATAAATAATCGATGTCCACTGGTATTATTAGGAAAGTTTTTTTTTGCACCAAAACAAATTTTTCATGACCATTTTTCGTCCTCTCTCTGACCATTTTAAAATAAATAGGCCATTTTCTTCTGTGTCTTAGACTCTTATGTAAAACTGTTCAAAACAAGTCATGTTTGCAGCTTGGTTTCTTCTTCTTTTCATAGTGCAGTGAACTCTTTTGATATTAAAAGATGAAAAGATGATCCCTTTAATTGTTCATATGATGAATCTATGAGACATGGCTTGAATAGTTTTGATATGTGTTTTATTTATGTGTAATTATTTATTTATTTATATGTAAACAGTCTCGAATTCAGCTGAAAATACCATGATGGTCCACCGACATCTATAACTGCAGGTCAAGATTTTAACCTGTGCAATTTCCATCTTAACGCCACAAAGTGCCCATTTTTTTCCTCATTTTAAAAGTGTTTGACAGAATTAAACCCACAACAAATCTGCAGTCGTTTGAAGTCACTTCCATGCAAGATAAGCACAGTCGGCTTAATGTAATAATGGGTTTCTGCTAAAAGGCAATTACTGTTTCTCCACATGATGAAGTGAGGATTGCGTTTTGTGACATTGTGGTGAAAGGCAACAAGAAAAGAGGTTTATATGGAAACTGCAGCCTAGTTTACGTCTAAAATGCTGATGTATTGCAGCTGAGAATGTTTAACTGTTGAGATGCATGAGCTACATCGTTCATGTCTTGAGAATGTGTGTATTTAGTTACGGCCATAATAAATGAACATATGGAGGTATTCATCATCCTCACCTTGAGTTGAACCGCTTGTAAGATGTTCGCACGCATACGGCAGGCTTTTTAAAGCAACCGAAAAACCTCGCTCGGAGAGCAAACTTGCACATTTACATTTTATGTTCCATTTCAATCGTAGTCTTGGTTCGGTTTCAAAGTAAATAAAATTGGGCGTCTTGAAGACGGAGGTATGGAAGTACATGCTCCTTTGAGGAGAAAACTCGGGCTGCTTTGTTCCACCCCATACCGGTTTCGGATTGCTCTCTGCACACCTGTCATAACTGAGCATTCATAATTTACATTATCAGTCCGCAGAGCAGATATCAACTCTCACTCCTGGAGGTATACAAATCTAGGACATATAGAGAGAAGAAGTGAGAGAGAAACATCTTTACGAGAATGGTCATATGAGCCAGACTCTTTTTTTTTTTTTGGTCATAAAAGTTAAGACAAACTAACCTTGTGGGTTAAAGATAGCGTGACACTAGCATTGACCTCATTTACGACCTTAATAAATGGCTGTAGTCTTATTGTGCACGATACTGCAGTGCGTAATGTCAACTTGTTCCTCTTTTTTAAGGTTAATGTGAGGCAAAAGCTAATTTTGAAGCATTTAAAAAGAGAAATTAAAACAGAAAACTTTTAAGTTCATTTTTTTTTGTTGAAGTTTGCATATTTATTTGAGCTGTTAAGCTGTTCAAATGTCATTTTTACAGTCGTTTTAGGGCTTATGGCATTGCTATAGTGAAAAAGTTTTAAAATTGGATTTATTAAGCATTTTTTCCACACTAAAATCATGTTAACACTCACATTGTTTACATTTTGTGGCTATTGAAACAGTGAGTGTTCAAGATTGGTCCCATTCTCTTCCATTCTAATTTGATAATACTGTTAAGCTATTTAAAATGTCATTTTTAAAGTAAAGTAATTTTTATTAACTCTTTTTTTCAAGAACCAAAAAATGTAAAATTGTATGTAACTTTAAATAGAACGCAATTTTCACACCAAAATCATGTTAACGCATATTGTTTACATTTTGTGGCAATATTATTGAAACAATGAGTATTTAAACCTTTACAGATTCACTTCCATTGTAAATGCCATTGTAGGTGGTTGCTAGGGCATTGCTATGCAGTTGCATACACCCAGAATACCGTATAGTAAAACATGGTAACCATAATTTAACCATGGTTTTGCTACCCTAACCATAGTGTAACCATGGCATTTGTTGTAAAATTGTGGTACACATTTACTACACGTTTACTATAATAGAACCATGGTTAATTTTTGTAAGGGTTGTTCCAGGTGGTTGCTAACTGTCTGAAGTCATAAAAGCCCACCCTATTGTGTCTGTTGCCACTTTTACTCCAAAATGGTGCTTATTGACAGTCCAATTGAAATGTAGGTTGCTACGTCGATAAACCTGAGTAAACAGTCTTGCAGGTATTTGACATCGACTTAAGCACCTAACTAACCTTGACAAAGTGTTTTTATATTCTCTTTTATTTTGTTCTGACAGGGAAAAAAACAAAACAAAAAAACTAGTGCGCAGCATTGGGACCACTGCCTTTGGATCACTGTGTGTTATTTTGAAACTCTTTCTTGGCTATTTTTCTTGGTTGTGTGGGGATTTGTTTTGTCATTGAGGAATGGAGCTTGCCTTCAGGTGACCACGGCTATTCACTAGAGACTAAAGAATAGAGAATAAAGAGATTTCGGCTGTGTGTGTGAGTGTGTGTTTCAGTACGATCGCTTATCTTCACGTTTCCCCACTGTTTTGGTCCTTCTCACACAGATTATATTTAGATCATTGGGGCCTGATAAGGACTTTATATCTTTTTTTATTATTATTCAGACGGTGTATGCCGGTGTCAGACTGACTGACTGTAGATGTGTGAAATGAATAACTTAACAAAGACGGCATAGAGCGGTGCAGAAGATAACAGAATTGAGACAAAAAGAGAGTTACACATTTAATTAACTTCCCTGAACACACACACAGGAAAGAACATGATGCCGTGCACATTTCATGGCAAAGGTTTTCTTGATCTGTCGCATTTATTCTCGTTTGTCTCACGTCAGAAGAGCATACAGTTTTGTGTACAAAATCACATTGTCTCACACTAGTACTCCACTACAATTAAGAAAAAAGCTAATCATATATAGTTAAGTGTTAGCATTCTCATTCAGTATGTGTACATAGCATGTTATCATAATAACCTGTTCTAGATAATATTTTTTTTTTTAACAAGTTAGTGTTATGCTAGACTAGGGTGACCAATAGATCTGTTGCAGGACAGTAGATGTGATTTTGCGGGATAATGCGGGACACGTGTGAGACAGATACTACTGTTATTCCATTTAAATACTGATTTACATTACATCCGTTGTCTTATGCGCTGATTTGTGTTTCTGCCGGTGGATGCCCATTGCCCACACTCCAGGTTGCCCTTCTGGAAGCATTAAATCCAGGAGAGAGTATAAGTTTTGAGTGCGCACACGTAGGCCTAATGTCTGATCGAGAAAGAGAACGCATGTGTTTTGTGTGAGAGTGAAGAGAATCCTGCGAGCGGAGAAATTTGTTGCGCTCTCGCATTACAATAATGCGCTCTGGACACTTGTCATTAAAATAATGCCTCAAAAGGAACTATTAAAATGAGAAGAAAGTCATGTCTGAAAGCTGCAAGGTTTTTTGTAAATGAAAAGAGAATATCGTGTTTTTCCGTGTGCGCTCGACCATTTCCGACGATGGTGCTCAAGCATTTGATGAGGTTCGCACATCCTTTGCGCCGTCCACGCAGTCGTCATCAGCGGAAACAGCCCTCTCTACGACTGCGTCGGTTGGTTATTTTCACAGCTAGAACATGACAGCTGCGCACAGTTTTTAATGTATTTCTTATTTTTGGTATTTCAATTTCTGGGGTGAAAAAAAAAAACAGAATACATAATTGAAATGCGGGATGCAGCTTACGTTTTGCGGGATGCGGGACAAAGCTCCCAATTTCAGGACTGTCCCACAAAATGTGGGACGGGTGGTCACCCTATGCTAGACTAGTAGGCTTAGTACTCCAGTATGGTTAAGAAAAGGCAGTGGCTTTACACTAAGTGTTAATAGCAATTAGATGTTATATTTACACTAAGTGAAAATAGCATATTTTCTTAGCGATAGATGCTATTTACACTACGTCCAAATAGCAATGGATTCTATTTACAAGATTTTCTGCTATTTGTACTACTGTACTTATTTCAAATAGTGGCAATTATCTACACCTCATTATTGTAATACATTATAAAATAGTACGTAATAGCGTATTGAGTGTAAATTGTAATTAAAATTATAAATGGATGCCACCTTACTGGGACAATAAAGCCCTCTCTACACCCACCCTAACCCTACAGTAATTAGCACTTGCTAGTAGGATAAGCTATTTGAAGGCTTATCACATTTTCATGCCTCCCTCGAGCCCACAACGCATCACATGCTTGTACTGTGATCATGATATCCTTTTCTAGTTAGTTTTAGGCTAAGCTAGTAGGCTTAGTACTCCAGTACGATTAAGAAAACAACTAATTGCATCCTATAGAAAGCTAACTGTCAGCATTTCCAAGTACCTGTTCAAAAACATGCCTTGTTTTCATAATATCCTGTTCAAAAATGTTATTTATTATAATTTTTTTTTACAAGTTAGCATTATGCTATTGCTAAGGTAGTAGGCTAAGCTGTTAGCTTGCTATATGAAGGTTAATCATATCACCCAATAATACTACACTTAGACCAATTTTGGATTTTTATTGAGTATCTGTTCAGAAACATAGCTTATTGTAATAATTTGTTCTAGCCAATAGAAAACAGTTAGCCCTATGCTAAAGTAGTAGAGCAAGTAGCTTGCCATCTGGCACTAACAGCACAAAGAAAGGGACATGTTTTGGAATTGTTTGTTTCAGTAAATTAGAATGGGCTTTGACTCTTTGACTGCAAACTTTGACTCGTCCTGAGCTTCACATATACTTGCATTTGTATAAAGATATTGCACCATGGATTGTCTATTTCTGTAAAATCACAGCACAGGAAAAAGGTCTTGTTGAATTTACAGAGCAATCATTTAGTCATCTGTGTCTAGAGATTGAGGTTGCACATTACCGAACATGAGCGATGGGCTTTCTGTCCTCTGGGCTTGAGAAGCTGCCTTATTTTACACATCCACATTTATAGCACAAAGGAAATGCTAAAGCTCATAAACTTTATATCTTTATGTGACAGGAAGGACTGTAACCTTGAAAATGTGCTGAGTGTCTCTCCTGCGCTTTTTTTTTTTCTTTCCTCTTGCTCTCCACAGCTTGCTCTCTTTTCACAGTTCCCTACAACAAAGACTTTTGCGACTAACATGAGTCTGCTTTAAAACAAGCACTGCATCCTATTGTATTTATTCTACTGTTTTTTTATGCAGTATTCTATGTGAAGGGTTCTTACTAAATCCCATGTATCCGGAATATATGTATGTATCTTAGTGCTGTCAAATAATTAATAGCGATTAATTGCATGAAAAATAAAAGTTTTTGTTTATGTAATATATGTGTGTATTGTGTATTATGTATATAAATATAGACACATACAGCATACATTTTGAAAATATTTACATGTATTAAAATGTGTATATTTATATAATTTATATTATATAAACATATATACAAATACAACAGTTTTCTTATATATATATATATATATATATATATATATATATATATATTGTTACGAGATGCTGATCCAGGAAGGCAGGAAGACGAGGGATTCAGAGTAATCAGGTTTTTTAATGACGAAGAATTTTTAATGACAAAGAAGATTACTGAACTCAAAGCTTATAAAGAACACAAACTAATGAGGAAACAAGATGATTAATATAAGACATGTGAATGGAATAAATGACGATAGACTAATAATGAACTAATGAGAAGAACCGGAACAAAACCAAATATGGGCAAACAGGAACCAAACCGTGACAGATATCGCCCCCCTCCCGGAAGGTGTGTCCCGCACCGGCGGATCAGGAGACTCGGGAGGCCATGGCGGGACAGGAGACTCAGGCAGCCATGGCAATATTATATTTCCATGAGGCCATGGCGGATCAGGGAGCTCCGTGGCCTTGGCCCTTGGCCTGGCCACACAGGCCGTGACTATATGGCCGCCCCAAAAAAAATAATTGGGGAGGTTCCCCTCTGAGAACAATTTAGGAGAAGCGGGCTCTTGGGGACGCTCGGGCAGCGCGGAGCTGGACGGGACCAGCGGAGACATAGGAGGGCACTCTGGAAGCGCGGACATTTGAGGGCGCTCGGGCAGCGCGAAGCTGGACGGGACCAGTGGAGACGAAGGAGGGCTCAGGCGAGGAGCAGGCATTGGTGGGCATAGGAGGGTGATCTGGAGGCTTGGACACTTGAGGGCGCTCTGGAGGCGTGGAGCTGGACGGAAACAGCGGAGACGTAGGAGATGCAGGAAGGCTGCACGGGACCAGCGGAGACGCAGGAGGGCTGGACGGGACCAGCGGAGACGAAGGAGGGCTCAGGCGAGGAGCAGGCACTGGTGGGCACTTGCGAGGAGCAGGCACTGGAGGGCGCTCGGGCAGCGCTGATTCCTGGGGGCGTTCTGTCAGCACTTTCACAGGAGGGACTGGCCCTGGAGAAGTGGGCACTGGAGAGACTGGCCCTGGAGAAACGGGCACTGGAGGGACTGGCCCTGGAGAAGCGGGCACTGGAGGGACTGGCCCTGGAGAAGCGAGCACTGGGGAATGCTGAAGAGGAGTGGGCACAGGAGGGCGCTGTCAAGGAGCGGGCACAGGAGTCCAAGACATCCCCTCATACACAACTAGTACTCCCAAAGGCACGTGAGCATCCGTTTCCGGGCTTACCATACTCTCTGGTGGCGGGCCTGCCATACTCTCTGGCGGCAGACTTGGGTTGGTCGCAGGCGGCGGCCGTGCCGCGGGCGGCGGCACAAACTTTGTTGCGGGCGGTGGTTGGCTGATGTTCCCCGGGCCAACCTTGCGGGGAACTAATCTCAGCCTCCTCATCTTCGGTTCTGGTCATGTCTTCTGTTACGAGATGCTGATCCAGGAAGGCAGGAAGACGAGGGATTCAGAGTAATCAGGTTCTTTAATGGTGCAAACGCATTCAACAATAGAATAAACACGACGAAGAAGATCTTATGATACTGAACTCAAGGCTTATAAAGAACACAAACTAATGAGGAAACAAGATGATTAATACAAGATAGGTGAATGGAATAAACGATGATAGACTAATAATGAACTAATGAGAAGAAGCGAAACAAAACCAAATATGGGCAAACAGGAACCAAACCGTGACATATATATATATATATATATATATATATGCATATACGTGTGTGTATTTATATATACATAATAAACATACACAGTACACACACAAGTATTATGTAAACAAAAACTTTTATTTTGGATGCAATTAATCGTGATTAATCATTTGACAGCACATATATATATATATATATATATATATATTTATATATATATATATATATATATATATATATATATATATATATATAAAACTGGACACAGATTTAAACATGCAACATAATTACAATGCAATACAAGTGTCTTACACAATGTATTACACATAGTTTCACATGGTATTTTTGCTCAGGAAACATTTAGCTGTATGCTAGAATTGTCTTCTGTTGCAGTTCTGGATCTGCTCTAAAAAAAAAAAAAAAAGCGTAGTAGAACAGATGCACCATTTCTCTTTCATCTCCCGAGGAAAGAAAGTGATAGATTTTTCCCTCGCTTGTGGCCTGTTAACATATTAATAGCATTAGCTTGTGTTGTGCTTATACAGTATGTATGTTTCTGGAAGCTCGTGTGTAGCCCGCCTCAGCCGTTTCCTCTCCCTGTCTGTAAATTTGCACTACTGAATGTTTATCAAAGCCTAAAAATGATAAAAAAGAAACCTCAGAACACGTGACAGTATTGACAGTCTTTGATGGCAAAATCGGAGTTTGTACTTCAATTCCGATGGAAAAAGTTCATTTTTCATTTTTTATTCAGTGGCGGAAACGGCTTCCATAGGAATACACACATTCTCTTTGTTGATAATTGTAAACCTATTGAACAAATGCTGGCACTACACATCGATTATGTTCAGATATTTATCTTGGTTGATATTATTTCAGACTTCATTGATGGTCGAACAACTGTTATGTGATGATGAAATCTTTTTAGCAAATGTAAAAAAGTAAATATCTTTTTTTCCTTTTGATATTCGTATAAATATGATTCGTATCATATTCTGTTGATATTTATGCATCATCTTCCAAAAAAAATAAAAAAAATAAATTCAATTTCAATATAATCAATATTACAATATAATATAAATTAATAAATAGAACAAATAAACTAATAAATGACCTAAATCAGAGCTGTTATTTGGGGCCTCATTGGTAAAACAAAATTTTGAGTGTGAATTGTTTGAAAAACTATTAAATTCAATTCAATATGTCAGTTTATGTAAGAATGGTTTTTATGAACAATTTGCCAAGATATTAATTCTAACGTTTCAAGAATAATGCTATTTTGCTTGATTCATGACTTAGCATTCCAGTTTCTACTCAAATTAAACTTGTCTTTTTGCTTCACCTCAAAACCGTTGAAGAGCCTTGAACATCTCTTTCTCTTTTTGTTGCTCTCAGTTACATTCCGTAACTAACATTCTTAGTTCTTCGGGACCGTTGAATGCACCACAAACGTCCTGAAGCATTATGTTCTGCACCAAAACAATCAAAAGCACTGTAAGATGTGACCATGGTCCCTCTGAAGGTATTGTTTTACGTCTCCTGAGCATTCATAGATTGGTGCGTACTACATACTACAGGTGCTAGGCAGGAAACTGTCTTTGTGTTGCACTTCTGAACGTCCCTGTGGTAATAACACACTAGCCTCGCTTTCCCCATCTGCATTGTCAGTCCCTAATGAATATACAGAATTGAATATAGCAGCCCACACAGCAAGGCGACTAAAAACCCCTGAAACACACAGCAACTGCAAACAAAAGAGTCTACACTTCACTGTGGCTTTTATATAATGGCAACTCACACAGTAAACAAAGCATTGGGATAACAAGAACGCCGTCAGATGCTTAAAGGTAAATTTATCTTGGAAACAACAGCTTTTCTTTATTCTTTTTACAGCCCGTTGTGAAACATAATTACTCTACTTGTAATGACCTGATTAGGTTAAACTTCAGAAGTTTTTTATGCACGCAAAAAAAAAAAAACTTGCGCCATCAAAAAATTATACAACTGATACCATCCATCTGTACAAGATATTGTTTATTGGTAACTCATATATATATATATATATATATATATATATATATATATATAATATCTTCATGATTTCGACAATTGAACTTAATTTTCTTGTGATCTCACCATAACAAAAATTGTATTCATGAGATTTACTTTTTAATATATCTTTCCTGTGGCTGACACAATAAGTTTTCTTCCGATTTCAATTAATTTTCTCATTATATTGACAAATTAAAAGCTGATTTCTTGTCTAATCTAATTTTTGGGGATTTTGCCATTATAAAAGTTGCATTTGAAAGATTTGGACTTTTTTTTATCTCAACTTGAGAAAATGTTTTCTCAGGGTTTACACAACAGTTTTCTCATTTCTCCTTTTTTTTGGAATTTTGTCATAAAGGTTGTTTTCTAAAGATCTCTATTTAATTTTATTGTGATTTCACCATAGCGACACGAGATTCACAAGATTTCAAATTTCTTTTGATTGCAACTAAAACAATATCGTGACCTACTTCAACTTAATTTTCGTACAGTATTATCGTGCCTTAACAAATGCTGTTTTTTAAGATCTCTAACTTTTGTTGTGAGATTACAAGAAAATTGTGTTGACCAGATGTCGACTTTCTTTTGATTTCAACTTCAACATTTTCTTTGTGATTTCAACTTAATGTTCACATTATCTAGACATAACAAAAGCTGTTTTCCTTATATCTACTTTATTTTTGTTTTGATCTTGACACAACAAATGTTTGTGATCTCAAACGAACTTTCTCATGATGTAGACATACCAAATGTTGTTTTGCACAAGAGAAAACAACAAACAGCTTTTAAGTTGGGTTTTCAAGACAAGTTTATGGTGAGATCTTAAGAAAATCTTTTTTTTTTCATTTCAGTTAAGATCAATTGAATTGACATCATGAAAAAGACAGAAACAAATAATAATACAGATATGTAACATCATTATTTTAGGTGTTAATATTATCAGTATTACAGAATGACTTGTTTATTTCCTTCATGTGTATTTAATTGCTTAGCAAAGACATTTTGTAATGTAGCTGCACAGGAATTTGACAGTTGTCAGCTAACAGCTGCAAATGTTAGAATTCATCAAATAAATTCAACATTTATTCATCTAGTGAGACTGCTAGTGTTCACTCGAGTGCTGAAAATGCAGGCATATTACAGTATGATGGGAGCAGCTGAGGGTTAAGTGCTTTGCCCAGGGGCAAAACTGCAGTGGTCACAGGAAGGGCAGTTTCATGTGCCAAGTTGATGTCCTTTGCTAGCTTGACTAGGATTTAGACGAGTCTCCAAGTGCAGAGCTTTTACGGCCACATCAATCTGGTTAAATATAGACTTAGTCGTTGAGCACAGGCCGTTGAACCAACCTGTTCATTTGCACCGGTTTATCTGGAGTTTATCTGAATCCTCTTCCAATGCTGACAGCCGATCCTGAAGTGTTGATGAAGGGGCAAAATAAACCAGCTCTGTTTCACAGTTACACAGATATCTCACATCCACCTCCCTTCGGTTTCTCTAGTTAGAGGTGCATGTGTTTGTGAAGTTATGCAATATTAGTTTTTGCTGTAACTGTGAAAACAAACCATGAGCTTTTAATTTCAATTTCCATACCATTCCCAGTTTAAGGGGTTCTTGGCCTGAAAAAGGATGACTACCCCTCTCATAGAGACTTCTCTGGACTTGGGCTAGTAAGCAACCACCTACCAACCACTCAGAATACCTTAGTAACCACATAGAAATATGCTAAAAACACTTCGGATAAGCTAGCATCATGTTGTGAGTTGCACATTTTCTTCGTTCTTTGTTCAGATGTTCCTTTCTATTCTAACAAAACATATTGTTACTCAACATGGGCTAGTACGAAACCACCTATAGAACAATACTAAAACTTATCAAAACATGCTAGCATCATGTCACTAAACTACCGACAACAGAACCATTGTGTTTTGTTAATTATGTTTGGCTACTTTGCAGAGCTTGATGGTTTGCCATGTCCACTTATTATAAGCAATGCTTATTAAGCATCTTTGGTTTTGTTGTTTGAGCTTGGCTCATAAAACATTTCAGTTTATTCAGTTTATTAATAATGTAGGCAGGTGCAGGTTGCTATATTTTGGTATGTGGCTTATTTCCAAGATAACACATTTGGATTTGAGTTTGTTATGGACTTCTTATTTTTTCTAGTCTGGCAACATTAAGTCAAACCGTACACTGATTTCTTGCACCGTACATACAGAAGAAAACACACAACTCAAAGTGTTTAAGTATGTCAATGCGTAGAATTTCTGCAAATGCAGTTGACACGACCTAAACTCGGTTGTTGAATGGATTTGTTACTTCCAGCACTAAAAGTTGAAATAACAACCAAATTTAGCTGCAGTATGTATGTGGTCATTGTGTTTGTGAATTCTGTGCATTTTCTTTGTTGCTTTAGAAAGTCAACTTCCCTTCTGCTTCCAACCTCCGTCCTTTGTCTTCTAGTAAACCATGTTTTTACTCAACTGTCATCTATTTATAAACACTGTCTGGTAGGTGCGGACCCTCTGGTCACCTGCTCTGATCGCACAAACAAAACAACAACAAAAAATACACAAGCGCACACTCGTTCCACTGCAGTGATGGCCTAGCTGTCTGAGCCCTGGGGATGGTGGCCACTCTAATGATGGAGACTGGCGGGAAGACCTGCTGTGAGTGAATAATAGACCTGTCCATACATATGCCATGTTCTCTGAACTGGTGATTCCTGCTGAGCAGGGGGCGGGGCTTATGGTGCAGCTTTTTGATTAGTCTGTTTAGACAGTTGAGGAAGATGCTAAAGTCAGGTGAAGGTAATGCCAAAGGTTTTCTATTACGTATGTGATTTAAAATCAAAATTTGATGTCCAACAACAAATATTGGTTTCATAAATGATTGGGCACATCTTGTGTTGCTCTCCATTTGACTGATATTCATGTTCATGTACCTTCTAATTACTTTGCCTATTTTATTTAGTTTGATTTTATTTTATAGAGAACATTAAAGGTTTCTGTTGGCCATTTTTAAAAGACAAGCCCTTCTCTGTTTTGTGTGTGTGCTTTGTTTTGTTTTGCTTTGCTTTGTTTCATGTTGCTTTGATTTGCTTTTTTTTTTTGCTTTGTTTCATGTTGTGTTCTTTTGCTTTGCTTTGTTTCATGTTGCTCTGTTTTGTGTTTTGCATTGTTTCATGCTGCTTTTCTTTTCTTTTCTTTTTGGAAAGCGTTGCAGGTTTCTATTGGCCATTTAAAAAAGGACATGTCTTTTAATGTTTTGTTTTTGTGTATGTTTTATTTTTTTGTTCTTTTCGCTTTGTTTTATTTAGTTTTTTTTCTGTTTTGTTTTGCATTTTGTTTTGCTTTGCTTTGCTTTTTTCCCCCTTTTTATTTTCTTTTAGAAAACATTGCAAGTCTCTACTGACCATAAAAAACGACAAACTCTTCAATATGTACCAGCCCGAATTTGTATTTCAGTATAAAATATGAATAGTGTTTGTAAGCCATTTCATTAGATCTTTTGAATGTGTCAAGCTTAGAGGCGGTCGGAAAAAACTTGTGGTATTTAAGTCCGTATAGATTTTCAAGGTCCCAGGCTTCAATTTTTAATGTGGTACGGGACTCCCGAGAGTGATTGATTGTTCACAGCAGCTAAAGTTCAAGCTCTTTGGGTTGGGGTAGAGAAATAGATCTACAGGCATTTACCTTAATGCCCCTGTCAGACTCAGCACCCTTCCTGGACCGCTGCCGTTAGCACTACATCACCCAGCGAGTGTCAGAGGAAGTAGGGCTCCTCACTGAGAGAAAATCACCTTGAGGGAGAGCTCTGGAGTTCACTGGAGATAAATCCTGTTGTGTGGGAGCCTGACTCGCAGCGAGAGTCCACCCGTAATGGCCTCCTTCCCACTCGGAGGAGATTAGTGTGAATCCGGGTGGCAGCTAGTGTCCTACAGTAGCTTCACACATTCAATACCACTCACAGTGTAAACAATGATTTTGACCTATTTTTGAAGTTACGTTTGAAGTTTTGGGCTCCTAGCATAAGCTTTGATTTCTCCAAAGAGTAATTCTCATCCGATAATCAACTCTCCCACCTGCTGTTTTGAATCAGAGATGTCTAGTTTCCTCCTCCTGGATCAATGCTTGTAACTTTTCACTCATTTCAATGCTGCAACATAGTCAGCTCCCTTTGTAAATAAATGGAGTTTCACATGCTTTTTCTTTGATTTATTTCTGTGAAGTTTCTGTTTTTTATACCCAATGGGCAAATACTGACATTTAAATTTTTATAGGGTTATCAAAAGGTCTTTTAGAAATAATATCAGGAAAGTCAAACTGTGTGGGGTGAGATAAGTGTCAAAAAAATTGGACGCAATGTAAAAAAGTAAATTGTCTTTTATTAGCAGTTTTCTTTGCTTCCTTTTTGCAGATTAAAATTTACGATTGCAGTAATCGCTTTTTCTTTTATACTGCCAAAGGCTTTATTTACACTTTTTGTTGGTGCTAAATCATGTCAGTTTAATTTCTGAGGTTTTATGTCATTTATATGTGTTGGTTTGGCATGCTGTTGCAAAATTTGACTATTAGTTAGGCCAGCTTCCTCCTCGTCATATATTCCACCGTATTTTTGGCACAAATCTAATGCGTATGAAGTCCATTATTCATTTTAAGTTCATGTTGTTTTTCAGTGAGGAAAACTGTTTTGGATTGCTTTTAGTGTAATTATTGTAGTGTAAAAAACAAAATATGTTACTTCTGCTCTTGTTGCTCCCAGTTCTTGTTATGTGAAAGAATAAAACTACAGATTTTAGAGGCTCAGATTGCCCATCTGCATAAATTAATAAATAATCTTTTATAGGCAAGATTATGAAATATTTCAAGAACTGTTAGTCGCTTCCCATCGCTAGTCCCACATATAAATAGTTAAACATCTTTCAGCTCAAGTGGATACACATTCCCTGTAATAGATAAAAAGCCATTATATTTCACTTTCAGTTAAACTCATATTGTAAAACACTTTGCATTACCCTTAAATGCTGTGATACATTTTTAAAGAAGTACTTAATTTAAAACTGTCAGACTCAAGCCATTCTGAACGTATGCCTCGGGTGGGTCGATGAATTTCTCAGTGCAATGCTTATTATTAATGTGGGCTCCATAGCAAATGCACGCTAAAAATCTCTCTCGCTCACGATTAGATGGCAAAACCATCTGCAATGTTTTTCTTTCTCACTCTTTCCAGTATTGTCACGCACTTAAAACCGTCACAAATGAAGAAGAAAAGCAAGGTGACCTGTTAGCCACAACCCTAGGTGAATAAAAACATAAAATATGGGCTATGGTTATTGAAATTGAAACAGATTGCCACCCAAGCTTTTATAAATCACTGCTATTTTTCAAACTATTCTGGGATCAATATATAAAGACGGGGTCATCTTCATTTGGTAAGCAATCCAGGAGAAGTGGTCGTCAAAACGTCCCTCATTATGAGGCTGTACAGGTGATAAATATCACACAATGGGCCTTAAATTTGTACTCCTCCATTGTGTATTGACAGCGATTTGGAGCGGGAGCTCGCCGGGAAGAATTGCATCCACAGAAACCGGCCTTAAGTGCCACTTAAAAAGCGCTGAATCATGGTCTCGTAATGAGGCTGCATCTGTTCAACTTTTAAAAAATGATTTCATACTGGCGAAATGGCATTGTGCTTTTATGGAGGGTTTTGTCGAGTGTAAATGCATGTTCATTGGGAGGGCGAACTCTGTGCATGATATTAAGACTGTGAATCAAAGTTTAAATGTGTGTTTGTGTCTTCTCAGAGTTGGTGCGTAGCTGCAAGGAGCAGAGGTGTGAGTTTGACTGTGTGATCATGAGAAACGGGACGTCCTGTTTCTGTGGGGAAGGTTTCGAACTGGATGAGGATGGGAGGCGGTGTCGAGGTGAGGGTCATTACCATTTGAACTTGGTTTGAAGAAATTTGGCTCTAAAGAAATGTAGCACTTTAGAGAGAGTTTTGACTTATTACAGGTAATAAAGGGAAAAAAGTCCAATAAAATGCTTTCCAGAATGAAAACTTCCTATGAGCTCTGACTGACAAAGCAAATATTGGTGTAAGATCATATACTCCCTATACTCAGTGCCTGTCTGCCTGATGAAAAACAATTTAGATAATGAAAAGAGCTTTTCTTAACTAGTGCGAGCTATGCTAAGCAAGCAGGCTAAGTTGTTAGCTACCTGACAGTGTTTAGATTTGACAATATTTAGTTTTGGTAATGTGATGTGTACAGTGAAAATTGTAAATAACATATTTTTATGATTAAGAAAATGTTTAAATAGATTTTCTATCATTAGTATATAGACACCGAATAGAGTACCTATAGAAATTTGTCTCAGAAGCATGTTTGTGATATCTTGTTTTAATCAATAGTTTTTCTTAAAATACAAACAAATTGAGCTATGCTAAGCTAGTAGGCTACAGTAAGTAACTACCTGAATATGTTTAAGTATGACCATAATTCGAAAGATAGTAAATAGTTACACAAAAAAATGTGTAATCTGGTTTTGTATCAGTTCCAATCAGGCATTGAATAGAGTACCTATAAAACGTTCTCAACTAATATGTGATGAAAAATTTGATGTGTTTGCGTTTTAAGCTAGTAAGCTGTTAGCTACCTCAAAATGATTAAATATCACCATTTTTAGCTTTGGTAGTTTGAAAGATATTCACGTTATTTAAATTTGTTTTATTTCGCAGTTCTAATCAGGCACAGAAAAGAGTACTCATAAAAAGTTGCCTCAGCTGATATTATTTTTTTATTATTATAGTCTAGAAAAGCTGGCTGTCCAATGCATGAACTCGAACCTCAGAGAAATTGTTGTTGATTTCATGATAAATTGGTTATGTTAACCAAAACAGCAATTTACTCACTCTTCCCTCACCAAACATGTATTTGCATATTCATGTTTTTTGATAGGTTGCTGCAGAATGGTGACATTAAGAGTTGGGTTTGCATATTTAGGTCATGTTTGAGCACATTTAGCACTTAATAAATAGCCCCGCTGTTGCCCACAGATCATGATGAATGCAGGGATTATGGGACATGCAGTCAAATCTGTATGAACACGCAGGGATCGTACAGATGCGCTTGCACAGATGGCTTCAGCCTGCAGGCCAACAGACGTTCCTGCAAAGCCAAAACAGGTGAGTCCATTTATCATCCGTGTTAGTTCCAGTTCCAGTCCAAAAAAAAAGTGCATTAAGCAACATGTATTTTACTTTGATCTTCAACTGTGCTTTAAAAGCACAAGTCTAAAAATAATTTAACCCATGCATAAATCAAATATTATCTCAAGTTACTGTACTAAGTGCTGGAGAGGTGGGCGACTGCTCTAAATCTGTAAGAGAGTAATAAACTCTAAACTGATTTTTAGCACATTGCTAGTGCTAGGGGGTGCTGTGATTGGGTTTTAGGGTTGTTAAGTAGTTGCTAAGGGTTTTTTAGGGGGCTATTTGCTAAGATGTTCATTAAGGGGTTTTGACTGTTTTTAGTGCATTGTTATGTGGTTGCAACAGTGTTCAACAGCTAGTTTGTTTACTGTATTGTTTAGAATTGTTTTTAACGTATTGATATGTTGTTTTTAGGGTGTTCTGTGAAGTTCCTAGTAAATTCTGTGGGGGTTTTAGCACATTGCTACAGTATGGTTGTAGGGGATTCTGGGTAATTGTTAGCCTGTTGCCAATGGGTTCTGAAGGATTTTTAGCCCATCGTTATGTGATTCTGGGAAGTTGTTAATTGGTTGCTAAAGGTTCTGCTGAGTTTTAGTACATTTCTAGATGACTTTGGGTATTTTTAGCGCATTGCTACAATATGTTGTTGTTGAGGTTCTGGGTAATTGCTAGCTTGTAGCCAAGGGGTTCTGAAAGATGTTTAGCTCATTGTTATGTGATTTGCTAGTATTCTAGGTAGTTGCTAGTCCATTCCTAAAGGTTCTGTGGGGTTTTTAGCACATTTCTATATGACATAGGCAATTTTGGGTAGCTTTAGCACATTGCTACAGTATGTGGTTGTAGGGGTTCTGTGTAGTTGCTAGCTTGTTGCTAAGGGATTGTTTTTAGAACATTACTATGTTGTTTCGAGAGTTTTCTAAGTACCTGTTAGCTAAAAATGTTGTTTGCTAAAAAGTTCAGAGGGGCACATAGCTTATGTGTTTTTGCCATGGTTCTTGGCAGTTGGTAGTTCTGAGTGTTTTTTAATGCATTGCTATGGGGTTTCTAGGGTGTTTTGGGAAGTTGCTGGTTGTTAAAGAGTTCTGAGGGAAATTTTAGCACATTGCTACAGAATGTGGTTGATGGGGATTCTGAGTAGTTGAGGGTTCTCTGACTGTTGTTAAGGGCCCTGAGGGTATTAGCATATCCTATATGACTTCTGTGACTTCATTTTGAGTATCTGTTAGCCAGTTGCTAAGTATTTATTTGGGGTAGTACATTTCTACAGTATGTGGTTGTTGAAGGTTATGGATAATTGCTAGCCTGTTGCTATAAGGGGGTCAGGGGGTGGGGGGGTTAACACATTGTTATGTTGTTTCTAGGATTTTTTCTGTAGTTAACTGGTTGCTAAGGGTTTCTGGGTTTATTTTTAACACATGACTATAATGCGTTTTCTGGGGGTTCTGGGTAGTTGCTAGCCTGTTGCTAAGGGGTTCTGAAAGATATTTAACCCATTGTTATGCAGTTTGGTAAGATTCTATGTAGTTGTTAGTTGGTTGCTTTAAAGTTTCTGTGGCGTTTTTATTTATATATGACTTTTAGGTTGTTTTATTTTAGTTGTATGCTACAATATGGTTGCTGAGGTTCTGTGTAGTAGCTAGCCTGTTGCTGACAGGCAACTGAAATGTCCCTGAGTGGTTTTTAGCACATTACTATGTGGTTCCAAGAGTTTTCTGAGTAGTTATTACCTGGCTGCTAAAATTTTTTTTTTTTTTTTTTAGCATATTGCTCCAGTATGGTTTTATTGAGGGTTCTGGGTAGTTGTTAGAGGGTTGCTAAGGGTTCTGAGAGTTTCAGCACATTCTATATGACTTCTAGGTCATTCTGAGGGGTTTTAGTGCATGTCTACAGTATGTGGTTGCTGAAGGTCCTGGGTAATTGCTAGCCTGCTATAAGGGGGTCTGAGAGGGGTTTAACACATTGTTATGTGGTTTCTAAGATGTTCTCGATAATACATAATAATAGCATTTACAATTGAGGATTGTCTCTTAGCAAGAACCACTAGAAAATATGTTCAATACTGAAAACAAGGAAAGGTCAACAAACTCCACACTTGACATTTCAATCAGCATTTAAATTATAGTCATCTTTAACATCCTAAGAACTAGTCTGGACTAGATGGGTAAACACAAAGCCCTCTGGGATGTTTGATTGAACAGGAAAGCCTCAGTGGAGTAGCACGGTCACAGTGGCGATCATCCGAGTGCATTAGTATAGATGACACTGTCATTCGCCTGATGCGAGTGTCAGTTACACTTATTGTCATCAATATGCAAATGGATTCCAGCGAGCTGTGCTACGACAGAGCCATAGGAGAGATAAACAGGGGAGGCCTTAATGGAAAGTCAATCAGAGCCCATCCAGCCCGACCTGCGACTGTCTATCAAATTTAGAGATGATTACACGCTCAGAGTTAATTGCACTTCATGGTGTCTGTTCATTAGTGTGAAAAAAAAAAAAAACCACAAGCCGATCACAAAGTTTACGTGAGCATAATATGTCACAGCAATTAGATTTTTTTTTCCCTTAAGTGTGAGCTTCTTAATGAACCTGTTTTAATTTCTATATAAATAATCAGAAATATAAGTAAATCTTTATACTGTATGTTCATGTAACATAAATTCATATTTTATATGGGTGTTTCTGCAAATACAAGTATGTTTATGTTCCAAGTGCAGGTTTTTGTGATAACTAGCTTTTTACTAATCATTTCTTTACGCTATAGTGCATAAGTTTGCCCTATTAGTTTCTTTCTTTCTTTCTTTTTTGTTTTGATAGATAGATAGATAGATAGATAGATAGATAGATAGATAGATAGATAGATAGATAGATAGATAGATAGATAGATAGATAGATAGATAGATAGATAGATATGTGTGTATTATTTAGTGTTAAAATATAAATTTTTATTCATATTGTTAAAATACAAGTAGTGTATTTGTATATATGTGAATGTGTGTGTATATATTATTAATTCATATGGCAATATTTCTTAATATTTGTTTATATACATTTATTGTGTGAAATTATCATTTTTATTTGCACTGCTGAAGTAAAATTAGTGTATGTTTATGTGAATGTGTGTATGGATCAATATTTATATTTATATTCACTTTATTCTTGTGTGAAAAGTATGAAATTTTTGTGTATGAACGTGTGTGTATGTGCATATATATATATATATATATATATATATGTATATATGTGTGTGTGTGTGTGTGTGTGTGTATATATATATATATATATATATATATATATATATATATATATGTATATATATATGTGTGTGTGTGTGTGTGTGTGTATATATATATATATATATATATATATATATATATATATATGTATATATATATGTGTGTGTGTGTGTGTGTATTTTTTTTTTTTACAAATATGTTGTAAAAAATATTTGTTTATATTGGAGAGTTGCTGAAATCGCGTTTGGTCTCGTACTGCATCGTGTATCTTGTCAGTGTGTGCACTTGCTTGGCCATTTGTAGTTGATAAACAGGAAAGTGGGTCCAGCTGAATTGAAATGATAATTTGTTAGATTGGTATAATGAAGGTTATTATACCGCGGCAGCGGTCGCGGCAGTCGTCGTGTGAAGCCCTCTTAGTGTGAAGACCAAAGAGTGTAAAGACCATCGACTCTACCGTGCGACTCCACCGTGCAGGGACACCGGCAAGGGATAGTAGTAGCTTTTTATTTAATTTTTTTTCATTGATATGTTTATTATTGAAATGTTGTTGTTATATGCATGTGTCAATTTTATTTAATTTCTTTATTTTCTTAAATATGTGGGTAGATAGTATTTATAGAGTTGTAACTTTTTAGTTTTAGTTACTTTTTCTTATTTGTAAGTCGCTTTGGACAAAAGCGTCTGCTAAATGACAAAAGTAAAAAGTAAGTAAAGTAAATATGTGGTGGAAATGACGTGTTGGTTCAGAGAAATTACAAAAATAACAAGTAATTTTGTAATTTATTTTATTTCAAGATTTAACATTGAAATGTCCACAGTAATGGAAGTTCCCAATATGAGCATTATGTTTAAAAAAAATTATTTATTATAAATAGCTCTGTGCATTTTGTGCTCCCTCTTTCAGATCCTGGTGATAAACCTCCAGTTCTGTTGACAGCAAATATGAATTCTATATCAGTTGTTTACCTCAATGGATCTTCTATGCCAAATCTCAAGTCCATGGAGACAAATGGGACTCAAATATTGGACTTTATTTATAGAGAGGAGTCACTCTGTTGGCTCTCAGTGGCACAGGATACAGGCCAGCTGTGGTGTGCCCGCATGACCAAACTCAAAGGCTTTTCAGAAAAACACCAGATACGGATAGGTCAGAACCTACAAAGTAAGTACGCACATCAAGTCTCAAAGCGCAAATTAAGGAACGTTTCATAACTTTGATGATTAATTCAGAGCAAGTGCAAACTAATGTCCTTTGAAGTTTTTATGAACTTGAGTGTTGTGTTTAATGTCCATATAAATTTTTTCATTAGTCTCTTTTTTCACTTCTTTTACCTCTTGAAGTGTTTAATGATCTGCTAATGAAGTGTTTAATGTCACAAGGTTAAATGAGTCAAGTGTGCATGTCAGGTCATTGAATGTCAGTTGTTGCTCCTTTGAAGCATGCATGAATTATTAAATGGTTCTAACTACCAGATCCCAGTTAACAAACTCGTATGTCCCATGTCTAAAAATGAATGGTTTCTTCCATGTAGATGTGGAGCATATGGCCATCGACTGGTTGACAGGAAACTTCTACTTCTTAGACAGAGTGAACGACCGGATATTCGTGTGCAGCGAACAGGGGGATGCGTGTGTCACCATCATTGACCTGGACATCCAGAACCCTAAAGGCCTAGCGCTGGATCCCATCATGGGGTATGCTTGCTAACACAACCATTAGGTCCTTTCATTTGTATGAGATGGTAGCAATGTTGTTAAAACTGGGGTAGATATATTTGGGAAAAAATCTGTTTAAACAACATGTCTACTACTATGAATAATAAGCCACTATACCACATGTATAGTTGTGTTGGCACATCAGTTCATATATGTCGGCACTGATAGCCTAGTTGGCAGTGCGCCGATATATAACGCTGTTGCGTTGCGTTGTCGGAGTCCTGAGTTCAAATCCCAGACCTTTTCCGATCCCACCTCCCTCTCTCTCTCTCTCTCTCCCAACTTGTTTCCTGTCTACTCTACACTTATCTACATCTTATCCTAATAGGCCTAAATGCAAAATGGTGAAAAAAAGAATGGTATGTGTAAGAATATGCATATAACTTGTGAGTCTGAACTATCCGTTTTATAATATTATCTTTAATAATATTAACTCTACAAACTGGTTTACTTCCAACAGTTTGTGAAAAAAAAAATCAGAAAAATAGTTATTACTTTTAATTTAATATGTATATAATAATACATTTACATTGAATATTTTTTTCAATGTTTTTTATTATTATTACTATTATTAGTTTGTTTACATTTTTTTAACATAATTTTGTTTACATAATTTAGAAATAGAAATGAAATCAAGTAAATCACAAGCATTAATATTAATCATCATCATAATCATAGTCATCATCATCAATTGTTTAAGAAATAGTAATAAATAGTTTGATGATGATGATAAAGACATAAAAGTTATAAATAGTTTGATCACGATTATTATTAGTATTATATTGGGATAAAGTACCTTTTGATTTGAAGTAATTTAATCTAAATTTAATGTATTACATAATTTAATTAAATACAATTTCAAGTAAATAAGTATATTATTCTTATTCTTATTACTAAAACCATTAAACAAACAAATAAATAAATAAATACCTTGATTAAAAAAATCATCAGTGAAAGATTTTTTATCATACTTTAATTACATGGTCACTGAAGTCTAAAGAGCTGATAAAAGGTCAATAAAATGACCTTTTAGAATCCACTCCAAACAAATAGTTCATAATTCGTTGACCTATGCAAAGACATTCAGCTATTTGTACTATCTTAAAATGATCACAAGTCCTACAAGAGGCTCTTGGTTGAATTTTTCATAGGAGTGAATAAATCACCCTTATCTGATGTCGAGTCATCTACGCGTTTGTGATGTGAGAAACTCTTTGTTCTCTTGGTAAACATTCATTTGTATGCTGTGCTGAGTTGTGCATGCTGTTGGGGCCAGTTTGTCACTTTCAGACGACGAGGACCGTTTCTGTGCCAGAATCCTGGTGCGGAGTAATGCGGATGACCTCCCCCTCTCTTATTTCCGCTGTCAGTATGTGTTAGTATAAAGAGAAATATCATACTGCGGCCCATTCATTCAGCTCTTGCTCACAGTGCCTCGGTTTAATTGCGCTGTTGTTACTGCAAGCATTCAACTCTGGCACAATATTTTGCAGAATAGAAAAATGATGGGTATGAGTGGATCGATTAAATGCCTTGACTTCTGATTTCATTTACCTCAGATAGTAGATTCCGGTTTAAAACTGCTCTGTTCTTGCCCCCCCCACCAGAAAACTCTTTTTGACGGACTATGGGATGGTAGCAAAGGTGGAACGCTGCAATATGGACGGCACCAACCGAACCAAGATAGTGGAGTATAAAACCGAACAGCCGACCGCTGTGACACTGGACTTGGTCAAGAAGCTCGTTTACTGGGCGGACGCTTATCTGGATTTTATCGAAGTTGTGGATTACAATGGCAAGAACAGACATATGATCATCCAAGGAAACTCGGTAAGATGTGCTCAATCTTGGTTTCTTCTTCTTGAACCCATGATCTTCATGTGAAAAAGACCAATGCTGATTACGAAATACTTGTGTACCTGTGTAGTAGGTACTACATTTGTTTTGAAAAAGTATGTAGTATGAAGTATGCAAAAGTACGTGGTACTACATATGCCATGTTGTCACTGTCAAGTGAGCTACAGTCTTCACTTCACTTCCACTTCCACTTCCATTTACTCCACTCCCATGGCTTCATGGGATAATAGAGTGTCCATCAAATGCGCAATCTAGAATCTCTGCAGAAGTAGTAGGTCATCTGAGTAATATTCATCTATATATATTTTTTTAAATATTAGTTTTCAAATTTCTGACATACTACTACTGTTTTGGCACACTGTTTTTTGAAAACTATGAATATTGGCATACTGTTAATATTGGTGTGCATACTAGTTTGCCTTGATTTTTTTTGAATAGTATGAATTCGGACATGCAGTGCTACTTTTTTGGCGTACTACCTTTTGAATGCTATGAATTTAGACATGCTGCTCTTTTGGGGTACTAGGTGAATTCGTACATACTATACTTGGCGTACTGTTTTTAAGATACTGTGAATTCGGACACTACTTTTTTGGCACACTGTTTTTTGAAAACTATGAACATTGTCATACTGTTAATACTGGCATGCATACAAGGCAGTTCCTAGCTTTTTTTGAATAACTTGAATTTGGACATGCTGCTCTTTTGGCATACTAGGCAAAATCATAATATATACATAATATATATGACATACTGTTTTTCAAATACTATGAATTTGAACATACTTCTCTTGTGGTGCACTGCTTTTTACATACTTTGAATTAGGGCTGGGCGATATAATGAACGCGATGATCATGCGCATCTCATCAGTAAAGCCGGTTACGTCATTAGCAGTGAAACTCCATCACCTGCTTTCAAATGGAGCGGCATTTAATACACAAAGCCATAGATCACTGACAAGCTACGCATGGAGATTTACCGCTAATCACGGAACCGGCTTTACTGACGAGATGCACATGACAATCACATGCGATATATCACCCAGCCCTACTTTGAATTCGGACATACTACACTTTTTGTGTGCTGAGTTTCACATACTATATAGTGTGGCATATTCTGACACAGCACAAGGTGTGTTGCCGTTTGCATGTGAATCCCCAACTAACTGGTGAACATCTTCCAGACCAGCATAAGAAAGTCTGATTGGTGACCTCTGTTCAGCTAAGCTATCTAGGAGAAGTTCTTGCTTAAATTTTCCCCTGCTGCCTTAATAGTCAGCAGTAAAGCTGTGATAAATGATGCTCCTTTGAATAACTCTTAAAGCAGTTTATTTTGAAGGCGATAAAATTTGGCCCCTCTCTCTCGCCCCTCCAACAGGCCCAGAAGTATGGTGATGCAAAATTCATAGCTTCATAAATTCTGTATAAATTTCATCCTTAGTTCATAGTACGGGCCAAGGGCACTGTCAAACCCATGCATTTTTCTCAAAAACAATAGAAAATCCATCTGCGGTTGTTTATCAGCGTTATGAGACATCTGGTGTTAACTAATACCCTCATGCAATATTTAAGAAAAGAGTTTTACAAATTCCTTCTATCCCTTTTGGAAATTGCCTGTGTGCAGGTTTTCAAGATTTGTCTAATTTTTAGATGTTTTTCTTGCTAAGTATCGACATCCAGTCAACGTACTGATTGGGTTTTTTAAGTGTTAAGAGATTCCACACTACATTTAGTGACAAGTTCCTATGTTGGCTTGAATTTAATTGCAATAGTGGTGACCATGAATTCAACAATCTTTGTTAGTGGAACAACTTTCCTATCAACCGTATCCGTAACCCCCAATTTAGGGGGATTGATCAGCGTTAATTTTGGTTCCTATCGCATCTTATTCTTAGGCTAAAATAACATTTCAAGTTTATGATACTATGCAAATCAACAAGGCAAACCAAATTTTTGTAACATTTTGAAAAAAAAAATGTGTGTACTTTGGTATATAATAAGGGTAGAGTATACCATTTTTCAAATTAATACATTTATTCAACAAGGATGCATCAATAGTGACAGTAAAGACTTTTATAATGTTACAAAAACATTTCTATTTCATGTGTCGTGGTACTCTCATGAATGGTGACAGAGACTGGCCCGGAAGAGTAAAAAAATGTATGAATGTCGTTGAAAGTGATGAAAGTTATTATTTTTGTTTTTTTGCACACAAAAAAGTATTCTCATAGCTTCATAAAATAAAAAAGGTTGAACCACTGATGACACATGGACTATTTAACAATGTCCTTACTACCTTTCTGGGCCTGGAATGTTTCACTTGTGTTACTGTCTATGGAGGGTCAGAAAGCTCTCGAATTTCATCAAAAATATCTTAATTTGTGTTCCAAAGATGAACGAAGGTCTTACGTGTTTGGAACGACATGAGGATGAGTTAATGACTGAATTTTCTTTTTTGGGTGAGCTAACCCTTCTGAAAAAAGAAAAAAAAAAGTTTAGTCAAGAAATCTATTTTTCTAAAAAAGAAAAAAAATTCATGGTTTAATATTCCATAAAAATATTATGTAGCACAACTATTTTAAACATTGCATTGATAATAATAGCAAATAAGCAGCAAATCGGCAGATATGAATGATTTCTTAAGGATTATGTGATGCTGAAGACTGGAGTTATGAGGCTGAAAATTCAGCCTTGCATCACATAAATGCATTTTTATGTATATTTAAACAGAAAAAAACGTTTTTTTTAATTGTAATAATATTTCACAGTATTACAGATTTACTGTTTTTATACCACGGGGCCGTTGAATGCTTGAATCTGATTGGCAGACAAATGTTCTAAGGTGTGCAATTATATTAAGAGAAACGCACGGCGAACGTAGTTCCAGGCTCCGCATTAAGTTACATGTCCATATCACTTCACCAAATGATTTCAATTATTTCAAAAGGTCTTACAACAGCAATACAACCAAAACCAACAAGACACTGGCCAAATACATAAATATAGTAAGCAATGGGATAAAAACGACTGATCATTTCCATGTTTTGCCACAAAATTACGTTTTATTATATATGTAAAGCACATGCTCTAGTTCTCCCGCTCTCTCTCCCTTACAGACACACATATGCGCTAATGTTGTTAGCGCTGCTCTGACGACTTTGTCAGTAAACAGTTTAGCAACTTAAAAGTACATGACATTTCTCACAAGCGAAGCGAGGTAACAATGGCACTGTTCATGAGGAAAATAAACGTAAAGTTTCACGAGTAGGGACGTTGCTGCCGAACACTGATGAGAGACAGACTAATTCAGAGACAGACTAATTCACGCACGCTCATGTCTCTCTCTTTCTCATAACTTAGTTATTAGCTGCATTAGTCTGCTATCAACGGCTCAACGGCTTTACTAGGTCTAAAATGACGTTTTGGAATTAGTAACAGAGGCAATGGATGAGATTCGAAAGAAATAATCCTACTCACAATAACGATTTAAGCACAAAAACCGGACGAATCCATTGAAATATATAATCTGATCAATGTGTTGAGGTGGGGCAACCGTAGCATAAGCGGAATAATTGACTCCGGACCGTTGAATTATTAGAAAAATAATGCACACCCCAATGGCCCGTCGTCAATTATTCCTTACTAAGTAAATAAATGCAGTGATTGTAGGAGACATCTTTTAAAAACAAATTTTATCAACCCCAAACTTTTGAATGGTAGTTACCACAAGGTAAAAAAAAAAATGCTACTAACCTGGCAAACTGTGTCAAAACCAATCAGTTTTTCTGGACAGGAAAATTGTTCCAGAACAATATCCTACTTGTGAAATCACAGGAAGTAGGCACCCAAACTGTGCCCCTTTATGTAAATTCGTCACATGGTTGGACGCTTTTGTCTCATTGTCCCCAGCCAGAACCGTTAGCCTGGTTGAGCATTGGGTTGTTTTGACCTTGCAGAGTCCTGGCTTCCCACTACAACTCTTTTGTGTGCTTTTTTTTTTATTGATTTGTTCATCCAATTCCTGCGAGGCTCAGCTCTAGCATATTCCCAGGGTCTCTATCGAAGGCTATATTGGTACTTTTTTCTCTAAGCTGGCACTGAAAGATAACCTGAAATGAACTCCGCTACCTCTAACTCATTTGTTTTTAACGTCACTCTTTCTACTTTTTTTCCCAAAATCAAAGCCTCGACACTACCCGCCGGTAATTTGTAGCACAGATGTGACATCAAAGATCCCTGCATATTTCAACTGGTGTCTGTCAGGGCTGCTGTTTATTCACCGAATGTTACATCGGCTCTATAGCTGGATGGATTAAAGAAGCAAATTTAAGCAGACATATTTGTGCCGTGTTCAGAATTAAGTTGAAGAGGTGTCATGGCCTCTAGATGAGTCTTTTTTGTCTTTCCCCATCCCTGTGTTTCTCTTTCTAGGTGTCGCACCTGTACGGATTAGCGCTCTTTGAAGATTACCTGTTTGCGACGTGCTCTGAACCCTCCAGAGAGAGCAAGGTGGACATATTTAGGATAAATCGCTTTAACAGCAGTGACACATACACCATTACCACTTTGGAAAGTGCCAGAGCTGTCCGAGTTTATCACAGACTGGCTCAACCTACAGGTAAACTTGTTGTTGGAGCGTAACTAATGTAATCAGCAATGGCTCAGATTAAAAATAGTGATACATTTTAATGTTTTTGGACTGAATTCTACTTAAATGATCATATTACATTCAGTTTCTGGAAGACAAGAAATGAATAAATTTCTGCATAAAATATTGTATTTTTATGTTCGTTGTTACACTGCAACAATTTATACGCAATTGGTTCGTGACTGAGGCCTAATAAAGATGACACAAACCAAAATGGCTCCCAACCTTGCTAGTAAATTTGCGACCAAATGAGTCTCTGTCTGTGTGTGTGTGTGTGTGTGTGTTTTCTTTTGGACAATGAAGATTTTTACCACGATTTCTGTAAAATCTGCAATATCTAAGCTGATCAAAGCTAAACCCATTCTACTTCATAATAAAATATAAAAGTAATTGTCAGGAAAAGTTTAAAATAAGAAATATGCAAAGTCGCGATAAGCCTGTTTGTTTTCATGTGCTTACTCTACACAAATTAGTTGCTGTTATTAGTTAGCATTTAGAAATTTGTTATGTAGCATTGCTTTTTCCTTGCTGTACGTGAAACACTATTTTACTCATTTTATCACTTTAAAACATTGAAGAAACAGGGTTAAATTTGTCATTAGCATTTAGCGATATTGCTAAATGTGCTTAAAGTAACTAATGAATTTGTCAAAATATCATAGAGTTTAGTCAGCTGTACGTATGATCATTGAAATCAACCATGTTTTAGTGGTATACATGTGTTTACTATGATAAATTATAAACTATTTAGGGTGTGCCTGAAGTGGTATTTTTAGTGCATTTCAGTGATATTTTCCAATACTAGCGCCACGATACTGACCTTTCTCTTTCTCCAGTCAGGACTCACGCATGCAGCCCTGACCCACACGGACGAAAGGGTGGATGCTCGCATATCTGTCTCCTGAGCCACAACTACAAATCACGCGTGTGCCGCTGCCGGACTGGCCACGTCCTTGCCAGCGACGGGAAATCATGCAAAAGTGAGGGTTACAAAAAACCAATCTCTCTTTTCTGTCTCTTCCTCCTGGAGCTCCCAGGTGTCTGATTAGCTCTGGGAGACGGGTCTCTCTTGTAAATGGTTTTAGGGTTATTCCCAATGGAAGAGGTGCTGCTATCTGAAACCGTATATCAGATGGATGGCCCTCGTGGGTTTGTCAAAACAGAAATTTATGACCAAATTTATGGAGCCGCAAGACGCTGAAGAATGGACACGTTTCTGTGATTAATAGTCCACGTTCAGAACATTAGGGCGGAATACATGGGAAATTGATATGTTTTGTCTCTTGGCATGGGGATCATTGACTATCTAAGAATATGTGTGTGTTTGTGTGTAGGAAGACAGACGATTTTAAAAGGAGTTTTTCCTCAAAGTTCAGATGGTGAACTACATTTACAGTAAAAAAAAAAAATAGCAAATCATCTAGCAGCTCAGATATATTACAGTTTTATTTAGTGTACGAATTATGCTTAAGTTAAACCTCATGTCATGAAAATCAGTAACCTTCACTTCATAAATGTGCCATAGGAAATCTTTGCATTTGCATTATTTTCTTTATCGACCAAATGTACAATAAAAATACAGGCTCTGGTGTAAGCAAGCCCAAAATGGTAATAATTCGTAAAGCATTGTGAAATCATAAGAAAAACATACAGTATAACCTAAACTTAACCCTAACAATAGATCTAAACCTTTAACTATAAAAGTCTGTCTGCCACATATTAAAAAATAATAGGCTAATAATAATAATGAAAACTAATTATTTTACTTTTAATAGTAATTTTTTTTTCATCACGGAATTAGAAATAAAAAAAGGTTATAGCTACTTTTTTATCGCAATTCTGACTTTCCTTACAGTTGCGAGTTTATATCTCACTATTCTATGGATGCCTGTTTCCGCCACTGAATAAAAAAGAAAAAAGGTAATTGTGATTTTTTATCTTACAATTCTGACTTTTTTTCTCAGAATTGCGTGATTTGAACTTGCAATTCTGAAAAATAAAGTCAGAATTACGAGATATAAATTCTGTTTCTGACTTTTTTCCTCAGAATTGTGAGTTTATATTCATTTCTGACTTCATAACTCGCTATTTATATTACACATTTCTGAGAAATGAGTCTGAATTTTGAGATGTAAACTCACAATTGTCAGAATTGTGAGATAAAAAGTTGCAGTTGCATTTTTTTTTGTTCTGTGGCAGAAAAGGCCTTTCATACTTGACCCTAACCATGATTGATACTTAAAGTTGTACCTTTTTGTATAAACCAGATATGACAATTTGTCACCTTGTCTGAATTATTACAAATTGTCAAGAGTGTGTTGGCGTGTTTATCAGGTGACTTTTCTCACATTTACATCAATTGATATTATTCATCATTGTGATGTGCCATCCAGCTCTCAGAAAATCATATATAATGATATGCATCAAATGGGGGCATAAATCGTCTATTTTATAGTGGGTTTAAATGTGGCTCCTCCAATTGAGTTTTTGTTTTTATCTCAAGTGTTACTCAATGTGAAGCTGTTTTTGAACTGAAGCCAGACTCGTCATTCATTCTTTATGAATGAGTTGAAGTACCATTCATTTGTAAATTATTTAATTCACTGGATTATACAAGAACAGGACATGGTTATTTAAAGCGGTTCACACAAAAATTAAATTCCTGTCTCTCTTACCCTCATGGAAGTCAATAACATTGTACGTCATTCATTCTCACATCTTGTGAACAAACTTTATAAAATAAAACTTGAGAGCAATGGAATGGCACTTGCTAAGAAACAAAGTTCAAAAACACATAATTGCTCTTTTTGGGTTCCTCTTTCCCTTCATCCTGGTTCCTCTTGTCTCTCTGGATCTCAGACTTAATAATAATTACAATCATCCTCTCCACTGCAGCCTGGAAGTAATGAATTTCGAAAACATTCTGCTTCATATGAACATGTCCCTCTCTTTGCTGCCCCCACTTAGGACCCTGTTTGTCCCCAGTTACTTCTCCACACACACTCAGATACAATTACAAACACATTGTAACTGTTATTCGCCAAAAAATGATTGATTCCATAGAATCGAATCAGTGGAGCTAATTCTGGTTTTAATTATGCTAATGTAATTAGCTTGAGCCTCTCGCTTTGGATACATTTTTGTCAAAGGCTTTAATTTGCAGAACTGAATTGAAAACGGAGGCTAATTATGTCAATTAATTAAGCTTTGACAGTACTGTGGCAGAAGGCTTATTACGTTACGCCACGGCATTTGTTTACTTTGGGTAATCATGTATTTGCAGAACCAAAGAACGAGCTATTCCTGTTTTACGGAAAAGGACGACCCGGGGTTATCAGAGGTCTGGATATGAATATCAAGTCTGGAGATGAACATTTGATTCAAATCGAAGGGCTTGTGAGTCCCAGAGCGCTGGATTTCCATGCAGAGAGTAGCTACATCTACTTTGCCGACACCACAAGCTTTCTAATTGGACGGCAGAAGATTGACGGAACCGCTCGGGAAACGATCCTTAAGGACGGTATGTTTACTGTGACTTCTCAGAGATTAATGTTGGCTTTTGTGTAATTCTGTTGAGCCGTACCGCAGTTTTATTGCGTAAAAAGCTATTAAATAGTCTCTAACGAACTCATTTTCGCTTTGGCTCGGTGATGAATCATCTGTGCAACCATGCAACCGTAAGGTAAAATCAGGCCGCCTGTACTTGAACACTTCTGTTGCCGTTGTTTTCCAAATGGGAAGTTATTTATCATACATTTTGTGCAATTCAGTCATCGGGGAAGCTTGCCGGTCGATACTGCATAATTTCACTGGGAAGAATTAAAGGAGGACAATGATTAATTGAGCTGTCTTTGATGTTATCAAGCTAAAAGAACAACATTTTCTCAATTTCTTTCTGCTCTCTCTTTCTCCAGAGCTGTATAATGTTGAGGGTATTTCAGTGGACTGGATAGGTAATAACCTGTTCTGGACAAATGACGGTTATAGAAAGACCATCAGCGTGGCCGGGCTGGACCGGCCCTTGCAGACCAGGAGAACGCTTTTAGAAGGCAATATGTCTCATCCCAGGGCCATTGTTGTGGATCCTCTAAACGGGTAAGCCTATGATACCTTTCCTGCTTACAGAAGCATTTAAAAGATTCTTCTTCAGGGATTTCAGTCTGCTAAAGCCTTGGACCAAATCCAACCATTTAGAGCACACTGGGGGCGGGATGTTTGCCCTTTGCGCTTAAAGATTTCATCAAGGAATTTCGACAACCCTGTGCTTCCTCTGATTTCCTCATGGTACTTTAATATATATTATGGTGCTGTACTACCACAATATTTGCATATTTTGAACTGCAAGCTATTACTATATTACTAAAAGAAAACACACACACACACACACACGGTAATACTATAGTACTTGATATACTATATCATTACCATTTTCATATACTGTGGTTTGCCTTGGTACATTTGCAGAGCTGGGTAGATTACTTACTAATTGTAGTCCATTACTGATTACAAATTACATTACAAACACTGTAGTTTGTAACATAATATGGATTACATATACTAGGTAATGTAGTCTGACTACTTTTTAATTACTTGTAGATTACTTGTAATTTAACTAATTTATCACATAGACTTGAATGTGATTATTGTGTTCCTTGTTTATAAAACAAAACAATAAAAAATATATATATTCCATTCTCTGTCATCAACATGATGAAATGCATTAAACATTACATTAGAGCAGAGTTTCCCAAACTGTATATAAGTGGTAGGTTTATTTAGAAATGGAAAAAAAAATGTGGTGAATCAATAAATTATGAATAAATTACTACCATTGTGTGAATAATATGTAATCATGTAAGGCATAAAAAAGTAACTGTAATCTGATTATGATTGTTTTAAAATGTAATATACTCTAATAACAAGTACTTAATTTTTATAATCTGATTACATAATCCAGATTACATGTAATCAGTTACTTCCCATCACTGTGCATTGGCCAAGAAGCCATGGAATGGTATCAGATGATAGTATCATGCTACTTTAATGCATTATGCTACTGTTTATTATTACAGTATAAGTTAATATGCTACAGTATGTGTTTAAAAAAATGTAATACCGTTGTACATGGTATATGTTACTGTATTTAATGGATACCATGGTATATATCAAAGAAACCATGGTATTATGATGGTAAATGTATGTCCAGCATGAAACTATCAAAACTTCAAAGACTACCATGGAATTATCATGGCTCAGCTCCAAAAACATAATATTACAATGATATGTAAAGTATTATAGTATGCAGGAAATAATAAATTCAAAACACTGATAATGACAAAAATAAAAAAAAAATTAAAGTACCTCGGAAGCCAAATACTATGGTACCTAAATTTCAGAAGTATTTTTCAAAGTATTATAGTTTTACCGTCTGAATGCCATCTATATAAAAACAATGTAAAACCATGGCACTTTGATATATAGCAATGAATAATTACAACAAAATTCTGAAGAATACCGTGGAATTACCATAGTACACATCCAAGAAACCATAGTATTATATGATGGTAAATGTTTAACAAAAAATGGTACTATACCATGGTTATACTTACATTCCTTGGAGTTACAAAACACATTTATTCAATAATATTGTTCATTTAAATCTAAGATTGGAAGTAGCAGATATGCTATTGTATCAAAGGGAGCTAATGCGAACAGCCTCATTCGATGTCATTGCTCAGATGGAAAGGCTTAAAGGGAATATAGCGACTCCATGACTGCAAATCGCTGCCTTGGCAGAACGGTGAAGCCTGACATAAGAGGTTTAAAAGTTTAAAGGCAGGTTCCAGTTTCTGCTTATATTTTAGTGACTTCTTTCCATGTGCTGTACACTTGACATGTTTATCCTCGTAATGGGTTTCTGGATTGGGTTGTCAGTTTTTAATAGCTTCGATGTCTTGGAATTTCAGATCATTTAGTTGCAAATAAGACCTGGAGTCTTTGGAATAATTACCAGTAATCAGTTTTAATCTGCAATTAATCTGTTATTGTGTTACTAGAAATTGGTTTAAAATTTCAAACAGTCTAAGTTTTTTTGAACTTCGGATCACCGCTTAAGCTTTAACTGCCGGTATGCTGAATATTCAGTACCTATCCCAGCTTAATCTCTCCCCTTTTAAATCCCATTTCCTTCTCAAAAAATGGTCCTTTACCGTGTCTGTCCTTCCGCATCCCATGTACGCATGTCATTTCTTGTCTGTGCTAACATGATAAGATGGAGGATTAGCTGGTATGACTCTAGGTCCTGATCGCATTTGCTCTCCGTCTCCATCACTCGCCTGGTTTGCCTGTTCAAAGCAGGTGCTGTCACTCAAAGCCCCGTCTCATGAATTTTTTAACAGGTCACTGAATATGAGTGGGGGGAGTCAATTCCCTCTGTCATGTTATGTTAGGCTGCGTTCAAATGCGCAAGGCCGTGTCACAGTGTTAAGTTTATGTTGTGAAATGTGAGTGATTTGAATTTGGAAAAAAGGACCTTGTACAAGGTGCAGAACAAAAAAGTTTTGGCTTCCAAATAAATCATGAATTAATAAACACATGCAATTGTACAATCCTCTTTTTTAGATAGTTAGGTGTAGATATTGTACTCAATTATTTTAAAGGATTATTTTACGGTGAGCTGTCTTTTAGAAGTCACCTTTGAACAAACCAGGGCCAGTTGCACAAATATCGCCAGTTTGGGGAAGTCGTGGCCTAATGGTTAGAGAGTCGGACTTGTAATCCAAAGGTTGGGGGTTCGAGTCTCAGGCCGGCAGGAATTGTAGGTGGGGGGAGTGAATGTCCAGCGCTCTCTCCACCCTCAATACCATGACTGAGGTGCCCTTGAGCAAGGCACCAAACCCCCAACTGCTCCCCGGGCGCTGCAGCATAAAATGGCTGCCCACTGCTCTGGGTGTGTGTTCACGGTGTGTGTGTGTGTGTTCACTGCTGTGTGTGTGCACGTTGGATGGGTTAAATGCAGAGCACGAATTTCGAGTATGGGTCACCATACTTGGCTGAATGTCACTTCACTTACTTACTTAGTATGTTTAGACTGTTTCTTAAGAACTGGTTTGACCAACTAGCTGTTAACCAAGGAGTAATCCGTCTTACTTTTTGCATTCAAAAAGAGCAATTTACCTTTTTGTAATTGAGTTTTAAACTCAGCATTCCAAAATCCAATTTGACCAACTGGTACAGCCAGCTGGTAACAGGTTTGTTCTTGGTGCAAGATGGTCTACCAGCTTACAACCTGAAACCAGCAACAATGTTCCAAAACCAGCTGGATTTTTTTTTTCAGCTAGAAGTCTAACCGTTGTCTTTATAGTTCTGGTTTGTGGCATTCAAATCCTGCATCTCAGGGAATTTCCCAATTGCTAAATGGTGCCCAGTATTGGATGTTGGTGTCACCGCTGAGCTTCCTAACTAGTTTGAGAAGCATGGTGAACAATATTTTCCAGAAACATCATGATGGTGGTTTGGAGGAAATCTTGGCTACGTTACCAGTTATAAAAGGTGTGAGAAACTCTGGCCTTCGAGATTCAACAGTGTTTATGCTGCATTTCATTTGTACTCGGAAGCTGGAAATTCCAAGTTCCCTGAAGCTGGAACACCCTCCCAAGTTTATTAGCACTTATGTTTGTCTTTGTCTCAATAAACTCAGTGGTGCACACAATACTATCCAACCTCTATTTGTGGACATGAAACTATGGCATTATCTTTTATTCGACTTGTATTGCTAACAATAGATGGGTCCATATTGCTTATCTGACTTCTGTCCTGGAACACAGTCCACTTGGGGGTAAAGTCATTCCAAGCTCCAACATCTTACTTCCAAGGTAAATTGAATGCAGCATTAGCTACATCCCTAATCCAACAAATTTGAAAAGTCTAACCAAAGACTTGACCATTACAAGCAGGTGTTTTTGATTAGGGTCAGCACTAACCTTTGTAGGACAGTAGATCTCCAAGACCAGAGTTTCTCCAACCTTAGCTCCAACCCTAATCCAACACACCTGAAAAATCTAACCAAAGTCTTGAAGAATAAAAGCAGGTGTTTTGAATAGGGTTGGTGCTAAACTTTGTAGGACAGTAGAGCTCCAAGGCTAGAGTCTCTCCAACCTTAATCAAATACACCTGAAAAATTAACCAAAGTCTTGAAGATTACATGAAGGCATTTTTGATTAGGGTTGGTGCTAACCTTTGTAGGCCAGAGCTTTCCACCCATGAGACACCAGAACAACTCGTATCTGAATTAAACCATCTAGAGTAGAATGGAAGTTAATTCTGGTCCAAGCTGGTCCTCTTCAGCAGGGTGTCATGATCTTAAAGATATCATTTCTCATTTGGTTTCTCAGATGGATGTATTGGACGGACTGGGAGGAGGATGAGTTAATTGACAGCAGAGGAAGGATAGAGAAGGCCTGGATGGATGGATCTCACCGTCAGATCTTTGTCACATCCAACATGCTGTGGCCTAACGGCCTCACGCTGGACCACTCCTCCAGTGTCATGTACTGGTGTGATGCCTACTATGACCACATTGAGAAAATCTACCTCAACGGCAGCCACAGAATGGTTAGTAAATGAGTGAGTCGGTTCTTTAGTTCTCAGACAGCTCTGTTTCCTCTCTATGTTCATCTAAATATTTCCCTGTTACTCACAAACCTGATCTACTTTTCACAGGTGGTGTACAGCGGGAAAGAGTTGAATCATCCATTTGGGATTGCACATTATCAGAATTACGTATTCTGGACGGATTACATGAACGCCTCGATATTCCGTCTGGATTTGTCATCCAATGATGTTGCCCTAATGCGGGCTGAAAGACCACCTCTCTTCGGGATTCAGGTGTATGACCCGCAGAGCCAGAAAGGTAAATATGAATATGTATGCTGTGGATTTTAAGCCATAATGAATTCTTGAAGTCTTTCCAAGGGCTGCAATGATATAGAAGGACTTTGATGTCTAGCTATTGACTGTCTTCCAGAAACTCTAAGATTCAAATCGCCTGAGTTCTGAGAGGTGGTCTGATTCTTTATATATCATACCATATATATCATTTATATATATATCATCCCATAGCTGTGCCTCAAGGCCAAAACCTGTGTTGGCACACACTTGGTATACTATACGATACATGGAAAAGAAATATATTGCCCCATATGCCTTCACCTTTTAAACAGCTGAACATTCTAGAAACTAATATCACACCGGCAAGTCCCTGAATTTGAATAAATGCTTTGCAACGGATATTCCTCGAGTAGGATACTTAATGGTAATTTTAACCTTAAGACTTCATGATCCAAGCATTTTTGGGGCCCAGATCAAATAAGCCTAACTTCTCTCATATTTTAAAGGCTAGTTTGAAGGCATTTGCAGGAAATTTGTATGATTTGTCATTCTGAGGTTCTGGATCCAGATCTCCATTATGTCTCCATTGACAAGCAAGTGTTCTGAGGAACTAGGCAGTTTTTCGGTGCCTATACTCAGTTTTGTGACATTTTACTCCATCGCCCTGCTGTGCAGAAATGGGTACATCAAAATTACAGGGTAATTTACAAAGACAAAATTCCGCCACTGATGGTGACTTTTGCATGCATTTTCTTTCACTATCCCCCTGTATTTGGTGGCCTAACTTGTTCTTGATGGGATAAAATGGCTTTGATTGAATCTGAACTCATAGTTCTAGACATCTTTGGTGCTGTGAGCTATTAAGGTGACTGGGACTGATGAATGTTCATTTTGGTCTACAGTTTTGCTCAAGGTTAATCGCTGTGGCGGCTCCTGTAGAGTTACTCATATGTTGCATCTGGTAGAGATACTAAATGTCATTCGTAATAACAGCCAGCCAATGACAGGCCAGGATTGACCCAGCCATTTGAGGTACAGTAGGAATATGAATAAGTGGCATTGTAACCTGTGCTTAAATCGTTTTAAAACTTCAATGACTTCAAGACAAACTAAGGTATAGCAACTCTCCAGTTTAAATATCCGCAAATGGGTCTCAAAAAGGTATCCAAATGAGACTTCAAAGGATAATGAAGGTTTTGGAAACTTTTCCAAGTTGGTCGATGGTTGTAATTCATATGCTGTTGGTCTAAACAAACAGCTTGAAAATCATGTTTACACTACGCTACTGATGTTGACCAGATGTTTGGTGCATCATTTCGGCACCTGCGATAAAAGCTATTGGCAGTTGTAAGCACCTGTCAGTGTGCAACACAGGGGGTCTGAAACACTGTGGGGAACGGCACTGCCTACTGAAGCACTCAACATTGGATATTGAATTCACATGCTAAGCTAATGCAGCCAAGTGGAACTGTGCTGAATATATAATAACCTGCTACTGCATTTAGTTTTTAGTGGAAATGACAAGCCTTTGTTTATGAAATCTAAACTTTACTGAAAATATCTGGCCGTTGTATCATACCTTGTACAACATTTGTATGCAAATTTGGATTTGATAATTAGCATGCACTGTTTAACTCTTTCATGAGATGGCACTCAATATATATAAGCTACAATATAATAATACCTAGTGGATGTTTTCAAGTACATCAGAAAGACAAATGGTCTAATGTTCATTTATCATTTTACAAGCTTCACTCAGCTCTGTTCAGGAGAGTTGTTGTCGCGTTATGCTACATTAGCTTGCTATGACTCATTTTTTTGCATGACTTGACAATTGAGAGTGACCTGGGTATCATTTGCTCAGAACTGTTGTTCTATGAAATGATCAGTGGTTTCAGTTTACAGTCTCGTATTCACATAAAATGTTTAGTGTTTCCCTCAGGAAATGATATGTCTGAACAGTTTTGTCTTTTTCTGTAAATGCATTATAGAGCCAAAAAAGAGAGACTTTTTCATATCTGCTATGTGACTAAGCACTGCGAAAAGCACTGCTTGTTCAATTAACATTATCCGCATTAATCTGCATTAATCTCTGGAGATGATTCGGTGGACACATGTCCCGTAGAGTCCAATTGATGCTATTTTTCACTGGGAGTCTATGCCAGATACTTGCATCATTGATTTTAATGGAGCAAAGATCAATATTGGACAAGAGGCTCTGAGCATGACATTTCATGTCCTTTCTGGATGCTGGGCTTCACTGGGAGAGCTATTTGCATTGGAAAAAGCATTTAGTTGTTCATTTGGAGTGCTTGGACATGCTGTTAGTTGAAATCTGTGGTAACGCATTTAGTTTAACGCTCATGGGCTGCATCCGAAAACTTAGGCAGCTGACTTGCTGCCTCAATGCCTTATGAGGCAATGACTTTGCAGGCCGCATTTTTGCACGAAGGCACCTCATGAAACTGATTTCGAACTTCTGAGACAGTTTAATGACCTATAACAAAATAGAATGAGTTTTGGTGATAACTAACCAAATATTTAATTACCACAATACTGATTTCTCGCTAGAATTAACATCAAAAGTGCAAAAAGTTAGTCAGAAATATACATTACACCCAAACTGACCACCGAACGCAACTTTCAGAGGCCATCTTTATTTTTTTAGCTCAACCATCACGGAATGGAACACACAGGATTGTGGGATATCAAAGGCAGCAAAGGATACATCTATGCTGCCTTCAAAAATTGATCAGATGAAGGTATCTCATGAGACAGGAAATGAAGCTAACTTTGGATTCGGACGTGCCTTGATGCCTTCCTACCTTGGAGCATTTTTCAGTTTCCGGATACAGAAATCATCTTGTTCCTTGCGAGCTTGTGTAGAGTAATAAAACACTACATAAAATATGAGCCGATGTCGTTAAGATGTAACTTGTTCAAAAGATTTTAGTGAATCTAAGGATGGTTCATGTAAAAGAATTGGTTCAAGTAAATGATTCACTGATTCACTTAAGTGCAGTCACATTTAGTGAAGGACGGTTTTGAAGCACTGCTTTGTGAAGCTTCGAAACCTTTATGAATAATTTGTTTTGAAACAGTGATTCGGAGCACGTATCAAACTGCCAAAGTTATAGTAAATGAGGCTTTGCTACATTATAAGTGTTTCGCAACATTTTGAAATTTCTATGGTTTGCTGTTGAGTCATGCAAATCATGCAAGTGGCGAGCCACTGAACCAGCGTTTATGGTTCTTACCTGATCTCGGATCAGTTTTAATGAGATATTTGTGTAAAAAACCCCCGCATATTTATATATTTAATATAATATATTTAATAAATATTAATAATAGTTATTAAAAAATACACATATTATACAGACACTTCAAATTTAATGTTATTTTATTATTTAAATTGCATTTAAGGTATTATAGTTTCAAGAAAACATTTGCAGTGAGTTTGTAAAAACTGTTTTTATGCATGTTTTGACCTGAGTTTTTGTTGCATTTACACAGTTTTGACCAGCAGGTGTCAGTCAGCATGTGGTTTTCTCGCACTTCAAAACTGTGAATCATTTTGCGAACTAATTCGTTCAGTTGATTCGAAGCTTCGAAAAGGTTTGTTACTCCCATCACTAGATAAATTCACCATACTTTAGCGAATGTTCATAAGTGAAATTCAGTCATTTCAATAGGAATCCACTCGACTGGAAAGTTCCCATCAGTATTAAAAAGATTTCCCAATGCGGTTTTCGTAATACTGTTCATTACTCTTTTTTTTTTTTTTGATTAATCGCATCCAAAATAAAAGTTTTTGTTTACATAATGTTTGTGTGTATACTGTGTATATTTATTATGTATATATAAATACAAACACATGTATGTATATATTTAAGAAAAATATGTTATGTTTATATATTAAATATATTTATATATAATATAAAATATATAAATGTATAAATGTGTAAATTATTTCAAAATATATAATGTATGTGTGTGTATTTATACATAATAAATATACACAGTACACATACATAATGTACGCAAAAACTTTTATTTTGGATGCGATTAATCGCGATTAATCATTTGACAGCACTAATTTTAATATATACTTTAGCTAAATATTTTTGTTTAGTAATGACTGTTTTTTGACTACGTATATAAATAGGACATGTAATTTCAATGTAATTTTGTCACCCTAATTAGCATTTTCATTGGGTTACAGCCACATAAGAGCCAACTGCTCTAATATAATTATATACATAAAATATTATTCACTTAAGTAGCTATATATTTGTATGTATATATTTTATAGTGTAGCTAACTAACTAATGCAGCTTCTCCAACACATTGTGAACATAAACATAATATGAAAATTATGGTTTATTTGACATCTTCAACCATGTATAATGTCTCCAAACTGCATTAAATATCACATTTATCTTTCTTTGCTTTTTTCCTCAGGTAATAACCAGTGTTCGGCAAATCACGGAGGCTGTGGCTCTTCGGCTCTATGCCTTGCTACGCCTGCAGGTCGCATATGCGCCTGTGCAGACGGCCAACATTTGGAGAAAGAGAACGTCACCTGTTCATGTAAGCTTCTAGTAGTCGTTTATAATGATTATTCAGGCATAATATGATATATGAGCTATAATTTGCACAATATGAGCGACAGAAATATTACTAGCCACTGAAAACATGTTGCATCATATGTGGTTAGAGCTGATGTAATTGATTGTTATTCTGGGATTATAAATGGTATGTGGTAGAGCAGAATATGCAGGTTTTGTATTGGTACCCGCAGGCTTGTCAATAATGGTGGCGATTTGTGGGAAATATGACAACAGATCAGATATGTTTATGTTAAGCTGAATATGTCCATTGATTTCCATTTCCAGAGGGGGATGTAAATGTCTCCGCTCAACCTGCGGTTTGGCTGTAACTGTGTTTGTGTGTGGTTTGGCCTTAAGTCCATTGTAAACTCATGTTGATTCAATTTACTGCAGAAATTACTTCTGTTTTGCTAGCTTTTTATTTTGTGTGTCATTATATGTATACGGTGAAAGCGTGTGCCTGGTTTAAGCATAAGTCAGAACTAAAGAACTGGCCACTTTTAACACTTGAGTTGGAATTTGAGTAGAATAGTCCATGCTACACATGACGTTAAATTGGTATCACAGGAAGTAGAATTTGCTCACTGCAATTCCAATTCAGATAAATTTAACAATCAAAATAAATGATTTGATGTAACAGAACTTTTACAACAAAACCTAATTGCATCACTAATTATGGTGATAATCTTTAAGTCTGTTGTTAAAATATAGTGGTTACACTGTTACTAATTTCATTTAGCACAAAATAATTGTATTATTATTATTATTATTATTATTATTATTTATTTTAGGATTTAAAAACATGAAATTAAGACATTAAGATACTGAAGTCTTATTATTATTATTATTTGTTTCTGATAATTTGTAGTATTTCCTTTTTTTCTGTCTTAAACTAGTCGCCTCAAGCATTTGGACCCTATTATATCAAGATGTATTTACATTTACATTTATGCATTTAGCAGACGCTTTTATCCAAAGCGACTTACGTTGCATTCAAGTTACAGTTTTTACATTTTATCAGCTCTTGCTTTCCCTGGGAATCGAACCCATGACCTTGGCGTTGCTAGCGCCATGCTCTACTATTTGAGCTACAGGAAAGCTACCTATGTATTTAAGAAAATAACAAACAAACAAACAACCAAACAAGCAAACAAATAAATACATAAGCTCAATTCAAAGTGTTATTTTAGTATAATTACTATTATAGTTTTGTTAATATTTTAAATTATTATATTATATTTTGTTTTATTTTTATTTTCTATCTATCTATCTATCTATCTATCTATCTATCTATCTATCTATCTATCTATCTATCTATCTATCTATCTATCTATCTATCTATCTATCTATCTATCTATCTATCTGTCTGTCTGTCTGTCTGTCTGTCTGTCTGTCTATCTGTCTATCTGTCTATCTATCTATCTATTGTTAGCAATAATAACCCTGGCACAGAGAGAAAAGGTTTTCTATCTGTGTGTGTGTGTGTGTGTGTGTTCTTTCTCTAACATCTTGTTCCTGCCCTTTTCAGCCCCATCAGAAATCGCTAAGACAAAGCACTGCGGCCCAATGGAGTTTCAGTGCCAGAACCAGCGTTGCATTCAGCTCTCATGGAAGTGTGATGGGGATGATGACTGCTCAGACGGCAGCGATGAAGATCCACACCTCTGCTGTAGGTCTTCTCGCACTTTTGTAGTCCAACTATGAACCTACAGAAACAAAGGTTGTCTCCACAATGGAAAACTAGAGTAATGCCTACTTCATAATCTACACTGTAGACTACCACAACCTGAAGGTGGATATTTATTTTTTACAATTTAAATAAAAGGCCTTTTCCTTGCTTTTATTTATATATATATATATATTACATAAAACCTATATTTATATCTATAAATAAGGGGAACACACAAATACTAATATTATGACTGTATATAATACAAGCTTTTTTATTGTTTTAAATTATAGGTTTTATGTGCTTTTTATAATAAAAATGAAAAGAACAACTAGTAATTACAACCTAGCATTTAAATATGTAAAATAGTCAAATCTACACTAAAATTATATTATTCTTTATATTTAATGATAATGAAATGATGAACAGTACATTTTAGTATTGTTTATTCTGTTTAATATTGGGGTTTTTTCTATTGAAAAAATTATTATAGTACAAATAATATAGATTTTCAGTCATGTTGATAATTTCAAATGTTGTACAGAAGTAATTATAGGGTTAAAATCATAGTTGATGCACTTTGCTTTGAAAAGAAAGATCAAGTTAAGCACATTGCATTGTGGGATACAGTATGCCACGGTATGTTGACATATGACACATTTCAATGACACATTTCAAAACATTTGGACAACCAGATGCTTTCAGATGAATTTGTGTTACTAATTGACAGGCCGTTTGTTTTTCCTCAGCCAATCGCAGCTGCCCAGTGGACCAATTTAAATGCCTGAACAACCGCTGTATCCCGAAGAGATGGCTGTGTGATGGCACCGACGACTGCGGCAGCAACGAGGATGAGTCCAACCGCACCTGCTCAGGTGAGCTTCACTCTGGAGCCCTGTCCTACATGGACGGCCCCATATATGCGCCCAGCCATCCGGAACAGCCTCGCCAACCGGCCCCACCGCTGGGAGACACATTGCTCGCTGTAGGCTACTAGCGCTCAAAGCTAGCGCCAGTGGAGTATAAGTTGCCTTGAGAGGAGAAGGAGTCTTACATGACACCCCCCCATATAATTTCCCGCCGGTACCGGCCCATGTCACACGTTCCCTCTGGTCGGAGCGACTGCACGGAAACAAAACTAGGTTCGCCCGCATAATTCATCATGCACTTGGTGGGATTTACACCTGACACACATCTGTTTCAGCCCAGTGAGCTCGAGTCCTTCGTGAGCGTTTCCGTGTCTCGCTTTGGGTCGTCGATTGCGAATGACCGAGTCTGTCAAGTTTACACCTCCTGGAAGGATCCGGCATCTAATTTACTTTTAGATTGAACCATATCCTGCGGTCTAAATCTCTAGAAGTCGTCGTCCAAATGTCTCCTCCTTTGGGGGTTTTCCTGAGATCGGGATAAATACGTAATCTGAAACATCAATATCTAAGTAAAGATGCTGTGTTTAAGTCACATCGTGTTGTCAGAGCCGTATCGTGCTAGTTGATAAAAGGGCTGGAGACAAATTTCACACATTTCACCAACAAGCAGCGGTCAATTTAATTTAGATAGCCTACAGACAAAGTTCCCCTTTGTGGGTAATACAATTTTCTAATCTAATCTCTAAAAGAAGAATTTGGAGAAAATCAATGACAAGTGTTTGGGAGAGTAGGGAAGGGGGGGCGGAGAGTTCGTGCCAGCTTGTTATTTACAATCATCTTATCTGTCAAAGGAAATTCTGGATTTTTGGGGTGGATTCATTCCTGTGGCTTTCAGAAAGATGTTACATTTTAGGATATAATTCAAGATTTATTTATTTATTTATTTGCAATTGATTTAAATGATGGTTTTATGTACTATTTGTATTAAAATATATATAAAAAAGTATTTTGTAAAAATATATAAAAATAAGGAAATCTGTAAACATAAAATATATACTTTTATAAATTATTATTATATTATATTTACTATTTCATCATAACAAAAACACAAATAGAGTATGTAAGCATTGTTTATTCTTTTTAACATTTTTTTTTTAGAAAATATGGCCTATATAGTACAAATAATACATAAAATCTATAATTGAAGTAAAACAAATCAATATTAATACAAATATAAACAATACAAGACTTTATTTTATTTTTTTAAGTTTTGTATTGATTTAATTTATAGGATTCATGTGCTGTTTATAATGAAAATTATTTGTTTTGTACAAAAATATGTAAAACCTATAACTTGTAAAATTATATTATAAAATTTATTTTATATATATTTTTTGGCAACAAGTTGCAAAAATCCTTTTTCATAAGAACTGCTCATTAACATTCGACCAATTAGTTCCCAGGTTGCTGTCATGAGAGACCGAACAGTCACTTAAAAAATGATATTTTAAAAAGTCACAAAATAAATGCTCACTTTTCTTGAATATTTATGATTTGAACTCCATTCGGTCTTCAAAGGCGCCTTCAGAACAAGGTTCATAATCGAACCTGGAATTTCAAAATGACATCTTGAGGGAACTAATTAATCGTCTAGAAAGTGTAACAGGGAGAAAAAAAACCCCTAACTCCTGTAATTAAGTAGCTCTGACTAGCAAGACTTACAGGCTAAAAACGAGAAATAATAATAAATAAAATAAAAAGGTTTTACACGTTTCACACCCTCTGAAGATGAATAGATCATTAAAATCAACGACATTGACATTTTGGCAAGACTCCCAAGATGACGCTCCGATGCAAACGTTCTCATAAGCAGGGTTCAGAATACACCTACTGAAAAACTTAAATTTTAATAAAACTGGTAGAAGTGAGAACCAAAATAAACTTCAGGCATAGTTAAACTATGACGAACTAGCTATTCTTGCCAACTGACGCATCATTAATTTATATCACCACATTGTGCTCGTTTCATATTTTAGCCTGTTACTTTTTCTACATTGATATGCATAAAATTGGTAAACAACCAAACTTGTGGTCTGTTACTCTGTCAGAATTAAAATCTGCACCTGTTCGGCTGTATGTTCCAGTTTGCTTGCCTTCGTTCAAAGCTTCATAAAACAGCACAACCTGACCTTCAAAGGTTATTCAAACACCTGCAGTCCTTTTGCAGCAACACTGGAAGATGCTAGAAATGCAGGGAGTCTTCTATTCCTGGTTTTCAGTTATTGATTAAAAGGTATATTTTAACCAAATAAAGAATTCAGTTTTCATTTCCTATAATGTTGTTCCAAACCTGCATTACAGTAGATTTATTCTTACGTCAAGCACAAAAGTAGATATTTTGAAAAATGTTTGTGCTGCTCTTTTACGTCTTAAATCCGATCAGACTTTATTTTTCTGCCACTATAAATACTGTCTGTTTTGTCCTACACCATTTCCTTCTTTGACCGCAAGTAGTTCTGCTAAACCATCTGCTAACTTGTTTATAGTGTCCTTTGTTAAATCGGGACCAAGGTTTGTTCAGTAATTCATGCCTCAAGGGTCACATACTTTATCTGAACATCCTTGATTCAAGTTCTCTCACTGTCGCTACTGGATGGTTTGTCGGCCTCGTACAGCCAGCTGAGGGAAAACAGTTATCTTTAGCCTTCAAAACACTTCACAGATAAATTTTTGTTCTTTTGCGATACATTTTTTTTAATGCTGTGATCAATAACTATTACAATTCAATCTCACACCCGTCAGTCCTTTACATTCTCCATGTGTTTGCTTCTGTTGTGAAGAGTTTGAATGTTTTCTCGCAGTTTAACACACTGAGAGAAAACTTCTGAATCCCGCTGAGAGGTTTTACCCGCTGGGTATATTTACCATATCCGTGTCTTCATAACATGGTTAATTCCTGTTCATAGGTGCCAGATGTTGATACAAAACACATTTTGAACACCGCACCCATTCATAAGTCCTGCAGAAAAGACACGAACTGTAATATTGGATGTCATGGGTTTAGGGGTTTATCTCCGAAAGCGATTATTCAGTATCACGGCTGAGACTGGATACAGACCTGGAAAAGGTGAAAACAAATCCAGATGATTTTTCAAGCATGGAAGAAAAATAAATACTGTCCTTGGGTCCAAAAGTGTAAGATTACATAGAAAGTCTTGGATTTATATTTTAGAGTTTTGTATTGTAGGGTTTTACTGTATGATATGAGTAATTTACTGTATTCTATATATATATATATATATACAGGGTGCGATTTGCTGGGGGGGATTGGGGGGATTTCCCCCCCTCTGGTTTATGCATCCCTGCCTCTGCTGAATTATTTTCATCCCCGGTGGGGATAAAAACATCCCGCGATCTCGCTCCGAGGTTTCCTATCTAAATCAAATGATTCGTGATACGGGCTTTGAAGGCCCGTTCTGAATCAAACGATTTGCGATACGCGATTCGATCGGAGCGCTTCAAATCATTTTGTGACTCAGTGAAAAGCTCCGTTGATACTGTGTTCTTTGATCGCTTTTGTTGCTTGAATAACCTTGGAAATGAAATCATTACAATTAATAACTTACAATGTAACTAACTTGCAATGATTTTAATAGATTGTGATCACGTTAAATACAGTTTCTGTCGTATTAAAAACATTTCATGACATGACACCTATATATTACTTGCCTAAAATGACTTTTAACTCATTGTTATGCTAATAATATAATTGATTAAAATGTTGTGCTAAATTAGAACAAGGAATACAAGCATTTTTTATTAGACTTTTAGGCCCTGCTTTTTTAACGGTTCAAGAAAAAAAATTATAAACTATGTATTCGTAGTTATGGTGATTATAAGTTTCGAATTAAATTTAAATAATTATAAATTACATTAAGACTACTAGATTCTTAGACTTTTAAACCATGCTTTTATTAAAAAATAATATAATAGATACAAAATAAAAATTATAATTTAATATTATTATTTCTCAAAACTTTCTAAAATAGTTATTAAAATCATTATTTCATCTTGAAAAAAAATAAAAATAAATTTTTAAGAGAATTGTTCAAGGCTGCACACAATCTTTTTCAGCACTCTGATGGATTACTTGGGTTTTGTACAAGATGTAGGAGTGAGATTGAACACATCCATTCAGGTGTGATTTAATATCTGCGCTTTGTTGCTTCCCACAGCCCAAACCTGCCAGCCGGGCCAGTTTCCCTGTGAGAATGGACGCTGCATCCCGGAGAACTGGCGCTGTGACCGTGATGATGACTGCGGGGATCAGTCGGATGAGTCTTCGTCATGTGGTGAGTCTTCCTCACATGGAGCGCTTTGAAGTTCTTCCCTCTGTATTTCCATATTTTATCTTTGCTATCATAATTTTTCTGGTCTGTTTCATCGCCAAGCCTCCGTATACTTCAATTAGAGGCTTTTTATCAATCCATAGTACAGTATTTTATCTTGTTATATATTTTGAGCATGTCATTAATGGCTAATTGCATTGAAACATGATTCAAAAACCACACTTTATTTCTTTATTACTTTTGTTTGATTTCTTATCAGAATAAGATCCTGAAAATTGTTGAACTGAAGGCGTCAATCGTTTCCAGATGATTTACAGAGAAATACATCTTCTGTTCATAAATGACGCCCATTGTAGTTTCTCAAAACAGAAGAACAAGGTCAGATGTGCTGTTTTGAGTTCAGTTTAATCTGATGGCCTGAGGCTTTTAACAACAATAGACAAGCTATTGAGAGCCTAGACAAAACTATGCCATAGATCTGAAGTGTTTTCTGTAGCATCCTCACGCAAACAAAGAAAAAGGCCTGTTCTGTTTTCATATTTCCTCTGTTGTTGGCTCTTTGATATCTTTTGATGTTTTTATGCAAATGGAGGTCACACACTCCTTTCCACCAAACTGCTTTGATTTAAGCTGTGAAGGTCACCTTCTGCTGTTATGATCACATCTGAACTGTGACCCTATTGGATGGTTTTCTGCATTCTGAAGTGAAAATGATCCAATGGATGTTGGAGTTATAGACTTTCTTTGCTGCGTGGTAGCCAATCAGTTGAGTACATGCAACGTAGTATCTCAAAGAAAAATCATGGTAAAATGCATTTCAATGTAAAAACAACATCAAAAGGAATCCTCAAAAATACAGATATAAAAACTAAATATAATAATTGTTTTTATATTGCATATACACTATTGTTTAAAAGTTTGGGGTCAGTATTTTTTATTTTTTGTAAGAATCAACCAGGATTCATCAATAGTGGCCATAAAGACATTTCTAATGTTCAAAATATTTTTCAAACTATTCTTTTGAACTTTGAATCTATGTATCTATGGATAATGAATACTTTTTATTCTTCATGAAATCTTTATTCATTGCCTCACAGCCAAGGCTGGTGCAATTAAAGTTAAAACGCCTACAGTGCATTTCCAGGGTCAAAATGATCATTTGCCAGATACTAAATGCAAGTGAAAATTGGCCTTGACATGTAAATAAAGCAAGATCATTCGATTTATTTACCAAGCGATTGAAATCAAAATCAAACTTCTGAAACTCTTTACTAAAGACACTTCATTTAACAACTTATTCTTCAGGGGAAAATATGCCTTAAGTGTCTGCAATACCTACGAAGTAAGTTTTCCCAGAACTCTAGCAACATACAGTATTTCTCACATTAAGCCGCCGAAATGAAAACGACGCTGTCTTCACGCTTGCATTTGATGCAGCTGTCCTCAGTAGAGTTTGAAAAAGGCAGACACCTTAAAATCAGCCCATCAAACAATATCTCAACTGAATACACAATGACATGGAGGAACTATTTTAGGTTCCTCAAACAACCTTTCAGTGAACAGTTCTTTCATGTTTTAGTGTGAAGAACATTTTAATAATCTAAAGAACCTTTTTCCCACTTTGAAGAAACTTTTAGGCAATTGAAATGTTCTTCATGGAACCATCAATGTCTATCAAGAACCTTTATTTTTAAGAATGAATGTAGAGATTCAATGGAAGAACCATTTTGGTTCCCCAAAGAAACTTTCAGTGAACAGTTCTTAAAAGAACCATTTTCTTGGTGTGAAGAACATTTTAATTATCTATAGCAGAGGACCCCACAGGCCGTGGAAGGGTTGCTATTGGGTTGCAAGAACATTCTGGGAAAAATGTGTATTGATATGATACTCTTGTTATTTATTTTGCGTTAATATTTGTTCTATTTATTCTGGATTTTTGTTTGTTGTATGCGATTGCTATGCATTTGATGTAAATTAAATGTTCAATAAGTAAATGAAGGATTGTTTTGATCTGTCATATATATATATATATATATATATATATATATATATATATTATTCTAAAGAACCTTTCTCCACTAAAAAGTACCTTTGCGGAATGGAAAGATTCCATGGATGTTAAAGGTTCTCCATGGAACCATCAATGCCAGTAAAGAACCTTTATTTTTAAAAGGGCAGTTTTAAAAAGAAACATTTATTTCTTAGTGTGAAGAACATTTTAATAATGTGAAGAACCTGTTGTGCAAATATTGATGTTAAATATTCTTCATGGAACAATTAATGCAAATACTAATAAACCTTCATTTTCAAGAATGTAATGATTCAATAGAAAAAAACATTTTGGTTCTTCAGCGAACTTTTCAGTGAACATTTCTTTTTTTTCAACTTTGTATTTGTTGTTGTTGGTGTGAAGACCATTTTAATAATCTAAAGGAGCTTTTTCAAACTTTAAAGAACATGTTGTGGATTTTTTCTATGGATATTGAAGATTCTTCATAGAACCATCAATGCCAATAAAAAGCCTTTAATTTAGCATACATTTGCATATAGCATTAATTTGCATGTATTCATTACCAAAAAGGCTGGAACTTTGTGTATTTGTTGTGCTCAATGCCTAAAAGTTCAGAATATGAGTGACATTCTTGGATTTCCTCATCATAAACACAAAGATAAGTCAAGGCAATTATCCTTATATATTGAAAAAACAAACTATGAATAGCTTTGCATGATGTTATGCTGTTTATTACTATCCTTTGACTATCTCAGCGCTCCAAGGCCCGCCGTAAACCCATTGTGATGGCTCGTGTCGTCTGCGACAGCACTGTTCAGCTCGTGTAAATGAGAGATGAGAAATACCAGCAGATCTCAACCTCTTTTCCTCAGAGGGATGAAGTGTGCGTTCAAAGATTTCTCCTCTGTTAGTCGTCGCATCTTATTACCGTTTAAATTTCCTTGGGTAACGTTCCAGGGTCGCTTTGGTTCTCACACACAGGAGCCGCGTATTGAGTAATTAAAGTTTATGCTTGGCTTCCTCAAATCAGAATCAAGCTGGCACAGGAAAGCCGTGCGCGCACCATCTGAGAAATGTCGAGAGTCGCCCCGTTCGCCATGAAGTCGCAGCACATGGCATCGCACGGCTGCTCGCTCGCTCCATACTGTGAGTCGATGTCAGTTCACTGCATACTTCCTGTCAGTAACCAGGGAGCTTCTTTTCTAATGCATGTTTACTTTTGAAAGGTGGTGTGACCCCACAAAGACGCCACTGTTGGTTTATTTGGAAATGCACGTGAGGCAGGTTAGCACTTCTGTCTCGTGAAAGATAAGACAGACGGTGCAAAGTTCAGTAGAAACAAACTCTGTGTTTGTTGTTCTTGGCGGTGAAAAGTTGTTAGTCGAAGGCGTAATCTAAGCTTTTATTATTCTGTTTGCATTTTCTTCTGACATGGGCCCAACGTTGACTTGTGAAGTTAGAAGGGGGTGTCCTTTGCCCTTCATTGCGCTGATTTGTTGTTGTTGTCCTCCTTATTAGATTTCCCAACCTGTGAACCGCTGACCCAGTTCGGCTGTACTAATGGGAAATGCATCAGTGTGAAATGGCACTGTGATTCCGGTGAGCTAAAGTGAATAAAGATCTGAATGGATGTTTTTTTTAATTGATCATAATAATAATAATTAGATAATGATACGGGGATAATAATTAGATTAAAGTTTGTCATGTTTTTTTATTTTATTAATTTTACATTTCACTTCGGAGAAAAAAATAAATAAATATATATATAAACTTTATTTCCTGGGAATAAAGAAAAGTAATGTGTTTGTCCTGCTTCTTTTTTCCTCTCATTCTTCAATCTGTCCTTTCTTATTTCCTTGATACTTTCCTTCATGTCCCTCCTTCCTTCCTTTACTTTCATCTTCCTACTTTCTTTCTTTCTTTCTTTCTTTCTTTCTTTCTTTCTTTCTTTCTTTCTTTCTTTCTTTCTTTCTTTCTTTCTTTCTTTCTTTCTTTCTTTCTTTCTTTCTTTCCGTCATCCATTTATCATTTTGCCCATCCTTCCTCCATTCTTATTTCCTGATACTTTCATTCTTCCTTTAATTTCATCTTACTACTCCTCTTCCATCCATCCTTCCTTTTGTCTTTGCTTCCTTCCTTTTGTCTTTGATCCTTTGTCATTGTGCTTGTAATGCTTCCTTTTTCCTTCCATTCTTCCATTTGTCCTTCCTTATTTTCTTTGGTTTCTTCCTTCCTTCAATTTAATCGTCCTACTCTTCTTCCTTCCTTGATTCTTTCCTTTCACCCATCTTTCTTTCTTTTTCTTTCTTTCTTTCTTTCTTTCTTTCTTTCTTTCTTTCTTTCTTTCTTTCTTTCTTTCTTTCTTTCTTTCTTTCTTTCTTTAATTTAATCTTCCTATTCGTCTTCCTTCATTGATTCATTCCTTTCATCCATCCATCTTTCTTTCCTTCCTTTGTTCCTTCCATCCTTCCTTTAATGTACTGTAAACTTGCTTCTTTCCTTCCTTTATCAATTCCCTTGTCTATTTGTCCTTCCTTTCTTCCTTCCTTAATTCCTTCCTCTTTTTTGATCTGTTCTTCTTTCTTTCCTTCCTTCATTTGTCCATCGTGTCTCTCTCTCTCTCTCTCTCTCTCTCTCTCTCTCTCTGTCTCTAGAGGATGACTGTGGGGATGGCAGTGATGAGGTGGGCTGCGTTCACGCTTGTTCGGTGGCTCAGTTTCAGTGCTCCAGCGGGAAGTGCATCCCTGAGCACTGGATGTGTGACGGGGACAATGACTGCGGTGACCTCAGCGACGAGAACGCCACCTGCTCCAGGACAGGTGCTCATGATCGCACAAAACACAAACACACAGAAACATTGACCTAAAACTGACGTCTTCCACCTTCAAAATGCCAACATTTGTAACCACAAAACCTTAACCACCAAGACCCTTTCCCTCCATTAGCGCTCTCTGCCATTAATGACTGCAGTGAGAAAGAGTTCCACTGCCGTGGCGACGGAACCTGCGTTCCTGAAATATGGCGCTGCGACGGAGACAAAGACTGCGAGGATGGTAGCGATGAATTTGCCTGTGAGGGACCCAAGAGAATGTGTGACCCCAAGGCAAAGTTCACCTGCAAGGTCTCAGGTAGAAAGCAATATCTATTACATAATTGCATTATTACGTTACATAATCAAGATTCACACTTCGGAAAATTCTCTATAATGTCATCTCTGGGTAAAGAGGGCCATGAATATGATCATTAATCGTTTGATTGTGGCCTGGGGTGGTGTGATGAATCAGCACTCATTCAAATTATATTGCATTACCGTTATTCAGCTGAAAATGGGACTGTGATGTGAAAAGACGCTTCCAGAAGGCCATTGATTATTGCTTTGCTTCCCTCTAGACTGAATTAATCATGTTTAAGATGCATCGTTTTGTTCAGTTTGAGGCAGACCAGGAATATTTTATTACCCTTGTGAGTTGGGTTCAGGTAGAATTGTATTTGTGTTCATGTGTGTTTGTGGGTAAGTGTGTGTGTGTGTGTGTGTGTGTGTGTGTGTGTGTGTATCTGTGATGCTGAACTTCAAAAGTTAGAGGTTGGAAAGTGGAGCATTTGCCACTTAAAAAAGCTGGAGGCTGGTTTATGAGAGGAACTTTTGAGGAAAAAAAAGACGTACTTCAATTTGTGACGTAATATTCTAGAGCTGTCAGTCAACTAAAATGTGTAATTAAAAATAATTCCATAATATGAAGTTTAATTAAGCAAATTAATGGCAGGTAAACTGGATATTTGCCCCAAATGAAGCTAATTAAAAGGCTAAACTGGTTTCCTGGTCTTAGATGGTCTCTTAGACATGTCTATTTAAATAACCAAATAAATAAAAAAATCCAAATACATCCCTGCTGAAAAAAAAACAAAACAAAAGAAAAACAGCGTAAGCTGGTTGGCTGGTCTTCCAGCCTTATCATAACTGGTTTGCAGGCTGGTTTTAGATGGTTTTTACCACTTCTTTAGCTGGTCTGGGAAAATCAGGCAAGACCAGCCGAAGAGAATAGGGCTGTTTTATTTTTTCCTCTTAAACCAGCCTTAACTGGCTTCCTGGTCTTAGCTGGTCTCTCAGTCTTGTATGATTAACCAAATAAATAGAAATTAATCAAGTGTTTATGGATTTTTTCTTTAAAAATGGTCCACATTACGCTAAATAAAAGACATCTCATTATTGTACCCAAGAAACCAACTGAAAACATCTTAAACCAGCCTAAACTGGTTTCTTGGTCTTACCCGGTCTCTCAGGCTTGAATAATTACCAAATTAATGGAAGTTAATCTAATGTATGTGGATATTTGCTTAACAAAATGTCCAAATTAAGCTAAATAAGAGACATTGCATTATTTTACTCAATAAACCAGCTGAAAACATCTTAAATCAGCCTAAGCTGGTTTCCTGGTCTTAGATGGTCTCTCAGGCATGTATAATTAAACAAATTAATGAAACAAAAGCATGTGTATGTGGATATTTGCTTAAAAGGGGGTCCAAATTAAGCTAAATAAAAGACATTGCCAAGAAACCTGCTGAAAACATTTTAATCCAGCCTAAACTGGTTTCCTGGTCTTATGTGGTCTCTCAGGCTAGTCTGTTAGCTGATTTTAGAGAGGTTTTGGACACTTATTGTCCTGGATGACCAACTAGCTGTCTAGCTAAACACCAACTTGACTCAGCTGGAAGATTAGCTAGAAAAGCTAAATACTGACATAGGCTAGTTTAAGCATTTTTTTCAGCAAGAAGTAAATATATTGTTTATGTCCATATCATTAATCATAAGCCTGTCACTAGCCTACAGAAAACGTCCAGTGTGAACACCTCCTTATTCATTCTTATTGCCTGCTCTCGCTAAGTGCCCTGTAGCAACTTGTTAGCATGTTTATATTAGCAACTTAAAGCACGTAACAGTTTCACATTTGAGGTGTCACTGTGTATAATCTATACTGTGGAACAAAATGTGGAAGTCATAAACCTCATTTTATTCTTAAATCTAAAACCACGTTTGCAAAGCCATTAGAAATCCCTGAGGGGAGCTGTTAGCAAAAATGCTAATTCACTTCCAGGTTGTAGAGCTACATCTCGAATGGCTAGAAACTATAGAACAACTGTCAAAATGGTTTATTGCCTTGGTCCTTTCATAAACATGGAGGAGATTTTAATTTGAGCCTTTTTAATCGCATCTAGCCTGAATTCAGGTAGACCTAGCTAAACAAAGTTTCTGGAAAGCCCAAAGTAAAGTGAATTAAAATCTGATTAAGTGAAGTCTCGGTGAAGGTCTACTGAACGTGAAGACACTATTTGGTCTTGGAAGATACAGAAAAGTAATTTATGTACTCATCGCCCTGTTTCACCTTCTTAAAGAACTTGTCTGGAGAGATAATGAGGGAACCTCTAATGACTTGCCTCACATGCTCCAAAAAATTAATCGAAACACCTTTGGTTACTCAGTACACCATTAAGAAGAACTGATAAGGATTCTGTATGAAAATGTACAGAGAAACTCATGTAGTAATTTTAGAACTATTAATTTAATTTTAGTTTCTGGAAATCGAGTCGTATCGATTTCATATTCATATGATTAATGGATATTGATCAAAACATCCAACTTATATATATATATATACCTTATTAACGATACCTCATTAACGATTTGTCCAGCAAGCATTAAAACCAGTATGTTTTAACAATTCAGATTATTCCCGTGGCCACAGTAATACCGAATTGATTAGGTAATTTTTTAGCATAGGTAAATTTTAGCCATTTAGGTAACGCGATCTTTGGCAAAAAGTTTAAGACTTGAAAATCACATAGCACCAGACAAAGATTTCTTAATAAATCAAAGTTTATTTGCTACTCTACAATACTGCTAAGCTAAAATAACACAAAACAGAGTACGTACACACACAAACACACATACACGCTGCAGGAAATTAATTGTTTTGATTTGCAGAGAGTTTAAGGTTCTAATGCTCGTTTCCAAGAATGCTCTAACTTCAACCTGAGGGAGTCACAAGCAAGGAACTTTACTATCTTTACTCTTAAAGATGAATGTAACCAGTTTCCAGCAGAATTATGAACAATTATTTGATTACTTGCTCTGAGTTGTTTCGTTCCTTTCCTGGATGAGGGAACCCCGGTGCAAATTGGCTGCTGAAATTGCTGTTGTGTGATGTCACTGGGGATGTTGGTTTCTCTGTGACGTGATGACGCTCTTAGGAAGTTAAAGGTGTTAAAGTTTCTTTGCTCAGAACTTTGAAGGTATGTGTGGATCCTCGCTAGATGGTATATGGCTGAGAGCGCTTATCGGCGCGATCAGATGAGGAGCCAAAGTTTCAAACAGCGCGCAAGCAGCAAGCTACTAAGCAAAGCTGGGCGTCTGTCTTTATCAGGCTGATTTCAGTCCGCCCCTTTTTCTGTTTGATCCAATCACAAGTGTTTCTGTAGGGCGGAGCCCCGCCCCGCATGGTTCAGTTTTCCGTGCGTAAAATAAGAATATGTCCTAGCAGATCCCTATAAGTGTTTTAATCATACATTATGATGATAAAAGTCAACTTTCATCCACACCGAATTATTGCTGATGCAACTAGTTTTCATTCAAAATCAAACAACAGGTATTTAGCATACACAACGTACATACCTTAATTCTATATACTACATGGGTTAATGCATCGATTAACATGCTACCTTCTAAATAATCACACCAAGTATATGAAAGGCATAAGATACAATGTTAGTATGTATTGTCTATTGAGTATATTGTTTTAATAGAAATAGGAATAAAGGAATATCTGTTGGCAGAGAGTCAATAAAAGTTTGGGTGTTCTTTGCACAAGAAAAAAGCATGAGTGTCCCGTTGGGTATGTATATGTGACACTTCAACGCCCAGTCTCATCATAAAAATGTCTCTCCTGGTTGATACAATCATTGAATTATGTGTTAAGCAGTCAGGAGGTCGTGTCCAGATCCAGAGGTCTTTGTCCTGTTTCTGGTTGAATTATGTTTAAGTGATAAGAAAGCCACAGTAAAGTCCTTTTCTGGAATACGTCCAGATGCTCCCTCAAATTTATCCTGGTTTTAGAAGTCTCCTGAGATGAGGAGATTTAGGGCAGGAAATCGGCCAGCCAGTCAAATGCAGATGCTGGGAGTGGAAGTCTTAACTCCTGCTAAGGAATGTGCTGTCTTGAAATTATTTTGTGTGTGTGTCCTGGTCTACTAGGCACTACACTCATGTTTCACATTAAATTGGAGAAAAGGGTATTTAAATAAATACTTAACTCATAAAGTGGCTATGAAACTTTCAGTCTAGTGCGAACAATGGCTGGATACCATTCAATTTCATGCCTTAAACTTTAAAACGGTCAGTTTCCCAGACACTTTTGCTAAGAGTAGCTTTTTAACGTTGCTTTTTTCCCCTTACACTCTTTAGAAAGCTCTCTTTTTTTCAATGTTAAAAAAAATAAATAAAAACCATAATTATGTACTGCATTATCGCTAATGATACGGCAAACACCAAGGTCCAAAAAGCACTCTGAAACTGTATGTAGCCCTATGGGAAATTATATGCCATATCTCAAATGTGGTTAAAGAAAAAGTGTGCAGAAAGCAGATAGCTTTGTAGAGCAACGACGCAGAGTTAATGATGCTAAAACAAGTTCTTTGTAACGCATTTGTTTTTTTTTCTGCACCGTAGGGAAATGCATTAGTAAGGACTGGGTGTGTGACGGAGACATCGACTGCGAGGACCAATCGGATGAGGAGGGGTGTGAAGTGTTCGTCTGTAAGCCTCCGAAGTACCCCTGCGGCAATGACACTTCTGTGTGCCTCCCGCCAGAGCGAATCTGTAACGGCTGGAGGGACTGTGCCGACCATTCCGACGAGGGACCCTACTGTGGTGAGTCATGGGATGTGGGTTGTTAGTTAATGCTGACCGGCCCCTGACAGAGATTGTGATATAAGGATTAATGTGATGTACAGTAGACGCGTTCATGAATCAACATCCTCGTTGGAACAACATTGCTGTCCACCAATCAGATTTGCAGGTTAGGTTTAGAGGTAGACATGGGTATTTAACGTATCTATCTATCTATCTATCTATCTATCTGTCTGTCTGTCTGTCTGTCTGTCTGTCTGTCTGTCTGTCTAGATTTTTTTCCTTTTAATAAATGCCTGTTTCTTCCTTATAATTGATACATAAATACTTGCACTTTGTAAGAAAAATAAAATAATAATTATTTTTTTTCAATCTATTATATTTAAATTAAAATGATTTAAAATAATTTTACATGAGAAAGGCTTCCATACATATCTAAGTATACTTAAATAAATAAATAAAAGTTGCTCAAAAATAACAAAAATAATACTAAAAAAAAAATCTTGTAGTAACAAAAAAATCTCAGTAAACCTTATTTTTGGCTTAAATCACTGAAAAAAAGGAAATAATACAAGCGTTATAATCCATGCATTCTATTATTATGCAAGATATTAATAAAATAATGATAATAATAAAAATAATAATAATATTATATAAAAAAATATTCAGTAGTGTATTTTAGTCATCTACTACTACTAGTTCAAGTTTATTTATATAGCGCGTTTTACGATACAAATCGTTGCAAAGCAGCTCTACAGGGAATTAAGTTTCCACAATATATTTATATATTGCAGAACCTTAATATATTTAACTTATGGCAAAATTTGGTAATTCTGTATGTTGTCTGAGCTTTGGCATTCTCTGAGGTCCTCTAAAGGGGTTGGCATCATCTTTTCTCAGGTGTTCGGTCATCTCAGATCATTTAAGGGTTGGATCCAGACTGAAGCTTCTGTAATTCCTAGTTACCATGGGATGTTAATCCCGTGGCAGAAACAGAGAAACAAATAGAGACATAATTAGCGTAGCTGCTGTTCCATCTAAGCAAAAATGATTTGTTCAACCCAAACTAAAGAATAATAATAATGTACATTTGATCAGATATAACTGCAGTACAAGATTATAAGATGCATTATGTGAATGCTTGGCTAAAGAGATGTGTCTTTAATCTAGATTTAAACAGAGAGAGTGTGTCTGAACCCCGAACGTTATCAGGAAGGCTATTCCAGTGTTTGGGAGCCAAATGTGAAAAAGCTCTCCTTTAGTGGACTTTGCCATCCTAGGTACTACCAAAAGTCCAGAGTTTTGCGACCTTAGGGAGCGGGTTGGATTGTAGCGTGGTAGAAGACAAGTTATGTACGCAGGAGCTAAACCATTTAGGGCCTTATAGGCAAGTAATAATATATATTTTGTAAATGATACGGAACTTAATAGGTAGCCAGTGCAGAGACTGTAAAATTGGGGTAATATGATCATATTTTCTTGACCTGGTAAGAACTCTAGCCGCTGCATTTTGGACTATCTGTAGCTTGTTTATTGAAGATGCAGGACAACCAGCTAGCAGTGCATTACAATAGTCCAGTCTAGAGGTCATGAATGCATGAACTAGCTTTTCTGCATCAGAAACAGGTAGCATGTTTCGAAGCTTGGCAATGTTTCTAAGATGGAAGAATGCTGTTTTTGTAACATGGGAAATATGAATTTTGCTGTCTATTATAGAGCTGAAGAGCACACTGAAAACTGGCCTCTGAGGATGTGTGAGAGAAGAGAAACAGACTCTGGATGGTCTTTTTTGCTGTTAGTAATGACTGAAGAGACTAATATATATATATGTTATCCACCGTCTACTTGTGAAACGCCTTATTTTTGGTACAGAATATGAATCAAATATGAGGAATGATGCAACAAATTCAATATCTCTCATACTCCCCAGTCATATGACATTTAACTGAAATATCATCAGATATCGGTTCCGTCTGTCAGAGAGGAGATTTGACTGTGAATTTATTTCCTCCTTTTGACCAAAATAATTAGGTTTTGTTCCAACAGGCAGCAACAATCCAGCTTAAATCAGTTTAATTGTTTGTAGCAAAAACCACATAGAATTTGATTTTAACAAACCTCATCCAAACCTAATCAATATGTGGCTTGAAATCAAGTTACAATCCGGTGTATTTCAGATCAGATCAGGTTTTGTTTTCAGCGTTTGGGATGTGACTGCAGTAATGGGGTGGGATGTTTGGGATGTGACTGCGTCTAAAGCTAGAATATTATACAGTCACATAAAGCGTATTCAGCTGAATTCCCTCTTTTATGCACACATGTGCCGTTCTCTTTGTAATGAATAGTGAATGAGCAAAGGATCGAGCTGTTTTGAACACAGCATGTGTCAAATTTTCTCTTTTTACAATGACAGCTTCTTTTGTATGTCTCTTAGCGTAAATCATCACTATGGCAACCATGCCAGATGCCGGATTTTGAGTACACTATCTACAAAAATGGAGCAGATTTGAATATTTAATTTGATCTTTTTAATATAAAATATTTAATTTAATATTTTATACATATATTTTAAGAAATTGTAAAATTATTTATTTATTTCCCCCCATATATATATATATATATATATTTATATTTATTTATCTTAACATCCTTAAATAAAAAAAGCAATTGCTATCTACTTGTTTTCTGAGATTTTCTTGAATCACGTTCATATCTTAACCCATTTATAAATTGTTTTTTTTTTCATTAAATTATGTTAAATCTATCTTTTAAATAATGTTAAATGATGGGAAAATGTTTGCCATTAAGCTAAGAAAAATGCATTCAATGTATTTTCTGAAAATGTCTTACTATGTTAAGAATTTTGCTTCTCAAAAAAGTATTATTAATTAATGAATGTATTTATTTAAAAATAAATAAAAAAAATAAATAATTTTGCCATTTAAGCTAAGAATAATGAACTTAATTCAAAATACATTTATTTTAATATAAATTGTTTTATATTATTATCGTTTTATTGCATTTTATCTTTATATCTCACTGGCCTTTAACTAAATGTGTCATTTGTGTTGGTGCTGAATTGAAAAGCTGTAGCACAAATTCCAGCATGCGCAGGTTCAGCGGGCCTGAAAAGAGCATTTAACATTGCATTTTAGTCTAATGCCTCTATTAATTTTAAAAGGGCCAATCAAACCCCCATTAACTTTAAGCACACTCTCAATGTCCTGCTAAAATATCTTGAATATGGCAATGAAAGTTGGGCTGAACCCAAATCCTGCTAGCCGCTGGCAGAGATGAATGCACTCGCCCTGGTCAGGATAAACACAAAACCGTCAAAACCCAGTGGTCTAGAAACATTCCATAAAAATTTCTGAGCTAGATAAATATTGTTTAAAACAGACCTGGCCTGCACATAATAGGACTAATCATGATGAATGGGCCTCCAGATCACGTTCCCAGCTTTGTTGAGTGAGTCTTGAAGAGAAATAGGTCACCATTTTTTGTTCTTTGTTAGTGTGCAACTCTCAAATGCTCCAACCAGATTGTCAATGCTTAGCCGGTTCTATACTTCTATATATCTTTAACTATCAACAGCTTTTTTCCTGACCTCACTGGGCTTTGCAAGCTTTTGCCCTGTGGCTGCTTTTCTCTGTGCTACAGAAGACGTGTGAATGGATCTGCTGGCCTTTGGGGACCCAAATATTTTCCAATCTTCTTGATGCTATGGATTGTGAATTACAGTTTGTTTTTAATGCAATCCGATGAGATTTGACATACAGCTGGACCCTCACTGAATCTGTCCATTGTTGGGGAAAGTTACTTTTAAAGGAAAGCATTGCAATATTTTAATTCTGATTTCTCTCAAAACGAGGACAGAAGAGCAAATAAATGGGAAAACAAAGTAACTCTTTTCTTGTAATTTAAAAATGTGTTAATGTGTTACTTTACTAGTTACTTGAAAAAATATCTATCTATCTATCTATCTATCTATCTATCTATCTATCTATCTATCTATCTATCTATCTATCTATCTATCTATCTATCTATCTATCTATCTATCTATCTATCTATCTATCTATCTATCTATCTATCTATCTATCTATCTATCTATCTATCACGGAGTGACTAGAGGCAGGTGGAACCTTTTTTTTTTGGGAGGATGTTTCCCTGCCGGAACTGTACCGGTGTAACACCTGGCCGGTTCCGGTTGTCCCATGAGTTGTGAGTAAACGGGTGATTAGATGAGGAAATGAGTGTCAGGTGCGTGATGCGAGGGTGGCGATCGGCGATTGAGACCTGTAATTGAGACGTGGATTATAAAAAGACATGGTGGGGGATAAAGAGGGAAGGAAACCAGTGTGAGAGGGAGTGAGAGATCGCGAGGAGAGAAAGTGGGGCAGGGACGGATCTTTGCAGGCTGTTGATCAGTGAAGAGCCTGCTAAAGCTGTGAGTTATACGTACCCTCCATTCTCTGCCTGAGTCCATTGAAGAGCCTGTTAAAGCTGTGAGTTATCCGTACCCTCCATTCTCTGCCTGAGTCCATTGAAGAGCCTGCTAAAGCTGTGAGTTATACGCATTCTCCATCCTCTGTTTGAGTCCAGCGAAGAGCCTGCTAAAGCTGTGAGTTATATGTACCCTCTATTCTCTGCCTGAGTCCCGTGAAGAGCCTGCTAAAGCCGTGAGTTATACCTACCCTCTATCCTCTGTCTGAGTCTAGCAAAGAGCCTGTAAAAGCTGTGAGTTATACGAACCCTCCATCCTCTGTCTGAGTCCAGCAAAGAGCCTGCTAAAGCTGTGAGTTAAATGAACCCTCCATCCTCTGTTTGATTCCAGCGAAGAGCCTGTTAAAGCTGTGAGTTATACTATCCCTCCATCCTTTGTCTGAGTCTGCTAAGGCTTGGAGAACCTGTTAAAGCTGTGAGTTCTACGTACTTCCCATTCTCTGTCTGAGTTATTCCTCTCTCGCTGTCTTGGCCTGCTTCGAAGAGGATTCTAAGAAGAAGAACTGGATCGAGTGCCATTTTATCTTAAAAATACTTTTAATTCAATAAAGACGAACTTTGTATCTTTTATCTGATTGTCTGGTCTGGTGGTGTTCTCGGCTAGCTCCTTGAGGTGGTACGGTTCAGAGGGGCGGTGTAGAAAGGTCCGGTCACCCGCCCCGGCCTGTGACAGATTTGGCGTAGTCGGCAGGGTTTCCACCTTGAGTTGAGCGACCAGAGACCCCCCGATGGCAGACGAAGATTTGCCGGTGGGCCGGCCTCAAGTTACGCCTATCTTTATGGGTGCTCCCTGGGCCCAGAGGTATGGGGGACCAGGCTCGGAATTGAGCTTATCAGAATGGAAGGCTCAGGTCGAGTACCTGGCGGGACTTCAGGGGCTAAGCGCCCCACAGAAGTTACAGTTCGTCCTGAATTCACTTGAAGGCGAGGCCAAGAGAGAGGTGCAGGCCGCACCTGAAGAGATCCGAGCTACGGCCCAAGCTATTTTTGATTTCTTGGCCGGGCAGTATGGCGATGCCACTCCAGTAGCTGTCCTCCGGACTCAGTTTTTTAATTGTAAACAGGGACCCCGGCAAACTTTACGGGCCTTTGGTCTACGATTGCGGGAGCAGTTTACCAGGCTGAAGGGGAGATGTGATCATGGTCTGGGAGGAGAGGAGACCCTGTTGCGGGACCAATTTCTCCTCGGGCTCCGGGAAGGCCCTGTTCGTCAGAGCTTGCGGGTGCAGCTCCGCCGGGACCCCGGGTTGACGTTCGAGGATTTGCGGAGAGAAGCGTTGGCTCTGGAGTTGGACCATGCGGAGACGGCGGATCCCTCCGTTTGCATGGCCGCCAGTGGAACGAGCGACTCTACCCCTTTGGGGCTGTCCGATTGGAGGCACACCTTACGTGCTGACCTTATGAAGGATGTCCGTGAACAAATGACCGAGTTGTCTAAGACCCTTCTGGAGGAGTTCCGCCGGGAACGGCCTCCTCTGACTTTACCCCGGGAACGTTCTTACTCGGATGGGAGTCGAGACCCAGGAAGACGCCCATTCCAGCCTGCCGGCCCTAGATTCCAGTGGGACGAACAGGGTCGCCCGATTTGTAATGGTTGTGGAGAATCTGGACATTATCGTCGCCAGTGCGGCTCTCGCCGCGGTTCACAGGGGGGTTTTTAGAGTTACCGGCTACTGTGGGTCAAGTGTCCGGGACCCCCTCGATGGACCCTTCTTCATCTACTGGCTTTAGAGACAGTTTAGTCGGGCATTGCCCCCTTGTGGAGATTCAGGTGAACGGCGTTAAAGTCCGGTGCCTAGTGGACACCGGGTCCCAAGTGACTCTATTCTCCGAAAGCCTGTCTAAAGAACTGTTCAGTGCCCAATGGTTACAGGGGGCAGAGGCTCCTTGGCTTACCCTGTGAGGGGCAAATGGTTTGGACATCCCCTACATTGGATACCTGCTCACAGACTTTGAGATCCATGGGGTCACCGTGCCGCATAAGGGGGTTGTGGTTGTTCGAGACCCTTGCTTGGGGGCGCATCGAGCCCTTTTGGGCACGAATGTCATAATGGATTGTTGGGAGGAACTGTTTCAAGCTAGGCCCACTCGAGCCGCTCCGCCAGCCGAGAAATGGGAATGGAAATGTATTGTTGCCGATTGTCGCCGGATCCACACGGCCCGTTCCCAAAGAGACCGTGAGGATACTGGCCGGGTGGCTTGTCGATATGCCCTGTCTATCCCGGCTCGGAGTGAGGCTGTTATTTGGGCCCGGTTGCCTGCTCGGGCCTATGGACCGGAGGATTGGGTCCTTGTCGAGCCCCATTGGGATTGTCAGAGCGTGGAGGTGGCTCGAGGACTGGCCGTGGCCCATCGGGGCCGAGTGTCTGTGAGAGTACGGAACGTGAATCCTTATCCCGTTAACCTGTACCGCATCAACGACTAGCCCGAGTTACCTCAGTGAGCCCCCAACAAGTGAGAGAAGGTGGGGAGGTTAGCTTCTGTCAATTGAGCTCTACGGTGGTCGAAGTGGCCCTGAGGCGAGTGGACCAGCCTTCGAGTCTTTCTGGAGAGGGGATGCCGGCTCATCTTCGGGGAGAATCCCTGCGAGGAGAGGGGCTGGAAGAGAGTCATACCCAACAGTTCCAGGATTTTCTGGCGAAATGGCAGCACGTATTTTCTACACACGATGAGGATTATGGTCGTACCGATGTTGTAAAACATCAGATTCCTACCGGTGATGCCGCACCAAGTCGGGAGCGGTATCGTCCGGTGCCGCCAACTCTCTACTCTGAGGTTCGTACCCTTTTGCGGGGGATGTTGGAGAAGGGGATTATTCGGGAGAGTAGTAGCCCTTGGGCAGCTCCTATCGTCTTGGTACGAAAGAAGACTGGAGCCTGGAGGTTCTGTGTAGACTATCGTAAATTGAACCAAGTAACTAAGAAGGACGCCTTCCCGCTACCGCGGATTGAGGACTCTCTTACCAGCCTGACTCGAGCCGCCTGGTATTCTACATTAGATCTTGCCAGCGGGTACTGGCAGGTGCAGGTGGAGGAGGGGGATCGGGAAAAGACCGCGTTTACTACCCCCTTCGGGCTCTTTGAATGGGACCGGATGCCGTTCGGCCTTTGCAATGCTCCAGCCACATTCCAGCGGCTGATGCAGCGGTGTCTGGGCAGCCAGTTGGTGGACACCACGTTAGTATACCTAGATGATGTCATAGTTTATTACCCAGACTTTGAATCCCACCTCCAGCATCTGGAACAGGTGTTTCGGGCAATGGAAAAGTACGGGCTGAAGTTACAACCAGAGAAATGTCAACTGTTCCGTAAAGAAGTGAAATTTCTGGGCCACTGTGTAGGCGCCTCTGGAGTCTCTGTGGATCCTGAAAAGGTGTCGGTCGTTCAAGGATGGGACCCACCCAAAACAGTGTGACAAGTGAGATCTTTCTTGGGCTTCGTGGGGTATTATCGGCGTTTTATCAAAACATTTTCGAAGATCGCTAAGCCGCTAAATCAGCTCCTCACGGGCTCAGGTCGTCCCCGTGGCCGGGGGTCTCCTCTTGTCGCTTGGGCCTTTCAGAGGCTCAAGCAAGAGCTGTTACAGGCTCCCATCCTGGCATATGCGGATTTCACCCAGCCCTTTGTCCTGTATACTGATGCCAGTAAAATCAGCCTGGGAGCCGTGTTGGCCCAGCGGCAGCAGGGAGTGGAGCGAGTTATAGCTTACGCAAGCCGAAGTCTTCACCCCGCCGAACGAAACGATTCTAACTACAGCTCCTTTAAAATCGAACTGCTGGCCATGAAGTGGGCCATGTGTGAAAAGTTTAAGGATTACCTGTGGGGAGCCAAGGTGTTCGTAGTAACTGATAACAATCCTCTGGTCCACTTACGGACGGCCAAGTTGGGGGCAGTCGAACAACGGTGGGTAGCGCAACTGGCCAACTATGACTACCAACTTCAGTATCGACCGGGCCGGGAACACACTAATGCCGATGTGCTGTCCAGACTCCCGGAGGTCGAGGCCCGTGGTCCTCCGTTGGTGCCTTCCATTGGACGCAAGGAGGAGCTCATGGTAGGAGCTGTGGAAGCACCTGGGTCCCATTTGGAGGAAGCCCCCGTTAGTTGGGGCTGGGACCCACGGCGATGGAAGCAACGACAGGATGAGGATGTCGGTTTAGTGGCGATACGGTCCTGGTTAGCCCAGGGGTTATGGCCTGAGACGGCAGAAAGACAGGCCCAGACACAGGCAGTGAGAAAACTCCTCGGGCAGTGGGAGAGGCTCTGTCTGAGAGATGGGGTGGTTTGTCAGTCTATCCGAGACCCAGTGACGTATGAAGCTGTGTGTCAGGTGGTGGTACCCGAGGGTCAGATTCAGGTCCTGTTACAAGCTTACCACACCCAGTTGGGACATCAAGGGCAGGAGAGGATGGTGTCCCTGCTGCGGAGGTATTTCCACTGGCCAGGGATGGAGGCGTCCGTGAAGTCGTTCATCCAGAAATGTCAGCGCTGTACGCTCTTTAAAGCTAGAAAGGAGGTGCGAGCTCCGCTGGCCCCTATGCGGCCCAAGGCCCCTTTGCACATCGTGGCTATGGACTTCCTGACGTTGGGTCGACCGACGGATCGCTTCCAGAATATCCTGGTGGTAACTGACCTGTTCACGAAATATGCTTGGGCCATTCCAACTCTGGACCAGATGGCTATTACTACTGCAAACGCTCTGTGGAGGACGGTGTTTCAACCGTTTGGGTGCCCGGAGACCCTGCATTCAGATCAAGGGCCAAATTTTGAGTCCAAGATTGTCAAGGAATTGTGTCGACTTTATGGGTGTAGGAAGACTCACACCACGCCGTACCATCCTCAGGGTAACGGGGGGTGTGAGCGGTTTAACCAGACCCTGCTGGGCTTATTGGGGACGCTGGACACGGACCATCAGAGTAACTGGGTGGATAGTCTTCCCGCCCTGGTACAGGCCTACAACAATAGTGTGCATAGCACCACCGGGTATGCGCCAACTTACCTGATGTTCGGGAGACACGTGTGTCTACCCATGGATTTGCTATTGGGAACGGCTGCGGCCGGAGAGACGGGGAGTCTGACTGATTGGGTGGGCAGACATCATCAACAACTTCACTCGGCGTATGAACAGGTCACTGACCGAATAAACGTAGCCGCTGCCAAAAACAAGCGGTTGTATGACCGGACGGCATGGGAGGCTCCGTTACTGCCCGGAGAGAGAGTTTTGGTACGGGACAATCGGCGCCAAGGGAAGGGTAAACTTAGTGACCGGTGGGAGGCCCTGCCTTATGTGGTGCAACGTCAACAACGTCAGGAACTAACTTTTCTGATGTTCTAATTTCTCGAAGCCAGTATACTTGTTGACGTCCATCTCTCTCGCTGTCTTCCTGCCTGCCGTTTCCCACCTTTGATGTCGTCTTGAGTTCAAATTTATCGAAGACGAGGGTTTGGCCCCTGCAGATAAGAGCCGTTCTGATGATTGTGGGTTTACAAACTAAACATCATGTTGATTTGATTTTCCCCAAGTGAGTACTGTTGGTTGTTATCCATCTTCCCGGTTGTCCCTGAGTTAAAGTGCTATCGAAGACGGAGGCATTCGGTCGGAACTACGAGCAGAGGCCCTAGTTCACTGTGAGTGTGTGGATTGCAGTGTGTGTGGTGGACATTTGCACATGTGAAGTTTTCGAGTGCTTTGTTGAATACACGAGTGTGGGGAGTAAAGTTTGCCTTTGTTTGTGCCTTTGACCTGCTGGATTGCCTCGCTTGAGGGGCGTTGGGGCTTGCTAACCAGTGCTTGTTGAGTGTACATTATACAAAGCTGTGAGTTATACGTATTCTCCATCCTCTGTTTGAGTCCAGCGAAGAGCCTGCTAAAGCTGTGAGTTATACGTACCCTCCATCCTCTGTTTGAGTCCAGCGAAGAGCCTGCTAAAGCTGTGAGTTATACGTACCCTTTACTCTCTGTCTGAGTCCATCGAAGAGCCTGTTAAAGCTGTGAGTTATCCGTACCCTCCATTCTCTGCCTGAGTCCATTGAAGAGCCTGCTAAAGCTGTGAGTTATATGCATTCTCCATCCTCTGAGTCCAGCGAAGAGCCTGCTAAAGCTGTGAGTTATATGTACCCTCTATTCTCTGCCTGAGTCCCGTGAAGAGCCTGCTAAAGCCGTGAGTTATACGTACTCTCTATCCTCTGTCTGAGTCCAGTGAAGAGCCTGCTAAAGCTGTGAGTTATACGTACCTTCTATCCTCTGTCTGAGTCCAGCAAAGAGCCTGCTAAAGCTGTGAGTTATACGAACCCTCCGTCCTCTGTCTGAGTCTAGCAAAGAGCCTGTAAAAGCTGTGAGTTATACGAACCCTCCATCCTCTGTTTGATTCCAGCGAAGAGCCTGTTAAAGCTGTGAGTTATACTAACCCTCCATCCTTTGTCTGAGTCCAGCGAAGAGTCTGCTAAGGCTTGGAGAACCTGTTAAAGCTGTGAGTTCTACGTACTTCCCATTCTCTGTCTGAGTTATTCCTCTCTCGCTGTCTTGGCCTGCTTCGAAGAGGATTCTAAGAAGAAGGAGTGGATCGAGTGCCATTTTATCTTAAAAATACTTTTAATTCAATAAAGATGAACTTTGTATCTTTTATCTGATTGTCTGGTCTGGTGGTGTTCTCGGCTAGCTCCTTGAGGTGGTACGGTTCAGAGGGGCGGTGTAGAAAGGTCCGGTCACCCGCCCCGGCCTGTGACATATCTATCTATCTATCTATCTATCTATCTATCTATCTATCTATCTGTCTGTCTGTCTGTCTGTCTGTCTGTCTGTCTGTCTGTCTGTCTAAAAATCATTCAAGTCAAAGTCAAAATAATTTAACAATAAACAGACAGACAGATAAAATAATTAGACAGACAGACAGATATATAGAGCATAGACAGACAGACAGATAGAGCTCACACGGACGGACAGACAGACGGACCGACAGACAGACGGACGGATTAGTAGTAATTAAGCACATATTAATGCCTTATTCTACATGACCTTATTCTACAGACAGACAGACAGACAGACAGACAGACAGACAGACAGACAGACAGATAGACAGATAGATAGATAGACAGATAGATAGATAGATAGATAGATAGATAGATAGATAGATAGATAGATAGATAGATAGATAGATAGATAGATAGATAGATAGATAGATAGATAGATAGATTAGTCAAATGACAACATGACAAAACCAAGATGATAAAATCAGACCTTTTCACAGTCAAGATGGATTTTTTTTGTTTTTTTGAATATGACCCTTTAAACTGAATTTTTAAATGGTCTCTCAGTCCAAAAACAGTTATTATTCCCCTGCTGAAACGTTTTAAATTTTCTCTACTGTATTAGTAGCTTCGCTCAGACCTCACAACTCCTTGGCATCACTAGTGCCAGATTGCACCCTAGCTTTATTGAATGTACGTTCACTTGCCATTTTATACCTTTTCATGCTCCTTTCCCTCATCAATGATCCATTTCTGTTCCCCACATCTCTTCTGGCTGTGCTTTGTTGTTTTCCATTTGAGTGTTTAGCACATTTTTATTCACTCCGCAACTCCAACATGACTGCCTTGAGGTTTATGGATACATTATCCTCTGTCAGTGCTAGACACTTCATTTAAACCTTGAAACCACTTGATGTTCAAGGTGGTGTTACCTTGAATCCCTCTCTGGCCTCTTAAATTTTTAGGGGGAATCAAACCAACGGATTTCTTATAGTTGTTGCATAATTAATTGGGATACATTTTTTTAACATAAAATTATTTAATAGTCACCTTTCTATGTCTTAGTAGTTATTCAGAACTTGTTTTTTAATGTTCATTTGATTTTGTTTTCCCTTCAAGTGCACTAATATTGTACACAGAGGATTAACAAAGCCGTTTGCAGCAAATGCATGCTTTATCATCATTGTTAGAAATAGCATTATTGTGGTTATTACCCAAGTGGCTAGCTGCTATATTCTGCTAGTTGACAGTTTTAGCTAATACTTAACCACGTTTTTCCATTTAGCATCTTACCATGGGACCACTTCAGTCACATTACATCATCCAAATCAGTCTTCAGCTATAAATCACAATAAAGTGATAAGGGTGGAAGAGGCTTGTTTAGTGCTTCCGAGCTTTCACCGGAAGAAAAACTTAGAAGAACAGATATACTGGAAGAGCATACCTATAGTACACTGGGGAAAAAGAAGAAAAAAAGTTTTTCTACCTTTTATAGTAATATGTACCCTTAAGGTACTGCTATGAACTTATAAGGGTACTGCTATAGAGACAAGCTGTTGTACCCCTGTAGAGTCAATACTAGTAAGACCTTCAGAACACAAATTAAGATATTTTTTAAGAAATCCAAAAGCTTTCTGAACCTCCAAAGACAGCAACTCAGCAACCACGTTCAAAGCCCAAATGTAGTAGTAAGGACATTTTTTAAAAAGTCCATGTGACATCAGTGGTTCAACCTTAATTCTATAAACACTGGTCACTGGTCATCCACTCCCCCGCCTACAATCTTTGCCAGACCTGAGACTCGAACCCGCAACCTTGGGTTACAAGTTAGACTCTCTAAACATTAGGCCACGACATCTCAGTGTGGTATGGAAACAGCTCAAATCAGGACTGCAAAGCACTACAGAGAGTTGTGCACTTAGCTGAGCGCATCTCAGGGTCTGCTCTCCCCTCTCTGCAGGACATCTACCTCAAACGCTGCAAAAGTAGAGCTGTCAAAATTATCAAGGGCTTTAATCACCCTGGTAACCGTCTATTCACTTTGCTTCCATCTGGTAAGCGCTTCCATAGCCTGATGGCAAAAACTGAGAGACTTAGGAGGAGCTTCTTCCCCCAGGCCATCAGGCTCCTAAACTCTAACTCTGTGTCATAACATCACTTGACTCCATGTTAACATCACTATATCAATGAATTAAGCTATTCATAATTTTTCTCTACCTCATATTGCTGCTATTTACATACCTTGTACAACTTTTATGCACATTCTTTTGCACATTCCTGTTATATTACTATTTATATCAACAACATACTGACGTGCACATTTATATTAATATTTTTTTTATCTTTTATTTTATTATTTTTCTTAATATTTGTCTATACAATTGCACTGTCCTTGGAGCGGACCTGAATTACATTTCACTGCTGGTTATACTCTGTATAATTGTGCATGTGACAAATAAAAATCTTGAATCTTGAATCTTGACTGCCCAGAAGACATTGTTGAATAAAGTATTTTGTTTTTGTTTGTTTTATTTGCGCACAAAATATTCTAGTAGCTTCATAAAATTAAGGTTAAAACACAGACATCACACTTCCACTTTTCTTAGTGATATATGATATGACTTTGCGAATAAGTTAAATTTAAAAGGTAATTTTACTTTTACTAGTTATTTGGAAAAGTAATCTGAGAGTCACGTGACGTACTCATGAACCTAGTCGCACTTGAGTAGAGCTCCGTACGTTTGGCCCCTTTTTGCAGATTTTTTCGTTTTATTTTAAGTTTTATTCGTTAATAATACTTTTCCTGATGGCATACAATCGGAAACAGCAGGAGTTGTCTCCGTCAGCTTCTCCGAATAAGAAGAAATTCAAGCCACCAGACATGGAGTGAGATGGTAGACAAGATGGCGAACACTGTTACACACTTTGAGGACATTCATAAGTACCGAGTTGACGGCGATGCGGAATGAGTTCGCTTCTCACATGTCAGGTGGTTTAATGGTAGACTCAACCGGTTTTATTTTCAAACTTGTATTTTGTCTTATTATGCAGTAATTCTGTTTGATATCTATGACTGACCTTAATATTCTGAGTTGTAATATTAATGGCCTAAATGGCCCTCACGAACGTATAGGTTTCTGGATTTTTTCAGAAGAAGAAAGATTGATATAGTGTTAGTTCAAGAATCCCATTTGAAAGAGGAGGACATACACAGGTGTAATAATACGTTTTATGAAGTGGTATCTCACTCATCTTCAGATACTAAAACCAAGGATGTCCTAATATTGGTGCGGAGGACTTTAAATATTACTATTTTAGATGAAGGTTGTGATACAGATGGTAGAATAACACATATAAAAACAATAGTGGAGAATAGGAATATTGTAATAATTGTATTTCTTTCAGTTTATGCCCCTTGTACTCCTGACCCTACTTTTTTCTCTGTTTTTGTCAACCTATCTCTTGAAATTTTCGGATTTTGAAATTGTATTGGGTGCAAATACAAATTCTGTAATGTCGCATATCCTAGATGGATCTGGTCCAAGGGAATCACACTCTCAATCTTTTTGTTCTGACAAATTTCAACAATGTGTAACCTCATCCTCATTGGTGGATAGTTGGCGTTACGCAAGATTACGCAACAGTGAAAAGTTTGCTAATATTTCAGCAGTGAAATCTCAATCTGGGCTCATTATGACAGACCCAAAAACATTCATATCGCTTTCCACTCTTTTTACTCTAACCTCTGTACTTCTTCTGCTGATGGTGACCCTGACTCTTTTGCATCTTTTCTTTCCAACCTTGATGTTCCTAGGCTGTCAGATTCAGATTCAGAATACCTGGCTGAACCGATCACTCTTCAGGAGCTGGAGTCAGTCAGCAATCTGATCTATGAACAAAGGGAAATCCCGAGGCATAGATGGTATTCCAATAGAATTGTATGCTACTTTTTTGGTCAGATTTAGGCCCCCTCATGTTAGATATGATACAGTTTTCAGTTACTCAAGGCTCATTTCACCCATTTGTTAATATAGCTGTTATTTCTCTCTTGTTAAAACAAGATAAAGATCCGACTTCCTGTTCTAGTTACAGACCACTTTCTTTGATAGGGACTGGTGTTAAATTATATGCTAAAGTACTATCTCGTCGTCTAGAGAAATTTATGAATAGGCTAGTTCATCATGACCAAACAGGATTTATTAAATCTCGCTCCACTTCGGATATCTTACACAGGTTATATCATATTATTAATTCAACTAATATTTCGTCCTCCCCATGTGCAGTATTATGTCTAGATGCGATGAAAGCTTTCGACCAGCTAGAGCAGAACTATTTATGGGTGGTTCTACAGCATCTGGGTCTAGGATCGAGTTTCATAAATATGATAAAAGTTCTGTCCGCCAATCCAGCAGCCACTGTTCTCACAGGTGCTGTTCACTCTAACCCATTCTTTATACATTGAGGTACTCGTCAGGGTTGCCCGCTTTCTCCTCTGTTATTTGCCCTATCCCTGGAACCCTTAGCTCAAGCAGTCCGACAATTTGAAACTGTTTCTCCCATAAATATACTCATCATCATATTTCTTTGTTTGCTGATGATATCTTATTGTTTTTGGAGAAGACGTCACATTCTATTCCTCGTGTATTGAATTTATTTGACCATTTTGGATCTCTCTCTTGGTTTAAAATTAATTGGAGTAAGTCATGTTTACTTCCCCTCAATTCTAAAATTCCCAGGGACATGATTCCATGTCCCTTTCTATATCTATTCCATTGGTTCAAAACTTTTAAGTACTTGTTTAAGTACTTGTTATTTATTTATCTATTAATATTAATTAATTATTATTATTTATTTTATTTATTTATTTTATTTTTTGAAGTCTACCAGGTGTTGGGTTCTAAATTTGTACAGCTGCTTTTTGTTTTGCACTACTGTTCCCAGATTAAAATTCAATAAACAGTTGTTAACACACACAAAAAAAAGAAAAGTAATTTGATTACATAACTTGTGTTACCCCCAACTATCTGTCTGTCTTCATTCAAACAACATGACAAAACCAAGTTGATAAATCTTTTAAAACAGTCAAAGAGTTTTTGGATATTTTTTTTGAATATCATCCTTTACCCAGAATTTTTGTTCTCTTTGACTCATTGGATAAAAGCGGTGCTTATTCACCCATGTTTTTTATATTCTGATTTTGCGCATAATTTAAATAGTTGGATGGAAACCCAGCCAGTTACCCGCAAAAGCTAAAATCTGTCTACACCGGACGCGAGCGGCGCAACAAAATACTATAGAACTCATAAGCAGTGATGTTGTCTACACTGGATGCGACACCACGACACGACAAATAAGCTGCTGCTGTGTTCTATTTATGACGTATTGACACAAATTTCAAATGATTTTCAACAGTCGCTTTGTCACATCCAGTGTAGACAGATATTAACTTTTGCAGCACGGTGCGACATGACAACTGTTGTGTCCGGTGTAGACACGGTAAGCCTTTTGTTTTGCAGACATTTTCCTCTTTTATTTTTTTATACACCATCTCTATCTTTCTGTTGTTGCTCGGCTCGGCTAATGTACGTCATGTGCACTGAGTGCTCTCTCCTCTGCATCAAGAGTGGACACGCCCCTTACTGCTGATTGGCTACAAGTTTGTTTTGGTACTCAGCCCGACTCTAAAGTTTTCTAAAGTGTTTTTGAAAAATTACATACCCCACCTTTAAAGGTACTTTCACAGTGACAAGCTGCTGTACCGCTAAAGGTTGCGCTTTTGTTTGAGAGTGCAAACAGGCCTGCATTCTCTAAGGCCTGCTTTTGTGAGAAACTATGGAGCGAAATAAGATCTCATTGAGTCAGTCCACTTGCTTCCAATCACTCTAGCTGACCAAGACGTGTATAGTCTGGAGGACCAAACAGGAAGCACCAAACTCTTTCTTGTTTGTTCTTTCTCCGCGATTTCCTTCACTCCTCCAAGCGTCTACAGCTCCCTGCTGTTCGGCCGTATGTCTTTTGAGGAATTCCATCAGTTCTTGCTGCCTCAGTGTTCGGACCCTGCTGTTTTCTTCTGAAGTGACAGTTTCTTCCGTTCTTTCTGACAATAACCCACTTCGCCTGCTTTTTCTCTCCATCTCAGATGAGTGTTCGGTGAGGAAGGGCGGCTGCAGTCACGAGTGCTCGGTGGCGCCGGGTAAAGGGGTCGTGTGTTCCTGTCCAGCGGGGTTCCAGCTGGGTTCGGACGGCCGGACATGTGAGGTTCTGGATTACTGTACCAAGCACCTACGCTGCAGCCAAGTGTGCGAAGAACACAAGAACACTGTGAAATGCTCCTGCTATCCAGGCTGGAGTCTTGGACCTGATGGAGACAGCTGTTATAGTACAGGTAAACAGCGGCCTGTTGATTCTTGGTTGGCCTTTGTTAACAATCTGAATTTTTCACATGAAAATTGGAGGTTCAACCCCAAATAGGGTTAAAACCAGATTACAGTCCAAACCACAAGGCAATTAACCTCAGGGGAACCAAATGACCCTGAATGTCTGTGCTGTAAATAACACAGATAAATGGCTGCAAGATGACAAGCAAGTTAATTTAGTGCACATTTATTCATATTTACTTTCAGAGAGAGGATTGTGCAGTCAGTTTTAAGGTGTAAAATGCATGTTTAATATGTATGCGTTTCATTTTAGCGACTCGACTTTACTGAGAGCAGAAGTGAGTTGGGAAAGATCAGAGAATTCAGACTCCAGCGCACTTGGTGGGAGTGAAGATGATGATGTGCAAAGAGCACTAAGTAATGTTTTAATAAAAAAAACAAAAACAAAAAAACAAGCTTTTACTGAAACACACAACTCAGTTTTCAGAGCTGTCAAAATGCTTTTAGTTTTTGTCCGAACTGAAACGGCCAGCTACAATTGATTTTGCAGTCCACATAAGGTTTTCTGTCCAGTCTCAGACTTGTAGAGATGCCAGCCACATAATACCACATAACATTATTTGTTTATTCATAGCTTGGAATGTGCTAACATTTTATTTGAAGATTATTATTATTAGTAGTAGTAGTTTTTTTTTATTTTATTTAATTTTATTTTTTAACATCTTAGTCTTTAACATCTTGAAATTTTTCAGTAATGTATCTTGAATTGAATTTTTGACTTGACAGATAATATTTAGCTTTTTGCCAATTTTACATTTATCGATTTAGCCTACAATGCAATTTATTTAATTTACTAGCAATTTATTGTAAATTCAAAAATACACACAAAGACTTTTTATTGTGATTTGATAGAACCAACTTGTCAACATTAAACTTACTTTTGCATTTTTACGGTCCTGCTGCATGTGTTCTTATTCTCTTTACCGTTTGTTTTCTGTCTTTTTTTGTAGATCCTTTTGAGGCGTTCATAATTTTTTCCATCAGACATGAAATTCGCCGCATCAACCTGCAAAGGGGAGACTATAGCCTGTTAGTTCCTGGGCTCAGGAACACCATCGCTTTGGATTTCCATTTCAGCCAGAGCCTGCTGTACTGGACCGACGTCGTAGAGGACAAAATTTACCGTGGGAAGCTGTCAGAGAGCGGCGGTATGATTCACAATTTTTTACATAGTTTATGATGGCATTAATACTTATGACTTTATTATACCATACAGGCTATAATATGATTCAGTGGAATTTACAGTGCATCAGTGGAATTTACAGTGATGATGCTTGAGTGCTGGGACTGAAAACTGCAGTACTACAGAAAACAAAGTTTGTGTCAAGGAATTATTTTGGATGAAAGCACTTTTAGGTGCAACCTCCTGCTTCTCCCAATTTCTGTTTCCCTTGCCTGTCACTCCAGTACGGATACAAGCATGAATAATGTGTCAAAATATATTATAAGTATTGTCAAATCTAGTGTTTACTACAGGTTTCATTCACTCCAGCATGTTTTCAAAATGCTGTTAACACTTTGGTTGACAAAATTATCTATCTGTCTGTCTGTCTGTCTGTCTGTCTGTCTGTCTGTCTATCTATCTATCTATCTATCTGTCTGTCTGTCTGTCTGTCTGTCTGTCTGTCTATCTGTTGATAGATGATAAATAAATAGACATAAATAGATATGTATAGATGTAGATACAACTTAAAATTACTTTACAATTATGAAATTAATTTATTCATTTTAAATATTATTAACTTATTTATTTTTACTTATTTTTTATTTTTCATTATGTATGACTATTTAATTTAATTTTATTTTTAATTGAATTTAATTTAATTTTATTAATATTTAAGGAGTGACTAATACCTCTTTATTTTAATAAAATAATAAAAATTAATCAAATTAATTGGTACATTTATGTTAAGTAATGTATATGTTGTATTGCATTCAGATCAATGATCAAAGTGCAAATATTGCTATTTTCAAAATTATTAGCAGGGAAACGTTTTGTTCTCATTCTCATTTTCACGATTCTTGCTGTCCAACATATTGTGAAGTTATTTTTTTTTTTAGCTCTGATTTACACTTAAAAAGCAAAGTCAGTCTACTGACTGTTGTAAGTTAATACAACAGTCAGTAGACTGTTGTATTAACTTAACACTGTGTTAATATTTCAGCTTCGAAACGTGTGAGAAGTAATTTGCACTCAGATCACAAAGGAACTGATGAATAGATATTGAGAAACAGAGAGAGAAAAAAGTAGGAACCACTTTGTCTTGAGGGCTACGCTAACGTTTCTTTTCACACACTTCATAGGGTACCAAATTACACTTGCCAGATGCCAAATTCAAGTAATCTTGAGCATGACCGATCAGCTAAGAGCCTAACAACCATTTATTTCCATTATAATAACCCAGTTTGTTGTTCTGGCAGGTGTTTCGTCAATCGAGGTGGTGGTCCAGCATGGTCTAGCCACTCCAGAAGGCCTTGCCATTGATTGGATAGCAGGAAATCTCTACTGGATCGACAGCAACCTGGACCAGATTGAGGTGTCCAAGTTGAATGGCGAATTACGAACCACCCTCATCGCCGGGGGTATGGAGCACCCTCGGGCCATCGCCGTGGACCCTGGGCAGGGGTGCGTTCTTCACTACAGTTGAAGAAAATAACAGCAAAACACCAGTTTTCCAATTACTTCATAGCTTTAATGAACAACTTCAGTGATTGATAGCTCCATTCGGTGGTTTGTGAATTGTAATGAACCCGTCTAAATACCCATAAAGGAGTTTTTAAATGATTTCCAGAAGGGATATTACCATGAAATTGAGCCATTACACATTCTTACCTATTTTGTAATTGTGCTAATGCTTTTAATGAGTATGTGGTTTGCAAGTAACCCTCGTTTGAAAGTCGTTTAAGGTAGATTTTTACATCCAGTTTTGTCGTCAACAGCGCCTTGTTCTGGACCGACTGGGACGCCACGTTTCCTCGCATCGAAGGTGCTTCCATGAGCGGGAAACGGCGACATGTTGTTTTCAAGGACATGGACTCCGGGGCTTGGCCCAATGGATTGACCTTGGACCACATGGAGAGCAGGATAGTATGGACAGATGCCCGGTAAGAAGCATACAAGCACTCTTCTGTTGGGTTTTTGACATTTTTTGCAAGACAAAACTGTTTGGGAATGTTTTGGATGGAAACTAGAAGGTGGAATTGGGAATAAGCTAAGTCATTGGTAACAAATTCAAGAGCTCGTTTTGTTGAATGATTGATGTGTTTTTTGTACCAGTTCAAATTTGAGATCCACCTCCGCTGGCGATGAAATGACAGGCCGACAGAGATATGCTATTACTATTGATTATAATTTTGCCCATCAAGTATTTTTTGTATTTTACAAAGCAGCGGCGTAGCAATTTTGCTGTCTTGACTCGTTCATAAACTCTCATCTTGCATTTCTCACTGCGCTAGTTCAATTCCTCTTGTGCCCGGTGGCTCCTAATGTGCCCAAATTAATATTCAGATAATGAGATTCTTGGACTTAATGAAGAATCTGATCAATTCTCGGCTTTCGATTGCCTCATTTTTGTCTCAGCTATATTCAGATCACACATCTCTCTTTCTCTCTTTTGGTCTGTCAACAGCACTTCTTTCTTTCTGTCTTTTTCTCTGAACAGTCTCTTGACATTAAAGCATCAGTGGACACTAAACTCCTTCTTACAGAATATTTTGACTCTTTTAGACTGAATACTCTCATTTATTGGGAGTACACTGTGTTTGTAGTAAAAATGTACAGAATGTTCAATGTATGTTGTTTTGTTTTTACTAATGGAACGCTAAACTGTGCCATTTACAAGCAGTTTTATTTTTGTAGCCTAATTTCATGAAATTCAAATAGATTTCGTTTGATTCATTTTGTTTCAGTTTGGTTGATGTTGCTCATTTTGATGTTTTGTTTTGATATGAAATGACTTAATGTCAGTTCAGTTAAATGGCATAATTTGGAGTTACTGTAAACAAGATTTATGAAGTTTGATTTGATTCCGTTCAATTTAAGTTGATTTGACCACTCAGTTCAGTTAAATTAATTTTAAGTAAGTTTGGTTTTATTTGATATAGTTCAGGTTGATTTAATTTTAAACTATTTGGTTGAGGTCAGTTAATTGTTGTAATTCTGAGTTAAACTGAATTAACTTTGATTCGTTTCGGTTCAGTTTTTTGGGGTTGATTTGATTCACTTTGATTTAAACGAGTTAAGTTCATTTAATTTAATTGTTGTAATTCAAATTGAAACTATTACATTTTGAGGTTGATTTACTCAACTAAGTTCAGCTAATTGAATGGTTTTAATTCAAAGTTAAACCATGTTTGATTTGATTCATTTCGATTGAGGTTGATTTGACTCAATGAAGTTGAGGTAATTGATTTGTTATAAATCAGGGTTTAACAATTTATTAAGCTCAGTTTGATTAAATTCAGGTTGATTTGATTTGAAATGACTTTGTTCAATTCAATTCAGTTAATCGCTTTGTCGGAATTCAGAATTAAATGAGATTATTTGTTTGTTGAAACAGTGCATGACAGTGTTTATTAAGAAAGTGAATAGGGTCAGTTTTGATTTCATGTGACTTTAAAATACTCTGATTATTATTAAGAAAATGATTTATCCCTCCTCAGATCTGACGCTATATACTCTGCTCTATATGACGGAACGGGGATGATTGAAATTCTCAGAGGACACGAGTTCCTCTCTCACCCATTTGCCGTGTCTCTCTTTGGTGGGAATGTTTATTGGACTGACTGGAGGACCAACACTTTGACCAAAGCCAACAAATGGACCGGAACCAATGTGACTGTGATCCAAAAAACCAGTGCCCAACCCTTCGATCTGGAGATATACCATCCTAGCAGGCAGCCACAAAGTACGTATGTCTCACTGTATTTCAAAACTGTCTAGAGAGGCTTTGAAAGAGATGATGATTTGAAGGATCCAACGGAACATAATGAGAGAAATCTCTAGATTGAACGAAGTTGTCATGTTGGATTAACAGCATACAATGACCCAGTTTTGGCACATTCCCATTTCTCACTAGAAGATTTTAGGGACTAATTGGCTGCAAAGCTGTCTTGTCAAGAATTCCCTCGATTCCTATCAAGAATTCCCATCATTTCTGAAACATGAAACAGACAGTCAAACACTACAAGGTCACATTTCTTTTCTGATATTCCTGCTGAAAACTAAATGCACTTTCATTTAGAGCCAAAATACTTACCACAACAGAAACAAAATAATGTTTTATGTTTGAGTTTTTGAGTTGAGAATTATTGTATTTTTTATTTTATTTTATTTTATTTTATTTTTCTTTTCGTTTTGTTTTATTTTCCTTCTAAAACGAACTACACTTTCTAATTAGAACCAAAAGATGTACCAAAACAGAAACAAAAGGATGTTTTTATTTTTGAGTTCTTTTGAGAAATGTTTAATTTGATCTTGTTTTGTTTTATTGTTCTTCTAAAAACTAAATGCACTTTCAAAAATGTCAATTAGAACTAAAAGACTTACCAAAATAGAAACAAAAGAATGTTTTGGGTTCTGTTGTATATACATTTTATTTTATTTATTTATTTATTTTATGAAAACAACAACAACAAAAATAACTAAGACAACTTTTCCAACAAATAGTAATTTTTTTTGTTTATTTTTTTAGTTTTTCCAAAGAAATGCAGAAGCTGCTACAAAAAGTTATTAAATTCAAATAAATTGGTTATCAAAATTAAATAATTTTGCTCCGATTTGTTTGTTTGTTTGTTTAGCATTTACTGAAAAGCTGTGACTGAAAAGCTAATGTGTTCTGAATGTTTTTTAATGGGCTTTTATAAGGTTGTTATAAGGGTGTTTTTGCTGGTTGCTTGGGTGTATTGGGCGGTTTCTTACTGGCCCAAGTCAAAAGAACCACCCCTAATGACCTCTGGGTAATTTCTTGCAGTGTTTATCAGTTCAGTGTATGCTGAACATGCGCTTGAAATCTGTCCCTCCTTCTGTAACCCTCTTTTAATTGGCCTAATTGAATTTGCTCAACGTTTGGGCAATAAAGTACAAAAGAAGAGCCAAAAAACGTCCCATAAATAAAACACAATTGAATCAGCCCGTGATGGCTGTCCAGCATCTTTTCCCTTGGGTGTACATCTGCCAGATGCGGAAGAATCAGCCTTCTGTCAACACATAGAGCTTGGCATCATCCACCAAAGCTAAATTACACCCTTAATGGCGCTAAGAGGCTCTTTGTTAATTCATGACTTCAGATAAACACTTATAATGGGCTGGCGGAAACGTTCACGGAGCATTCCAGATAGTGATTGGCAGCTATAAACCTACGGTTTGGATGCAGTGATATGCCGCACAGATGTGTGAAGGCTTTTTTTGCGATTGTGAGTCTGTTTTTTATGTTCTGATCAAATTCGATTTGAAGTACAACCTTCAACTATATACAGTCCCTGAAAATGATGATGAAAGTTGATGAAAGTGAATCTGGATTGAATCATTTTTAGAATTATATATTTAGACTCACCGTCTTTCGCTTTGAACCAGGTTGTTTTGAAATTTTCATTTCTTTTGTTTCATCTGTTTAACCCCCTAGGCTTTTATCTTTATTTGTTGTGATAAATGTTTATATTATGACATTTTAAGAACTTTGAGCTGCCTTTTATGTTTGAAAGGTGCTTTATAAATAAAGTTACAATTAAATGTATTATTGTTTTTGTTCTATTCAAACATTTTGATCTGGAACCCAGGTTAATTGAATTGAATTGAATTGAATGGAATTGAATTGAATTGAATGTTATTTTGTTTTATTTTATTTTAATTAAATTTAGTTTTGTTTTGTTTTATTTTATTTATTTATTTTATTTGTTATAAAAAAAAATGCCATTATGTCTTAGTTTTTATGAATCAAGTAAACATTCCAAGTAATTATTAAACTAAAATAGTTTTGAAACGAGCAATAATTTAATAATAATAATAATAATAATAAAAATATTTAAGAAAATTAATTAGCCTTGGACTGAACTATTTATAATATTTTTCAAACTTTTTTTGTTTGTTGTTTGTTTCTGTTCTTGTGTCTGTCTTGTAGGTTAACACTTCTGCTGTGTTTTGAAATATTGTTTTGAGCACTGGTCATTTGCTCTTTAATAATTATTTGTTTTGCTGTTGGTTGATTTGTTTCATCTGTTATTATACTTATCTTTTTTTTTTTTTATTATTATTAAAATGTTTTCATATTATGCCCGTCATCTGAAATATTTTGAACTTAAAAAGTGCTGTATAAATAACATTTCATTTATGTATATATTTATTTATTTATTTTTACAAATTACAGAAAAAATGTCAATGTACATTCAAGTATTTCTCAATTAGGTAAACATTTTTCAACTTTACATTTTTCCAAGCAATAATTTAAGTTAATTGGCAATACTCTGAAATGAAATAACTTTTGTCAAATGAATGGGCTTTAGCCTGAACCATTACTAGTAATTTTTCTGACCTTGTGTGTCTGCTCTTGGCTGTTTTTGTCCTGTGGTTTAGCACCTGCTTTCCTCTGTTTTGGGATTTTGTTTATAGCTCTGGATGTCTGTTTCATGTCAGAATTCATTATCCATCTGCGTCTGAAACGTCCGGCCCGCATCGCTATCGATTTTCACATGTCGGAATAGCTTAGCGAGAGTGACATAGAGATTACTGTATTCATTAGGCCCAAAACGGCAGTTTTTTATGGACTTGTTATGCATTTTTTAGTTACGTGTGTGTTTTACGGTCCCACTTAGAGTTGTGGAGTAACAACCTTGCTCTGAGCAAGAACAAACCCAGGGAATGTTGGGTAGGGAATAAGGGGCCTAATTACTCAGCACAGCGTCCACTTGTTAGGCAGAGTACTTTTGGTTTTCAGTTCAAATTAAATGTAAAAATTTTAATGTTGACCTGTGGCTTTGGCCTGTGGAAATAATAATCAAAGGCATCGCTGTCTAATAAGACACTGTGATGATAAATCAGGAGAATGAAATATTAATGTGATGTATGGAGAATGTATGCTCAGATATTCTTTTATTAATGTTTTCTCTTCTCTTCTCCGGTCTTCTTCAGCTCCTAACCCGTGTGCTGGTAACAAAGGAAGAGGCCCGTGTTCTCACCTCTGCCTTGTAAATTATAATGGTTCTGCAGCTTGCTCCTGTCCACATCTCTTGAAGCTGTCGGCCAACAACCGAAGCTGCCAAGGTGAGCTCAGCCTGTCTGCTGAACTGTAGATCTTGATTTTTACGAGACGTGTATGGCACGCACACCGAAACTCTGTGGTTTTGAGGCTTTTTAATATTAGAAAATTCTAATCATACATACAGTATTAAGTCTTTGTATTTTATATCATTGTATTGAATAATTGTGTGTATATATATATATATATATATATATATATATGTAACATTGTTTGATTTAATATTAACATTACATGTCTTTATACATGGCAGTGTCTAATGCACAGATCTGATATTTGGACTCAAAAGTGATATTTTTGGGCAAGAAATGCCATTCGTGTACACTGATGCTTCACTGAAGCACAAGTTGCGAATTAAAATATAGGTTTCTTCATAAAAATGAGCGATCCACAACTGAATGGAGCTGATATAAAGCAGAATGTCTGATATTGGAATAATTATAGCGTGTATCAGGAGACTTTCGCGACCTACCTAAACTCATTACAGACTGAAATGGAGATCTCTCTTTACCGGTCGCCCCAGAGATCTCTCTGGAGGTCAAGAAAGGAGAATTTACAGTATGAGTCCTTTTGAGCTTTATGTCTTTATGGCGCTGCCTTTGTAAGGACAATCAATTCCCCTTATTATATTAACTGATTTAGGTCATATTTTTATCACTCCCAGAGATACTGGAGACAGAGAAATAGAATTCAATTGAGAATGAATTTCAGTTGATTATATATTTATACATTTGTGAACAGGTGTGAAGAAGTTTCTGTTATACGCTCGGAGATCTGAGATTCGAGGAGTGGACATCGACAACCCGTACCTCAACGTCATCATGGCCCTCACCGTACCCGATATCGATGACGTCTCAACGATGGATTACGATGCTGTAGACGAGAGGATTTACTGGGCCGATGTGAAGACCCGAACGATAAAACGGGCGTTCATTAACGGAACCAAACTCAAAACCGTCCTGTCTGGAGGTACGGCGAGCTCCATTTTGACAGTTATAATCTTACACAGTTTACACACTTTCATAGATAGAAGAGTCAAATTATATTATTTGTTGATGATATCTGTATTTACAGACCTATCTAATGTCCGTGGCCTGGCTATTGACTGGCTGTCGAGAAACATGTACTGGATGAGCTCAGACAACGACGAGACCCATATTAACGTCGCCCGTCTTGATGGATCTCTCAAAACCACTGTTGTTCACGGCATGGACAAACCCAAGTGTCTCGTCCTGCATCCATCTAAAGGGTACAAAGCAAAAACCACACTAACAATTAGCTGTATCCATATTGGAGAAGTTACGGGCTACGTGTCGCTAAAGATCGCTATCCTATTTATTAGTAAGTAATTGCACACTTCCGTCGAATTGTCACCTTTTGTTACCGTCAAAGCTGCATGTGAGAAACATCAGTTACGAGCTAATTACTGAACAGGTCTCTGTTTATATTCAGCGTGCACAATTAACTAAAGTTATTAGAGTCATTTTCTTAGAGTTGATTAAGACTGACAAATCGTTGTAGCAGTGAAAACTCTTTAACGATGCCAAACTGGTTGTCAGCCAATCAGAAATGTGAATTTATCTTACCCTTATTGGGCTGGTCAATGACAGCTCTTTAATTAGCATACATTATGATTCCAAGCATGCAAGCTAATTAAAAAACGAAGCCAGTTCCTCGCAATTGTTTACACGAGATTTAATATAATGCGATTCTGTAATCCAGTGATGGATCTTAAGCACGGTACAGTGTGCATGTTGTTGCCGATTTCTCTCGTGACCTTTGCCCCTCGTGTCGCATTTTTTCCGCCAGCTGTCTTCTCATTTTAGCTTCCGACCTAGTCGACATTTCTGAAAGTCATCTGTCACGTTCATGTGCACCATCAAGATGTATGAGGGAGATAGAGACAGCTTTATTTGATTGTTTTGTGCTCTGTGGTGATTGTAAAGATAAAGTTCTTTTCTACCTTCCCGACCTTCACACGGGTCGCGATCCTTAAACAGAAGAGTCCCATCCTTCATCTCCAAAGACTCATCCATCTCTCTGAATGATTCTTGTTGTGTTGTGGTCTACAGGAAGATGTTCTGGATGGATGGAGGCACTATAAATATGGCCAATATGGATGGCAGCAACATCAAGATTTTGCACCAGAACCAGAAGGAGCCTGTTGGTAAATTAAAGCTCCAAAACCTGCAGTAGTGAAATGTGTACTTAGAGAGTATTGCATATTTTTTTTGGTTAATTTAGCTTGTCATTGCTTTGCTTTTGTCTGGTTTGCATTGCTTTTTTGTTTTTGTTTTGCTTTTCTGTTTTGCATTGCTTTTTTGTTTTTGTTTTGCTTTTCTGTTTTGCATTGCTTTTGGTTTGCTTTTGTTCTGTTTTATTTGCTTTTCTTTGTTTTAGTCTGTTTTGATTTGCTTTTGTATTTGTTTTGCTATTCTTTGCTTTGATTTGCATTGCATTCATCTGTTTTGCTTTGTTTTTCTTCGCTTGAACTGGTTTAGTCTGTTTCGTGTTGCTTTTGCTTTGTTTTGTGTTGTGTTGTGCTGTGTTCATCTGTTTTGCTTGTTTTTTTGTTTTTTTTTTTGCTTTGGTTTAGTCTGTTTTGTGTTACTTTTTGTTTTCTTTTGTTTTCTTTGTCTTTGTCTTTTTTGCATTTTTCTTTTTTAATTAACTTATTTTTGGTCTCTTTTTTTTCATTTGCAAACAGCATAGAGTAAGATGTTAGCAACACTGTTTGCTTTAATGTTTGTTTCGCTTTTTTGCTTTTACATTGGTTTTTGTTTTAACCATTTAAGAGATCTGCTGTTTCAGACAATCTATTTAACATTTGCAAGATCATGTACATGTATTTACTGTAATTGCATGTGAGAATAAGGGCTCCATTTACTCATTCCTCCTCTTCCTGTAGGCCATGTCTGTTGAAATCCTTATATCTATCGTAATTTGGTCTGAGTAGTAGCCCTAGGTATTGTTAGAGCTCTCTGAGATGTTCGTGGTTCTCTCCTCAACTCATAATTAAAGCAAAATCTCCCTGACACGCAGTCTTAAGTAACAGCGGTTATCATTATGATGTGAACAAGGGATTATTGCAGATGAAGGAAATAAAAAGAGAAATCAACCCTTTGAACTCTTTTTGAACACTATTTATGCTGTGCAGCAAATAAACATGCTTTGCTGTAGGGGAAATTGCAGATTTCAAATAACCAGACACGATTTGTTACTGACGATGTGTGTTGATATTCATAAGATGAAACAATGTTCGGTTCTTTGTTATTTAAATTAGCTATGTTTAACAGAAACATCTCTTGTGACAAGATAAGGTCAAATATTGAAGTTTGGGGTAATTCTGTTTACTCTTGAGCATCCAGTTAAAGGAATACTTCATCAAAAAAAAGAAAATTGCTATAATTTTCTCACCCTCATGTCTTCCAAACCCAAACTGTTTTCCAAACCCAAAAGCCTCTTATACTCACCAAGGCTGTATTTATTTGTTAAAATAACAAAGTAAAACTGTAACATTTTGATATTGTACTACAATTTAAAATAACTGTTTATTATTGTAAAATATTATGTACATTACATTTACATTTAGTCATTTGGCAGACATTATATACAATATAATACATCATATACATGATCCTTCAGAAATCATTCTAATAAATGGAAACAATTTTTTTTCTCTTGGTTCTTTGAATAGAAGGTTCAATAGAACAACATTATGTTTATATTATGAGCATATTTGCATATACTGTATATTTATTTGCATGTATATGTATTTTTTATGAGCCATTGCTTTACATGTTTTCATATTTTCTTTTGTGCTTTCCAGGGCTGTCAATCGACTACTCAGCCAACAAGCTATACTGGATAAGTTCCGGAAATGGAACAATTAATAGGTGTAACCTGGATGGGAGTGGCCTGGATGTGATTGACAGCTTGAAAAAAGAGCTCCAGAAAGCCACAGCATTAGCAGTGATGGGTGAGTGAAGGCTGTTTTCATCAGCATTGATTTAGCAAGGTTAATTATAACCAAGCAAATAATGGAGCTATTTAATTAGTACAATGATAGACAGTATAAATGGTTTGTGAACAGCGGCCTATGAATGATAAGGAACAGTTTTTACGCTGAATGTGGGCCTCAGGGTTTTTGTTAAGGCTTAATTGTGGAGCTGTTTTAGTACACTGCAATTACAAATCAATTGAGGGAGATTGTTGTTTTCAAAGGGCTTGAATCGCAACACTCATGTTCTGACATGGGTTTTTTCTTGAACTTTGATGACTCACGACTTTTGATGTCACAGCTGTGTTTGCTGATTGTAGCAGCTCTGCGGGCTTTGATACTCGGCCAAAGACAGATATGAATTTGCGCTGTCATCTTTCATGTGGCTTCTGAGTCACGGTAGATTTTTAGTGCAAATCCTAAAAAATTGTTTTTCTTTTTTTGTGACATTTACATTTATTCATTTAGCAGGTGCTTGTATGCAAAGCAAATGAGGAAAACCAAGCAATTTGTTAAAACGAAGGAAACCGTATTGACAATACAGATGGCATAAAATTTTAAATTGCTTGTGATGTTCCTCTTTTTTTTCTGGATAAAAGTATCTGCTAAATGAGCAAATCTAAATGTAAAATGGTTATTCACAACTCATTTAACTTCTGTAATGTGGCTTATTCCTAAGTGACCTGATTTGATTGGACCTATAAAAAGAGAAAACATGTTGGAAAATCACATTTTGGGTTGTTATAGGAATATTTCTGGATTGGTAAATTTGTGGTCAAATGTATTAAAATATATATGTATATAGTAGTTTTAAGTTTCTCTTATTACTCTTCTGTTTTTGTTCTGTCGTTTGTTTTTCATTTATTTTTGTTAGATTTTAGTTTGCTCTGTTTTTTGTTCTGTTTCATTTTGCTGTTTTGTTTGCTCTGTTTTTAGTGTTGTTCTGTTTTTTGTTAAGTTTTGCTGTTTTTTGTCTTGTTTTATTTACTCAGTTTTTGTTTTTTGCTGTTTTTATTTTGCTCTTGTTTTTGTTTCATTTTGCTGTTTTTGTTTTGTTTGCTTTGCTTTTAGTTTCGTTTTCTCTTTAGTTTCTGCTTTAGTTTTGTTCTTTTGTTGTTTGATTTGTTTGCTAATTTTTGTTCAGTTTTTTTAGTTTTGCTAATTTTTGTTTAGTTTGTTGTCTTGTCTTGTTTTGTTTTGCTCTGTTTTTTGTTTCATTTTTATTTTCTCTGTTTTAGTAGTTTTTTTGTTTAGCCTTGCTGTTTTTTTATTTTGCTCTTTGTTTTGTTCAGTGTTTTGTTTTACTCTTGTTTGTGTTTTGTTTTATCTACTTTGCTCTGCATTCTGTTTCTGCTCACATAATAGAATTTTAACTTCTATTCATGCTAATTTACACTTTACAGTAAGTTTCTATTAGTTAGATATTGCATAATCTAAAATGAACAAAGGGCAATTCATTTGTTACAATATTTTACATCTTTGTTAATGTTAAACATAATGGCTGTTTATTGTTAGTTTATGTTAGCTCGAGCCAGTAAATAATATTAACAGATACAACTTTTGATTTTAATAATGTAATAGTAAGTGTTGAAATTAATGTATGGAAACTTATTGTGAAGTGTGAAGGGCAAAGAAAAATGTTAACAAAAAAAAAATATATATATATGTACTGTAAACAAACACCCCTAGGCCATAGTTACATTCCTAAAACATTGTTTTATCTTTTATTTGTTGAGAGCAGCTATAGTGTTTCAATTTCAGTGTCTTTCTCTCACATAAAGAAACTCAATGAAGCACTTGCCCTAGTGTCCCTCTTGCTTTCATCATTTAATTTCCTTTGACCCAGTGCATAACTCTGTCAAGAGTGGTTCTGGGACCATGGTGGCCATTTTTCATCATTTGTGGATTGACTGTAATCTGTTTAAGAGTAAAACAGCTGGTTCAAAACCATAGGATCATCAGCAAAATACATCAGTTCTGTTTGAAACGTCGTTCAGGAGACAAAACATCCTGAGATTTTGAAGCTTTATAACTATGCCAAATTATAGAGGTTTTGATGTATCAACAGGAATGAACAACGTGAGAGTAATAATTTGGCTATATTTTGGGTAAATATCATTTGGCTATCAGCAGGCAAGACTGTTTCAGTTTATTTAAAGATCAGGATAGGTCCCATATGAGTAGAGATGAGGTTTTAAACATGTTTATTTAGAGTGTTTATATTAAAAATAAAAATGTTTTATTAATTAAACAAACAAACAAATGCATTTATTTATTTAATAAATATTATTTGGAGATTTTACAACTGCTCATCTGATCAGAATTAGAGATTTTAGAGATAGAGATAGATAGAAACTTTAAATATTTACATTTAATCCTCACAATGAATAATTATTTACAATAATAATGAACAGTTAATTTTTACACCGTATATGTACATTATATACATACAATTATAGTAAACAATTATTAATAATTATTTATAATTAATTTTATATATTTAAAATAGGTTTTAACATTTACGAAAACCCATTTATTTATATCAGTATAAAATTTCATTACTGTAATATTACTGCACATTAATATAAAATTCTGTTGATTATTAGCTTTTTTTAATAATGGCTTGAAATATAACTATTATATAAATGTATTTTAAATTCATTTATAATAAATACGAACAACGCATTTCTGTTTGTATACACAGTCCCCTCCATAAGTATTGGAACAGTAAAGACAGTCAAGACATTTGCAAATATGATTAAAAGATGAATATGAGACAAAACTACAGAATGTCACATTTTATTATTAGCCGTTTCAACACGTACATGTTTTACCAAATAAAAAGAACAGCACTTTTAGAGTTCATCCCACTCATTGATGTGAGCATAAGTATTGGGACAGTTGAACATAAGGCAGATATAAAAGATTAAAAGCTATTATTTAGTTGCAGATCCCTTGCGCACAATCACAGCAGTGAGTCTGTGACCCATAGACATCACCAGACTCTTGGTCTCATCCTTTGAAATACTTTTCCCAGCCTTTAATGCAGCCAATTCCAATTGTTGCTTGTTTTGGGGAGTTTCTGCCTTTACTCTCCTCTTCAGCTGGTGAAATTCATGTTCAATCAGATTTAAATCTGGAGATTGACTTGGGCAATCTAAGACTTTCCATTTCTTTGCCCTTATAAATTCCTTGACTGAACTGGCAGGGTGTTTTGGGTCATTGTCCTGATGCAATATGAAGCACTTCCCAATGAATCTGGTGGCATTTTCTTCATGAGTAATCATCCTTTGCTTTGTGTACATCACATTCCAAATAAAACAAAGTAATAAAATGTGATGTGTGTATACAAATACACTTTTATGGGTATATTTGATTAGTACAATGTATGATTCACTGCAGTGTCCAACCATAAGCATCACTGCATGGTTATTTGATATCGGAATAATTTTTATTACATTTCCTGAAACAACTATATTGATAAATGTAATTTTAAAGCCACACAAATTATAACTAATTTCATTTGGCTTATTCCACCCACACCGGTTTCTCAGTAAGACAGGCTGTGTAATATTTTGAACGATGAACCTGAGGTAAAAGATCTTGAATCTTGAGGACTGCATAAGATAAATAATTTGCCCAGCCAAACATGCCAAATGTGGATGTATTATTCGATTAAACCCCAAGGAGCAACCTGTTCTCGCTTCTCCTGCTATATCATCCTCTCAAACCCTCTCACAATCAGATACCGACGTTGCCAACCGCTAATACAATCAGATTGAGCACCATCTCGACAATCAGCATCTGTGAGCTGGTAATGGAGTGATGGTTGAAGTCTGTTCTGTCTGCTTAGCCACACCGAACACTGTTTACTCCTCTCATTTATCAGGGTGTTATGTGGAGCAATGCTACTATATATAACACCCTAATATTTTATATACAGCCGTATATTAGAAGGCACATACAAATTATTGTATCAAACCAGATGGAAACAAAGGAATTTGTGTTTGAATCATACAGCAGAGAAATTTGTGACAAAAATGCACCAGCTTTCATTTGAAGACACATCATTTTTTGGCCTCTCATTCATTTCTTCCTTTCTCCTTTCTGTCGGATGAAGCAACTGAACTTCGTCTGACACATTTTCGGTTCTCATCTCATCATGGCCGTTTGATAATTACACTCGTTTGTTTAATATTAATGTCTAATTAACCCCGGTTTTTTTACCAGCCGTCCCGGGAGTAAGGAAACAAGTAAAGAGATAATTAATTATTAATGGCTTCTTTTCCGTTTTCATTTTCTTTGTCATTGTCGTCTTTAAATGACATAGTTTGCTCATTCTTAGACTTGAAGAACTTGCAACCCTTATTTGGGAAATAATTAATCTTATGAATGAAAATGAAACTATGCGAGATAGAAGTATAGCTTGTTCAGTGACATTTATGTACAATGAAAGTCGACTAAATTGAAAAAAGTTTCAGTGGACAAAAGACTTCAGACTCTGTAAGGCATTGTTTTATATCATTATAATGGAATGTAAATGGCTGGAAATTCAATAAAAAAATGGTTTATATATCAAATAAGCCTTAACAGTCATGTCAGTGTAGTACTGTGAATAAGTAAGTACACCCCCATTAAGAATAATATAGAATTATCTGGCCTTTGTTTGGGAAATATTTAATGTGATAAATACAAAATAAGGCTATGAAGGTTAGAAGTATAGTTCGTTCAGTCACTTTTATGTTCAATGACATTTACAAAATTTTCAACAAAAAGTTTCATTAGACAAAGACTTCAGACTCCATTAGACATAGTTTTAGATCATTTTAACAATATAAAAATTACAGCTATTTTTACTGGAAATTCACAATAATAATAATAATTTCCATATCAAATGAGCTATTATAGTCCTGTCAATATAGCACTGTGAAAAAGTAAGTGCACCCCATTGAAAGTCATTTTTAATGCACGCTTTATTTGGACTGTATTTATGGCTGAACATCAAATAATTTAACAGTGAAAACTGGCCTGTGGCTAATTTTACACAATGATTGATAGTTTCATTTTTAAAAAGGTTTCTATTTAATGAAACATTTGCCTGATTAAATTAACTATTATTTATAAGGTTTTTTTTTTCCTTCTGGGGCCTGAAATAACGGAATTTTGGTCAGTTTTGATAATTAAACAATAATTTGCTGAATGTGTTTTTGTGCTGGCACCTTGGCTGGTTTAGGTCTGTCATGGATAAATAAATATGACAATAAAACCACCAGTAGGTGGCAGCAAGTCCCTGTTTTAATAAATTACTTACTGAATCATTTATATCAAACAATTCGTTCAAAACGGCTGATTCAATAGAAACGAAACAAGTGAGACCATCTGAATGGACCGTTGAATCACTGGCTCACTCGATTCGTTCAAAAACTGATTCATTCACGGAATTAAACACCGTGTTGCTATGCACTGTTGTATAAAACTAATAGCACATTTGTGCTTGCGGCCTCGTGCACATGTGCTGATATTCAGAAAAGTACATTGCTTGTGCAATGAATATAACAATGTAAAAACTCATACATATATATATATGAGTATTTTTTTGTTTCATTGCTGGAATTATAAGGGCATTCTAACTGTATTCTAATGGGCTCACGCAGTGAATGCTTTTGGACTCTCAAGACGTGTTTTTTTATTTCTTCTCAAAGTTGGATAATGTCAGCTCTCCTATCATCTCTCAGTCCCTCACAGTCACACATACATTATGTCAGGAGAATGTCTTTAAATTCTAATCAAGGAAAAATCATACCTTCTGTTGTCTTTTTAAAGAACTCCAAAAGTTGCGCTTGAACCATTTTGCGCGGAAATGACAAAATTGCTTCTGCTTGTGCGCAGCTTGTTACAGTACCAAGTTCTGATTGGCCAATCGCTATTTTTTAGTTCGTAAATGATCATAAGTAGAGTTTTTTTTTTTTTTTTATGTGCATGATAAGTTTTATGTAATACACAAAATTAATAATTGAAAGGGGATGGTAAGGGGGAATGGTGGTTTTACAGGGGGGATGTTTGTTGTCATTTTTTTCGACCAGGGGGATGCCATCCCCCCTCAATTAGAGCCCTGTGTATAACAGTTTCACTGCAATTCATGTTATAATGTTAGAATTAAAGAACAATAAACATAATACATATTACAGTTGCACTTATCTATACATAGTAAATGCAGTTATTTTTAAAGTGTTATTGACATCCTATCTAAAACGTGATTTAGCCAAAAAAAAAAACAAACAAAAAAACAATAATGTTACCACTTTAATATGTCTTGCAATATCCGTGCATGCAAAGGTTCTGCGCGATCCTCAATATCTGAATATCCTTGGGGTCTGAATCTGGCTCGTCTGGCAATATTGACGAACTTGCTGCTTTGGCAAGGGGTGGAGCAGTGCTAAAACACCATCTAAGCTCTTCAGCAATCACAACGCACTGGGACAGCTAACCAATCACAACAGATTTAGTTTTTCGGAAGGCAGGCCTTCATCAAACCCGGAACTAATCGAGCCGTTTGTGCCAGGCTGAGGAGAGAAGTATTGTAATAATGTAAATTAGGTGAAAAATAATGTGTTTTTCGAACCACCAAGCATGAGAACATGTTCTAGTACACCCCCAAAACAAAATCAAGACTTTGTAAAAGAGCATAATAGGACCCCTTAAGCTGTAAAAAATGATTAAAAATGTACATTCTAAGTATAATTTGTTCAATTACACTGCATTGTATCTGTTAACATTTGTTGAATGCCAATCCAGTATATGTAACCCCAAATATATTGCGAATAAAATGAAAATGTCTACCAGGTGACACATTTCTAGCCACATTTTCATTTGCATCAAATTAAATCTGTACACTTACTCCATTCAGGAACTTTCTCTGCCACGGAGCATCTAAACGATCCTCTGCTGTGCCCTACGTGAAGTATACAACAACACTGTTCACCATAATTCATTTTCCCTGCGTTTGTGTCTGCCAACAGCTGATAGCTTCAGCTCAGGCCGAGCGCTAAGAATAGTCCTGCTTGCTTTTGGCGTCTGTATGTAATTCATTCAGGGCAGCCAGGGGACTAAGATGCCGCTGCTCACACCTATGGGATTCATAAGTGCTGAGAGGGTGGGTAGAACAGAGGTACGGTGGCATGGTTTCGCGCCGAGGGACGTCTCCTCCTTCAATATAAGACACGACTCGCAAGTAATACGGGCAAACGAATGTGTAGCTCGTTGTGAGTGGTTCGAGTCACCGGGGAAAAGGATGTTGGGAGACTGCGGCACACTTGCATACCTTTTTATAATGTGTAATCACAGACGATGTGTGAGTTCTGGTTGGTTTTCTCGGCGTTGTACTATTTCTTAAAGGCTGAGTTGACACGCTATAGGGCTTAGCGGATTTGCAGTGTGCTGTCCGCAGCAAAGTATGTACAGTAAATTTATGTAATAAGTGCCCAGGAGTACAACAGTTCATACAGCTGTAGCTAAATAAATAATAATCATTTATTTTGTATTATTTTTATTATTAATACTAATACTACATATTTATTATTATTTGTTGAATATTTATTTAAATATTATTTAATAACTTGTTTAAATGTATTTATTAGTTATTAATATTTAATTAATAATAACATTGATTTATTAATAGTTTAATATTGAAAGTAATGTTAAATAATTTCTGCACAACTTTTTAAGATAAAGGCAAAAGGGTTATTCAAAAATGTTTGTTCAAATGAAATTGTGACATTTAATTTCTTTAATTTTAATTTTAACCTAAAATCTTGGTGTTGAAAAAAAAGAAAGGTTCATGTAAATGTTACTTGTCAAAATTGCATTTAAAATAGAGATTTCAGTGTTTTTCAGCTGTTCAGAAGCATTATTTTTCTCTCTAGGTGGGAAGTTGTGGTTGGCTGATGATGTTCTCGCTCAGCTGGGAACCATTAACAAGAGGGATGGAAAAAACCTGACGGTTCTTCGGAATAAGACCACAGGCGTCGTCCACATCAAAGTATATGACAAAGACAGTCAGAAAGGTAAAAAGAAACATATTCCTGAATGTTTTGTCTGAAATAAAACCCAGACACAACAGCTTGTAAAGAGTGATTAACATCAAACGTGTTTCTTTTTTTGAAAGATTTTGTTTTTTACATTTGACCACACCTTTTGATCAATGAGTTACCTTCATTGACTTCTTAACCATGTTTCAGTTCATGAATTGATGAATGGAATGAATAATGGTATTTCTAATAGTTTTTCATTTAATTTTTTTATAACACTCACAAAAAAAGCCATTTCTGGCAATTAAATATGAATATTTAATAACTTAATTAGAATTTAATATTATAAAAATAATATTAAATAATACATTAGAAATATAACAGGACAATTAAATGTATTGCTTTATTTTGTTAAAAAAGCAACAAAATTTTCGTTTAGTCATAAATAGATTTGATAAACCACCATACTATTGGTTATGTTAATCATAAGTATTTTAAAATCATATAAAAATATATTAAAAATAAATATATTTTTATTTTAAAGTATTTGAAGTATATATCAATAATTTGAATAGTATTTATTTTTTATTTTATGCTTTTAAATGGTTTTATGTTTGTGTTTTATTTTAAATATATTTTAATGCCTTTTAATAAAAAAGTATTTCTGATATTTCTAGACTTTCCATGACCATGTTCACTCATTACAGTATTTAATTATTATTATTATTATGAAATTTTTTTTTTTAGTCAGTTGGGAAGACAACATTTGTAAGTTTGTTTCTTCTTTTAATAATTATTTAATTTTATTTAACAATAACAATAATACAAATTTTAACAGTTAAAAAAAAAAAAAAAGTATGTTGCCTTAATTTTCAAACTCATTTCAAACTCATATTTTCATTAATGCCCCAAAAGAATAAAATCCTTGTCATTTCTTCAAGGTGAGGTTACATATGACTCATAACGGATATGTTTCTAAGGCCACACATTGTCAAAGCCCTTTCCTCTTTATGAATTATGGCGAGAGACATTCATATCACTGACAGGTCTATTAGCAGAGGAGTGCTTGATCCTCTAAACGCTCTATGATTAAAAAAAAAAAAAAAAAAAAAGGCAATTAGGGGCTCTTTAAGGTAAATCTTTTTGCTACCTTCTCAAATCTCCTCATACCAATTAGCTCCCCCATTTATCTCTCTGACACGGACCTCATGGGAGCGAAGGCCCGTCTCAGTACGCCACTTCAAATGAGCTAACTGGGGTGTTTCTGACGAGGTGTCCGAGGAAAAAAGTCAACGCACCACTGTTTTTTCCCCCTCCACTTCGTTTTGTGTTTGTGATGTTCTTGAAATTGGTTTAAGAATGTACACAAGCTAGTCCCCAAGCTAATTTGACAGATTAGCATTAGATACACCTGTTCGCCTTCACAAATTCTTAAATTTTCTTCGTAGGTCGCAATCCTTGTGTACCGAACAACGGTGGCTGTTCCCAGCTTTGCTTTCCCACTTCTGAAACAACTCGGACGTGTTCTTGTACTACGGGCTACAACCTTCGTCCGGACCGCTCCACCTGTGAAGGTATGACCATTGGTTGTGACCTCTGCATACGGACATAATTAACTTTCCGATCTCGGAGGTATTCATTGTTTTTCAAAAGCACATTGACCTGGAAAGGGGTTGGTTTGATTTATTTTATTTTTTTTCCCTTGCTAGGTCTTCAGTCTTTCCTGATGTACTCCGTTAATGAAGGTATAAGAGGACTGTCTCTGGATCCCAGTGATAACTCGGAAGTTTTAATGCCGCTAACTGGCACACTGTTCGCCGTGGGACTGGACTATCATGCCGGTAAGTGCACTTTTCCTTTGATTATAAAAGAAAATTCAAAAGAAAATTTGATTCTAAAAAGTCATTCTTAATAGTTTTTGATATTTGTTTGTATTTCCGTTTTAGTTTTATTAATTGTACTGTTTTAGTTAGCTGCCAAGGCAATGTTTCTTATTTTCAGTTTTCAGCTAATGTTTATATTTTATTTGAACTTTTCTTCATTTATGTGAATTTTAAATCACAAAGAAAAACACATTTTAATACTTTTTACGGACATACATTATTTTAATATTATTTATATACTACTATAGTGTTTATTCGTTTTTATTTTAACTTTTATTTCTGTTTGCAGTTTTCATTTAAGTTAAGTTTGTTGTAGTAATTGTCTATTTTTTAGTTTGTCATTTTTATTTGTAATATTTTGGTTTTAGTTTTAGCACTTTGTTGTTAAGGTCATTGCACACTGAGTCCAACATTTTTGTGTGCATTTTTTCGTTTTTTGTTTTTATGACGGACGAACGTTTCAGAGGCAGTATGTAAACATGATTGACACTTACCAAGGCAGCATTTCTGATTTAGTTTGTCATGTAATAATTATATTTTATTTTACTTTATTTCAATTACATGAATTATTAAATCTTTAAGGAAAGTGTATGTTAATACTTTTTTACTGTAATATACATGTGTTATTTTAGTATTAATTATATACTCATTTTTTTTTTTTTCAGTTTTAGTCATTAAAACTATGGCAGCATTTTTAATTGTTGTTTTTTGTCTAATTTTTATATTTTATTTTATTCAGCTTTATTTAAATTATTGAAAATAATTCAGTCATTTTAGTTTATCAAATGCTATTTATGTTGTCACAATTAAAAACAAAACAAAAAAGCGGTTAATAGCATAAAGAGGACAGTCATATTGAAAAGGTAGTGGCCAAAGTTCATAAATTATGGTAGTTTGGATGTAACATAACAATTATTATGTTTAAAATTTGCTTTCAAGTTTAGTGTGTTAAAAGTGTTAGGTGTATAATATAAAAACTGTGTAAAAAGGTGGGGGAAATATGATACTTTGTTCTACTGACTACAATCAGGTAGACATTTTTGATTCTTCTGAAATGACCAAAGCAATTAGGCATCGCCATGCCATGTGTACAACAACATATCACCTCTTGACATGAGGAAAACATTGATTTGCAGGGTATTTCCCAGTGTTTGGGACAGATTCATATAGTGCAGTAATTGGACAGCTGTCTCTGCGCTGAGACAGAAATGCCAGGCTTTGCATCAGTGACAGACAGTTTGCAGCTCTGCATTTGCATGATAAAGCAAATATTATTATGAGGTGATGCGGATGCAGTATGCGGTTATGACAGATGGAAGATAATCGAAACAGATTAGCTGGACAGATGAGCCGATGCCTCATAACGATGTGAATGGGCTTCATTGGAGTTTTTGTCAAAAGGGATATAATGTAATTTTTTTTTGAGTAGGCGAGGAGCTGGTGATGCATGAAGCTATGGATAATGTCGTGCGGCCAAGTCAAAGCAATTTTTGTGAAAAGCGTTTTGAAAGGGACAGACCACGGGAGCCAGGACAATCACAAGTACTTTGGGCCTTTTTAGCCTCTATTGTTTTGGAGAAAAGGTGGGTTTGAATGAGAACAAAAGGGCAAAGACATTTTGGCCAAGAGAAACCGACTCATTTTTTCAGGTAGAGCTTGGCATGCAGCTCTTCAAAAAATAGTTTGAAGGCTTTGTTTATTCAAAATTGGCCATCAGCGCAAGAATACATATAGTTCTTAGCTGCTGTAATGTAAAAGGCAAAAAAAAAAGAATTTAACAGCAGGTGCTAACTAGACTAGGCACACTTTATAGTTAATGTTTATTGCATATCTATCATAGGAAATGATACATTGTACTGGACGGATATGGGCTCCAACAGAATCTCTAGATCCAGTCGAGATCAGACCTGGAGAGAGGACATTGTCAGGAGCGGTCTTGGACGTGTTGAAGGACTAGCGGTGGACTGGATTGCAGGTGTGAAAGTTTCTCTTTTTTTCAGCATTTCTGTGTTTCCAAATTGAAGTGGTCAGGCTTATTGTTTCTCTGTTGGTTCAGGGTCTTTGTTGCTTTGCATCCAAAGGTAATATTTACTGGACGGACCATGGCTTGAATCTCATCGAGGTGGCTCGATTGAATGGCTTGTACCGCGCCGTGGTGATATCTGACGGTCTTGATCAACCCAGAGCCATTGCTGTACACCCAATGAAAGGGTACGTATCTGCCTTTTTATTTTTCCACTCTGAAAATAACCTCTGGTTTATTTTTTCTTCTAATGCTAAGCTTCAGTTTCACCCAAGTGTGGCAACAGCGTTTAAATGAATGACCTATGATCATCTAGAGAGCAGTTAGTGTGTGCAATTAGCACCTCAAAGCTTGTTAACTGCAGATGTACGTCCTCCTTAAAGGCCTTATAATTTTCATTGCATGTATTCTAATTTGAGAGGGCCATCATAATCTTGACCTCATGTTTGTAATAAGTTACCTCATTATCTACAGCTTTGTACTGTAAAAGTGCAAAATAAAACATTAAGCTGTTATGTCTTTCACTGGCGTGACAAAAAGACTCAATTTTCGACTTCTACCCTTCAAATGCAAGAGACCATTTTAATGATCCAGTCCCTGATGGAAATAAAATCCTGTTCTACATTTGGTCTCATTTACACTTTAATATGCAAAAAAAAATTCCCTTTAAGAGTACAACAGCCTGTCACTGGGACAGTACTCTTAAAGAGACGTCTTTTTACCTTATGTACCCTCAGTGTTAGGAAGGTTACTTTGGAAATGTAACAGGTTACAGATTACAAGTTACCCTATTTAAATTGTAAAAAGTAGTGTAACTATTTCAAACCAGGCAGGGTTAACCTTACAATAGTACTTAACACTGAATACTGTCTGACCTTTTTTAATCGTTAACATTTTCATAAGTTACTGTAACTTAATTACATCGTTTTTTTATTTTTTATATCTGTAACAGATTACATTTACATATATTTTGTAATTAAATTATGCAACGCCGTTACATGTAACTAGTTATTCCCCAACACCGTTTACCCTTAAACGGTTCATAGTAGTACCTTATTGGTAAGTATTACTACTCTAAGGCACTAATATTCAAATTTTAGGAATAGATAAGTTACAAAACTTGTGCCTTCAAGGGTACTGCCCCAGTGACCAGCTGTTGTACCCTTCTGTTGTTTTACAATGTACTATCCGATTCTGCTTAGAAATTAACTGTGAATGGTAGAGGAGAGGAAAAACACACCCTAATTAGACCCCATGAGGACCTGAACACAGCATTAGACCAAACAAACTGTAACTCTATTAGCATTGTACTTGTTTTCACTGTAACGGAAGATAAATCTTGGATTTCAAACTGTGTGAAGGTCAAAATTCCTCAGGTTGACTACTTAATCGTACTCTCCTTTAAATTCATGCAGGTTTCTCTTCTGGACGGAGTGGGGCCAGATTCCTACCATCTCCAGGTCACGTCTCGATGGTTCAGTGCAATCCGTGCTTGTTAGCACCGGACTAGCAAGGCCCAACGGCATCTCCATAGACTACCAGGTCTGCCTCCCCTACATGCTTACTCTGCAGGCTGCAGTCCATGTTGATTTTGTGGCTTATCTTGCAGCTTTAGGGCAGCCAGATCGTATATCCCTTCATTCTTAATACAACAGATGAATGATGTTTGTCTTCCAACTGCGTTGTAGGAAAATAAATTATACTGGTGTGATGCCCGCAACAACAAGATCGAGAGAATCGACCTTGAGCGGGGGGAGCAGAGGGAGATCGTGTTCTCATCGAGTGGGGTGGATATGTTTTCCATAGCAGTCTTTGGGGCTTACCTCTTCTGGTCTGACAGGTAATTTATTTTTCCATAAATGTTAGTCTCAAAGAATGGCCCAAGAAAGCAGATACCATCCCATTTTCCCTACAAGGTCGCAATGCCTAGTGCAAAAAGACACTTTAGACTATTTCAGAATCTCCGGTGGTTCAATGTCATGCCAAGGATTTGTTACCTCACCTTCTGTTAGACCAGCTGTATACTGTATTTTAATGAGTTCTTTGGTTTTAATTAGTTGAGGGCCATTGATTAGCAAGTGTCAAACTTTCGGTCTTGTGCCCCCACGACGGTAGAGCTTATGCCAACGGATCCATCCGCCGTGCTTCCAAGAAAGACGCCGTGGACGTAGTGACCGTCAGGAGCGGCTTGGGCTTCAGTCTGAAAGATGTGAAGGTCTTTAACCAGGATCGGGAGAAAGGTTGAGGTTTCACTTAATGGCAGTTTTCCTGTTATTTGAACATTGCACCAGTGCACACAAGTACAAGTTTTATCCTAGATAAAGCAGGGGTGTCCAATCCCACTTCTGGAAGACTACCTTTTTGCAGAGTTTAGCTCCAACCTCTTCCAACACACATAGCTGGAAGTTTCTAGTAACCCTGAAGACCTCGATTAGCTGGCTCAGAGGTGATTAATGAGCACTAGAGCTAAACTTAAAAGAAAAGTTACCCTCCGGGAGCAGGATTGGATACTCCTGCTGATTAATTTTATTTGCATGCTGAAACTATCATCTCAAAGCCATTATTAGGTGATATCATTTGTTTAGACCACATGTTTCAAAGGGCCAATGTCCTGCAGAGTTTAGCCCCAACCAGCTCCAAAACACCTGCCTGGAGGTTTCTAGCAATCCTGAAGCACTTGATTAGTTGCTTCACATATGTTAAATTGAAATTGGAGCTAAACTCTGCAGGACAGTGACATTCTATGATCTAAGTTTGAGATCCTACTTTGTAGGGTGTCTGATCTCTGATTTTCTGACTTACCCAGGAACGAACGCTTGCAGCAGAGCAAATGGAGGATGCCAGCAACTTTGTTTTTACTTGGGGAATAACCTGAAAACTTGTGCTTGCGCCCATGGATATCTTGCTCAGGATGGACTCAGGTGCAACAGGTACGAGGGTTACCTGCTGTACTCCGAGAGGACCGTTTTGAGGAGTATTCATCTATCGGACGAGAATAACCTCAACTCGCCAATAAGGGCGTACGAGAACCCAAATTATTTTAAAAATGTTATAGCTTTGGCCTTTGATCATCGGCAGAAAGCGCATGGAACCAATCGGATTTTCATTAGCGATGTTCATTATGGGAATATACAAGTCATCAATGACGACTGGACAGGACGACGCGTCATTGCTGAGAGTAAGTAATTGTGTCTAATTACTAATTACTTTTATTGGATATATTGTTAGTCACGTTTTTTGTTGGAAAAAATAGTTTTTTAGTTATTTTTTTAGTTGTTTTGAGAACCCTTTCACGAATTCATTCTCAATTCTGCTACGTTTTTTGGACATTTATCATCTTTAAAAGCCCATATTGAATAAAGTAAAGATGAAATGACAATGTCCAGTGTAACTTAAATGTTGTTTAGAAGGCTGATACCTTCCGAGTAATGCTGATGAATGATTTCACAAAGCTTTTCAGACATCCTTAATGTTTGTAGCTTACATTATATCTGTAGGGAACATTTGAATGAATTGGAAATTGGTTTGTATGGATTTGTCCATATCGTCCAGCCTGATATTGTCTGTCCAAGGTACTTTCGTAACACATTTATTTGCTTTATTTGCAATGCAGCTCATATTTGTAGCAGCATCACGGCCAATTAACTGTGGTAAAATGTAAATAAATTATCCATACAGGGTACAGCTAATTACTCTGATAAAGCAGCAGCCCAGTAACCGGCATTGCAATTCATACCTCTTGTGATTTATCAGGCCCTAACCTTGTCAACATTAACACACGTCTCATTTAATCAGTATGCCATTAACCTGCAGAGCTGTCAGTTTGCAGCTGCCGTACTGAACGATAGCTTGCCTGAGAGGAATTGTGATATTTGTCAAACGAGGCCGTGGCAGGCGCTCAGATTGTTATACCTGACCCTAGACGCTAAGCTTTATCCTTTGTCATGGATTTATGTTGATATATTGCAGGCATGTATCGGCGTTGGGCTGATAAACAGCTTGTCTGTACGTACTCATGTTTGAGGGCTGATAGAGGTGAGGGAATGACTGGAAGCTCTTTAGTTGAAGTGACTTTTTTTGTTTTTAGCTGATTTGTGATGATATTAGTTTTTAAATGTTGAGTTTAAAGTGAACTGACTCGGAAATGTTTTTGTACATTTCATCTGGCAGCTATAACTATGTGTTATCTCTCAAGCTTTTGTTGACAGGGTGGTTCAAATCTGACATATTGTAGCTTCTCCAAATCAAAGTCAGTTCAAGACCAGACAGTTGCTCGGCTCGATGACTTGATGACCAGTTACCTCTAGAATGCCGCCTTGCACCTTCCATTACCAGTTTTAAATCAAGATTGAAAACATATCTTTTTTCCTTAGCATTTTAATTTAAAGTTTATTGATGTTTTATTGGTTGTCTTGTTTGCTTCTTTTTTGTTTTCTTTTCTCATTTTAATTTCTGGTACATTGTTAAGCACATTGGATAGCTTTGCTATGTTTAAATGTGCTATATAAATAAAATTTACTTACTTACTTACTATAGTTTTCACCAGTGCTAGTGATTAAAGACTTTTTGTCACGCTGTTAGCAACGCTTCCAAATCTTCTTTTTTTTTCCCAAAGTTCATGCTGACCTGTTCACACCTTTAAATGATGCTTCATTTTTGCTGTATTCACACCTCAGGGTTATTTTTAGACATGTTACTAAGCTACAAAAAGGCTAATCAGTGTGAAAAATGCAAAAACAAACAACACCAAAGTATAATTAGTCATTTAAGAGAGACATGTCTGGTATATGAATGAAGAGACAGGCCATTGTAATTCAATGGGAATCTGTGAGAGAATATTAGAAAGAATTAAAGGTTTTACTTAGTCAAGACTCCAGAAGCATGCAAGACATCAAGCTCTGAAGGCTTTTTATCCATGTGAGGGGAAAATCAATTGCGGGTCAGGGGTGAAAGAGAGCTACTGCGAGAGTATTGGCTTGCAGAGGGAAGACGTTAGACAGACAGCGAGTGTGAACTATGCCAGAGGACTTCGACGGCACAAGATCAGCCTTCAGGCCTTTAGAGAAAGAACGAGAGACAGCGATGCCAATGCTGCGTCTCCGTTGGGGGAAATCTGTCTTTGTTAGCCAGAGGACGGTGATTGATCGCAGGCGGGATGTGATCGCTTGACACACTCGTAATATATTGTACAGGAGACGTTTCCAAGGCAACACGCAGACCTCAGCCTTCTTGTGGATCTCTCGTCGGAGCCCGAAGTGGAAATGTCATGTCACCTTCGTTCTTAAAACCAGACATTTTCATCAGGAGCTGTGTTCTTGATGACCTCTGATAAACAAATACCAGGTTATTGCTGTTTAAAGTATAGTTTGTTTTCTTAGCATTTGTTCCTGGTCTTATTGTGAACAATTTTTCTATGGATGCATGCTATGTTGGTATCATATTGGGTTTAGTAGGCCTATGTATTTATTTATTTAGTTCAATATTGTATATTTATTTTTGGATAGTTATTTCCATTGGTTTTTGCATTTTAGAATTCCATTGCTGTCATTTAATGGTCAAAGTTCTGTCATGAAAACTATAGGAGAGTTTAGCATGGTAGTACACTTGGCAATGTTAAGGTGTTTGGTCTTGGCGGAATAGATCTGATATGCTACCAAGACTTGCTTTTGCCAATAAGTCCACAGACATGCTGCTGTGAGCATATAGGAAATACTGCTGCTGCACAAATAACACATATGAACTTACATGATAACGCATATGATAGCTTACATGAATCATCCCATATAGATCTATACAGGTGGAGCTGGGGGAGGTGGAGTGTTTCTGAAGCACACTGCAACTGCTACAGCAAGCACTAGCCAAGTAGCCATTGGCTGCTGTTGTGAAAAGTAACCGATCAGCTGCGCCATGTGAATGATGATGTAATTATATCAGATTCAGATAGAACCTATCGGTCTGCACCATAGAGTTTCATGACAGAACTTTGGATTTAATATTCTAAAAACATGAGTAATTTAATAGCATTGTTAATGTAATCTTTACCATATCCGAAAATTAATATCCATTTTTTTTCACACTGTACATTATGATATTGTGCCTACTGTAATTTATTTTATTTTGGTTATTATAATTTTTAATAGTTTGCATCTATGTAGAATCTGCCATCTTCGTTTTTTCTATATATATATTATTTTTTCTATTTATTTTTTATTTGTTTTTCTCACTTTGAAACAACGTTTGTTGAGCTCTCTTGTGGAGCTTCAGAGGAAACGTGATATTACACAGGGTTTTTTTTCTTTCTTTCTTTTCTTTTTTCTTTAGAAGAGCAGGACAGGAGATTTAAGTGTCAGTTTGCTCTTGCTCATTGCATCTCTTTGCTGTCTTGGAGAAACAGTTGTAATATACACTTGACTATATTTGAGATTTTTCTTTCTTATACAGTCAATGGCGAATAGTCTAAATAATACTTCAGATCCAGTGCAGTAAATTATTTAGACTATTCGCCATTGACTGTATAAGAAAGAAAAATCTCAAATATAGTCTTGTTAATTCCTTGTTATGTTCACTGCAACTAATCTAGCAGAGCCTGAATGTCCTATTCAGTGCCACTCACTTTCCCTATCAGGCTCTGTGAGGGTTTTAGGGTGAGGAACCACATCCCAAAAAAAGTGAAGTACTTCTGCAGTGCCTCTTAAAACATGCTGCTCAGGTTGCGGTGTGATAAAGTAAAAAAATATTTTTTTTCTCCCATGCATTATGCAATTGTAACATCAAAAAGACTGAATAATTGTTTGATCAGTGCATGATTTTGTTTTTCACAAAAAAGCCCAAGCAGATTATAAAAATGCTCTGAACTTTGTGTCGAGTCGTACATGATATGGTTACATATAGGAAATGCATGAGATGACTGGACTGTTAATATATATATATTTTTTTACTTAAATCAAATATAATATATATTATTAGACAGCAATAGACAATGGCAGTTTAGTGCCACATTAAAATATAAAAAAATATTTTTTTGAGAATAAAGTTGTTTTATTACAAGAATAAATTAGGCAAATTAGGCATACTATTGTGTGAATATACTATAAATTATTTGAAAAAATGCAATATTCTGAGAAGGGTTTTATTCTCTAAATATTACTTAGATTTTGTCACAAAGTTATGGTATCTTATTTTATATTTTCTTTTTTTTTAAATGTTAACATGGAACTAAAGTGCTGTTGTTATATTATATTATATGAAATATTATATTTTATAATAGATATTTTTTTTATTTTGTTACATTTAATTGAATTTATTTACATAAATTAAATAAACTATTTTAAATATTTATTTGTTTGTCTTATTTGTTTAATTTTTCAATGTAAACGTTACACTGAAAACCATTTTAATATCTTTGTATTTGCCAATTTTTAAAGTTTCAACTTTTTATTTTTCATTCTGTTTTTGTTTCTAGTTTTGTTTTATTGTTACTTAAAGGTGCCATAGAATGCATTGATACAGTATTTTAAATTGTTCTCTGATATCTACACAGAAGGTATGTGGCTTAGGTAAGGGCAAAAAATCTCCAGAAATGATTTTACATGTCCATTTACAACCCTAGGATTTCTCCCTAGAATGAAACGGTCTGTTATTGGCTTATTTGGCAGGGTCATGAATAATAATGAGCTCTGCTCTGATTGGCTGTTTCACAGTACGGCTCATCAGCAAGAAGGAAGCACAGGGAGGAAAATATATATTTAAATACTTTCTCTCGCAGTTATATCGTCGGGTAATTATACTGTATATAAAACGCAGGCATCAGGGAGCCGTTATTAATATGCGAGGCACTGAAACTGCTTTTGAACGATCCATCGATCGCGTTATAGTTTCACTTTCAAGAGACGCGATCACACAAACTATGTTTACATTATGGAGCAACAGTACTTACCACACATTTCACAAGATCAGATGCTTGTCAGTGGTGCTCAGGATCTGTAAGTCATTCGCCATCATCCTCATCTCTCCTTACTGAGAGTGAAATCTTATGTACTGTAACAGGCTACCGCTAGCAAGGAGCTAACCATGTCCCTTTAGTGGCTCGCGTTATTTGCTTTCTGTGCCTTTCTGAATACAGACACCAACCCATCCCTGCACTTCACACCCCCTGCACGGCCTGGAACATAAAATTTATTTTGTTATTTTCGCTTGTTTATTTACAATACCTGCAGAGCTTCTGATGGTTCGGCCGGCTTAGAACAAGGGCGGGTTTATGCAAATGTTGGGGGCGTAGTGATCCCGACTGTTGCGTCACAGTCGGTGTTATGTTCTGATTCGCCTGTTTTTCAGTGGTCTTTTTTAATCACGAGATTTACATATGAAGGAGGAAACTATGGTGTTTGAGGCTCACTGTATGTCATTTCCATGTTCAGAACTGTTATTATTTAAATATGCCAGGGTAAAGACAGTTTTTCATTCTATGGCACCTTTAAACATGGAACTAAAATGCTATTGTAATATTATAATGCACTTTTTAATATAAATCGTTCAGTTTTATGTGTAATTAAAAGTGATTATATGTACAATCAAGCAGTTCTTTACAAATTGCAGTGTTTTTAAGAGCTAAAAGGTGTATTTTTCTTTTTTAAAGGTTTTGATTTAGTATTGACGTAGATTTCCACAACACATCTTGACCTTTTCTGACACCTAGCTGTTTTTCACATTGACCATCTGTCTGCTTTTTTTTCTTTTTGAATCACTTGTGAAAGAACCTGTGGAGGTGTTTGCCTGCCATCCGGTTTTATGGCCTTCAGGTCAACTGCTTGCATTTGTGGACTTCAATGCTTTTTATATCGTTTATTATTGATAGAAGGTTTGAAACAACTAGATAAAAGTATTTGGACTTTATTTCAGGCTTTAAAGTGCAATGTGTTTAAACTGTGTGTAGTAGGTCACTGTCTGTATGTTATTTGAGAGTACTTGAGCGATTAGCATTGACGTTGTGTCTCCTCCTCTAGATGTTGGTTCTGTGGAGGGACTGGCGTACCACCGAGGATGGGACGTCCTGTACTGGACGAGCTCCACCACAGCCACCGTCACCCGCCACAGCATCGACCAGACTAGACCAACCGCCTTCAACCGAGACACGGTGGTCTCCCTGTCTGAGGAGGACCACCCACACGTCCTCACTCTGGATGAATGTCAGAAGTAGGTCTAGAGATTCAAGCTAATTTCTGACATTTAACAGACAAAAAACAGACAAAAATTTGGTAGTCTTTTATCTATTTTGCAAGTTCAAAAATATGTACTTTTCATTACAGTAAAATAAATCCATCTGTCTCAAATGCCAAAAGTTTCTGCACTCCACCTCACTTCAAAATAACCCATGTTGATACATTTTTGATGGCTGTCTTTCCAAAAGGTCAATTAAGGGAGGGATCCTCTAATTATTTTGGAGTAATTAGGCGCCAGACCACATACATAGTATTAATTTTACATCAATGAGTTATGAGCTTCAAATATTCAAAATATTCAAATTTAAAACAGAGTGACCTGTGCTACAGAGATTTGCGGTATTAATCTCCAAACACGTTTGCATCTCTTGATCTCTGTAAGCAATTCCTTTCATTTTCAAATTAGAAAACATTACTTAAGTTTCACTTTTATGCATTTATTTATTATTTTTCTACTTTGGCAAATTTCTGCCCTGCTGAACTGTTCATGATTGCCTTTTAGTTTGATCCTCTAATTTTAGTGTCATCTAGCACAGTGGTTCTCAACTACGTTTTACAGGAAATATAGAGCCCAAGCCATACAAAAATGAACTAAAATGTGTGTTTTAAAGTATTAAAGTAATATATTAATACAAATTGCTGAATTGCTAATACTTGTAAAAACATTTTGTTGTCAGCACAAATCACAAGTTTCACAAGTGAAACTAGTTTTGTTTATGATTTTGGAATTAGCATCTGATAATCTGACTAGCATCTAGATGAATTTGCATCCAAATACCACAAAGTTAGATTGAACACACAATATTTGACATCCACAACAAAAGGTATTCTTTTTGTCATTTATAAAAGGTTGTTACCCCTATATTTTTGTTATTCTTACTGTGTTGTTCTGATGTTAGCTGTGCTTTTAGCAATTAGCATCATGCAACATTTAGATTTCTGCTTCTTGGATCAAAACTGTATAGTTGAGATCCACCGACCATCAATTTGAGTTTATGAAAGAGATGGCACTTTGTTTACTTTGATTTTGCCTCAGCCGTCTACATTTAAATTGACTTTAGCATTTCCCGCCATTTTATGCTAAACTGTATTCAATCAGATGTGGAATTTTCCTATTTCTGTCAGACTTTTGACTATAAACATTTCCTGATGCTTGAAAAATGTTGTGTAAGGAAGCAAAATGAAGCTACTGTTACTGCTTAATTGATAAAGGTAAACAATGCTATGCTAGCATTAGCGTGTGTTCTTCAGGTATACAATCATAAACACTATCATTACACAACAAATGTTAGCTAAACACAATTCTACAGACATTCTCTTAATTTTTTCCAAGTAGGAAATCAGAAATTTAGACTTGTGAAGAGTCTCTACTCAAGAAGAATTGACAATAAAGCAAACTTGACTTGACTTGACTCAATTGTACAGTATGATATATTTTAGCCTTAGCATTAACATGACTGTTTGTTCTCTAAGGATCAATTCCCCTCTTCATACCCTGACAGCACTTAGTCGGACTGTAGCAGTCGGTGCGTTAGCCTGTTAGAGCATTAGCACGGCAATAAGTGGCTGCTGCTGTCAGCAAGAAGTCCCAGCAATCCAAAAGCTGCCAAAGATCACAGCTAGGAGCCACACACCGACGCTAGCGGCTGACACTGCAAGGTGCTGTCACATGCCAGGCTAGCACACTCGTCTCAAACACAAGGACATGCTTCGTCCTTCGACTGACTAGTCTTTTTCTTCCACATTAAATGAAAAAGGGCTGATGCTATTAGGCTGTAGCCTTTTCCATTATAATTGCAGATGAATAATTTTTTTATGAGCCTATTAGCATAGTGTAGTGCAGAATCAATGGTGCACATTTTGTTTCAAGAAGACTTGTGTGCGCACTTTTTATGTGCCATTCATAGAAAACATTTACATTATGTCTGAAATGTAACAAATTTGAAGAAGAAATGGCTCAGAAAAGTCAGAGATGGCCAGATATTTTGGATATGATTAATTGCAATTAATCGTTTGACAGTACTAATACATATAACCAATTCTCAACCAGCTCCATTTTAGTGAAAAAGGCATATCTGTACTAATAAAAACTACGAATTAACAAAAAAATACAAATGTATATTAATCAATTCATTAATTTAAAATATTAATTCTAAAAATACATGTAAAGTTGTTAACTTCAAGAAATTAAAAAAATACATTTTCTGTATATAAAAAAATATAATTTAAATATTTAATACAATAATAAAAACAATTCATGAAAAATGCTTTTGATCATATTCACACTTAAGTTTCAGCTTCTTCTGTTTTTTTATGCACATTTAAATGTGAAATTTTAATGTGACTTTCAAAGAAGTCATGTCTGAAATATGCCAAATTTGAAGAACTAATGGCTCAGAAAAGTGATACTAATTCTAAGAAAAGTGCTTGCGTGAGTTTGATATTATGTTATATAATGATTTTTTTTTTTTTTTAAGAATCACTCAAATGTCTAAGTTCTTTTGGACTAGAATTTTATGGTAAAAATCATTTGATGTGACAGCTTACAGTCTGTTTCCGTTCCCCTAGCTTGATGTTCTGGACTAACTGGAATGAGCAGAAGCCGAGCATCATGAGGTCGACTTTAACCGGTCGGAATGTCCGCGTCATTGTTAGCGTGGATGTCATCACCCCTAATGGACTCACCATCGACCACAAAGCCGAAAAGCTGTATTTTTCTGACGGCAGTCTCGGCCACATCGAGAGGTGTGATTACGATGGCTTTCACAGATATGTGAGTATGGAGCCACTTTGTGTGTGACTTTTAAAAATGCATGGAAGTGCATTAGCTGAAGCAGAGACTGTGTCTTAAGAGCACTGCAAAAGTTTTTCAGCCTTTGTGAAGCTTTTCTGTTTTTCTGAGGTGAGACATTGAAGGAAGACATAAAGAAATTTTGATCCCATCCGCTGAATACAGGTCACTTGGGTTCAATACATTGTCACTTAAAACTAAAAATTTGCTCTTGCCAGGAGGACCAAATAAAAAGACCTAACAATGTTAAACAATAATTTTATATTTTTCTCATTGTTCTTAGTTCTAGATAAAAGTGTATCTGTAATCTGTCACACCAGATACTGACTGGTTTTCGTAATTTACAGATGTCTTCAAAGGTAGTGAATATGTTGTAGAAATATTACATTAATACAAAGTTCTTTCATGAAACTCTATATGGCGCAGGACTACAGGACTTAACTCAATCTCATACAATGACATCATTATTCATATAGCGCAGCTGATTGGATACTTTTCACATCAGCAGCTCAACGTTCAAATACTAGGCCTGTGTTTGCTGTAGCAGTTGCAGCGCGCCCTCCACCTCCCCCAGCTCCACCTGTATATATCTGCTACAGGGTGATTTCATGTATGTTATATATGGTAAATATATTAAGCTTTTTTGCAATCAATACAGATTTGTAGTTTTCAAATTTATAGTATGTACCGTGAAATTTACCAATGTCTAAAAGTAAATGCATTGTAGTAACGTTACAGCAGTGTTATCATTTTCAAATTAAGCTTTTCTCTTTGCAATTAGTTGAAGCATTTGCTTCATTTCAGATTTGTAGTTTTTTGTTTTTAAGCATGTTACTTCATGAATTTAGAAAAAACAACAAAAAACAAACAAACAGTAAATGCATTGCAGAAACGTTACACTAATGTTATCAAATTTAAATGAGGCTTTTCTGTTTACAGCTGGCTTTAAAATGCATTTGCTTCAACTTCGTAGTTTTCAGTTTTTAATAATTTAGCAATTTCTTTAACGTGGAATGGACAATACAAATTTCACAATGTCACAATTCTTTCCAGTGCTCATAAAAATCATATCCGATCAGATCTGACCACCCTATGAGCACATTTGACATGTTCTGTAAGTAAAAAGGGGCGGAGCTTAGCAAAGGGTCAGTATAGCTTTAAATAAAGTGTTAAGGTTATGTTTGAGTAACCCTCTGTCACATTATTGGAGAGCAAAGTCTGAGATAATCCCTGCTTAGAAGCTACTTGAAACATAAGCCTGCACTCGGAGCGGGAATATCATGTTCTTGTCCACTGATTTGTAATTCAATGCTAAAAACTTTCGATCTTAAAGTCGTGACGTATTGTCAAGTATGGTGACCCATACTCGAAATTGGTGCTCTGCGTTTAACCCATCCAAGTGCACACACACAGCAGTGAGTAGTGAACAAATGCACACACACACACACACACACACACACCGTGAACACACACCCGGAGCAGTGGGCAGCCATGCTGCAGCGCCCGGGGAGCAATTGGGGGTTCGGTGCCTTGCTCAAGGGCACCTCAGTCGTGGTATTGAGGGTGGAGAGAGCGCTGGACATTCCCTCCCCTCACCTACAATCCCTGCCAGCCGGGGGCTCGAACTCGCAACCTTTCGATTACGAGTCCGACTCTCTAACCATTAGGCCACGACTTCCCCTTAAAGAGAGCATGAAGAGGTTTTCACCTGTCGAGACGACAGCTCTGATATCAGAAAGTCATGCAGATGTGTCTGCCGCATCTTTCATCTTGATTCCCCACACACGTGCGGGCGGTGACAGAACACTTGGGAATAAAGACATCTCGACCGCATGAGGGTGAGAACACGTGTTTGACATGTTGTCATCGTGGATTAAAGCACGAGCCTCGTTCTCCATGCGCCCATCGAGCCGCCTATTATTATTACAAAGACTCTGGCATTCAAATGGACGACCCTTCAGAGACATCTGTGTCTGCGTGTTACTGAAGAGCGGTTAATGCTGCACTTCAGAACAGATGTGTGTGGCTCACTAAAGCCTTTGGAAATAAATAGCAAAAAAACATGAAAAGTTCTCAAAGGTGGAAAGAAATGTGTACAGCCTCTTTTTTTGTTGATGGCTTACATACAGTTATCATAGAAAATGTAATGAAGAATTTGCAGTGATTTGTTTTGTGAACATTATATAGTAATGTAACAGAAATATTGGTCTCTCTATGTATTTGGACTTGTTTATTTATTTATTTCTCCTTCCTTTTCCTTGTTGCTTTGCTATATTATGCCAAGATAGCCAAGATAGTTTTTATGGTCTGAAGGAATTTTTTTTTATTTTATTTTTTTTATAAATGTATTTATCTGTTTTATCCAACCATCTATCCATCTATCTATCTATCTTAAGTAGATTTTTTTTCCTTTTTTGTGTTGCCCCCACCCCCATTTGTTATTTTTTATTTTATTTTTTAATATAATGATGTACCTTTTTTAAAAAAAAAAAAAAATATATTTTTATATAAGAGTTTTAGATAAAAAAGTTTTATATATTTAAAAAAAAAAAAAACTCTCTCTCTGAATTTTTCTCTCTGAAAAAAGAAAACCAAAACAAAACAAAGTCAAAGGCATTGTCAACTTTAACCAAATTAGAAGTGCCTTGATTTTATTCAGTTTTATTTATTTACCGCTGTTTGCTCTCAATATTTTTGTAAATAAATTTGAGAATTTTTTTTTTTTTTTACACAAACAGGAGATAAATTAGACTAAACCTCTTTTGCTTTTCTTAATTGCTTTGATATTAATTAAATAATTTGTTTTATTTACTGCTTTGCTTTTTCTCAGTTTTGTTTTTGTTTGTTTTCAGAAATGTCCAAACCCTCCCACGCACAGCAGAAAAATAAATAAATAATAGACTTCTTTAACCTTGCCTTCAGGGCTTATGTAGCATATGGAGTTGTGGAGAAAAATAAAAATATTAAACTTATGATGATACAGCTTCCACTAAGTCATGACAGTTTGTTTTTGATAAGGATCAAATGTTTTCAGTGAAATTTACTTACCAAAGTCTAATTTTACATGTATTTGTTGAGTGTCGATTTTGAACCCCAGTTCGAATTCCCATCTCTACCGTCTCAGTGTTTCTGAGTGACTGGACTCGATTAATTTCCTTCAGGCACGTGAAGAACAGCCCCTCAGTCTCACAGCTTACCTTCCGCCCTGAGGCCATGCATGATGTACTGTATCCCTGTGTCTGTTACGACTACGATTCTATTTACACTCTCTGTAGATCTGGGTTAATCATTTATAGTATGGGGGATAATGGATGAGGGGTGTCCTTCGGGTGTCACGGTGCTTCCCCTCCGGCTCTGGACGGGTCTGTGTGAATTTTACAGACACTCAGTGTGCTTTATTTTGGTCTGTGCACCTTTGTGTTGAAAGTAAACTGCCTGATGGAACTGTGCTGTACAGCAGGAGAGATGCTTTCATTTATTTATTAGCAGTGCTTCAAAGATATTGAATGATTTGTACAAGATAACTGTAATATTTTTGAATAGACTTTATCTATCTATCTATCTATCTATCTATCTATCTATCTATCTATCTATCTATCTATCTATCTATCTATCTATCTATCTATCTATCTATCTATCTATCTATCTATCTATCTATCTATCTATCTATCTGTCTGTCTGTCTGTCTGTCTGTCTGTCTGTCTGTCTGTCTGTCTGTCTGTCTGTCTGTCTGTCTGTCTATCCGTCCATCCGATCATTCTGTCATTCTACTTGTCCATCCATCCATCATTCTATTGTTCTGGGGGCAGTTGTGGCTGAATGGTTAGATATTTGGACTTGCAACCCTAAGGTCTATCATTCTACCTGTTAGTCCATCCGTTCATCTATTCATGCAACACAACATTTTATTGTTATATCGTTCTATCGTCCATTTATCCATCGTTCTATCTATTGTTTTACCTGTCTGTCTCTCATCCATCCCTCTATCATTCTATCGTTCAACCTGTCTGTCCATCCATCCATCCATCCATCCATCCAACATTCAATTGTTCTATCATTCTATCATTCTATCTGTCGTTCATCCATCATTCTATCTATTGTTTTACCTATCTAAATGTCTCTCAATCCATCCATCGTTCTATCTATTGTTCTGTCCATCCGTCCATCCATCATTTTATTTATCATTTTACCTGTCCATCCATCATCCAGATTTCTATTTATCTTTCTACCTAGCCGTCCGTCCGTCCATCCATCCATCCATTTATTGTTCTACATGTCAGTCTGTCCATCCATCTATCCATCCATCCATCCGTCTATTGTTCTACATGTCAGTCTGTCCATCCATCCATCCTTCTATTGTTCTAGAGGTCAGTCTGTCCATCCATCCATCCATCCGTCTATTGTTCTACATGTCAGTCTGTCCATCCATCCATCCATCCATCCGTCTATTGTTCTACATGTCAGTCTGTGCATCCATCCGTCTATTGTTCTACATGTCAGTCTGTCCATCCATCCATCATCCATCCATCCGTCTATTGTTCTACATGTCAGTCTGTCCATCCATCCATCCATCATCCATCCATACATCCTTCATGTCAGTCTGTCCATCCATCCATCTATCCATCCATCCGTCTATTGTTCTACATGTCAGTCTGTCCATCCATCTATCCATCGATCTATCCATCCGTCTATTGTTCTACATGTCAGTCTGTCCATCCATCCATCCATCATCCATCCATCCATCCATACATCCTTCATGTCAGTCTGTCCATCCATCCATCTATCCATCCATCCGTCTATTGTTCTACATGTCAGTCTGTCCATCCATCTATCCATCGATCTATCCATCCATCTATTGTTCTACACGTCAGTCTGTCCATCCATCCATCCATCCATCCATCCATCCATCCGTCTATTGTTCTACATGTCAGTCTGTCCATCCATCTATCCATCTATTGTTCTACATGTCAGTCTGTCCATCAATCCATCTATCCATCCATCCATCCATCCATCCATCCATCCATCTATTGTTCTACATGTCAGTCTGTCCATCCATCCATCCGTCTATTGTTCTACATGTCAGTCTGTCCATCCATCCATCCATCCATCCATCCATCTGTTGTTCTACATGTCAGTCTGTCCATCCATCCGTCTATTGTTCAACATATCAGTCTGTCCATCCATCCATCCATCCATCCGTCTATTGTTCTACATGTCAGTCTGTCCATCCATCTATCCATCAATCCATCCATTCATCTATTGTTCTATATGTCAGTCTGTCCATCCATCTATCCATCGATCCATCATCCGTCTATTGTTCTACATGTCAGTCTGTCCATCCATCCATCCATCCATCCATCCATCCATCCATCCATCCATCCATCCATCCATCCATCCATCCATCCATCCATCCATCCATCCATCCATCCATCCATCCATCCATCCATCCATCCATCCATCCATCCTTCTATTGTTCTACATGTCAGTCTGTCCATCCATCCATCCATCTATTGTTCTACATGTCAGTCTGTCCATCCATCCATCCATCCATCCTTCATGTCAGTCTGTCCATCCATCCATCCATCCATCCATCCGTCTATTGTTCTACATGTCAGTCTGTCCATCCATCCATCCGTCTATTGTTCTACATGTCAGTCTGTCCATCCATCTAGCCATCGATCCATTCATCCGTCTATTGTTCTACATGTCAGTCTGTCCATCCATCTATCCATCGATCCATCGTTTTAGCTATCAGTTTTGCTATCTATCTGGAATTTAAGCACGAGTTCAAAAATTTCACAAAGTTTTTAAGGTCATGAGAACTATAAATCTGACATAAATCACCGATTTAAATATAAATCACCAAAACTTTTGACTGCTAGTCTATAACCTGAAATATTTAATAGTACTCTTATCATTTTTTTATTTATTTTTTTATTACCAGGATATTTCCCTCACCTAAATTCTTCTTCTTCAATTTGTAGGTCATTGTGAAATCAGGACCCGGAACATTCTTTGGCTTGGCAATTTACAGAGACTTCATCTTCTGGTCTGACTGGACGCAGCGGGCCGTGATCCGCTCTGATAAGTTCACCGGAGCCAATACGAAAGTCCTCCGTGCAGACATCCCTCATCAACCGATGGGAATCATCGCTGTTTCCAACGATACCAACAGCTGTACGTGATTCATTTCCTTTGTTGCATCACATGACGCAACTGTTTTAACTCAAACCAAATGTTTTTAGGTGAATTGAAACTGAGATGTTGTGTCAACAAACCTTTATAGTATATTTCTAAAACCCTTGAATCAAAGAGAGTTTTAAAACAAGCAGAAAAACATGTTTCTCGGTTGACGTAGCAGATGACTTGCTATCTTGTTTGTATTAGTCACACAAAGTTTGTTTGTATTATTCACACAAGGTGTCTGAGATGTTTAGTCTGTGATGACAGCAAACACAATGCAAAGTAACTGATGTTAGATGCGTCAGAAGTCACAGGGGGCTTTTTTGATGGGTGCGAGGGAAGCTGGAATAAAGTCACAGTGTTCTCTGCTGACTCTACGTATTACAGGACACGCTGGGTTTCTGTCAGCACAGTGTGATAAATACAAAGACAAATCATATTAATAAGTGACAGTACATCATTAGAGGGGACTTAAAAATAAATTCTGTATCCAGAGTAAAGGAGCTGCTCTGAGTCAGTTTTTTTATATATACAGATTGTATCTGCATATTCAGATCTTGAATCAGGATTGTGATTAGGGTTCAGATTATGACCTAGACTCAAATACAGAATGTGATTCAGATTCGTTTTGCTCTGAATTTAGAATATTATCTATATTGTGTATCCATATTGTAATATAGGTTATATTTGCTCTGAAAATTCCAATTCAATTCCAATCTGTAATCTATGTATTCTGTATGTAATCTGTCATCTCTGTCTAATTTGTAATCTATGTAATCTACATTTAAAGTATGTTTTATAAATACAAATTGTGATTCATATTAAATTTAGACTATTTTCGATCTGAATATGTAGATTCTAAGGCATATAGATCAAGTTTGTGATCTATATTCAAAAGGTATGATTTGTACTACAATTACAGATTGTGATTCAGATTCACTTTTATTTGAATCTAGATTTTAGATTCAGATTATGATCTATATTGTACACCCTTATTGCAATCTAGATTATATTTGCTCTGAACATATATTCTAAATATAAATTAGGATCAACATTTAGATTTATGAAGTAGACTATAAATGCAGACTGTTTCAAATTCCTTTTTGTTATACCCTAAATCCACATTCAGTATTCACATTATTATTATATGTTTTACATCCATATTATAACCTAAATTAAGATTGTGATCTATACTCAAAAACTATAATTTATGCTATACAGATTGCCTTTTCAGTATGGGTGTATAATACAGATCACAATCTGAATCCAAAATCTAGATTTAAATCAAAGGCAACCTGTATAGCATAAATTATACTTTTTGAGTATTTTTCAATTTTTCTCTTGCTTTTTTTGTCAAATAAAATAATTTAATATGTAAATTTAAGCAGACACCCAAAAAAAAAAAAAAAAAAATCTAAATGACCCACTTCAGTATTTGTCACTGAACTAATACAGCGAATCCATCTTGATAACCTCCATTCAAGTCCCATTCAAAATACTGAAACCCAGTCCATTCTGGCCAAGGAAGAACATTTACATAATTTATGTTTAGTGCACATGGTGACTTATATGTTTATATTTCTTGACCACGAAACTTAAACCTGCCGTGCTTAGTAATTGCATCTCTTGAAACTCCCAAGGAGCACCACATTTCAAGCGCCTTAGGCATAAATCTTTTAAAGCAAAGAAACCAAACTCGATTCACCCGGGAAATAAAACTGCACCATGAAATTTACAGAATTAGCAGAATTTATAGAACGTGACACATTTATAGAATGCCGACGTTCCACTTCACTTCTTTCTTGGCTTCGATACAGACGTCTCTTTGTTTAGCGGTTCAAGCCTCAGTGTTTCAAAAGACTCTAATGGAAGCAGCTTAGATGCTTGGCATCCGAAACCGCAAATTGAGATTTTCTCATCTCGGGACTCTCTTAGGAGATTTGGACCTCAGTAGCCACCGTCCCTCCTATCTATATAGTGCAGACAACTCTATTAAGAGAATTCGCTCAGACGGAGCTATAAAATGCTGAAATTCTGAGTAATTCCCCACATTACTTTTTAAATCATAACAAAAATAAGACAAACTTAATGCACCCTTATGCTGTTCTAAACCACATGACTTTTTCCTTCTGCATATGATATAATTTCTGTTTTCTTAGGTTAACTGTCCCTTTAAAAGTGGGTACCATCTGCAGTTCCTTTTATTCCAACTAATAAACATTCCTTTATAATCACCGGCCAACAGAAATCAGCCATCGAAGAGTCCAAGCTATTAAAAGCCCCATCCCATAATAAGCAGAAGCCTCCCAGGACTGAAGCCCCATGTCGCTACGGTGAAAGACGCTGGCCCAATGCACTCATCTGAATCCTCACCATTTGTGCAGGGGAATACGCTCGGCCCACGGCTCTGGAGTCTGGCAGCCGCTTGTGTGTAGATAGGGCACGGTTCAGAGACCCGCGCTCCATGCCAACTTCTGTGCCAAGCACAGTTCAAACTCACACCCGCTGAGGAGCCCAACCCTCTGACTGGCACTGCAAGAGTGCCCTTCAAGCCTTGAGTGTGTGTGTGTGTGTGTGTGTGTGTATACGGTGCTAGGCTGAATTGTGTTAAAAGACATTGGATGCCTTAAGCCACATTTAAAATAGAGTGTTCTGAAAGGCAGTGAGAAATTAATAAAATGTTTCACACAGCATTCAATAAAGGTTTTCTTTATTCCAACAAACACATTTTGTGCTCATTACTAAATAATACAAGGATACTTATTTATCAATGTGCTTATTTTAATCAATGTGCTAGAAAGATTCTGTGTCTGAATTGCTTGTATCTAAATCCAGATTGTCATTCAGATTCCTGTTGCTCTCAAAATAGGTTCCAAACCTTGATTGTGAACCATATTCTATATATCTAGATTATGGTTCAGATTCAATTTGCACTGATTCAGATTATGATTGCAATTCTGGATCCAGATTATGATTATACATCCAAATTGAAATCCACAATCATTTTGTTCTGAATATAGATTTTAAACATTGATATCATTCTAATCAATATTTCATATTGATAAGAATTTAGGTTCTAAAGAAAGAAAGAAAGAAAAAGAATTGCATGCATATTGTATACATATTTATTGTAAGTACATACAGATTGTAATTCAGATTTCCCTTGCTCTAAATATAGATTCAAATTAAATATTGTGGTCTAGATTCAGATTAGTTTCCATATTTTAAATCAAGATTGATTAATATTCTGTTTGCTCTAAATATGGAATTCTGAAACCAGATTATGATCCATTTTGTACATCCAAATTGCAATCCAAATACATTTGCTCTGAAAATGGATTTTAAACCAAAATTGTGATTCAGATTCATATTGTTCAGAAATTAGGTTCTGTATCCAGATTATTAATAGATTCCAAATGAGGGTTGTGGTCAAGATTCAGAGTAGGATCCATATTCTAAATCCATTTTATGATTCAAATTCTGTTTGCTCTAAATATGCTATTCTGAAAATAGATTATGATCCTTTTTTTACATCCAAATTGCAATCCAAATTCATTTGCTCTTAAAATTAATTTTAAACCAAAATTGTGATTCAAATTCATATTGTTCAGAATTTAAATTCTGTGGTCAAGATTTAGATTAGGATTCATATTCTAAATCCAGATTATGATTCTATTTGCTCTGAACTTGTAGTCCTGTAACCAGGTTATAATCTATATTGCACATCCATATTGCAATCCATATTGCTCTGAATTAGAGGCCTAGATTTTTTATTCTGAAGCTTTAATGCTAAAATCATAATAGTAATAATAAATAAGAATACTTTTCTATTTTTTTTATTCTTTTACTTATTTACTATATTAAAGTTATTTTTTATTGTATTGTTTTTTATTTAAAAAAACAAACAAAACAACAACAAAAACTTTAACCCAAAGAACCCACCTTGATTGTTTTCCATGAAACCACGAATCACCCAGTATGATACTTCATAGTATTCCCAAGCTGCTTTTTCCGGGGTTTTATTTTTATTTTTTTCCTGCCATTACTTTTTGTACATATTTGAACATGGTACCAAACATAGGGGCATTTATGTGCCATGTTTGAATGTGTACAACAATTTCAATTCCTGTGTTTAAATTCTTAACCCAAAGTATGAGCTGTAAATATTGTCGAACTGTTGTAAATCTCACGATTTGTCTCAGTGCACTAAAATGAGTGATTTCTTACCAAGGATTTCTCTTATTACTTTTAGGTGAATCATCCCCCTGCAGCGTGAACAATGGAGGGTGCCATGACCTTTGCCTTTTGACTCCACTTGGTGTGGTGAACTGTACTTGCCGTGGAGAACGGATATTACTGGATGATAACAGATGTGTATGTAAGTCCTGTACCCCCTCTCTGTATCTCTTGCTCATTTTCACTCACCCCAAATTTGATGTCTCAGTACTTTGAATTAAGTCCATATCTGTTAGTATTGAGGATCTTTATGCTGGCGTATTCCAAATAATAGCAGATATTTCTGTTTGGGATGCTGGTCATAAAGCAAGTTTTGAGAATGTGAAATGTTTGGTAGCTGATTCACTCTGGATTGAAATTCAGAGTGCACATTTGTGTCTGCCATGCCCTAGGTCTGGAGGTGGATAGCTGAGAAACAGGAGACATGTGGGACAGAAAGGCCGCTTTTGGCATAGTGAGAAGAACATTCTGCTGCTCTAGGAACAAACTACTGCATAAATCTATCAGCTGTGGCCCGACTATCTTATTACTGCACCATTCTTATGCTCATTATTATTTATATTATTAATATTATTTACAGATCTAAATGACTGAGATTCCTGTGGCTCTGAATGTAGATTCCAAATCCAGATTGTGATTCCAATTCATTTTGGTCAGAATTTAGGTTCTGGGGCCAATTGCAGAAACTTAGCCACCAAGTTAAGACTGTGTCTTAAGAACTAGTTTGAGCAACTAGCAGCTGCCAAGGGGAAATCAGTTTTACTTTTCCAATACAAATAAGACCAATCTACCTTTTCATAACTGAATTTAAAAAGTTATGACCAGTAATGAAGAAAAAAATGTTTAGATGAATAACTTTTTAAGACTAGTCTAAACAGTCTAATGGCGCTCTATCACTGCGTGGTACGACTCGGCTCGGCACAGCTCAGAACGGCACGACACGGCTCAGTTTGGCTCGTTTTGTGTTTCCACTGCAGTTTAGTACCACTTTAGAGTGGCCGGGATTATTCACGTGCCGTTATAGTTGCGCCGCCTCTACTGCCGTGACTCCTGAAAAACCTTTTAATTCTGCGTCGCTCCATCGCGCTCTCACTGGATCCGCTCCTCGGCTATCAAAGAGAGGAACATCTGTACTTCCTCAACAGACAACGAAACAGCCATTTTTTGGTTGTTTAAAAAAGGTGCGCTCATTCAAAACAGTTGCGTTCGATCCTTCCCTGGCTGTGCCGATTTAAATCTAGCGGGTCTGTTGTGTCTTGTGCTGAAAGTTCAGTGATGCAGGCAGAGATGATTCTCTCCGGCCAATCAGTGATCAGCAGAGTTTACTCGTCACATTTTGGTAACGGTACGGCTCGCTTGGAACCTCGGCCGAGGTGGTACTAAAAAAAGTACCAGGTACTGTTCCCAGTGGAAAACCTGCCAAAAGTGAGCTGTACTGAACCGCGCCGTGCCGTAATATTCAGTGGAAAAGTGCCATAAGCAACCAGATTATAAAAAACCAAGTGTGCACAGAGATTGAAATTAAGTGATCTGGACTCAGATTGTGATCCATATTCTGAATCCAGATTATGATACACATTCTATTTGCTATGAATATGTCATTCTGGATCCAGATTGTAATATATATAGTACATCCATATTGCAGCTAAAATTCATTTTACTTTAAATATTCTAATTCCAGATTGTGATTCAGATTAATTTTGCTCAGAATTTAGAATTAGAATTTAGAATTTAGGTTCTGGATCCTGATTGCATACAGATTGTAATCCAGATTCCCCTTTCTCTTAACATAGATTCTAAATAAAGATGATGGTCTAGATTATATTCCATTTTCTAAATCCAGATTTTGATTCAGATTCTGTTTGCTCTAAATATATTGATTTTTTTTAAATATATATTGTACATCCTGGATGCAATCTAAATTAATTTTGTTCTGAATATAAATTCTAAATCCAGATTGTTATTCAGATTTATATTGTTCAGATTTAGGTTCTGGATCTGTATTGTAAAATATAATTGTACATCCAAAATGCAATACAGATTTACATTGCTTCAAATATATGGATTCAATACCAAGATTTTGATCTAGATTAAGATTATGATCCATGTTCTAAATCCAGATTATGATTCAGATTACAAAGAACTGAGTTTGAATCCAAATTTTGCTCTGAATATAGATTCTAAATGAAGATTTCGAATTGTAGATTTCAGATTGCTGAATTTTTTTTTTTTCTAGATTGTAATCCAAATTCCTTTTGCTACACTGTAAATGCCAAGTGCTTTTAATTTCACCTGTTTGGAGCCACTACAGATTACTATCTGGATAGATGTGCTAGGTGTGAATGCCGGTTTCTTTACAACACATTTACATAATCCATACTGTTGGCTAGATCTAAATATTAAATGGTTCTGGGGGCTTCTGTCTAGATATTGATACTGGAACACCCATCTACTGTACCTGTAATTGATTTTTGTTAGGGATGGGCATGATTACAAAAAAATTTAAAACAGTTGTTTGTCTTTAAGAAACATTGGTTAGATTGAGAGTGGTAGCATACGGACATGATACACAGTGACTTTCAGTCTAGGATTGCAACAGCACTTCACTCTGCTTGGAGAGGATTATGGGGCTTATACACAGATGTGTTTTTGTGTTCAAACAGCTAGACATAGTGCATCAGATGGAACAGAACAGAACACAGGAAACGCAATACAAAGGCTAAGGATACATCCCTCTGAAGTTTGTGTACATAGACTCACAGTAAAAAAATGTGCAAATGGAACTCCACTGCCACATCTTTCCTCGGCTGAATATGTGTCAAACACTCAAGAAGTCAATGCACATCCCTAATCTATACTTCAGTGCAGCACATCCCAACTCTACAAATCTATTTTACTCTCATCTTCTAGCCATGAACTCCTCCTGTAGCATCCACTCTGAGTTCCAGTGCGGAAACGGGGAATGCATCGATTACCAACTGACATGTGATGGCATCGCACAATGCAAAGACAGGTCGGATGAGAAGATGCAGTATTGTGGTAAGAACCCAATCAGATAGGGTGCTGTGTTTGAGCCCTCAGGCTTCATCTCTAAACTGAATGAAGGAAGCTACAGAAGGTCTTCCTGGTCTCCTGTGACTCGGGCTAATAAGACGAGCTTAGAGAAGCCTGGCAAAAATGTAATGATTGCGAGTGATGTGACAGGCTGGCTGCTGCTCTGTCTCTCTCTCCCTCTGTCTTTACTTTCTCAAGCAGAGTTCCTAATGAAGCAGTTGCTCTCAGATAGTTTTACTATCCAGACTTTACATTGCATATTTATGAATAGTATCTATCTATCTATCTATCTATCTATCTATCTATCTATCTATCTATCTATCTATCTATCTATCTATCTATCTATCTATCTATCTATCTATCTATCTATCTATATATCTATCTATCTATCTATCTATCTGTCTATCTGTCTGTCTGTCTGTCTGTCTGTCTGTCTGTCGTCATCTTCCTTCATTTAACTGTGTTAAACATCTCCATTGTTTTTTTATTGTACAGTCCTATGCCTAATCTTAGCTTTATCATTTTTTAGAGAACCGGAACTGCAGACACGGTTTTAAAACGTGCTATAACCAGCGCTGTGTGGCCAACCATCGATTCTGTAATGGCGTGAATGATTGCGGGGATAACTCAGATGAAGTTTACTGTAACAGTGGGTATTTTTTCTTCTTCTCACAGAATTGAAACCCATTCTCAATCCAGTGTTGGTCAGTTCAGGAATCTTACATTTTTTTCCCCCTCATTCTGCCTGACTCTCTGGAGAAATGTAGTCCATCATTCAATAAAACTTTTGAATTCTCTCCTTGCTTGAACATCTAAATAACAACATTAAGCTTTAATGCAGAAACACATCTATAATGTAGACAGCACAAACCACATATCTCGGCATCACTATGCTTCAGTGAAGGCCAATGAAAGCTGTACTCTTTCCAGCAATGCGGAATCTAAGGCTACGTTTACACGACAGCGATGTAGTCAAAAATGGAAGAGTTTTTCCCTTGCATTTTTTAAAAGTTTCACTTATACATGACAATGTTTTCAAAATGATTCACGTTTACACATATCCGTATACATGGCCAAAAGCGCTGTGTTACATATGCCAGGACAGTAGTCGGTGCTGTCACCTTGTTAGTAAACAGTACCTGTAGGGAAGTGACGATTATATGATGTATATGATATGTATATGTATACGTCTCCACTGTTTGTTGTAATATTGGTGAAGTAAATCCACACTTTACTGAAGAAGCGTTAGCAAACTCTTGAGCAGAAACAAGTACCATATACTCTGCCATTGTTGTGTTTGTTTGTTCGTGCTTGCCTTTAAAATCGGCATTTTGATTTACGTTAAAGTGGTTTGACCTTCATTTAAAGCATTTTGATTTGCTTAAAAGTGGTCTGACTTCTTTTAAAGCGTTTTGGTTTGCTTTAAACTGGTTTGACTTCATTTAAAGGATGTTGGTTTTCTTAAAAGGGGTTTGACTTCATTTAAAGCATTTTGGTTTTCTTAAAAGTGGTTTGACTTAATTTAAAGCATTTTGATTTGCTTTAAAGTGGTCTAACCTTATTCAAAGCATTTTGGTTTGCTTAAAAGTGGTCTGACTTCATTTAAAGTGTTTTGTTTGCTTTAAGGTGTATCTAGTTAATTTTTTTCCTTCTGGTTCCAGATTCCTCGTGTTCTTCCTCTGAGCGACGTTGTGCAGACGGTGCCTGTATTCCTGCATCATCCTGGTGTAATCAGATCATTGATTGCACTGATGCATCGGATGAGAAAAGCTGTAGTAAGATTAGCATGTGTGAAGGCACTAGCCCGTTCACACTTCTGTGGGTGTGTGTGTGTTTGCGTGTCACTTAACGTGTGAAACACTCGTCTCATTGTCCTCTCTGTGTTTCCAGATAGCACAGACTGCATGGAGTACTACAGACTGGGTTCTCGTGCCAGCAACAGCGAGAGGTTTCTAACCTGCAATTCCACGTCGCTGTGTGTTCATCCCTCCTGGATCTGTGATGGAGCCAACGACTGTGGGGATTACGCAGACGAAATACACTGCCACGGTAGAAATGCATTTGCATTCTCTCCCCCGGACTGTCTTTCTCTTGTTTGTTTGTGTTCAAAGTACAATGTTGTCAAGTTAAGAATGGAAAATAGCACTGGGAACAAAGGGAATTTTTACAAAGTTTGCATTGCGGTGCAGTGATGGCGCACATCGCCAGAGCCTTTTATGAGGCTGTGAAATGTGGACTTTTTTGACTCAATCACACTGAGTTCTGCCAAATACTTGACAGTAATATACTTAGATATTTATGACATATGTAGAAAGCCCAGGCCAGGACCTACTAAGAATACTTAGTGACTTAATAAGTCCTTGTGGCTGAGTGAAACTCTGGAAGTCGATGAGTATGTAGAATTTTTTTGCGGAACTTTACAGTCCTGTCAGAATTTATGAACTGAGCGCACATAAACGTCATCGCAATATTTTAATTAAAAGTTGGAAAGTTGGATTTGTCTTTGAAATCTGCAAGTTAGGGAATGTCAGTGAATGAAGAATGAATTGTGGTAGAAGCAGGTTGCTAATGATCATGTATGAATTTTTAATGGTGACTCGTTGATGTTACAGTTTCATTTTTTCACATTCTGACATATACACATACACACACATACATACATCCATACACGCATGCAAACATACATAAATATACACACATAAATGTCAGAATGTGTGTGAATGCAACTGTAGCATCAACAAGTCACAATTATATTTTTATATAGCAATTTTTACACTGCTCACAATTTACATTTAATTGTACATGATTATTTATTAACTTCATTTATTCATTTACACAATAATAATATACAGTATAAAGTCAATGCAAAATGTAGCAGATTTTTTCAGGGTTATTAAGTTTCTACATACATACACACATACGTGCATACATACATACATAAATAAATCCCTATAATAATTTTGACAAAATGTTTAATTGTTTATTTCACTACAAGTTCAATTATGACCATTTTATGTGTTGATGAAAGAATATATATTCACGTGTATTTGTATCCATGTATATTTGTTATACATGTGTATACGTTTATATGTTTTTCACTTTTAATTTAATTATCATAATGGATTTTCATATTTTAAGATTTAAACTTGGTCTTGTAAAAATGGTAAAACTAAATAATATATAAAGGAAAAGTATCATATGAATGATACCATATTAAACTCTTTTCTTAGACAGTTTTAGAGTCTTTACACAGCAAAGAAACAAAATGTTTTAATAAAAATCAATGCCTAGGGACATCAAATTGGCTGTAAACACCCATTTATGATTTTAAAACTTCTACGTAGGAACTTTCCTGGAAGTCTTGAAGGCAGAAATACATAATGTGTGATTGTTAGCCAAAGCATTCTCTGAAAATGTTTATGTCCCTTACAAACAGAAATGAACACAAACCTTTAATAGAAATATGAAGAGGATTCTGACCTTTGCTTGTGGTCGCTGCTATCTTGTAGAAAACAAAAACTCAGATGTTTCCTAATATTTTACTCAAGGAGATGCTGCAGGTTTAAAACAACCTTGATGCACAAGTCGGAATCCAAACGAAAATACAAAACCACAGATAGCAAATTGGATAAGTGGAGCTGAGGTAGATATTTAGAGGTCATACAATTGATTTGTTTACAGCATATACTCATCCCTTTTTTTCTTGACATAGTGGTGAACCTAGAAAACCCTTTGGTAATTTGCTGAAAGTAAGAACTTCAGAAGGTTTTCTACAGGTTCCACTAAACCCTCATTGTCTTCATTTTGGCGTTTCTCCCAGCTTCTTCAGTTCATACGTGTGAGGATGGCCATTTTGCGTGTCCCAGTGGAAACTGCATCTCCAGCGTCTGGTTGTGCGATGGACAGAAAGACTGCGAGGACGGAGCAGATGAATTTCAATGTGGTGAGTGCCACTTTTCTACATTTTTCAACTGATCAGGCCTGCTGGACACATTGTGTGCTCTATATGTCATCCTAATGAATACATTCACGTCTGAAGACTTTATTTATCTTCAAGTCACGCACCACTGTCTACATTAGGACGTAAGTGCTATTTTGCTCTATTGATCCACTTGTCACGGCTAGTATGTGGTAAGTGCTAAATGTAAGAGTTCAGCTGCTTGACATTCCTGGCTTTACAGAGTTACAGTTATGCTTTAAACAAAAAGTTATGCTCAGTTTCTTGTCTACTCTGTTTTATTCATTTCAAATTATTATTATTGTAGACATCTGATAAGCTGGTACTTTTATTTGGCATAAATGGCTGCCCACTGCTCCGGGTGTGTGTTCACGGTGTGTGTGTGTTCACTGCTGTGTGTGTGCACGTTGGATGGGTTAAATGCAGAGCACGAATTCTGAGTATGGGTCACCATACTTGGCAGTATGTCACTTCACTTATTTGATTGCATTTTATTGAAGCTCATTTCCACTTCAGGGTAAAAAAAAAACAAACCTAATTATATTCTCATAATTGCAACTTTTTCCTTATAATTGCGAGTTTATATGTCCCATTTGTGACTTTATATTTCAAAGTGTGACTTTTTTCTCGTAATTTTCTCGTAATAATTCACAAAATGTGAGATTGTAATTTTGCATGTGACTTTATTTCTCGTTATAGCGACTTTTTTTGGATTTGCTACTATGACTCACAATTCTGCTTCTCATAATTATACATTTATTTCTCACAATTTGTAACATTTTGGCTTCTATGGTGGCTTTAAATCGCGCAATGTGACTTTAGTTCTCGTTATAGCTATTTTTTCCAGAATTAGTACTATATCTCACATTGTGTCTATATATCTTACAATGCTGCTTTATATCTCGCAATGCAATATTATTTCTATAATTATGACTTTATTGCTCACAATTTGCAATCTCCCATGGTGACTTTATAACTGAAAATGTAACTAAATCTCGCAGTGTGATTTTATTTCTCGTTATAGCAACATTTTCTTTTAAAATTGCTACTATATCTTGCAGTATGACTATATATCTTGCAGTGCTGTTTTATATCTCACAGTGCAACTTTATTCCTCTTTATTTTTCTCAAATTGCGAATATACAGTAAATCTCCTGTGGTGACTTTATATCTGAAAATGTGACTCACAATATGTCGTAATTTCTCATTATAGCGACTTTTTTTTGTAGAATTGCTATATCTCATAGTATGACTGTATATATCTGTATATATATCATAATGCGACTATTTTTCATAATTATGACTTTATTTCTCAGAATTTGTGACTATGTCTTCATTGGTGACTTTAAGTCTTGCAATGTGACGATATTTCTCGTTAAAGCCATGGTGACTGTATAACTGTTTAATTTCTCATTATACTGTAGCGACATTTTCTTCTAAAATTGCTACTATATCTCACAATATGACTATATATCTCGCAATACTGCTTTATATCTCATAATGCGACTTTATTCCTCTTTATTTTTCTCAATTTGCAAATTTTAAAATCCCATGGTGACTTTATATCTGTCTATATTTCTTTTTATATTTCTGTATCTTACAATGTGTCTGTATATCTTGCAGTGCTTTAAATCTTGTAATGCGAACATTTCTTATTTCTTACAATTTGTGATTTTATATATTCCATGGTCATTTTAAGTCTCACAATGTGACTTTATTTCTTGTCATAGATTAATTGTTACTTCACAGTAATTGTGACTCACAGTATGTCTATATATCTAGCAATTTTGCTGTATATATCACAATATGATTTTATTTTTTGTGATTTTGGCTTTATCACAATTTGGGACCCCCCCTGCTTAGGGGGAAATATTTAGATGAATTTCATTATATTTTTTAAAGAAAGTTACTTGAACAACTGTATAACTTTAGGTGAAGGGTTATTCCATCCAACTCTTGCTGTAATGTGTTGCATAATTATTATTCTTATCGACATTCACGTTTCCATCTCAAACTTTTTGATGTATCTCTAAAGTGAGCAGAACTGTAGAATAGGAAGTTTGAGGAAGTTCTGCTTTCCTGCTGCGACCAATCTTTGCTTTGCTTCTGTCCCAACCCCGTGCCGGGAATCCTTTTGGTTCTGCTTCAAAGCGTCATATTCTGAGCAAGAACTCTGATCTGCGACTGAAGCTCCCGTGAAGCCAGCGCAACTCTGGACCGCGCTGCGGTCACATAGTCACTGACCCAAAATCAGAAGTAATACGGATTTGCTTCCGTGTCCTTGATCTTGATGAATGCGCTGGTGCTTTTTCACCTTTCATTTTGGTTATTTGTTCTTTTGAGACTTCCCCTAAGGCAGGTTTTGAAGAATGACCCTCATTTACCTATTCATCCTCTTCGCTTTCGTTGTCTTCAGCCCTTTTGGTGTCACTTTTTAAAACCTTTCTCTTGGTGACCTTGGTCTCTCCGTCCCAGCCCCCAGTAGCTTTGAAGAGATATCACAAAATCGATGGCAAACGCAAGCAAACAAACTTTCAGACTGCTGATAGGGCATATTTGCTTGCACCTTTTCGTGGCTCGCGTGCGTATGCAAGTGGACAATTACTTTAAAAGTGCTTGCTAGCAGGATCGCCTTCCAAAGTTGAATCTCTAATCCCAACAAGGGCGAAGAGGGCTTTTAGAGGCCAATTTCTTCAGACACTGCACTCAATTTGGCTTTCAAAGACAAACTTATAACTATTGAAGTGTATTCACAGATGTGTATGCTTTCATTTTGCTTATTATAGGATATAGTTCTTAGCTTTCCCACCAAAATGGAAATTCGGTCTTTAATTATTCACCTTCATGTCATTTCAAACCCATATGGCTTTTATTTTTGTGTATATATATATATATATATATATATATATACATACTATGTTTTGGAGCAGTGTGAAATTTCCAAAATACCATATTTTGTGTTCTATAGAAGAACTAAAGCCAAAAGTTTTCTTTCATTTTGCTTGTTATAGGGTACAAATGTTCTTTTTCTTAGTTTTCCAGCCAAAATGAAAATTCTGTCATTATTCATTCACTCTCTATTCAAACCTGTATGACTTTTTAATTCATAATTAATTTTTATTTCTATTTATCCCTTTCTATTTGGGAAAAGAGCATAGTGAACATTTACAAAATATCGTATTTTGTGTTTTGTGGAAGAATTAAAGCCAAAATGGTTTAAAACAACATAAATTATGAAAAAAAATATATTTTTTTGTACCGTTTCTTTAAATGACAGTACGGCCTCCCATGGGTTTATTTTCAAAGTTCAAACTTTTCCCTCTAGATTCATCGTGCCTTTGGAATCAGTTCGCCTGCTCGAAAAACAAGTGCATCGCCAAACAGTGGCTCTGTGACGGGGAGGATGACTGCGGTGACGGATTGGACGAAAGCGAGGAAATTTGCGGTAAAACTCTGAAGCACGTATTTGCATTTAGGCCACACAATGAAAGACTTCCTCTGAGAGGAAGGATATAAATCAACATGAAAGAGGCGGGAAGAAAAATTTGCCTGCGGTTTCATCATAGTTGCGAATTTATGGTCATGCTGTGCTCCTAACAAATGGGCTCTGAAAAAAACCTTCAGGTTTCTCAAAGGTCAAACACAAACAGATTGTTAAACAAGTTCTCAAGACAATGCTTAAACTTTTTCAAATACTTTAGTTTTGTTTTAAAAAAATGAATATTCATTCCTGCATCATGTTGGCTGGAGATTGCGATGCCCAATCTGTGTTTTCTCGACAGGTTCGGCAACATGCGCCCCCGGTTTGTTCAGTTGCCCAGGATCGTACGCTTGTGTACCCAGGAACTGGTTATGTGATGGGGAGAGAGATTGTCCCGATGGAAGTGATGAACTAGCGGTAGCTGGCTGTGGTAATTTCAACCATAATATTTCCTCTCACAAAACCAGCAACTTCCTGTTCCTGTTTTCACCCCAACTCACATGAAGCTAGTAAATGAATGCATCAATCGAAGGTTTAGATATATTTGACTGGATTCATGTTACTTATGTTTTCATTCCCTTATATCAATTCCCTTATTTATCCACCTGAAACAGCAAACACTAATTAACATCACTGTTGGATAATAAGGTGCCAAATTTACCCAAAATATTTTTTTATCTACTGTCCATGAATTTTCAGAGCCACAACCAAAATAATTGGGGATTTGAGACAAGTCTCAGGTGTCTGTTATGTGCTACTCCTTTTATCCTAACACATACCTAACGTCCTGTTTGTTCCTGTTCCTCTCTTTAATAAGCTCCGAACAACACGTGCACTGAGAGCACGTTCCAGTGCCGGAACCAAAACTGCGTCCCGCGGCGGTTCGTGTGCGACCATGATGACGACTGCGGAGACGGTTCTGATGAGTCTCAGGAATGCGGTGAGCAGCTCCGGTTTCTCGATTCATTACTTTCTGTTGAAAATGACCGTTCCTTTGCGGCCTGTATAATGGGTTGTAATTGTGTTGGCACAACATTAATTGGATGTTTCAGCGGTTGGAATGCATGCATAACTCATTTTCCCATACCTCAGATCTAAGAATAAACACTCTCTTAGAATAACTGACGGAAATATAGGCTACTCTTCAACTCTTTTATTGTTATCTATGAGGATGAATCTCACAAACCTGTCCCAGTCGCATTTTACCACAAAATCGTAAAGAAAATCAATTAGGAAAAAAATATAAAATATTGTTTAAAGCTGCATACAAAAATAAATAAATAAATACAATTTAGAAAGGATACTTTAATAGTTCTTTTTTTATTTTAAAATCAGCATAAATTTAAGTAATGCTACTTTTGAAAATGTGCTTAAGAAATAATGCCAAAATGCATAATTTCTATCATCCTAAAAATCAGCTTTTTTGTCTTAATCTAAAAGTATTATTTTTGACAATAATAATTGTGCCTTTTTTCTAATAATTGCAACTTCATGACTTTTCTTATAAATGCCACTTTTTTTCCTCATAATTGACTTCATATGTCATCATTGACTTTATATATATATATCTCAATTTATATAGATTTTTTGTCACATTGTGACTTCATATGTCCCATTTGTGACTTTATTTCTCTTCAAGTACAGTATTTCTCGCAATTGCTATTATGCACAAGTTATTTTTGATGATAATTGCATTTTTTTTAACAATTGCTAATTTTTACGACTTTATATTTCAAAATATGACTTTAAATCTCTCAGTGTATTTTTCACAATTGCGATTTTTTTTTTTTTTTTCAACAATTATTTTTCTCGCAATGTGACAATTTGTCTCTCATTGTGACTTTATATCACAAAACGGAACTGTAGGCCTATTTCTCTCAATATAACTATTTTTCTCTTGCTTTTTCTACAGAATATCGTTTATGCAAAGAGGAGGAGTTCCGCTGCACAGATGGGCGGTGTTTATTGAGAGCCCAATGGGAGTGTGATGGCTTCCCCGACTGTCTGGACCAATCAGACGAGCTGCCACTCAACCCAAAGTGTTCCGCTGCAGGCGAGTCCCTCTCATGTGTCACGTACCCCATTTGACTGACAGGTTCCCAGGTTCCTTCCCATATGAGATTTGTCCTCCCCGTTTGCGTCCTGTACCCCTGCCAGTACCACCTGAGCTGGGCAGAGAGGGGCTGATGAAACTGCTGTGCCTCTGTTCTTCAATTTTTGGTTTCAGGGCAAACATATGCCATTAATGTTAACAGATGGCATTACTGTTCCCAGCCAAGCTCATTAAGGAACAGTTTTATGTTTATATTTCTGAGGGGAAATTCAGTTCAGTTGTTTACAACCTGTTTACAGTACAACTTTAAAACACTAATAAAGCTCTTTTGACTTGGACCGTTAAGCAACAATCTAGCAACCAACCAGAACACCCAGCAAAGTGCCCAAAACCACCTAGAATACCATAGCAAACAGGCTAAAAGGCTCTCAGAACACCCTAGCAACCACATACAGTAGCAACATATTGAAAACCACAATCAACACAATAGCAAATGTGCTAAAAAGCACTCAAACACCCTTGCAACCACATACAGTAGCAACATATTGAAAACCACCTAGAACACCAGAGCAAACAGGCTAAAAGGCTCTCAGAACACCATAGCAACCACATACTGTAGCAACATAGTGAAAACCACCAAGAACACCATAGCAAACGTGCTAAAAAGCATTCAAACCCCCTAGCAACCACATACTGTAGTGACATATTGAAAACCACCTAGAACACCAGAGCAAACAGGCTAAAAGGCTCTCAGAACACCATAGCAACCACATACATTAGCACCATATTGAAAACCACCAACAACACCTTAGCAAATGTGCTAAAAAGCACTCAAACATCCTAGCAAACACATACAGTAGCAACGTATTGAAAATCACCAAGAACACCATATCAACTGTGTTAAAAATGCTCTCAGAAAACCATAGCAACCACAGACACTAGCAACATATTGAAAAACACCAAGAACACCATAGCAAATGTGCTAAAAAGCACTCAAACACCCTAGCAACCACATACTGTAGCAACATATTAAAAACCACCTAGCACGTAAGCATAGCCATATTCTAAGAACCACTCAGAACACCCTAGCAACCACATAGCAGCCGTAGGTAAGGCATAGAAACGTGCTACATTCTGTCCATAGCACCCTAGCAACCCCTCAAGTTTTCTGTTTCAAATCTGATGGTTTTGTTGATTTCTGTGTCCCCTTTTTTTCTCGCTGCTCCATGTTTTAGCAAGTTTGTGCAACGGTTCGGTTTTCATGTGTGCAAACGGCCGCTGCGTTCCGCTGGGGAGCGTGTGTAATCAGCACGACGACTGCGGCGACCGATCGGACGAGAGGAACTGCCACGTTAACGAGTGTTTGAACCGTAAAGTCAGCGGCTGTACCCAGGACTGTCAAGACCTACCCGTGGGATACAAGGTGTGTATGAAGCACATTTGTCACGCTGTACAAGGTTTTTCTTTTTACGAATTAAGCATCTGGTTCAACTTCCACTCTGAAAATGTCCACACATGAAACTACGGCCTATGAACACACAAAATAATGTTTTTGTTTTTCCAACAAATCTTCGATAAACATCATTAGCAGGCTTTAGTGGCTATGACAATATTGGGAAAGTCTGCACAAACAAATCGTTTGAAGTGATAATATCTTTTTGCATTCCACAGAGGTTTATACTTAGCACTAAATCTGTGGAGAATGTTATGATCCTGTTTCCAATCAGTTCACATTTAACCAATGAATGTATAAACGAGAGTGCTAAAACAAGTATGCTAGCTATTTAGCGCTTGAGAAAGTCAGCTGAGGTAGTGCACAGCAAGGGACAAACAATGTGTGTTTTTAGTGGGAGAATGACACGCACACACACACACACACACACAGAGTGAGTGGCAGATCGAACAGCTTCGTTTGGCAGATGTCTCTGCCAAATGGGCCGGTTGTTTGACAGCCACACTGATTTTAAAAACAGGCAGTCAAGGACACGGTGGCTCCGAACTTACTAGAACTGTTTTTCTTGCTTGTTTTAGCTTTTGTTACCACATAATTAAAATATAAAGCATAATGAATGACTAATGCCTAAACTAATGGTCTAGAAACTTTGTAAACATCGTTTTGTTTCACTGCTCACTTCCTGTCCGTTAGTCTCTCATTAGTATTAGAGTGAATTGTATATAAATTGAAATATAAATGAAAAAATGAAAATATAAATAAAAAAATTATAAAATTACTCAAATGCAGTTATTAATTAAAATGGTTTACAGTATAAAAAAACATTTGAATAAATAAAAATCTATCTATACACACACACACACACACACACATATATATTGTGGCGGGAGGAGCAAACGGCAGACACAGTGGGCGTGGCATCAGGCCTCCGAGAGGTTTTTATTAAAAAATAATAATCAAAAATAGTGTCCAAGGGGAAAAAAAGAGTCCAAAATAAACAGGGGATCTGGTGTCCTCGCCGTGATGAGGGGTTCGTGAAGGAGGGCAGTGTTCGGAAAGGAAGGGTCCAGGGAAGGGGCGGAGTCCGGTGGCCGCACGCGCTCCCCTCTCGGGTCCGGGAGCGAGTGGCGGCAGCTTCTTCCAGCGGCTTCGTCCTACTCCTTGGCCCCCGGAGCTTCTGGGGGATTAAACGGCCTGGCATCCTGGCCCGTCAGCCGTAACAGGTGCGGCAGTCTCCCTTCTCGACGCTCTCTTCCTGGACCCACGAGGACACCAGCGTGCATGCACGGGGAAGAGACCGGTCTCCCGACGTGAGGCGCGCTCTGCATTTAAACGGCGGCGGTGATGAGGCTCTATTCACATCAGGTGCGCCTCATCACACGCCGCCAGCCCTGCCCCTCCTCTCTCACACACCCACTCCCGTCGGGAGCCTGGTGAAGGGCGGCGAATACGGGACGGGGTGGTGATGATGATAAGGGGGGAGGCAGCCGACTCGTCACAATATATATATCAAATGAATATATATATATATATATATATATCAATCAATAACCCAAAAATCTAGAAATTATATACAATTCTGAAATTAATTTGTTTTAGAACATAATAATACAATTAAAAATCTGAACATTTAAATAAATTATGCATATTTTAATGAGCATTAAGACTTTTTGTATGGTAATTTATTTTTTGTTAGTAATATCATATAATATGAAATAAAAATACCAATAATACAATAATATAAATTATATTTGTGTTATATAACAACATTATTTATTTAGTTTAATAATAATAATACTAATGTGCATTATTAAAAAAATAATAATAATTATGCATATTTTAATGACCATTAAGGCTTTTGCATTGTAATATAATATAATATTATTATATAATATTATATAATTTACATGTACATATACATCATTAATAATAAAACATTACTTGTTTAATAATAATAATAATAATAATGTGCATTGTATAGCATTTATAATACGAAATATTTAATTTAATTTAATTTAATTTCATTTAATTTCTTACTTACTAATTCCACAGCATTGGAAACCATGCATGGGTTAAATTTTACATCTGTTGATAAATTTTATCTATTTACATTCATGTTAAAATAATATAACTTAATTGAAATATAATGTATAACATTTCAAAACATTTCAATGAAATATATTGAAAAACATATTTATATGTTTTTAATTAATTATAATTATATATGTAGTTTATTTTTATTTTGTTAACCCATAGAGTTATGTGAGATTCATCCACAAATCTTTGTTTTTTACTTTCTTCTCTAGTGTACGTGTTGGCCGGGGTTTCGTCTGAAAAACGACGGCAGGACTTGCATTGACGTGGACGAATGTTCGGAGAACTTTCCCTGCAGTCACCAGTGCATCAACACCTACGGGTCTTTTCACTGCCTGTGTGCCGACGGGTACCAGCATCCCGCCAGTAACCCACACAGCTGCAGGTCTCTCTCAGGTACTCTGCTCTATTCAGCAGCACAGGTGTGAATGAGCTCCTGTGGACCCTCACAAACATTTTACAGTCACACTTGCCCAGAAACACCCCGCACGGGCAAGAACACGCATACTGAGTCTTGTTGTGACTCATATTTAGAGGAAAGCAACAGGAGGTTGAAGACAATTAGTTCATCAGCTGGAGATGAGCTCTGATTGGCTAAGAGAAGATCCAGGTGTAGCATATGGCATCTGCCTGCATTTATTTACTGCATAAAAGAAAGACGTTTATATTCACTCATTTAGTGTTCGCTCGCAAATGCTGCTGACATGCAAAGAAGCTGCTAATGAAATCCACCGAAGACCACCACTTACAATTACAATTGCCTCTTTAAAATGGTACTGTGGTAATACCATGTTTTTTGGACATGTACCATATGACTCATGCTACATAATATGTTATATGTGGTAAAGCAGTTAGTTTTATGTAGTTTAGTTTAGGTCAGTTTTTGGAAATTGGGGATTTATTTTTTCCCTACGAAATTTTACTTAAAATTTACTTTTTTGTTTACAAATTTTGATGAAAACAAAATATATAGAAATAAAGCTAGTATTTTGTTTTTATTCTGTCCTAATATTTGGGGTTTTTTTAGGTTTCAGTTGACTGCGTTATTAAATAGATTGCATCAACCCTGTTACCATTATGTAAATATTTTTCCATTACCGATTTTATAAATAATAAAAATAATATTTAATAATAACAACATCATAATACTTTTATAAAACAAAGTCTCATACATTCTATTGCTTTATTTTTTAAAGCATCTTAAAATATCAACCCTGTTGCCATGATATTGTTTAGAGAACAATCGTTAATTTATTTTTTAAGCAATATAATATCATTGAAATATGCATCGAATTATATTATATTTTAAAATATTTTTTAATGTTTTAAAAACGCATTATCTAACAAAAATTAGGTTTTATTGCTTTATCTTTTTAAAGTGTCTTAAAATATGGACCCTGTTACCATAATATTGTATAGTGAACAATTAATGTTTATTTAATTCAAATATAATTCTAATATAATAGCAGTATAATTCAAATATAAATATAACTATATACGAAAAATATTTTCTAATGTTTTAAACGTTTTGTCTAAAGAAAATTGAGTTTTATTTGTTTTACCCTTTTAAAGAGCCTGTTACCATGATTCGTTTTTTATATACAGTGAACAATTGATATTTGAAAAATGTATATGTATATAAGCAGATTTTAGTTTTTCATGGCCTTGAGGACAAGGTTTGTAATATGAAATTTAATCCTAAAACTTTCAACCCTGTTGCCATTATTCATTTTTACCTTTATGAAGGCATAATTACATTTATATATATTAAACACCCAGTGAATTGACACTAAACACATTATTTGTCTGAATGTATTTATAAAGCCACCATTAAACTAGAATATTTTCCATAGTATACTTATTTATCCATATAACAATAATACACGTTAGTATAACAAAGTAGCATTTGATACTGTCCCTGTACCGCCACAGTACTGTTTTGTAAGTGTCTCTCCTTCAAAGACATGTGCCTACACACACACACAAGTAATAAAGCACTGTTTTCCTATGACTGACAAGTCTAAGTCCCAGACTTGACAGGAAGTGGATGTTCGAGTGTTGGCAGCTCACAGGAAATCGATTTCAAGTCATCAAACTGAAGTTGCAGTCGTATCTCGCAGCCAGAATAATCCATAGAGCAACACAAACACATATTTAAAGGCTTTTTAAAGTATTTGGAATCCCAAATTGGGGTTCTGTTTTTTTTTCCAGCATAAAAACATTAATTGAATTTATCTTTTAATTATTGAAAATTAAACAATTTTTTTTTTTTTTTGGAAAATAAAGGGGAGGGATTTAATATTACAATTAAAACATTGAAGACATATTTTATGATTATTCCTTCAAAATAAGGTTTTAATAATTTTAGTAGGCTATTACGTACATTCTACTGAACAATAGGAATATATTTCTGCCGCAATCTCTACAATTGAAACCCGAACTTTTATTTTGACGGGTTGCCGTGGATACCTTTACATTTCTGTGTGTATATGATATGAGGATAGTTTTACTCAAATGAAACGGTCAAATGCTCATGAAGTGACTCTCACAGCAGTTCTGGATATGTTGTTCTGTATTTATATCCTCATTTAGTGAAGCGGCAGATGTTAATATCACCGCAAGCCTCACGTGCGCTTCTGTATGAGTAACAAACAAAACATTAATATTAACACAGACACAGACAGAAGTCAGTGGGATAATACTATCAGAAATACTAGTGGGAGTGGGCTCACTTGTGTGTGTGCGTACGTTTATGTGTGCATCGGGGTGGAACTCTGCTGAGCGCACATACAGAGTATACATGCAATGTAATGTTAGAGTCAGAAATAACATGCCGTTGTGTAAATAAATATGGGGGGCGTTTGTGCCGTCGGATAAAAAATATTTATCTAAATATTTTATGCATTGCACTGAATAAAATAAAATAACAAATATCTAAAATTAAATATAAGAATATTTTAAAATATTTTAAATATAAATAAATAAATAAAATATGTAATGCATTGAATAAATTATAAAATGTATAAATTAAAATAATTTATAAAATAAAATACAAAATGTTAAAATCATCTAAATAAATATATATATATATATATATATATATATATATATATATATATATATATATATATATATATATATTTTTTTTTTTTTTTTTTATAAAATAAAATACAAAAAAATATTTCATGCATTGCATAAAATGTAAAATACATAAATAGAATGCTTTCTTTTTTATTTTCCAGCGGAGGAGCCTTTTCTTATTCTTGCTGACCATCACGAAATCCGAAAGATCAGTCTGGATGGATCAAACTACACACTTCTGAAACAGGTATGATGGATAAAGCTCTCTAAAATTTACAATTTTACTTATACAATTGTTAAAAATCTCTTTTTATAACAATTATTGTAGTTTTTGTGCTCTCAGATGCCATCCTGTTTAGCTCAAACTCATTAGTGTGTTTCCTCCATATTCCCTTGTAATTTCCTTCTTATTTCTTTCATAAAAATACACATTCTCACAGCATATGGAGCTTAATTCAGACACAACATCCAAAAGCTCAGAGGAAGCACAGGATCAACAGCCACCTGTGTTGCATTATAGAAATTCACAAGCTCAACTTGAGCCTGAAACAGCGTTTTAGACACTTGATTGACGTGAATATCGATGCCCGGGAATATTTACACACGGAAAAGGTCATATTGTGACTGGAATCACAACTATTTTCCACTTAGTATGGAAAATGATGATGAAAAAGTGTAAGTTATGGCTCCTTTAATAATTCTTAACCGGTAAATATATAATTATAGTAATCGTTATTAATAAAATGTCAGTTATGGTCTTTAAATCTGTATGAAACTGCTTGTCATTGCAAAAGGAACCATGACTGATTTGGCTCTGAAGGGACCGTTGGCCCTCGTGTGAAGAGATTTAGGGGCTTGCCATCGAAGGAGCAGTTAAAAACGCACGCTTGGGTTGATTCATCAGTCAAGAACTCCATCAGTTTGATTTAAAAGGTCTGGTCCAGCAAATTAGATCTGAACACGGCGGGGGGTTTGAGTGAACGAGACAGAACGACAGAGAGAGAGACGGGGGAATGTGAAAGACCCCTACTGAGAAAGTGATTGGCTACGGTCATAGCAGTGCATGATGGGAAGTTTCTGTCAGAAGGAGGAAGTCTCGCTCTTATTTCTAACCGAACGTAGTGAAAATAACAAAGCGAATGAGAAAGGTATAGAGAAAGCGGCGACGGGAAGATGTTATAATGAGTCGGCTTGGACGATAAAAGACGCATTTTGATGTTTGATGTTTTTTAGTATTATTTTTGTGACTCATGCTTTTATAAAATGCTTCTGTTTGCTTAAATTAAATGGTTTGAAAAGATCAAATTATTCACTTTTTATTAAATATTAATAGCTGCTGAAGATGTGGCCTAGCAGATAAATTCTCATGTGAGCAAACGAAGTTCGAGTCTTGGACTTTGGACTTTAGACTTCCCTCTCGGGTGCTTAAGACTTTTTACACCTGCACCATCGAGAGCGTCCTGACGGGCAGCATCACTTCCTGGTTCGGGAACTGCACTATGCAGGACAGACGAGCCCTCCAGAGGGTGGTGCGTTCAGCGGAACGTACCATTCACACCGAGCTCCCTAACCTGCAGGACATCTACAGCAAGCGGTGCCTGACCAGGGCCAGGAAGATAGTGAAGGACCTCAGCCATCCCAACAATGGACTCTTTTCTCTGCTGCGTTCAGGGAGACGCTTCCGCTCCATGAAGGCGAACACAGAGAGAATGAGGAGGAGCTTCTTCCCGCAGGCCATTCGGAGTCTAAACCACTCTCCACTCTAATCACATCACCCCACACTTCCACTTTGCACATTTTTCAAGTACAATCTGCACTAATTTGTAGAAGGTACGGAAGGATAAATGAGTGGGACTTACATACCATTTGTCTTTGTCTTTAGTATCCTTTTACTCACTTATACACTTTACTGCACTGCACAGCACAGCACACGGACACTTTATCACTGACATACACTTTACTTTTTATAGAATCTATATAGAATCATATTCTATTTTTTATTCTCATATCTATTTGTTATTTTATTTTATTGCTAGTTTATTCTGTATATATGGTTACTGTACTTTTTCTATTTGTATTTTTGTAAACTTGAGGTTTTTCTAATTTTGTTGGACAATTTGTTGGACAGTCGTACAATACATTTCACTACATGTCGTACTACGTATGTATATGTATGTGACAAATAAAATTTGAATTTGAATTTGAATTTGAATTTGAATTTGAGTCTGGTTCGCAACAATTACTGGTGACAATCTTCCCACTATCCTGTCCTCTTTATACTTGCCTTATATCTCTATCAATAAAAACATTATATCAGAAATGAACATTAAAAGACATCTTCATCAACTTAAATAGAATTTGAAAACCTAAACAATACATTTGATTTGATTTATTTTAATGAAAAATCAAAAATAAATTTCATTATTATATGAAGTTGAAATAATATAATGCTTTTTTTTTAAACTGGTGTAGAGTAAAGAGAAACACTAGAAATATTTTAACTAAATTACTAATATACATGAAGCTCCAAAACTTTATCTAAAATAAAATATAAATGATTCTTTCATCTTTTTTTATAATTTAATTTAATTTAGTATGATATGCTGTATATACTATGATAATACTGATTAATATTTTTAATTAGTTTTTATTTTTGTATTTTTATTTTAAATTAAGTGTAGTGATTTTATGTGCTTTTGTCATTTTATTAGTTTTCAACCAATTTTCTTATTTTAGGTTGTTTTTATTTCAGTTGTGTAATTAGTACTTCAATAGCGACTAATAATAATAATTATTATTATTATTATTATTATTGTTATTTCGTCATTTAGCAGACACTTTTATCCCAAGCAACTAATAATAATAATTATTATTATTATTATTATTTATTTAGTCATTTAGCAGACACTTTTATCCAATAATAATAATAATAATTATTATTATTATTTATTTATTTAGTCATTTAGCAGACACTTTTATCCAATAATAATAATAATTATTATTATTATTATTATTTATTTATTTAGTCATTTAGCAGACACTTATCCAAAGCAACTAATAATAATACTTATTATTATTATTATTATTATTTATTTAGTCATTTAGCAGACACTTTTATCCAAAGCGAATCATAATAATAATAATAATAATAATAATTATTATTATTATTCAATTTTATAGCTTAAAAACCTTTGCATTAAAAACTAATGGTCTCATTTCTCTCGCTATTTTAATATTATTCTTCAGGTTAGAGTGAAAATTGAGAATTTATCCACTGTTTAAAAAAAAAAAAACACTCTGACTGTTCTTCCCTTTAAAGTCTCATCTGTCAATCTCACGCTTTGCCTCTCTCTCTCTCTTTGCCTTTCTCTCTTCAGGGACTCAGTAATGTCATCTCTCTAGACTTTGACTACAGGAAGGAGTTGATCTATTGGATTGACACTAGCAAGCCCAGTGGACGCAGAATCAACAGAATGCGCCTGAATGGAAGTGACCTCAAGGTACATCCGCGAGTGTGTGTCTGTGTTTACGTTGAATTACTCTTGAAATCACCCAGAATTGCCCAGATTGACATACGCAAATACCCTCTGCCCCTGGGTAAATTTGATTCACATCACCTCTGCACAGGGGCATTTTTTATTGTGTAATTGATGGATTCCAATGGGGGGGAAAGCAGACATATCACTCCAACAAATAAATAAAAGCTTATATTTTTCTGAGAATAACTATGAAATGAGCCGGGGTTGGAATGATAGACAGGGCAATGTGTGCGTGTGAAGCTGTCTGTCTTCATACTCCTCTCCATCAATGCCCTTGCGTATATTACTCAGGGCGGAAAATGGGCATAGTGTGCCAGCCTTGCCCTGCTGGGCCGCCAGAGCTTGTTATGTTTAATATCGAGCCATAATGGCTCATTAAGCTTGATTGAACTCTGGATCTTGAACTGATTTATGATACCGTGCTATAGTACAGAGAGAGGGAGAGATCTGAGCATCTGTAAAGGCAACAAAGAAGTGATAAAGTCACCCCAAATGTTGAAATTAAAAGCAAAATGAAGCCACACTAAGATAATTACACTTTTTTTATAGGACATTGGTGGAAAGATGATACATCAGAAAATTCAAAATTCAGAGAGAATTTTGTGTTGCCAGGTAAACATGCTCTTGGTAAATGCTTTGAATGTATACAAATGAGCCAGACGTCAGGAGAGACGTCTATATATTTGAAATGTGTTGGTTTTATTTTATCGTAAATTCACAGGCGTTGAAACTTAACAACATTCAATGCAATGTCATGTTGCATAAAAATAATGTAGTAGAAGTACCAGTTTTGAACACTGGGGGCATTCTGGAAATAAATAAAACATACTTATTTTGTCATTCACAATCTAAATTACCAGGAAAGGAAAAGGCTAAATTAAGCAACACAAATATTTTTTTTTTTTTTTGATAGGACATCGATGGAAAGGAGATGATAAATAGATAGAATGAAAGTTTCAGAGAGTGAGAGAATTTTGCATTGCAAGGTAAAAATGCTCTTGGAAAACTTTAAACAACTGCAAATGAGATATTCTCCTAAGACAACTAGAGAGATCTGAAATGTATCAGTTTGATTTTATCATAAATTGACAGGTTTTGAAACTTGCAAACATTCAATGCGATGTGCCTGTCATGTTGCGTAAAAATACTGTAGTTGCAGTTCCAGTTTCGACCACTGGGCAATCTGGAAATGTGAAAAACATAGACTTTATTTTTTAAAGGACGTTGATGGAAAGGACATGATAAATAGATAGAACTAAAGTTTCAGAGCGTGAGAGAATTTTGCAGTGCAAGGTAAAAAAATACTCTTGGTAATCACTTCGAACGATTGCAAATGAGACATTCTCTTGAGATGTCTGGAGAGATTTGAAATGTTTTGGTTTGATTTTATCATCAAGTCATAAGTGTTGAAACTTTTACAAATGATCAATGCAGTATGTCTGTGATATTGTGTGAACATTCCGGCAATCCAGAAATGTGAAGAAAAAAAAAAACAAACACTCATTTTGACTGCCTAAAAAAATTTACATCCTGCCACTGATTCTTCAAGAGATCAGTTTGATCTGAGCATTGTGAGAATTTTAGGTCTCTGACATTCTTTTCAATACAACTTCATCTCCAGCGATATCGTCGACCTGATTGCAAAGACACTATTTAAACTGAACCGAGCTGGATGATGACACCACTGAATCCAATAATGAAATGCCTTTAACTGAAAAACTTTTTTTTAATCTTTTCATTTTACATTATTGACACACTATTTTCCTTTTTTGATATTGTGCAGTTGCTTTGACACAATTTACTTTGTTAAAAGCGCTATATAAATAAAGGTGACTTGACTTGACTTGACAATCACACCTTAAATGTAATGCTAAATATCTAATTTATTGGGAATTGTTTGGTCTTGTTTGCTTTGTTACCTCGTTTACATACAACCTTTTTTTTCTTTGTAAAAAAGTTGCACCGGGTCGAAATTACATTATTGAGAGAAAAAAAAAACAGAACTATTATCTTTTTTTACATTCAAAAATAATGAAAAAAACCTATAAATAAAATAAAATATTTCTGAACATCATAAAAAATATAAACATATTTTAGTTTGTTTTATTTCACAATAAAAGCTATAAATTTAACGGTATTCAGCACAGAACAGGAATGAGAAATATAATTAGTATAAAACAAAAATAAATTATAATGTTCATATAAAAACAACATTTATCATAAACATCAAGCCTAAACAAATTTATCTAAAGTGAAATATGCTGGAAATATACAAGTATACAAGTAAACTTGGGGTCACGTACTTCTATCATTCGGCAAAAATCCAAAGTGAGCACTTATTTTCGCATGCTTTATGGAACTTTGACTTAATTGACTTAGTAATTGAATTTGCCATGTTTTGTTGGTGTTGTTTTGCTTACCTGGTTCATATTTTTGTGTACTTTCACCCTGTGGTGTATCCCCACCCTGTGATTCTGTACCATTTACCTGAAGATGTTAGTTTCCCCGGTGAGCACAGCATCTAGAAAACCTGTGAAGATGTCGAAATTCATCACGGCTAGGCTAGTTTTAATTAGCGCTGATGGTAAGACCCAGTCTGAGGCAAAATGTCTTTAATGTTCATCTCTAATGTTCATCAGCTTGCAGAATGTTACTCTTACTCTTAAAGCGCTAGGCAGGGGGCACCAGCAACCAAGAGTGAAAATGATTAAAAGCGCTGGATTATCCGCCAGCTGGGAACAGTATTGTTTATGCCAAACGGGCAGTTTCTGTGATCAGTATGAGCAGTGAAGTGTTGTGAAGTGCCTTCTTTGTAAAACTACATCTTTTGGGAACTTTTCTTGCCATTTTTGGGGAGTTTGAAGTTCCATTAATGAGCGGTTATGTAGCCCGCTGATAATTAGCAATAATGTACAAGTCTAGCTCAGCGGTTCTCTAATGGATTGCTTTTAGGACCCCAATTTTTCATTTGCAGTCAAGAGATTTTAGGTTGCTAAAAGTAACTACACATCTAGAAATTATCATAGCCTTGGATTTTTGCATGTTGTTTGAAGAAGGAAAGCCCATTCACAAACTTTATCCTATGTTTACACATTGTTGAACACTGTTGTGGTAGTTTGACTTTTTGCAGTGAAATCTTACTAATTTGATGGCTAACTGCTATGCTAACTATTTTTGACCTCGTATGAAGCCACCCCTTTAATAGTAACAATGGTTTTACTACAAATAATACCAAAGAACCATGGTTGTATTAAACTACTTGTAATAAAATTGTGGTTATACAAATGGTAATCAGTACACCAAAAAATCATGGTTATCAAATTTTTACTATAATAAAACAATAGTTTGTAAGGCACCAGTTCACAACTACACATTTATAGGTTATTATCATAGTTATCTTTAATTTAGTTTTATTTTTTTTGAAAAATAATAAAACCAAGACCATTCACTGCTACTTTTATCCTACATTTGCAAGTATGTTGTTGAATTTTGGCTTTTTGCAGTGAAAACTTGCTAATTTTCTATGCTAGCTGTTTTGTGAACCTGTAAACCATCAATTAAAAAAATAACACATCTAGAGGTTATCGTAGCCTTGAATTTTACATTTTATTTGAAGAAATAAGACCCTTCATTCCCACTTTTATCCTACATTTACAAGTTGGTGAATGTTGTTGTTGTTGTTGTTTGGCTTTTTGCAGTGAAGACTTGCAATAGTTATGCTAACTATTTATAATAGTTATGCTAACTCCTTTGTGTGGACCTGCAAAACACCAGTTTAGAGACAAATCATCTGTAGGTTATTCAAAGCCTTGAATATTTCTTGTTATTTGAAGAAACAAAGCCCCTTTATATGCAAGTTCATCCTATGTTGACAAGTTGTTGATGTAATTTGACTTTTTGCAATGAAAACTTGTTCATTTATTTGGCTAATTACAATTTGGCTAATACAAACTATTTTGTGGACCACCGAGCCACCAGTTGACAACCAGGTCTAGAGGTTATTATATTATTAATGTTTTTGTTTTTGATAAGGAAAAAATGTATACAAGTTTGTTGACTGTTGTTTGCTAATGTGCTGGCTAACTGCCATGATAACTCATCCTAAGCAAATGAGAGCCAGGATTAGGTTTATATGAATACATTTTTGTTTGTTTTGTTTTATATTGTTAAAAAATGAGCATGTAAATTCCTGTCATGACGATAACTGTTGGCAGAAACGATACAGACTTACTTTTATGTGACTCTACCAGCAAAATACAGTGCACAAGTGCATCTCGCCCTCACCATTCTGAACTTTTCTGCTAGGAAGCATTTGTTCCCTACAGTACCGGCTGTGGATAAATCCATGTGAATAACTGGCCTAAAGAGACCAACTGTGCTTGACTGCTGTTTTTTCAGGTGGTTCACAGAACGTCGGTCCCCAATGCTCTCGCTGTGGACTGGATCGGCAAGAACTTGTACTGGTGTGACGGTGAGAGAAAGACCCTGGAGGTGGCAAAAGCTAATGGACTCTACCCGACCGTACTGCTGAGGACAGGATTGAGGAATCCAACCGCTCTTGCACTCGATACTCACATGGGGTAAATGATGCTTATTATTGCCTATTGTTTGCAATCCCAGAACGCATTGCTTTTGAGTACACTTTTAAGAAGCACTGCACCATTTAAAGCCATTTATTCCCACGGTGCCTTAGATATGTGTTCTGGATTGACTGCTGCGAGCAGTCCCTAATTGGACGGATCGGAATGGATGGCAGCAAGCCACGTGTCATAATCAAAACAGAAATACGTGCTCCCTCAGCATTGACCATTGACCACACCAATAAAAGGATCTACTGGGCTGATGAAAACCATATCTTGTTTTCGAACATGGATGGTACAAAAAGATACAAAGGTAAGTTTCGCCTTGTTTCGAATGTAGTCTCATTTCGAATTGTCCTCATTAACATCTCTCAATCCCAATTTCCAGTCCCAATCAAGGACATAGGTGGCATAACCGGTCTCACACTCTTTGAGGACTTCATCTACTGGAGCGACCAGAAGTTGAAAACCCTCAGCCGCTCGCACAAGACGTCTGGCGGCCAACATACAGAACTCCTCAGCTCCTGGCAAACCATTCGAGACATTCAAGTCTACCACCCACTCCGACAGCCTGATGGTATTACAGCGAGAAACTCAGTCTTCAGTTGACTTTTTGTGCTAGAGTCATGTTGTTTCGGGCTTGTTTCTTATTGTTTGCTGTTTGTCCTCAGTGCCAAAGCATCAGTGTCAGGTGACTAATGGAGGGTGCAGTCACCTATGCCTTCTTTCCCCTGGTGGGGGATACAAGTGCGCTTGCCCTACACACTTCTACCTGGCAAACGACAACAAAACCTGTCTGTCTAACTGCACCGCCAGCCAGGTGTGACTTTATAATTACCTCAGGAGCCAGAATAAGGGTTTTGCCGTAGCTCAACTACTCTTGGCACCGCTTTCAACTACAATTATATCCAGTCTGCTACTCGATAAATAGATGTTCAAGAGGTTGTTTCTCATTGTGTGTAGTTTCGCTGTGGTACGGATGAGTGTATTCCCTTCTGGTGGAAGTGCGACACTGTGGACGACTGCGGAGACGGATCTGATGAGCCGGCAGACTGCCGTAAGTAACCAAACATGGTGGCAATCAGCCAAACTGGTTAAGCCATTGAAAAATATGAATTAAGTGCCTTGTAGTGTCTTTAAGACTCGAAATGCAGCAAGCTGCCTACCTAAAGAGCCTTCTAAGGGATGATAGATGAGGTTTGGACCGAGTTGCTTTCTACAAAATCTTTTTTGGCCAAATTTGAAGGCGGCATCACATATATCCATTCAAAAATGCCATTCAACAAGTGCAAAAAGGTTTCCAAAATGGCAAACCAAGCGAAAAATTTGCCAATTATAAATTAATTTTATTTAACACTGTTTACAGGTTTGGGATGACGTGATGGTGAGTAATTAATGTCAGAATTTTCATTTTTGGGTGAACTATGCCTTTAATGTTGTGTTATAAGCTTAGCAACATGCTAACGTCAAACTCTGTTGGAATCACTTCTGATTTGCTTCTTTGTGTACAATAGATAGAAAGAAAGCTCCCAAGGTTGAGATTTGTTCCCACTAATTCACTTCCCCGTATTTGTGAACTTCGAGCATAGTACGTAAAATGCGTGTCTTAAAATGACTCCATAATAAACTGTGATTTCTTTAAGCTCAACTGAAAGAAAGAAATCCTTTAGACACTTGAACCATTTGTCTCATGAGCTGAGGACAGGAAAATCTTTTTGTGACAATTCATTCCTGTAATTTTCCTCTCCGGTTCATGGAGCGATTATAAAAAAAAAAAAAGATTTGTCTGTCATCGAGGTTTATATTCAGGTGTTTCTTCGTTGAATATGCCATTGTATGGGTCATTTCTTATGTGCTTTTGCTTGTTTGATTGGGAGGTGAATAGTCTAATTCATTTTGTGAAGTATTTATCTCGAAAGGAAGTTTATCGCACGTTGAGATGCTAAAGAGACGTCAAAGCTGACAATGAACAAAAGACTCCAGGAAAAAAAAAGAAAGGCACCTTTCTATAATATGTTCTTTCTTTCTGTGCAATATATCTGTCTGGCTTTCCGCCTGTGTTTTGTTTTGTTTTATCTCTGTCTTTCAACTTTTCTGTCTTTATTTTGATTGCTTGCTCATTTAGGTGAACAATTTGGTCATTAAGGGTAAACGTACCTATTAAGCACACTTTCATTTTTGTGCTCAGATTATAAAAAGAAAAAGATTATTTATTATCCTACTTGATGTCTTAACCAATTGATATGTTTGGTACTATATACCTCCAATAATTTCAAGTCAATCAGATCATTGCATGCTGAGATACGGGTCTCCATGTGTGCACACTGTCTGCCAGCCATTTTGAAAGCTGTCTAAAAACTTTCACCAAAAGAGGAGCCCCTTAAATGTGCGGGTTTTTTTAGATGTTTAAGCCTTTATTTGAGGTAAGTTTAATGTTTAGAGTTTTGCATATTATAACCTGGAACTTGGATGTGGGAAATAATTACATTAGATCCAAAAGATAGTTTTAGCAACACAGAATGCTTACAGAACACAGTTAGCTGACTAGCTGTATAAGATTGTGTGCTACGCTAATATAGAGTTTTTGAATTTAATGATGTATATCTTAAACAAAATTCTTTTGTCATTTAAAATACAATTAAATATTTTTATGTGAGAGATTAATATTTTATTTTAGCATAACTTTTTGTACCGAAACCAATATGTTGTGCACTAAAAAAGTCTCAATGTAGATTTATTCTCTATGTATTTTTCAGTATCTGTCTTTCATTTGATTATTTACTTGTTCATTCACTCGTTCTTTCTTCTATAATTTCTGCATTTGCTTTATTTTTAATTTATCCTTATTTTATTTTTTGCTTTTTATTTATTTATTTTTTATTTGCTTGTGTCTTATATTTCTGTCTGTCTTATATTTTCTTTATTTGCATGTCTTTGTATGCCTTTGTATTTCTTTCTTTCTTTCTTTCTTTCTTTCTTTCTTTCTTTCTTTCTTTCTTTCTTTCTTTCTTTCTATTCTGTTTGTTTTTTGTTTCTGTTTTGTCTTTTTTTGTTATTTGTACATTATTATACATTTGGCTGTCTTTCTTTCATTTGGTTATTTCCTTGTTCATGTATTCATTCTTTGTTCTGTCCTTTTCCATAAATGTGTTTGTTTATGTCTGTTTTTCAGTTGTTTTCTTTCTGGCTTCTTTCCTTTTTTGTTTGTTCGATCTGTTTGCCTTTCTGTTTTGTGTATCCTTCTTCCGGTTTTTTTGTTTGTTTGTTTTGTTTTGTTTTTGTTTCTTTTCTGTTGTTTTTTTGTTTATTTTTATACTTGTTCATCCACTCTTTATTTTTATGTCTTGTGTTAGTTCTTTCTTTCTTTCTTTCTTTCTTTCTTTCTTTCTTTCTTTCTTTCTTTCTTTCTTTCTTTCTTTCTTTCTTTGTTGTTTTACTCATTTGTTCTCTCTTTTGTTTACAGCGGAGTTTAAATGCCAGCCCGGAAGGTTCCAGTGCGGAACGGGTTTGTGTGCCCTCCCTCCCTTCATCTGTGATGGAGAGAACGACTGCGGAGACAACTCTGATGAAGCCAACTGTGGTAATTATAGATTGATGGATAGATAAATGGAGACCTAGCATAATGCAGTATGATGCATCATACAATGATATCTTTGTTTGCATTTGCTTTCAGACTCATATATCTGCCTGTCTGGCCAGTTTAAGTGCACTCACCGGCAGAAGTGCATCCCTATAAACCTGCGTTGTAACGGACAAGACGACTGCGGAGATGGTGAAGATGAAACCGATTGCCGTAAGAAAGTCTAATTTTTTCTCTTTCTCAGATTTTACATCAACGGCAATGAACGCCATTCGTTTTCATCATTCCTCAAAGAATCTCAGCAAAAGTTCCTTCTGAGCTAGTTTTCCCTTCAAGAGAGGCAAAACAACCAGAAAATGAGAGCGAGAGAGGTCGGAAATAGATTAAATCTCCTTCTTTATGACTTCAGAATGTGTTTATTGGCTGGTGGTCAAACTCAGACAGATTCAACAAAATGTTTAAGAACTTTGAATCGGCTGATGAGAAAAGTGCCAAGCGAGGAGCCTGGTAAACATTGCCCAAAGTTTTGTTTTGTTTTCTCATTCCTCAGCTGCAGACGGAATTGCTCGAGGGGAATTTAGGACACCGACAGCGAGAAGAAAGGAGTGAAATGAGAAAAAAAGAAAGCGAGGTAGACTTACTAACCAGGAAGCAAGGAAGCCGTCTTGTCACCTTCAGAAATCAGGCTGGAGTAATCATTACTTTGTGCGACAGGGATTTCAATCCTAGTCCAAATGCAAGACTTATTTTAGGTGGCAGTACAGGAGACTGGCAGAAGTTAATGCTCTCACTCAGATCTGAATCCTCCATTTGAAGTCACAGCAGGGGCCTAATTTCTCACTCCTCCCCAGAGTCGAGTATGTGGCTGGGCTTTGATAAGAAGCCCGGTTCTGGTACGCCCTTATGGGAGAGTGCAGAAGAGAAGCTGTCTTCTCCGAGAGAGAATCAGAAAGATAGAAGTAAAAATCGAGGAAAATAATTAACAGCATTGCATGGGACGGAGCCCGGAGGGTCCCCAGAACTCTAAGAGGCTTTTGAGGGGGTCTGACGGCGTCTTGGATCCAGGGGAGCTGAGCTCAGCCCTGGGCACTGATTAGCCAAACAAAGGGAGGGTTTAACAGGGATAATCGCATATGGAGCATGGCATTAGAGGCCGGCTTTAGACCTCCCCCCCAAAGGAGGGAGAGTGCTGTGGGTCAGGATTGCTGCTCCATCACCGGGAATGTCGGGTCTAGGCTTAGCTTAGTTTGTGAGTTTTCCCTCACATCTCCGGTCTGAAAACGGAGATGTGAGGGAAAAGAAGTTGTGGTTACTCAGACCACCAGGGTACAGTCTTGTTTTACTTGTTTTATCATGAATTAATCACGCTTAGAGGAAGTAGAAAATGTTCAGAATTGAATCCAGGTGGACCTTAAAACAGTTCTCCAGGAATATGTGTTATATTAACCATAATTTAACCTCAAATTCAAAAGTAAAAGAAACAAAGCAGCATGGTGTATTATGTATAAAGACTGTAAAATGATTTTTTTATATTTGTTTAGGTTTTTTTTCAGCATATTTTGAACAAAACCCACTCCCTTAAAAGACACACATTATATAAACTATAATATTAATAAAATAATATCTGTAATATGTTAGATTACATTATACATAATTGCATTACTTACATTTCAAAGTTATTTAAAAAAGACATTCCTCAATATTGTTGTATAATAAATAATATATGCATATACTTAGATGTATAAATATATCCACTACCAGTCAAAATGTGGAATTATTACAATTTTTTTTATGTTTTTGTGCTCATCAAGGCTGCATTTACTGTATTTGGTGAAAAATACAGTAAAAACAGTATATATTGTGAAATATCATTAAATATGTTTATATTTTAAAATATAAAAAATATTTTATAAATATTTTATATATTAAATATGCTAAATATTTTAAAATGTATTTCTGTGACAACAAAAGCTGAATTTTCAACTTCATTACTCGTGTCATCAGTGTCACTTGATCTTAAGAAATTGTTTTAATATGCTGATTTTGTACTTTAAAATATTTCTTATTATTATGATTTATTATGATCATTCTTTACTAGTGTATTTTATTATTTACTTATTGTTAATATACTGTATGTGTATATATATATATATATATATATATATATATATATATATATATATATATATATATATATATATACAAACCCGATTCCAAAAAAGTTGGGACACTGTACAAATTGTGAATAAAAATAGAATGCAATGATGTGGAACTTTCAAATTTCAATATTTTATTCAGAATACAACATAGATGACATATCAAATGTTTAAACTGAGAAAATGTATCATTTTAAGGGAAAAATAAGTTTATTTTCAATTTCATGGCATCAACACATCTCAAAAAAGTTGGGACAAGGCCATGTTTACCACTGTGTGGCATCCCCTCTTCTTTTTATAACAGTCTGCAAACATCTGGGGACTGAGGAGACAAGTTGCTCAAGTTTAGGAATAGGAATGTTGTCCAATTCTTGTCTAATACACGCTTCTAGTTGCTCAACTCTCTTAGGTCTTCTTTGTCGCATTTTCCTCTTTATGATGCGCCAAATGTTTTCTATGGGTGAAAGATCTGGACTGCAGGCTGGCCATTTCAGTACCTGGATCCTCCTTCTACGCAGCCATGATGTTGTAATTGATGCAGTATGTGGTCTGGCATTGTCATGTTGGAAAATGCAAGGTCTTCCCTGAAAGAGACAATGTCTGGATGGGAGCATATGTTGTTCTAGAACTTGGATATACCTTTCAGCATTGGTGGTGCCTTTCCAGATGTGTAAGCTGCCCATGCCACACGCACTCATGCAACCCCATACCATCAGAGATGCAGGCTTCTGAACTGAGCGCTGATAACAACTTGGGTTGTCCTTGTCCTCTTTAGTCCGGATGACATGGCATCCCAATTTTCCAAAAAGAACTTCAAATTTTGATTCGTCTGACCACAGAACAGTTTTCCACTTTGCCACAGTTTTTGCCACAGTCTTTGCCAGAGAAAATCTGGATCATGTTTAGATATGGCTTCTTTTTTGACCTATAGAGTTTTAGCCGGCAACGGCGAATGGCACGGTGGATTGTGTTCACCAACAATGTTTTCTGGAAGTATTCCTGAGCCCATGTTGTGATTTCCATTACAGTAGCATTCCTGTATGTGATGCAGTGCCGTCTAAGGGCCCGAAGATCACGGGCATCCAGTATGGTTTTCCGGCCTTGACCCTTACGCACAGAGATTGTTCCAGATTCTCTGAATCGTTGGATGATATTATGCACTGTAGATGATGATAACTTCAAACTCTTCAAACTCAATTCTTTTTTTCTGAGAAACTCCTTTCTGATATTGCTCCACTATTTTTCGCCTCAGCATTGGGGGAATCGGTGATCCTCTTGCCATCTTGACTTCTGAGAGACACTGCCACTCTGAGAGGCTCTTTTTATACCCAATCATGTTGCCAATTGACCTAATAAGTTGCAAATTGGTCTTCCAGCTGTTCCTTATATACATTTAACTTTTCCGGCCTCTTATTGCTACTTTTTTGGAATGTGTAGCTCTCATGAAATCCAAAATGAGCCAATATTTGGCATGACATTTCAAAATGTCTCACTTTCAACATTTGATATGTTATCTATATTCTATTGTGAATAAAATATAAGTTTATGAGATTTGTAAATTATTGCATTCCTTTTTTATTCGTAATTTGTACAGTGTCCCAACTTTTTTAGAATCGGGTGTGTATATATATATATATATATATATATATACATATATATATATATATACATATATATATATATATACATATATATATATATATATAAATGAAGAGTTTGGTTCCAAAATGCTATAATTCCATTTTGATTAATTTGAGTAAAAATGTGTTTACCTTACCAAGAAAGTGGCAAGATGAAAACCATTTTTTTTTTTGTTTCACACTTTCACATAGCATCTTTAGGTTATAATAGCATTAAAAATTAAAATCCAGATTTTGATTTTCAAAGATTTATTATAAAATTCCCAAAATGCAATAAATTCATGACATTTTTTTATTAAATTTTTCTTCAAAATGCACTAAATTAATCAATATAAAAGTTATTTTTCATATTGAAAATATTGAAAATACACAACAAAGTAAGTTGATCCACATATGACAGCCTCTGAACTTGGTCAATACTAGGCCTAATCTTATGTACAGGGACTGGACTAAAAATACATTCAATCAGTCTTTGCCATGTTATATTCATTTAGTTGACTAGTGCTATACACTGTAGGCTATATAACAAAAACATTAATGGCATTAATAAAAACACTCTACGCGATATCGCGTTCATAATCGAATGCGATTCATCTGCGATTATGAACGTGATATTGCTGTGATCTACGGCGAGCCATGAAAGTTAAATATATTGCTTTTATTATTTCTACATTATTGGAAAATTCTTGTGTATAAGTCATAAAAAGTGACAGAAACAATTTTACATTGCATTTATAATAATTATAATAAAAACAATATATAAGTAATTGAAATTATAATTACACTAATGTGAAAAAAATACATACGCACGTGTGTGTGTGTGTGTAGTTATATATTTATGCATTTTGTGTATTTATAATAATTAAAATAAAAACATTACAAAGTTGTGTTTGTGTGTATGCATTTATGTATTTATAATATAAAATATTAATAATAATAATATAAGGAGTTACCAGTGCCAGCACTCAGGAGAAAAGTAATATTCCAAGAGCCATGGTTTACCATAACAGCCCCCCCCCACCAAAAAAAAAAAAGCGAGAAACGTTGTCTCTTAATTCATCTCATTTAAAGCGCCGCTACTACAGCCATCTAAGCAGCGCTTGTGTTCAAATTCACCTCCTTATATACAATCAACTGCAAGACAATCACTGTCGGACCTCAGATCGCCTGCTGCGAGCAACGTTATGCACAATCCATGGCTTCATTTCTGAGGGTTTGTGGGAAGATCAAAGCACAGTTTTCTGCAGTCTGTTACTGATTCTTTATGGTGCTACTCTTTCAAAAAGTGTTGCAGCAGAATAAAGCCTCGACAAACTGTTAGATTCCGTAAAGTAGCTCTAAAATCGGATCTAAAACTTAAGGAAAAAGTTATTCTGTGGTTTGTCAACTGAACTTCTCAAAGTTTTGATCACATGATCTCCTTCTCTCCATATCTCCAGCCGAGAACACTTGCTCGCCGTCCCAGTTTCAATGCAAGAGCACAATGCACTGCATCTCCAAGCTGTGGGTGTGCGACGAGGACCCCGACTGCGCCGACGGCTCAGACGAGGCCAACTGCGGTGAGTCGCTCGCCGTCGCCATGCATTACCTCACGCTTGTCATCACTGCCCATAAATATCCTCGTTAAAATTCGCCGTGAGAAATTTCAGCTGGTCTGAACTCCTAAAACATTCCATTTGCTTTAATTTTGCACCGACTCTTTCCCCCGAGGACTGACGCAGATGAATAAAGATAGCTTCTGGTTGCTTTCATAACCGACTTCTTGGCGTTCCTACTCTGATCTTGGGGTTTTGTGGATGACGTTCGCCGGAAACCGCTCACCCGAGCGCTAACGTTTTCTCAGGGCGAGCATTGTCAGGTTGCATTGTGTTTGCTTTATGAGCAGCCAACCAATAAGTCTTCTCCATTGGGCCCAAAATGGATGATTTAGTGTGCTATAATTATGCAGATTCTGGTTTCTCTGTGTTTTAGCAGAGCAATATTTCACGTTTTAAGTAAAGCAGCTGCTTTGGTTTGTAGAGGACGTGTAACTATTCCAGGGGAAGTGATTATTATACAGTTGTTAATTGAGATTTCTCACTTATTTAACTATCAATTTTTTACGTGATGCATGATGTTGAACTTATTATTTGCTTTTTTAAATAAGTATAAACAAATAATAATAATTACTATAATTTAATAACTATTTAGTATTTTTAATAATTTAATAATGGCTATCAATAATTAAAAATGCCTTTGAATTATATTACAACTTTATTACGAACTATAAAATAAAATAATAAATTGTTTCAAATGTATTTATCTTGTATTAATTTGTATTTAATTAGTTATTTAAGCTTGGATGGATGGATCTATCTATCTATCTATCTATCTATCTATCTATCTATCTATCTATCTATCTATCTATCTATCTATCTATCTATCTATCTATCTATCTATCTATCTATCTATCTATCTATCTATCTACATAAAGAGTATTATGGAATTATGTCTAGTGAAGATTACAGATGGGAGGATTGTGTTTTAATAATAAAGAACAAAGTTTGAGTGGTGAAAACGTTTGCTTGTGTTCTGTATTTGATGCTCTTTTCAGGACGAAAAGGACTTTATATTATACAGCTGATGTGCTCAAGATTGCTTAGTGTTGACTTTAAGCTTTAAAGTCCTCATATCTTAAACAAAAATACTTCCTCTGTGTGTCCTTTATGTCAGTGTCGTTTAGCGTTTTGAAGGGCGTCTTCACATTATTGCTGGTAATGATTCTCAGTGCAGCTTTAATGGCTGTCAAGTACATTAGGTGACATTGTAGTTACAATTTGTCTTGTAAATCGTTTTTTACTTTATATCGATCCGTCCATCAGTACAACACAAAATAGTTTTCATTTTTAAGTAGTCCATTTCTGTCTAGCACTGAATCTCAGTTACTGTCCACCTCTCCAAGGGACCAACTAACCCACTGGCTTTCATTACTGGGGAAGTTTAGCACATTGCAAGAAGGAAGTAAGGGACTTTGGAGAAAGTTTTCCACTGCAGTAGTGTTCATCGAAACATACTAAAGCTTTTTAGTCATGGAAATATACTTTTAAGTTGCGTGCAAAGTTAGGCAGAATTAAACTGTTCCTGACCTGTCATGGCTTACAATTATACAATTAAAAAAGTTATTTTTCTTTCTCTTTCTTTCTTTCTTTCTTTCTTTCTTTCTTTCTTTCTTTCTTTTAGTTGTTGCAGATTTATTCAGAAGTTTAGAATCCATTAAATTCTAACATATAGGCAAAATACTTATTAGGTTTGTTTTGTTTTTACATTTTTAAATGAATGAATGAATGAATGATGCATTTATATAGCGCTTTATTGTGTATTGCTGTACACCCAAAGCACTTTACAATCATGTGGGGGGGTCCACTTGATTGGCTCTATGACTCTCTCTCCTCAACCACCACCAGTGTGCAGCATCCACTTGGATGATGCGACGGCAGCCACAGGACAACAGCGCCAGTGCGCTCACCACACACCAGCTACAGGTGGAGAGGAGAGAGAGTCATAGAGCCAATCAAGTGGACGGGGATTATTAGGAGGCCATGATAGACAAGGGCCAGTAGAGGGAATTTGGCCAGGACACCGGGGTTACACCCCTACTCTTTACGAGAAGTGCCATGGGATTTTTAATGACCACAGAGAGTCAGGACCTCGGTTTAACGTCTCATCTGAAAGACGGTGCTTTTTGACAGTGTCCCCGTCACTATACCGGGGCGTTAGGACCCACACAGACCACAGGGTGCACACCCCCTGCTGGTCTCACTAACACCTCTTCCAACAGCAACCTAGTTTTCACCGGAGGTCTCCCATCCAGGTACTGACCAGGCTCAACCCTGCTTAGCTTCAGTGGGCAACCGGTCTTGGGCTTCAGGGTGATATGGCTGTGGTGATTATGATTATATGATTATAATGTCACAATATTTTAATTTGTTTTTATTGCCATTCATTATTTTTTAATTAATTATTTTAATTATAATTATATAATAATGCAAATATATTTTTTTTAATGATTGTATTTTAATAATTGTATTTATTTTTTTATTTAGTCCAGTATCGGACAGAAGTGTGAGGTTTATTATGTTCTTAAAGTCGATTACAATTCATTACAATTAATGATTATAATTATTGCAATTACAATTAGTAATACTAATTATAATAATGAGTTGAGCTATTTCTATATGGTTTTTTATAATTGTAAATAACTATTAAAGTATTCCACTTAATTATATAAATATTGCATCATGAAAAATGTTGAATATCAGTAATTAAAATATGTATTTATTTATTTATTCTAATAATTTATGATAATAATAATGTTGATAATTACTAAACTGTTCATTGTTTATATATGAATTACATATTGAATTAATATTTTAATATCAATAATTAATATTTATTATGATATGTATTATTATTATTGTGTTTAAGTTATAATAATGATAATAATAGTAATAGTTTACAAAACTATTATTAAACTTCAAAAGATTACAAAAATTTCAATAATTATTAAACCGTTTTATAACTATATATTTCTTTCTCAATAAATATTCATTATATTTTTGATGTAATTGTGAGTAAATATATGTTTTATATATTATAATATTTGAATCTGTTTTTACTTATTTGTTTTAATCATAAATAATTTGTATTTTATTTGTTTTAATAATAATAATAATAGTAGTTGTCTAAATGTCTGACAAAAGTGTGAGGATTATAATGTTCTTAAAGTCTGAAAAAGCTTTAGTTCTCAATTAGTTTTTTTCTTTCTCTTCGAGTGATTTGGACTTGATGTATTGGATTTCTCTAGATACACAACTCACTACTGCACTTTACATCATTGAGAGGAAATAATGGAATACTCACATTAACCCAGCATAATAGTGTATTGATTTTTTAAGCATGAGGACATTTCCTAAGTGTCTGTTTGAATGTCCATCAGCGGAGTGGAGCTTCATCTTCAAAAAATCAATAAGTTGCTTACATCTCTTTGGAAACGGGGCATTTCCTAAAGAGATATTAATATGAAATCAGAATCAGAATCAGAATGAGCTTTATTGGCCAAGTATGTTTACACATACAAGGAATTTGTTGTAGTGACAGAAGCTCCACAGTGCAACAGAAAGACAGTAACAGGAAAGGACACAGGTAATAAAAACAAAATAACAAGAAATAGCCAATAACCAATGTACAAAGCAGCAAAAAAAAACAAAAAAAACAAAACAATATATAATAGACAACTATGTATGTACAGGTCAAGTATGTGCAAATTAGAAATGAGAAAAATAAAAATAAAATAAGTGAGTGTGGTGAATGGATAATGTATTAGTTGTGTGTTCCACGTTTATTGTTGAGTGTTCATGAGACTTATTGACTGAGGGAAGAAACTGTTCCTGTGTCTGGTCGTTCTGGTGCACAGAGCTCTGTAGCGTCGACCAGATGGTAAAAGTTCAAAGAGGTTGTGTGCTGGATGTGAGGGGTCCAGAGTGATTTTGCCAGCCCTTTTGCTCACTCTGGATAAGTACAGTTCTTGGAGAGTGGGGAGGGTTGTACCAATGATTCGCTCAGCAGTCCGGACTATCCTCCGTAGTCTTCTGAGGTCAGATTTGGTAGCTGAGCCGAACCAGACAGTTATTGAAGTGCAGAGGATGGATTCAATGATGGCGGAGTAGAACTGTTTCAGTAAGTCCTGTGGCAGGTTGAACTTCCTCAGCTGGCGAAGAAAGTACAACCTCTGCTGGGCCTTCCTGACAATGGAGTCAATGCGAATGTCCCACTTCAGGTCCTGAGAGCTGGTGGTGCCCAGGAATCTGAATGACTCCACTGCAGTCACGGTGCTGTTCATGATGGTGAGTGGGGGGAGAGCAGGGGGGTTTCTCCTGAAGTCCACGATCATCTCCACAGTTTTGAGCGTGTTAAGCTCCAGGTTGTTGAGACTGCACCAGACAGCCAGCTCCTTAACCTCCTGTCTGTAAGCAGACTCGTCACCATCCTGGATGAGGCCAATCAGTGTGGTGTCGTCTGCGAACTTCAGGAGCTTGACAGAGGGGTCTTTAGAGGTGCAGTCGTTGGTGTAGAGGGAGAAGAGCAGTGTGGAGAGAACGCAGCCCTGAGGAGCTCCAGTGCTGATGGTTCGAGTGCTGGATGTGAATTTACCAAGCTTTACTAACTGCTGTCTGTCTGTCAGGAAGCTGTTGATCCACTGGCAGACGGAGGTGGGGACGGAGAGCTGAGTTAGTTTATTTTGAATGGTTTCCGGGATAATGTTGTTAAAAGCAGAGCTGAAGTCCACAAACAGGATCCTCACATAAGTCCCTGGTCTGTCCAGATGCTGCAGGATGAAGTACAGTCCCATGTTGACTGCATCATCCACAGACCTGTTTTCTCTGTAGGCAAACTGCAGGGGGTCCAGTAAGGGTCCAGTGATGTCCTTCAGATGAGCCAGAACCAGTCTTTCGAACTGATCTTATTTGAAAAACAAAAAACAGGAAAAACAAACAAAAACAATACGAACACTGAAGAGCAACGCACAATAGCTGCCATCAGCGGCGGCATTTTAACTCCTAAATGCATCCACTAGTGCCTGCACAAAGAAACATTGATATGGCATATTGACAGGGTGACTGAGATGAAAAGGGGACTAGAACTTTTGATGGAAATGGACATTGGAAAACGGATAGACTGAGTGCAATGTACTTGATTTTACAACACTGTTTTTTTTTTGTTTTTTTTCATCAACTTAAAAATTATTTGTTCACTAAAAAAAGTATTATTATTATTATTATTAAATATTAGAAGGATTAATATTTTAACAATTATTTGTTTTATTTGTATTTATATTATTATTTTAATAATTACTAAAATAAAATGTAATAATATGTAATATGTCTTTTTCAGTCACTTCTCTTTAATTACTATGGTAGTTTATTTTATTGTAGTTGGCTTGTTTTGAGAAGTAATACAAATAAGTTGAAATATTTGTAATATTTTAAACTATTAAAATATTCCAACTAATTACTTAAATTATTATTATTATTAATACTTTTTCAGTTACTTCTCTCTAATTTCTGGCATCAGACATTGAAAAATATTATGTATTATGTAGTTTTTTAAAACTTGTGTCAACAGGTAGTATTAAGTGGGAGGTTATGATTGTCCTAATGCAAAAACGTTGTTATAAATGAGTGTTATAATGAGTTGTTGTTTTTTTCTTCATTGTGTTCTCAGCACATCACCTCATTCTCTCAATGGTTGCTCTGGTTTGAATGGCTAAGCAATGGTTTCATGTGTTTTGCAGAGTCATGACTAAATATCCACATTATTGTTGTTTCAGGAGAATGGATAGTTGGATTGAGCTCTCATGAAGCATTCAGCATGCCGCCACGTTCTGACGCATTGAACACTGCTCTTAATTTGTTGGAGGTGGCCTCTCACATCACCGCATGATCCAATTGATTTATTTTGAATTATTTACCATGATCTGCCTCATGTTGGCAGCACGTCGGCATAAGCTAATTAGCCGAGAACGCTGCCCGTAGCTCTTTAAAAGCATACAAACTGACACAAATGCATTGACGCAATGAATTAATTCGTTACACCTGCTGCGTTTGTTTGCTTGTCTTTTAAAATTCTTTAAAATTCAGTAAATATTTGGATATTTTTCAGTATTTTGACTTGATTCAGATACGTTTTCTTCATTTAAACATATAAAATTTAGTGTAAAAGCATACTCATATTCTCTATTAAGTTTTAATGAGCGAAACTCTCTCTTCATCCAACTTGAAGTTGATTCGAGCCCTAAAGCTATTTGAGGGAAAATCTTAATATTCCAGCCTTGTTCTTTCTAAATTAGAATTCTCTTAATGTCATTTTAAGACTGGGAATTAGGACTCAAACACAGCATTGTGATTGTCAATTAATCATGCATTATGTTCTCATCATCTCTCATGATAGTTGGATTAGTCGTCGCCGACATTCAGAAGAGGGGAAATTGCATTTCTGACTTCCTGTACTCAAATCAGCTCGGATTAGCGTGTTGATTATTTTAGAGCAAGGAAATGTGATTTACGCCATTGTGCCTTTGATTCAGCCCTGCGGGATTCTCTGAAGAAAAAAAAAGTGTTAAATTTAAGGTTAAAAAACCTGGCTGGTGCAGTTGCTGGAAAAATTTAACATTTATTGATAAAATATTAATATGCCAGTTTACAAAACTACAAAAATATGAGTTGTACCTTAATCTGAAATAAACTGTCACTATCATGGAGTTATGAATATCCCTTTTGATTGAAATCATTTGTGTTTTACAAAGTTTAGTTTAATTTGATTTGTTGTTGTGGTTGTTCTTTAATTTATGCCATGTTTAGTTTGACTTTTTTGTGCCAGTGTGTTTGCTGGAAACTTTAAAAATTTTATTCATAAAATATTAATATACCAACCTACAAAACAAACTAAAAAAATATGCTTTGTACTGTAAAATAAACTAAAAAAGTCACCATCACTATGTTGTTTTTAAATGCAACAATTTAATAAAATAAGTTTTGTTTAGTTAATTTTTTTTTTTTTTATTGAATGGTTTTGTTCGTTAGTTTTTCATTGTGCCATGCTTAGTTTTAATTATTATTTTAGTGTAGTTTAGTTTTTGTTTTGCTTCATTGTGCTGTGCATTTTTGTTTATTTTAGATTCATTATGTTGGGTTTAGTTTTATTTTATTTTAGTTTAGTTTTTTATAATGGTTTCATTGTGCTGTAATTTTTTGTTTGTTTCATTGCATCGTTTTTAGTTTTGTTTAAAAATGTGTTACATTTACAGTAAAAAAAAAAAACGTTGAAAAACATGAGTAAACATTTTTTGGTATATAAACCAATATATAAAACAAACTGCAAAAAAAATATGCTTTGTACCAAATCCTTGTTTTATATTAAGCCATTTAGAGTGTTTTAAAATCTGAAGATTATGTAAAAAATAGTTTTTAAAGTAAAACATATTATAGTGTAGTTTATCTAAGAGCTCAAGATCCTTGTTTGTTTTACACAGTAATTGTAATGAGGAAATTCAGATGAATGTTTTGTTTTGTTTGTGTATGCAGATGAAAAGACATGTGGGCCGCATGAATTTCGCTGCAAGGACAACAACTGCATACCGGATCACTGGAGGTGTGACGGGCAGAGCGACTGCAGTGACAATTCAGACGAGGAGAACTGCAGTACGTGATTCAGCATTTAATCTCTTATTTAACTTGTACAAACTTATGCAGTGAATAGTTTAACAAACACATCCTCTGTAGATGTTGCTGTCTGTGTCATCAACACTCCTTGTTAAATGAAAATCCAAATTTGGTTTTGCTGTAGTTTGTTGTGTTTTATTGCTGTGATGTGTATTGTTTTGTTTAGTTTCATTGTTTTGTGTTGTTTAGTTTAATTTAGTTTCATTGTGCCTTGTTTAGGTTTTATTTTAGTTTAGGTTTTAATTTTAGTGTGTCATGTTTAGTTTAGTCATTGTGCTACATATTGTTGTTTTGATTAGTTTTGTTTTGCTGTTATTTAGTTTATTTGTGCTTTATTTAGTTTGTTTGGTTTAATTTTGTTAAGTTTCATTGTACTGTGTTGTTTAGTTACTTTTGTTTAGTTTTATTGTGCTGTTATTTAGTGTAGTTTGTTTGGTTTAGTTTTGTTAAGTTGTATTTTGTTGTGTCGTTGATTAATTTTGTGCTATTATTAGTTTTATTGTGGTTTATTTTTTAGTTTTGTTGCATAGTGCTGCATTGCATAATTTTGTTGTGCTGTTTTTGTGTTTAGTATTTCATTTAGTTTTGTTTATTTCAGTTGTGCTGCATTGTTTAGTTGTATTGTGCTGTTATTTTAGTACAGTTAAGTTTAATTGTTTGTTTGGTTTAGTTTTGTTTCGTTTCACTGTGCTGTGCTGTGTTGTTTAGTTACTTTTGTTTCATTGTGCTTCATTGTTTTGTTTTGTTTCGTTTCATTGTGCTCCTTTGATTAATTTAATTGTGCTATTTGGCATTGTTTAGTTTTGTTAGTTTGGTTTAGTTCAGTTGTGCTTCATTGTTTAGTTATATTTGTGGCGTTATTTATTTTAGTTCAGTTTAATTGTGCTGTGTTTAGGTTTGTTTCGTTACCATGACTTGTTTAGTTTCATTGTGCTGTGTTTTATTTAGTTTTGTTGTTGTTTAGTTTCATTGTGCTGTTTTGTAATTTAGTTTACGTCACTTCATTGTGTTATTTATAGTTTCATTGTGTTCTGTTTTGTTATTTAGTTTGATTATGCCATGTTTTGTTTTTTAGTTACCTTGCGTTTAGATTCATTGGGCTGTATTTTGTTGTTTAGTAACATTGTGCTTTGCTTTGTTGTTTTATTTGGTTTCATTATGTTGTGTTTAGTTTCACTGTGGTGTGTTTCATTATTTAGTTTACTCTCAGTTGTCTGTGTTGTTTTGTTTAGTTTGAGTGTGCTCTTCGTTGTTCACAGTAGTTTATTTTAATGCTGTAATCATGCTCTAATCTTCGTCTCTTTTGACATCTGAATGCTTTGACATTTAAGTACATTCAGCTTTCATATGTTCCTCTTATCACACTTGGCTCTTAACACAACTAGACATATAGGCACAGCAGGGTTTCTAAAAAAAGGACAAAAAAACGGATTGATATCAAGCTCCGTAGTGTGTGGCACATAGATGTTGGATCCTCAGAGAGGGATTTACAAGCTAACACTGGTGCGTCAGTGTTTGACACTGAGCCGTCTTTTTCTTCTGAAGAGCACATGGATCTCAAACAGCGTCCAAAAGTGCTTCATCACTCTGTGTGTGACTGCTGTCTCAAATCTCCATATTTCTTCCCTATTTTTCCCCTGATGTCTGAGTCATTATATAGACAAAGAACAAGTTCTCCAGTACTCAAAGAGCTCCTAAAGCCCAGTGGATCTCATCACACTTCAGCTGTGTCTTCAGCCTCTAGCTTCACACTTTCAAACAAGAGCGAAACACAGTGAGAATGAGATTGTGTCTTGATTGCTCTGGAAGTTTATGTGTTGCCCAAGTAGTGATTATATAAATTTCCCTGAAATGCAGACAGGTATTTTTCCTGTCTTCTCGGGATGTTACTAACTGCCGTCCGCAGGACTGCAGCTGTATGTTTTTTGTCAGCCCTGTGACGTTGATTGACAGTTAGAGGAGAAGGTGTCCCACTGAATGGCAGAATCGATCTCTCACACTGATCTGCAATTTGGTTTTAATGGTAGCGGTCCTGTTGCTCCTGGCATCGGCTCCCGTGATAAACGGCCATGTATGTTGCTTTGTTTTTCCTCTGTGCTGTGGTGGGAGCTCTGACCATTTATTTACTAGATTACAGAGCCACTGCCATCATTTATTCAAAATGTGATCATGATGTAAGTCAGACTTGTGCTTGCAGCAGAAAGCAGAGCACAATGGCATAATTTCCACCTCAGTGATACTTCTTTCCTGTCTTTTTCCACTTCCTGTTCCCATTTGTTTCCCCTTTTCTTTCCTGTTTGTTTTCTGTTACTTATTTTTACTTTGTTTTTCCTTTTTGTTTTGTATTACTTTTATCCATTTCCTTTTCCTCCTTCGCTTCCCATTTGTCTTCCTAGTGTTTATCTTTTTCCCTGTCCCTTTCCCCTCTGGTTTTCCTTTACTTCCTTTTACATTACTTTTCATTTCCTTCATTTTCCCCTTCCCTTCCCTTCCCTTCCCTTCCCTTCCCTTCCCTTCCCTTCCCTTCCCTTCCCTTCCCTTCCCTTCCCTTCCCTTCCCTTCCCTTCCCTTCCCTTCCCTTCCCTTCCCTTCCCTTCATTTTGTTTTACTTTTAATTTTCGTCTTTTTTCTTCTCTTTCTGATTCCTCTTTCCATTAACTTTCCTCTTCCTCCAATTCATTATCTTGCCCTTCTTTAACCTGGTTTCTTTTACTTCCTTTTACTTTAACTTTTTCCTTTGTTTTTCCTTTTGCCTTCCTTTGATTTCCTTCCTTTATTCCTTTAATTTTGTGTTCCTCTTTCTCATCCCATTCCTCTTCATCTTCCTAGTGTTAATTCTGTTCCCCTTCCCTTTTACCTGTTTTTTTCTTTCTTTCCTTTCTTCCTTTTTTCTTTCCTTTTTCCTTCTCTGTCCTTTTCCTCTCCCTCTTTCCCTTCTATTTCTTTTGTTTATCCCTTTATGCTTTTTGTCTCTTTCATTGGTTGGTTGGCTTTACTTTCTTGTGTCTTATATTCTGTTTTGTTTCGTTTGTTTGTTCTATATATTTGATTTTCTTTAGTTAATTCACTTCTTTGATTTTCTTCCTTTCTGTTTTTTATTTGTTCTGTCTGTTTTTTGTTTTAATATCCTTGTTTCTTTCATTTGTCTGGTAGTTCATTCACCCGTTTTGTCTGTCTTGCACTTGTGCAGTTTGTTCTTCTGTTTATCTGTGTCTTTGTTGTTTGTTGGTTTGTGTGTCTTTCATTCATTTGCCAATTCTGTCCTTCCTCTTGTTCCTCCTGTTCTTTATCTCTTTCTCCTTCCCTTTCCCCTTTATTTCCTATCCTGTCCTTCTTTTCCACCTCCTTTCCTTTGAAGTTGTGCTTGAATCTACTACTTAGTATTTGTCTGAAACTTTTGAGGGTGCACAACCTACCCAAAACAAATCAGTGCCAGTGTAAAGCAGCTGTTGGCTCAGCATTATTTACTAAAGAACAGCATTGTCTTGAAGGTTTCTCAGCTGTCACGTCAGACTTGTAGATCTCATAAGCTGTGATTTTATGTACAGTCAGTCTCCCTACCCTTTTTTCCCCTCTCTCTCATTCTTTTGCTATCAATCTCTCCATCTCTTTAAATTAAAAGCAAGCTCACGGATCCCTCACTGATCTACATCACAACAGACACTAATACAAACATCTTATGTATTCAGTATCAGCATGCAGCATTTCCCTAGATCCCGTTTTTAACAATCTTAACTAAAATAGGCTACTGAAGGGGGTTTGTTTGACTCTGCTTACATTTTAGAGTCTATTTGTGTACAAAAGGTTATATTTTTGCATGATTTCAGGCTGATAAGAGAGAAAATATGACTCATATATGGTCACCTATTAATCTAGAGATGAATTCCCGCTTTTTGCTCACTTGCTGGGTGGGAGTGAAACTAGATAGAGGTTTGATTTCTTTTCCTCTGTTGGATTCACCTTGGGAGCCTCACACAGAAACATCACTGGGAGGATATAAAGGCTCTCATTGGGTCGTGGAGTAGTGATGTCAGGGCAGATAATCTGCAGAGCACTGGAGCCGGATGCAGAGAGACTGATAATAGTGTTAGAGGAGTGACACAGCAGCACTCACTTATTGTGATCAAGGAGATATGTTCTCCATCTGTCCTTCCTTTCTTTCTTTCTTTCTTTCTTTCTTTCTTTCTTTCTTTCTTTCTTTCTTTCTTTCTTTCTTTCTTAATATCTTTGTTTATTTTGTCTGTATCTTTCATGGACCTTTCTCAGCAGGGGCAGTTCGTCATAGTTGGGTAATCTTCTATAGCAGTGAATGGGAGATTATATCATTTTTTCTTTTTTTTTTCTTTTTTTTGCCTTCCCATTTGCTCGAACAGCAAAAAAAAAAAAAAAAATATATATATATATATATATATATATATATATATATATATATATAAACTTTGGAGGTTTTAATTGTTTGTTTTTATTAGTTTTGTGTATTTTTGCTTGTTCATTGTGTCTTTCGTTTGTTCTCTCATTCACTTTCATTTGCTCGCTTTCAATTTGTTTGTTCTCTGTGTTTGTGTGTGTGTTTTAGTTTTTTCACTCATTCTTTGTGTTTAATTCTGTTTTTCGCTCATTTTATTAGTCTCTTTCTTAGTCTATTAGTCTTTCTGTTTGTTTATTTACTTGTTTGTTCTTTGTTTCTTTTCATCTTTTTCTTATTTACTGGCACTCATTTTCACATTTTCTCCATGGCATTCCTGGCAGATCGTACCCAAGAAAGTCTGAATGTGTCTTTCTGTTCATAACAATACAACAAAAATGTTTAGCCATTTGTTTGTTTGTTTTACTGCTGCCAAAAGCTTATTTCGCTTTCACAGTCCTTGCTTCCAATACTAAAAGAAATCCAGATTCTGAATCCATCCATGTCTTTCTCTCTCTTCTCTTTTCAGAGCCAGTAACATGCAATTCGAAAAATTTCATCTGCGCCAATGGAGAGTGCATCTCCTCACGCTTCCGCTGCGACGGCGACTTCGACTGCACCGATAACTCTGACGAGGTTTCAAGCACCACATTTATCAATTGCTAAACATCATTCATCTGGTTCCTGTTAGAGTTCTGATATCCGTAAGTGTGTTTTCAGAGAGGCTGTGAGAGCCACTGCTCCGAGGATCAGTTCCAGTGCCTGAATCATCTCTGTATCTCAGTCAAATGGCTCTGTGATGGACAGGAAGACTGCAAAACCGGGGAAGATGAGGCCAACTGCAGCCCTGCCAACACTGCCATGACAGGTTAGCTGCTTTCACACGCTCTTTAAATAATGCAAACAGATCCAGAAGCGATCAAAGCTGTTCCCAGACAGCTAGCTTGGCACTCCTATAATCACACGTCACCGAGCGGACACCTTTTATCCAAAGGGAATCATAGGCCTACGACTGCACAATGGGGACTGGAGATCGCTGCACGACCTCAAACCCTGCTGCCTTCTTTTATAATCGCTAAGCTACTTCCGCTTAAATCTAACAGCAAAATGACCCCACATTTGTCATCTTCTGCATTTAAATGTCACCTAAGGAGTTTCATTGCAGGGAACGGCTTGTTCCTCCCTCAGCGATAAGACTCCTTAGAGTCTAAAACTGCTGCTTAAGTACACTTGATGCAAGTGTGGTACACCTGCAAACACTCCGTCCCAATTTGTTTTAAAAGAGCTTGCTATAAAGAAGTGTGTCGTCTTTTGTGGCAAGTATTTACATGCACCTAGAACATCTACCTGTAATGCTTTCACTGCATTTATATAAGGAGGCAAAATAACATCCTCTCATCTCCCTTTTCATCTATTCCTGAGGAACAGATGGCAAATCCACTTACTCGAGATGGATTTTCAATATTCACTTCCTCTATGATGTCAATAGCAAGCTACGCTCCTCCCCAGAGCTTTGAAGTCAAAAAGAAGTCAAGAGTTTTTTTCTTTCAATTTAAGTCAGTATCAAGTTCAAGTTTCAAGTTTACTTTATTTATATAGCACATTTAAAACAGCCAGAAGACTGACCAAAGTGCTTTACTTAAAGTATCTATATATTTATTTATTAATTGAAAATGATATAATACACACACACACACACAAACACACACATACACATACACATATATACATTCAGGATTCAAGATTTTTATTCGTCACATACACAATTATAGTATAATCAGCAGTGAAATGTGTTTTTTTTTTATATACATACAATTGTATTTCATTTTATTTAATAATTATAAAATACTATTTTTCATTAAAATAATAATTTTTGTTCATTAAAAATTACTATTATTAATCATAATTAAATAAATTTTAATAAATATTGAAATTGTAACATTTTTTTTCTTTGAAATGATTATCAATATTATCAAATCATATTACATATTTTAAGATATAATTTAATGTAATATATTTTAATTTGATTATTTTTCATTAAAATTATTATCAAATCATTATATTGCATATTATTTAATGTTATTATACATTTTAATAATAATAATAATTATTATTATTATTATTGTAATATTTTTATTAAAAATACTTAATTTCAACTTAACATCTGTGTGTGTGTGTATGTGTTTATATATATATATATATATATATATATATATATATATATATATACATATATATATATATATATATATACATATATATATATATATATATATATATATATATATATATATATATATACATTTATATACACTCACATCCACAACTTTTAGTTAAAGCTAAACACTCAAGAACTCAGAATAATGTATGTTCCGAACCACAGCTTCATTTGTTACTTTAACTCCAAGAGACTTGAAGTGTTTCTCAAGTGTTTTTTTTAAAGTTGAGGTCTCACTACCATCTTTCTTGGACCTCGTCTTGAATATTTCAGCATTGTGTGCTGTGTGCACAGGGTACCTGGGTCCATCCACGCCTGCACCACCCAGTGAATTATTCTGAGCGTAAGACAGTTGGAGATGCATTCAGAAAGCTCTCACACTCCCTTTCCATTTTTTTGCACCTTCCCTGCGACTCAAGGCAAGCCAGGGGAATTTTACCCTACGATTAATATTAATGTGGCTGAAAACACTTCAAAAAGTGCAGCCAGGAATCTCTGGCAACCTCTCGCTGACCGAAACTGCAGCTCGGTTTATTTCAGACCGTGTCGATCTACAGCAGGGAGTCACGTGTGTGAGATGGATGCTTTCAAGCAACAGATTGTCCCAGGACATGTAGACTGATGTGTCTTATTATAGGATTCTTTGATGGAAGATTTCTTGTCTTGACTTTATTTTGCGAATTTCTTGTATCTGCGCAGCTCGGCCGACATCTTGTGCTCAGACCGAGTATGTGTGTGTTGGAGGAGGCTGTGTGTCGGCTGGTCAACGCTGTGACGGACAAAATGACTGTTCAGATGGATCTGATGAGGTCAGTTGTGTACATACACAGAAAAAAAGCCATTTTCTGATTACAATAAAGTGTTTCCTACAAAATTTTTATACTTTTCAAGTACTTCTTAAAGGGATAGTGCACTCAAAAATGAAAATTACCCTCATTTACTCGCCCTCACGATGATATTTTGAAGACTGTTTCAGCAGTTTTCATCAATAAAGTGCATAATTATAATAATAATAATTTTCTAGTTTAACTTTCATTATCCAAAAAGGCCTTGCTTTGCTCTGTTGTACAAAATCTGTGTGAAAATTATTATTATTATCTAAATTGTTTTTTTATTTTTATTTTTTTTATTTAAGTGTACATGGTAACTTTTCATGTAGTTAGGTATGTAATAAAAGTATTTAATAAAATTACATATAATAAATGCATATTATATATATATATATATATATATATATATATATATATAATTTAATAATAATAATACAATGCACATTTTTAATTTTTGAGTGTGATTATAGTTAACTTTTTGTTTTGTTAATTTATTATCAAAACAATTGGTTATAATAAATATCATTAAAACAATCGTTCAATCAATCAATCAATATTTACGTATTGACATAACTAATATGGCTTTTTTTTTTTTCTTTTTTCGTTTTTTTCTGCAGCACATTAAAATATATTTTGAAGAATGTTTCCGTCAATATAGTGGAAGTCAATGGGGTCCAAAATTTTCAAGCTTTAAAACAGACCTTTTAAAAATGTGTAATTGATTCAAAGGATGAAAGAATGCTCTTTTTTGGGGGGTGAACTCTTGTTAATTCTGATAAAGCGTTGCACAGTATTGCTGCATTGTCTCTTGGTAATAGCAGGCCTTTTCCTCAAGAAGCTCTGTTTTCTCGAGGGACTTTGCTTTAATTACACCCTCACTCATAATGCAGTGTCAACAGTTCAAAATGAGTTTGCCTGTCCTAATAAGCCCCATTAAAACAGACCTCTTTTTCAAGGGCCCCTGGAGAGCCAAGGCCGCATTTCTTCCATCCATTATATATAAAAAGCAATTTCAGCTGTAGGAAAAGATCAAAGGTCATTGCTAAAGAGGACACACCTCTTAATTCAACCAATCATTCAGTTGAGTTATTGAAATTGAGATGAGCCGTGTGTGTGTGTGTGTGTGTGTGTGTGGGTAGGTGGACTGTATCCGGGAGTGTAAGGAGGACGAGTTCCTGTGTCGGAATCGGGCACACTGTGTCCCCACTCGCTGGAGGTGCGACAGAGTCTTTGACTGCCTGGATCAAAGTGACGAGGACAACTGTGACCAGGGTAACGCTCCCAAATCAGTTATTGGTCAGCACATATCTAGTTCCCAGCATGCATGGGATTGAGAAAGTAAATGTTGAAATTAAGTTCTATCTATCTATCTATCTATCTATCTATCTATCTATCTATCTATCTATCTATCTATCTATCTATCTATCTATCTATCTATCTATCTATCTATCTATCTATCTATCTATCTATCTATCTATCTATCTATCTATCTATCTATGTCTGTCTGTCCATCCCTATCCATCCATCCATCCAGTGTTCGAACTATACCGTGGACTTTGGGGGAGCCCACCTTTTTCTATGGGATCGTGTGCTTGCCCCCCCACCCCCTTCTCCTAAAACAGTTTACACTTCTGTTTCGGCTATTAAAATAGTTCAGTTTTGTGTGTAATGGCAAAATTATTATATTTCATTTTGTTTTTTTATTAAGTTAATTTAGAAGAATGTTTGGAGCATTTTTGTTCGTTAAATAGCCTATAAGTTTTTGTTTTAGTTTTAGCCTATAAGTTTTGTGGCCAGCGGCATGAGCTGATCATAGCTTATGTTTGATCAATTCAGCCTTCTCATATCATCACGACTTGCCTAAAATAAAATCTATAGATATACTAAAACAGTTCAAGCATATAACAATGTTTAAACGTTAAACCTGTGCTATAATAATAATGTGCGCTATATCTGAGTTTGTGCGGAGAGTGGAAGCTAAAGCATGCTCTGCAAGACATGGAGGCACCAGAGCAAACACTTGCATTGTTTTCAGTGGAAACAAATTAAAATAGCCTACGCCCTCATTTTTTATTTTTTGATAAAGGTAAGAATAAAACATCATTTGGACCTGTAAAGGGTCTACTTGCATTTGTGTGCACTCACAATACCAACAAAAGGTAGTTATTTTATAAAACAAAGAAAACAAACATGATGCGCTTTCTGCCATCTCGTCTTGAACAGGAGCGCTTCACAAAAATGAACCGAAGCTGAGCGAATACATGCCTCACAGACATGATACATATATCTATAGAAAGCTTTAAATTATCACTTAACGAAAAAAAAAAATCGAAAACAAAAACTATTTTATTATAATTTAATCATAATCAATAAAGATGCATTGCTCTCTAAAGGCGCGTCTAATGAGGAGACGGGAGTCAGGATCAGCAACTTCATCCTTGCGACACAGACTCAGAAAACATTAGTTTATTAGTAAATAATTCAAATATCTCCTTACTATTTCCCGCGGACACATTCATGGTTATGTTTGCTGGGGTTTTGCAGCAAGCTTTAGCCTATTGCGTGCATTTGAACGCAGAACTATTCCGCTGCGCTGAATTCACCTGCCGCTGCTGCGGGACACTAAACACCATCGAGCTGCTCTCAGTCGCGGCACAGTCTCGTGTTGTTTCCACCAGCCTGCCAATTTTATTCATCTCTAATCGATGGATGTCTACAATATAAAAACAAGGAGAAACCCAAAACAGGCCCGAGGCCCGGCCCGCGTCTGAACTATGACGTGGAAATTAGCCCGAAGCCCGGCTCTAGAGGCGTAAAAAAGTCGGGGCCCATTGGGCCCGGGCCGAAATGCAGGGCTCTACAATGGCTTACTTCTTGCGTTGTCATCCCGGTGGGAAGTGTGCTAACAGGGCTTGCAGCAGGTAATGGTCGTGCCATTAAACTGCCTTGTGTTCTTTTTGCCATGGTGGCTATATGATGCTGTATGATGCTAACTGCAGAATGGATTTCAAGGACTGCGCGCACAGATCTATGGCTAACGTTTATATTTTTTCTACGAATCTTTGAGTTAACGCACTAAACATGAGTGAAATGAATTTGCACCGCAGCGCCCCCACACCTTCATGCTCATGACAAGAATAGCGTGTATAGATATCTTTATTGAAGTGAATTAGGTTTAGATCGCAGTCATGCATGAATGAATATTTTTTGCAATTTTACACATAATAATCCAAGATGATCACATTACACAAAACTGAAATTGCACGTCAAAAATAACACATTGTCAATATTTTTTGAGACCCCCCAAAATTTCACAAATCACATTTTCAGGGGAGCCCATGTCTTATTAAGGGACATTAGCTCCCCCTAGCTCCCGTAGTTCGCACCCTGTATCAATTGATAATAAAAGCATTATTTATAACAACAATACTACTACTACTACTACTAATAATAATAATAACAATATTTAAAAATATTTAATACAGTTAAATAATTGTACACTCATAATGTATTTTATGAGTGTGCCGTTATAACTAACATTTCAGCTAATTAATGATTTAACAAACATTATTTATTATAATAAAGTTAATGGAATCATCACATTTTCTAATTATTTTTGAGTGTACACAGTTACAGTATATATTTTATTTTATATATTTTATAAATATTATAAATATAATAATATAAATATAATTTACAATTAAAAATAATAAACATCATACATAGGTATGACTAACCTTTCAGTTACGTAAACATATAAGTCAATATAATAAATAAATAAATAATTTGTTAATTAATTAATTCATTCACTCACTCACTCATTCAGGGTACTTATTTATTAAATAACATAAAACAATTAAATGCTAATATAATAATAATAAAATAGTATTTGTTGATGATGATGATTAATATTATTATTATTTTTATTTATTATTATTATTATTATTTATAAATGTGTACATATTTATAACTAACTTTTTCTGTAACAAAATAAAATTATTTACTCATAGTACAAACAGGGCATAGTACAAATAAAGTCATTAACATTTACTAAACTAATAAAATAATATTAAAAAGTTATTTTATTTATTTCTGATATGTTTCCTGTATATGTTATCTTTACTGCAGGTAAATATTGCCAAATATTGCATAAATAATATGTTAACTAAATGTAAGTGTTACATCAGCTGTAAAAGCCCAAATCTGAGGCGCATGACCCAAAGTGACAGACTCGTGTGTCAGGCTGACGCATTTATGCCAGTACCTTTAAATTTCAGTTTCAGCCCGTGACAGACTTGAGGGACTTTCACAAACATGATTATCAGAAGAATACATTATGGCGGATCAGCCGAGCCGGGTGCGGCACAGCGCGGAAAAATCCCCAGCCTCACGAGAGAAGTCATTTCCCCAATATTTGTCAAAATTGGCGAGGATGAAAGGTTCCGTGTTGCCACTTGATATCTGACAAGCAACTTCATGAAAGGCCTAATTTCAGTGTTTTGAAAAATTGCGCTTGTTGATGTTGTTGCGAAGACAACGCCAGCCGTCCCACACCTGCGGCTCTTTGGAAGTCTTTGCATCAAAGATGAAGTCCTGTTTCTAAACGCCTTATTTATTTATTTATTTGCAATTTTCTGTCTCCTAAACGTCATATGAAATTTCACAAAATATCTCTTCAGAGTTCGTGTTTCTTTCAGACCGAGTATTGACTGGACTGTCTGACTTCCTGGTATTTTTCCACAATCGGACACCTTTGATCTTTGTTGAGTCTTGAGGTTTTAGTACTCAAGTAGATCTGGAAAGTTCCTTTGTTTCTCTCCTGTTTCCTGTTATAAATCAGTAATAGATTTAAATCAGTACGTTAAGCTAAGTTAAATATTGCACATTGCGTTCAAAACAAACTTAGTTAACCAGGTTTTATAGTCTCAGGAGAAAAATTAGCTAAAATTCTGAATATTTATGCAAAAGTGTGTCCTGGTTGCCAGGGTGATTCTATGGAGTTGCTAAGGTGTTTTATTTATTTATTGCATATATATATATATATATTTAAATTTTTTACTGTTGCTTACAGTTTTTTTCCCCCATTTTATTACATACAGTTTGTTGCATACAGTGGTTGCTTACTAAACAATCAATCTTCAAAATCCACTAAAAACCAGAGCTAAAAAATAGTTTTCGGTTTAGTTTTTTCTGTGATTTTGGTCTTTAAAATAAAATAAAATATAAAATAAAATAAAATAAATATCACATGGTTGTTTAGGAAATAAAATGAGAAAAACTAACATTAAAAAATGTTATTATAACATTTTGTCAATAAAATAGAATAAATAGGTTTGTTTATTGGTTGGTCGGTTTATTTCTTAGTTTATTGGTCTATTTGTTTCTCTGCATATGAGATTATTGTATTAGTATTATTATTATCTATATTTAATTTATTTATTTGTTTATTTGCTTGTTTGCTTGTCTGTTTTCCCCCACAAGTCTTTTTTTTCATGTGCAGATCATAAAATGTATTCATTCATTTAATCATTCATTAATTTATTTACAAAAATAATAATCTATCCTCCACATTTTTTCATAGTGTGCTACATAAAGTAAGAAAACCCCAAACAAGCGACAATTTTAGTATAATTTAATTTTCTTTCATTCATGATGTTTTTTTTTAAAACAAACTTTAGAGTTTTAAATTATGGCTATTTAACTTTGTTTTTAAGTGCGGTCGTTTGTGAGTCTTGCATTTGCACCCTTCCACCCTGCTTTTGTCCAGCGTCACGGCATCGTCTTTTATTCAGGGAAACTTTGTTATATTAATGTCCATTTCTGTCAAACTCCTGCAAGAAAACTCTCTCGCTCAGACCTGATGACAAAGAAGGGTTCAGGGTGAGAAAAGCAGGGCATATTTTCAGAAAAAGCAATGCTCTTAGTCTAACAGCCTTATAAAAAACATGCTTTCTGAACTCAGAGCCAAACCTAGGCCTTTAAAAGCCGCTACAATAACTGATCTCATGTCATTTTATAGGTTACAGTCATTCTTATTTTCCCCAGTTGATGTTTTTGCTTTGACAACCTCTGTAATGCTTGTGCTTCACTGTACCTGAGGAACTAAATGGGCTCCATCAATTTTATCATCAGGGTTTATAGAAGGTTTAGTCGCTGTTGGAAAAGGAAGTAAAAATGTATTTTCAGTTGATGGTGATTAAAAGCATCTCAATGCCAGATGGAATTTATTTATATATTTATTTCAACAACAAAAATGGCTTTCAAATAAATCTTTACAGATAGCATGAATGGTTAGCCGTCTTATAGAAATCCATATGATTGCACAAATTGCTTCAGATACAAACCAAATGAATATCTTCTTAAAATTACAGGATATATTCATGTGCAAATAGCATGTGAACTCATTTGTTTAAATATTTAATTGTAGATTAAATTCATATTTATTTCAAGAACATCAAAATGCACCAATATTGTCCTTGTATGGGATTGTGCAAGGTTGCAGATAAAATAAAGTTCAATAAATTCAAATGGGTTCACAAGTTGTGTAATTATATGTTCAAAAACTTTCTCTGAATAAGGTGCAAATTAGTGTCCTGTTACTTTTTTGAAAGCAGCAGGAGCCCAAATCTCATGTTTTTGAAGTGAGAATTATTGCATATATAATTAAACTCTTATTTTACATTAAATTAAAAGTATGAAAACTTGTCAAACAAATCAAATATCCATAAAACTGCAACAACCAATAAACAGTTTCACTTGAATAATGTATGCAATAACTCAATGAGTTTTTACATGCATTGTGTTGTTAAAATATAATAAATACTCAAATCTTTTGTTTGCAGGGTCATTGGCTTGCCGTGCAGACGAGTTTGTTTGCAACAACACGCTGTGTAAGCTGCTGGTCTGGCTGTGTGATGGTGAGGATGACTGCGGAGACAACTCTGATGAAGATTCAAACATGTGTGGTATGTTTAGGACTAGTGGGTCTTTTCCACTGAAATCAGACTGTATAAAAATGAGTGCTGTCAAACGATTAATCGTGATTAATCGCATCCAAAATAAAAGTTTTGTTTGCATAATATATGTCTGTATATAGTGTATATATATTTAAGAAAAATATGTTACATTTATATATTAAATATATTTATATATGATATAAATCAGAGCTCTTCAACCCTATTCCTGGGGACCCACTATCCTGAAGAGTTTAGCTACAACCTTAATCAAGCATACCTGAAGTGGCCAATCAAGCTCCTCAAGACTGCTTGGAAATTGCAGGCAGGTGTGCTGAAGCCGGTTGGAAATAAACTTTCCAGGAGAGTGAGTCCCCAAGAGCAGGGTTGAAGACCTCTGATATCAATTATATGAAAATAAATATATACATATAAATACAGGTAAATATTTTCAAAATATACGCTGTATGTGTGTGTATTTATATAAATATACACAGAACACAAACATATATTATGTAAACAAAACTTTTATTTTGGATGCAGTTAATTGCAATTAATCGTTTGACTGCACTAATAAAAATGTTTATTTTGTTTGTTGTTTGAGGTTTTGTTTGGCTTGATTTTCTTTGTGTGTGTGTTTGTTTTAGTTTTGATTTATACATATTTATGTTTGTTTTGCTTTTTTTGTTTCTTTTTTTACGTTTTTACGTTTGTTTCTTTTTTGCATAAATATTTCTGTTTGTTTGTTTAGTTTGTGTGATTATTTTATTTAATTTTTTGTGCGTGTCTTTTGCTGCATTTTTCAGTTTGGGTGTTTTGGTTTGTTTTTAATTTTGTTCGGTTTAACATTTTATTTCGCTCATTTTTGTTTTGCTTTGATTATTTATTTCTCCACTATATATATATGTGTGTGTGTGTGTGTGTGTGTGTGTTTATCCAAAAATAATTTTCAATTTCAGTGTGCAAAATCAGCACAGATGATTAATCATAGGTACTTGGCTTCCTCTTAAATTGTAAAATAATTTCTAAAAGTTTTCTCTGATTTCTTAATATGAAATGATTTATGACATCATATTTAAATGAAATTATGACATTTGTTTTTAATATGTTGAGCATGCCAGGTTAGAGTGTGTAGTTTAGGAGCATCAGTGTCTGGTTTGAAATGGATCATATTTATAAGGACATGTGAGAACAACCTCACAAAACAAACAAACAAAAGAAAGAGCAGAAAATCTATATAGGACACTTTGACCATCCTGAACACACATTTAACCTGACACTGTACACCTGAACTGTAGTAAACAGTGATTTTTCTCTGAAAATAGTTTTCGCTGTAGGCCTGCCAGTAAAATGTCTGAAAAATTGCTCTTGGAGCACTTTAAAAAATGCTTCACCGTCATTTGAAACGTACAAACCACAGAAAAAAGCAGAAGATCACTTTTGTGATTAAAAACGAGGTTTTGATTACTCTGTGTATGTTTCAACCCGCAGGAAAGATGCCATGTCCTCCAAACAGACCCTTCCGCTGCAGAAATGACAGAGTATGTCTGCGGACCGAACAAATCTGCAACGGAGCGAACGACTGTGGCGACAATTCAGACGAAGAAGACTGTGGTGAGTGTGAGACTTCAGTTTCTTTTGTTTTCTGTCTATTTTCTTTTCTAAATCATCTCTCTTTCTTTTTTCTCTAGCGGATGTGATCAAAAGGCCGAGGCCGTGCGGGAAGACCGAATTCTCCTGTGCCAATCACCGCTGCATCCCAGCCGAGCTCCAGTGTGACTTCTTTGACGATTGCGAAGACGGCGGCTCGGATGAGCGCGACTGCAAGGCATGTAAGTGTACTTCCTTCTGTAATCCTTCTTCCTTCGAATTGGGTTTCTGTATTTTGTGGAGTAAAACCTTTACAGTGTCTCATTTTGTCCCCCGTGGGTCACAGATTCTGTCGATGGTGCGTGTCGAGGACGGGCCGACTTGTGCGGAGACGACGCTTTCTGCAACCATACGAAAACACCTTCAGTCTGCCAATGCAAAGATGGATTTCAGAGAAACCAGAAAACCAAGCAATGTGAAGGTAGAGAATTTGTACAAAACATTTCCAGTTTTCAGATATTCAGAATTTTTGTCATCATTCATTAAGATTCAGCATACACATACATTCACAACCCTCAAATTTGCTTAAGTGATTTTATATTTTATTTTATTTCTTTTTAATTAATAATGGTAATAATAATAATAAATTAATAGTAATCTTTATTATTATTTTTATTATTATTATTAAAAACTATTACAATTATTACAAAATGTTACAATTATTGATACAAAAGATTTATTTTTATAGTGTACAAATATTGCATATAAATAAGATTCTTTTAAACATTTATCTTTGCATGAAATTATTAAATAATTGAGTAATTATGTAAAAAATATATATAAATATATATATTTGTATTTATACATTAAAATATATCATTTTGATATAGATGATATCAAATATATATTTCTTTATTAATGATATAAATAATATTGGATATTAATAAAATATTCTTACAGACAATAATGCATATTAATAAGAAAAGTAAAATGTTTATTTATAAAAAATACAAATTATGCTATGTATAATATATATATATATATATATATAAATAAATAAAATATATATAAATAACAAAAATTCTTTAAATATTTTTTAATTCAATATTCTATTAATAATTTATATTAATAAAAAAATGTAAAACATCACATATTTATTTTTAGTTCTGATTTCTGATGTATTTTGATATTTGATATTTATTTTTCTTTTTTTTTTTTTACACAATTTTAGGCAGGGTTAAAAAGAAACTTACAAAAACAAAACACACACACACACACACACACAAAAAAAAACAGATATTTGACAACAATGCTAAGGCTATATCAAACATTTAGTATTAATGGCGCACAATTTGAATAGTAGTTCATGTAGTTACATTTTAGTCCTTTCTAAATAGTACTATGTTGTATTTTCATGCCTTGAGAGCTTTGAGAATTACTGTTATAGATTAAGCAGAACAAGGTACATCAACATTAATAGCTCTCTTTTAAAGATGAATTATGGGTAGCTCTGTGACTCAAGAGATGTTCACTTGGATTCTGCAGTATATTGAAGTATGCAGAGCATTTTAAGATTTGAAATGATTTATAATGGGTACATTTTTCTAGGACCACTTGCGTTTTAAGCATGAGGTGATTTGTGATATAATAAATCATTTTATAAAAGCCTTACATATCTACTGTTTTATTATTTATAACCAAATAATTTTGGTGAAATATTTTGCTTGAAAAATGAACTAGTGCTGTTTTTCTTTAAAATAAATTACATTCGGTTAGGTATTTTGTGATAAAACGCAAAGACACAATGCGAATACTTGCCCCTAGCGCATCCCAGAGGGTGAAAGGTCTTTTGTACAAAGCCCACAATGCAAAAGTCTCTTTGTATTCAGTTCCAGCGCTGGCATTAAACTGTTGGAGGTATGTCAGCGGTCGCTTCAGGGTCATCTCACTGAGCATAACAGGAAGTCCAGAAATCAGCAGGCGCTGAACACAGATAGCTGAGATTCAGCTGAAATCCCAAACAGAGAGACATCTCTGCAGCACTGTTAAAAATGTCATTGGAGAGCATGTGGGAGAGGCTGATGGATGAATGTGTTCCTCTCTTTCCTCAGAGGTGAACGAGTGTCTGCGCTTCGGAAGCTGCTCGCAGTACTGCACCAACACCAAGGGCTCGTACAAGTGCACTTGTGACCGAAACTTCAAGGAGATCGATGGGGAATGCATCACAAAGGGTAAAAGAATATACAAATACAAATACATTATACAACTAAACAGTTTTAGGCTGAGTTTAGTTGCTTTCATTCAAAACACTTCAGGTTTCAAGCTAACATTTGATTTGTTTGGAAGGTCTTGAGTTGTTGTTTTAACATTTATAATTAAAGAAATCGCTTTTTGTTTTTTAATCTTTTTGTTTTTGGTCTGTTTTATTTATTTTCGGGTTTGGTTTGGTTTTGGTATCATTTTTGATTTTGTTTGTTTTTGGTTGATTTTTTTTATTATTGTTTTTTTTTTTAGCTTTTTAGCTTTTTGCTTAATGTATTTCTTGCTTTTTTGTTGTTTAATTTATTTTTGTTTGTTTCTGGTGTTTTGGTTTTCTTATTTTGTATGTTTTTTTTCTCTCTTTTGTTTTGATTGTTCATCTTTTGTTTTTCTTTTTTGTTTGATGAATTTTTTTGCTTTTTTTCTTGTTTTGGTTTGGTTTTGTCTTTTTTTTTGTATGTTTTTGTTTGTTTCATCTTTTCTTTTGCCTTTTTTAAAATGTACTTTTTGCTTTGTTTTTTATTTATTTTTTATTTTTTTTTGGAGGGGGAGTGCTGTTGGTTTGTTTTTGTGTAGTGTTTTGTTTTGTTCATTGCCGTGTTTTGATTTATTAGTTTGTTTGTTTGCTTTGGTTTTTGCCTTGCTTTTGTTTGATTTGTTTACTTAATTTGTTTCACACACATATCTCTGTGCTTAGGACCAGAAGATCAGATCCTCTATGTAGCCAACGACACCGAAATCTGCAATTTTGTGTACCCGTACAACCAAACTCATGGACACACACAACTGGCCCGAATCTCAGACAGCGCTCGCATCATCGGCATGGACGCGCTATTTCACCATCACAAGTTTGTGTGGGCCACTCAATTTAACCCTGGGGGCATGTTTTACAAAGACCTCCAGGACAGGAGCCCAATCACATCAAACAGTGGAGTCATAGTAAGTCAATAACAACCAATAAGACCGATATCGTTAATTCCGTTATATAACCCTCTAACTTTTTAACACTTCTTTCAAATTATTTTTGATATTTTCCTCATGAAATCACAGAAACTAGCATGGTAGCATCTTACTAAGGCAGTTTTGAAACTTCTCTATGCTCTATATTTGCAGTGTCCAGACTTCCGGAGGCCCCGGGACATCTCGGCCGATTGGGTGACAGGGAACCTGTACTGGACGGATCACTCCCGAATGCACTGGTTCAGCTACTATACGGCACACTGGCGCCGACTTCGCTACTCCATCAACGTGGGACAGCTGGGGGGTCCCAACTGCACCCGGCTCATCACAGACATTGACGGGGAACCTTTCGCTATTACTGTTAACCCTGTGCGCGGGTAAGTGTCCGTTTTTGAGTCCTGACTATTGTATCAGGCAATATGTGTGTAATATCATCTATCATTCTTTAGGATGGTCTACTGGACTGTGATTGGTGACCACTCTCACATCGAAGAGGCCGCCATGGACGGGTCCTTGCGTCGCATTTTATTGGAGAGGAACTTGCGTAGACCAACGGGTGAGATTCTTGCATGCCAGTCATCCTTTTTAAAATACTGTGTTGTGTAAAATATGTGACTCACAAAAAGCATGTGCCAAGTGTTATGCTAAAAGGGAGCATCTTAATATATTATATCAATATCTATAACTTCACCGTCACTTAAAATGTGAAGCAGCATACCGTCTCGGTAAGAAGGTCATTTCAGTCATCTGAAAGTGAAATCCATTATAAAATATAAAGTCTGAGTGAAACTATTTCATATGTACAATTTTCCAAGTTGAAATTCTTGCTACTCTTAATGGAAAGGCCTAATATTGTTTTAGTTTTCTGGTAATAGAAACATTTATGCTTTTTTATGAATAAATGTAAGGCAAAGGTTTTCACTAATGGGACCAAGAAAAGTAATATTTAATTAATAGAAAAATTAATTAAATAAATAAATAAATACAGTATTTATTATAATGTTATAGTATTTTAGTATTATAACAATATTGTCACTGTAATTTATGTATAATGATGTATATACGATAATGAACATTTTATTATTTACATTTGTATTAATTATATGATACTTATATATTTTAAATAATAATGTATTATAGTATTAACATTTTATATTTTTATTAATTGTATTATGTAATTATTTTTCAAATAATCATTTATAATTATGTATAATTAAATTATATATAATAAATTATTATAATTATAGAATGTAATACAATTGTATTGTAATAAAATTTCATAATATAATTGTCTTTATCTTTTCAGGACTTGCAATTGATTATTACAACCAGCGACTTTACTGGTCAGACTCTGAGCTGTCTCAGATCGGAAGCATGCGTTTCGATGGCTCTGATTCGCTGGTTGCTGCTAGCAGTCGAGATGGTGAGTTTGCATTTGTCGGAAATTGTATGATATTCAGAATCACCCTCCAGTTTTTTTTTTTTTTTTATCCTGCAACGTTCGTTTAAAAAAAAAAAAACTTGTTCTGGTGAACAAGACATTTATTTTGCATGATTTTTTTAACTTCAAATGATTGACCTGGTTGACTGCGGGTGATTTGAGTCCTTTCTCAGAGCTTGTTTCTTCAAATTGTACTTTTATAAACTGTCCAAGAACTACTGGAAAGGGTGGCGGTTTAGCATCCGTCTTTAAAAGCAGCTTTGGCTGTCGGACCCTAAAAACTGAGACGTTCTCCAGTTTTGAAGTACAAATGTTTTGTTTGAAGAAGGACAAATATCTGGCGATTGCTGTTGTATATCGTCCACCAAAACCAAATAAGGATTTCATCAATGAATTTGCTAATTTTTTTTTATTTTAGGAGGAATTGTTACACAGTTTGACAGACTCTTGATTGTTGGGGATTTTAATATTCATGTTTGTTGTGATACTAATCCCCTAGACAAGGATTTTACAAGTCTTATTAACTCTTTTGATTTGGTCCAAATGGTTAAAGGTCCTGCGTATTCACTGGGCCATACACTTGACCTGGATTTGGTATATGGTCTTTCTATATGTGATCTTGAAATCTGTGAGTTAAGCTTCTCTGATCATAAGCCTGTAATGTTTACTTGCTCTTTATCAGGTCAAATTTAAAAGTACACAAGCCTGTACTCTGGTCTCGTATCTTTAGTCCTACAGTTAATGAAGACTTATCTGCATATTTTAATGAGGCCTATCAGCTATATTCTCTTGATCCTTCCTTTAATAATTCAAATGCTGAACAATAACTTATTTGGTTTAATTCTTCCTGCTCTGACATTTTAGATTCTATATCCCCTTTTGCAGAAAAGACAACAAAAATATAAGACTGAACCGTGGCTAAATAACACTACGTGGGCACTGAGACGAGTATGTCAGTGTGCAGAGCGGAAGTGGTAAAAGGACAAGTTACATGTGTTTCTTGAAATCCTTTGTACTTCTTTGAACAACTATCAAAAAGCTGTGAAAGCAGCTAAATCTAAATATTTTTCAGACATTATATCAAGAAATTGCCATAGACCCAGGATTCTTTTTTCCACTATAAATATGGCTTCAACTGATATTATTCCAACACGTTTATTTATTAAGATCTTGGATGCTGTTGGGCCGTGTATCCTGGCCATAAGAGTCTCTCTGAAGGGACTGTCCCTGAATATTTCAAACATGCAAAAATCAAACCACTCTTAAAACAACTAAATTTGGATGTGACTGTGGTGTTATCCAATTTTACGACCATTTCCAATTTACCTTTTATTTCAAAGATTTTAGAGAAAGTTGTTTTTAATCAATCGCTAAGCTATTTAGATTAAAATAGTATGTTTGAAACTTTTCAGTCAGGTTTTAGGAAACATCACCGTACTGAGTCTGCCCTGTTAAGAGTGTTAAATGATTTCTTGCTATTAATTGATACTGGTAACGCTGTAGTACTTTTGCTTTTAGACTTAGGGTGCTTTCTCACTCGGGTGCGCACTAAAAGTGGACCAAACAAGCGTACCTCCTTGAAGAGGTGGTCTCGGCATGCTTTCAAATGAACCCTGGAGCGGTTTGTTTGTGGTGAGAAAGCAATCTGACCCAATCGGTATCAACGAACCAAGCGGTATCATAATTCATAACGGGAAATATGTTATATAAAATGCAGCAGTCAGTGTCTTTTGTGTCTAGCAGTCAAGCGCTTTGAGTACCCAGAAAAGCCAAGTCAAGTCACCTTTATTTATATAGCGCTTTTTACAATGTAAATTGTGTCAAAGCAACTGCACAATATAAAAAAAGGAAAATAGTGTGTCAATAATGTAAATGAAAAGATTTGAAAAAAAGCGCTATATAAATGAAACAAATTATTATTTTGTGAATGCAAGTGAGAATTTGTGAGAAACTTTGATTTTGTTAGTGAGAATATTTGTTATTGCAGTTGAAAACCAAAGAGCACCTCTTCATATGTAATTAATTACTCTTCTCCGCGCATTACAAGAATGTTGTCCTGACGAAGCCTCGATTCCCTCTGGTTGTAGCTGCATTATATATATATATATATATATATATATCTCACTTGCATTCAGATATATATATATATATATATATATATATATAGATATATATATATATATATATATATATATATATATATATATATATATATATATATATATATATATATATATATATATATATATATATATAGTGAAAATATAATAATATATAGATAGATATATTAGAGAGGAATGACAGCTACATTCGTTTTGCGTTTGCCAGGACAGTTATAAAGCCGCAATAAGCCCGCGGAGCAAACTTGTCAATTCATCTTGACGAATGACGCAGAGGAACGTAAACAAGTGAACTGTGACCAATAAGAGGACAGCTTTACTCACATGTGACTTGCATAAACACAGTTTGGAACGCTTTGCAATGTTGCCGTGTGAAAGCAAACCGAACCAAGAAGAAAATGCAACAATGTAACAAATGAATCCCTGTTTCGGAACAAAGCAAACAATCTGCAGGTCTGAAAGCACCCTTAAGTGCAGCATTTGACACTAGACCACAGTATTCTTATTTCCCATCTTGAATACAGTGTGGATATTGGTGGTTCTGTCCTAAAATGGTTCAAATCCTATTTGAATAATATAACTTTCTCAGTTTGTGTGGATGGGTGCTCATCATCTAAATCAGTGTTGACTTGTGGAGTTCCTCAAGGTTTTCTTTGTATATGCTCCCGTTGGGTTCTATTTTTAATAAGCACAAAGTGTCGTTTCATTGCTATGCTGATGACATGCAAATTCATGTGCCTTTTAAGCAAAATGACAACCAGAATTTTAGTGCGTTAACTGCTTGTCTGTCTGATATTAAGGCTTGGATGTCTCTTAATTTTTTGAATCTCAATGAGAGTAAGACTGAGGCAATTGTGTTCGGGTCTTTAGCTGTATCTGGCAGCATACAGCAAGTGCTGGCTGCATACGTCAAGCCCTCTGTAAAAAAAATTGGGTGTTGTGTTTGATTCTGCTTTGACTTTTGATAAACAAGTAAATGCAGTAGTTAAATCAAGTTTTTTTTTCAGCCCAGACTCACCAGGTGCTAAGGTGAAAGTTTTTTTTTTACTTGTGTTGAGTTCAAGAGAGCTATACATGCATTCAACCTTCATGACATTCCATTCCATCTTAATATAAACAATTTGTTTTATGATTATTTTAGGTGCTTAAATAAAAAAAAAGTTTTGATTTTAATAAGGGCTGTCAATCGATTAAAATATTTTATCGTGATTAATCGCATGATTGTCATGATTATGATAATCGCAACTTAATCGCACATTTTTATTTGTTCTAAATGTACCTTAAATTAGTTTTTAATACTCTAATCAACATGGGCATGGATAAATATGGATGCTTTATGCAAATGTATGTTTATTATTATTGAAACCATAGTCGACATAGAGCATGAAGACTAGACGTGTTTCAAAGGTCATAGAGGTTTTTCAAAGAACTTGTTCTATTAGACAAATGAAAAAATAAATACCAGGTTCCCATTACTTCTCTTTCTTTGCACTGAGCAATTTACTTGCACAAACCTGTTTACATTTTTGCAGGACAGGGCAGCTCACTTCTTCTGAACATGTAAAATGTACATTTATTATTTATTATTAGATTTATTTGCCTCTCTCTCTGTGCCCACATACTGTATTTTGATGCAGCTAAATTCTCAATAAAACTGTTTTCATTGGTATATTTTACTGTTTCTGTTGTCAGACAACGGAATGAATATGTAATGGTGATTGAAACGCGACCCATCGCTAAAGGGGTCTGCAAAGTCGCTAAGTTGGCAACACTGTGCATCTCCATTTCTCCAACTATGAGCTAGGCCACGGGTCAAACAGAAAATGCATGCTACGTTAATCGCGCGTTAATATAATTAATGCCGTTAAAATGAATTATTAACGCGTTATCTTTGACAGCTCTAATTTTAATCTAATACCTTTAGTTTTGTTAATTAGTTAAATAGCTACTTTAAAACTGATGTTTCAGGAAATGCTTTTGTTTAGTTTCATTTTTGTTTGTTTCTCTTTTTGTTACAGTTTGATGTTTTGTTTAATTTTGTGCATTTGTTTGGTTGGTTTATTGTTTGGTTTGGTGTTTTGTTTTCATTTGTTTTGTTTCCTTTTGTTTTGATTGTTTGTTTTGCTGTTATCATGTTGCTAACAAAGTGATACAAAGTACTGTCAGTATGTTGCTAATAAAGTTGCTCTAGTACGCGTAAAAACATGCTGCACAAACAATTATAAAGTAAAATTATGTTTTTGTATATTATATTAACTTTATATTAGAACTTATAATAATTGAAAGAAATAAATATAATAGTAATTTCTCTCTACTCATCTGCCATCTTGGATTTCAATTTTCTATTAGATTTATCGCAGTTCATTCTGAAATTGCTTTCTTTGCTAAGTAAAAAATGCAAATGCAGTGCAAAATGGGATATCTTAGAGCACAATATAATTTTGTCGTCTGCTTTTTGGAATGTAGGGAGTGCGTTTATGATGCTTTAAAACGCTGTCTACATAGGCCACTCGCTAGGTTTTGGAGCTTTTTAGTTTTTGTCTCAGTTCTAGGCCTCGGAAACTTGAATTTCTTTATTCTAAGCTTAAAAGGGATTGTGTTTTTCTACTCTGTGACATTTTCAAATAACATTGCTGTTTTGTTTTGCATAATTAAATCTGGATGCCTCCCACAGTTGTACATGAAATATATTCAGTATGAATGAATGACAGAAATTGATTTTGTTTCAGGAATTTCTCAACCCTTCCGAATTGACCTGTTTGAGGATTACATCTACGGGGTGGGCATGAAGCACAACATCTTCAGGGTTCATAAATATGGGAAGTCACCTGCTGAGAAGCTCCATCTGGGCGTGGAGAGAGCGTCCAGCATCTTGGTCTTCCATCGGTACAAACAACAGGAAGGTGAGTCTCAAAACGTTTCTCAATTGAAAAGGATGATTTAAAGGGGTAGTTCACCCACAAATTAGACTTTTCTCAACAATTACTCACCCTCATGTTGTTCCAAAACCTTATGAGTTTTTTCCTTGGAAAACACAAGCTAAGCTTCTGTTGATCATAAAAACAAAACGGTATAATAAGCAGAAATGTAAAAAATGCATGTTTGGAAGGACATTAATGTTATTATATGACAGAAGATTAATTTTTTTGATCAAATTTTCCTTTAAAACCATTATGGTTGTGCATCTTCCAGAGGACCGTTCCAGTGTGAGATTTCTTGGCAGTCGTCTGAGTTTAATTTCATGTTTAGATTGTTGAAATCTGATTGGACTTCTTGTCTACGGCCAGCTAGAGCTTATTACAATCACATATTACTGTCAAATGTTTTTTAGTATACAATTATGGGCTCTAATCAGATGAATGAAATGATGTGTTTTGTTAGATTCGCGGCAGAGCGATTGAAAATATGGAGTCTCTGATGTTTTGAAGTCATGAAATGAAATGAAAATCTGGCCCTACTTATATTCTGAATAAATGTCTCTGGTCTTATTTTGCACAATATGGCAGTGCAATTTTGTAAAATAAAATAAATAAATAGCTATGTAGTATTTACATAACAATAAATGTACTGATAAATTGTTACGTGCCTTCCTTGGTCTAGGGTCAGGAAGGGTAACAAGGAAAACCACAGAGAACCACAGAGAAAAAAATAAGTAAATAAATAAAACTCTTAACAGCCAACCAGGAACTCCTCTCTCCTGTCCCAGCACTCCACAAAAATCACACAGATTTTTTTTTTGTTACACAAAAAAGTGGTTTATTTGACAAGCTCAAATAAAGTACAAAAAGGGGAGCAAATAAAGCTTTGGGAGGGGACCAGGTCAAAATAACAAACATAAAAACTCTAACTTAGGGAGAGTACTTTCTAAACTCACAAAACAAAGTGAAAAACAAACAACAAAAGTCTTACCTTACTCCCTTTCTAACCAAAAACAGGTGATGACAGTTAGGACCAGCTGATCTTCATTAAGCTTTGCATGGAGTAGAGGGAAGAGAGAGAGAGAGCAAAAAACAAAACACTGCCAAAAATACAAACTGTAGCAGTAGCAATATCAAATTCTGCACAAATATAAAAACAAAAATAATAATTATGTCTTGGGACGTAACACCTCCATCACCAAATTTACAACCCAGGGATTGTAAATACTGTCTTTATCGTGTACAGAAACATACAGTAACACCTCAGTCACCATCAGAATCACAGGCTCTAGAGAGTGCATCCGCCACCACGTTCTCCGAACCTTTCTTGTGTTGAATGTTCAGGTTATATTCTTGCAGACAAAGTGAACAGAGCATCAAACGCTGATTGAGATTGCACATGTGAGAGAGAAAAATTAGAGGGTTGTGGTCAGTATAGACAACCAGATGCATACAACTACCACCCACATAAACTTCAAAATGTTTGAGTGCCAACATGAGGGCGAGAGCCTCTTCAACTCCATGTTCAACTCCGGCACTGTCCTCCTGTAACAGGACTGCACCCGCTCCCACAGCACTTGCATCCACTTGTAACTTAAATGGAGAAGAAAAGTTAGGGGCAGAGAGAACTGGAGCATTGCAGAGAAGGTCTTTGGCAGCAAGAAATGCGCTTTCACACTGAGGACTCCAGACAAATTTCTTCAGAGAACTAAGCAGGTCAGTAAGGGGAGACACTACCGTTGCAAAGTTTTTACAAAATCCACGGTAGTACCCTGCCATTCCTAAAAACCTGCGTAACTGACGCTTGGTAATGGGAGTAGGAAATTCAACAACAGCAGCCACTTTAGCTGTCACGGGCCTTACACAACCTTGACCCACCTTTTTCCCAAGGTAAGTTACTACAGCCTTAGCAAACTCACACTTTGCTAGATTTAAGAGTTAATTTAGCATCATGCAATCTGCTAACACACTCTCTAAGCTACGGATGTGGTCCTCCCAATCACCTGAATGGACCACAATGTCATCCAAGTAAGCTTCACAGTTGCGCAATCCTGACAAAACTTTCTGCATGAGCCTTTGGAATGTTGCTGGGGCATTTCGCATCCCAAAAGCCATACAAGTGTATTGGAGGAAGTTGTCAGGGGTGACAAATGCAGAAATTTCACACGCATGTGCAGTCAAAGGGACCTGCCAATAGCCCTTTAATAGATCTAACTTTGTGACAAACTTCTATGCACCAACCTTGTGCATACAATCTTCCATTCGGGGTAAGGGAAAGGAATCAGGCTTTGTAACGTTGTTTACCTTTCAGTAGTCGGTACAGAAATGAAAGGTAGAATCGGGCTTTGGGACCAGCAAGCATGGAGAACTCCAGGGACCGTTTTGAAGCAGGTAGTCTATCTCAGTTTTCATGATCTCCCATTTTGAAGGGTTTACTCTGTGTGGGTACTGTTTGATAGGAACAGAGTTATCTACATCAATATCATGAGACATCACTGTTGTTCTTCCTGGAACATCAGGGAACAGTGTGGGATATTTTTGTAACAACGTTATACAATATCTTCACGCTGCCTCTTAGACATGTAGGACAAATGTGAATCTATATTACCCAACATAGTGGAATTGTTTAGACGCACACCCTCCTCTTGCGTCTACGATCGGGGGTACCCACAATATAAACTGTCTCACTAAGTTTCTGTTCAGTAGTATAAGACCCCGAAAACCTAGCCTGTAGAGCGGAGCCAGGAATGGGAAGTAGCACAAGAACAGACTCACCCGGCTGAAAATTTGCAAAGATGAGTTTTTGCCAGTTTGCAGGCTTTGTGCAGCCATTCACGGAAAGAACTGACATAGTCTAGAACAAAAATGGATGCACTATTCTTACCCATTAACTGCTCCTTTAACAACTTCAAGGGGCCACAAACAGTGTGAGCAAACACAAGCTCAGCAGGACTAAACTCTAGTGACTCCTGAATAGACTCTCTCACAGCAAACATGAGCAACGGCCAAATGTGGTGCAAAACTTTATGACCTCCTTCAGCACTACTTGTGCTTTCAATGTACGCAATGGTACAGCAGGATAATGGGTTGCAGTACACATTATTGTCAAAATATACTGGTGCCCATGTTTCGACTTTGGAAGAGGCCCTACACAAAAATTCATCACCAGCCTCTCAAAAGGCTCTCCAGTGACAGGAATCGGCTGAAGAGGAGCTTTAGGAATGGTTTGATTTGGTTTTCCCACACGCTGGCAGATGTCACATGACCGGCAGAAACTAGAGACCGCAGATTTAACTCCAGGCCAGTAGAAATGTTTAACTATCCGCTGAAATGTCTTTGTGACACCTAGATGTCCAGCAATAATGTTTGCGTGTGCCAATTTCAAAACATGGGAACGATAACTGGAAGGCAAAACAATCTGATATACTGTTTGCCAATCATCTCCGTCTGTACAATCAGTAATATTTAGTATATATAGTATATATATATAACTATATAGAAACATTTTTACACCGGAAATGTTATGTATAATATTATACATTTCATTTATATATTAATCGTAGTATGTCTATCACCAAAGACAATTATTTAAAAATATTTTCTTTGTTAAAAAAAAATAAAAATGTGCAGCTCCATTCTACATTATTTGCTCATAGAAAATTTTAATTTGTTATAAACATTCCTTTCTTTTTATCAGTTTTATCCATTCTGACAGCAGCTGTGGATTTATATTCTGGAGTCTTTTTAGTTTATTTCCCTCTTTTGCAACCAGTGTGACCCTGCCCTCATTTATCCTTTACTCTCTTTATGTGTGTTTTCATTCCTCTTCCTTCCATTACGATTTTTCACTGTACTCCCTCCTCTTATCATCCGCTGATCTCTCTCTCTCCGTTATATAGAAGGAGGGATGGAGTAATCTTAGCCTGTGTTGTTTGTCTTTGTGCTGGTGTAATGGGAAGTATCATTTCTCCCTGATGTGCTTTTACATGGTAAAGCTTTATTGAAGATGTTCTTCAAAACAACCTGCAAAATCTAAAATAAAAAAAAGACAAACAAATAATATCTCTCACATGCACACATTACACCACCTACTAAAAGCTTTTAGATAGATAGTTTGTTATATACACGAGGATAGTTTTATCTTTCTGGCGAGCATTATGCTGGCGGTATGAAAGACGCAATGTTCTGCTCATAATGTTTCTCTGATCTCCACTCGTAATGTTTTTTGCCCTGTAATTTAGACCAATTTACTCTCTCTGGCCCTTAGAATTAAACAGCCTGTTTTGCTACTGTACCTTTAAAACTATATTCAAATGACCCTTTTATAATTTACATTTTGGTACATTTGTTTTCATTTAATTATTTGTTTTATTTTATATATTTTAGCATAATTTTAAATAATTTAGCATCATTTTCATAATTTGGCTAAATGTTTTGCTACACTGAAGTTCCATTGATGTTTTTTTTTTTTTTTTTTTACTGGTTTAATTATGTTTTTTGTTGTTGTTTTGTTTTGTTGTAACAATTTAACTAAATATTTTTCTACACTAAAGATTAACTGACTTTTTGAACTTTTTTCATTACATTTAGTTTAGTTTAGTTTTCTTTTGTTCTTTTGTTTTGCTGTAACAATTAAAGGCGTTTTGAAGTGGTTTATTTTTTTTGTAACAACTTTCACTGAGATTCACTGACTTTTTGAACTGGTTTCATTATGCTTTGTTTCATTTTGAACTGTCCATTTAAACCATTCGAAAGAGCAGAAATAGAAGTTTTGTTAACATTTTGCTACTGGAATGTACAATTTTTAACTGGTTTATTTATATTATTTAAAAAATTTAACTAAATATTCTCTTTTATTTACATGTTCAGTTTCAACTGATTTTTCAATCTGTCTCTACATGATCTATCCTAATGAGCCATTTGAAAAAAATCCCATTTTATATTAATTTTCTCTTCTCTTCCTCTCTCTCTCAGTGTCCAACCCATGTGCAAAGATGAATTGCGCTTTCCTTTGCCTCCTGAACCCCAGCGGGGCCAGATGTGTGTGTCCTGAGGGGAAAATTCTGCTGAACAGGACCTGCACGGACACCAACGTCTCAGGTACATCTGTCAAAACACGCTCAGCAGGATGCTCTTACATCTCTAACAGAGCGCCAACGCGACCCTAAGAGGCCCCGGCATGTCAAACTCAAATGTTTCACTAGAGTGATTTTGACTGAAGTGTTTACTATTCTGGGCCCTTTGCCCACACACGCAATACACCTGAAGCCTATGTGCTAAAAAAGACAGCAATTGTGTTGCTAGCATTAATTCAGTCAGAGCGGATGACTTATTTGATTAGCGGTGCTTGCTAAGGCGAGCATTCTGTATCTTTGAACTGTATCTTTTTTGAATATAAAAGTACGCCCCCCCCCCACAAATTATTAAATAAATAAATATATTTATATATATTTTTTTTAAAGGTCATTAAAAAAATTCCCAGCTATCGCAATAACTTTCTGCATTTTTATTTTCCATAAATCTTGATGAGCTAATATTATATCAGTTACGATATGACAAATATCAAAACACATCAGAAATCAGAACTAAAAAATTTAAATGTGACGTTTTACGTCTTTCTTAAATTAATATACATTATTTATTATAAGAATATTATATTAATATGCAATATTATTTATATAAAAATTATATATAATTTGATATATTCCCTATATACTGATTTTATAAGCAACTAAATACATGTGATAATGTCCTTGCTAATTATAATTAACCTTAATAATAAAGGATTTATGTTTTAGGAGATCTTTGTCATCCGTCATGTGAGAACGGAGGTCGCTGTATCACCAATGAACGAGGGGAATCACGCTGCTTCTGCTGGCCGAATTACTCCGGGGAACGATGTGAGATCAGCCATTGTAAGGACTTCTGCCTCAACGGAGGCACTTGCACAGGATCTCCATTAGGTGAGCGCTATTGCCCATCTGCAACTGGACATCGTTTGTAGCTTGAATATTTTTATGCCTCCTTTCTTCTCATGTTTCATCTTATGCATGTCCTTCATTTTATGGTAAACAAATACACTAGCTATTTAGAAAAAAACATTCTTGTCAAAATTCTTATTTGTTGCGTAATTGACACACACACACACGTTGGTTTTTGTGGTTTATGGGGACTCTCCATAGGCGTAATGGTTTTTATACTGAACAAACTGTGTGTGCTATTGCCCTACACCAACCCTACACCTAAACTTAGCCCTCACAGGAGACTTTGTGCGTTTTTAGATTTTCAAAAAAAAAACACCATTTAGTGAAGTGACATAATGCCAAGTATGGTGACCCATACTCGGAATTCGTGCTCTGCATTTAACCCATCCAACGTGCACACACACAGCAGTGAACACACACACACCGTGAACACACACCCGGAGCAGTGGACAGCCATTTATGCTGCGGCGCCCGGGGAGCAGTTGGGGGTTCGGTGCCTTGCTCAAGGGCACCTCAGTCGTGGTATTGAGGGTGGAGAGAGCGCTGGACATTCACTCCCCCCACCTACAATCCCTGCCGGCCCGAGACTCGAACCCGCAACCTTTGGATTACAAGTCCGACTCTCTAACCATTAGGCCACGACTTCCCCATTTAGTATGTTTTTTAAGCCTTTTGAATTACGGGGACATAGGCAGTGTCCTCATAAACCACCTTCATATTGTAATACCTCTGTCATACCCATGTCGTTATACAAATTTGTGTCATCATAAACCACATAAACATGCACACACACACACACAAACACACAAAAAAAATACTTATGTAAAAACATATTACATATGATTTATGTAAAAAAATACTATTCTACACATAAATATTGAATTGTTTCAGGTTTTATTTTATCTCTTGTTTTGTTTTAAAATGTAACAATTCATATTTTATGATCAGAATCTTGTATTGTGCAGAGACGTTCACAAAACGATCAGGTACAAACATGGTTTTCTTGACGCACCTCGTCTGCTCTCAGAATTCAAAGTAGGCCACAGGCAGACATCTGATTCAGGAGGGATTTCTCAGTCTTTTTGCTTTCTGTCTATTCAGTGAAGAAATGCAGCGGAAATATATAGCACCTGTGCTGCCTTGGGTTGTTTCAGGTCATCCTGAGTTCTCTGAATAGTGTGAACTGAGAAACAAGCAAGCATATTGTGAGGTTTCATATAACAAGCACCAAATTAACCCAGATTTGCTGAAGGTGGGCATTTTTCTTATAGATGTTAGACTCAGTAATCGCTTTTTCTTAAGAAATAAACCACAAAAATTACAGTTCTGTCAGCATTTACTCACTCTGATGTCATTCCAAAAGCGCATGACATTCTTTTCTTTGTGAAGCACAAAAAGAGAACTTTAGTAGAATGCTCATGCTGCTCTTTTCCATGTAATGAACGTAAATAGTGATCAAGAGTTGTTGGCTTGAAAAGTTGAAGTGGCTCATTTGACTTGTGCACTATATTACAAGTCTTCTGAAGCCTGCACTATTATAGTGTATGAGTAATGTCAGCAACTGATTTTTTAGAAATGAAAACTTTCATTTAAAAGTATTTTATTATGGTGAAAAAATATTAAATACATAATATATATTTTATAATTAAATTGGTATAGTTCTTACTGTAAATAAATATTGTTTTATTAAATAACAGTAATTCAAATTATAAATAATAAATAATATTTTTTGTCCTGTTTCTAATAGACTAAATAATGTTCTTAATATATCTAAAATACTGTTATTTTAAATTATTATAAATATTAACATATATAGAAATGCATAAATAAAATATATATAATTTTCATACGGAAAAAGAGCAGCATGAACATGCAGCTAAATGTCTCCTTTTTTGTTTTACGGGGGAAAAAAAGAAAGAAATTGGTCTGGAATATGATGACTGTGGGTAAATAATGACAGGATTTCCATTCCTTAAAGGTATAGTTCACTCAAAAATGAAAATTCTGTCATTAATTACTCCCCATCATGTCGAATGTGCACCTGATGTCACATGGACTATTTTAATAATGTCCTTATGACCTTTCTGGGCCTTGAACGTGTCAGTTGTGTTACTGTCCATGCAGGCTCAGAAAGCTCTCGGATTTCATCAAAAATATCTTAATTTGTGTTCCGAAGATGAACGAAGGCCTTACGGGTTTGGAATGACATGAGGGTGAGTAATTAATGACAGAATTCTCCCTGTCCCTTTAATATACCTGACTGAAAGACTGAAAGAAATGTTTTTAACACATGGACAGGTAATTAAATAGTTGGTAATTGTTCCAGCTAACAAACGTTATTGAAATTCCCCTGACGCATGTGCGCCAACTGCCGACAGCCTGTTTCCCAAAAGTGCAGAGTCATGTTCACTCATTGTCTGTTTGTTATTATTGGCTGTTCAAGCACATGAGAAGACACCAGACGTTCCTTTGCCCATTTGTTATCGTAACCTCTACGAAAAATATATCAGTGCGAAAGCTTCAGGAAGGTGTTGTGCAAATCACTCAATGTTTAGCCTTTTTATTCTGAAGGATATTTTGGCAGGAACCAAAGTCTGGACGGAAATCATTTGGAGTGTGTTAACGTCTGAGAAACAGTCAGGATTTGTTTCTGTTGGCGTCTTTGCGTTAAAACTGTCATTCGCACCAGCTGGCAGATGGACCACCAAGAGTAGGATGAAGATCCCTTGGCTTTGAGTGTGTGTTGAATGTGCAAAATCAATGCTCAACAGATGTACTGTCACGCAAATCCCCGCTAGAACACCGTGACTCAGCCAACAGAATGTGATTATTTTAGTTACTGTGACAAAGAAAGCAAAGACTAGCATAGATCACTGTGATTGATGTCAGTGCCTGTGCCTGTGCATTTTATTCCCTCACAGGCAGTGTTATTTTGAATTAGTTTTTATTTTTATATTTTTAGGTTTTAGCAGTTGTTATAGGGTTAGGGTTTTTATTGGAATTATTGCTTTTTGTAAATATTTCTGGTTAGCTTTATATATCATTTTCTGTCCTGTTTCTACTATGTTTGTCACAAGAATGTTCTGCACTGAAACACCACTAAAACAGTTAATTATATCGCATATACATTACCGTTTAAGTTTAGGGTCAGTAAGATTTTTTTTATTTTTCTTTTAAAGAAATTGTTATTGTAGTATTATTTATATACTATTTTAAGAATTTAGTTTTATTTTTTTGTGCTGCATTTATTTTTTATTTTATTTATTTATATTTCCAGTAAGTAATTGTGTTGCTTTTGTTGTTTTTATAATGTTTTTAATATTTCTATTTAGCTTTAATTTATTTTTTAATTTTAGTTTAAGTTTTAGTAATTTTACGTGCTGTTATTTTATTGTGTATTCGTTTTTTTTTATTATATTTAGTTTTAATTTATTTTTCATTATGCACATTTTATTTTTATTGCTATTTGTATAATATTTTTATTTAGCTTTAATTTATTTTATTTTACGTTAATCATTTTTATATGCTTTTGCTATTTTTATTGTGTCTTGGATATTTTTTAAATATATATTTCTTTTTAGTGTCAATTTATTTTTCAGTATGCACTTTGTTTTATGTTTTATATTTTAGTTATTTTAGTATTTTTATTTTATTTATATTTTTTTTCTGTTTTTAAGATTTATTTTTTAACAGTAACAATACAATATTTGTCATATTTTTGGGTCCTACATATTTTTCAGTTTCATTTTAGTTCTCAGTTATGACCTTCTCCGATTATCATGAGCAGGGCAAATATATTTAGGTCAAGTTAAAAAAAAAAAAATAAAAAAAAAAAATAATAATTAAAATAAAACATGGTATTGCATAAAAATGATCCAGCCATGCTTATAGTCACTAAAAGAATGTGTATTTTTTTACAGGAAAGCCCACGTGTCGCTGCGCTCTGGGTTTCACTGGTCCTCTGTGTGAGAAGCGTGTTTGTGACGGTTACTGTCTGAACGGAGGCACCTGTGACATGACCCTGGGGAACCAACCCGTGTGCCACTGTCTAGCAGAATACACCGGAGAACGCTGTCTTTACCGTGAGTACCAAGTACCTGAAGTCAAAACAATTTACAGTTGTGGTCAGAATATTGGAACCCTTGGTAAATATGATCAAAGAAGACTGTGAAAATTAACCTGCTTTGTTAATCCTTTTGATCTTTTATTTAAAAAAATCACAAAAAGCTAACCTTTCATTGGATAATAAGAATTTAAAATGGGGGGAAATATCATTATGAAATAAATGTTTTTCTCAAACACACGTTGGACACAATTATTGGCACCTTTTTATTCAATACTTTTTGAAACCTCCATTTGTCAGTTTAACAGCTCTAAATCTTCTCCTATAATGCCTGATGAGGTTAGAGAACACCTGACAAGAGATCAGAGACCATTCCTTCATCCAGAATCACTCCAGATCCTTTAGATTCACAGCTCCATGACGGTGCTTCTTCTCTTCAGTTCACCTCACTCATTTTCTACATGGTTCAGGTCAGAGGACTGGAATGGCCAGCAGAAGCTTGGTTTTGTGCTCAGTGACCCATTTTTGTGTTGTTTTTGAGGTTTGTGTTTGGATTATTGTACGGTTGGAAGATCCAAACATGGCCCATTATAAGATTTCTAATAGAATCAGTCACTTATTGATTTTTTTATCTGTTGGTATTTGATAGAATCCATGATGCCATGTGTCTGAACAAGATGTCCAGGACCTCCAGCAGAAATATAGGCCCACAACATCACAAATACAGCAGTATATTTCATTGTACACATGGGGTACTTTTTATCCCTGTGTTCACCAAACCCATCTTGAGTGTTTGCTGCTAAAAAGCTAATTTTTTAGTTTCATCTGACCATAGAAGCCAGTCCCATTTGAAGTGCCAGTCGTGTCTGATAACTGAATTTGCTGGAGTTTGTTTTTGGATGAGCTAGGAGAATTTTTCTTGAAATCCTCCCAAACAACATGTGGTGATGTAGGGGCTGTGTGACAATTTTTTTTTAAGGTTTTCTGACCCCGAGACTCAACTATTTTCTGCAATTCTCCAGCTGTGATCCTTGAAGAGTCTTTAGCCACTCAAACTCTCCTTCTCACCGTGCATTAGGACGATATAGACATACGTCCTCTTCCAGGCAGTTTCATAACATTTTCTGTTGATTGGAAATTCTTAATTATTGCCCTGATGGTGGAAATGGGGATTTTCACTGCTCTAGCTCTTTTCTTAAAGCCACTTCACTAATTTGTGAAGCTCAATTATCTTTTGCTGCACATCAGAAATATATTCTTTGTTTTTTCTCATTGTGATGGATGATTAAGGGAATTTGGGCTTTGTTTTCCCTCCTATTTATATTTCTGTGAAACAGGAAGCCATGGCTGGATAATTTCATGTTCATAATCACCCTAGAGTGCTCAAAATTGTGAATATGAATGGGAATATACTTCAGAGATATTTTACTCTTAAGAATTTCTAGGGGTGCCAATAATTGTGTCCAACGTGTGTTTGAGAAAAACATTTATTTCATAATGATATTTCCCCCCATTTTAAATTCTTATTATCCAATGAAAGGTTAGCTTTTTGTGAATTTTTTTAATAAAAGATCAAAAGGATTAACAAAGCAGGTTAATTTTCACAGTCTTCTTTGATCATATTTACCAAGGGTTCCAATAATTCTGACCACAACTGTAGTTGCTGTGAAGAAGAGGTAAGTTATGACAGGAAGTTAACATACATTGCCTCAGATCAGTCATAATAATCGTCTTTCTCTCTGATGGCAGATATTTGTCACCATTATTGTGTGAACTCCAAAGGCTGCACACTGTCTGGCTCGGGACACGTAGAGTGTGTGTGTCCCACCCGCTACGAGGGGCCAAAATGCGAGACGGACCGGTGTCTTCGCTGTCGAGGGGCCCAATGTATAGTAGATGAAGAGACTGGAGACGTCGCCTGCAAGTGTGTATTTAGTAAAGTGACATTAACAGTTTAGCACTAATTCATTATATAATATTATGCAATATATATAAATGTAAATATAAAATAAGTGTGAAAATTAGTGCTGTCAAACTATTAATCGTGATTAATCACATCAAAAACAAAAGTTTTTTGTTTACATAATGTACAAACCCGATTCCAAAAAAGTTGGGACACTGTACAAATTGTGAATAAAAACAGAATGCAATGATGTGGAAGTTTCAAATTTCAATATTTTATCCAGAATACAACATAAATGACATATCAAATGTTTAAACTGAGAAAATGTATCACTTTAAGGGAAAAATAAGTTTATTTTAAATTTCATGGCATCAACACATCTAAAAAAAGTTGGGACAAGGCCATGTTTACCACTGTGTGGCATCCCCTCTTCTTTTTATAACAGTCTGCAAACGTCTGGGGACTGAGGAGACAAGTTGCTCAATTTTAGGAATAGGAATGTTGTCCCATTCTTATCTGATACAGGCTTCTAGTTGCTCAACTGTCTTAGGTCTTCTTTGTCGCATTTTCCTCTTTATGATGCGCCAAATGTTTTCTATGGGTGAAAGATCTGGACTGCAGGCTGGCCATTTCAGTACCCGGATCCTCCTTCTACGCAGCCATGATGTTGTAATTGATGCAGTATGTGGTCTGGCATTGTCATGTTGGAAAATGCAAGGTCTTCCCTGAAAGAGACAACGTCTGGATGGGAGCATATGTTGTTCTAGAACTTGGATATACCTTTCAGCATTGATGGTGCCTTTCCAGATGTGTAAGCTGCCCATGCCACACGCACTCATGCAACCCCATACCATCAGAGATGCAGGCTTCTGAACTGAGCGCTGATAACAACTTGGGTTGTCCTTGTCCTCTTTAGTCCGGATGACATGGCATCCCAATTTTCCAAAAATAACTTCAAATTTTGATTCGTCTGACCACAGAACAGTTTTCCACTTTGCCACAGTCCATTTTAAATAAGCCTTGGACCAGAGAAAACGCCTGCGCTTCTGGATCATGTTTAGATATGGCTTCTTTTTTGACCTATAGAGTTTTAGCCGGCAACGGCGAATGGCACGGTGGATTGTGTTCACCGACAATGTTTTCTGGAAGTATTCCTGAGCCCATGCTGTGATTTCCAGTACAGTAGCATTCCTGTATGTGATGCAGTGCCGCCTAAGGGCCCGAAGATCACGGGCATCCAGTATGGTTTTCCGGCCTTGACCCTTACGCACAGAGATTGTTCCAGATTCTCTGAATCTTTGGATGATATTATGCACTGTAGATGATGATAACTTCAAACTCTTTAAACTCAATTCTTTTTCTCTGAGAAACTCCTTTCTGATATTGCTCCACTATTTTTCGCCGCAGCACTGGGGGAATTGGTGATCCTCTTGCCATCTTGACTTCTGAGAGATACTTCCACTCTGAGAGGCTCTTTTTATACCCAATCATGTTGCCAATTGACCTAATAAGTTGCAAATTGGTCCTCCAGCTGTTCCTTATATGTACATTTAACTTTTCCAGCCTCTTATTGCTACCTGTCCCAACTTTTTTGGAATGTGTAGCTCTCATGAAATCCAAAATGAGCCAATATTTTAATGAGCCAATAAGTTTATGAGATTTGTAAATTATTGCATTCCTTTTTATTCGTAATTTGTACAGTGTCCCAATTATTTTGGAATCGGGTTTGTATGTGTGTGTACTGTGTATATTTATCATATATATATATATATATATATATACAGTGGGTACGGAAAGTATTCAGACCCCCTTAAATTTTTCACTCTTTGTTATATTGCAGCCATTTGCTAAAATCATTTAAGTTCATTTTTTTTTTCCTCATTAATGTACACACAGCACCCCATATTGACAGAAAAACACAGAATTGTTGACATTTTTGGAGATTTATTAAAAAAGAAAAACTGAAATATCACATGGTCCTAAGTATTCAGACCCTTTGCTCAGTATTTAGTAGAAGCACCCTTTTGATCTAATACAGCCATGAGTCTTTTTGGGAAAGATGCAACAAGTTTTTCACACCTGGATTTGGGGATCCTCTGCCATTCCTCCTTGCAGATCCTCTCCAGTTCTGTCAGGTTGGATGGTAAATGTTGGTGGACAGCCATTTTTAGGTCTCTCCAGAGATGCTCAATTGGGTTTAAGTCAGGGCTCTGGCTGGGCCATTCAAGAACAATCACGGAGTTGTTGTGAAGCCACTCCTTCGTTATTTTAGCTGTGTGCTTAGGGTCATTGTCTTGTTGGAAGGTAAACCTTCGGCCCAGTCTGAGGTCCTGAGCACTCTGGAGAAGGTTTTCGTCCAGGATATCCCTGTACTTGGCTGCATTCATCTTTCCTTCGATTGCAACCAGTCGTCCTGTCCCTGCGGCTGAAAAACACCCCCACAGCATGATGCTGCCACCACCATGCTTCACTGTTGGGACTGTATTGGACAGGTGATGAGCAGTGCCTGGTTTTCTCCACACATGCCGCTTAGAATTAAGGCCAAAAATTTCTATCTTGGTCTCATCAGACCAGAGAATCTTATTTCTCACCATCTTGTGGTCCTTCAGGTGTTTTTTTGTGTCTTGCACTGAGGAGAGGCTTCCGTCAGGCCACTCTGCCATAAAGCCCCGACTGGTGGAGGGCTGCAGTGATGGCTGACTTTCTACAACTTTCTCCCATCTCCTGACTGCATCTCTGGAGGTCAGCCACAGTGATCTTTGGGTTCTTCTTTACCTCTCTCACCAAGGCCCATGACATGTGGAGTCCCACAAGGCTCAATTCTTGCACCGCTCTTGTTTAACCTGTATATGCTCCCACTAAGTCAGATAATGAGGAAGAACCAAATTGCCTATCACAGCTATGCTGATGATACCCAGATTTACCTAGCCTTATCTCCAAATGACTACAGCCCCATTGACTCCCTCTGCCAATGCATTGATGAAATTAACAGTTGGATGTGCCAGAACTTTCTTCAGTTAAACAAGGAGAAAACTGAAGTCATTGCATTTGGAAACAAAGATGAAGTTCTCAAGGTGAATGCATACCTTGACTCTAGGGGTCAAACAACGAAAAATCAAGTCAGAAATCTTGGGGTGATTCTGGAGACAGACCTTAGTTTCAGTAGTCATGTCAAAGCAATAACTAAATCAGCATACTATCATCTCAAAAATATTGCAAGAATTAGATGTTTTGTTTCCAGTCAAGACTTGGAGAAACTTGTTCATGCCTTTATCACCAGCAGGGTGGATTACTGTAATGGTCTCCTCACCGGCCTTCCCAAGAAGACCATTAGACAACTGCAGCTCATCCAGAACGCTGCTGCCAGGATTCTGACTAGAACCAGAAAATCTGAGCATATCACACCAGTCCTCAGGTCCTTACACTGGCTTCCAGTTACATTTAGGATTGATTTTAAAGTACTTTTACTCGTTTATAAGTCACTCAATGGCCTAGGACCTAAATATATTGCTGATATGCTCACTGAATATAAACCAAACAGACCACTCAGATCATTAGGATCGAGTCAGTTAGAAATACCAAGGGTTCACACAAAACAAGGGGAGTCTGCGTTCAGCTATTATGCGGCCCGCAGTTGGAACCAGCTTCCAGAAGAGATCAGATGTGCTAAAATATTAGCCACATTTAAATCAAGACTCAAAACTCATCTGTTTAACTGTGCATTTGTTGAATGAGCACTGTGCTATATGTCCGAACTGACTGCAATATATTTTATGTATAATCATTTTCTTTAAATTTATCTTAAATCATTTTCTATATCATTTTAAAATTCCTTGTTTTTATTATTCTTATTTCCATGTTTTTATTGATTTTAATGTCTATTTCACTTTCTTTTATGTAAAGCACTTTGAATTACCACTGTGTATGAAATGTGCTATATAAATAAACTTGCCTTGCCTTGCCTTCTCCCCCGATAGCTCAGTTTGGCCAGACGGCCAGCTCTAGGAAGGGTTCTGGTCGTCCCAAACGTCATCCATTTAAGGATTATAGATGCCACTGTGCTCTTAGGAACCTTAAGTACAGCAGAATTGTTTTTGTAACCTTGGCCAGATCTGTGCCTTGCCACAATTCTGTCTCTGAGCTCTTCAGGCAGTTCCTTTGACCTCATGATTCTCATTTGCTCTGACATGCACTGTGAGCTGTAAGGTCTTATATAGACAGGTGTGTGGCTTTCCTAATCAAGTCCAGTCAGTATAATCAAACACAGCTGGACTCAAATGAAGGTGTAGAACCATCTCAAGGATGATCCGAAGAAATGGACAGCACCTGAGTTAAATATATGAGTGTCACAGCAAAGGGTCTGAATACTTAGGACCATGTGATATTTCAGTTTTTCTTTTTTAATAAATCTTCAAAAATGTCAACAATTCTGTGCTTTTCTGTCAATATGGGGTGCTGTGTGTACATTGAGGAAAAAAATGAACTTAAATGATTTTAGCAAATGGCTGCAATATAACAAAGAGTGAAAAATTTAAGGGGGTCTGAATACTTTCCGTACCCACTATATATATATATATATATATATATATATATATATATATATATATATATATATATATATATATATATATAAATGCACACACATGCATTTATATATTTAAGAAAAATTTTATGTTTATGTATTAAATATATTTATATATATAATATAAACTATGAATATAAACATATACAGTACATGTAAATACATGTAAATATTTTCAAAATATACTGTATGTGTGTGTCTTTATATATACATAATAAATATAAAACACATACTGTATTATGTAAACAAAAACTTTTATTTTGGTTGCAATTAATCGTGATTAATCGGTTGACAGCACTAGTAAAAATAAAATATAGAATTTTATATTATTGTATAATGTAATAGTACAAATATGAAATAAGTGTAAAAAATATAAAATTTCATATTATCGTATAATATAACAGCACAAATATCCTACACATATTTTATACCACCCCCCCACCCCCACCCCCCATGTTGGATCCACAGTGCATTTATTTATTTATTTAAATAGACATTGTGTGTATACATTTTTATTATTATATCATATACATATTGTATTTATTTATTTAAATAGACATACAATATTTTATTGTACAAATATTATTTGTAACATTTCATGTTATATACATATAAAATATTATTGAAATTCTAAATCTAATAAAAAATATTATATTATATAATAATACAATATATTATATTTATTTATAATTATAATTTACTAATAATTTTAATTAATGTGATTTTTAAAATTACGACGGCTCCCAGTTCCAACATTGTTAGCTTGGCATTGAAAATGGTCAACATGTGACCGAAACGTTTACCTTTTACCTTTACGTTTTTTTTTCATTAAATTGCTTACACTGCTTTCATCTCGCTTGTGACTTTTAATTTTTTAGTGTGCAGGCTTTGTTCAAGTATTTTACTAATAATTTTAATAATTAGTAGCTCATTTTAAAAAGTACAATTTTACAAATATTTTATTATTTTATATATTGTTTGTATATAAATAATATAATTAATACATTTATATTCTTTCTATATATGTGTGTTTAGTATATTTAACAGTATATTTTTAAATGTTTTTTGTGCGTATATACTAAATTCTTTGAACAATTCATATTCCTTGATGATTTAATGTCGCAGTATCAAGATGAAAAGACAAAATTTACATCGAAATTCATCGCTGTTGTTGTTCACGTGTGTTCGCAGCTGTACGAACGGCAGAATCGCAGCCAGCTGTCAGTTGTGTGACGGATACTGTTATAACGGCGGAACCTGCCACCTCGACTCCGAGACGGGCCTGCCGTTCTGTCAGTGAGTAATTTCTTGATAGCTTTCTACGGCACCAAATTGCCTGCCGTTATTTAGATTAATTCGTTTTAAATTGCTCCCTCCGGCAACCACTTTCTGTTTGTTTGACTTGGGAGGATGAATGTTTTGTAAAGGTGAACAGGAGAGAGGGAGTATTATAGCAGAAGAGTGAATTATCATAGCAGGGGTCCATAATCTGCCACTTATATCGACCTCTATATGGTCGAAGAAAGATGGTATGTTAGAGAAAGGCAGAGAAACCAATGAGAGACTCCAGCAGAAAAACAAAAAGCACTGAGACTGAAAAGAAAACTAAAACTGAAGATACAGAATTGATTCTGCTTTCTAATTCATTTATGCTCTTAAAGGGACAGTTCTAGAGAGAAAAGTGAAGAAAATAAAAAGTGCTTTTATTTTCCAATTGATTCATTCCAAAAAGGCCTTAAAAGGACAGTGCACCCAAAAATGAAAATAGCATTTCATCCAAATCTCATTTCTAAACATGCATAACTTACTTTCTTCTTCAGAACACACAAAATAAGAAGAAATTAAGTTGCTATTTTGCAGGAAATTAAAATGAACAGGAAGTGAAGCTTTTAAGCTTCAATAAAGGATGCAGATGTGCAATGACAGTATTGTAAAAATGGTTCATAGAACTTATTCACTATTTTCTAAGAGATTTAAAGCCATACAATAATTTTGCGTGAGAAGTAATTAAATGCTCTGTAAAGATCAGTGAGTCATCCAGGTTTATAAATGAATCATTCATATGGGTTTGTGAACTGAATCAACTGATTCATTGATCTAACAGAATGATCTATTCATGAAATCAGTCTTTGCTACTTTTCTTACAAATGCACCAAGACGAGTTCATAAACAGATAGCCAATCATAACAGAGTTCATTTACATGTACTTTTAAAGGTACAGTAGCAAAACAGCCTATTTCTTTTAAAAAAGTTTGGAAAATGGTATACATACAACTGTCGTAAAAAAAAAAAAAAAAAAAAAAAAAGATCCTATAACTTAATTGCAATATTCTAAGATGTCTGAAGCCATACAGCAGTTTTGTGTGAGTAATTTAAGCCAGTAATCGCTGTGAGTCACTCAGATTTGTGAATGAATCGTTCAGATGGGTTTGTGAAAATAATAAACTGATTCATCGACAAAACTGACGTTTCTGATTGACCACATCTAAATCTATGATTCATTCTTAAATCAGACTTTTCTACTTTACACCAGGGTGAGTTCGTGAATGGCTAGCCAATCATAGCAGAGCTCATTTACATATAGTCTTAAAGGTACAGTCGCAAAACAGCCTGTTTCATTTAAAAAACTCTGAAACATTGGAAAATGGTCTAAAAGAACTATATTACAACATTATTGTACCTAGTTTCTTGCACAAAAGTATGTTATTTCTAGTGTCACCAAATTCCTGGAGAGAGGGGAAAAAAAACAAAGACTTAATAAATAAATAATTAAAATAAATCATTCATACTGAAAAATCCCTTGAAGAGACAGTACACCCATAGAATGTAATTCTCATTTAATCCAAATCTCATTTCAAACCTTTATGGCATTCTTCCTTCTGTAGAACACATGAAAAAAAAAAGAAAATCTTAAGGAGAAAAGTTATTATTTTCCAGGAAATTACAATGAACAAGAAGTGAAGCTTTGTAGCAGACGCCCTAAAAAAACTTTAAAAAGTGGTTCATACAACTTATTTTCAATATTCAAAAATGTTGAGAGAGAAAAAGTCTATAAAAGTGAAAATAAGACTATAAAAGTGAAAAAAGAAATGCCTTAAAGAAATGCCCCCAAAACTTTAATTCTCATTCCATCCAAATCTTATTGCACAACTTTATGGTTTCCATTCTTCTGCAGAACACACACAAAAAGAAAGTCTTGAGGAGAAATTAAATTAAATTACTATATTCCAGGGATTTACACTGAAAAGGAAGTGAAGCTTTGTAGCTTTAATTAAGAATTATAGATGCGCCATACAACTCTCATAACAGTGGTCCACAAAACTTTTTTTTTCTTTTTTTTGTTTTTTTGTAGTATTCAGAGATGTTTGAAACCATACAATAGTTTGTGTGAGTCACTCAGATGGGTTTGTGAACTGATTCGTTGACAAAACTGTCCTCTCTGATTGACAAGAGCTAAATGAATGATTCACTCATGAATCAGACTTGTCTACTTTTCTCAAGAACACATCTAGGCAAGCTCATAAATGTTTAGCCAATCATAACAGAGCTCACTTACATATAGTCTCAAAGGGAAAATAAGAAAACAGCTTGTTTCATTTAAATACTCAGCAAAAGGTTAGAAAGTGGTCTAAAATAACTAAATTATAACTTTTTGGTGAAAGAAATCTTGACATTACAAGTGGAATGCTCAGTATGTTATTTCTTGTGTCATCAAATTTCTAGAGAGGAAAAAACTATAAAATTGAAGGAAAAAAAATGGTTACTTTCCAGTTCATTTATATTGAAAAATCCCTTAAAGGGACAGTACACCCTTAAATTACAATCTCATTTCATCCAAATCTCATTGAAAACATTTATGACTTCCTTTCTTCTGCGGAACACATGGAGAGAAAAAAATCTCAAGGAGAAATTAAGTTTTTTAAATTAAGGAAATTACAAAGAGCAGGAAGTGAAGCTTGGTAGCTTTAGTTAAGAATGCAGACACACTAGAATGCAGCTATTGTTGCAAAATTGTCTAAAAAAACTAAATTATAAAATCTTGGTGCATGAAACCTTTACATTATAAGTGGAATGCTAAATATGTTATTTTGTGTTTCACCAAAATTCTAGAGAGGAAAAAGTTTAGAAACGTGAAGAAATTAAATAATTTCTATTGGCAAATCCCTTAAAGGAACAGTACACTCAAAAAATATAATTCTCATTTCATCCAAATCTCTTTGCAAACCTTTGACTTCCCTTCTTCTGCAGAGCACATGAAAAAAAGACATGAAAAAAGTTACTAGTTTCCAGGAAATTACAATGAGCAGGAAGTGAAGCTTTGTAGCTTCAGTTAAGAATGCAGATGCACCATACAACTGTCCTAAAAATGGAGTTTCTGAACAGAATCAACTGATTAGTTTCCTCAAAAACACACCAAGACGAGCTCATAAATGGCTAACCAATCACAACAGAGTTTATTTACTTATAGTATAAAGGTACGGTAGCAAAGCACCCTGTTTCTTTAAAGGTGCCATAGAATGAAAAACTGTCTTTACCCTGGCATATTTAAATAATAACAGTTCTGTACATGGAAATGACATACAGTGAGCCTCAAACACCATAGTTTCCTCCTTCATATGTAAATCTCGTGATTAAAAAAGACCACTGAAAAACAGGCGAATCAGAACATAACACCGACTGTGACGCAACAGTCGGGATCACTACGCCCCCAACATTTGCATAAACCCACCCTTGTTCTAAGCCGGCCGAACCATCAGAAGCTCTGCAGGTATTGTAAATAAACAAGCGAAAATAACAAAATAAATGTTATGTTCCAGGCCATGCAGGGGGTGTGAAGTGCAGGGATGGGTTGGTGTCTGTATTCAGAAAGGCACAGAAAGCAAATAACGCGAGCCACTAAAGGGACATGGTTAGCTCCTTGCTAGCGGTAGCCTGTTACATTACATAAGATTTCACTCTCAGTAAGGAGAGATGAGGATGATGGCGAATGACTTACAGATCCTGAGCACCACTGACAAGCATCTGATCTTGTGAAATGTGTGGTAAGTACCGTGGCTCCATAATGTAAACATAGTTTGTGTGATCGCGTCTCTTGAAAGTGAAACTATAACGCGATCGATGGATCGTTCAAAAGCAGTTTCAATGCCTCGCATATTAATAACGGCTCCCTGATGCCCGCGTTTTATATACAGTATAATTACCCGACGATATAACTGCGAGAGAAAGTATTTAAATATATATTTTCCTCCCTGTGCGTCCTTCTTGCTGATGAGCCGTACTGTGAAACAGCCAATCAGAGCAGAGCTCATTATTATTCATGACCCTGCCAAATAAGCCAATAACAGACCGTTTCATTCTAGGGAGAAATCCTAGGGTTGTAAATGGACATGTAAAATCGTTTCTGGAGATTTTTTGCCCTTACCTAAGCCACATACCTTCTGTGTAGATATCAGAGAACAATTTAAAATACTGTATCAATGCATTTTATGGCACCTTTAAAGCTTAAGGAAAGGTTGGAATATGGTCACAAAGAAGTAAATTACAACATTTATTCTGCACGAAACCTTGACATTCTAAGAGGAATGCTAAGTACATAGTTTTTAGTGTCACCAAATGGAATTGCGAATATAGTAATCACTTTTAAGCAAGTGAGAGAAACCGACCACAAAGAAATGGACGGAGAGTGAAGCCATTTTTCCGCTAATAGTGGCAGCTCATTCAAATCTTTTTTACATAGAATGACTGAATTTTTTATCCTTTGAATGGAAAAAAAGAAGGAAATTGACAGATGGATGGTATAAGAAAACCAAAAAGCTGTTGAGCCATTGTACAGCTGCTGAATGCGGCAGTGGACGTACTCCATCTCTCAGAAATGATTTGAGTTTTGTCTGGCTGCCGTGAATCCCTCACTGATGGAGTCTTTACTTTCCTCTTCAACACACAATAAACTCTACCAGACTAATATATATTTTTACCTGCCTCCATTTTTCTTGTTTGCCAAAGGCATTTTATCTGGAGGAACAGGAGATGGTGCTCTCTCAAAAACATTCAGAGGACAAAATAAGAGTGCAAATCATTGTTTTCCCTGAAGTAAATCAGCCTGAATGGATCAAACCAGTGAACATGAATGGGATGGCAAACATCAGCCATTCCAGGAAGAATAAGTATTCATAAAAGTATGAATCACCGTCTAAATCTCAAAAAAGTCTCTCAAAGTCTCTTCCTTTACGTTTTGTTGAAGAAAATATCCCTGAAGATGGACACAAATCCTTTGTTGGCTTTAACCATGACACCTGGTCTTCGTTTCCACTTCTTTTTCCAATTTCTCGTCGCCAATGATGCTCTGATAAAGCCATTGTGCCCTTCAAGGGTGAATCAATTTGCATTCAGATGATTCAATCTTGTTTTTTTTCTTTGGTCGCTGAAGGTGAAGGGTTGGTAATGATGGTGGCTAGACATTCAGAGATTACCTGGAAAAATGAGTGTGTCCTGCTTATATAGACCTGCTTGATTTCAAGTCACCCCATCAAAGACTCTTTTGTTTGTCCGTCCTCTATTTCATTATCTTATCCAGCAGTGTTTCATTAGAGCTTGCTTTAGAGAGTCTTAGTAGATGAAGACGGCTGGAGATACTGATGGAGTTTTGTGTTAAAGGGGTCATGTGATGCGATTTCAAGTTTTCCTTTCTCTTTGGAGAGTTACAAGCTGTTTGTGCATAGATAAGATCCCTGAAGTTGCAAAGACTAAAGCCTGAAAACCAAAGAGATATTCTTTATAAAAAAATAAGCCACGCCCTCCTAAAATGCCCTCCTACAAGTACGTCACTTTGTGGGAAGATTTGCATAACACTACCCAAACGTATCCGCTACAAAAGAAGGCAAAACTTTTATTCTTGGTGTAGTATTGTTGCTACTGCTGGCGCCATGTCCTGGAGACGGGCTTCCAAAAGAGTCCACAAATAGAAATCAGTGATTAAGTTGTATTTACAACACTGTTCCAGAACAGTACAACCCAAAAATTAGAGTGTATGCACTGCGCTGTGCATTTTACAGAGGACTATTTCCTGAACCTGGGAGAGTAGCCTACAATGCTGGCTTGCACAAAGGCTGTTTCTATAAAGTGGGGCAATTCCAACTTTGCAAGGACAGTCTGACCCTTCTGACTCAAGGCCTGTAAGTACGTTTCCGCTACTGATGATTCAAATGCGAATTTTGAGCAGTTTAGAGTAGTGCTTGTTGTTTGTCGTTTCACAAATGTATCACAAATGCAGACATGGTAAGGTTTATGCGGTGCGATGCAATGTGATGCATAAAAAGACAGTATAAGTCATTATAATCAGTAATTATGTCCCCACTGGATGCTACAAATGCCTCGTTTATAATGGGTTTTACCATATCACAATATGGTAAGGGGGCGTAACATTTCCGTCTCACGCTTGAGGTATTCGGCCAATCACAACGCGCTGGATAGCTGGCCAATCAGAGCACACCTCGTTTCTCAGAACAATGAGCTTTGTAAAAATCTACGCGTTTCAGAAAGGCGGGGCATAGAGGAGCAACAATAATGTACAGTATATGGAAAATAATGTGTTTTTTTAACCTTGAACTGCCTAAACACATAGCATTACACCAAATACACAAAATAATGTTCTTTTTAGCAACATCATATGACCCCTTTAAATTCAATTAAAGGACTTGTGTGTCCAGCAAGATTGTGGATTGCATGACTCAAAAAGTAGACTTTCATTTTGATCATATTCCTAGAAGATGTTCTTTGAGCTTTGAGTTCAAATCGGAAGATTTGTTTTGTATTGTAAACAGGCCCATAGTAGCTGGTTTGTTTTATAAAGCAGTATGACAGCTGATAATTGATATTGTGGATTTTTTGCAATGTCACTTTCTCCCCAAATTCTCATTACTCCAATGAATTGGAGCATCTAACATTTGATTAAGTTTGTTTTTTGTTTGTTTGTTACTCCCATTGTTGTCAGTGGTGATTGACATCAGTGTGAAGCAATTTTTTTTTAATTTGCATTAAATGCATTACAGTTATGGGATTCAGAATATTTATTTGAGATTTTTATTTACTGATTTATGTGATTTATTTATTTGTTAATTTATTGTGCATTATGGTCATGAGAATGATATTTTATTTTATATTATTTTTATTTATTTTATTTTCATTTATTTTACATTACAGTGATGAAAATGTTTATATATGTGTGTGTGTGTGTGTGTGTGTGTGTGTGTGTGTGTATACACACACATATAAACCTTTTCATATGTATATATATATATATGTATACAGGGGTGTGGACTCGAGTCACATGACTCTCGACTCGACTCGGACTCGAGTCCCACATTTGATGACTTGCGACTCGACATAATTAAAGAAGACTTGAGACTCGACTTTGACTTTGACAGCAATGACTCGGGACTTGACTTGGACTTGAGGCCTGTGACTCGGAAAGGCTTGATCAGATCAGCATCGTTATCACTCTAGACAACTGCAGCGTGCTTGCGCTTGACTGGCAATTAGCCAGAGACTGCATTCATATACAGTATATGCTAGTATAAAATTAATGGAGTAATAGCATAACTTACAACAAAAGAACCGAGATAAGAAAAAAAAAGACATGATTCGTCTAGTAGCTAAAAGCGCTGCCCTGCCCGTTTGATCGCCACCCAGCAGACACACGGAGCGGGCATGAGGAACGAGTGGTGTGGCCGCGATCACTGGTGCTGGCCTCATTTACACCGTGACCGCTGCTGTTAAATGCTAAACAATTTCCTCACTTCTTTTGTTTGTCCGACACCGAGGTGCACCATGAGTGATAGATCCGCGCCCCGCCACGACCCTGGCAGCTCTACCAACTCAATGTGCTTTTTTTTTTTTTTTTTTTGTCAGATCTCCACTGTTTTTGTTTTAATTGCATGTGCAAAATAATTATTAGATAAACCTTGATTTAAGCTAGATTTAATAAAAATTGGCTAAAAAAAAAGTGACAATTGGCCTAATGATCATTTAATTCAAAGAAGTGTGTCTTTCACAACATGATTTGTGAATTGTAGTCTCTCTATAACTATAAAATATAGCCTACTCAATTTTTCTCCCTCTTCACCAGGCACTCATTTCACTTTTATTTCTTTCAGCATAAATAATTGAATTCATGTGTTTAAAATCAGTCTGTATAGCACATAACCCCTAAATTTAGCGATCAACTATGCATATTATAAACTTAACATTTAACGTACAACATTGTGTCTTTGTTACTCTTAGTTATAAAGAATGGCAGCATTTTAGAAAGACTGTCTGAGTTTGTCTGCATCCATATTGCAGGTTTTCTCTCACACGTAAAGCATGGTAGCAGTTATTTCTTTTAGTTCTTTCAAAGCAGTTCTTTCTGCGTTTCTGCTCACGTGTTTTTAAATGTTTCATTGAGGTTCCAAATAATGGCTCATTGGCTTAGATAAAACACCTTATTCTTCTTATGCACACATGCAAAGTATTGCAGCTGTTATTTCTATGAAATTATGTTGTCTTTGCTGTTCTGGTAGGCCTATTTTTTTTTTCTTTTTTCACAGCTTGTCCTATTTTGGCACAATCCCTAAACTGAACTTGAGAAGTTTTACTAAGGGCACCCATCTCTCATGAAATTAAACTATGTAAAACAAATTCTACCTGACTTCCTGATATAAAGTACTATACATTTGATTTGGTAATTAATACTGAGACACTAATTTGGGCAAAAAGCACTAATGACGTGTTTAAGACTTGAAGCTAAAAGTTGAAAGAAGCTAAAATAAATAAATGTATTTATTTATTATGGTAATGAGAATGATAGTTTTATAATGTTTTACTTTTTGCATTATAATAATGAGAATGTATTTATTTATTTGTTTGTAATGGGAATGAGATTTTTTTATTTATTTGTTATTCATTTATTTTTCTTGCATTATGATATGAAAAATTGGTTGTTTGTAATGTGAATGCAATTTATTCATTTGGCATTATGATCATTCACGTGAGAGGATTTTTTTTTTTTGTATTATGATACCAAAAATTAGATAATTCATTCATTCATTGTAACGAGAATTAGATTTATTTTGAGATTTATTGATGATAATTATTTTTGCATTACGCTAATGATAATGAGATTATTTAATTTATTTTAAATTTTTGTATTGCAGTAATTGTCATGAAAATGTCACAAAGCAAAATATTTTAATAGTCCTAAAAGCAGGATTTATTTGCTTTATGTAGCATAGAATTTCATATGTGAACTATTACCCAGGCGTGTTCCTAACAGGTTTCATGAAATTCACCCCAATGTTTGTGAAACTGCTGAACAATATTCATAATTAATTTTAATGTTCACATCACCCAGCTTTATACAGAAGGCTATTACAGCCTCCAGGTGTTTTGAGTATGTGTTGAGTATATAGTTTGAGTGTATTGCGGGTCTTGTTTCTGTTGTGTTGTCCTCACGTCTCTCCTCTGGTCTCGTTGCGTTCTCCTCAGTTGCCCGTCTGAGTTTAAAAGCCCAAGGTGTGACGAGAGAGCTAACCCGTGCGATCACTACTGTCAGAACCAGGGCATTTGTTCCCTCACCGCCTATAACAAACCTCGCTGCAAGTAGGTCTTTCTGGTTCATTCAGTTTCCAAAACATTCCAGAGCATTCCCACAATCCCATCCGCCGCGGTCAGCATGCGTCTGGCCTGTTCGTGGAATGAACACGCACAAACATCGCCAACCAACTCGCACAGCTTCCAAGAGCACGTTTCACATTTCGCATTGCACTCCGCTTTTCCAGACACACGCCGCCATTTCTCCGCACCATGCTGTAGGTGTGCGTTTCTCAGTGTTTGCTTCATTTGTATGTTTATCATGACTGGTATTTTTGAATATGTTTTAGTGGTTATAGTTCTGAATATGCTGAGGATTACCTGTCTTTGATTGCTCTTCTAGTATCCATTATTTATCGTCTACTTTTGTTGAAAAATTCATAATTTTCTTTATTTGTTCTCTTTCCATATTTTACATGTTTTCCAGCTTTGTGTTTCTTTCTTTTTCTGAAAAGGACACTTTTCACAAATAGGGTACACTGGTGTGTCATGACTATTTTCCTCGCAAAAATAAATAAATAAACACTGGGATTTATTTATTTATTTATTTGTTGTTTTATTGTTGTTTATTTGTGTATTTGTTTGTTTGTGCCTATTAAATGTGTTTTATAAACTAATTTAAAACATGAAATTGACCCAGCATGAAAACCTGCTATATTTCAATGTAGAAAATGTCTGTATCTTCCCCTTAAAATGGTTAGTTTATAAAGTTATGGCGTTATTATGTCTAACAAATAAAATCATATTATATAACAGCATATAAATCAATATCATATTCATATATCATAAAATTAAATTTGAAATTAATCAAATATGCTATGAGCATATATACACATCACAAATAATTTTGATATTTATTTATAATCACAACAAAATTGATTATATTTTTTATGTATGGATGGATGGATGGATGGATGGATGGATGGATGGATGGATGGATGGATGGATGGATGGATGGATGGATGGATAGATAGATAGATAGATAGATAGATAGATAGATAGATAGATAGATAGATAGATAGATAGATAGATAGATAGATAGATAGATAGATCACAATGTTTTTTATTTGTAGGATATTTAAATAAACTCCAAATTTCCAAGCATTTAGTTTTATCCAGCAGAAGAATTTTATCTAGAAGGATGTTCCCACCACGATCTGTTTCTTCTAGATGTTCTGTCACCTCCTTCAGACAGCAGTGCATCATGTGCTTCCTCCTGCAGGAAACAGAATCCCTGTCCACAGGAAGTTTGATTAAATATTGTTTTCGAACTGTTTCATTCACGCCACCATCTATCATAAGTGCATAATCTTTCACATCCCTGTAGTTCTGCTGTGGACGCATGTAATTTGGATCCAGGCAGTCCCTTGTCACACAAACACACACTTTGCATGTGTCTCAAGTAAACAATACATCCTTTGGGCTGGATTTTACACCTCCTCCTGTGATTTATACTGCGTGCATCATTAAAACTTGCTTGTCAAAACCAAAATCATTATAACAAATGATACCATAATAATGAATAAAGGAAACCCAGAGAGAAAAAAAAAGATTATTGAGGTATAAGGGGTAAATTAAAACTGTTATTTTGTATAAATCTAATTAAATGCTGATTTGAAGAACTCAGTGCATTGTAAATTTTACCAGCGCTGATATTTGTTGCTGCTTCTTTGTTCACAGGTGCTCTGCAGACTGGTCAGGAACGCAGTGTGAAAGACCCACAACCAAGACCAACCGCTCTGAAAACTTTAGCGGGAGTGAGTGTAAAAAACACACGTACTTGTAAAACTTGGCACAAATACCAAAAAAAATAAAAATGTAATGCCATAAATATTATGTGAAATGTTGTTTGTAATTAGATCATTCTCATTATTGAATTATTTTATACTCAGCACTTCCCATATTGTCCACCATTTTGTATGATCATTGCAATGCATTCTGGGATTGCCATATTTAAGCAAATTAGAATTTGGTCAAAACTAAATATGCTTAAAATGGTGTAATTCCTTGATTTTACATTTGTCAGTCAGGAGAGAAAACACTATTCTTCCCTTCTGTCTGAGTTTGTAGTAGGCGCATTTCCATTACAGATTTGCGCAAAACTTTGGCGATATTTTATAAATGTCGATAAAAAAGTATTGCGAAATGACCACGTTTCCATTAACAGATGTTATGCGACAAAAACGTAATGTTTTCCTCTCGCGATAAGTCATGGATAACGGAATCTGATGGGATTTTGACAGATTTTGGCTATATTTAATCGAAGGAGGTGTGTGCATGTATCTTTACAAAAGCAGCACGGAGAGCTGCTTCAGAAACGTGTGCGACACGCCTCATATAAACACAAGCATAGACTAGAGTGGCTGAGATCAACTCCGGTGGCCGTATCAGAGCCACACTGCGCCGCAGATGTGCGCAGTGTAAATTGTCTAAGCATGAATGGCAGGCAAAGCCCCTTTTACTTGAGAGCGGCCACGTATTAAGTGTTTCTTGGAGGTTGTAGTACATTGAAGACTGATTATATGACATTTTACGTGCACCATGTTACCTGTAATTGCAAAATTGCAGTTTTGCAAATTATTCCTTTTTCGCATTGCCTGAAAAACCACCTCATGTGAGCGCAACAACTTTTTTGCGATATATGGGTGTTTTTGAGAAATCGGCGCGTTTCCATTAGGCGTATTTTCAATTCGTAATTTCAATTTGCGCAATTTGAAAGGTAATGGAAACGCGCCTAGTGATGAACTTGCCCTAATTGTCAATCAAACAGTTTCAGACAGTTCATTCTTTTCATTTTTGAAAAGTAGAGTTGACATTTTAGCCTTGTTAGCTAAGAGAGGTTAGCCGTTAGCATCATGAAATTTGAAAATCATGGTAAATTGTACTTATTTTGACTTCTGGAAAAATACAAGTATCTCCTGTAGCTTCTGAAGGGCAGTACTAATGTATATATCTTCATTCTGTTCAAAAGTTTTCACCCACTGCTCTTATCATTATGGATCACTAAATATATAATGTATACAAAGTAGGTGCATTTGCATTCATATCACTTCCATTTTGTGTAAATAAAGTCTAACTGAATCACTGTAAAGTGCATGTAACTTATTTATTTATTTTTTCTGTTCTTATCTTTTCTTTCAGGAAGTATTGCCATAATAGTGCCTCTAGTTATTCTTGTATGCATTATCACCGCTGTTGCAGTGGGACTCCTTATTTGCAAAAGATGTCGACGGTAAACACATAAACAAATCTGTAATTAGCTGGATTAGATGTCTAATCAGAACATTACACATCTGATTTATTGATAATGCTGTAGAAAATCTTGTAAGCCAGCTGTGCTTCAGCGTTTAACTAGTGTGCTAAATGCTCCTATGAAAACTATACAAAGATAATACACTTTTATCCCTTCACAGAAGTAAGCAGGTTCAGCGGCAGCCCATGGCGAATGGTGGCTTGAACGTGGAGATCGGGAATCCGTCTTATAACATGTACGAAGTTGACCATGACAATCACGTAGATGTGGGAAGCTTTCTTCATCCCAGCTTCACCCTCGACCCTCATAAGGTACTAAACGAGTAGGAACTGTAAGTACTTAACATCACTTTATGGACTTAACTGACGTAGTCTAAGTGGTTTTGACGTAAATTATGCAATTTGATGGTCTTAAAACTTTTTTTAGCCAATCTAATTGTGAATGACCATGTTTCAAAATCGAAAGCGAAATAAGTGATTTCTCGTGAACGTTGGTATAAATTATTCATAAAACAATTCCCACATTAATTTGTGTTAAATTCAAAATGGCAATTTATGTAAGAATAGTAATTTTTGATAAATTCGTTCTAATTTTAGTAGCCTATCTGAACTTTAAGCAAAAATAAAAAAATAAAAGTTTACTTTTATATATCTTATTTTCAGTTAATATTTAAGTAACGAAATTGTGTTTTTTAAAAGTTAACGAAAATAGCCCTGATTTTTCCACATTCAAACAAACAAAAATAACAAATTTAGCATAACAAATCATGAGATTGTTTATATTCAGTATCCAAAAATGTCCTGAAGTATTCCACATGGTGTGACGAGGTTTCTATGTTTGTAAAGCCTCTGTGTCTTGCTTGGTTTAGTAAAACAGAATATTTTCTTTGTTCTCTTTTATTTATCTAATGTCCCACAATTTAGTCTTATGGGACCGATTTCTTTCCCTCAAATCAATTGAGTTTTCAAAAGTAGAAAAGAATTGTTGCAATTTAGTTTTAAACTCTGGCTTTATATGTAATTTGGGTTCCAACCAGAATTCCCCAAATTATTTAGTCTATTTTATGGTTTTAATCTACAAGTTTGTTTAAATATACAGTGTTTTTAATGGTTTTGGTTTGTTTTTCAGGGCTGGTGTGTGAAGTCAAGCGACCCGCGTAATTTACCCCCTGCGCGCCCAATGACTGCACACACTTTACCCATCCAGAACGTTCCAAAGGAACTCATTCCAGGACAGGTGGATTCCAGAACTCTTTAATACGACGTGTTTTATGATTATTAAGAAAATAAACCGAAATTAAAACATTGTATTTTTCCAGGCCATGAACTATTCAAACCCCATCTATTCAAAGATGACGTACCATGACGGACAGCACTGTCGAAAACCAGTCATCAACCTCGACATGAGACGCGATTTACTCCCAAAGAGACTGGACACCACGATTCGAGAAACAGCGGCATAACCTAGCTTTTCCACAACCTGCTTTGTTTTTGTTTTATTTTTATTGTTTTTTTTTTTATATATATAAAGATCTGTATAAAATGTATAAAAAAATTAACTTTTTATGTCCAGTCAGGTTAAATCACCTCACTTTGCGTCCCACATATATGTGCCAGTTTTCATTTTAATTTCTTTCTGTTGCAACCAAAATGTCTTTTTATAAATGACAAATGCAGTGTTTTTCTTTGCTTTGTGACTTTGTAAATGCTCTACACGAATACGAAAAAATTGAAATGGACAAAGCTGCTCAATCTTAAAAGGCTTTATATACATTTAAAGATAATTTTATATAGGTTTATATGCCTACACACTATGTATATGTGTTCCTGTTGGTGAAACGATCACCAATGCCTAGATATTCCCAAGTTGCCTCTTACATTTAGCAGTATTAGAAAAAAAAGAGACACTTATTTAATAAATGCATCATATGCTCATCGCAGATTTTATTTTTGATATCTCTCATTAATATTTCTCGCATATGTTTATCTTTAAGTTGACCGGTGTTTCCAGGCGCTTCAAATATGCAGTCTAAACCGAAAGTGAAACCAACCCACGATGGTTTTTGCAACCGTACAACTTGAAAACGTGTTATTTCATTTTCATATCGCAAATGTCTTTAAGCACTTAAAAAGACTGAAAATGGATTTTGTCACATTATAGACTCACTGGTGAAACGACACGCGCGGGACTCTTGTAATGCCATGTTTGAAGAAAAAACACATTCTCTGTGCAAATGTACACAACTTGAGGAGGAGAAAAAAGTTTTATAATTTTATAGTTGATTTGTACGTCCAGTTTGCTTGTATTTTCTGGAAATGTATTAAATGTAGAACTTTTATACAAAACGATGTACACAGTATATTGGTTCGTCTTCACTTTGGGTTGAAGTGTTTTATAATTATAAAATAAACTAGTTTGATGTTGCACTGTGCAATCGTACAGGTTGCTGTTGTATAAGGGGAAATGAAGGACATTTACTGTTTAAATACATATAGATACACCTAATGTGATTTTGGACCAAGAACTATGAAATAAAATGGGTTTTCTTTCCATTTTCAATGCCTTTAGTTGTCATTGATATATTGGCCTACACGGTTGCGTAAATTATTTGCATACCTAAATGTATAAGAACTATGGCTTATTCATGTTGCATGAAGAATTCTTTTCTTCCTTGTTTAACAGGTCCACTATAATTTCCATTTCAGGAGAAACGAAAGGACATCTCTTTACAACAGACATCCAAAGCCTCATTAGAGTAAGCGTTTTTACATTGGTGAAGATGTCGTTACCAGAGCAATTTGCAAACAACCTTGAAAAACGGCTCAGAAAAACTCCAGAATTTGGCACGTTGCCATTTACCGTTATATTAATCGGATTGGAACAGTTAATGGACCAGGAATTTTCATGCCCATGTACCCCAGGCCTTAACATGATATTGATCAGCTTCATCTTTCTTGGACCTGCTCTTCTGGCACTGACTGTGATGATGTTCATGAGAAGGCCTTGCAGACGTAAATCGCAGAATGTTGCAGAGCTTTTTTTATTTAGTCTGATTCCGCCTTCATTGTGGATGTTTCTGTTGTTGTTTGAGGGTGAATATGTAGCGTGTGGCATGTCACACTGGGAAAGAGATTACGTCTTGGATGAAAAACTCCAGATTAAATGGTGCAAACCCACTGGAACAAGGGACGGCAAAGTGAATGGAACAGACCTGCTAGAACTGACCGAAAATACCACTTTCTACTCAAGGGTGAGTTTACGTACGTGGTTTATTAAACAAAACCTTATTTTAAATGATTTTATGACGCAGATGAGATCACACCCCTTACAAAAATTTACTACAAATAACATGGTTAAACTATAGAGTATTAAAACCACGGTTCGTTTGTGTTATTAATTTTTTTTTTTTTTTTTTTTGTAGTAGTAGTAGTCACCTTTATTTATATAGCTCTTTTAACAATGTAAATTGTGTCAAAGCAACTGCACAATATCCAAAAAAAAAAAAAAAGGAAATGGTGTGTCAATAGTGTAAAATGAAAAATAAAAATTGCAATCAGGTCGACGATATCGCTGGAAATGAATTGTCCCCAACTAAGCAAGCCAGAGGCGACAGCGGCAAGAAACCAAAACTCCATCAGAGACAGAATGGAGAAAAAAACCAGGCTCAGTCAGGGGCCAGTTCTCCTCTGGCCAAACGAACCAGCAGTTCAATTCCAACTGCAGCAAAGTCAGATTGTAAGGTCTCAACTGGTTGTAGTAGTAGTAGGCTAGTAGTAAAACCATGGTTAGGCTAATTTGCATAAGGGGCATCGGTTGAATTCGATATTAATTATCGTTGACTAATATAACATCAAGGCTGTACTTTACAGTGAACGTTGTCACTTGACATCAACAAAACTACTTAAAATTGCTGTAAAGCTGCTGTCACATTTACTGTTGTTCGGCAAATTCTCGTTTCAGTAGTAATCTATTCCTTGGTTAAAGGGGTCATATGATGCAATTTCAAGTTTTCCTTTCTCTTTGGAGTGTTACAAGCTGTTCGTGCATAGATAAGATCCCTAAAGTTGCAAAGACTAAAGTCTCAAACCCAAAGAAGTATTCTTTATAAAAGTTAAGACTCGTCCACGCCCCCCTAAAACGGCTCATTCAAACTCTCCCCCACGTCTACGTCACGAAGAATCTACGTCTACGGAAATATTTGCGTAATGCCGCACAAATGTTCACTCAAAGAAAGAAGGCGTGGTTTCAGTAACTGCAGTAGTGTTGATACAGTCAGGGAGACGCTGTGTGTTTCTTTGAGAAAGCAAAAGCACTTTACTACGGTTACTAACGGAAATGTTTCAAGGGGACCCAAAAAAAGTGACGGACCAGCTGGGATTTGCTTATTGTGCAGTGGCTATTGGTTGAGTTGTTGGTGAACTGAAAGGTGAGTGTTTTTTTGTTGTTGTTTATTTTAACACCCTGATTGCATGATTTCTTTGTCTTTTGGATATTATTAGATTAATAATGACAAATTACACAATTAACGTTATTATATAAGATGACTTAATTTAATATCCTCAACTAAATATAATTTCAAGGTTAATGAAAATAAATTCGCAATGCTTCATTAATTGTTAAAACCAGGTCAAAATAAAAATGACAGTAAGAATAATATTTAAAAATGTATTCAGGTCCTTTTAGTAGGCTAATGAAAGAAAGGACAACAGAATACAACTACAACGTGCTAACTTCAGTCAACTTGTTTTTGTTTTTCAGATCTAAATGTATTGCCCGTTCTGTGGCTTCCAATGGCTGACTTTGCCAAGATTTTGCAGTTCATGTGGGCGAGATGTAAGCTTTGTAATAGATAATGCTCCTAGAACTGCGGGTGATGACCAGGTGTCATGTCAGACCGTGCCCAGAGGTAATATTCTCTTACTGAGATCCCTATACTGTTCTGTCCATTAAATTATAAGATCTACGTTTAGTTAATCTTTTTCTCTCTGTTTCTGATTTTGACAAACAGACTTTATCACACATAATCACATGTATACTAATTTATTAACAATTTGAACCAGGTTATAGTGTATGCCATACAGAACAAAACACAAATACATTGCACATGTTTTTTTTTCAACATAGATCTCCCAATATGACCTAACTGTTAAAAGTGGTATGCTTAAATGCCTGTCCAATGCCAGTTGTTCTTGTTCTTTTACTAACTGGATTTGTGCACAAATTGAGATTAAATACATACACTTTTCAAACTGTATCAAACAGTTAACTTGTTTATTTCTTTGTTAATGCGGATACATTTTTATGTTTAAGATTATATTTGTGGATTCCTGCACTCCTAATAACATTGTTCTCTTTTCCCTTCAGGCTCAGGAACCGTATTAGATGAAATCACAGAGGCAGGCCTAATCCATAAATATTTCTCAGAGGGCCACACATATGAAGTGATCCTTGATTTTCTTGGAACAAAGCATAACATTTTCCTGAGTCTGAGCACCTTAAAGAGAAGACTAAGGAATGCAGGCTTAACAAGGAGGACAGACTATACTCCCATTGGCACTGTGAATTAGGGATGGGCGATATCTTATCGTTTGCGATATACCGTTGAAAATTCTCCTCACGATAAAAATTTGTCTCCTCACGATAATAACGATAAGTCTAGTTGATGACGTAGTTTTGTGCGCGCCCGATTCACTGTTCACGTGCGGAGTGAAAACAAGCATGGCGGAAGGCGGACGTGAGGCTGACAGTGCGTTCACACCGGACGCGACTTGCGCGAATAAATCACGCTATTCGCGCGTAGTTGGACGCGTGAACATTTTGGGTTTACTCGCTTCATTCGCGCGTGAAATTCACTGCACAACAGACGCGTATTCGCGTCATGGGCGGGGCTTCTGCCAGGCGCACATGTATAACTGCCACAGAGAGCGTATAGAATTTCGCTCTAAACGCTCAATTCGCGCTGCGTCATTCGCGCGAATTGCGCGGCAGGATGTCTATTCGCGTCTTTGCATTGACTTAAATATGCCATTTCTGAGATATTACAATGAATTAATTTCTAAAATGTTATGATATGGAAAGCCTGAAACAGATCACAGCAGTATAGCCATACACAGGCTTTCAGTCATCAGCAACGTGGTAAACGTGTGCCAGTAGCCTATGCATATGATTTAATATGAAGCGTCCATAACGCATTATTATGATTGATAAGAGCAATTAATGGAGATGAGCTGTTGATCATAGTTAGCATGGCCATAAGTTGGCTGTGTACAGAAAGTTTCAAGTTAATTGCATTAGTAATACTATATGAAATAAACTTAATCTTTAAAACTTAATCTATATATATATATATATATATATATATATATATTATCGTCATTTGTATCGTTATCGCAATAAATACCTGAAATTATCGTGATAAATTTTTTAGGCCATATCGCCCATCCCTACTGTGAATGCAGCTATAACACATGAACTGACAGGCTCAGGACAGTTTTTAGGTTACAGAACTCTGTGGCAGACATTGCGACAGAAGTATTTCCTGACGGTTAAAAGGGATGATGTAATGCATGCAATTCGCAGACTAGACCCATCTGGAGTTCAACTTCGCCATAGACGCAGGTTTGTCAGAAGAGGATACTTTACGGCAGGACCAAACCAAGTGTGGCATGTCGATGGGTATGATAAGCTCAAACCATTTGGTGTTGCCATCAGTGGCTGCATTGATGGTTTTTCTAGGAAAGTGATGTGGCTCAGAAGTGGCAGCTCTAATAACGACCCAGGGATAATTGCTTACCATTACCTGCAGTGTGCATCAGAGTTTGGAGTTCCAGCACGGCTTCGCACAGACTGTGGGACAGAAAATGGCACTATGGTAGCCATTCACTGTGCGTTAAGAGCACAGCATACAGATGACTTTGCAGGAGCCCTCAGTCACATGTATGGCACTTCAACTGCAAATCAGCGAATCGAAAGTTGGTGGTCCTTTTTCAGAAAGCAAAGGTACATGCCTTTTAAGATTAATTCCAAAACAAAAATGTTAGAACATGTACTATTTACTCAGTTTTTTTGTGTGTTGTCTCATGACAGATGGTTTCAGCGGTCAACAGCATGTATTATATGAGAATAACACTAGACTAAAATGTAATCCAAATCTCTTTTTTCCTGGTGCTATAAAGTTCTTTACATTGATATTTAAAATTTCTTTAAAAAAAATAGGAATGCAGTTTAAATAATACCTTTTGTTGGAAACATTTGTTTTAGGAATAATTTACATATAACTTTTATTCAGCACTTAATTAAAACATTGTGTATACTTTCATTCCATCATTAGGACTCAGTTTTGGATTGATCTCTTCAGTGACCTGAGAGAGCGGCACCTTTTCAATGGCAGCCATGAGCATAAGTGCCTTCTACGGTATGTCTTCTTGAGCATCGTGCAGAAAGACTTTGATGAGTACAGAGAACTTTGGAATAACCACACCATCCGACCTGTTCGTCAGTCTTCTTGTCATTCTGGTAAACCAGAAGCCATGTATCACCTGCCTCACAGGTTCGTATTTAATCCATGCAATATGTGACCATGTTCAGTAAATATCAGATACCATTTTCACTTAAGTTTAATCATTAATGATCAAAGAAAATGTGATTGATTGCCTGTATCTGACACAGAAGTGTATAGTGAAATGACCCTCACTTGACGATTATTGTATTATTTTAAATCAGAACTAGATTTGTTTAAAAAAAGAATTCTGATATTCTTAGACAAAACAATGCATGAAGCAAAAAGGGGGATTCACAAACTGTCTTTGTAGTAGAAGCAAATGTAAAGAGCATATTGGACATTAGATGTTGTCAACATTGAGGGTCAACTTTTGCCTTATGTCTACAATTTCAAAACTATTTAAAAATTTCGGCATTGGGTTATAATTTTGGGTTATAATCTTAGCAGTTGTAGGTTTTATTATACATTTTTGTAATGAGTTGACTCAGTGTTTTGATTTCTGATTTGCCTTAGGTTTGATGCAAGGGACTGTGGATTCACAGTGTCACAGGAAGTCATTCAAGAGTTTGAGGACATTCTGCCACCACAGCGCAGTCTTTGTGGTGATAGTAATCTCCAAGTTCATTTTTCGGACTTGCAGAGACAGAGTGGGCTTTCTCCACCAGTCAACTGGATAACTGCTGTTGAGAATTACATAACATTTAAAAATATGTCCGGACTTGAAAATCATCAGATCAAAGAACAACTTTATTTGCACACTGCATATGTCATCAGTGTTTTACTGAACATCAATGATTTAAACCGTGTATAACAAAATCAACTTGGTCCATGATGAAAATGTCACTTGTGAAAATAAAATCTATATTATTCCCCAAAACTCACCAGTATATCAGTAGTCTATTAACCTGAGTGTCCTTGTTAACTGAGTAACTTGAAATTTTTAACTATAACATAAGTGTAGTTGAAACGTACGTAATACAAACATGCCTGCATTTCAAAATACGAAAGAACAAAGTGGCACATTTTCATTTCAATAATACTGTTTACTCTGAACTAAACTCCAGTATATCAGCCAAAGGTATTTCGCTTCAAGGAAGTCCAAACCCAGGGGAGTTTTGGATGCCATAATCCATGGCTGCTTGAAACTCTTCATAACTGGGTAAGATTGGAATTTTGATTGTATTTGTACATACATTTGCCATGGGAAATTGAGTGCTCTTCTGAAAAACTAGCTGTGGCTGTGGCTGTATTGCTGCAGGGGGAACTTCCTTCAGCCCAGTTCCAAACATAAGGACATCTTCCAAAGAAGGACTTGCCTCTTTTTCTGAGGGAGCAAAATGAAAATGTTAGACGTGTTTTTTTTTTGTTTTTTTTTATCTCATTATTTGCAGCAGTGACAATTCTGCACATTTCTTATAATTTTAACCATAGATACCTTCCAGGTAGAGCAGATAATCTCGCCAGTAGCTCAGTACTCTAGCCTCCTCCTGACGGTTGGTGCTACCAGGCTGACTGAACTGCACCTGGAAGATGTTCTCCACAGCATCAGCTGTCAGCTTGGTCTCAGTGTAGCACATGAATGAGAAGAAGAGTGAAGGATGCTGTTCCAAGGCATTGACAAAATCAAGCGTTGCCAATCCTTCTTTGAACCTACAAAAAGTGCAATGTCAAAAAGTTACTACCATGAGGTTATGTGAACAACTTCTGAAATATAAATCTGATATATATATATATATATATATATATATATATATATCAGATTTTCCATTTTAAAAAGAAATAAGGTGACACTACTTCAGCCACAATATTTAGCCTTTATTAGTATAATACAAAGCATTGAAGTGCTCATGTTAAAATATAAAATAACTATTTAACATTGTATTAAAAGTTGTTACATGTCCACAGAGTAAGTAGAATATTATACCTCTGGATGGAAACATGGTTTCGGTAGATGAAATACCACTGAATGTAATCATCTACAACTTTGTTCTTATCCTCCAGAGTCCTCATGAATCGATAGCAGCCTGCTGTCTGAAGCATGCTGGAGTATTTTTCTGTGAGTTCCTGGAGGTCACTTAGTGATGTAGCATTCTTTATCTAGGGGAAAATGAAAAAGCAATTAAGTGTTTTCATTATCATTATTATTATTATTATAATAATTATAGGACCAGTTAACAGGCCACATTACATTTATACAAATTAGTAAGGCTTGGGCTATTTGTAACTTCTTTCAAAAATGGTTTAAGACACAAATGTAAAGGAAATGTGATTATACAGATAGCATCGATACAAAAAGAACAAAACTGAACAGTAATGTCAGATTCAAAAGAATGAAATACTGTGATTAATTTCTATATTGTACATATTTAGATATATGTTGCATTCATAATTTATGGTCTACCTTCCAGTACCTGTGCACATGGAATAAAGGCTTTTTTGGGTGTAGCACATCATTATCAAAGGATCTGATAAGAATATTTGATTTCAAACACAAAGGTTTTCCTGTAGCTCAAATAGTAGAGCATGGCGCTAGCAACGCCAAGGTCATGGGTTCGATTCCCAGGGAAAGCAAGAGCTGATAAAATGTAAAACTGTAACTTGAATGCAATGTAAGTCTGCTAAATGCATAAATGTAAATGAATATATTTAATTGACCTTGGTTCGTAATGGCCACCAAAACATCTGACTCTGATATTGAATAGATTTTGAGAGATTAAATGAGACACAATCACAAATTTTAACCCCTACGATACTGGATATTAATAATGATACCAGGTTAAAAATGTAATATTATAAATAATAATAATAAATAATATTTATTTAAAATATTTCATTCAAAGACTAGGGGTTTATAACTACTGTTTTTAATTTATACTCACTGCTCATATGAGAGCGTACCATCATTACATTATTGTCAAACCTACTGTTTATACAGCAATTAAGTTATAGTTTTTTTCAGTTGATGAGAGTAATTTCTAAAAATGTTTTGTAATCCCAGCCTAACAAATTACCTCAAGAAGGGCCTTCTTGACCTCATCATCAGGTATGTCCTCAATTGGAGCCTCAATTATCTTTACTTTACCAATTAGGTAAAGGAAGAAGTTTGGGGAAAGACAACAAGGCCCTGGACCACCATGGACAATGGACACTGCAATCATTCTTCCAATGTGGAAATATTCATTGTCTTCTGCAGCTAAAAATGCCAATATTGCAATGTTAGAACACCCTGATTTACAACATTGTAAAAACCTCACAAAAAGTATTACCTTTACTATCAAATGAGAGGTATTTGGCATTGTCTTTGCCTTCAAATACTCTCCTTGTTTTGATGGTGTCCATCAACAGAGTCAGAAATTCTCGAGTAGGACCCCCGCTGTCCAAAGCCTCTTCCATCAGCCCAGCATCATCTGTGAATTTCACCATCAAGCTGTAGGTGGGATCAAATGAGGATCTCCTGAAATCTCTTAAGGCACCATCCCAGACATTTGCCCGGTTAATGTTAAATCTGCTACAGGATGTTTTGTTAAGATTATGTGCCAGATTTGACACTATGTCTGCAGCTGTCAGCCCATCATGTCCATCGCTGTAAAATAAAAATAAAAACAGTCCACAAACAGCAAGAAACTATTAACACTGCAGCTTCTTATTTTTATGAATTATTTAAACCATGATATTTTAGTTTTTTTATTATTTTATTTTATGGGCGCTTTATAATGAGTAAGATATACAACACTGCTCAAAAATAATAGCAATAATTTGGTGATGTCCATGTGATGTCCATAATTTGGACATCACAACTTTAGTAACAGATTTTGAGAGTCCTCCCACAAAGTCACATTTTTCTGGTAAAGAACAAGGTGCTGATAGTACTGTGATAGTACCTGTCTTTCTCTGGTAGTTTCTCTGCTTCCTCAAGATCAGAGGAACTGCTGTCGATGGTGATAGGTGCACAGATATGGGTATATGTACTGTGGAAGAGAGGTACAAGAATAACAATAACACAATTAATCAATAAAGTATTCAGAAAAATATGTTTTGTTGTTTTGGCTGTAGTCCAGCACTTTAGTCCAATAGGTTTATTTCAAATCCAGTGAAAAATTATGTAAAATCATTTCTTATGACTGACCTGTAGAAGTCACTTGACTTAAGCTCACCCACTGAGGTGGTCATCTGTTTGGGTCTTGTTGCACTCTTGGCCTGTAGCACCAACAACACCACACAGCACAATAAGAACTTCACAGAAATACATAGAAAATAAGCAAATTCTGGTTTATTATGTTACAGAATATGACATACCTGCCCACTAGATGACTGGGATGTTGATGGTGCAAATATTGTGGCTAACCGAAAACATACAATTTAGTAGAAATTGTATTCTAGATAACATAAAATACTTCTTATATAGCAATTTTAAAAATGAATGCATTAAAACATACTGACTTTCAGCTTGCACAGCAACAAGAAAATGTGTCGGCAGAAATTTAACTTACCGATGTCTATGCTCTGGTGTACTGCTTTCGGGACTTGACCAAAGCTGCCAAGTGTAAACATAAAACCCTAAACTCATTCATAGCCTTAACACTGTATATGCTTTTCTATTTCTAGGAGATTTTATTGCATTATAGTTGTACTGTAAGCACAGACATGCTGAACACCTAAATTCCTGAGATGTACCTACCACTGTGTCAGAAAGAGGTGACAGATTGGGTTGTGCCCTAACACCAACTTCATCATCATCTTCTGAAACCGAGTCATCTTCTTGACCTCACAAAAGACTTTGTGATCAATCTCTATTTCCAATTATATGTCCAGTATTGTTAAATATGTAGGCTGTAATGTTAAATTGTTAAATGTTAACAGTATTGTTAAATATGTAGGTATTGCATCAAGATGGCGCCGAGTATGGCTGCTGTGGTGTGGAACGCTCCCGTACTTTTGTTGTTTTTGTTTGTTTGTTCTGTGTTTAGTCATTTTCCTACTGTCAGTTTTACCAGAGACGAACTACTGGACATAAGGCAACACACACCGGACAATTTTTTTCCGGTTTTTGATTATTCAGACGCTTTGTTGGATGTTTTGGTCGGAGGGGCAGCGGTCCTAGTCAAACGCGCGCTCAGACGGAAAAGAGGGAAGCGCGCCGGCGCGCTGGTTAAACTCCGCGAACGCGGCTTCCGAACTGCGCTCCCAAGCATTCATCTAGCGAATCTCCGATCCCTTCCTAACAAAATGGATGAACTACTTCTCCTCACCCACACAAATAAGGACTTTACAAACTCTGCTGCATTGTGCTTCACTGAAACCTGGCTGAGTGAAAACATCCCGGATAACATGCTTCATTTGCCTGGATATCAGCTGTTCAGATCAGACCGCATCACGGAGCTAACGGGGAAAACGAGAGGTGGTGGACTATGTTTCTACATAAATGAAGGTTGGTGTTCAGATGTAACAACTCTGAAGAAGATGTGTTCTCCTAATTTGGAGGCCTTCTTCATAAACTGTAAGCCGTTCTATTCACCCCGAGAGTTTTCATCCTTCATTCTCGTGAATGTGTACGTGCCTCCGGACGCGTGCGTGAGCGCCGCGATGCAACAGCTGGCTGAACAAATATCTGAAACAGAGCAAAGGTACCCGGACTCTTTTTTAATCATTCTTGGAGATTTTAATAAAGCAAATCTCTCCCGCGAACTGCCAAAATACAGACAGCACGTTACATGTCCCACCAGAGACATAAATATATTGGATCATTGTTACACAATAATTAAAGATGCATATCACTCTGTCCCACGGGCAGCTCTGGGGCTCTCTGATCACTGTTTGGTTCATCTCATACCGACCTATAGGCAAAAACTCAAATCTTCGAAGCCTGTATTAAGAACCGTTAAGAGATGGACAAATGAAGCAGAGCAAGATTTAAAAGCTTGTTTTGACCTCACTGATTGGACTGTTTTTGAAGCCGCTGCCACCGATCTGGATGAACTCACAGAGACTGTAACATCATATATCAGTTTCTGTGAGGATATATGCATCCCCACCAGGACATTCTTATCATTCAATAATGATAAACCGTGGTTTACTGGGAAACTCAAACAGCTTCGTCAGGCCAAAGAGGACGCTTACAGAAGTGGGGATAAAATCTTGTATAACCAGGCCAGGAACAGACTAACAAAGGAGATCAGAGTGGCTAAAAAGAACTACTCTGAGAAGTTGAAAAAAGAACTTTCAGCCAACGATCCGGCGTCGGTATGGACTGGTCTGAGGAACATCACCATGTACAAGACACCACCCCCACAGTCTGTGGAGAATCAACAACTGGCTGACGATCTCAATGTGTTTTACTGCCGATTTGAAAAGGCCAGATTGACACCCAGCACCCGCTCTGATCTGCACTTCACACATTCACCTTCCCCCCCTGCAACCCCCCTTACTCCCTCCCCCACCATTCTACCTGCGTTTAAAGTCTGTGTAGAGGATGTGAACCGGGTCTTCAGAAAACAGAAATCTAGGAAAGCTTCAGGACCAGACGGTATTTCACCTGCCTGTCTAAAAGTCTGTGCTGACCAACTGGCCCCCATCTTTACACAAATCTTCAACAGATCTCTGGAGCTGTGTGAAGTTCCCCGCTGCTTCAAACGCTCCACCATCATTCCCGTCCCCAAAAAGCCCAAAATCACTGGACTTAATGACTACAGACCTGTCGCACTCACGTCTGTGGTCATGAAGTCACTTGAGAGACTGGTCCTGGCCTACCTGAAGGACATCACTAGACCCTTGCTGGATCCTCTTCAGTTTGCCTATAGAGCAAACAGGTCTGTGGATGACGCTGTCAATATGGGACTGCATTACATCCTGCAACACCTCGACAAACCTGGGAATTATGCAAGGATCTTATTTGTGGACTTCAGCTCGGCCTTCAATACCATCATACCTGACCTTCTCTCAGACAAACTGAGACAGCTCTCTGTGCCCTCCTCCATCTGTCAGTGGATCACCAGCTTCCTGACAGACAGGCAGCAGCTAGTGAGGCTGGGCAAACTCACATCCAGGACTCTCACCATCAGCACTGGCGCCCCTCAGGGTTGCGTTCTCTCCCCACTGCTCTTCTCCCTCTACACGAATGACTGCACATCAAAGGACCCCTCTGTCAAGCTCCTGAAGTTTGCGGACGACACTACAGTCATCGGCCTCATCAAGGATGGTGACGAGTCTGCTTACAGACAGGAAGTTGAGCAGCTGGCTGTCTGGTGCAGTCTTAACAACCTGGAGCTGAACACGCTCAAAACTGTGGAGATGATAGTGGACTTCAGGAGAAACCCCCCTGCTCTCCCCCCACTCACCATCATGAACAGCACTGTGACTTCAGTAGAGTCATTCAGATTCCTGGGCACCACCATCTCCCAGGACCTGAAGTGGGACAATCACATTGACTCTATTGCGAAAAAGGCCCAGCAGAGGCTGTATTTCCTCCGCCAGCTAAGGAAGTTCAACCTGCCTCAGGAGCTGCTGAAACAGTTCTACTCTGCAATCATCGAGTCTGTCCTATGTTCTTCTATAACTGTTTGGTTTGGTTCAGCTACCAAAACAGACATCAGAAGACTACAACGGACAGTTAGGACTGCTGAGAGAATTATCGGTGCCCCTCTGCCCAGCCTCCAAGAACTTTACACCTCCAGAGTGAGGAAAAGGGCTAAGAAAGTCACTCTGGACCCCTCACACCCAGCTCACTCTCTCTTTGTACTGTTGCCCTCTGGCCGGCGCTACAGATCACTGAGCACCAGAACAGCCAGACACAAGAACAGTTTTTTCCCCCAGGCCGTATCCCACCTGAACAACACATAACACACCCCGGTACTGTACATCTGTAAATAACCCATCAAACCTTCATCTGCACATAGGACACATGCACATTCACAGTTCTGTCTATGGTCATGTCTCTTTTCTGTATATTTTTATTTTTATTACTATTGTTATTCTTAATTATTGTATATTCTCTTCATTAGTGTTCTTTATCACCTTAATTATATGTTGTCTGCACTATGTTTGTACTTTCTGTACTGGAAGCTTATAACACCAAGACAAATTCCTTGTGTGTGCAAACACACTTGGCAATAAAGCTCTTTCTGATTCTGATTCTGATTCTGATTCTCTTTCTGATTCTGATTCTGATTCTGATTCTGTAACTAGTTGGAACCCCACAAAGCACTTAAAGTTCTTAGTTTTTAGTTTAAATGCACATAAATTATATAAAAACATACTATTTTAATACTTACTCTTTGACAACAAATCCTCAAGGGTACAGATGTACAGTGTGATCCTTTGATATGCCTTTCCAATGGCCTCTTTGTACTGTCCAATGGTAAAAGGTGTGTCAGTCGCTGGGATATTTTTTTATCTGAGAGCTAGATCTGGATAAAGCAAGACATATTCTCCATCTTCCATGTCTTGATTGAAGTCTTTTAGTTTTTTCACAGCGGCTTCCAAAAGTTGCTCAGATGACCACTGGGGGTCAACATGTAGAGGTAGGTTTTTTCCTCTCATGGGCTTCAAGCCATTCTTGGTCTTGCTCATGATCCCAACAGAAATCTAGACCATCAGGCAAAAATGATGGAATACAAATGTTAATATTGTTCTGTCTGACAACTTCATTAACTTAAATAATGATTAGCTTACCTTTACTGTTTTGTTTGATTTCTTTTTACTTTTTGAGAATGTTTTCCTTTCAGTTTCTTTTAGTTCTCTGTATTTCATGAACTGATGAACAGCTGAAGCTGACTTTGCTGGAATGGCACATGCATCAGTTACTAAAACACACACACACACACACACACACACACAAACACACAAAATCAGAAACAGAGAGAAAAAGATTAACTAAATGTAGATCTTATAATTTAATGGACAGAACAGTATAGGGATCTCAGTAAGAGAATATTACCTCTGGGCACGGTCTGACATGACACCTGGTCATCACCCGCAGTTCTAGGAGCATTATCTATTACAAAGCTTACATCTCGCCCACATGAACTGCAAAATCTTGGCAAAGTCAGCCATTGGAAGCCACAGAACGGGCAATACATTTAGATCTGAAAACAAAAACAAGTTGACTGAAGTTAGCACGTTGTAGTTGTATTCTGTTGTCCTTTCTTTCATTAGCCTACTAAAAGGGCCTGAATACATTTTTAAATATTATTCTTACTGTCATTTTTATTTTGACCTGGTTTTAACAATTAATGAAGCATTGCGAATTTATTTTCATTAACCTTGAAATTATATTTAGTTGAGGAGGTAACATTTTATAATAACGTCCAGTTATAAGTCATTTATAAGTGATTAGTTAATGATTAACTAATCATTTACAAAACATTCATAAGCAATTAATAAGTGATATGCTAACAATTTGTGTATGTTTTGTTAATTCATTTAAAAGTCATTTACAAGTAATTAGCTAATGATGAACTAATCATTTACAAAACATGACTATACATTCATAGATGATTAAGTAATATGCTAACGATTTATAAATCTGTCATAAGTTATCTTTATAAATAGCATCATGAAATAATTAAACACATCCTTAATGGTTAATAGTTAATCGTTAATATATTATTAATCACTTATAGATGATTTGAAATGTCAACATTGTACTATTATCTCAATAAACATTATAAATCATTTACAAAGCTTTCTGCATCCCCTAATCTAAAGTGTAAACTACTCATCAGTTGTAAATGTTTTACAAACCTTCCAGGTTACAGGTTGTTTGTGAATATATATATATATATATATATTTACGCACACACGACTGGAAACCATAAAGTTTGCTGGAAAAACATTCTTAGACTCAGAAAATTTGAGATCGTTCAGAGACTCAGAAAAACCCAGAAAAATCATGAGAAATCAAGACTAAGAATGGCGTGAGTTTATCATAATTTTCATCAAAGCAGTTCTGTCCACAACAAGCTCACATGCGTATGCATTTCCACATAAGAGACAGAAGCTGCCAAAACATCATCAAAAATTATTGTTTGCTATACAAATTGAATAAGATATTTTCACAACCTTCTTTACGTCTATTAAATGATCTGTTGTCCAAAAAATGTATTATCATGCCTGTTCCACTGAGCTTTTTTGTTAACTGTATTGCAGGCATTGATGGATGTATTGGTTTCATACCAATGCAAAGTAACATAAGGTCAATCAAACATTAGGCCTCGTCTTATATCGTGCCTGGTTATGACCAGTGTTGGGAAAAGTTTCTTTTAAAAGTAATGCATTACAATTTTGCGTTATTCCATAAAAAGATTTAACTAATTGTGTTAGTTACTTTTTACGGAAAGTACATGGTGCACAGACCATTACATTACTTCTGCGTTACTTTTTGTCACCTGGACTGGGCTTGCTTGTTTTTTTTTTTTAAAAAGACCCAAAAGTTATAATTTTGGCAATTCTTAAGGGCCCTTTCACACCAAAAGTAAAAAAAAAAATATTAAAAAAAAAAGCCTCTGGCTGAAGGAAGTGCCTCTTGTCTCTGCACTTACTCCCAATTTCTCTCAACATGGAGACAAGAGTGAAGTCAGTGAATAAATAATCAAAGTAAACTTTTTTTTTTTAAAAACTCGATATTTTGAAAATTTAAAAGTAATGTTATTTTACTAGTTACTTGCAAAACATAATATGATTACATAACTCGAGTTACTCAAAATGCATTACCCCCAACACTAGGACATGTGTGACGATGTTGTTGGGAAACAGAGCCATGCACATGTGGGTTTGTGTGACCCAGAACATCTGTTTGCTTTGGACCCTCTGGACAATGTTGCTTAATTTTACATTGTGTCAAGTAAGGAGGAGCACTGTAAAAGGAATGTCCGGTTTCCTGTTTTCCAAAAGGGAAAATAAAAAAAAGGTTTCAGTATATGTGTGGTACCCTTAGAGCTCTTTTAACTGCATAGATTGAAGACTTCATGACTTCAAACTAGCCACAGGTAGGTCTACTCTCTACAAAGACATACACTTAATGTGGCATATTCATGATTTTATGATTTAATTCAGGGAAGGTCAAAAGTTTTGTCCTTATTTATGCACTGCAGCTATTGTCTGTCCTACATATGAAAATATTGTGAACCAGACTACAGACCATAAGAGACGGAAGCAGCCAAAAGCATCATCAAACTTCCCTCAGAGATGTCGTTGCAACAAAACCTTGTTAAGAAACTACAAGAATTCCTGAAGCCATATGCTGTTTTCAGCACTGTACCATTGAGCCTTTTTTTAATCGGATTAGAGGCCATAATGGATCGACACTTCACATGCCCGTGTAGATCTGACCTGAATGTACCGCTAACAGCATCCATATTCACTGGACCTGCACTTTTTACTTTTGCTCTTATGTTCTATTATTTAAGGCCTCTTACACACGGATGGTTTCATTGTCCTCAAACAGCTAATCTTGATACTCAGCAGACCTGCTTTAAAGTTCTCGCATACTGTCTGATTCCACCCGTGATGTGGATCTTCATCTTGTTACTTGATGGTGATTATGTTGCTTGCAGCATGACAGACTGGAAGGGAATGTATGTTCTTGATAAGGAGCTAAACTGGTGTAAACCTACTGAAGAGAAGCAAAATGAGAAAGAACTACAAGATTTGACTCGCAAATTTATTCATCAGTCTCAGGTGAATATAATATACTATATGAGCTTGTTACTCTAGTATGATAATAGGAATTGTTCTTTTATTATAAAGTTTTTTTTGTTTGTTTGTTTTTCAGTTTTCAGGTTATGTTGTGATCTCTATCTTCAGTGCATTAGCGATTGTCTTTGTGGGTATTTATGACAGCTGCATAAGTGGAAAGTGTAACTGTTGTCCGCAGCGACTGTTATCCTTCTGCGGACGAACAGAGACAAGCGATGAAGGAAATGACCCAGGACAGGATGAAGTAGAGCTTGATACTCACCACGCCACTTCTTCCAGCACTGAAGACCCACATGGATAAAATGCATGTATAAAATACATATTTTTGCTATTCCAGAGTCACTTTAAGGGATGTCTTAAAAGGATAGTTCACTCAAAAATGAAAATTACCTACACTCAAGCCATTCTAGGTTTAAAAAAAGTGCTTTGGGAGGTTAATAAAGGCCTCCTGAAGTGAATCAATGCATTTTTATAAGAAATATATTACTATTTAAAGCTTTATAAGCCATAATCATTAACCCGTTCACTAGAAAGTGGCTTTCTAGTGGATGACGTAAGTGTAGCATAAGATCCGGTGACAATATGCTAGTCTCTCAAGAACCAAGTTTTGTTTACAGCAAGTTTTGTCTACCCTTGGCTTTTTCTTTACAAATTCTCATTTAGTACTTCTAATTCATGACCGATGTTTTGTTTTGCTCTCTCCTCTGTGCTTCCGTTTTCGTCACTTTTTATATTTTAAAATGAATACTTGTGGCTCATAAAGATATATTGAGAACTTATGAAGTGAAGCGATCAGTCTGTGCAAGAAACTGAACATTATTTACAACATTATTACCTAATCGATATCCTCAAATTGGTTCTCTCAGAAGATCTTGGATGAAAACATTGGATGGCCTGAGTGTGATTTAACAACAATTTATTTATTTTTTTTTCATGTGAACAATCCATTTAACACACTAAGGGGCCGTTTACACACTACACGTTTTTGCCATCATTTTGTTTTTTCTATGCAAACGTGGGCTCGAAGGACATCTTTGAGCATTGCATTCATGTGAGAAAGCCGCATGAAGTTAAGAAGCTCAACCTTAAAAAAAAACATGCCTCGATGCAGAGTTTATTCCATTTTATCTTGTAAAGAAAAATATATGTTAGCTATTATTAGTGCTTAATAAGCTCAAACAAAAAGTATTGTAAAAATTATTGTATACAACATGTATAAAGACTCTTTTCTTTATTGCATTGAGAGGAACAAATATGTAGCTACCACCTGATATACCTATATACGGGATGTGTGAATATGTTGTAAGAAACATATAAATTGACAAATAAAGAAAATAGACTGATTTCTGTGGTTGTTCTTCTAGCTTTTCAGTGATAGTTTTGCTGTTTATGAATTTATCTGCTGGCAAGAAACAAGAAATTTATTTTTCAACTCTACTTGCATTCTAACTGGTTTGTTCAATTCAGAGTTTTTTATCCAATAAGATTCACATACTTATAGTTGTTTACCTATATAACCAGGATGTATTTAAATGAATTCTGTCTCTGCACTATGCGAGTAGCCCACCACCTCCCCAGCACCACCTGCCTAGATCTGCTACGGGGGATCACAGCAGCGTAGCAGATCTGGTCTATTTACATTAAGCCTTTCATGTACAAATTTTTAAATCACAAAGGAATATTTTTTACACATTAGTTTTTACTTTTAAACAAGTGAAAAAGCATTCCAATAACATTTTTGTCAATATATTTTATTTTTGGGGGGGCGTTACATATTTGTCCACTGTAGTGGATACCATGCATCAGAGGTATAAAAAGTGAATCAACTTAATGTGTGGTCTTAAAAAAACATTTTTTAAAACATTTACTATGAGAGAATGGTATGAATACAGGGGTTTGTGGGGCTGTGTGAGGGGGGGTGTAGGTGGTGGGCTATTCATACCTGTACCTGTGAGCACAAACACACACATGCACACACACCCTCCCCACCACATGCTCGAACGCAATCATGCACACATATAGCTGCACTCATACTGTATAAATGTATGCATGTCTGCAATTTTTTCTGACATCCTATTTAGCTGAAAAATATATTTTTTGTACCTGTCTGGTTTTCTGAGAATACAAGGATTTAACACTTATTCCTGAGGTACATGGTGCATCTCCTCTTTCCTCTGCCTTTTTGAATATATTATGCAATATCTCAAAAGAAAAAAAAGATACAAAAACAACAATTAAATGGAATTCTAGACAACACTTTGTGGGTTCACCAGTTAGTGGTTGGGACATGATGCTACAACTTAAATGGTTCAAAGTGGCTTCCAAAATCTGTCCACTGTAGTGATCTCCATGCATGATTTTAAAGTCTATCCCAAGAGTTGTCATGACTGAAATCTTAATTTTCTAAAATTAATTAAAAGTAATTAATTAAAAGTAAAACATTCAAACCAAATGTGACCCTGGACCACAAAACCAGACAGGGTCTTTTTTTATTTATACAATTTTTATGATTTATACATCATCTGAAAGCTGAATAAATAAGCTTTCCATTGATGTATAGGATAGGACATAGGATATTTGTTTGAGATACAATTATTTGAAAATTTGGAATCTGAGGGTGCAAAAAAAATATTGCGAAAAATTCCTTTTAAGTTGTCCAAATGAAGTTCTTAGCAATGCATATTGCTAATCAAAAAAATATGTTTTGACATATTTACAGTAGGAAATTGACTAAATATCTTTATGAAACATGATCTTTACTTAATATCCTAATGATTTTTGGCATAGAAAAATAAAAATCGATAATTTTGACCCATACAATGTATTGTTGGCTATTGCTACAAATATGCCTGTGCTACTTATGACTAGTTTTGTCGTCCAGGGTCAGAGTATGATGAATTCAGTAAGAGTATGATGAAAAATCAACAGCAGTGATAATAAATTAGGAGTTAACTTTTACAGATGTTATTGTTTTTAAAGGGATAGTTCACCCAAAAATGAAAAGTCTGTCATCATTTACTCAAACTCATGTCATTCCAACCCTATATAACTGACTTACTTCTGATGAATATAAAGGAAAAATCATATGTCTTAGCATCTTTTTAAAATGTTATTTATTTATTAATTAATTCCTTTTATAAGGGCAAAACCCCAGCAAAATATTAATGTGGTAACTCGTGAGCCAGATGGGCTAGATTTGTTTTTTGTTTTGTTTTGAAATTTTAGCACCAATCCAACCCTAGTTGGGACTTTATATATCAGAATTGTAATTTTTGTTGTTGTTGTTGTTTTTTTTTTTTTGTGAAAATGAATAAAATTCTTAGTGTTTTACTGCAACTAGTCTTCACTGCCCCTGTAAACTTCAGCAAATTGTATGTATATATGTTTTTGGAGCAGAAGTGTAGGTAGTGTCACATTTTTTTCCCACTGAGTTGGGTTTTTCTGAGTTCTTACTAAGAAACCACTTATTTTTATTTTCTGTTAAAATGTATGGCACAGCATCCTTTAAATGTTAATGCAGAAGCAGAATTTAACCACACACAGACAACACATCACTACAGACAAAAGGGACGAACACAAGAGTAAGTCTAAAAATATTAACTTTCATTTAGATTCACTTTTTTAAACAAAGTGTTCGCTGCAGTTTGTGTATTCAGAAGTGAGAATTTAATGAAATGAACAAAATTATTTTCTTCATTGAAGGGGATCTGTGCACCATATAAAGACCATTTGCACAATCAATGAGACAGAGATGCCACTAACTGAATGTTTTTCTTCGGTTTTAAAGAAAATATATGCATTTCTGAAACAACATTCTTTTTTTAATAATCTTTCTATTGAGTCTTTTGTTAATCGGATTTGAGGAGTTCATGGAAGCAAAAGTTTTTTTCATGTCCGTGCACACATCATCTGAATGTACAACTAACAGCGTGCATCTTCATCGGACCTGCACTCTTTATTTTCGAATTACTCTTCCTCTTTTTAAGGCCTTTTAGAGAGAAATGCAGTCATTTTTGTGCAAGAGCAGATGATGATACTCAACAAAACTGTCCTAAAGCTTTCACATCATGTCTGATTCCACCCATAATGTGGGTCATCATCTTGTTACTCGATGGAGATTACTTTGCTTGTGCCATGACATATTGGAAGGGAATTTTTGTGTTTGACAATCAGCTCAACAGGTCGTGGTGTAAACCTGTGGAAAAGTTCAGAAATGTGAGACCGCTGCAAAATTTGACTCAAACACATATCCATCAATCTCAGGTAAATATAACGGCATGAGTGTTTCCTGTTTTCGTAATATGATAATAGATATTAATTAATTCATTCTTTTACCCCGCATATGTCAGACGCGAAAATTAAATTACAAAGTATTTTTTTACACATGCATATTTTTTCCCTGTGCTTATGAATTGTTTAACCTTCGACAAACCTCAACCTTCAAATCATGAACTTGCAGCTTTATGGATATTACTAATATTATGGAACTAATATTATTCGTATTATTCTTCTTCAGATATATGGTTATGGTGTGAGCACTGTCTTCATCGTCTTTCCAATTATCTATGTGGGAATTTGTGACTGCTATCTATCTATCTATCTATCTATCTTACATATTAATGGATCATTATATATTACTACCCCTCCAAATGAGGACCTTGCCTCCTCTCCCCTCCCTACTGAACATGATCGATTTCGAAAGCGAATGTGACAAAAAAAAAAATAATAATAATTTAGCGATTTTAGATTGCACGCTTCTCACCCGAACCAGACACCAATGTGACTTGTTGGCTTTATATGCTGAGCTATCAACAACACAGCACAGAAAGTGAAAGAACAACTGATTCCCAGTTACTCCGTGAGTGCTTTAAAATCATCCATAATTTGTCGTTTTGTACTTTACACCATACAATGTGCTGAATGAATACAATACTGAATCATAACACAAAAAGCCAAATCTTAGTATTGCATGATAAGTGTGTTTTTTTTTTGTTTTCTTTAGTTTATCTTTTCATGATATGTAGTTCACATTGGGACTGTTTTTTTGTTGTTGTTGGTTGGTTGTTTGTTTGTTTTTTCTGGATATTAAAAGGTGAAATATTAGTAAGAGTGGCTAAGAACATGTTATTATATTAACTTCTATATTCAATGAACCGATTTGGTACAATCATGAACCAGGACTCCAAAAATGCTTACATTGCAATCATGAAGTGTTCAATTTCAATCATGAAGAATGCCATTTCATAAAGCAGGTTGATTTCTTTCATTCTCATTTCTGATTGTCCTGATGATGAAGTTGTATGTTTGTAGTGACTTCTAAAACAGAATAATTGAGACCAAACTCCAATATTATTAGCTGAACTTCCCTTAGTCACCAATGGCGGTGCCGTGTTCTATATATGTTGCATTTCTTTTGAAACTTGATAGCCTTTGTGTACAGATTTTTCTTATTTTTTGCCTTATAGTTTATCTAGTGTTTAACAGTAAAATAATAATGCTTGTGATTTAGTAAGATTACACCATGTCAATGACCAGCTATCATGAAACTGATGCAAACGGATGAATGTTCAACAGGTGAGTTTGTGAGATTGTAATTAAAGCTTTGGTTTTTAGTATTAGCATTATTATTATAACTTTATTGTCCACCTGAGTGGAAAATTGTCTTTGACTCACCAACACAACAAGATTAATAACAACATACATACATAAAATAAAATCACAATAATTAGTCACATACACACATAACTTAAGGTAAAATAAAAATATAAATACAATTCAAGCCTTACACACTACTTAAGAAGTTGCTGAATTAATGATTCTAATTGCATTGGGGATGAAAGACCGTTTGAACACATTTTTATTTGCTAGAGGAACTCTATAACGTCTACCTTATTTCAAGAGCTCAAACTGGCTGAAGAGAGGATGAGAGCCATCTGCAAGAAAAACTCTCGCCTTCTTCTTTGTCCTTTCTACATAAAGGTGTGTTAACTGATTCTGAGGCCTGCCAATTATTTTATTTGCTGAGGATACAACTCTGGAAAGTTTGCTCTTAAGTCTGCAATTTAGATGCTCGTACCAGACAGAAATATGAAAAGTTAAAACACTTTCAACAATGGATTTATACACAAGTTCCACAAAAACCACTAAGCTGTCTGAGAAGGAAAAGTCGTTGAGAGCATCTTTTGAAAATGTACTCTGAATTATCAGCAAACTCAACTGAGAATCCAAAATTGATCCAAGATACTTAAAATGTTCCACAATTTCAACTTGTTGACTCTCAAGTGAAATCGGCTCACATATTACATCTCGTTTTGTACACATAATGAATTCTTTAGTCTTAGCAACATTAATTTCTAATTGGCTAGAGCAACACCAAGTTTCAAGAGCCTTAACATGGGTCAGGTAGGCCAAATCATATATATGGTTTGTTTTGTCCAACAGGCAGGGCCATATCATCAGCATATTTAAATAGTCTGAAATTTACCTCATTAATTGTAAATTCATTAGTAAAAATAGAAAACAGCACAGGGGAAAGAACACAACCTTGTGGGCAACCATTGCTCACAGTGAGCACATCAGACATCACCCCTCTAACACAGACTCTTTGTGGACGACAGGAAAGAAAATTTCTGATCCAAAGGATGAGCCCTTGATTGATATTAAGATCCATTAGCCTTTTTAAAAGAAGATGTGTCTTCATTGAATTAAAAGCTGAACTAAAATCTACAAACAGAATTCTAGCATATCCCTTAGGATTTGTAAGATGTTTAGTAACTGTATTAAGAAGAGGCAGTACAGCATTGTCTGTGCCTCTATTACACTTATATGCAAACTGAAGTGGATCTTGCTTAGAGGCCACACTTGAAGTTAGATAACTAGCTAAAACTCGCTCCATAGTTTTACATAATATAGAAGTTATTGCAATAGGCCGATAATCATTTGGCATACTCGCGCCTTGCTTTTTTGCCACAGGTTGAATCACTGAGTATTTCCATAATTTAGGTACTGCACTTTTATCCAAAAGAAATTGAAATAACCTTGTAAAAACTCCCTTTAATTGAGGAGCACAATCTTTAAGAAGACGGGCTTTAAGACCATCAGGGCCAGTAGTCTTATTCGGCTTTAGTTTTCTAAGACTTGCAATAACATCTGTCTCCTTAATAACTATAGATTCCTCTGCACTAAGATTTTTGCATATCTCATCACATTCTATCTTACCTTCCACTGTATCGAATCTGCAATAAAAATTATTCAAATCATTAATAAAAGTTTGACAATTTCTGACCAAACTGTTATCTTTTTTATTTGCCCATTAATGTATTTAGTCCCTCCCAAGCCTGTCTAACATTACCTGTTAAAAAATTGCCCTCAATTCTCGTTTTAAAATCAAATTTTGCTTTGATAATTTCCCCCCTCAACTGTCTCTTTTTCACACACAGTAATTCTATGTTTCCAGAACAAAAAGCAACCTTCTTTTCATTAAGACACATTTTCAGCTGTCTAGATACCCAAGGCTTGTTATTAGGGAAAATTTTCACAGTTTTAGTTTCAGATACAGAATCTTCACAAAATTTGATATACGAAGTAATAGTGTCTGTGAGTTCATCGGCATCCTGGCATGACTGAAAAAAATGTCCCAATTAGTCTCTTCAAAACAGTCCTTTAATCGCTCTTTGCACCTGTCTTTTTACCCAAGTATTTCCACTGTGCTTTCAAAAAGCATTTCAAGTAAGTTTACAAATAAACCATTGTACATAGTTTTACATTGAGAGACATTTTTCAGTGGAAATGGAAATTAGCAGCTATTCCAGTGCTTTCAATAACAGATGGTGCATCAACAAAACAATAAAGGACATTATTTATCACTTTATTAGCAGTTTACCAATAAGACTGAGTTAGGAGTGTCAAAACAGTTTGGATTGTGCTGGTTATTATTTTTGTCATACATGACATATTTATTCAGTTTTATATAGTTTGTTTTGTGTGTGTGTTTATATGTAACCTCTTCATCTTTGTAAGAAGTCAATTTCTCTTCATTTAATGTCTTTTAATTTAATGATAGGAGTTTACCAGAGATTGAGTGTAAATATCTGCTGTATGCTGTCATGTACCATTATATGGGATGATATGCTGTTTGTTTTTATTGTGTTAGACAAAGAAGATTTAATTTACTTCTAATGAGTTCCATTGAATTTAGTTCAATGGAGCGTTTCTGAATTACTCCCAATCTAAAATAATGAAGTTGACTCCCGTTTGCATGAATGGTTTCCATTGTTCTTTTTCAATGTCCCTTGCCTCATAGTTTATGATTAATGACCATGTAAATAGTTAATAATAGAGATCCCAAATCCCTGTATATGAGATTGGCTGATACACATTGTTCTGTAAACAAATATATATATGATCTTTACTCTTTAAAAGGTCTCAGTCGTTCATTCGTTTTGAAGTAAACCAGTGAACTTCAAAGTGGCCAGATTCTCACTGCTAATGAAAAATGGTGTTTCTTGAGTTGTTTTCAAACAATTCTGAAAAATCAGAAGGAAAAACAGCTTCTTTTGGTGTACTGCATTTTTGCTTTGCACTAATTGGACTGGAAAAGTTGATGGATCGTGAATTTTCCTGCCCATGTAACCCTGAGTTTAACATGGTGCTGATCAGCTTCATCTTTCTTGGACCTGCTCTTCTGGCTTTGACTATGATGATGTTCGTCCAAAGACCTTGCAGACGTTCATCTTCTCAATGTGCTGGGCTCTTTCTATTTAGTCTGATTCCCTCTTCATTGTGGTTGTTACTGTTGTTGTTTGAGGGTGAATACGTTGCGTGTGGAATGGCACACTGGGAAGGAGATTACGTCTTGGATGAAGAGCTCCAGATTAAATGGTGCAAACCCACCGAAATAAGGGACGGCAAAGTGAATGGGACAGACCTGAGAGAACTGACCGAAAAAATCATTTTCTACTCAAGGGTGAGTTTACTATACATTTGTATCATATTCTATTATTTCTCACACACACACACACACACAAATAAAAATCAACAAAGAATCCAACACTTTTACATGTACACTTATTTATATTAGTAGAGGAGAAAAAAAAATAAGTCAATGTTAAATTGTTTGGAAAAATGTTTAATGTAAATAATTGTAATAAAGTATTTTTCAAAATTCTCTCTCTCTCTTTGTGTGTTTTTATTAGTTTTCATCTTTAGTGCTGCTCACATGTCTCGCGGTTGTTATCCTCGCTGCTGTAAGCTGTTGGGATTGTAGAACAAGATGTCTGGAGCGTCAGGAAAAGCGGGATAAAATAGCACAACTATCAGAGTCATCCATCTACGGTTCAGAGGTTGAACTACAGCGGGCCTCCTAAAATCACTGAGTTATTTACATACATTACATACAGATTCACATTAATACAAGGCACAACTTGTACGATGGGTAAATTTTATGATGAAGTCTGCTGTTTAGTAACTGTTTTTGTAAGTTTAATATAATTTGCTCAGTTAAAATTTGTTGCCTGACTCTTAAAATGCAAGTGTGTTAACAATGTGGGTATGAAATACAATAAAATTATTAATTAAATTAAATTCAAATCTAATAATTGCTTTATTAGAAGAGTAATTATGGATAATTTATGATCAATCCATGTCTGATATATTGAAGGTGATGTTTGAGAATGACAGGTTGAGGGGATGGTGTGTTTTTCAAAACTTTTTAATACCCTAATGATATTTGTATATTTTCATTTTGTATTACCTTGTAAGTAGTCACTCTAAAATTGTGCACTTCATGAAAGAACTGCATTATTATATATATATATATATATATATATATATATATATATAATTTTTTTTTTTTTTTTCTTTTTTTTTTTTTTCTCTAAATATAAAGCTAAAACTAATCCTTTTTGTTCTGTGTATTGGACACTTTAAAACACTCCTGTTTCTTATAAATATCTGGACCAATCAGAATGGGAAATAGACCATAGGAAAGAGGAGCAGACCTGTGTTAAATGTAAACAAATATGTTGTCTGCATTTTATTTTGCTAGTGTGCTATGAATGAAATGGGACAAAACTATATAATCTAAAAAAAAGTATACTGATGAATTTAAGGTAAGTATTTCTTACATGTATTAAATTCAATGCATTTAATAATGATTTATTGATTGATTCTTTATTTTCAGCTCTTAGATTTCTATTCTCACTGTTTTGCTGGTTCTGGAGAATTTGAAAAAAAAAAAGTGATTTGAAGACACAGCGTGGAGAGCTGGACAATGATACCACTCTAACTATCCAGTGACACCTTCAACACTGTTCAACCACAAGAGGGAGAGTTACAACACATGCTGCAAAAGGTACACAAAGAGATAAACTCTACTGTTTTTCGTGACAGAACCATTTGAGAGTAGAAGGTGGACAACTGGGAAGAGGAGGGATCACCCCTAGTTCAGGAGGGCCACTGTCTTGCATTGTTTAGCTCCAACCTTAAAAACACACTTGAACTGAAGAAATCAAAGTCTTCATATTCATAAGAAGCAGGAGCACTAGAAGCACTAGGAGCAGGATTGAATACCTCTGCTCTAGTTGTATTCAAACTCAGACCACTTTCTAATGAGAAAAAAGTCTTACCACATAATTCCAAATTTCCTCTTTATTTCTGTTTACTGAATACTTTACCATTGTGATTATTATAATGTTTTCTTAAAAAGAAACACAAATACACAATATGCCAAATGTTTGTATGCTAGAATAAGTCAAAACTGAAAGTGAAACAACAAGTCTATAGCTACAATGTCTGAGCAGCTAACGCCATCCTTAGGTTACTTAGATCAATGTTGTTTTTGTAATGGATGCAAAGAATATAATTTTGGCACTTCATACCAGTGGTTTTGTATTTATACTGTCATTAATTATTTGCATTTACGTCATGGCATATTAAAAACAGATGAAAACACTGCACTGGACACATCACAGAGAGCAAAATCATCTATATCAATGTCTAAACCTCTGTCCACTGCAGAACCATTACACTTCATTATAGAATGATTAACATAGTATTAACTTCTAGGGTTGTTAAGTGATTTTTCAGTTTTAAATATTAAATCTGTTAATATTTAAGAGATCTTAATGTCATTTCCTTCATAAATTCTACACTACAGACTCAAGAGAAAGGAGCAGCCAAAACGTCATCAGTTTTGTCTCAGCCTGTTTTGAATGATGTCTGACACTCAGAACATCTCTTTTCCACAACTCTTTTTAGAGCACTTAAAGGGCATTATATCTAAACCCACCTTTAATTAAAAAAAAATATTGTTATGATTAATATTATACATTATTACTATTTTCTAAGTATTCAGAACTAGCCTGCGAGATGAGATATTAAGCCATGAATTTATCACTACATATATTTTTTACTATAAATCCAATACAGAATTAATGTATAAAAAATGTTTACTGTTAGTTAAGAGAAATGGAAGAAAGGAAGTGGGAAAGAGTACATTCCTTAAGCAGGTGTGTCACGAGAGAAAAAAAAAGATGAAACAAACACTGCAAAGATTTGGCACATTCATGTTTACACAAGAACGTTGTTGCAAAATTGTTGGTTGGAATGTGGTTTCATTTTTCCAGCTCAAGTGAACTTATGAACCTAACTTATATTTAAACAACTATCGCTTTGTGTTGTTGGCCAGATAAAATGACAGAGAAAACATAAACGGACATGAGATCATTTTTAAGTGCATCAAACCATCAGGCAAGTCAAAGCAGCTTCAAAGGGCTCTATATGGTCCCAGTCAAAGAATAAGGGTCTTATAGTGAAACAATTGGTAATTTTCTAAAAATAAAAAAATATATACTTTTTAACCACAAATGCTCTTCTTGCACCAGCCCGACCTCACACATTACGTAGTCACATTGGAAAGGTCACGCGTGGTGTCACAGTGTTTAGTGAACGTGAGCGTGCAAAGGAAGTAAAAAGCCCTTTACAAAAAAAGTAAAACAACTATGTCAGAAAATTTTGAAGATGGTGGAGAAAATGTGAGTTTTTCACCCTACCCTACAATTTTTAACTGAAGTACACAAACGAAGAACTAACCACACACGTCCTTTCCAGTTTGATTACACAATGCATGAAGTCGTGGATGGGAATCGCAGGTCATCCCATGGTCATCAAGCCACGACCCACTTACCGCATATAAATATACAGTATTTATATATGTATAAATAATATGTGTGTGTGTGTCGTCATATTGTCAGTCCTCTGTCGTGTGTCTTGTGTCGTGTGTGTCTTATGTCCATATTTGGTTTGTTTCCTGTCCTTGTTTAGTGTGATCATTAGTTAATTCTTGTCCAGCTGTGTTTGTCTCATTATCTATGATTATCCTGTGTATTTATAGTCCAGTCTGTTCAGTTTGATTTCGTCTGGTCTACTCGTTACTGACCGTGCACCGTGACACATACATTGTAACAGGGCATACGAAACGAGAGACATTTGGGTCCATCTGTAGAGCTTTATTTAACAACGTGGTTTACAAGACATGCAAGGGTCAGTCTCTAGCAAACAGGCATGTCATGGGCAAGAGAAAAGAGTCGTTAAATAAACAGGCGTCGTCAATCTCTGACGAGCAATGTCTAAAAGGGTAATCCAAAGGGGTAATCCGAAAAAACAGGCAAAATTTTAGGCAAGGGTCAAACAGAGTCCAAATAGAGCAAGGCAAGATCATAATCCAAAGACAGGCAAGAAATCTGAAAACCCGTCTAGACTAAACAGGCAAGACTTGACAGTACTTTAATACCATGCAGGAATGGTTCTGTAATGTAGCTATCACTGACGTAGTGATAAGCACTAACAATAGCAGCTTGGGAAGGATCTGAGTGGGTGTAATATAGTGTGTGATTGACTGCAGGTGAGTTCAATCAGTGCAATGGAACATGGGAAATGTAGTCCAGGGTGATGTGTAACAGTCTGTGTGGTGTGAGTGTCAATATAATGGAAGGGCAACCTCTGGTGGCAATCAGACAGAAGTCACTAGCAAACACACACACACACACATATACATGTGTATATATATATATATATATATATATATATATATATACAGTATGTATATGTCACGAATCCGGTTCATGGACTTCTGTCTGATTGTCATATATATATATATATAATTTTCAATTTGTCAGGTTTAGCTTGTCTGCTTCCACTTTTGCTATGGGCCTCTCTCTTGCTCTGTGATGGTGATTATGTTGCCTGTAGCAAAACAGACTAGAATGGAGTGTATGTTTGTGATGAAGTACATACTAAGTAGTGCAAACCAGTTGTCTTGAACACAGGAAACAATGTGACAAAACCGCAAGATCAGACCCCTTTTTTTTTTTTTTTTGTCTAATTCAAGCATGTCTAGTATAACCTTCAGAAATGGTATTTTATGTGTACTTGGGATATCGTAACCACATATTTCAGCAAGAAAATCAATCCACCCTAACGAAATGGTTGAAATTCCCCCCAAATTACCATGTTTTGCAGATGTTTGTGTTTTATTTGGTTGTTTTGATAGCTGAGCTAAACATGAAAGCATTTTAGAACTTGCCTGGAAGATGCTTTTCCTGTGAAACATTTCAACGCACTTTAAAGAACAGCTGACTGAAAATGATGTACACTTTTAAAAATGAAAGTTCTTTATTGGCACTGATGGATCCATTAAGAGCATTTCACATCCATGGATTCTTTCTATTCATCAGAAGGTTCTTTATAGTGGTAAAAGGTTCTTTATATTATAAAAATGCATTAAATGCATTAAAACACAATGGTTTGTTTAAAAATTGTGCACTGAAAGGTTCTTTTGGGACAAAATAAATTGTCATGGCCTTGCTGTGAAAACTCCTTTTTGTCCTGTTTTAATATTTATTTGAATGAAATTGTATGTTAAAGTACAGAAACAGAGATTCTGAAGATTCAGAGGTGTACATCTGGCTCAAAATCTATAAGATTAATAACATCACAGATAATAACAGTTAAATAACTTAATAATATCTATAATTAAAAATAAATAAATACCTGTTTAAAAAAGAAGATGAAGAGATGGCGTTATCTGATAGCATTTTATAAATTCTATTGTGATTAGCAACAGCATAATGATCATGTTTACCTGGGAAGTTGCGGTTTGTCTGGTCATGTGTGCCACATTTTTGTCATCCCTCAGAGACCTCAGAACAGGTTCTGACAATGCCATTCAAAAAAGTATTTATCCAAATGTTGCTACAAATATTTCTTAATCTAACAGCTAAAATGACACATTCAAAGTTTTCTAAAGTGTTTATCCTTAAATGTAAGTTAAAAATTCAGCTTTTGTTTACTTAATAATAATGAATATACAGTGTGTCATTGAGTACTTAAAAAGTGAACTGCTCAGAGCCATTGATTTCACAACTATCTGAAACAAATCATTTGTCAAAGTCCATTTTGAAATAAACCAGAAACGTATTTCTCTGTAACTGCTTGTATTGTATTATATTAATTAATCTACATGACAGAAACTGAGACTGTCAATTAACAATTGACTCCTAATTCATTATTTAACTATTATTCTGAAGTCTGTTATTCTATTATTATTAAGAGTGAAGCATATGTAAACTTTAAAGGTTTAGAGCAATTTAAATTAGCGCGGTCATGAAATTGATGTTTTGTTATTTTTTTAAATGTTAATTGAGGTTCAGATATAATGTCAATAACTGTTTTATAATATAGCAATAATAACATTAACTAACATTATGTCAATGTTTTTTTTGTTTGTTTGTTTTTGGGGGGGATTTGTATTTGTTTTCCACCCACACACAAAACCATATACTGAAGTGGGGAAAAAAAATGAAGGATTATTTTTCAACTCTCGTTCCGGTCTGAAGGGTGCAAATGAAAGTAATCTGGTTGATGTTGGTGACAACCTGAGTACCATTGCTGTTTTGCTTTTTCTTTTTTTCATTGAGCATATATTGGAGATAATGGTTTAATACACCATCAACAAAGTGGGAAATATTTCTAGGTTTCTATTTCTAGAGCTGCTTAAAAAAAAATAAAAAATCAGATTTAACCAACTGAAATCAATTGAATTAAGCAAGATCTGGTTCACAAGATTATTATTGTTGTAGGTAAGTGTAACAAAAATTTGTCTTGCTATTTTTAACAGAAAAAGCTATTTATTAGCAACAACAACAAAAAAAAAAAATATTGCCACAATTCTTAATTACAAGAGTAAAAAGGTGTCAATAAGACAACTGATTATTTACTATTAATTTACTCAGTACTATTAATGTGCATTATCCCTGAAAAAAAAATCTATTTGAGAATTGTTTTATATTTAATAAGTAAACTGCAAAATATCAAACATTTACAGTAGTACATGATTAATTTCAGTAGATTAAAATCACATAGCATTCACAGTGAAGTTGTATTATTGTTTAATAAATATCCATATTTAATTGCTAACAAGTGCTATTAAAATTATATACACACACACGCATTGATTAAATATACAAAAAATATTACGTTCTTTACAGGGGGCCTACCCATCTTTAAACACTTCCTGAGTATCTCGTGTGCCTGAGACTATAAGTGTTACGGGGTTGACGAGATGTGAGACGTGCGGATCCATTTGCAAAGCTTTATTATGAAACATGGTCAAGACAGGCAGGGTCGAATAACCAGCAAACAGGTATGTTGAGGGCAAGACAGAAGCGTGGTCAGTAAACAGGCGTGGTCGACGATCGGCGTACAATATCCAAACAGGGCAAGGCAGAGAGAATAATCCAGGAACACGGGCAGGAATCAAAACACAGGAAAGCAACGAGGAAAACTATGAACAGAAAACGCTTGATAAAGTAGCTAGGCTAAACAATACTCGGCGGTGAGCAAGAGCAAGTCCCAGGCTTAAATGGTGAGTGGTAGGGATTGTGAAATGATCAGGTGTGGGCGAGATAGTGAACAGCTGTGCATGTCGTCAGTGCAATGGATTGTGGGAAATGGAGTCCAATGTGTTGTGAGTGAAAATAGTCACTGTGGTGAACGGGTGACCTCTAGTGGTGGTTAACTGGGAGAGCATGGACCAGATTCGTGACATAGCCCGAGACTGCTCAGGAAGCCATGGCAGGATCAGGGATCTGGGGGAAACAGAGACAGACACCACAGCGAGAACAGAGACTGACAACACAGAGAGAGTCCCAGTGGGCCCAGGGGCCATGACCGGGCAGGTAGAGAGTTCATGGACGGTCTCTATGGCTGTGGCAGGGCAGGACGAAGATTCATGGACGGCCTCCATAGCCGTGACAGGGCAGGACAAGGATTCACAGACGGCCTCTTTAGCCGTGACAGGACAGGGCGTGAACTCACAGGCGGCCTCTTTGGCCATGACAGGACAGGGCGTGAGTTCATGGATGGCCTTTTTGGGGTGCTCAGGAGGAGCGGGCTCTATGGAGCGCTCTGAAGGAGCGGGCACTTGAGGGCGCTCTGAAGGAGCGGGCACTTGAGGGCCAGGAACGGCACTCCTGGCCGTGACTGGAGAACTGGATTCGGGATCGGCACTCCTGGCCTATGCTTGAGAACTGGATTCTCGGGATACGGGTGTAGGTGCCACCACTTCGGAAGGTTCTGCAGCGGAAGCCGCCACCTCAGGAGGCACTGGAACAGACTCGTGGACAGGAGAGGCCTCAGGAGCACAGTGTGCAGCCCACACACTCAAAATGGCGACTGCCATAACGGGAAGCACTGAGGTCAGAGGAACAGTCTCGGTAACGGCCAGAGTTGAGCCCTTGGGAATGCCAGCTTCTCGCACCGACGTCAGTGGTGGGTCCATCACACTGGATATCAGAACTCGAAGGACTGACCTAGAATCTGTGGTAACAGCCTCTGGCTGAGGAGCTGAGGCGTGGCGTGACTCTGGCTGGAGCACTGAGACGTGGCGTGACTCGTGACGATCAACTGGGATCAATAATCTATATTCCGCTTTTCTGAGACTTTTTTTTCCGTAGACGGTCTCATTATTTTTGTAAAACCGTATGCTGTAACATCGTTTTGTTTTTTTACCACCAAGACGCTGTTTTTGAGCGTAATTTATTCCATAACGGACGCGAACAATAACTCTCTGAAGAAATGAAACGTAAACAAAGGAATATTCATCCTTATTACAACGTTATTGTTTCGCTGGACTAAAAGTGCTCGCTGGTATGTTGTTCTGTGGACCCTTACCTCTCTAACTAAACTGGGATTTCAGCAGTGGACGCGTTTGTGGCTCGTTATTACAATGATAAAGGTACGTACGGCTTTTTTACTCTGCGTGTTTGGATGTGTACTGCTTACACAAATGTAGCAAATTTGTGCCACTCATTCCTTATAAGCTTTCCATCGAAAAACAGCGATCTGTCGTCGATGCTTGAGGCTTAGACCCTCAGAATGATATATAGTTTGACAAGATTAACTTTGTCCCGTTTCATTTATTCTATTAGAAAACAATGACACATGCAAACAAAGATCGTTCAGTGCGAGGTCGCTCTGGTGAACGTTAACAGCTATATTTAGCTGAACATCTCTAAAAAGAATCTCTTACACACACACTCTTTAGTGGAAGCAGAAGATGCCCATCCTCACACTTGAAAGCCATCAGGGTCATGATTTCCATCACTCATCTCTTTTTAAGAGTCATGTTATTACAAGAATGATAAAGAACACTGCTCACTGAAGAAAAGAAAAAAAAAAGATTGTTGATGCTGTTCACTTTATTTAAACAATTCCTTTTGATTCAACATCATATATCAGGTTTCCGGTTCAAACATGACTGCATTGAACAGACTTGAAACAACCGTTTTCTTTTACATAATAAATAATGTTTTAGGAGAAAATATGTTTATAGAGTATAGGGCTGTAGGTTATTATAACTAATTAAAAGCTAAACAAATAAATACAAACCCGATTCCAAAAAAGTTGGGACACTGTACAAATTACGAATAAAAAAGGAATGCAATAATTTACAAATCTCATAAACTTATATTGTATTCACAATAGAATATAGATAACATATCAAATGTTGAAAGTGAGACATTTTGAAATGTCATGCCAGAAAAGTTAAATGTACATATAAGGAACAGCTGGAGGACCAATTTGCAACTTGATTCGGTATAAAAAGAGCCTCTCAGAGTGGCAGTGTCTCTCAGAAGTCAAGATGGCAAGAGGATCACCAATTCCCCCAATGCTGCGGCGAAAAATAGTGGCGCAATATCAGAAAGGAGTTTCTCAGAGAAAAATTGCAAAGAGTTTGAAGTTATCATCATCTACAGTGCATAATATCATCCAGAGAATCTGGAACAATCTCTGTGCGTAAGGGTCAAGGCCGGAAAACCATACTGGATGCCCGTGATCTTCGGGCCCTTAGACGGCACTGCATCACATACATGAATGCTACTGTAATGGAAATCACAACATGGGCTCAGGAATACTTCCAGAAAACATTGTCGGTGAACGCAATCCACCGTGCCATTCACCATTGCTGGCTAAAACTCTATAGGTCAAAAAAGAAGCCACATCTAAACATGATCCAGAAGCGCAGGAGTTTTCTCTGGGCCAAGGCTTATTTAAAATGGACTGTGGCAAAGTGGAAAACTGTTCTGTGGTCAGACGAATCAAAATTTGAAGTTCTTTTTGGAAAATTGGGACGCCATGTCATCCAGACTAAAGAGGACAAGGACAACCCAAGTTGTTATCAGCGCTCAGTTCAGAAGCCTGCATCTCTGATGGTATGGGGTTGCATGAGTGCGTGTGGCATGGGCAGCTTACACATCTGGAAAGGCACCATCAATGCTGAAAGGTATAGCCAAGTTCTAGAACAACATATGCTCCCATCCAGACATTGTCTCTTTCAGGGAAGACCTTGCATTTTCCAACATGACAATGCCAGACCACATACTGCATCAATTACAACATCATGGCTGCGTAGAAGGAGGATCCGGGTACTGAAATGACCAGCCTGCAGTCCAGATCTTTCACCCATAGAAAACATTTGGCGCATCATAAAGAGGAAGATGCGACAAAGAAGACCTAAGACAGTTGAGCAACTAGAAGCCTGTATTAGACAAGAATGGGACAACATTCCTATTCCTAAACTTGAGCAACTTGTCTCCTCAGTCCCCAGACGTTTGCAGACTGTTATAAAAAGAAGAGGAGATGCCACACAGTGGTAAACATGGCCTTGTCCCAACTTTTTTGAGATGTGTTGATGCAATGAAATTTAAAATAAACTTATTTTTCCCTTAAAATTATACATTTTCTCAGTTTAAACATTTGATATGTCATCTATGTTGTATTCTGAATAAAATATTGAAATTTTAAACTTCCACATCATTGCATTCTGTTTTTATTCACAATTTGTACAGTGTCCCAACTTTTTTGGAATCGGGTTTGTATATTTAAATTTACATTTAGTCATTTGGCACTTTTAGTCATTTGACACTTTTATCCAAAGCGACTTACAATTGGGGAATACAAGAAGCGATTCATCTTGAAGAGGCAATCAGACAGAGGAAGTGCTCGTAACACCAAGTTTCAGTCATTGTTCAAATAAGTACAAGCTAGCAAGGGAAGGAGAGAAAGATAAAGGGAAAGATTAAGGTTCTTTTTTTTTTCAAGTCAAGTAGTGCCGAAAGAGATGAGATTTCAGTTGTTGCTTGAAGATTGACAGGGATCCAGCATTCCGTATAGGGGTGGGAAGATTATTCCACCAGCCAGGAATGGTGAATGAGAATGTTCTGGAGAGTGATTTTGAGCCTCTCTGTGATGGTACCACAAGGCGTCGCTCACTAGCAGATCTCAGACTTCTGGAAGGGATGTAGATTCGTAATAGTGAGTGGAAGTAGGAGGGTGCTGAGCCTGTGGTTGTTCTGTATGCAAGTATCAGTGTCTTGAACTGGATGCGAGCTGCCACTGGTAGCCAGTGCAAGGAGATGAAGAGAGGTGTAACATGGGCTCTTTTGGGCTCGTTGAAGACCAGTCGTGCCGCTACATTCTGAATCATTTGTAGAGGTTTGATTGTGTTTGATGGCAGTCCAGCCAGAAGAGCATTGCAGTAGTCCAGCCTGGAAAAGACAAGGGCCTGGACAAGAAGTTGTGCCGCATGCTCTGTCAGAAAGGGCCTGATCTTTCTGATGTTGTGTAGTGCAAACCTGCAGGATCGAGCAGTCTTTGCAATGTGCTCTTTGAAGGTCAGCTGGTCATCAAAGATTACACCAAGATTTCTGACTGAAGTTGATGGGGTAATCATTGATGAGCCTAACTGAATCGTGAAGTCATGCTGTAGAGTCGGAGTGGCAGGGAAGACAAGAAGCTCCGTCTTTGCCAGATTTGAGCTGTAGGTGATGAGCTGCTCCGGGTTTGTGTTCACGGTGTGTGTGTTCACTGCTGTGTGTGTGCACGTTGCATGGGTTAAATGCAGAGCACGAATTCCGAGTATGGGTCACCATACTTGGCCGTATGTCACTTCACTTCACTTCACTATATATATATTATCACTTTCTAGCTGCTTAACCCAAAGGTTGTTTTAAAATATATAATGTCTTAATATCACTCACAAAGTAATTTGACTCACTCAGAAAAAAAGGCTAATTAGAGACTAAAGAGCTATCTGTACCATATGTCAGCAGTAAAAAAGTAAAATGTAGATGAGACTACAGTATTTAATACCAATGAGTGAAAAAATAAATAAAACAATCAATTTAACCCTATCCTCTAGCATTTTAATTCATGAGGTAAACATTTTAAAAGTGCAAATAAGTTGGGAAACAATAACATATAAAACATGCACACACACATGTACACAACCATCAAAACTCTCAAAGAAGTTCCAAACTCATCAAAAAATGCAAATGCATTTCATCTTTTTTCATAAGAGCATGAATTCCCACACTGCCTATTCAAATGTATCCTCAAAATACACAGGTTGGCGATCGCTTCTGTTGTGTTCAGACAGAAATTTGAAACCTGTGGTTGCACAATGTGACGTTTATATCTGTGTGTGTCTCCCCAGATTCTGGATGCACAAATCAGTATTAGTAATTGAGATTGGCAGAATCGGCTGACCAATCACAGGAAGAGTGAAAGTAAAAATGTGAAAAAAGGCAAAAAAACAAACTACACCTACCTGAATGCAACATTATCACCTGTACGGGTAAGTTTAAAAAAATTTTTTTACTCTGCTATTGTATTGTCCATAGAAATATTGAAAATGATTCTTGTTCTTTTCAAGAGGATCGAACTATTCTATCCTGTGGAAGAAACTAAAGACATTTCCACAAACTGTGAGAGGAGCAGCTAAATTTACTTGAGACAGAATTCCTACAGCTTTGAAGATGCAAATGAAAACTTTTTTTAAAGTAGCAGTTAAGCTGATTTCCAAGAAAAATGCCATCACCTCTGTTCCACTGAGTTTTATGTTGCTGGGTTTGCAGGCGTTGCTTAATGTCCAGTTCTCATGCCCATGCAAAGTTAAGTGGAACACACTTATAACAGGTTTCCTCTTCATTGTACCCACTCTCTTTGCTTTTGTCATAATGTTCATGCTTTTGAGGCCTTGTAAATATAAATGCAGCCGTTCTCAAAGTCAGAACAGCGGTGGAAGAACGCAAGGTCGGGACAAAACCGAAGCCTCTCAAGAACAAAACCAAAATGGACAATCTCAAGAACAGGACAAAAGTGCAATATATCCGTCTGAAGAAACGACACAGAGTTTTCAGACCGTTTTTATGGCTTGTCTGATTCCACCGATTGTGTGGATCTGTATATTTTTCATTGATGGAGATTATCTTGCATGTGGATTAACAGATTGGAATGGACGGTATGCCTGTGATAAAGACCTGCATCCGATTTGTTTGAACTGGTGCAAACCTACTGAATTAAACCAAGGAGGAAATGAGACCGAACTATATGAACGAACACGAGAGTTGATTGATCGATCAAAGGTAAATGCCAGAGGATTTTACCTCAAAAACCAACATAATACATTTTTTGTGAACAGCATTAACAGACATTTAACATAGGCATGACATAAACAAATTTTCTTGTGTTTTTGATTCACTGAAAAGAAGTAGTACATTTTAGTTTATGGACATGTCCAATTGTATCAGAAAATGGAGAGCATCATGTTTTTAATCACACGAGTGATGTGACAAACAATGCGAATATTAACTTGCTTTTGGTATACACACAATAACACCATGTATTTACCAGACACGACGCACAAGATTCCTGCAAAATTTGTCTGTCCACACCAGACACACATGGCTGTGCAACGCTACAAAGTCAATCGTATATCGCAGCCAATCAAAAGCGTGTGTGGGCAGGCTTTCTCTGTAGGCACACTGCACTCGCAACGAAATGCATGCGTTTAAGTCATAATTATAAAAAAAAATGTTACTTTATAAAAATGACAAAGACTCTACTGAGTGACTGATATCTTTTCTATGGAATACTCTTGTTGGTTCGCATTGAGTTCACAATTTTAACTTTCATGTGTGCTTTAATTTATTTTCCAGATCTGAGGTAATCTACATCTACTGTTTCTTTCAGTATGGCTATAAAGGTGACGTAAAATCATATTCAGAATCACATTAGACACTTTAAACAGAGAATAACGCACAAAATAAACACCTGAGATCATCATTATCATAGTTTGCATGTTGTTGTTCCAGCCGCAACGTCAAAGGAATAGAAAATGTTTCTAAAATAGAATCCCCTGCCACTTGACACGTGTTGCTGCCGTGGCTGGTTTGTCCAAAACTCGTGCAAACGTGCAAAAAATACCTATAGCGTGTCGTATCGCGTCTGCTTAGGACGCAGTGCAACAAACAATACGCAGCAACAATATAAAAAGTATTCCAATTCCGTGGGAAAACCATGGACTCGGTAACATTGTTTCAAAATATGAATTGTGCATGTTTAATTGTGTTCCTTATTTATTCTCTTGTTTTCTTCTTATTCTTTTTAAGTGTGTAGGTTATAGCCTGGCATTTGTCTTCTGCATTATTGCAATTATTATTGTGAGTGCCAATGACTGCAACAGAGGTCGCAATTCTGCCTGCTGCAGAAGTGCAGATCCTGAAAGCGAAGGCGAGGAACAGCGTGATCTGTTGGAAAACTTATTCAAGAAACAAAGTGCGCAACATGAGCTGGACAAGCTTCAAGGTGACGGGTCGCGACACAGGCATCCAAGTCAAGTTGTAGAAATAGAAGAAAAGGTTTAATATATCAATTCCAGATCATATGTTGTGTTTACTTTCTCTATATAGGCCGATTCTATTTTTATTCTATTTTAAGTATTTCCTCATTTACATTTCATTTGTTTTATTCTGTTATCAGTAACTTGCTTCATACGAAATGTAATGTTTATGACTTAATGCAATATCGTTTGTCACAATATTGTAGTTGGATAATGTTTTATTCTGATACAGTATGTTTACATAACGTGACATTGAATTACAGTGAAAAGATACAACTTTCTTTAAAAGCAACAAATCACACTGAAAGACTACATCCTACAATAGTACATTTTGAAAGATTTCAAGATATTATGCATGCATCTCTTCCTTGTATGTGTTGTGTGATACTTTGTGTTTCTTGAATAACTTTATTTTCTTGTTTGTATCACTGAAATCTGAGCAGGAATCATCCAGTCATGTTTTATTGGTTTGTGGCTTAACCTAGTTGATGAATCAAAGTACATATCCTGTCATTAGCTGTTATAGGTGTGATTTGCAAGCTAATAAATTAAGGGAATTATTATGGGTGTATTGATGTTGTTCCAGTATACATGCATTTGTAGATGTTTCTACAATGTGACTGGATGTTTTAATGTGGTGAGGTACATAAAAAAAAAAAGCTCTTGATAAGTAAAAATAAAAACATTCATAAAACTGCCTCTGGGAAGAATGAATCATTCATTTACGAATGTTTTAATAAGACAACATGTTGACACAAGTTTGAAAGAAATAAATTATATCAGTTTCAACAAAATTTCGGTGTCTGCTAAATTGCATTTCATTGGCAAATCGTCATGAAATGTCTACAAATGTATGAACCAAGTGAGCTCAAGTCATGTTGTCTCAGCCATTGGTTGACGACATTTTCACACCCTAAGTGTACAATTAAAAGTGTAAGAGAAAAGTCAGGTTTATTTATCATTTGCTTAGTTTACACGTGTAGAGAGGGTATTGACAATACACAAAGTTGACATAATCCCTTTACATTTTCATTTTATAATATAGTGAAACATAAGACTGATCGGTAAGACTGTAATGTTAGATAATGTATACTCAAGTGCATCTTGAGAATGTAGCTATATGTTACGCATACAGAAGAGGAATTTAAGGGGAAGAAGGAAATAATTCTGGTACCTGCCCATGCTTCAGTATATAGTATTTGACAAGTCAGGGATCTTTGCAAACACAATAGACAGCAGAGCAGATATAGTCTAAACCACTTTCAGTTGCATCACCTGATAAGAAATCTATAGGACTTTTTTCTCCGTCTTCTTTTCCGAGAACCACTTTGTTTTTAAAGGTAATGTCCTTTGTACTATGCTGATATTGCATAACATTAACGTTAGACATTAAGTTTTATTATTGTAACGTTACATTGTTTATCTTTAATTATATATATAAAAAGATGTAGATATAATTTTAACCTGATTTATTTATGTTCACCTTATAAAAACAATTTTGATAAATGGCTATTGTTAATGATTATTATTCTGTTAATCAAACAGAATCAACTCACAATTTTTTTCTTATTTCCACAGATAAAGGCAAAAAAACTAAAACATCAAGCATAACTGTGTTGTGTTGTGTTGTCTAGCCCTTAAAAAATGTCGGTACTACAAAACTTTTCCAAGAACTTTAAGAGCTATCTGGATACAACTACTGTTTTCACCACTTTTCCATTGAGCCTTTTGTTATTTGGATTAGAGGCACTGGTTGACACCCAATTTTCATGCCCATGTGGAAGATTATGGCATGAAGAACTAACAAGCTTAATGTTCGCTGCACCTCCCTTTTTTGCTTTTATGTTAATGTTCCTCCTAACAAGACCTTTAAAAAACACCAATATCTGGTGTTGTCTAGGATGCATCTGCGCAACATGTCCAGACAGAAAGAATAGATGCAATACTTTCTGTCTTTGTCTTAAATCTTTCCTGCCCTGCCTAATTCCTCCCTTGGTTTGGGTAATGCTCCTGTTGTATGATGGTGATTATTTTGCCTGTGGTCTATCAGACTGGGAAGGAGAGTATGTTTATGACGAAGTGCTGCAAACAAAATGGTGTAAACCCACTGGAAAGGACGCAAACAGAGAGACTTATCTACGAGATCTGACTATTATTCATATTGTGATTTCAAAGGTAAGTGCATTGTCCTGTATTTAACTGTATGTAATAATAGTATTTAACAGTAATTGTATGCACTTACAAGTTTTTTTGTTTGTTTTTCGCTGAACATTACACACTCTGTAAATATTTTAGTAATTCATCTTTTGACTCAATATTGCCTAGTTAATATCATAATACAACTATCTTCAGTTAGGTAGTAGTAGTATTATTAACACAAATTATTCTGCATTGTCTTTCAGATGGCAAGTTATGTTCTACTCATTTTCTTCTGCATTACAACAGTTTTGGTTGTAACTGTGTATGACTTGTGCGGATGTGGAGAAAAAAGCTGCTGCAGAAACACAGATTCAGAGCATGAAATTTTGGGGCAGGGGATGGAACTGTCTTAAAATTTAGAAACTTAATAACTATTGCTTGGTGTGCCAAAATCATCGCTCTTATCATGTACAGGAAAAATATTAACAAAAATATTAACTTTCTAAATGTAATGCAATTGCTATGTATTTAACATATACACAATAGGCTACATCTTATTGTAAGTTTTTTTTTTTTTTTTTAGTTTTTTGCTCTTTTTACTGTACTTTCTGATCATTCAAGTCTTTTTGAATTGTATGCTAGTATTAAAAAGAAAATCTAGATGAACAGCAACAGCATAGCAATCATATTTACTTTGGAATTTACTTTATGGCTTTTTGCTTGTGCCAAAGTCTTGTCATCCTTCCGAACAGGTTTGTCTTGCTAAAGACATGTAAATAATGTATTTCTCCAAATGTTGCTTAATTTGTAGAAACCTCAATTCAAATTTCTAATCTCAAAGTGAAATAGACTAGCTAGCATAATAATCTACAACTGCTAATATGACACATTCAGAGTTTTCCAAGATGTATCTTTAACTTTAGGTTTTCAAACTTTTATTAAACCTATAGCCTAATAATTTTTTGTTTGTCATACGGTCAAAAAATATTATTTTATTAGCAGCTAATATCTGCAGGTGTAGAATATATTATAATTTATATTAATTCCAGTAGAGTTTCAAAGTTTTTCGCTGCAGATTTGAAGAACTTTGATAACAAAGTGATGATATGAATCCTCTAATCCACGCGTTTTGTATGTTTTATCTATGCCTCGTGTCACCTGCGAGTAATCTAGCTGGTAATCCAGTGAAAGAGTTGTCCAACTCAAGTCCCCAGGAGTTCTTCAGAAACTTTTGTGAGTATTCAAAAGCAGCAGGGGGCACTGAAAGTTCCTGTCAAACTAAATCTCAGTCACACAGCCGGTGAACAGGAACATAAAAACCTCACTCAGAATGTGGGACATTTTAAAATATAAAATTTGAGAAAGTTCCATCAAGTTCAGTAAGGAGTTAATCAAGGAAAAAATAAAAGAGGAAAGATGCCTGTTTCAGGAAATTAATAAATATTGTGAAAAAGTAGAATTAAACAGTGACTATAAAGAGAAATTATTGATACTACAAGCTAAATTAGATGATATGTATTGTAAAAGATCCCTAGGTGCTTTTGTAAGATCACGGGCAAAGTGGATAGAGGAAGGGGAAAAGAATACCTCGTATTTCAGTAGTAGAAAAGGAGACAGAAAAATAAGGCCATATTAAGTTTACTGATAAAAGGGGTAGAGTGTAAAGATGTTAACACTGAAAAATAGGTTTTTACTTTCTATAGAAACCTCTACACATCTATGTACTCTCACTCTGATTCCTCCAAATTTTTGAATAGAATTAAGGACTTCATACCCAAAATTGATGACGCATTTAAATAATTTTGTGAGTCTGATTTAAGAATAGAAGAATTGGATGAGGAGAGCTTGAAACTGTCCCTGAATAAATCTCTAATTTTACAGGTTTTTCTGGAAAGAAGTTAGACATTTGTTATTTAAAGCAATTCAAGAATTCATAGAAAGAAAATAATTACCAACAAGCATTAAACAAGGCATACTAATACTAATTCCTAAACAGGGCAAAGACAAAAGATTACTAGACAATCTAAGACCCATTACACTTCTCAACACTGACTACAAGCAATTATCGGGAATTATAGCCGCTAGGATGAAAAAAGGCCTGTCTCAGATAATAAGTGAAACTCAATCTGGCTTCCTTGGTGGAAGATCCATTCATAACAACATAAGATTGGTTTTAGATTTGATCGATTACAGTGATATATTTGTAGAGAGGGGTTTCATTGTATTTCTAGACTTTTACAAAGCCTTTGATTCAGTAGAACATCCATTTATCTTAGAAGCTTTAACACATTTTGGTTTTGGACAGAAATTCACAAATTTAATTAGTATACTGTATAATGATATTAATAGTTGTGTATCTTTAGAACATGGTACTTGCTCAAGATTTTCAGTTAAGAGGGGCATTAGGCAAGGTTGCAGTTGCTCTCCTTTACTATTTATAATGGTTGCTGAACTATTGTCCATTATGGTAAAGAACAGTGGATCTGAAGGCTTAAACATATCAGGGAAACACATCATCGTAACTCAGTTTGCAGATGATACAACTTTGTTCTTAAAAAATAAAAACCAAATTGTTACAGCACTAGATTCAGTTAATAAATTTTCTAAAGCATCAGGTGTTATGCTAAATATTAATAAGTGTTAAATTCTTGTGTTGCATAAACAACCAGCTTGCTCAATCAGTAACATGAGAGTTAAAACAGAAGTTAAATATTTGGGTATTACAGTTACACGAAACAAAGAAATAAGAGAGAAAGAAAATATTCTTAAAAATATTGATAAATGTAAAAATACCCGGCCTATTCATTAGGAATTTCAGAGAATATGATTAATTTATTGAATCAAACAAATTTAAATTTTATTTGGAAAGAAAAATGCCATTACATTAGGAAAGCTGACATGATTAAGAGTATTGAGGATGTCTCTTTATTACGTGAAGGACAGAAACTCTTATATAATTCCAACTTGTTTTTGTTGATTGAATGAGACCCACACCCTTCTTTCTTTATTCTTATTTTCTTTCTTTTCTTTCTTTTATTTTTTTCATGTTTTTCTTTTTCAAATTACTGTATCAACAAGAATAACTTGTGTTTACTTGTTGAAATGTTCCGCTAAAGTTTGTATTTTCAAACAAAATAGCAGGTGATGGTTCTGTGGGGGCCGACGAATGTACTTATAAATGTAAGTTTTGTGTTTTAATTTACTCAAATAACTAGCCAAACAAATGTTAAAAGTCATGTATTAAAAAATGTGAACTGAAACCAATACCACTGCACAGATTCCTTTGTTAGGTCTGAGGTATAAGTTCTTGTATTTATTAAATTGAGGGCTGAATATGATAATTCCTTTACTGGGGATACAAACTCTGCCAGTCCACAACAATAAGGCTACTTAATAATTGGATAAGTCTTTCAATTGTTTTATTTATTTATTTAGTAAGTAAGTAGTGCTGTCATGCTAGATATGTCCACAAAGGTTGATGATTTCTGGAGTAGCCTATTTTGTATGCATGTCTGTTTCATATCTTCTAACCTTAAGATTGTAGCCCTGTCTTAATAATTTTCATAAGTCTTTTGTTTTTTTCTCTTCTTGTAGGAAAGTTCTGGAGAAAATGGGGCTGCTGGGAAGCGTAAAAATATAATGAATGAAGCTGTTCTGTACATTACTTTTGTAATTTAAGTTAGCCCATTTGTAAATGAAGCAAAGTAATTTCTGTGCATTGTTTTATTTTGTATTGTAAGTTGAAACTTAGAAATAAAAGACAAGAAGTAGTTCTGGAAATTGTTTATTTTTGCAAAGCAAAAAATTGGTCTATTGCAAAGCGATAAATTGGTCTGTACTTAAAAGTACTTTTTTACAACTAATAACAAAATAACTTAAATTCAACATCAGAAAAACAACATAAAAATAAATTAACAGTACATAACTGTCACAAATCCGGTTCATGGTCTTCCATACACTCACCACCAGAGGTCACTCGCTCACCACATGGACTCTTGCACTACACTAACTGTTGCACGTCACCGCAGACTACAATTCCCATCATTCATTGCACTGACGACACACACAGCTGATTGCACTGATCACACACCCTATATAAACCAAGGACTTCCTCTTCCTCTGGGCTGAGTATTGTTCAGGACCCATGCATGCCCTAGGACTACTCTTATGTCTTGTCCGTGCCATACTCGGTTGCTGGTGTTTTGACCCTGCCTGTTATTTGACTGTTTATTAATAACAGCTTGCAAATGGATCTGCACGTCTCTTGTCTCGCCGGCTCCGTTACAATAACACAGATTGGAAAAAAAATTGTAGGCTTATGTACACTTTCATTCAGCTGAGCAGGGAGACCCTGCTGGTGCTGCTGGACCTTGATGGGCTGCTGGTGCAGCCTGGTGCAGCCTCTGCCAGTGGAACATCATCATGGGATTGTCTCCAGAGTGTTTGAGTGCATATTTCCACTGTCCAGCACTGGGACGTTCAGGTTTATCCTGCAGTACAGGGGTCTGGTCTGATTTAAGGAAAGGAGGAAAGGTCTAATTGTGTAGAGCTATAACAAAGTAATTGGTGGAAAAAATATTAAGTTTAGTAAAGTACTTTCAGTAACTACTATTAGTGCATTGAGGAAAAACTGCATGCATCTAAAAGCTTAATTAAAAGTATTATCTTTACTGTAATGTGCTTAAGGTATGAAGAGTAAAAGTAAAGATATGTATTCTGCAGAAAAAAAAAAAACTTTATACATGATGGTTTTGCTTTAATATTACAACTATAATTTGTATGTTGCACTTCTGAATTTGTTCAAGGTTGTTACATTTAAAATATTTATATATGCTACTGTTGGGCAGTTCAGTCTACAACAGTGCATCATATTGTAAAAGACGATGTTTTTGTAGTGTTGCTGTCCTGTGAGGAAAAAAACTCACTGATCTGTGGGCTGATGTGAATACAAGGAATTTATTTCATTCCACTCTGACTCCACCACTTTATTTTGCAAATGAACGGATCGAAGATTATTGATATAATATTAAAAATAGTTGCTGATTACAACTGCGTCCGATAACGAAGGCTGCTTCCAAGGACTCGGACCGGTTGCCTAGCAATTGTGACAGCTGTTGTTGATGAGCGATAGTAAAGTTTGTAATTGGAATTTTTATATTCAGCTGCATAAAACTAAACAGGGTTGAAAGCCTGTTTAAATATGTTCACCACGGTCCATTTATGTACATAATAATCAATAATAAAATAAACAACATAAAGGTATATTGGTAAGAAGTCAACTTTAAACCTCTTTATATTTTGTATTTTTATGTCATTGCAATATTTAAGTAAGTTGAAACCCAATACTAACATATAAATTGTAATTCAGTAATTAAAAGTCAAAAACTAACAATTCAGTCTCCATAGTTATTTTCATTTTCATTAGCAAATAACATCCAAGGCAGCTCTCTTCTCACACCGTTGCTATGCGACAGGAGCGACGATCGGGAACACCTGCTGGTACAATCAGGAAATTCTGTGAAGGCTAGACCGGAGTGGTCTTCAAAGGCCATGTTGGCCGCATCCTTCGAAGGATCCGTCCTCCGAAGGATGCAGTCTTTGAATTGGGACACAGCTATTGTCATGTTCAAGAAACCAGTCAGATGATTTGAGCTTTGTGAAAAGGTGCATTATCCTGCTGGAAGTAGCCATCAGAAGATTAAGAGTAAAAAGAGTGTAAAGACCATCGACTCTACCGTGCGACTCCACCGGGCTAGGACACCGGCAAAGGATATAAGTATCGCTTTTTTTTTTTTTTTTTTTTTTTCCTTTATATGTTTACTATTGAAATGTTGTTGTTGTATGCATTTGTCAATTTTATTTAATTTCTGTATTTTCTTAAATGGATGTGTATAGAGTATTTACAGAGTGTTAACTTTTAGTTTTAGTTACTTTTTCTTATTTGCAAGTCGCTTTGGACAAAAGCGTCTGCTAAATGACTAAAAGTAAAAATAAAGTAAGATGGGTACACTGTAGTCATAAAGGGATGGACATGGTCAGCAACAATACTCAGGTAGGCTGTGGTGTTTAAACAATGCTCAATTGGTACTAAGGGGCCCAAAGTGTGCCAAAAAATACCCCCCACACCATTACACCACCAGGCTGAACCATCGAGACAAGGCAGAATGGATCCATGCTTTAATTTTCTTTATGTCAAATTCTGACCCTACCATCTGAATGACGCAGCAGAAATCGAGACTCATCAGACCAGGCAACGCTTTTCCAATCTTCTATTGTCCAATTTTGGTGAGCCTGTGCGACTAGCCTCCGTTTCCTGTTCTTAACTGATAGGAGCGACACCCGGTGTGGTCTTCTGCTGCTGTAGCCCATCTGCTTCAGGGTTCGACGTGCTGTGCGTTCAGAGATGGAATTCTGCATACCTTGGTTGTAACGAGTGGTTATTTGAGTTACTGTTGCCTTTCTATGATCTCTAACCAGTCTGCCCATTCTCCTCTGACCTCTGACATAAACAAGGCATTTGTGTCCACACAACTGCCGATCACTGGATATTTTCTCTTTTTCAGACCATTCTCTGCAAACCCTAGAGATGGTTGTGCGTAAAAATCCCAGTAGATCAGCAGCTTTTGAAATACTCAGACAGCCCGTCTGGCACCATCAACCATTCCATATTCAAAGTCACTTAAATCCCCTGTCTTCCCCATTCTGATGCTCGGTTTGAACTTCAGCAAGTCATCTTCACCACATCGAGATGCCTAAATGCAATACTGTGACTAATGATATTGCATTAAGGCTACGTCCACACGAAGCCAGATTTCTCCCTATCCAATCTTTTTTTTTGCCTCAAATTCCGTAAACACGGAGTCGTCTCAGGAAATATCTGCATACACACAGAATCACTGAAACCGACTGAAAACGATGTAGTACACATGCCAGACCAATACGTGGCGCTGTAATTCTGCCACAGAGATACACAAAAAAACTGTGAAGAAGACTTGGACCATGTGCGTAAACCTTGCGCGCTGAATACAAACTAACACACAAAGCAGAAGATTTTGCTTTAATAAAGCTAATGAGCTTAGTAGGTTCTGCAGCACGAACACAGGCACGTAGTCTGACATTGTTGTTGTTGTTGTTGTCGCTGTTATGTGACATAGCGGTGTCTGAGTAGGGGCGAGACGTGGGCTGATGACGTCATCGTTTCAGAAAATATACGGATTCGCCGTCCACACGAAAACGTGAAAACGGCATTTTCTAATTTATCCACCCTGGGACCCGGTTTCAAAAATGATCAGTTTCACTCTTCGAAAACACCGGATTCGTGTGGACGAAACGCCTATACGGTAAAAAATGTATGCGTATACAGCGAAACGCATCTTCGTGTGGACGGGGCCTAAGAGTTGCTGCCATTAGCAGCTGTCTGATTAGCAATTTGTGTTACAAAGCAATTGAGCAGGTGTACCTAATAAAGTGGCCGGTGAGAGATATATATATATATATATATATATACAGTATATATATATGCTATTATACAGATGCATAAATGTGATTTTTTTTATCTTTGTGGACCCTGAAGGTTATATCCAAGATACTAATAAAGTTAAAGGAATGTTTATTATTGATAGGTCATGAAATAGTTCTCTGAATTTAAATTGAGATTTACCATGGACTGACAGCTCAACCGTAGGGTAGAACTTTATATAAAACATAAATTAAAAAAAAGTGCTTGAGGCTATTTATTAGATGTCTACTAATAAGAATTTTAAATTAAATATTTTTTTCATTAGCTGCTTTTAGGGGTGAAAGTTAAAGGATTAATCCATTCATTCGTGTATCAAATCGTAGCCTATAAGGGTTAAATCATTGCCTTTTAAATATACACAAATAATAGAATGACTATGATGTATTATTTTAGTTGATATTACTCTTGCCAATCTCTGCCCAGCAAACAATGACTTGGTGGTCCGCCAGCATTTTTTGGGGGCTCAAATTCAGTGGCTTAACATGGGCGGACCACCGTCGGCACAAATATCGCGCAGATCCCCTGGCTAACCTTACCTAGCATACACCAGAGTGTGCCAGCCTCAGCCGAATATTCGGTCAGAATTATTCGTTATCCGCAGTGTTGAGAAGGTTACTTTGGAAATGTAATAGGTTGCATATTACAAGTTACCCTACTTAAAATGTAATAAGTAGTGTAACTTTTCAATTACTTTATTAATGTAACTGATTACATTTGATTACTTTTTGATTACTTTTCTAAATTTCTAATGTTTTGAACTGTTAATCATTTGCAAACATGTAAACCAAAAAGATTCACTCCTTTTTTCCCACCCAAAAACCTAAAAAGGTCTCAATTATCAAGCCATTTTGTTTTTGGAGTGAATAGTCAGCGCTGTCTTCCACCTTCAATACCATGACTGAGGTGAGACCGTTGAGCAAGGCACTAAACCCCCAACTGCTCCCCGGGCGCTGCAGCAATATGGCTGCCCACTGCTCCGGGTGTGTGTGTGTGCACTTGGATGGGTTAAATGCAGAGCAAAATTTCCGAGTATGGGTCACCATTCTTGGCCACACATCACATCACTTCACATCACTTTCACTAAATTTGTTTATGTCTGGCTGAGCAAATCATTTTACTCCAGACTGTTTTCTGAATGAGGGACAATTCAAGGCAGGTTTTGTTAAAAAGTTAAAACTCAAGGATAGATCAGTACCCATTGTTCATGATCCAGCTGCACGTCAAGAAGAAGGAAGTCTCACTCTTTATATTTGTTATAATTATTTGCAAGTTGTCTTTTCCACAGAAGAGAGGGGAGGGGTGAGCAGAGCTCATTAGCATGTAAAGAGATATGCACCGAAACAAGTCGCTGTGAACAAAGCTTTTTTTGACAAGGTAAACGTGGGCATGACCACTGAGACAATTTGGAGAAGACCCTAGAGAATCATACCAACTTGTGGAAAATGGGTATCCAATGTCCCCTTTGAAGCACAGCCACCACAAAATCAGACTAACTTTAAGATCATTAAGATCATTCTGAGGTTAAATACAGATTTAAAATTATAACAAGAAATAGTTTAATAGCTATGATACTGTTTTTTAAGTCAAATCTGTGCATAGCTATGGCAGGAAACACTGGAATCTAACAATGCCTTAGAAAAAAACAGTTAATCTTTAAAAAATAAAGCATATACATAAACCCATAGAGGAAATATAAGAGTTATCGGATAAGCATGTTATAAACTTTTGAAACATTGGTTTCATATTTTAGAGCAGTCACTGCAATTTATGAAAGAAATCAATTAAATATGTATGTGGGAGTGTGTGTGAAAAAAATCAGATGTAACCCCCTTTGTAATCCTTAACATTTTCATAAGTAATGTGGTGGCTTCCGCCGATGCTGTGAGGAATCATTCTCAAGAGTCTTGGGGTTTTGATGCCAGAATTTAGATTTTATTATCAGAGGCAATAAAGCCAAGAAAACTCTGGGTTTGCACCCTCTTATATACAGTGTTTTCCTCTATAAGGCGTGTTCAATACATTTCCTATATGTTATTGTTTGCCTTTTTTTTGGATGTCTCCATCTGTTTCCTGGAGCAGACAATGGGCCCCAATTTATGTTACGTTAAAGGAAGACACCCTATCATGTCAAAACAGGATGTGCAGCTTTACCTTAAACCACACGTCTGCACATTCCATTCAATTTTATAATAGTAGAATAACTTGATACATAAATGGCTATATTCACATTGGTTACACTTGATTAATTTATATTGTGATTAATAAAACTCTTCCACATTTCCCCCTTTGAGACTTACTAAGTCTCACCTTTACTTGTCTTTCCCAGAGTGCAGTTTCATAATTCAGTCTCATCAGTTATTACTACCTAGTGACCAAATTAAGTCACACAGTTTTATTACCAATGACTAGATTATGCAACAGCACTCTGGCAGAGCAGCAGGACCAAACCTCTCCCCCACAATTGACAAGGAAGGAGTAAAAGTATTGTCTCACTAATCCCTCATTTAAGATAAAACAATGTTATAAGCATGAGTGTGCAATTGGTTCAGCACTTGCCTGTGGTTGTCACAGTTATGTATACAGAAATAAAGATTCAAAACATAAAACATGTAACATCACACACAAATAGCATAGTTGATCTTTAGCCCAGACACTTTGCGCATCGTAGAGGGACACCCTTGGGCAGAGGTTAGGCTAGCACTTACACCCAGGGTATGGTTCATCTGTATACTTCTTCTTCGTCCTCAGTCGAGGTAGTAGAGTATCCATCATTTGTCAATGTTTGTGACTTCCAGTTGGGTGCATAAGGCCAGTCCTGGTGATGTACATTTTGGTAACTCTTCAAATTCAATTTTTCATCATCTTGACATCTTAGCATTTGCCTAGCTATGGCTTTGACAACTATAGTAAGTACTAAGTATTCTAATTTGTTGAGATTAGTGAATTGGTGGGTTTTTGTTAAATGTGAGCCAAAATCATCACAATTAAAAGAACCAAAGACTTAAACTACTTCAGTCTGTGTGCATTGAATTTATTTAATACACAAGTTTCACAATTTGATTTAAATTACTGAAATAAATGAACTTTTCCACGACATTCTAATTTATTGAGATGCACCTGTATTTTCCCATTTACATTTAATTTATTTTATTTGTTTGCTTCAAGGGAAATGTATTGTTTATTACTTAATCCAATATCACTAGTAATGGTATTGTAGTAATGTTTTATTCTGATACAGTAAGTTTACATAACATGCCTTTGAATTACAGTGAAAAAATAAAAACGTTCTTTAATAAAGTAAGGGTATTATAATGGGTGTGTTGATGTTGTCCCAGCATGTATGCATTTGTAGATGTTTCTACACTATGTCTGGATCTCTTGATGTGGTGAGTTAAAAAAGGCTCTTGCTAAGTGAAAGTGAAAACATTCATAAACCTACATCTGGGTATTGTGTTTGCAATCTTGGGAATCATTCATTTAGGATTGTTTAAATGAGACCACAACATGTCAACACAGGTTTGAATGAAATAAATGATATCTGTTTCATTTATGTAAATCTGGTGGATTTCACTTCTGGAGATTTCAAGAGACAGAACGAGGCAAAAGTATACTTTCAAAAATAAATAAATAAATAAGTAAATAAAATAATTAAAAACTCATATGCACATCAGAAGATGCTCTCAGCTCAGTTCAGCATTTTATTGAGCTCTTCATACCTATCTGATTTTGTAACTTTTGTTTTTAAATGTATGGCCACAATAATATTTCAGTATATTTTCCACTGACCATTGATTTCTGTTGGTCAGTGCGGCTCAGTCCTTTAAGTGACTGAATTTTGCCTCCAAAATTTAGTAGAACAACAGTATACAGTAAATGTGCCCACACCGTAAGGCCTTTCAAATATGAATGTATGTACTGACAAAAGTAAAGAAAGCTTTATGTTTGTTTTGTTTATTTTGAAGTTGTATATGTACTGTATGTATTTTGTGTGAGGTAGTGTATATTTAAAATAATGGCCTTTTTGTGTCTTCTAAGTTTTATTCTGGTGCCAAGTCTTCATTATATGCCTACAAACCCATACAAGTCAAATAGAACGGAAAACTTTGTTGGTTGCAAAGTACACATGGCATTGAAATTTGACAATGCACACAGTTGACAATACAATCCTATCCTGATTTTCAGTTTATAATATATAAACATATATGTGAAGAAAAAAGATAGTAAAACATAAAAGGTCGGTAATGTTAGGCAATGTATAATTAGGTGTGCTGTGAGATGAATGTACACAATGTTATGCATACAGCTGTACAGGTAGAAGTTCAAGGGCAATAATGAAATATAATGCAGTGAATTTTAGTTGAATGGTACACCCATTTTGAAGTACCTGCCCATGCTTAATACACAATATTTAACAACTTGTGGTCCTATGGAAATCACAGCAGCAGCGCAGATATCTAAAGAGTCTAAATGATTGTCCACTGCTTCACCTTTTCCTGAGAAGCTATACACACAGCGTCCGCTTTTTCCTAAAGGTAATGTCTTTATTAACTTCTTGATATAATGTAAACTTGTGTTGTTGTAATGTGTTGCTTATACTTAAGCTAAGCTTGTATCTTAAAAATAAAACATGTACTGTTCATGATTATTATATTGTTCATCAAAGATCATTTGTATATACACAGACAAAGGAGCAGCAAAAAATCATCAAACATAGCTGTGGTGTGTTGACTGATCCTTAAAAGATGTCGGTGCTACGAAACCTTTCCAAGTACTTTAAGGACCAGCTGACTGCAACTACTGTTTTCACCACTTTTCCATTGAGCCTTTTGTTATTTGGATTAGAGGCACTGATTGATGTCCAATTTACATGTCCATGTGGAAGATTATGGCATGAAGAACTAGCAAGCTTAATGTTTGCTGCACCTCCTGTTTTTGCTTTTATGTTAATGTTCCTCCTAACAAGACCTTTAAAAAACACCAATATCTGGTGTTGTCTAGGATGCTTCTGTGCAACATGTCAGCACAAAAAGAAAAGATGCAATACTTTCTGTCTTTGTTTTAAATCTTTGCTGCACTGCCTAATTCCTCCCTTGGTTTGGGTAATGCTCTTGTTGTATGATGGTGATTATTTTGCCTGTGGTCTATCAGACTGGAAAGGAGAGTATGTTTATGATGAAGTGCTGCAAACAAAATGGTGTAAACCCACTGGAAAGGACGCAAACAGAGAGACTTATCTACGAGATCTGACTATTGACTATATTGTTACGTCAAAGGTAAGTGACGTCTTATTGTTTTGTTTTGTTTTTGTTTGTTTTTTCCCACTATTAACACAAATTAAATAAATGAGTGTAAAGTCTAACATGCTTAGTTAATATCATAACCCAGCTACATTCAGGTAGATGTACAGTTTACGGTGACACTAATATGCATTAATTTGCTGATGCAGTAATCACTAATAAATGGTTTAGTTCTTCATGAGTTGTTAACTCATGATTATCTGTGCATTAGTTTAGCATTATTTAATGCATGTTTGTGCACCTGTATTGTAAAGTGTTTCCCAGTTTTCTATTAATAACTGCATAATAATTCTGCATTGTCTTTCAGATGGCAAGTTATGTTCTACTCCTTGTCTTCAGCATTGTAACATTGTTTGCTGTGACTGTGTATGACTTGTGCGGATGTGGAGAAAAAAGCTGCTGCAGAAACACAGATTCAGAGCAGGAAAGTTTGGAGCAGGGGATGGAACTGTCTTAAAATCTCGAAACCTAATAACTATTGCTGTTCTTGGTGTACCAAAATCATTGCTCTAATTATGAACAAGAGGAAAAATATTAACAAAGACACTGACGCGATCATTTTAAAATTACTAAATATAATGCAACTGCTATGTATTTAACATACATCATACAGACTACATATATACAGTATGTATGCCACGTCTTGTTGCTTGTAAGGGTTTTTTCTTTGCTTTTCTTTTGCTCTTTTTAGTGTACTTTCTGATCATTAAAGTCTTTTTAATTATATGCTGGTAAAAAAAAAAAAAAAAGTCCAGCAAACTTTCTTACAGAACATGAATAGATGGGTTTATTTATAGCATTTCATCTAGATGAAGAGCAACAGCATACCAATCATATTCCCTTTGGAAGTTAATTTATGTCATTTTGCTTGTGCCAAAGTCTTGCCATCCTTCAAATCTGGTTTGTCTTGCAAAAAATGTATTTCTCCAAATGTTACTTAATTTGTAGAAACCTCAGTGCACTAGTGAAATAGACTAGCTCTGATCTATAATAATCAACAACTGCTAAAATGACACCTTTGCCATTTTCCAAGGTTTTTATCCTTTAGGTTTTCAAACTTTTATTAAACTTTACTCATTTTTAGCTTGTCATACACTCAAAAAAGATTATTTTATTAGCAGCTAATATCTGCAGGTGTAGAATATATTATAATTTATATTCATTCCAGTAGAGTTTCAAAGTTTTTTTGCTGCAGATTTGAAGAACTTTGATAACAATGATATGAATCCTCTAATCCACGCGTCTTGTATGTTTTATCTATGCCTCGTGTCACCTGCGAGTAATCTAGCTGGTAATCCAGTGAAAGAGTTGTCCAACTCAAGTCCCCAGGAGTTCTTCAGAAACTTTTGTGAGTATTCAAAGGCAGCAGGGGGCACTGAAAGTTCCTGTCAAACTAAATCTCAGTCACACAGCCGGTGAACAGGAACATAAAAACCTCACTCAGAATGTAAGAGATTAGAGACGCAATTTAAGATCCTTAAAACTGATGATATGCAGAGACCTGCCTGCTGCACAAGTAAGTTTTTACTGTTGAAAAGTTAACAACCATTAATAAGTAACGTAATATTAATAGCAGGTATTTTGTACAGATTGTTTGCGTACATGGAATCAGTTTCTGCCCTTGTAAACAACCCAGACTACCCACACCGGAGATGTATGGAGGGGAACCCGATCTCTGCAGAGCCTTTTTAACCAAGTGCTCTATGTTTTATTTTCCCTCCAGCCTCTGAGATTTGCCACTGAGGAGGCTAAGGTGGCTCTGGTGTTAACGCTGCTGACCGGTAAGGCAGCGTTGTGGGGAACGGCGGTATGGGAGAACCGACATCTCTGCTGCTCTTCGTTCAACGACCTCAAGGAGGAGATGAGACGGGTCTTCGATCGCGCTGCGACAGGCCGCGAGGCAGCTAGGAGATTAGCTGACCTCCAGCAAGGAGAGGGGACCGTCTCCTGCTATTCCATCGAGTTTCGGACTCTAGCAGCAGAGAGCAGATGGAACGAGAGGGCGCAGTGGGACATGTTTCTGCATGGGTTGGCTGATCGCATCCAAAGAGAGATCTTTATGTTGGATTTACCTCCAGATTTGGAAGGACTCATAGACCTGGCACTGCGCGTTGACGCACGCCTCCACCAGAGGGGTCAGTGAAGTCGTCATTTACGGGATCTCACGCTTCCTGAGTATTCTCTCACCAACACCGATGATGCGATCAGTCATCCGTCAGGAGACGAACCCATGCAGGTGGGGAGAGCTCGGCTTTCCCGGGAGGAGAGAGAGCGTCGGAGAAGGCGGGGTCCGTGTTTATATTGCGGGACTGCTGGACACTTCCTAGCCGAATGTCCCGTAAAAGGGCAAGCCCGACAGCAGATCTGAGGTTGCTGTCGGGTGGTATCTCCCTTAACAAGACCTCGGCTAATACTCTCCTCCCGGTTAGATTGCAGTGGGCGGCCAGAAGTCAGAAGTGCAAGGCTTTATTGGACTCGGGTGCTGAAGGTAATTTTTTGGATTTTGCTTTTGCCAAACAGCTTCTCATTCCCATTGTCACTCTCGACCACAGGATTTCTGTTAAGGCACAATCACTGCCTCCGATTACTCACTCCACTAATTCCATTACTCTCATCACATCTGGCAATCATACCGAAAGGATTATTTTTTTTTCTCACTGACTCTCCTTTAGCACCTGTTGTGTTGGGCCATCCTTGGCTCACAAAACACAACCCCCGGATCGATTGGGGCCAGAATTCTGTGTCTGCTTGGAGCGAATCATGTTATGCGTCTTGTCTAGTGTCAACCTGTTCCTCTGTGTCTCGTTCTCTGTTGCAGGATGAGGCGGTGAACCTGTCAAACGTGCCCGCAGAGTACCACGACCTGAAGGAAGTGTTCAGTAAGTCCAGGGCTGCTTCTCTTCCTCCTCACCGTCCCTATGACTGTGCGATAGACCTAGTTCCAGGTACGTCTCCACCTAAGGGCAGATTATACTCACTTTCTGTTCCAGAAAGGGGGGCCATGGAGAAATATATTTCTGATTCTCTGGCAGCCAAGTTCATTCGTCCTTCTTCTTCTCCAGCTGGGGCAGGATTTTTTTTCGTCGCGAAGAAAGATGGCTCCTTGCGACCTTGCATTGACTACAGAGGCTTGAACAACATCACGGTAAAGAATACTTATCCTTTACCGTTGATGTCTTCAGCTTTCGAGCGGTTGCAGGGAGCCTCCTACTTCACCAAATTGGATTTGCGTAATGCTTATCATTTGGTCCGTATAAGAGAGGGAGATGAATGGAAGACCACTTTTAATACCCCCAGGGGGCATTTTGAATATCTGGTTATGCCTTTTGGGCTATCCAACTCCCCCGCGGTCTTCCAGGCACTCGTCAATGACGTGCTGAGAGACATGGTCGATCAGTTCATATATGTCTACCTGGATGACATATTGATTTTTTCTTCTTCTCTCCAGGAACATGTTCAGCACGTCAGGCGGGTGCTCCAAAGGCTGCTCGAGAATGGGCTTTTTGTCAAGGCGGAGAAGTGCGCGTTTCACGCACAGTCAGTTCCGTTTTTGGGGTACATCATCTCGTCCGAGGGGATACGCATGGATCCCGATAAGGTTAAGGCTGTGGTGGATTGGCCAACCCCTGATTCCCGTAAGGCCCTGCAGAGGTTTCTGGGGTTCGCCAATTTCTACCGGCGTTTTATTCGCAATTTCAGCCAACTAGCCGCTCCTCTGACTGCCTTGACCTCCACCAGGGTGACGTTCAGGTGGTCAAGTGCGGCTGAGGCCGCATTCTCCAACCTCAAGAGCCGCTTCGTTTCGGCTCCCATCCTCGTTGCCCCTGATCCCGCACGTCAATTCGTGGTGGAGGTCGACGCGTCGGAGGTGGGGGTAGGTGCGGTGTTATCTCAGCGTGCTGCCGCGGACGACAAGGTTCATCGCTGCGCGTTTTTCTCTCATCGATTATCCTCCGCCGAATGCAATTACGACATTGGTAACAGAGAGTTGCTGGCTGTTAAGCTGGCTTTGGAGGAATGGCGTCACTGGTTAGAGGGGTCGGGGGTCCCTTTTATCGTCTGGACCGATCATAAGAACCTTGAGTATATCAGAACCGCTAAATGCCTCAACTCCAGGCAGGCTCGCTGGGCATTATTTTTCGGCCGTTTCGAGTTCACCCTTTCTTATCGACCGGGTTCTAAGAACACCAAACCCGACGCGCTGTCACGCATTTTTGATCATTCGGAACGCCCGTACTCTACCGAGTGTGTTATACCTGAGAGACTTATTATCTCCACACTCACTTGGGAGATCGAGTCGAAGGTTCGGAAAGCCTTAGAAGGGGTAACGCCTCCTCCCGGTTGCCCAACGAGCCGGTTGTTTGCGCCGGAGAGAGTACAGTCCGACGTTATCAGGTGGGGTCATTGCTCTAATGTGGCTTGCCATCCAGGAATTGGTCGCACCAGTTTTCTGGTTAGGCAGCGGTTCTGGTGGCCTTCCATGGCCCGTGACATCCGGGATTTTGTTTTAGCCTGCTCAGTCTGTGCTCGGGGTAAGACTTCCAATCGCCCACCAGAGGGGCTACTCCAACCGCTGTTCGTCCCTTCGAGACCCTGGTCACACATTGCACTCGATTTCGTTACTGCCCTCCCGCCCTCCCAGGGCAATACGGTTGTTTTGACCGTAGTTGACCGGTTCTCGAAGGCGGCTCATTTCATCCCCTTGCCCAAATTACCCTCTGCCAAGGAGACAGCGGTGACCGTTGTAGATCATGTCTTTCGTGTTCATGGCCTCCCGGTAGACGTGGTCTCTGACAGAGGGCCCCAGTTCGTATCCAAATTTTGGAGAGAGTTTTGTCGTCTGCTGGGGGCGAGTGTTAGTCTGTCTTCGGGTTTTCACCCTCAGACCAACGGTCAGACTGAGCGGGCTAACCAGGATCTCGAGAGGGTGTTGCGGTGTTTAGTCACACAGAATCCCACTTCTTGGAGCCAACAACTCTCGTGGGTTGAGTACGCTCATAACTCGTTACCAGTGTCGTCTACGGGCCTCTCACCGTTCGAGTGTAGCTTAGGTTACCAGCCACCTATTTTTCCCAGTCTGGAATCCGAAGTCGCTGTCCCCTCGGCTCACGCCTTCGTCCAGAGGTGTCATCGCACCTGGAAAAGAGCCCGTGAGACTCTTCTCCGGGTGGGAGCACACACCAAGGCCAAGGCCGATCGCCACCAGTCGAGGCCTCCCGTCTACGTCGTTGGTCAAAAAGTTTGGCTTTCTACTAGAAATATTCCTCTCCGCCCCGTGTGTAATAAGCTTGCTCCCAAATTTATTGGCCCTTTTGCTGTCACTAAGATCCTTAACCCAGTGGCAGTCCGCCTTAAACTTCCTCCGGCGTACCGGAGAATTCATCCCGTGTTCCATGTTTCCAAAATCAAACCTGTTTTTCATTCACGACTTAATCCGCCCACTCCGGTTCCCCCACCGCCGCGTCTCGTAGATGGGGAACCCACTTTTTCGGTTAATCGTATTCTGGACTCGAGACGAAGGGGACGCGGATTCCAGTACTTGGTGGACTGGGAGGGTTACGGTCCGGAGGAGAGAAGTTGGGTTCCTGCCAGGGACATATTGGATCACTCACTGATTGATGATTACAATCAACAGGTAAGATCTGCTGAGAACGCCAGGAGGCACTCTTAGGAGGAGGGGTACTGTCACGGTTCATGGGATCACGGTCTCATCTGGGCTTCGTACGGTTGTGTGTATGTGTGTGTGTGTGTGTGAGTGGGCGTGCCTGATTACCACAGCGAGCTAATCAACCCAGGTGTGGCTCGTTTGCGGCTCTATATCAGCTGTGCTAACCTCACCTTGTGTTGTCAGATCCTTGGTGTTTGTCCTCGCGTTCCTGTTCGCTCCGCTGGCTCCTGTTACGGGATTCCTTCTTCGACTCCCTGGATCTTCCTGAGTCTCTTCGCCTGGGTGCCGCCCACTGCATCCCTGCGCTAAGGAGATCTGCCGACTCGGAGCTTTCGCCGCCGTGGACTCCTTTCTGTTTGTGACACAATAAACTGTATGTTAAGCATCCGCAACTGAATCCGGTCTCTTTGTTCGCGTGACATATTTGAATTAGAATTATACTAAGTGAATCGTTCAGAGTTTTTCATTTCACCACTGACCTCACTGAGCAGAGTCACTTAATTTACTTTAAGACACATTTTTTCCCCTGTAACTTAGCCTATTTAATTTGACATGAAAGAAAGTGATTTCTCCATCAGTTCAATTTTTCTATTCATGTCCCGTTTTCAGCTTTGAATGTAAATGTTTCTAGTTTTGAATGGCTTTCACTGAATGGCTTTCACTTTCAAATATAATATATATATATATATATATATATATATATATATATATATATATATATATGTATGTATATATATATATATATATATATATATATATATATATATGTTTATTTATTTATTTGTTTGTTTGTTTGTTTTTTGCATCAAATTGTTTCAGTTACAACTGGCCACCAGCAGGGGCTAACTAAACCTTGCTAGCCAAAATATTGACCACTAATCTATTATTTAACTATTATTCTGACCATTAGATTTAATTACGCTTACCTCTGTGACAAATTCCCACCAGTTTGAAACTGCAGTTCAAAAGCAGCAGGTTTGAAGCTCACCGCTAATTCAGTAATTGCAATGCAGGAATCACTGTGTAACATTTGGCTGCCAGTCAGCTTGCAAAGTGGCTTGTAATCAACTGAGAGTAGAAGTAGCGAAGAAAACATCTTCCTTTCCCCCTCAAACACACTTCATTTTCTTAATCACTGTAATTACCGTTCAGAAACAGGCTTTGATTAAATTAGAACAGGGACACTTCACCTTCTGTTTGAGGACACATCTAATTAGGCCGTAGTTACATGGGAAAATGGGAATGTTTTTTACTCTAAAAAGGTTAATCATTATATATGTTTCAAAAACTGTGACCATTTTTCATAATATAATATTTACCTTTTATCAAAACAGTTCATAAATTAATCATAAAATAAGCAATGAATGCTAGCATGTCCTAGAAATTAAATGTCCTGAAATCATTTTTTTTTTTTATCTTTCATCTGTGTTTTCATGTATTCACACCTCCTCAGGTCTTATCTGTAAGAGCACCTGGTCCAGAGATGAACGGTGTGCAGTTCTGTGATTCTGTGTTCATAGGTGTGCACAGATATGCCATTTTATGAGTCTGTCAGACTCTGACAGCATGACACAGATCAATAAAATATAAAAATATATCAAAAAGCATATTTTATGCAATTAAAGCTCATATTCTCAACCTTAAGGTTGTGACCTTGTATGGTGTTGCTTTGATATTTACTCTATATTATACAATTTATGTTGTTTACTCCCAGTAGATGGCGACAAGCGACTATCATCACTTAATCAATTACTCAAACTGATTCATTTAGCAGCGCTGAAATGTCCAGGAATGTAATACTGTTCTTTATGAGTAAGTCAACCATTCACTCAACCGATTCATTCAAAAACACTGATTTATTCAGAGCTGTGTTTACGAGTGATTCAATGAATCGTTCGTTCAATTAATTAATTCAAACACGCTAATTCACCCAAGAATGAAACATCTCTGTTTTTGCTTGGCGGCACTTGATGGTTCAGCTGAGGTTTTGTTTGGAAATATGTTCGTCGTCAGAGCAGAAACGGACAAACTGACCATATTGGTCTAAAATCTTAAGTTAAGTATTGACTTCTTGCTAATTGCACCGTTATAAAAGCAATTTTGACACAATTATGCTACGTTAAAGCCATTATTTCTAATGTGATGTTTTTGCGTTAACATTGCAGCAACGGCAGATTCTAAATAGTTGACGGTGTAAATATACATATATACATACATATATATATATATATATATACATATATATATATATATATATATATATATATATATATATATATAGATGCCACAAAAGTTTAAAGTTTAAAACTCTCTCTTGTACTATTCTGGAATATGTTTTGTTGTTTTAATCACTTTGTTTTCCTAATTTGTAAGTTGCTTTGGATAGTGGATTTTGCTGTTTTGTTAAGTACATTTAAGCATTTTTAGATATGTTTAATGGCAAATTTGATTAGGTATATTTTTGGGCTTATTTTAGCAGTCTGACACAAAAACTGGTATGTTTTGGAAAATTATACAATTATAAAATTGTCCACCTCCATCAGCAGCAATATAAATGAGTGCTCCTGCATTCTGGCTTCTGAATTAGTTTTAATAGGTATCTGAGACACTGAAGCAGTAAATAATAGACCGCAGCTCTCCTTATCATGATGCTGTAACCCCTGCAGTGAAAACTGTATTGACTTTCAACAAATCAACAACCAGACAGACCCCCACTGACCCCTGCATCAGCCCCCCCCTCTCTCTCATTCTGTTTCTCTGCACCAGTCCATATCTTACATGCAGTGTCACGCCTGATCTTGCCTTCAAACTGTCCACCTCCATGTCTGTTTGATCCGTTTTCTTAGTGAAAGACAGGATATTCCTGATAACACTGTATTCATTCATTGCAATGACCAAAACAGCTCTAAGACCTGAAGTTGCTTTACAAAAACTTTTAAAAACAAACCTAAAATATAAATACCATATTATTCCCTGACAAAATTCCACATTTTTTTTGCAAGGGGATATTAAATCATATAAACGCTATTTAACATTTACGAGTATACATTTAACCTTTTGATAGATGAGGATGATTAATTAACACGTGAGTACATGGTTACATAAAATGGGTCCAGTCTGATCTGTAATGATGTTTAATTAACGATAAATCACATATGGTGGGCACTACTGTGGAGAAGAACTCCTGCGGTCTACAGTAACGAACCTCAGAACGTCCTGCTGCTCACTCTGTGAATGATGTGGGCCCATAAAACCACTTTATACCCTCATTATAGTGTTTCCCAGACACCTCTGAGACGGAGGACATCTCTGCAACATTAGTGGCTTTTAGTGTTGGCTCTGTAAAGGTCTCTGGGTATGTTGTTACCTGTCCAAAGTTTGTTAAGCTTTTTTAAACAATTGTCATAACCTGTTCCATGTTTTTGTCATGTCATGTTTTTCAGAGCTAATTTGAAGATTAAATGTGTATTTTCTGGGCTCCCCTCTCTATCATTGGTTGGCCAGACTGGCAGCCCCACCCTAAACTCACACTATTGGTTGAGCCAGTGTTGCTGTGTCATTTTTAAACAAAGGAATGTTTTTATGTCACTCGATTATATGCTTTAGAATTTAACTGGTTTATCAAAAGTGGTCTGTGATATTATTGTTTAATATTATTTTTCCCAGTCATGCAGCCTTGATTACACCAACCAAAAAGAAAGATTTTGTTTAAGGTGGAGAAAGGCTATTCGATTAGATTAGATTAGATTAGATTAGATTAGATTCAACTTTATTGTCATTGCACATGTAAGGTACAGGGCAACGAAATGCAGTTAGCATCTAACCAGAAGTGCAATAAGCAGAGGTACAGGATATACAGTGTCTACAATAGTTACATATGTACAGAATATACAGATAAGGCAGTAGTACTATGGACATAATTTACAAATTTTTAAATACTATCAGTATGATATACAGATGGGTGATATGAACATACTATACAGATGGATTGTACAGTAAATGTACACTATGAGCAAAAACTATGAATATAATTACAAATGGATATGAATAAGCTATACATTAAGATATATAAATACTAGTGCAATGAACATTGAAAGTGCATAGAAATAAAAATTTCCAGTGCATAGTACTCAGTGTGTGGATGATTTTTTTTTGTTTTTGTTTTTTAACCGATTTTAATGATGGGGAGGGGTGAAGAGTTTGTGGTGGTGTGTGAGGGGGGTATCATTGGGCAGAGTTTAGTAGGGAAACAGCTGTAGGGAAAAAGCTGTTCCTGAGTCTGCTTGTCCTTGATCGGAGGCTCCTGAAGCGCCTCCCAGAAGGCAGTAATTTAAACAGTCTATGGTCAGGGTGAGAGGAGTCCTTAAGAATGCCGCGAGCTCGACGTAAACAGCGTTTTCTCTGGACGTCCTCAATGGCAGGAAGTGGTGTCCCTGTGATGCGTTGGGCGGTTTTCACCACCCTCTCCAGTGCCTTGCGGTCAGCAACTGTGCAGTTCCCATACCAGACTGTGATGCAGTTGGTCAGGATGCTTTCAATTGCACACCGGTAGAAGTTCCGCTGGATGATTGGAGACAGGTGGTTCTTCTTCAGCGTCCTAAGGAAGAAGAGGCGTTGGTGAGCCTTCTTGACTAGGCTGGATGTGTTGGTGGTCCAGGTCAGGTCCTCCGAGATGTGGGTTCCCAGGAACTTGAAGCTGGAGACACGTTCAACAACCATCCCGTTAATGTGGATGGGGTCATGCGTTCCACTTTTCTTCTTCCTGAAGTCCACAATAAGTTCCTTTGTCTTGCTGGTGTTGAGGAGCAGGTTATTGTCAGCGCACCATGCAGCCAGGTGCTGTACCTCCTCCCTGTAGGCAGTCTCATCGTTGTCTCTGATGAGGCCAATCACTGTGGTGTCGTCAGCAAACTTGATGATGGAGTTGGATCCATGCACAGGCCTGCAGTCATGGGTGTAGAGGGAGTAGAGGAATGGGCTCAGCACACAGCCCTGTGGTACGCCGGTGTTGAGTGTGATGGTGGTGGAGCAGGTGTGGCCTGACCTAACATGCTGAGGTCTGTTGGTCAGAAAGTCCATAATCCAGCTACAGAGGGAGGTGTTAACACCCAAGTCTCCAAGTTTAGTGATCAGCTTGGAGGGAATGACGGTGTTGAATGCTGAGCTGAAATCAACAAACAACATCCGTGCATAAGTGTTGTTATTATCCAGGTGTGTGAGTACCGAGTGCAGTACTGTGCATACTGCATCCTCAGTGCTCCTATTGCTACGGTAGGCAAATTGGTGTGGGTCCAGTGTGGGTGGGAGGCAGTTCTTGAGGTGTGCCAGGACCAGTCGCTCAAAGCACTTCATTACAATGGGTGTGAGTGCTACGGGGCGGTAGTCATTCAGGCACGTCGGGGAGGAGTGTTTCGGCACTGGCACAATGGATGTGGCCTTAAGGCATGTTGGCACAGTTGCTTGGGTGAGGGACAGGTTGAAAATGTCTGTGAAGACCTCTGCGAGCTGCTCTGCACATATCCTGAGCACATGTCCAGGAATGCCGTCAGGGCCAGCGGCCTTGCATGCATTGATCCGGCTCAATGCTGTGCAGACATCTGTGGAGGTGAGTTTGAGGGTCTGATGGTCTCCTGAGAGTGTGATCTTGGTGGCTGTCTCCTTGTTGTTATTCTCAAAGCGAGCATAAAAGTCATTTAGCTCATCAAGGAAGGAGACGTCTGTGACCGTTGGAGTGGAGTTGCATGGCTTGTAGTCACTGATGACCTGGATGCCCTGCCACATGCGCCGGGGGTCAGAGTTGTAAAAATGCTCCTCTACCTTTAGCTTGTAGCAGTGCTTGGCCTTCTTGATGCCCCTCTTCAGGTTAGCCCTGGATATGCTGTAGGCCTGAGCGTCATCTGATCTGAAAGCAGTGTTGCGGGCTTTCAGCAGGAGCCGCACTTCCTTGTTCATCCATGGCTTCTGATTAGGGTACGTTGTGATCTGTTTCTCTGTTGTAACACTGTCAATGGAGGTATTGATGTAATCCAGTACAGAGGTGGTATAGATGTCAATGTCCGTGTGAGAGACACTGGCAGCCTGGGAAGCAAACATACTCCAGTCCGTTTGTTGAAATTTGTCCTGAAGTACAGACTCTGCTCCCATTGGCCACACTTTGATGGTCTTCACTGATGGCTTCACACGGTTGATGAGGGGTGAATACTTGGGGGTGAGAAACAAAGAAAGGTGATCAGACTGTCCCAGGTGGGGGAGGGGAGTCGCGATGTAAGCTCCTGCGATGTTTGTGTAAACATGATCCAAAGTTTTTTCTCCTCTAGTGTGCCAGGAGACATGCTGATGGAATTTGGGGAGCACTGTCTTTAAGTTGGAGTGATTAAAATCACCCGCAACAATAAATGCAGCTTCCGGGTGTACAGTCTGTTGTTTACTAATGGCCGCATGCAGTTCGTTCATAGCAAGCTTGGCATTAGCATCCGGGGGAATATAGGCTGCAGTTATGATGGTGGAAGTGAACTCCCGCGGCAGATAGAAAGGTCTACACTTAACCATGAGAAACTCTAGGTTAGGTGAGCAGTGTTTTCCAACAATGTCAGAGTTCGTACACCAAGCTTTGTTCACATAAATGCACAATCCTCCACCTCTGGTCTTGCCGGAGTCATCTGCCATTCTATCTGCTCGGAGCGTGTAACGTCCTGTTAGATCAATAGCATTATTGGGTATGTCGCTATGTAGCCATGTTTCAGTGAAAACCATGACATTGCAGTCCAAAAGTTTCTTACTATGGGTGATGCGAAGTCGTATTTCATCCATTTTGTTCACCAATGACCGCACATTAGCGAGGAAAATGCTGGGTAAAGAGAGCCGGTGCGGTGTTAGCTTTAGCTTAGCTCTTAGTCCTCCGCGCTTCCCCCGCCTTTGTTTACGATCTCGGCGCCGCCTGTGAGCACTTCCGCCCGGCCGAGCAGTGTTCTGGAGATCTCCGGGATGAGTCGATGATTGGTTATAAAACTGTTGGAAAAGTGCAGACCGATATCCAAAAGCTCCTGTCGGGTGTATGATGTTAAGGCAAAGCTGTTCAGTGAGAACAGACCCGAGATGAGCAGGAAAAATACTGCAAAATTGCAAAAACTGGAGAGACGCTGAGCCTCGCGATGTGTTCGCGCCGCCATCTTGGTCACTAGTGGTCACTATTCGATTTTGATACAGAATTTTATATTGTTTTATTATTATTGATAATAATTAAATTAATAAATGTATCACGTTTTGTAGTGTTATTGTTGATTTGTTCATAATTACTGATCACCAGATCATCAAAGAAAGAAAATTTGCTGAGAGTCACTGAAGTAAGCCATATTATGAATAAATGAAGAGTTGAGAAAAAAGAGAGAAAAAAAAAACACTTACACTGACAAGCTATGCAATATCGCGTTCATAAGCGAATGCGATTCATCTGTGATTATGAACGCGATATTGCGTAGCTTGTCCGTGATCTACGGCTCTGTGTATTAAATGCCGCTCCATCTGAAAGCATGTGATGGAGATTTACTACTAATCACAGAACCGGCTTTACTGATGAGATGGGCATGACAAGCACATGCGATTTATCATCCAACCCTACATTTTTTTGTCTGTTTGTTGATCACAAAGTAGAAAGTAGGTGAGAAAACCTAGGATGCTGGGTGTATTGAAAAGTGCCGCCAATACTGTCTACAATGCGTGGAATGGTGCGCTGTGATTGGTGGAGCTGATGTATCACATTCTGCAGAGAAGGGAGACTGGCGTTTATCACGGTTTGAACAGATAGGAAGAAAACATGACAGAATAGCGGATAATTTAATTTTGCGCAAAATTAAAAATTTACTTTTCAATACTGACCAGATACAACACTGATTTTGGCGGAAATTCTTTTTTTTCTTTTTTTTTAAGAAAAGAAACTCTTCAAATCCTCCGTTTTTATTTATTTATTTATTGCCAGAAGCCATGGTTTGAAGTTAAAAGATGGATTTGTTTCTTACAAACATGCAAATTTTCATCTCACAAGATGTTAATTGATGGACTGAAGTGGTGTGGATTACGATTATTATGATGTTTTTATCAGCGGTTTGGACTCTCATTGTGACGGCACCCATTCACTGCAGAGGATCCATTGGTGAGAGGATCCAAGTGATGTATTGCTACTCTTCTCCAAATCTGTTCTGATAAACAAACATACTATATTTTGAATGGCATGAGAGTAAGCAAATTTTTATTTTGGGCTGAACCTTTAAGAAATACATTGTGGGCTATTTAGTGTACTCTAAATATACAAACAAATAACAAAACATTAAAAGTCCTTTTACAAAAGCGGATTAGCACCACTTGTACAAGTCAATGAACGACTGACAATCAGTAGCGACTCAACTTCTCCTTTGACGTGGTTTTTGTTTGCGTTTTCTCATCGTAAACATCACGGGTGACATCTGGAACAGGTTTCAGTCTGTGATTCCCTGGGAGAGGTTTAAGATCAAAGCATCCGGATGATGTTTTCTCTCTTGTGAAGTTGCTTGAAGCGGTCAGGGGAAAGCTCTAGGAGGGGACAAGCTATCAGAGTCCTTCCTGAGCTTGATAATGCTCAGACACTGATGACTTTGCGGTTTTGGCCTGAAAACATTTACAGTCAGCTTTTAAACAGGCAGTCGTAAAGATTTTTCTTTGTTTATCCCATTGTTTGGAGAGATGGTGGTAAAATGCAGCCTCAGATGGGAATTTTTTGTGGGATTGGTTAGATTGTGGTTGTATGTGCACATTTTATTTTGGACATTATACAGTATTCTTTTTGTGTGTAATGACAATTGCTAGTCCAATATTTTGCGCCGAATTTTCAACATTTTAAATGTTATAAGAAATGTGATGGGTTACTAATATATTATAAATATATGGGTTACTGCCTGCCTATATATATATATATATATATTTTTTTTTTCAGAAATTTTAAAATAAAAATAGTACCACAAGAATGCAGTTTTCATTTTTATCCACTGGAGTCAAAATAAGATTTGATTATGAACACAAATCATACATTAGTAGATCATCTTCTGAGAAAAGTTCTGATCTAATGACTATATTAGCACAGCAAGAGCTGCAGTGAATAATTTTCTTCTCAATTTTGTGGAAGAAAACAGCATGTCAGTTGAAACAGGACTACGCTTTGACAGATTTAGGCCTGAACATACACATTAACAATTTATGAATTACCAAATACTCCCTTAAACGATGTAATGCTCAGTGTGTCATGGAGAATTGAGACGGCTTGGCTTGTTACCTGCTGATTTGACACTCAGCCCCCTGTGAAGTTTGTTTATGAGTGTTAGAGCAAAGAAAGCAAGACTGGTGCTTGTCAACACATCCACAAAAGCCAGTTTTAGATGGGGGAAAAGCATGTTTGTGTTTGAGATAGCGAGACAAGCTCAGTCAAAAGCTCAGCATGAAAGACATTGATAAGAATAGTTTTTGCCTAAAATAGCTTTAGAGAAGTTAGCGTTAAATAGACCTCTGTCGATCTGAACTTAAACTGACAGAAAAGTGTATTTTAAAGCTCCAGCTGCACTGAGGGAATAATTAATTGCATGTCAATGTCATTGAATGTCGATTTCATCTTTTCTAGTTAAATATTAATGTGTCTTTAAGCTTTGAGAAAAAAAATAAACCTAGAATCTCTGCAGCTAACACAAAGTCAGAGGGGGAAAAAAATATGCAAGGGAGGGATGAATATTTTAAATAACAGACCTTTGAAATTGTATTTCAAGGTCTTAAAGGGCTTTCAGAGTGACAGGTTTCCTAAACTGCCACCTTTATGCGACAGCATGATCTTTTAAAACATGAAGGATCTTGATTTAGCATCACAGTACATGATGTATGATTTCAGAAGGGGTTTTCAATAATAAAACACCTTGTAGTTGAAAAGTCCTTCATCTACAAGGTATTTTAATTTTTGAAATGGTGTTTTTCACATTTATGCTGGTAAAGTTTGTAGCTCATATTTTGATTGAATGCCTTTAGATGATTAATTTTACAAGGTGAATGGGGTCTTTTTTTCATTTGTCTCTTATTTAAAAATAAATAAATATCTGAAATAATAAAAAAAAAAAAAAAAAAAAAGATGGATTAGCATTGCAAATACAATGCCTATACATTTTCAAATGCATTTATTTGTTTGTTTGTTTGATTGGTTGCTTGTCTTACCTGTGGGGGAAGTCGTGGCCTAATGGTTAGAGAGTCGGTTGCGGGTTCGAGTCTCGGGCCGGCAGGAATTGTAGGTGGGGGGAGTGAATGTCCAGCGCTCTCTCCACCCTCAATACCACGACTGAGGTGCCCTTGAGCAAGGCACCGAACCCCCAACTGCTCCCCGGGCGCCGCAGCATAAATGGCTGCCCACTGCTCCGGGTGTGTGTTCACGGTGTGTGTGTGCGTGTGTGTGTTCACTGCTGTGTGTGTGCACTATGAATGGGTTAAATGCAGAGCACGAATTCCGAGTATGGGTCACCATACTTGGCCGTATGTCACTTCACTCTCACTCACTCTTGCATTCAATTCTGAAAGTCTAGACTGTAAAAGTCTTTATTGGTCCTGATTAAAACATTGCAATTCCAGAAAATGTAACCTATCCATTAACTGCATTGCTAGAAGATTGTGTAATTATCACTCAAAATATTCCAGGTCCTCATTTTCTTTGCCCACCTTTTATAACAATTTTAGGAGATAACTTTAATTAATATTCCCCTTGGTCACACTGGAAGGAAAATCACCTCCAGACTTTGAGAATATGGACATTTCCCACAGTTTTATCTGGTTAGTGACTCCTGAGGGGGTAAAAGGATCTCCAAAGGCTCCTCTCAAGTGTAAAGTCTAGAAGCTTTAGATGATCTAAGAAAAGTTTTATATTTCTCTTATGATGGTATAAGATTTCGGAACATAGAACTGGTCCTTGATCACAACTTCTGGGGATCTTCTATTCAAAGCTCCAGCTTAAAAGAAAATCCTTTCTCAGAGATGCACATCAATTGTAGAGGAGGGATGGAGACTTTTTTCAGCCCAAGTCCAAAGGCTCTCCCTTGGCATGAGGTTTGAACTTTAATCCAACAGCTTGAGCGAGAATGAGACTCAAAGACCTTCACTAAAGCCAGTTCATGACAGGGACCTCAAATTCTTCTCTAAGCCAAACTGCAGGCATTAGAAGCGGATATAACGGCTAAAACTTCAGCCTCAGATAGCGCAACCTTCTCGTCCTCTTCCAGGTGGCATCCGAGTCACTCCGTGCCAAGAGATTGAGAGGGATATACACATTTGGCCAGTCAGGAATTTGGTTTGGAGAAGAACAAGCCCAGAGAGGCAAGGTTTTGGCCTTATCATGAGCTCTGGGGTGCTAAAGATTTGAGACCAAAAGCTGGATGCTTTCAAGAAGATCAGCTGATACTGAAAGGTGCCAGATTTTCTCAGATAGGGGAATTCACACTGAAAGTGTGGTAAAATGTCATCTAAACAGCATTTAAATAAAGGTTCCTTGCTGGTTCCTTGCAGGATAAGGTTCAAGAACTGCTGTATAGATGTTATATTCGAATCTTTGGATCATTTTTCTTTGGTTCTTCTATGGTTCTGTGCATTGGTTTTAGGTATCGACCTTTAACAGAGGAAAAATGAAGCCCATGGGGGCTTTGAAGAACTTGTACATGTGTTAGCATTCAAAACGTACCACAAAAAAAGCTCAAACATAGATTCAGCCATCCATAATTAGAATTTACCACCCATTTATTGCTATTAGTCCATTCGACCCCATTTCTTCTTATTTTTTCACACTTCTTTAAGCAGCACAACCATTTTCATCTGGGCTAATAGGATACAGACTTCCAGAATACCAAATTCACACATTTGAATGATTTTTAAGGATTGTTAAAGGTGTATTTGTATTTATTTTTATTTTATTTTATTTTTGGTAGAATGCAGTAAGAGGATGCTGAGAGAGTGATAAAAAAAAAAAAACAGCCCCATTTAGCAACAAATTAATGATTTATGTTTTGGCTCTTATTATGAAAGCTGTCATTTTTCTTGTCATTTTTGTTTCATGTTTCCCATAAAATCATATACTTTTTTCTTCTTCTTTTTTTCTTTCTTTCTTGTATCTACAATAGGCTATGCATTAGTTGTGGTACATTTAGCATTGTTTTTCTATCCGTAACCCTAGAAAACACCCAAGACCCATCAGGTCAAAAGCATTAAACTAGATATTAACAAGTTCTTTGTGGACCTTTAAAAGTTCATTCAATTGTAAAACACCTTTTTGCTTCTAATTGGAAGCGTGTTTGAATGTGAAGTCTTGTGCAGAAACATGCCCCCATGGAAAAACGATTTTATCTAATTTAATGTGAAAATAATCATCTTTTCTCCATTTTAGCTTCTGCAAATTACCTTTCTCTGAGTTTTTCATTGCTTTTCGCGAGTTTGTTTCACTAGAGAGACCCTGTAAGTGTCCTCCTACTCTCCAGTTAATTGAGGGCTTCTGACTCGGAGTGCCCCCTTTACTCCTCAAGATAGCTGACTGTTTACACACACACGAGGGGGAAAAAAATGGTCCAGGATTCTTCTTACCGCCCATAAATTAAGGACAATATGTTGTGCGCAAGGAAACTTCCTTAGTCTTTGGAGGAATACATGCCAACATCAAGAGCAGAGTTTTCAATCACCCCGCAAACTTTTTTCCTGTGTAACCAACCTGCCCTATACTTTCCGATGGGATCCCCATGGAAAAACGCGCAACTGTGAGACTCAAACATGGAACTTTTTAACGTCTTTTTAAAGTCATCCATCTGCATCTGGTGCCTGTGCTTACTACCGCTGAAGTTATTTGGGCAGTTGGGTAAGTCAAAAACATGCTTATATTAAATGCTAACGCTGTTTTAAAGGCATAATGTGGCGCAATTTTAAGACGGTTTCTGTATTGCGCAGCAGATTGCGCTGTTGATGGAAATAAGTTACGCATGCAACCTCTAAGATCTGAATGCTAAAATGCGATGCTTGTTTGTTTACTCGAGAATTTGCCACACTCACAGTGCAAAATTTAAAGATTCACAAACCTTGTGCGTAAAAATCTTGTAAGTACTTTTTTAACTATGATGGTACTATTATTATTTATTTTTTGTATGCATGTACTATTTTTTAACTAACCTCATAGCATCAGTTTAAAAGGGGTTTTATGGGTTTTAATTTTTTTTGTTGTTGTTGTTGTTTGTTTTGTTTATATTTTACTGCAGTGTATTATTTTATGTTGATATGTAGGCTGTTTTGTTTTATTTTAGCTCATAACCGTTTAAAAGTTGTGCATACGATTTTTGTCTGGCTGCGTCAGGAACATGGTTTTAAGATAAATGTGCTTTCAATCCTCAAGACATTGTTTTCATCAGTGCTCAATATTCTCTAGCGGGATTGAACAGCTGTTTGAAATCTGTGCTAACTTCGTTGTAACTCTGCGCACTGACATCCATTCGCGCACCAAATGGAGAGACTGTCTGTGCAGTTCTGATAGAAACGTGCTCTGTGGAGAAAAGGTCTCTCTCTCTCTCTCTCTCTCTCTCTCTCTCTCTCTCTCTCTCTCTCTCTCTCTCTCTCTGTCTCTGTCTGTCTGTCTCTGTGTGTGCGTGCAGATGTTTTCAGCAGTCATTAGAGCAGTCAGTAGGTGAGTATTAAGCCTCAGGGGTGCAGTAATTGTGGGAATGTGAGCCTCATGATTGTGGGGTCAGACTGATTAGAGAGGTTGTGATATCTTTACTGTCCTTTCCTCCAGCTCATGCCTCAGTGCCATTACAGGCTATAGACCTGTGTAAAGGTTTTATTATTTTATTTAATTTTATTTTTATATAGTCTGTATTGGTCTGTAAATCAAGTAAAATAGAATACAATACAAGTATATAGAATATAACATTAATTTAATAATATTTAGTTTTTATTTATATTTATATTTTTTTGCATAGAGACATATAGATACCTTTTCATCATATGTCAGGAGGCATTATTGTGATTATTATTTATAAATAATAATCTAGTTTAATTTAGCAGTTTTTTTTATACCAGGAATGAGGCGATTTTGGTTTATTGTTTTTATTTGGCTTATTATTTTTTATTACTTATGTGCATTCCTGCAGTACCTTTTATGACCACAAAGCACAGAAAACCTTAAGTCTAGTGGTAAATATTGTGACGGAAAAAAAAAAAAAAATTATATATTAATTCAGTCAATTGCAAAGCATTTTAGCTGTTCATCTGTATCAGGCATAGGGTGATTTTGTGCACTTTAGTGGGCAGTCGTGGCATAATGGGTAGAGAGTTGGACTTTTAACCTGAAGGTTGTGGGTTCAAGTCTCGGGTCCGGCAGGGATTGTTATTGGTTGGAGTGAATAACCAACACTCTCTCCACCTTCAATACCACGATTGAGGTGAGACCCTTGAGCAAGGCACAGAACCCTCAACTGCTCCCCACATCCTCCAGGTGTATGTTCACTACTGTGCGTACACTTGGATGGGTACACCCCCCCCCCCCCCCCCCCCCCCCCCTCCATCCTTGTTGTGTGTCACCAGAACAAATATTATTGTAGGCTAATGAATGGCATTATTGTATATTAAAGTTTTGACATGATTGTACATTAATTATTTTGTGCTAATCTCCTAATTTTGGTGGGTAATGTTTCTATTGTCTGGAGTTTTAAGGATAAACAAAGCTGTACATAAAATATTCCAATAAATGTCCCAATTTTTGGTATTGCTCTTGCACAAAATCCTCCCAGCGGCGTCCTTTCATTCAGCAGACCGTGAAGGAGTCGTTCTCCATGATATTTCTTCAGTGAATCATCAGCGTTGACTTTTCAGTCTTTATTAAATGTCCGACAACTGTGTGTTTGGATCATGTGATCTCATCCCTCATAAGCCCCACTCAACAAGAGATGTTACCGAGTCCTCTGGGTTTGGGTGAATTGCTGGCTGAGTGAGAGGAGGAAACAGATGAGTGCGTTTGCAACTGTGAAAGTCTTTCGCTTTAATATCACGGACAGTTTCCTGTGGTCACTGATATTTCATAAATGCAACAGACCCCGACCCAACAAACCCATTTTTTGAACTAATCTCTCTCTAGGGCCAGAGACAGTAAATATCTGGGGCTGTTCCTCTCCTGCAGTGTAATCAGCTCTTCATTCAGCCGAGAGGCAGATTGTCACAACCGATATCTCACATTTACCAGCCCTGCAAAACTCCCACATGCACATATGGATGAACTTGTGTGAAAGTTCTCCAGCTTTAAGAATCCTTATACACTACATGCTTAAAATAAAGATTATTTGCAGCTTGTTTGGTTCAGCAGGTTCTCCTTATCGATTTGTTTTTTGCTTTGTAGGAGTTGAGTTGAGTCTTGAGTTGGCTATATAGTTTTTGGCAGGTTAAACCATGACTTTATGTCTTTAAATAACTTTATATCTCACAATTTAGACTCCGTATGAAGTCGCTAAGGTGACTGGAAAAAAATATGAGTTTGGTGTAAAAAAAAAATATATATATATATATTGCAATGCTTTAGCATTTTGCGTTCCCACAAAAAAAAGTTGTTTGCTGACAAAACTTTTGAAAACTGGTGATGGATGAGACAAACAATTATAGTGAATCATATTTCACTTGCAAAAGTTTAGCATTTTGCATTTAGTTGCTAATGATTTTGTGTTCTCATGAAGCCTTTCGAAAGTTATACAAAACCTTTCCAAACTTATGCGAGTTAATGCAAAATTGATGACGGAAATAAAATGAGACGGGAGGAAAAACTGTGTTTCAGTCGTGGACATTTTGCGTTCTCCAAGAAATATCCATTTGGTCACAAAACTTAATCATTCTGTCAAAAAAGTTTCTAAACTTTTGTGCACGAACACAAAACTGGTGATAGAAATTGTATGAGATTCAATGAAATACTATAATTTGATCTTAAAAGTTTTGTTCCTCGGTTGAACTTTTCTCTTCTTTCGAAGCTTTTTCAAAACTTATGTGAGCGAATGCAAAACTGGTTATGGAAATGATGAGATGGAAGGAAAAACTATTTTGTTCATGATAGTTTTGCATTCCCCCAAACTTAGCGTTTGCTTTCAAGACATTTGCGTTCACTCAATTTTTCTAAACTTTTGCGAGTGAAAGCAAAAGTATATTTTGCTTTTGAACGTTTTGCAATGCCCCAAAAAACTATAGATTTCTCTCGCAAAAGTTTTTTGTTCACCCAAGAAGCTTTACATTTGCTTACAAGACTTTTGTGTATTGAATTTGTGTATTGGTGATTGAAATGAGATGGAAGGAAAATTGACGATTTGCTTGCAAAAGTTTTGTTTCCAACAAGAAACCTTTCATTTGCTTTCAAAACTTTCGTGTTCTCTCAACTTTTCCAAACTTATGTGAGCAATTATATAAGTGTTGATGGAAAAAGGAGGAAAAACTATACTGCACTTAGGTTCTTCTAGGACATTATGCTGTCAAACCCATTTTGCTTTATTTATATTTCACTTCTGAAACCATTTGAAGATGTCAAAGGTTTTGACCACATATGGACATTTATCTGTCTTCTAGTCTTTTGCAGTCATTGTCTTAGCGCTAAAAAAATGTTTGCATTGTTCAAAAGTAGTGTGGTGTGCAACAGCATACATGTTGAGAAAGTGGACGTTGCCCATGTCTAATCTGAAGTTTTCAGTTGAATTCCCTGGTGAGGAAGTGTCTGAAATTCACCCCGTCCCTAAGTCAACAGATTAACTGGGTGATCTGAGATGTTTACCCAGCAGCGCTGTCCCAGCTTTGGTTTGGGGGCTGAAAACACAAGTGCTTGTGGAACCTTTGACCTTGCGTTGCAAGATTTGACTGCAAGTACAGACAAAGTCCAAATGTGGCTTGCTCTGTTAAACATGGCCTTCTGGTAAAGTTTCTATGCTCAGATCTTTTCAACTGATGAAACTTCTTTTCTATGACATGGATTTGTGATGTGATTTTTTTCTTTAAGGTTGAATGAATCTTTATTTTTCTTGCATGTTGGCTGTTTTTATTTCTACACCTGTAATGTCACTTTTTATTATTTTATTTACAGAAATTTCTATTTTGCTAAATTACCTTTCTGTGGTCATTATTATATATTGTATCATTTTATTTTACATTTGCAATGTCACTTCTGTTGTCATTTTTGTTTTATTTTGTTTGTTTATTTTGTATTTTATTTAAAAAATGTGATGTAACTTCATCATCGACCACCTAGCAACACCCTAGCAACCACCCCAAGTACCCTAACAACCACCTTGAGTACCCTAGCAACCAACCTAGATGCCACTCCAGGTACCCCGGCGATCTGTTTTCTGTTCTTCAGATAGACTGTATTGCCTTTAAAACATTCGAACTTTAATCTTTAAAACTATTTTACATATTTCAAACTACTTCAAACTGGAAACCTTCAAACTTCAAGCTTTTAAAACGTTTACAAACTTTCTGGCTAGGCTTTTTCAATCCAACTTAAAGTTTGTCTTCAAACTTTACTATCTAGTTTTCTTTTATTACTTATTTATTTATTTACTTTATTATATTATTTTATTACATTTTTATTTTATTATTTTACAATTGCAATGTCACTTATTATTATTTTATTTTATACTTGTGATTTTCATCTACTTTGCTTTTGTCACTTTATTTTATTATTTTATTGTATGGTTGGGATTTCACAGCTTTTTATTTCAGTTATGATGATGATGATTTTTTTATTATTTATTTATTTTTTGTAATCAAACTACACACTGAAGATTTCTAGCATATGTTTTCTGAATCTGTGAATGGTGTATGTTTGAATGGAAAGTAAAGCGAGCACCCAGTAGCTGCTATTACTTTCATCTTATCTTGAAGCTGGCCACCTTGAAACTTCATTACCTCCTCTTAAGAACCATCCCCTCAAATCATCCTTACATCTCCCCACCAAACCATTATTAAGAATTTATCAAATGAACACTTAAATGTCTTTATCTTCATCTTGCCCCATTGCACCTCTAAGAGTAAAGCTTAGAACGTAATTGCAGAGTAATGATCCTTGAATTAGGCTGGAAAGAGCAGGGCATTATGGACTCTAAACCAGTCGAGACATGATCTCATCAGTGCTCCAGTGGGGCAGAAAGCCCTCTCAGCCCGGCCTCGTCTTCACTCTGGAGAGCAGACAGGATTAGAGGAAAGATTTTCTGCTCTTTTCCACGCCGGTCAAAGGTCACCTGCCCTTATTCTTTATGAGGACTTTTATTGGAAACATGTTCCTTTGAACAAATTCTGTATTTGAGACTTCACTGAGAGATGTAGCTTAAACTAGTTCTTAACATATTTAGATGAAAATGTGAGTGATTTACTATGCAAAACCTGTTGACAAATATGCCAGAGTGTTCCTAGGTGGCTGCTAAAGTGTTCTGGGTGCTTAAATGGTTAATTACTTGTCCAAGACCCTAATGTCTCAGTCCTTTTAGACCACACTGGCCAAAACTCTGCAATCTCGTGAGATGATACTGTAATATTTTAACATTGCTTTGTTTGGCTTTTTTCTTTTTGTTTTGTTGCCCTTTGCTGATGTTTGTTTTGTGTCTTTGTTTGTGTTTTTTTTTTTTTTTTTTAACTTGCTGACAGTTTTATTTGTTTAATTGTGCTTTGGTGACAATTTATTTGTTGCTTTGCTGTTTGTTTTATTGTACTTTGCTGATGTTTTGTTGCTTTGCTTCTTTCTTTTTGTAGTGCTTTGCTGACATTTTTTAGTTGTGCTTTGCTGACAATTTATTTGTTGCTTTATTTTTTTCTTTTCTTTTTGTTTTGTTGTGCTTTGCTGATGTTTGTTTTGTTTTATTTGTGTTTTTGTGATGTTTTGCTTTGCTTTTTTTGTTTAATTGTGTTTTGCTGACAATTTATTTGTTGCTTTTGCTTTTTTCTTTTTGTTTGTTTGTTTTGTTGTTGTGTTTTGATAATTTTATATATTGGTTTGTGTTTTGTTGTGCATTGTTGACATTTTTCTGTTTTGATTTGCTGTTTTCTTTTGTTCTGCTTTGCTGATGTTTGTTTTGTGTTTTATTTGTATTTTTGTGATGTTTTGCTTTGCTTTTATAAAAATTGTGCTTTGCTGACAATTTATTTGTTGCTTTGCTTTTTCTTTTTGTTTGTTTGTTGTTGTTTTTGTGTTTTGTTAACAATTTATTTGTTGCTTTGCTTTTTCTTTTTGTTTGTTTGTTGTTGTTTTTGTGTTTTGTTAACAATTTATTTGTTGCTTTGCATTGTGTTTTGTTGTGCATTGCTACCATTTTTCTGTTTTGATTTTCTGTGTTCTTTTTGTTCTGCTTATTTATCTGTTTTGTTTTGTTGTGCTTTCCTAGCAATTTATTTGTTTCTTTGCTTTTTTTTTTTGTTTTGTTTTTATTGTGCTTTGCTGAATTTTTGCTTTGTTTTTATCTTTGTTTTGTTGTGCTTTGCTGACATTTGTTTTGTTTAGTTGAACTTTGCTTAGTTGCTCTGCTTTTTTCCTTTTTGTTGCTTTGCATTTTCATTTTATTTTATATTATTTTTCTTGCTGTCATTTTTTGCTTTGTTTTGCTTTTTGTTTTGTTGCTCTTTGCTGATGTTTTTGTTCTGTTGCTTTATTTTTGTTTTGTTCTGCTTTGCTTTGCTGCCGTTTAGTTTTTTTTAGACTTTTTTTTTTTTTTTTTTTTTTGTTAGACTTTGGTGAAATTTTTGTTTTGTTGCATCACATTTTCTTTTTGTTTTGGTTGTGTGTGTTTGTGTGTTTTTCTTCTGTTTTTTTTTTTGTTTCTTTTTGTTTTGTTTTTCTTCTGTTTTTTCATTTGTTTGTTTTTGTTTTTTTGTGCTTAGCTGATATTAGCACCAAGTAAAAGTCCTGTGTCCTGTCTAAAGTCTGCATTTTCCCACCAGTCTGTTGTGTCTATAACGTCTGCTATCTGCCCTGTCTCAGCTTCCCACGTTCACTGGCAGAGATGACATGATTTTCAGCCCAAACTTTCTATTAGCATGTTCAGGGGGAGCATTAGAGGATTACCAATGTACTGCTGGCCTCAGGCATCCTCATACAAAAAGCGAGGCAGGTCCTGTCGATCTCCCTCCCCCTCATAATTAGCTACAATAGTGACATCCGACCCACTTCGGCTCTGAGATACAGGAAGGATAAGGTGTTACAGATGTGCTGTCTGAGGAAATGGCAAGGGATTAAAAAGGTTTTAGCCTGAAAGTCACACGTCTATTTTTGTCCCTCCGTTTTGCCGTGAGACCCGGACACACGTCGCCGATTCTGCCGACCTTTACAGCATAAAGTTAGGAACAAGGAATAAGGGATCAGATAAAGGTGCGTTATTTTTACCCTAGATAAACATCCGCGGCTGAGGAGGTCACTTTAACCCCCATTTGGGTTTTAATGAACCTGAGTGACGTTTTCAAGCCACCGTAATGACACAATTTTCGAGCTTCTCGCTCGTTGTCTTCTGAGTGCTGACCTTTGTCTTTGCCGAAAGGTTGTTTTAAACTCATTTATAAATATTAAAGGTTGTAATTCACTCTGTAGTTTGACTGTGTCCTTGGTTCTTCCAGCTCCAGAGTGCTATCCGGGTGGATACAGGACATTGAGAAACGCATATCGTAGCATTGATTTCGACTCCACTGAACTTCAGAACACAGCGATCCAGGATCTAATCTGTGACCATTCGCTGCCTCCCGGATGGTACCGATTTTTCATAAACAATAAGCCTGCGGAGATGCCGACCCGCTGCGTTGAGGTGAGAAGTTGTCAATAAGTTCTGACTGGTTTCCAAACTGCAGTTTCTTGATCTCTGTTTCTTTTTGCAGATGAACCGCTGTGGGACACAGGCTCCAGTGTGGTTATCTCTAAAGGACAGCTCTCTTCCGAGGCCCGGAGAGGTCAAGCAGCTCTCAGCCTGTGCCACTTGGCAGTTCTTCCATGGAAGCACCAAAGACTGCTGCCTTTTCCGTATCCCAATCTCGGTCCGGAATTGTGGAGAGTTCCTGCTCTACTTCCTGCAGCCGACACAGGGTTGCATGGGATACTGTGCGGAAGGTAGAATAACATGACTAATTTTTGGTGGTTTACAAACACAGGGAAAAAAGTACCTAGAATTAATTAAATGAAGTTATGTGTAGGCCACATTTCATCCCCAAAAAAATATTTAATATGAATCATTTTAATTTTAAGTATTATTAATAATTGTGATAATATTAATAATTAATAAATATGTTAGATTTTTATGAAAATAATGTCATCACACACAAAAAAAATTAATTATCCTAAAAACATTTCATACATGTGGGAAGTCGTGGCCTAATGGTTAGAGAGTCGGACTCGTAATCGAAAGGTTGCGGGTTCGAGTCCCCGGCCGGCAGGGATTGTAGGTGGGGGGAGTGAATGTACAGCGCTCTCTCCACCCTCAATACCACGACTGAGGTGCCCTTGAGCAAGGCACCGAACCCCCAATTGCTCCCCGGGCGCTGCAGCATGGCTGCCCACTGCTCCGGGTGTGTGTTCACGGTGTGTGTGTGTGCATTTGTTCACTACTCACTGCTGTGTGTGTGCACTTGGATGGGTTAAACGCAGAGCACCAATTTCGAGTATGGGTCACCATACTTGACAATACGTCACGACTTTTTTTTTACTTACTTTTACTTCTGATTTTGGCGTGAGACCACAAAATTGGTGTTTCAAATGAAAAGGCATTCAAGTTACATTAAATGTAATTGCAATTGATTTGCATCTTAGTGACATAATTCACCTGTAATAGCATCTAAAACAGTGCTTGCACCAGTAGAAGAAACAATAAAGAGTGTCTTTCTGGCCTATTTAATAGCACATCTATAGATGTTCCCTGCACAAGAGCCCAGTGAGAAACTGACATCTAATTTGTAGTGGGTGATCAATATTTCACTTTCTTTGGCCGCGTTTCCTCTCTGACTTTCTCAAACATCTCCTGGATCCATATAAATGACTGTATCATCAACCGTGTGCGAGAGTATTTGGGTCATTTTTAGTTTAGGATCGATTTTGGGCGACTGAAGTTCTGCAGGGGAGCAAATCAGGCTACTGATTCATGTAGCAATATTTCACGGATTTATGACACTTCCATGACGGCTTCAGGAAGAAGGAAACTGTTTGGGTTTTAGAGTTTTGGCACAGCATGAAAGTCAGGGCATGAAAGTCAATAGCACTATGTACCATTTAAGGTGACACAAGTCAGACTGATCCTCTTACACAACAGACTGATCGTCTGTCTGTCTGTCTGCCTGCCTGTCTGCCTGTCTGTCTGTCTGACTGTCTGTCTGCCTGCCTGTCTGTCTGCCTGTCTGTCTGACTGTCTGTCTGTCTGCCTGCCTGCCTGTCTGTCTGTCTGCCTGTCTGTCTGTCTGTCTGCCTGTATGTCTGTCTGTCTGTCTGTCTGTCTGTCTGCCTGCCTGTCTGCCTGTCTGCCTGCCTGCCTGCCTGTCTGTCTGCCTGCCTGCCTGCCTGTCTGTCTGCCTGCCTGCCTGTCTGTCTGTCTGTCTGCCGGCCTGCCTGTCTGTCTGCCTGCTTGCCTGTCTGTCTGTCTGTCTGCCGGCCTGCCTGTCTGTCTGCCTGCTTGCCTGTCTGTCTGTCTGTCTGTCTGTCTGCCTGCCTGTCTGTCTGCCTGCCTGCCTGTCTGTCTATCTGTCTGCCTGCCTGCCTGTCTGTCTGTCTGTCTGTCTGTCTGTCTGTCTGTCTGTCTGCCTGTCTGTCTGTCTGTCTGTCTGCCTGCCTGCCTGTCTATCGATCTATCTATGTTTGTCTGTTTATTTATACTATAAAAGAATAAACAGGTAATGTTGAGCATAAAATAATATTTTTTTTATTTAATAAAAACTAATTTATTCAATAAAAACAACATCCTTCATGCATCATAGGACAGATTTTTGCAAAAAGGCATAAAAAATAAATAAATAATTTGTTTAATAAAAAACACATTTATATATTCAGTTTTATTTATTTATGTATTTATTTATACTGCGAAAGTATAAACGAAGTGGTTTACCTCATTGGGTAACTGGTCATCTAGAAAAAAAAAATATATATATATATATATATATATATGTATATGTGTGTGTGTGTGTGTGTGTGTGTGTGTTTTCTTTTTAAATAAACATTTAATTGTTAAAATGTTAAATTAAAAATATTTATTGATTTATTTATTCAATTAAAGTATAAAAAGAAGTTTAATGACTTTGTTGTTGTTTGTGTTGTTTCATTAGTTGCTTCACCATACACGCCTAAATCATGCCCACCTGGAGAAACCAAAGTTAACGGCTTATGTAAGGGTAAGTTTTTTTTAGTTATATATTAAAATATATTTCTATATTTTTATTTTTTAAATTTATTACATCTCTGTATTTCTATTTCATCTTATGACCTTTTCTGTGAAGCGAACGTCCCCTCACTGTCCTCAAAACCCATGGTGACCCCAGAACTAGTCGGCAGCAGCGTCCACCTCCGCTGCTCCTTCACTGGGGTGACGTCCGTGTGGCCAGTGGGGTATCAGGTGGTGTGGGCCAGATACTCCTCCAACACCATGAAGGTGGAGATCAGACGAGACACGACCACCAGACTCTACTCACTGGTGGAGATGGACGGAGTTCACTTCAGACTGGGAGAAACGGTAAAGAGACGATTGTTGAATGTGGTTTTCATGTAAAAATACATTTAGAAAGTTGAATTTTGCTTAGGATTTGTTGAGAATGATAAAAAGGGCTACAATGTTTAGTAAATTGCTGTAAAATTTCCAATGTTATCCAAATACATTTTAGCCTGGTTAGCCCCACCCAAAATGAAATCTCATTGGTCTAAAATCCTGCAGCGCCTATCTGCATATTAAACATACATATTGCGTTCTGATTGGATGCGAGCTTGTCACTTCATGCAACATTTTTGCTTGAAGTCAAGACAATAATTACTAGGGCTGGGTAAAAAATATCGATTCTCCGATTTTAATCGATCTTCAGTTTAACGCAACGATATCGATTCGGGAAATCCCCGAATCGATTCTTAATGAGCGTGCTTCACGTAAGAGGATATGAATATTCACCTCTCCTCCTGAAGGTGTCACCATGATCAAGAAGGCGGTTCACCCAGGGCGAGGCTTGGCCACGGTGTGTGTGTGTTCACTGCTGTGTGTGTGTGTGTGTGTGTGTGTGTGTGTTCACTGCTGTGTGTGTGCACGTTGGATGGGTTAAATGCAGAGCACGAATTCCGAGTATGGGTCACCATACTTGGCTGAATGTCACTTCACTTATCTTTCGAATTGCTCCACTAAAAAAAACAACTGTGTGCACCCTATTATTAATGTAGATGTGTATTTCAGTAATAAACTTAAGTAGGAGAGTTTCAGTTACCAGCATTTATATCAAAATATGGATCCCATGTCTGCAAAACTAACATTTTAAATGAAATATTGATAGCTAATCGATATTGAATCGAATCGAAATCGAAATCGGATCGAATCGAAACCATAAAAATAAGAATCGTATCGAATCGCAGAATTGGTCACAATACCCAGCCCTAATAATTACGTTTCCATTAACAATAAACAACATAACATAAACAATTTCTAAATTCTATTTTTTTTAATAGTCAAGAAAATATTACAGCTGCAGACGAATTGCATTGAAACAAATTTCATGTTTGCTAACGATTGGTGAATTCAGTTACATGACTTAAGACAAGGTCACATGACTCTTTTGACTGACATAGTGTATAGTACATGTATTTTTTAGAATTATTTTTTAGAATTATATATTTCCTTCACAAGTGAGCGTATATGCTTTTATGCACATCTTGGAAAAGTTTTTTGCATCTTTCAGAATTTTTCACTCCAATATACCAAAATTCGTAAAAAAATAAATAAATATATATATATGTGTGTGTGTGTGTGTGTGTTTATATGTGTTATTATGAAGTTCATATAAATTTAAAACATTTGTATAATTTGTCAAAATACGTAAATGGGAACCTGGCTAGACATTGAAACCTTAAAACACCTTAAAAGTAAACTAAAATCAATATTGTATTTTTTTTTTTACTATAGTTATGAATTTTTCAGGAGTGATAGAAATATGTTAGATAGAAATATATGAATGTGATAGAAATATATGCATTTTTGGCCACATCTGGTGAGTCTTAAAGCACTATCATTGTCTTTTGATTTTTTTCCTCTGGTGTAATGCGCACCAGACAGCCATTAAACGCTCTTCTCACCAGACTAAGAAAGGAAAGGGTTCGTTGAGGGGCGTCTTCAGTCATGATGCCCTTTGACCTCTAATGTGAGTTCAGAAAGTGTTTCAGCGGAAGTGAGACTGGGTCAAGAAAGAGGAAAGGTCAAATCGAAGCCACATGTGTATACAAAGCATAAATAACACAGAGGTGAAACATTGAGGAGTTTTGTCTAGAAGTTTGATTCTGATTAGTTTGTTTTGATATGAAGTTTGAAGGAGGTTTGAATCTTGGAGTTTAATATGTGCTGTGCTACCTGCAGTCATAAAAAACTCATGTGTTTGTATATCACAGAGGCCCCCGTTTGAGGAACACCATCATTCTGGTTTGGGTTGTGAGGTTCCCTGAAACGTGTCACAGCTGGACTTAGTCAAACACACACACACACACAGTCATATAAGCACACCTTGTGCTCTCTGTAATTCCCATATACAGGCAAAACAGACCTGAAAATCCTTCATACACATACAAAAGCACATAAAAAAAACATAGTTCGTTTCAGTTCCATATATGGTTTCAAATGCCATGTAGTGATGTAGTCTGTCAAAGACGTGCATTATGAACGTTATGAACTAACGTGCGTTAGTGTGTTATGAAATAAATCTTTGATTTTTATTTTTTGGGGGGGGGGTTAATTCTCATATTTGTTTTGTAATTAAAGTTTTTTAGTATGTTTCTCAAAATAAATACAATATAACAAATAATTTTTTTTAATGTTTTATTTTATTTTTTAAAAGGCTTTTTTTCCCATATATGAATTAAATCTATGAAAAAATAATTAATGTACAATTTTCAAGTTATTTTAATTTTCAAATAATACATAAATTAAAAAAAATTCTTCCTTGCAATAAAATTATGCAAAAGTTCATTATATATTTTGTTTAATTTTTATTATTAAAATTGTATATTATTTATTTATTTTGTTAGTTAGTTCGTTCGTTAGCTAGTTAGTTAGTATTATTGTTATATTTTGCTGTATTAGAAATTCCCATATATGAACAAAATTATTATTATTTATTTATTAATCTATTTATTATTTTAATACATTTTTTCTTATATCTCTATATAGGAATACAATTATTTGCAAACAATTGTAATTTTATTTAAATTATTTACACAGAGAAATAAAAAATTAAACCAGTCCCTGCAATAAAAGTGCATTATTGATTTCTATAGTTTCTATCTCTTTGCTCAATCAGCATGACCTTCATGACAGTCTGGTTTGATTGACAGTTTTCATGCAGCGTGTCCACCTTCCTGTTAAACTCCTCCAGCTTGCAGTCGGCGTCTAAAGAAAGCGCTGGGTTTTTCGCAGGAATTAAGGTAAATCCTGTTACATCTAATTCTTCATAATTATGATGGAACATGCGTCATGCACAGCGCCTGAAGTGATAATTACCGGCTAAATACACATTGCAGCATTGCAAATATTATGTTGCATAATTACCCATGTCTAACAGAGCTGTATGATGGTGTTTGATTTACTCTGGCTTCAGCCAACCGTCCAACACTTTTTCTGCAGTTTATTCCAGATGTCCTGCACATCCGCGAGGACGCTAAAAAGCATGTTTTGGCTGTATACAGCACAGTCCCTATTCCCTGCCATGGGTTTGAGCACAGCCGGCGCTGCAAAGTGACCCTTGCTCTCAGCGCACATGAATCAGGTGTGTGTATATTAGTCACTGACAAACTCGTTGGGAATTGTCAGTGTTGGAAATGGTGACAATATTAATTAATCTTTTCCCCATTATTTTTATTATTATACATTTTAAATGTGTTTTGTTTAATAAGTAGTTTTAATTGTTTCTGTCATAAACTAAATTGTTCATTTTCATATTCATAAATATATATATATATATACATACATAGATATATTATTATTTATTATTATTATTATTAATTTTCTAACTCAAGTACTCTTATTATCATTATTTTTATTATTATTATTTAGAATTTTAAACATGACTTATATACTTTTTGTTTTTATTTATTTGTATATCCTTTTTATTTTATTAATTGTATTTTTATACATTTTATTTATAATTTAGTTGTTTGTTAATTATTTATCTATTCATTTTTATTTGTTTTATATTTCTAGTTTTAAATTCGTATATATTTTTTATTTGCTAAATCAAGTGCTCTGATTATGCGGAAAATAAAATCGTAAGGAAGTATTTCAGTATTATTTTTATTTACAATTTGTAAACATGCTTTTGTATTGTATTTTGTTTTTATTTTTATTTATTCATGCATTTTTTTTGTATTTTATTGCAGTTTTTAAACTCGTATATGTTCAAGTCCTCTCAGTCTCAAGCTAATTTTTCACTTTTAATTTGAATGTTTTTTAAACTGTGAATCTTCTTCTTCTTCTTCTTCTGAATACTGATACAAATCTGTATTTGTGTTCATAAAATGTCTTTCTCATCTTGTCTTACGCTTTATGTAGCTTTGGTAAAATGCTTTGAATGTGACAGCATGTGCATGAATTGTCCTTTTCCTCTCAAGAACATTTTGTCTTTGAGTTTTTTCCTTTCGTTTGAGGATGTATCTACTGATCATCTCTGTCCGAATGTCTCAGACGATGTAGTCGTGGAGGTTTCAAATGTGGCCTTATCATCCTGCTCGGTCGAGCTCCTGTCCCAGCCCTGTCGAAACAGTGTCTGTGCTCAGGGTACCGTGAATCTCAGCGCTGTTACTGATTTCACTCGGGACGGGAACCGGGTCAGCTTCCTCTCCACTCAGCCCGCCGAAGGCAGCCCTCGCCTCTGGAGAGGTTACAACCCTCCTGCACTGAAGGTTAGCCAAACTTTAGCATGCATTTCAAATTTAATATCAGTTGCTTGATTGGTTTTGTACTTAATTAATATCTGTAATTTGATAAGTGCTCTTTGAAATGGCCTTCAGGACAATGAAGTGCTTAAGCTTTGAATATATTTACATGATAATGTTTTAAAGGGGAACTTGTCTTGCTCTTTTTACAATTCGACCCACCCTGTTGAACTCCAGTGTGCCCTGGTGGTACACTGACATTAACCAATCATAACAAAGGTCATTTGAATATAGAAGTCTTAAAGGTACAGTAGTAAATGATAGTCTAAGGGTGCAAACAACACTGTTACCACAGATTTCACACTTAAAATAAGTAAAATGTTATTATAAAGTAGTATTCATTTGGACCATTTCTACATCAAGGTGGGATGTTAGTAAAGTTTTGCAATTTATACAAATTATGTTGTGATGATTGCATTAGTCAAACATTCAACCCTGTTACAAAGTAAGGGGAAAAAAATGATTACATGAAAATGATTGAAGCAAATATTTTTGTTCAGTAATTTTTGGAAAAAAATTGTTTATTAACTTGGTTACATTTGCAACCCTGTTAATATGTATTTATTCTTTTTAATTTTGATTAAGAATTTTCCATTTTATTTAAGAAAATAACAAAATCACATAAGTCAAGGTTTTATTATTAGACTACTATTTTTAGAATATTTTCAGACACATTTTTTGTAGCAGGGTTGAAATAAAAAGAAAACCTCATATGAAATAAGTAGAAAGTAAAGAAGAAAATTAAAAAGTCCATATAAAATTTTGTGAGACAGTTTGACAGACATTTTAACATTTTCTTTTTTGTGTGTGTATCACAGTGTTGAGTAAATAACTTCATATAAAATACATAAAAAATAAAACAGCTCATATAAAATAATTTGCATGTACTTTTTTCCCATTTATTTATTTATTTAGGTAGTTAGTTAGTAATACAGTTGAAAAATAGAAAACAGAAAATAATTAGAAAATAAAAACCGCTCATATAAAATCTTTTGAGACAGTTTGAATTTTTTTTTAGCATTTTCCTTTTTTTTTTGTGAAACAGGGTTGAAAAAATGATATAAAATAATCAGAAAATGAAACAGCTCATATCAAATATTTTGCGACAGTTTGACCATTTTTTTTAGCACTTTCCTTTTTTGTAACAGGGTTGAAAACAAAAACAATCTGATATAATATAAATAGAAAATAAAACTGCTCATGTAAAATTTTCTGAGACAGTTTGACAGACATTTTCAGAGACATTTTCTAGTAGAGAAATTTCAGATTTTCAGCAACGGTTAGATTTTTTCGTAACACCAGGTTTGAAATATACTCCAACTCGCCCTTACAGCTCTCATAATTGACCCCTGCTGAAAGGAAGAAAGAGCCTCTAATAAGGCCGACACCAAAAGGACAGACAAGAATGTGGTAATTCAGAAGGAAAGAAACGTAAACACACACAAACCGCCAGTCTTCTTAAATGAGGTGTCACCGCCGGCCCCAGACCACCATCTGTGTTGTCTGTAAACATGAAAGCCGCTCCGTGCCCTTTAATAATGGGAAGAGACTGTACTCTTCTGCATTATAATTAGACAAGAGCCAGCATAGCTCCGCAATTATTGTCCCCATCAATGGCATCTAAATTGTGATAAGTTGATTCCCTGGGATGGTTTCGCTACTTTCTTATGAGTCATTTTTCTATGTAAGTAATAGATAAATTTGGAGTGCAAATATCTGCCAGTATGAATGATTCATTACCAGTTACTTCTTTTTTCTGAATGCAGATCACAGTTCAAGATGTTCCAACGGCGACTTGTTACTCCCTAACTGACCCTCACGTCATTACATTTGATGGCAGGTAAAATATTTCTGAGTTTTCAGACAAGTTTCTTTCTTTCTTATTGCTCAACTGGTAAAGCTTTGTGATAATATGGCAATAATAATGGCAAGGTCATGGCTTCAAATCCCAAGGACCACAATAATTATACAGAAAGCTTTTTATTTATTTTTTTTGGCATTTTCAATGGACAATATGAATTATTCTAGATCGCCTGTGATTTACAAGTTATGTGAGTTTTACAAGTTGTACAAATATATACGTACAAGTTGATAGACAAATTTTTTTTTTCATTGTTGTTGTTTCTTGGAGCTCATCTGGTAAAGCGCAAACGACGAACAATGCCAAGGACGTGGGTTCAATCCCCAAGTAGCACAAATAATTTCCTGAAGGCTTTTTATTTCTTTATTCGGCATTTGCAAAGAACAGTTTGAATGTTCAAGATCGCCTGTGATTATTTCGACATAAGTTATGTGACTTTTACATGACATATGCCCAAATGGTACATTTTCAGGTAATGAGGCAGAAACGCAAAGGTCACTTTGGATTTCAGATTTGTGTGGCGCAGATTTATCACTTGTACTTGAATTTGGCTCAGAAGGAGGGATCTTCATGAAAGTGTATGGGAACTGTCCTCATTAGCGGATATGTCCTTGACAAATGCCGGCCCTGTGCCACAATTTCCTCTAGTAGAGAAGCACACATGACCCGAATGGACAATAGATATGGATTTAAACACACTATAGCGAGATGTATTGAGCAATGTGTGTTTACAACAATGTCAATGCACAGAGCAATAACCGCAAAGTGTCACGGTCACGTCAAAGTAAATGATGCTGAAACTGTCCTGTGAAAATGCCAAATACTGCCTCGGTTTCTCTCTCTCTATCTCAATTTCTTGCTCTTGTTTTATCTTAGTTCTTTTTGAATAGACTCTTTCTTGCTGCCTCTTCTCCACTTTGCCATTAAGTTCAAGTAGTCCTCTGAGAGGCTGTATTCAGCTGTCTAGTCTTTAAAGGTTGTTTAAAGAGTGCACACAGAGGTTTCTGAATTTCATTTATTTTAATCACCATGACTTTTAGCAAAGCAGAGCAGAGCTCGGTAAAGAAACAAGACAACTATCAGTATGTGTATCGCATCTCTTTCTGTGTATCTGCTAAGTTAAATCATAATTGGTATGTTAATTAATTACATTTCATTCATTTTAAAATTGACATCTATTAATCTTACTATAACCCTATTCCACTCAGGCGCTACGAGAACCAGCAAACAGGCACATTTTTGCTTTATAAGAGCACAAAGCGTGTATTCGAGGTCCATACGAGGCAATGGGATTGTGGGAGCCGGCATTACTCTGTGGCGTGTACCTGCGGAGTGGCGGCTCGAGAGGGCAACGAGGTTGTGACCTTTGACATGTGCAATGGGCAGCTGCAGGAAACACGTCCGCACTTGTCCGTCAAAGCCCTGGGACCATCCGTGGCCAATCAGATCAAGATCCATGAGACGCATCAAGGGAAGAAAGTCATGGTACGCTTACAATCCAGTGCTGTGGTAGCTAATAATAATGCATTAATATGGATAGGTTTTAAAAATGAGGGTTTATTTGTAGACTATTTTATGCTACTGTAAAAAATGTGTTTCACTTCTGAACCTAAACTATTTCAACACATTCAGTGTTGGGGTAAAGCATTAAAAAGTAATGTGAATTACGTAATCAGATTACTTTTTCATGTATGTAGTAAAGTAATGTATTGTATTACTTTTAAATTTACAACTAAATATGAGTTTCTTTTTCAAAATAAGTAACGCAAATTAATGTTTTCCCATTTATTTACTCACACCTCTCCCCGTTGAGAGAAATTGGGAGTGAGGTGCAGAGGCACTTCTTTCAGTCTGAAGCTTATTAATTTGAACTTTTGTGTGAAAGGCTTACATAACTTTTTGTTTGAAATGGCCCTAACAGTTGCCAAAAATATAATTTTTTTTTTGGGTTGTTTTGTTATAAAAAAAAAACAAATAAGCAAGCCCAGCCCAGGTGACAAAAAGTATCTCAAAAGTAATTTAATGCATTACTTTCCAGAAAAAGTAACTAAATAATGCAATTTATTAATTTTTCATGGACTAATGCAATATTGTAATGCATTACTTTAAAAAGTAACTTTCCACAACCCTGCTCACAGTGTAAAATATATTAGATTTAACAAAATACACGATAGACCGTATGATACCTCATTGACATGCAAACTCAGGAAATCTGAGTTTGATTTTCACAGAAAATCACTGTGAAATGTATGCAGTTCAAGTTTCAATTTCTTGGCGATATTGTCTGAAAAGTAAACACAGACCTCATCTGTTTGGAAAAGAGGCTTTTTTTTCCCCTGAAAAAAGATTTTAAAGCACTCGGTCTCCACAGACCTGACAGTACAGCAGATGTTGTCATTGTTTCATTGTGACACAGTTAGAATGAGAAAGTGTTTTGTGATGGCTAAATTTATCTAGATTTATAATATCCTGATGCAGACTCTTGACAAATTGCCATTAATGTCCTCATAACCAGCTGTCAGGGAAATGGGATCTTGTACTAACATGTGCATTTAGTTTATGTGTGAAGTTGGGGTAAGCTGAAGTTTAGTTTAGGAAATTGATGAAGTAATAATTTCAGATGTTGGATAGACCCAGTGAATGCATGGACAGGCAGTGAAAAACAAATATATGTATGTATATAAATTAATAATATATTATAAATAATACTTTTGTCAAATATAAAAATATATAAATAGAAATGAACAGGTTTTTCTCTTTGTAGATTTTTTTTTTCTCCATCTTTTTTTTTTTTCTTTTTTTTTTTTAAATGCATAACATGATATTTTAATAAAAATCTGTACTTGACACTATCCAAACACTTGCCTTGCATATTTAAGGGTCAGCATGACCTAATTTTGATAATTTTGGTTTAATGTTTAGCATTAATTATCTAAGAATTTAGGTGATTTTTCTTTGACTCCTGCAGATTGTTTTTGCCTCAGGGGCGTTTGTGCGAGCAGACGTCAGTGATTGGGGAATGAGTCTGTCAGTCAGGGCTCCAAGTCAGGACTTTAACGGCACCAGAGGCCTGTGTGGGTTATTTGACCGGAACAGCCACAACGACCTCCACCATCCTGCAGGCACAAGCTACCGTGACAAAGACCTAGAGGAATTCATTCAGGGCTGGAGGTAAGAAATGCATTTTCAACATCTATGTAGTCTATATTTCACTAGAAACAATATACGGCACTTAATTGAACTGTTGAGTTTAAGACGGGTAATAAATCTATTCAGAACCAAAGCTGTCATGAGGTGTGCCACTAAGGTCCTTTAAGGCTCTGCAACTCCATTCCTGGAGTGTCCTGCAGACTTTATTACCAATCCCAATTTCACCCACCTTTCTGTAATTTGCAATTAATTCTGAACACCTTAATTAGCTAGCTCGGGTGTGTTCTGTTAGGGTAAGTTTTAAACTCAAGAGGGACACTGGCCCCACAGGACTGGAGTTGAAGTGCCCTTCTCTAAGGTATACCTGTAGATTTAACCAATGGTCCTGGTCAGAAATATGGAGCTATTATGCAGGTAAGAACTATGAAAATGTTCAGATATATGTACAAATATTGCCACACATTTACAAGCTGCAAACTTCCAAAAGATGCCAAATAAATTGGAGTAAGTAGGAGACTTGGATAGCAGTTCAGTTTCCGATTAAAGTTTGCATCACCATTTAACCTTGATTTGCTCATTTTAATGTCAAATATAATTAAAGCAGAGGAAAGTCTCTAATCTAATCGGCTAACCTTTCTCGAACTCTAAATCCTCTCTTGACGCAGTGCTTGAGGGCTTAATTCAAAGGCTGATTTGAGACAGTCATATTTTTGTTTTATTTCTCCGTGTCAGGATCGCGCCTGGGGAGAGCCTGTTTGACAGCACGCCACCTGCCGTGGATGAGGAGATAAAGTGGAATTTCTGTGCTTGTCAAAAGGGATACAGCCTATCCCTCCATTCAGCACATGCCTCCGAAGGCCAATTAAACCCACCTCCCATCTCTCGCTGCCTATCTGACGACAACACCGATTACACATCCTTGTTCCCCTTCAAAGATGCCACTACCGAGTACGGCGTTAAACCTGTCTCCACCCGTAACGTCCAGAAGCGGGAGGCGTGGGCTGAAGTGTCAGAATTGGGTGTTAAACTGAAGTCTCAAGTGTCCCAAGGTCTGGCAGAGAACTCTCCTTCTTTAGAGGAGTTAGAATTAGACTCATTATTTAAGGTTGACGCTCCTCGCTTGAATGAATCTAAGGTGCCCTTACCAAGCACAGGTGGAAGGGCTAAAAGACAAACCCTTGACTTTTTGCCCATTTACACCGTCCAGGCTCTAAGCCAGACTGACCTCGAAAGTTTCGCCTACTTCTTTCCAGATGACTACCGCTCTTCCAGCCGCCCAGCTACCCACCCTTCCTGGCCGACTCCCAGTGGCCTCACTTCTGCCAAAGCTTTGGAGGTCTGCCAACTGGCCTTGGCGAACTCAACCGTGGGCACAGTATGCAAGAGTCTGCTGGGTCGGCGCCTGGAAGAAGCTGTGGATCTCTGCATCCTGGATCTTCAGTTGAAAGATGATTTGGCCTGGGAGGACGCCCTTGTGCCCTTCCTGGAGAACGAATGTGAACGGAAGTGGTTGGAGAACCGGACCCAGCGTTCTCAGGAAGCTTCCAGACCATTGGCGGATATCGCAACAGCCCTACGTTGTCCAAATTTCTGTAATGGGAATGGGGAATGTGTAGAGTGGGGATGTCAGTGCTATCCGGGCTACAGCTTTTACGACTGCAGTCTCACTATCAGTAAGTGATCGTTTTGACATCTAATGTATCTGTTGCTTCAAATGTGATCCACAGGGATCCTCGATAATCAGAAACATTCTAGGCTGAACTTATGGCAAAATAGCTATTAATAAGAAGCCATATGGGGTACTACAACATGTTTTGTGTGACATGCCTACAGGGGGCTGTGAGATTTGAATAGGGAACACAGTTGAGGATCAAAGTTATCTTTGAGGCTTTTTTCGTGTGACTGGGGAACATCCACCTTTGTTGTCACTCTCTCTGGACATGATGGAGTCGTTTGAAAGTTTTCTACATAAGATGTGTGGTCTGAGAGAAGATTTATTCATCAGATTTATTGAGGTTGTTAATTCACTGCTCAGGTGACTTTGTCATGTCTCTTTTAAGAATCTAAGATGTTTCTGCTAAAGTTGAAACACAAGTGAGACAATTGTTGACTTATATTAAGAGAGCAAAGCTATGAATTCAAAAGTCAGATGTAGTATTGTATTAAGTAATTTGGTCTTGGGGATTGGTATCTGTTATAGTATCTGTGATATATCTGTTATAATCTCTTATAGTGTTTATAGTATCAGAGTAGATCAGAGCACAAATTTGTGAGATTGTTGAGACTCCAGTGAGATTATAAGAGTACTTTTCTTAGAAGAACAGGAGAAGTTTCCAAATCCTTGCAATACCAATTCCTGTTTAAAGGCCATATCACTTCCTGCTCCTGGAGATAAACCGGTTGCAATGTGAGCAGTACACCACATTTTGAAGGAAATGCTGCTGAACATGTAAATTTTATTTCCTCTATAGATAACTCTAGGGCTCCGTAAATATGTCTTGTGTGATAGCAGTTGACGTTACAAATTCAGCAATTTATCATTGCATTTACAAGCATTGGTTTGTAAATAGATGACTGTCTAGTGTGATGTGATGTTGCATCTCTATGGGTCAGTACTTTTGCTGCTCTTTTGGCCAAATGTGTGTAATTAAAAACCTATACATTGGCACAAGTACAGTGCTCACTACAGCTGTCATAACCAGATGGTGGCCAAGGTGCCAGAACATTTCTGTGGTGTTAGATGACATTTTTTCCTGTGCCAGCTCGTTTCATCAAGTAGGCTATGTATTTTTAGGGTCTTGTTGTATGCTTTCAATTCCTTTTAATTATATTTTGCTTTGGATGCTGTTGTTCTGCATTCCTTGCCCTTACACTCGCCAAAGAATAATTTCCTACTCCCTCAAGCATGTCTTCAAAGAAACCGCAGATGGCGTGCGATTTGAGAAAGTGTTTTGTTTTTTTATTGGTTGAGAATTATTTGAATTGTTTTATGGAATTCCTTTTCAAACGGCAAAGTCATTGAGCGTGTTTATCGACTGATTGTTTCTGGCAATAGCGGCAAGGCTCAGAAGTGCCATTAGCTTTCTCAGCCAACCTTCATATCAATGAGATATTGTTATGCAGGTATGCTAACGCCTGGCTCTGTGCCAGATGCTCATGCCGGCTCTCTGATTAGCATTGGGATCTTCGCTAAGCCGTTATCTCCCTCGACGTTTTTCGCATGCTCCCTGGGGCTGCTGTGGTGACGAAATGGGAGTTTTAACACAAATTAGCAAACAGATTAGGAGCGCTAGAGAGGGCTGTTTATCACAGACTGACGCTTTTCATCCTCTCCGAGAGTGAGCTCTGATTTATGGTAACCACGCTAGGATCAACGTGCAAGGTAGCACAGGGAGGACAGCTAGATAAATCTGCTTAATTGCCCAACTGATCATCAGCTGATGCCTCTTCCACATCTGGGATCGCCATCCATTAGTTTTTTTGGAAGCCCATGACACGTTTATGCGTAAGCATTTTCGGTTGACTTTATTTCCACTTCATCTAGTCAAATGTGGATTTTTGCAGGTCTTCATTTTGTTTGCGCTCTCATTTGGCCTCATGGTTTGTGAATATGTTAGCATGCTAACATACTACATTTATTTCTGATGAATACAGCATGTATACTGTGTACTGTATGCATTTTATTTTATTTTTTATCTTGGTGACCTACTACATTAGCCAAAGAGTGGCTACATTATACCACAGAGCACAGTGTATCCCACAGTGCATTGTGCTCAATCTGACCTTCCATTTCCAGATTAATGAATAAACTGGAGATAATTACTGTCACTACATTTTCATTGCTTGTTGATTGGGCGGTCAAAAAAATTTGAATGAATAACCATTTGTATTTTAAGATGACAACTGCACACCACGTACTGTTATTTTTTTAAAATAGTAAGTATACAAAGAATTGTATGCAATGTTATTTTTGTCCTTAAGTTGGTTTCGTGGTTAGCACATATGCTCTAATACACAGAAATGTGCTGCTCATTTGGACAATGTGACTTCGAATGTGGCTTATGATGTCTAGCAATCCAATTTTTGCTTTTTTCTTTACTGTGCTACAAATAAAAATTGAAATAAGGAAAAAAATAGAATATTAAGAATGACTAATGCAGATCCATGACCCTTTTAAAGAAACAGTGCATCCAAAAATGAGATTTTGTCATTATTTACTCCCACATAATGTAATTTTTTCTGCATGTGAAACAGAATAAGCTAATATTTTGAAGATTACTCAGCTCTTCTCGTACAATGAGAGCTCGAAGTGATCTTTCAAGCTTGATAACACCAAAATAACACCATACGAGTTTGTTTTCGTTTTGCCTGAATGATTCCTGTAGTATACAAATGGTGCATCCTTACTACATTTTCAGGCTGTGTGTTCAGTAGATTCACCTCAAGATTTGAAAATGAGGAGGAAATGGAATTAAAAGGATTCAATTTCGTAAATGCCCGAAAACTGCACATCACATATTCTCCTTAGTCTTGTGGCACATTTTATGCTATTACTGCCAACATGAAGGGTGTCCGGAATGAAGCTGCTCTACTCTTTATTTCACATAATTCCAGGTAGAGTGAAAATCAAGTCTATAGAAAAGGCAATCAGACTGGATTCAATACCTGTGAACAAACTGGAAAACCTCACTTTTGCCTTTATTCAGCTGTGAGGCAGGGGTCACATTCCGTGAAAGGACTCCTCTTAGATTCATCTCTGACTTTATATATATATATAAAGCAGGTTCAGTGAGTCATCCCGATCGCTCCTCATTAATCATTTCTCTTCAAACATAAAGCACCAGCGTTCGCCCTTGTTGCAGAGATTATAAACTCCTGAATATCTCTCACGCTCCCTTCCTGGCCGGTGAGGGACAGTGTGTGAGATTGTGTATTTGTGTACACCGCATCAGTGCTCGAGGCTTGTCTGGTTCAGATCTGCATTTTGGGAGCTCGAGAACAGAGTGAATCATGGGAAAATCTGAAAATCACCTCACTGACCTGCTGAGCTGGAAATTTTTGATCTCCAAGGCAATTAGGAAGGTATATGTGTAGTACTCCTTCAGTGAGAGTGAAGCTTTTTTTAAGGTCCTAGATTTTGTGGCTCGTTTTGAAGCCATAATGATCCTTGTTTCAACTGCTAATATCTTTTTAATGGTTAGCTAATTAATTAGCAAGAATCATTGAAATGGGGAAACAGGCCTTATGCATTTTGAATAGGTAAAATAAATTTCTACATGATTTTAAACATATAATAAATACATTATATAATAAAGACATTTAAGTCTATATATATATTTTTTAAGAAATTTTGATATAATATATATAGACAAATGCATAAAACATGGAAAATTTGGAAAGGTAATTTATGGTTTTAAACAGTTTATTAGATTTATGAGGTTTATGAGGAAGTCGTGGCCTAATGGTTAGAGAGTCGGACTCGTAATCCAAAGGTTGCGGGTTCGAGTCTCGGGCAGGCAGGGATTGTAGGTGGGGGGAGTGAATGTCCAGCGCTCTCTCCACCCTCAATACCACGACTGAGGTGCCCTTGAGCAAGGCACCGAACCCCCAACTGCTCCCCGGGCGCCGCAGCATAAATGGCTGCCCACTGCTCCGGGTGTGTGTTCACGGTGTGTGTGTTCACTGCTGTGTGTGTGCACTATGGATGGGTTAAATGCAGAGCACGAATTCCGAGTATGGGTCACCATACTTGGCAGTATGTCACTTCACTTCACTTCACTTCACTTCACTTCACTTCAGATAATGTCCTTAAATGTTAATAAACAGCATCTGAAAGATTTATATTATAGTTTATACTTATAGCCTATAAACTATATAATATAAACTATAAGTATAACTATGTTGATAAATGCATAAAATATGCAAATATGCATGCAAAAAAAATAACGTGTTTTAAAGTTTATGAAAAATACAGCATCAAATAATATTTTTAATACTTTAACATTTTCACTATTTTGTTTTTATAATTTTTAAGCTAACAAAACATTTCATAGCAGATTTTCTTTATCAAATGTGGTACTTTCATTGCATGGCTCACAAATTTGTCTTCAAAAATAATTTAAAATTAGCTTAATTGTCTCTGATGGTAGCATATCTTTCCTAAACAGTGTTAGGGGGCTATTTGTTTTTGTAATTATTTTACTATCACTTTTTTACCCAGTGTAAAATTACACAAAATAAGATCATCTGGAGGAGGTTCTTTGATGAGGCTGAAATTCATTAGCACTCACTCTGTGCTTAATTGTTCTCCTCCGAGGACCATTTTCTCTGATATCTCTTATTGTTTTCCTTCTCCATTTTTAGATATTCACTACACTTCTGGCTTAGTTTAGCATCCCGTCCCAGTACATCCATTTTCTTTTGCGTCTCAGATATGTGATTCAAATAGACTTCCGCCCCGCGGAGATCCGAACGTAAGGTTATGCTCTGGTAATAAAAACACTGATTTGAAATGAGCCTTGATGGGAGCGATAATGGCATTAATCAAGCTTAATGCAGCCATGGTACAGTCATTTCAGCCTGTCGCTGAAACTATATTAAATGTTGTGTTTTATAAGGCCTGAGAGACGCCCAAACAAGCTCGTATTTACTCGTTTGCATTATTTAAGAAACTCAGTTGTAGAGAGAGTTATTTTTCCCAGCTCTAATTATACCGTAATGTTTGCCGAATGAATCCGTTCCCTGTTTAATGACAAACGCTGGCTGGCAAGGTCAGAATCCAGCAGTCTGACTGTTTAGTGATGTACTGTATAGCTTAAAGCTGGGATTGTTTTGTTTGTTTGATTGTTAGCGGCGGTGTACTTGGAAATGACTTTCGTTTGGTTTAACTGCGTTTTTCAAACTGTCGGTGTTGCATTTTTCCATTTGAGTCTCGTAAACTTTATTCACTGGTGGTTTTTGGAAAGGATGGGGAGTGCACATTATTAAAGACTTCACATAAATTCACAATGGAGTTTTGGGGTTTAACAAGACTCCCAGAGTGGCTTTTCAATGAATCAACAATGAGTAGACGGCAGACTGTCATTTTTGCAGGCTCATTTGACTGAAAGACTTTTTCTATGAGGTTTTGAATGAGGTTGTTGAGTTGAATGACAAAGAACACATTGGATTTGACCCTGTGACCCACAAAAGTCTGTACTTTTTCCATTTATTGCCCAAATTGCTTTCTAGTTTCAGTTTCTAGCAACTGAGCAAGTGTGTGTATGTGTGTGTGTGTGTGTGTGTGTTTGGTTGTCTTGAGGAGTAAAACTGCAGTGTCAAGGACACGCCCCTAAAATACCACGCCCATTGAATAGACCACACCCCTTTATTAGGCCATGCCCTCATATACTTAAAAGGAGAAGTTGCTAAAGCAACCACCATTACTGTTACTTCTGCTCTTGTTAAGGTTATGTGAATAAACCCAAACAATGTGAACTTTATGAATTTCTGTAATTTGTCTGTTTTCTTTGGTTTCCTCAGGTCAGCCAGTAGAAATCACCGATCTGGAGAACGGCGGTTTGTGTGACGTACGTGAGTTTGACTGTGACAGCGTGAGGGTTTTTGGGCTGGGTTTCATCGACTCACCTGACCTTGCGTGTCTTGTAACCAGACTAAAGGTGAGACACAAATGATGCCACTTATGTTTATTAGGCAAATTGTATAGAGACTAATTTAGTATTTGATAAAACTTTTAGTATCATTTAATAATTATCATTTATTATAGTATATATATATATATATATATATATATATATATATATATATATATATATATATATATATATATATGATTATTCTATTATTGTATTTTATTTATTATAATATATTATTGTAATAAATATTATTGTAATTCATATTATTATTATTATAATAAATATATTATTTTATAAATATGTTTATTTATTATTAATATTTATGTATTTATTTATTTTATAAAACAAAAAAACTTAAAATATATAAATTAAATAATTGGAATTTAATATTATGATAATTAATTTATTTTTATTACTATAGAGTCTTTTATATGAAATATATTTGGTATAATACACTATTATATTATAAAATGTATTATTCTATAATACTTTTATTTAAAACTGTGTGTATGTGTGTGTGTCAACCATGATCTTAGTCATTAAAAAAAAGAAAATGAAAATAAATGAAACCGTTTATAAACATATGCACAATTTGTACATACAACCATACATATTACACCAATCTATCCCTCTTTAATTGCAATTTTTTTTATTTATTTTTTTTATATAATGATTATAAGATCACGTTCAACTCTTCTAAGCCAGTCTTCTTTAATATTTCATCAAGGAGTCTTTATGCATCTTAGAATGCCTTATTGTTAATACCTGCTTGCCATCTGTTTGTATATTTAATTAGAAGAATGAGGGGGGAAAGGCATAGGGGACATCTGAGGAGATAACCAAAGCAATAAAAACAGTAATCAGTCAACACAGCAGAACACATAGAAAGAAAACACCATGCAATAAGACCAATAAACAACATGCAAAACACACATAATGTGCTGTAATTATCTGAGGATTTATATTGGCTGCTGATTCCTTTATTAATTTGTCTGTTTTATTTAAAAGTTTTGGGCTCGAAGTTAATTTCATGATGTCAAATCGATAATCTGCAGGGCTGAGTTTAACCCTCATGGACCAAAAGAACCTAGAGCCCTTTAAATAACTTGAAAACATACTTTTAACCTTGAATACTTTAGAAATCATGAAAAGTTAATGTCTACTTTCTATCTGACTTTTATTACGTCTTGGTAGTTGGTTTTGAATAAGCCAGAGGAACCAAAGGGTACTTTTGAAATGAATATTGTTAGTTTTACAAATACAGCTTTGGAGCCTTTGGGACCTGCAAACATCATGGTTAAAAAGCAAATGTAACTAACGATTCCCACCATGTAAATCTGAACATGCTCCCTGCATGCTTTCCTTTCATTTGAGTTCCACCGCTCAGATATTTCGGAGCCGCCTACTTTTCTCGCCTGGGGGTGTTTCGCCTGCTGTGTGAGGTCATCCCATTTGAGCAAATTGGTTTGACATTCATTATTCTAGCTGTTTCTGTTTTTCCCAGGGGTGAAGATTGCTCTAATTTGCAGTTTTAACTTTTAACTGAAGCACATATGCCCATACTAAAGTTTTAAAATATCTTCTGATAAATGTGGGTTAAATTCAAAGAAAATGTTCACCTAAAATTAAAATTTGACCTTTTACTCACTCTAATGTTGCTTCAAACTTTTCTGTATTTGGTTTACTTTTATTATATGGAAAAGAGTAGACAAAACATTATAATATGTACCCTTTTTTTGTTGCACGTAAGAAACAAATTCATACAGGTTTGGAATGACTTGAAGGTGAGTAAATCGGCAGGATTTTCTGCTTGAGATAAAACTATGCATTTATTGGCCTGTACTTGTTTAATAAATTTAATTAATTACAAATAAGTACAACATTTTTTTTAAATAAAAAAAAAAAAGTAAAAGAGTTGTGGGTAATTATATTGAATGTGCACTTGTAGTGCTATATAGTAAGTATACAGTATTTTTATTTTTTTTAAACTGTACATGCAGATAGTATATTAACAAAATAAAATCTTAAAGAGCGTTCATTGTCATGACTATTTCTTAACATGCTTAAGTACTCTTTTATGAATTGTGCTTTGTCAAATGAAAATATCTGAAGTAGCCCTACATTTTAAATCATTATGTTTTAATAACCGTTTGACTTCACTTATATTGCTGTGCACACTAAACAAGTATGTTTATTAATATTATGAATTCATTTAGGCTATATATATATATATATATATATCAGAAATGACAAAAAGTATATTTTAGTTTACTATGAACTTGTATTAATACCAGTATATTCAGCAGTAGAAGTAGTTTTGAAATTACAAATGAAAATGTACTCAAGTCCTACTTAAGTGAGTCCAAAAAGCACTTTTTATTTTAACTAATTGGACTGAATATGTATTTAAACTAAACTATAATAATATTTAATTGTACATACCTATTAAGTATCCAAAAACATTACATTCAGTTCACACTTAAGTATATTATTTTAAATATTATTTCTACATTATTATAATGTACTTCTTTTTGGGTGTCCCTTTCGAAAATAAACAATTAATTTCCATTGTTTTTTAGCACATGAATGGAGTTTGGATCCCTGAAGAGGAAGGCAGAACCAAAGCGTCCTTCCTGAGCTCTAAAGCGATGGACTGCTCCATCCCGAGACTCGGCAACATGGCCGTCGACACGATGGACTTCATGGCCAGCGAGCAGCCCTATGCCAGATGGGAGATTAAGGTACCTGTCCATCAATCTCAGGGACAGGGATCTGTCCAAGGGTTCATGTGATTGATTTTCCACTGCCAATTTTTGTGGTGACTGAATAAATCAAAATGTCACTGTTCGGATAAAAGCAGGCCATCTTTTTCGAAACTTTCCATTGTGATTGAAAGATGAAGCGACCATTGAATTGAGAGCATTGGTAAAATGCAATTACGCAGGAAGTCTCCTTCACAGTTATAGGTTTTAACATTTAAAATCGGTTTGAATTTATGCCGGCCGCACGCGCTGTTTGAGGCCAAGCTAAATGGCGCGTACTGGGCACTTTAAAATATTATATCATGCCGAAATCGCCGAACCGTGAGATGGAGGAGAGCTTTTCCATTCCGAATGACAGCCATAAAGGCAGCACAATCATTTTAATCATTTTTATGCTTTGACGGCCCATATAGGAAACCAATTTGGCTTTATCTTTAAGTATATGGCTAACATAAACATTAAAAAGTTCGTAAACTCTATTCAGGTCTTGCGATCATTGACCTCGGTGCTCAATCCCAAAGTGAGGCTTGATCTATGTGTGTACGTGTTAATGAGTGTGTTTACTGATGTAAAAAATGGATGGCCTGTGATGAGGAGAATCATTAACATAAATTTAAATGTTGAAAGAGCCACAGGGTTTCTCTGAAGGTCAACGCAAAGACGTATCGTGAGGTAATACATCTCGAAATCCACCTAAACTCCTGCCTGCATTAATCTCAAAGGCTTGTGGGATTAACACTCACTGAGGGGGTGAAAAATTAACCGCGCTTTTGGATTTACACAAACTAGTGCTGCTAAAGACACTGAAGTCTGAGGTATTACAAGAAGATGTACTTTTTTGCATCACCTGCCAGTGGCAAATGAGCTGAGAAGGTTTACTGACCATCAATATTTCTTAATATGCTTTTCGTATTATCTTTATTACGCATTTATTTTGGTTGATATGGCAGTTCAAACATTTATCTGTTTTTCTGGTTGTTGATACTGTTTTTGTCTCTTTTTTTTTCTCGCATTATGACTTAAATCAATGCTCATGTCAAGTTATTAAGGTTTTTGGTAAGTAGCTATATAATAAACGGCTTTATGTGGAATTTTGGGATAAATAATAGTTGGCTGACTGCACATTAGGCGTTAAGCAATAAAATAAATTTATTAGTAGTACTATATTTACTCAGGATAGATATCTAAACCTTTCTAATTCTCTTTTTCTTCTTTAGGTGACTAATGATGGTCGTCAGTACAGTGAGGGCAAATTTGTAACCCTTTATGATGGTATTTGCCAGCTGTGTGTGACTGCATCTGGACTTTGCAAGCTGAAGGTAATGATATTCAAACACTTATTAGTAATACATACATAATTAGACCCATAGATTTTGAATGGTCCTTTGTTTCTCATATTTTGCTCACAATTAGCACAAAGAAATGTGAACGAAAATTACACACATGCACATAGCATTTCTCCCAACTAGTTATTTTATGTATTGTAACTATATTTGCATTGTCAGAATGAATGAACGAATGACTGAATAAATAAATAAATAAATAAGGTAAACTAGGTTGTTGGCTGTTTATGACAAAAACACAGTGTCTGTTATATGAATGTAAATATAATTATGAATATTATTAAACACACACACACACACTAATATTATTAATAAATAATATTCCTAATAATATTTTGCATATCTTAATAAATAATATAAAACTGATAATAAATAACAATATTATTATTGTTATATTATTGATAAATTAACGATTTTTGCCAAAAATGCAAGAAACAGTGGTTACTGATCTCTCTCTCTCTCTCTCTCTCTCTCTCTCTCTCTCTCTCTCTCTCTCTATATATATATATATATATATATATATATATATATATATATATATATATATAATAATATTATTATTATTATTATTATTATTATTATTATTTATTTATTTTTTAAATAAAAGCAATATAATTTATTAATACTATGTATTAATTCATAAATATCACAAATATCCACATTTTTAGTATCTTAATTTCGAGATACATTTAATTTGATCTGAATTAATTACAAAATAATGTGGAGAACAATATAAAGAATTCAATACATTTCAATACAGAAATTGTTCAGAAACCCCTGATTTTTTAAAACAGATTCTAAATTGCTTTTGAATGAAGGTTATTTGTAGTACTGTGTTTAAAAACATCCATAATTGTTCCCGCACAACTTCCCTCATGGCCCTTCTGTTCATTTGCCCATCTGTCTATCGTCCTGCACTTTATATTCACTGTGCACAATCACACTTCCTACACTAATAGCCTGGATTCTCCACCGGAAAGTAAGTCGCAGAGGATGTGAGTTTATTGACTCAAAAGGCAAAAAGTCTGTCATAGCCGTTTAGTGTGTAAACTATTCTCAGTACAGCAGGGCCACTGGGGTGTGCGCTGGAAAAATCCGGAGCGTGGATGTGGGAAACAGACAATATTATTCCCGACATCGAAACCAGAGACTGACAGAGTAACTGATCCCTTGAGCACCTGATGTCCTCCCCTTCTCTCGGTTTCTTTCTCGGGGGTTTTAAGCTGCCACATAGCGTGTAATCTCAGCGTGAGAGATGAGTTATCTAGGTGGGTCCGTTTGGTCTGTGTTTATCTTCTCTGCTTTGCCACCCGGATGTCCTCCGGGCGTTGCGACTTACACGTCCCGCTGGATATTAAAAACTTGAAATATAGAGATTGTATCAGTGCCAGGCTTTATGCTTTGGTGATTTATAAAAAGAGCTGAGGTTTATCTCAAAGGTTTGACAGAGGAAGTTGGCTTGAGCCGCAGTGTAACTGTGAGCAGTAGCAAAACATCTCCATGCTGGTGGATACCGCTGGAATGCTCAACGGCACAGTTCAATAACACACAAAATTCAGTTTTTCCTTCTTTCTTTTCTCTCTCTGTCTTGGAGTTCTTTCTTAAACTTTAGCATGAACAACAATAAGGTTGTGAGTTCGATTCCCAGGGAAAGCACAAACTGAAAGTCGCTATGCATAAAAATGTGTGCAGGATTAATTATTAGTTTAATTTCATTCATTCATTCATATTTACTTTTTATTCACTCTATAATTGTGATTGTTTTACTTATGCATTCTACTTGTATTTTTATTTAGTTAGTTAGCTAGTTATGGTTTGTTTGTTGTATTATATTTATTTATTTTGTTTGTTTGTTTTTATTATTTATGTCTTTATTTGTAGATTTAGGGTTATAATAGTTTTTTATTTTATAATGAATTTTATTAGTTCTGTTTTATTTTTAAATAGATTTTTTTATTCGTTTTCACTCTATCATTGTAAGTTTTAGTTTTGTAGTTTCTTTCTTTAGTTAGTTTTAGTTTAGTTTAGTGTAATTTGAAAGGTTTTTAACTTGTTCCATGTTTAATACCGGTGGGTTGTATGGTGTTATTGTTAAAACTAATAAAACTAAAAAATAAATAAATAAATTCCATTAATTACAATAAAAATGAATTATATAAACAATTTTAACAATTTTCAAAATTAAATGAAAATGAGAAATGTTGCCTTTGCAGCTAAAATAAAATAAAACAAATTTAAGTTGAAGTAATAAATTTACTAAAACTGAAACAGAAATACATAAATGAAACCTAAATAGAAATATTTTAAAAAGGGAAAAAACAAATATTACAAAGACAAAGCAAACATGGGATAACAAAAATGCTAAAGCAAATTTAATATGCAAACTTAAAATATAAAAATAAAATCTAATTTAAAATATTAACAAATACTATAATAGTATAGAATGCTAATAAAAAACACTCGGGTTGTAAAGGTTTCAAACTTTCTATATACCATGTATCAAAAAATAAAACTAAAATTAATTTGTGGGCATTGTGGATGTTTGTCCTGAAGTCATGATAATGTGACAGTTTACTTTATGGTTATTATTATTATTTCATATTTAGCTGTTTTTTTTATTTTGTTTTGATTTTGGTTTAGTTAAATTAGTTTAACCATTTAGGTTACTTATGACTTTTCCCTGTTAGTTTTTATTAGACAAAGTCAAAGTTGTATTTGTTGAAATGTTTAGGTTTGTTTAATGTAATTTAGCTTGCTTTGTTTTCCAGTTGTCTTTAGTCAAATCGAAGTTTCATTATTTTTTTTATTTTTTTTTATTTTTTTTAGTTTAATGCAGTTTAGTTTACTTTGTTTTAACGTTTGTATTTAGTTTTCATTACTGATCACTACATCTCTCTCTCTCTCTCTCTCTCTCTCTCTCTCTCATGCTTTTTCTCAGGAGAGGACGTGTAATATAGATGGGATGTGTTTTGCTGAGGGAGACTCCAGCCCTTCCGTACCGTGTCTCCTGTGTAACTCCACGGTCTCCAAATACACCTGGTCCATTAATCAAGGTAAACAGTCAACATGAAAGCAAACTGAGATCTGTTGGCATTAGCACACAATATTGAACATTATCTGAACCTGTAGACACACAGCACAGCATTAAGCTACAAATTAGTAACACATTTTAGCAGCTTTGGGACTCGACCCAACAGCCTTCTGCAGCACAATCGAATTTAAAGCAAAAGCAAATAAAGATAATGGCATTAACATAAAGATACAAAATACAAGCTGCAGTCTTAATATTTCTTATTCTTAATATTTAATTAATGTTCATGTGGGAGATGTGGGTTCGAATCCCATTCCTCCCTTTTTTTTTAAAGAACTGTTTAGACTGACTAAATGTGACCTTAACAATGTGAAGTGACATTCAGCCAAGTATGGTGACCCATACTCGGAATTCGTGCTCTGCATTTAACCCATCCAACGTGCACACACACAGCAGTGAACACACACACACCGTGAACACACCCCCGGAGCAGTGGGCAGCCATTTATGCTGCGGCGCCCGGGGAGCAGTTGGGGGTTCGGTGCCTTGCTCAAGGGCACCTCAGTCGTGGTATTGAGGGTGGAGAGAGCGCTGGACATTCACTCCCCCCACCTACAATCCCTGCCGGCCGGGGACTCGAACCCGCAACCTTTGGATTACAAGTCCGACTCTCTAACCATTAGGCCACGACTTCCCCGCAATGTGTGTTTAATTGAAAATTGTGTGAGGCCCTTACTTTGTCGGTTATAATCAAACTGTAAAAGGAAGTAGGGTAGATCTGAAAAGACACGCTGTCTTGCTACTACTTTGAGTATGTTTGAAGTTAAAGGCCCACAGCTTAACTAACAGACCTTATTACAGCAGCTAAATAGAGACGTTATATGGCGAATCAGCTGGAAAACTCTCGCTGTGAATCTCAATTAGCTGACGTTACATTTTCGGATTTTACAGCCTTGCGAAAAATGAAGCAAAGCACTTAGTAATAAACTTTAGTTTTGGGATTATTAGCACCCTGAGAAGACTCTGGGTCTATAGTGATGTGTAATATTTCAGTAGGTTCTTTTAAATACTGTTTTCATCTCAGGAGACATTTATAGGATACGGATGAAGTATCGGACTGTCATGGGATGATGGGATGAAGTGAATTTACCACAGTTCATATGTGTTGTTGACCATGATGCAAAGTGGCTTAAATATTAATGTACCTTTACTGTGGTAAAAACACATTGATGCATGCCATTGTGTCCTGATTTGATTTTATATGCCAGTATATGTCAGTGATTCTATTGTCAATAAACAATTTAGCAATAAACAAATGTATAGTTTATTAATGTAGAGTTTATTTAATGTTATTTTTAACATTAATATAATATGATGTAATATTAACATTAAACATATTTTCTGATAATAATTTTATTAGTAATTAATTTACTATGCTTAATGCTGTTAATGTAATTATTTGTTGGTTGTTTATTTAGCGCAAACTCTCTTCTGTTATTTGTTCGTTTGTTTGTATATCAATATTCATGTTATTGTAATTATTAATTATAAGTAATATCATTATCATTAAATATCACTAATCAGTAATTATTGATTATTGGTAAGTATATAATGGTTATATGTTATTAATCATTAATCATTGTTCATTAATCAAAACTCAGCTGATGTGTATAAACAATTTTTATCTAATCTAATCACTTATTAGAGCCAGTTGTTTATGGCATTGTAATTTATTTATTCACCTTTTCAAACTTTTCAGAAGGCCAGCCACTATCCATCTAAATCTTTTTATATAAAATAGAGTAAAATATAAAACTATTTTACTTTATATACTGTATATAGGGACTCAAAAGAAACATCTTCACAAGTATAGCAAAACAAACACACACACACACACACAAGTTATTATTAGCGAGTTCATTGGGAATCATGTTGCTTTTGAGCACAAACTCCCTCCTCTTTAACCACAGCACTGTGTTCAGAGAGAGAGAGAGAGAGCGATGACAGCAAACATCCGTCTGTTTGCCTGCGCTGCAAATGAGGGCCGGACCGATGCTATCTGAGACTCCACACACATTCACCTTTACGGAAGATTACAAGCGTTCGCCTCACACCCACGTATCTTCTGCTGGTTATTTCCCTCACACTTTCTGCTGTGCTTTCATCATTCTGTGGCAAAACTGAGAGTTCGTTCATTCATGCAGACAAATTAAATTTAGACGAGATGATCATCAGAGGGAAATCTAGAAATGGAAATGTTAAGTGATTCAAATGAACAATCGTAATGCAGAAGTAGTGTTACATAACTGAGCGAAATAGACATCAGACCATTTTGAAACAATTAGCATGTGTTTTTGTATTTGGTTTGCGAGAATAGCAACGTTATGTTTTATTGTGTTATTTTGCATTGGGTTTGTTTACTTTGTGATTTCAGAACAGATTTATGGATCCATTTCCCAGCCAGAAACTCACAAGCTTGTATACGTCATGCTGCTCGTGAATGAGATTTTGAATATGACTGACATATTGGTGCAGAAAATGCTTTCATATTTCAAGATCAGGGTCGGTTTATTTTCTAGGGTTTTGTTGGGGATAATTGCATGTCACTTAAGATGTATATTTTTTGCTCAGTGTAGCGGATTTTGTTTGTCAAGTTTCACACAAAACAAGAAGCGGGAAATAACCGTCGGATACTAACACACAATGCTGTAAATCAGATTTTATCCCACAAATGTCAGCATGCCAGATATTACGAAAACAGATTTTCCTTGTGTGCCTGTTTGTTCCATATGAGACATTTCTCATTTTGCTCTCAGAAATAACATGGCCTATATATATATGTGTGTGTGTGTGTGTGTGTATATATATATATATATATATATATATATATATATATATATACTGTATACACATTTACATTACATTTACATTTATTCATTTAGCTGACGCTTTTATCCAAAGCGACTTACAATTGCTATATATGTCAGAGGTCGCACGCCTCTGGAGCAACTAGGGGGTTAAGTGTCTTGCTCAGGGACACATTGGTGTCTCACAGTGGATTCGAACCCGGGTCTCTCACACCAAAGGCATGTGTCTTATCCACTGCGCCATCACCACCCCATATACACACACACACACACACTTACTCTTTTAGCACTTAGATGAGAAATGTCTCATTTTGCTTTCTGAATTCTGAGTTTTATGAGTTAAGAATTTGTATATTTATGTATCTTTATTTGTTTGTTTGAATTAATAAATATTTGCAACAATAAAAAAATATATAAATAACAATAATATTGTCCTGAATATATTTATTGATTTTTATATTTTTGGTATAATTATTGGCCATAATTATGAATTTATATACATATATTTTGCAAATGTTTAGGGGGAAAAATAAAATCAAAAATAAAAATATCTATATTTTTCTATTTTTAAAATGTAATTTTTTTATGTAGTTGTTGTAAAAAAATACTGATAATAGTAAAAAACGTATAAAAAAAACGTTTATCAATAAAAAAACTGAAACTGAAAATCAGCTCTGGGAATTGTTGATTCATTCATGTTATTCTGTCTTGCAATTCCCCTCTCATTTCCTCAGCTAATCGTCCACCGACCTTCCACGTGCCACGGGATGGCTTGCAGACCTTTGTAGGTGAGAACTTTGTGTACCAATTCACAGCCACGGACCCCGAGGGCTCGGCCCTGCTCTTCCAGCTAGAGATGGGGCCCCCCGGGGCCTCAATTTCCCCGGCCGGGCTCCTCATCTGGAAAGTGGACGAGGAGGAAGCGCGCAGTTTTCAATTTACTGTGTCTGATGAGTGTGATGCCCAGAGCAGATTTACTGTGGAGGTGAGAGACATTGAGAAACTGACGCTTGACTGATTTTTATGTTTAGGTAAAATGAGATGCAAACTTTAGTTTTGAAGAAATAATGATTCAAGCTTCTTCAGATGTTACATTTTATTGTGTGTTATTTACTCACCCTCATGTTAATCCAAAGCTGAATGTTTTTTTTTTTTTAATTTGAATTACATTTGTACTTTTTAAATGTTTAAAAATATTAAATATTTTATTTTTCAAATGTTTAAAATTATGATTATTTAAACATTTATAATTATGAAAAATGTATTATTGTGTTTAAATTAATAATATAATTATTTATTAGTACTTACAAATAAAACAATTCTGAAATTACATGGCCAAATTATTTATTATAAATTATTTATTTATTTAAAATATAAAAATACATATGTTTAAATTAATAAACATTTATAATAATAAATGTGATTAAAAACTGTTTATAAAAATACAATACAAAATAAAACTGTAAAAAATCTTTATGAAATAACATTTGATTTTTTTTATACTTATTTATTAAAATAAAAATAATTAAAAACTATATTTTGGTACCATAGGAGTGTTGCATTTCCAGCAACAAGCTATTTTTGTTTTTCAATCAGCATTATTGTGGCATTACATAGTGTTACATCACATTTTTGTCACATTTTATTGTGCGAGTTGAAGCAATAATGAAATATGCTCTCCTAAACTGTTTTCGCCATCTTATGTAGGATTGGGAAATCTGATTCATTTTAGTGAATCAATTTGTTCATCATCGCTTTGGATAAAAGGTCTTCCAAAATGAATAAATGTAAATGCCAAGCTTGCATATTCACATTTCATGATCACATTCAAAGATTGGTCATTTTGTCATAGAAAGATCAAATTAATCATTGAAACAGGACTGGATTATAGTTCTGCAAGGCCTTTTTTTCATACTAGATGCAATGTGAGATTTGCCTAGATGACATTAGATGACTGAAAATGGTGTGTTGTTGCATATGTACTATGGTAATCTTTCAGTACCATGGTACTACTCTATTTTTAATTGCTTTTTAGGAGTTATAGAGTTTAATATCTTTTAAAAAAAAATGACATAAGGACAGCAGAACTCAGCTGCCCAGATTCTCCGGAGTCTTGTCTCAGCAATGCGGTGAAACGAAAGACAAACGTCCTCTCATCTCATCTGTGGGCCCTAGACGGCTAACAAGCATCTGCTTCCTGCCTCCTAGCGCTTATTAAAGACTGTCTGAGTTTAAGAGATACAGTCGTTTGAGGACAGAAGTGAGAGATGGAGACTGTATGCAATTAGCAACACTGCAGTAAAAAAGAAAAAGGATGATATTTTGGGTCAGTTAGGTACTTTATTAGAAAATAGGGTTGCAAAAAGTGTTAAAAATTGTGTATATGTGTAATGAAAAATATTAAATCAATATTCAGTTATTTACATATATTAGTATTGATCATAAATATGATGATGTAAATGATGTTAAAAAAATCAATGACATTTTCAGACTCTGCGCATTACGTGGTTTTGAGACAAAGTTAACTTTTTAGTTGCGTTATCTCACAGTTCTGTCCTTGTTTCTGTGCTACAGGTGATGGTGCTGCCATGTGGCTGCATGAATGGAGGGACGTGTGTGACTAACATCAAGTATCCAGCGGGCAGCGGCGAGTACCTGTGCGTGTGCCCGGCCGGAATTGATGGTGACCTGTGCCAGAAAGAGCAGAACGAATGCAGCTCCAGCCCGTGCGGAGCAGGAGTGTGTGTAGATCTGATCAACGGGTTCCAATGCCAGTGTCCTGCTGGACTCACAGGTATTTAGTTCAACCTGCAATGCAAAAAAGTTCCATTTTCTGCCCATCACACTCGTACATCAGCACAGCTGTGATTCGGTCGTAGGTAATCACAGTGTGCTGATATACAGCCATATTGTAACGGTACTCGTGTGATATTGCGTTTATACAACAGTTCGATGGCACAATTGTGTAAATACAACAAAAAACATCTGAGCGTCTTTAAAAACCCTCTTTTGTGTGTAACTACTTCCTTCTGCTACGGATTCAAATCTAAAGTTGACAGTTTAACAGCTGAGCCCAAACCTCCATTACTAATTCGAAAATGTCACTTTAGAACTAGTAACGAAGGAACATTGAGTTACTTCATTAAAGCTTATTGTATTACTGTATTAAAAGTAGTGTCAATCAAACTTTTATTACAGACTCAAGGTCCAAATTTAAAAAAGACAATGAACAACATATACAACCCATATAATCCATCACAAACATATAGAGTTACAAAATACACCAGTACCAGTGTCTCCACAGCTTTGACTGATACCGTGTAGTACGTAGTGTATTATGTAGAGTATTATGAGAGATACGGACTGAGCGAGTGTGATTACCTGCATCTGATACAGCATTCATTCTCCAGATCAGTCTCATATTCACAATAAAACATTCGTTTGAATATACGCTGAGGAAAGCGATATCTTTTTTGTACTATCCTTTCATCTATAATGACAGTGCTGCTTAGTGAATTTGTTGGCTGCGTCTTACAAGCTGTTGTTGAAAGTAAAAAAAAAAAACTTAATTGTTTACAACCCCGTTTCAGTTTCCTTCAATATAAAAGTCTTTTCTGCTGACTCACTCATAAAAACAGTCTTGTCGCCATATAATGGCAGAATAATGTAACTAAAATCACCATCACAAGCTCACACACCATTAGAGCCTTGCATTTCAGCCCGGGCCTGACGGGCCCCTACTTTTTTACACCTCTAGGGCCGGGCTTCGGGCCAATTTTCACTTCATAGTTCAGACTCGGACCGGGCCTCTGGCATGTTTTAGGGCTCTCCTTATTCTTATATTTTAGACATCCATCAATTAGTAATGAAAAAAATTGCCACGCTGGTGCAACACGAGACTGTGCTACCGCCAGCGCAGCTGAAGCGTTCTATGTTCAAATGCACGCAATAGGCTAAAGCTTGCCGCCAAGCCCCAGTAAAAGTAATTACCATGAATGTGTGAAATAGTAAGGAGATATTAAAATTATTTACTAATAAACTAGTGTTTTCAGAGTCCGTGTCGCAAGGATGAAGTTGCTGATCCTGACTCGCCATCTCATCATTAGATGTGCCTTTACAGAGAAGTGCATCTTTGGATTATGATTATAATTAAAGAGTTTTTGTTTTGATTTATTTTGTTAAGTAGTAATTTAAGCTTTCTATAGATATATTTATCATGTCTGTGAGGCATGTATTCGCTGACTTTTGGTTAATTTTTGTGAAGCGCTCCTGTTCAATACGAGACGGCAGAAAGCGCATCATGTTTGTTTCCTTTATTTTATAAAAGCACAGTGTTTTGTTGATATTATGAGTGCACACAAATAAGTAGACCCTTTACAGTTCTGAATGATGAATTACTCTTACCTTTTATGAGCAAAAATTATGGTGTGTCCACTGAAAATATTGCAAATGATTGCGCTGGCGTCTCCATGTCCTGCAAAGCATGCTTTAGTTTCCACTCTCCGCACAAACTATTGGATACAGCACACATTTATCTAGGTTTAATGTTTAAATATTGTTATATGCTTGAACTGTTTTATATCTATAGATGTTTATTTTAGGCAAGTCATGATGATTTGAGTAGGCTAAATTGATCAAACATAAGACTATGATCAATTTACTGTATGCCGTTGTTACTTAAAAAAAAAAAAAAAAAAAGTATAAGCAACAAAAAACGCTCCAAGCATTTTTCTAAATTAACTTGATAAAAAACTAAATGAAATATAATCACTTTGCCATTACATACAAAACTGAACTATTTTAATAGCTGAAACAGTAGTATAAGCTGTTTTGGGATAAGGGGAAAAAAAGATGGGCTCGGGTCAGATTTGGGCCTGTAATTCTGATAAGCTGTCGGACACAGGCCGGGCTAGGGCCTAAATTTGAGGCCCGTGCAGGGCTCTACACCATTTCTCAATACTAAATAATATTAAATACTAATGTATAAAATATTATTTATTGAATAATAATAGTTAATAAACAGCAACAACCATCATCACTTGCTAGGCAATTCAGTCAAAAGTACAAAGGCAGGCTCTGATATACAGCATTGAAGTTACACAAAATATAATGTGATTAGATTTTGTCCTCAGCCAAAACTATTTGCTCTGGAACAAATAATAGATTATTGAGACCAAAGCCTGGCCATTAGATTTACCCAAAACTATATATGTCTCATGTTTAACTACTATAGAGACATCAGAGTCAGCAGAAAATTCCAAAAGTGATGTGAGGCGCTCTCAGTAGGTTCATGAGCGCTGAATGACCGCTGACATCCTGGAGCTCACATCTCCGAACATAGGCACCGATCCCGTGGGGGCTCAGGGGCTCGAGCACCCACGGAACAACACGAGATAGTCTCTGTTCATTTTAACCAATAAGAAATAGATTGCAACTTGTACGACTTTATTCTCATTTTCTTAGTTCATTTGAGGCAGTTTTTGGCGTTATTTTAAATGTCAAGAGTGCATTATTGTAATGCGAGAGGGTGCCAGCACGAATCTCTCACCTTGCAACGGGCTTGCTCTCCCATATAATGATAAAGACTCTGCGCTCCCTCAGATATTATGTGTGCATCCTCAAACTTTGTCCTGTGTACACGATAATAAATGCTTATTGTAAAACGGGTATTTATTAAATCATTTTATTTAGTGAAGCGTAACCCTCAAAGAAAAAATGTGTGTATTATTTGGTTACTAAATAATGTATTTGCAGTCTGTGCATTTCACTTCACAAGATAAATTTTGTGTAGTAAATTTATCAAATGCACAATCCAACGGAGTATACTCTATATACTCTATATATACTCTATAAACTCTATATACTCTAGCACCCACCGGCAGAAACCTAAATCGGCGCCTACGTCTCCAAAAATGTCAAAGCAAATTTTCTAATAGATGTTATCTTTATTAACAAACTGCATATCTGAAATCTACACAACAATATTCACACCTAAAAAAAACTCTTAAAACTACATTCCATGACACAAAAACAGTATCATTTATAACATTTTAGTGGATTCTGTCATCACAGGACTATCACACCGCTGGAAAAGACTCTCTGCCAATCAGATTTGAGAACCAGAAAGAGCTGTTGTATAGCCTATATACACCTTGTTTCTGTATTGATTATTATTTATTAACTTTTATTCATATTTAATATGATTTTTATTTATTTCTTATTAATTAAGATATCATTATAATATCTTAATTTTTTACACCATATCTTATAATTTACACCATTTAGTATATTTGTTAATGTAAATAATTAATTATTATACAAAGTAATGAATTAAATTACTTTTTACCTTCTCCACATTACTTTTTTGTTTTTAAGAAATGTCAGACTTTAAAACATTGTATTGTGTGTATAATTGTTTTTATTAATAACTATTTTTATTACATTTTATTATTTATTTAATATTTATAACTTTGTATTAACAGGGTTGTGGAGTACACTGCCCTCCAAAAGTTTGGAAACACCCCTGGCAAAGTGTGGTTTTGGACGATATCAGCATAAATCCTTATAATTTTTTGGTGCAAATACATGCCAGCCACCCCTTTGCCAGCTGTGATGCCTGGTTACTGGTTTAAACTTGGCCCAGGTTTTTAAAAGACTTTTGGGTCAGCACACCTTAGGTTCAACAATTGATTGTCAATTCCAAGTCAGTGTTTGAATAAACTGACAGCTCGGATGCCCAGATTATGCAGAGCTGTAATAGCTGCTAATGGTGGATATTTTGATGAATAGAAAATTTAAGTTTTTTTCTATGTATAAACTGTTTATGTAATAAAATATGTTTTTGTAGTTTGTGCTACGAAATTTGTTCCTTATTCTCCTATTGTACCTTATCAGTGCAAAATTATCACAAATTAAAAAGGGTTCATGCCAATATTGTCCAAAACCGTACTTTTCTAGGGCGTTTCCAAACTTTTGGAGGGCAGTGTATATGTTAACATATGTAATTAATTTAATTTGTACCTTCTCTTCACATGAAAAAAGAAAAGATTTTCATAATAAAATAAAGCCTTTAAAATGTCTTATAATTGGAGAATAGATGTATATGTTAATGAATTATATTGACATTGGTATAAATCCACATGGAACATTTAAGATTTATGACTAAGGTTTTATTGTTTTTCTCACATTATCGCTCTGGTACTTCATCCTTAGATCAATATTTTGTATTTATTTGTTTGTGTGTGCATTTTATTTTTTTTATTATTATTGATTATGAAGCAGGTCCTCTAAATAAGCACAAACGCTTGGCTCAGTTTCATTCTTGATCCAATTACAAAGTCATATTTTGCCAAAACCTATTCCTAGTTATGACCAAGAAGATCAGCTCATTTACTTTCTCCAAGCTTGAAACCAGCCAAGTGTATGCGGGTGAAAACAAAAAAGGCTCAAAAGCAAAAAACGCTCCTGCCTGAGATTTTCAAACAAAAGCTGAACAGTTGATGTTTTCACACAGTGTCTATTTTGAGATCGGTGGTTGAAATCTCTTCGCTGCTGATGTGCAAATTAGTATTTCCTGGCTGAATGCAATGCCTGTTGTTGCTTGAAGTTGAAATGCGAAGCTTTCCTGTCAAGACGAAGCTTTTTACCTTAGTGTTTTCTGTGTTTAATATCTAAGGATGGAAGAAGAGAGTCAGAAGGGTTTGTCCATATCCACTAATGGCGATGGTTGCGTGAAATGAACCAACACTGCTGATTGGATAAAAGTTTGTATTTTGCTGCAGCTCGTAATGCTTTGGGCCTTTGCAGATGGTTTGGACATTATTAAAGATCCCCTTCAAACACATTCCAAAGAGAAGCCACAAACAACACAAATACAAATAAAAAAATGGACAAATGCCCAGCAGCTACTGAACCCACACAGAGGAAAGAGTATCTGTACGCTATTCTTCTGCTGGGAGTAGTAAACAGGCCAAACCACTGTGATGAATTGGCTCAGCGATGTTTTATCTTTGCTGAAAGCAGTGTTTGTTGTGGCCACTTGATGTTTTAGCAGAGGAAAGAAGTGGAGGACATTATTATCTTTCTCTATAAACAATGCTTCACCACAATTTTAGTGTTTTCCTATTATTTGAATTTCAAATGTGCTGCCGCCTCAGTTATTTGATAAAAATGAAATAAAAAGTTTTTTTTGTTTTTTTTTCAGAGGTTTGAAGCATAACATTGCCTCTGTCTGTGAAAAACAATAGCATTTAGTGACAATAATAATCATAAACATACCTGCATGCATAATGAACCAATATATTGGCCAACAACTAGTCACACTTTCTGAGGTAAACGATTGATGCAGACTTGCTGCTAAATGATTCTGGTGGTAGCCAAGTATTTGCTATGCAGCCTTCATCATAATTTAATGACAATTAATTATAGAAATGAGTTAATACTGAATAACTTACCTTTTAAACACAGTATTGCCAGTTACCTTGTGTATTTTTGCTCCCGCCAATGAAAAGTAGTTCCAAAGACCGAGTAGAAACACATCTCTGAGCATCAAACAAACAACAAGCAAATAATTTTGTTTGAATGAATCATTTGAGTGAGTGATTCAATTATAAGACTGTCGCTTGACTTGTTTCTGAAAGAATCAATGTTTTGAGCAAACCTTTTGAGTGAATGATTCAATTACTTACAAGACCGTAACTTCATTATTCTCTGAAAGAATCAGTGTTTTGAATGAATCATTTGAGCGAATGATTCAATTACTTACAAGACTGTAGCTTGATTTGTTTCTGAAAGAATCAGTGTTTTTAGGAATTCATTTGAGTGAATGATCCATTGATTACCGCATTAAAGGTGCAGTCACGTTTAAGGTTTTTGCATATGAAATCCATTCATTTCTATAGAAATCCCTGAAAACTCATTAAACAGTCACTTGATTTGAACTTCTAAGACAGTGATATTATTTGTTTCTGAAAGAATTAGTGTTTTGTACAAATAGTGTGCGTGAATGATTCAATTACTTATAAGACAGTAACTAGATTAGCTTCGAAAAGAATCAGTGTTTTGAATTAATTGTTTGAGTGAATGATTTATTGAGTACTGCATTTAAGTTGTGGTCACATTTACTTTTTTGCATGTGAAATCCATTAATTTCTATAATGCTTATTTGTTAAATGTCCACAGGTGTCACGTGTCAGGATGATGTGAATGAGTGTGAGAGACGGCCATGTTTTCCTGGTGTCAGGTGTGTGAACGGCTTCGGCTCCTTTATGTGCGGCTCCTGTCCTCGGGGCCTGGAGGGAGATGGAATCTCCTGCAAAGGTAAGAAAACAAAGTTTCCTCCCAAAGCACATCTTCTTCTGAAAAAGAGGCTTTTGCTGAGAAGTTAAACAGTTCCAAACAAAATATGACCTCAGTTTTGTTGTAGGGGAAAACTGTTTTCTTTTCTTGTTTCACGTTCACCCACAGATGCCAAAGCATCACAATCCTGCAGTTCTGCCCAGACATTTCTTTAGGGAATGCTGGGCTTTTCATTTCAAAGCATCAAAGTCTCAGAGTATCCTTGTATAATATGCTTACAGAATTGCTAAACAGGAGTCAAAATTAAATAATGGATCCATTTTATATTTTGAATTGTTAAAAATATTTTTAACTTAATATTAAAAAAATAAATATAATATTTAAGATAATGCATTTATCGAAAAAGTGTAATATGTTTTAACCGATCAACAATACAGATGAATTCACCTGTGAAGTTTTAATTTAAAATGTATTTATTAAGAAAACATTGTTGATGTGTATCCATCCACAGGATGTAAGGGGGGAACCCTAAAAGACAAAATTATTGACAAAATTAAAAGATAAAGTCTTGGTTTAAAAAAATACAAATACACACAAAAATTTGAAACCTCAAAATATGAGGGAAAATAATTAGGCGTGTGCACTCAAGTATATTTAAGGTAAATGTAAAGATAATTTTTAATATTTATTCATTAACAATATCATTATCCACAGCATCAGGCAGGAAAATTTCAATTGGGAAGACTTACCACTTTACATTTACATTAAAATAATTAAATGGAATAGTTTATTGATAATGCATTTAGCTGAATATGCCTACAGAATACAGTCAGGTCCATAAATATTGGGACATCGACACAGTTCTAACATGTTTGTGGTGGTGTATACAGCCAAAAATGTTCGAATTGTGTCGATGTCCCAATATTTATGGACCTGACTGCAGTTGATTTCTGAAATATTGTATGCATTTTAAACTATAAAATTTGTATCAACCTGAGCCTTTCATAAACCTAGGACCTTAAAGCTCAGTGATTAGTTATTTGTTTTATACAAAACATTGCGTTTTTCTCTGCATTGTTGCTCAAGGGGCTCCTTACAGATGTTTTCCATCTTCCTGCATGCGCCTTGACAAAATGTTCTGCAAATGTCTTTTGACCGTAATCTGCAAGTGATAAACCCTCGTTCAGGGGAGCTCTGTGTTCACGGTTTCCTCCATCAGAGGGACAGAGATTTGATGACTCCTTCATCCAGACCTGGGCCTCTATTACAAACACAATCTTTCTGATTGCTGCATACAGAAATACAACAGAGCGGTGAGAGTTGGATCTGCCACCCCGCTTTGATTATGACCAGCAGAACTGTGGGAGGGAGAGCAATACAATCCAGATGGCACAAGATAGTTATCCACCTTGTGCACACACAGACTCCATTCCAGATACTGCGCTTGTCCAGAGATAATTGGTAAAACAGCTCCTCAGTAGTTTCCGTGTTGAGAGAGAGAGAGACAGCGAGAAAGTGAAATTCTCGCGTCTCTGGTGTGCAGTTCTACTGACAAGCTGAGGAGACGACAGCTCTGAAAAACATTTCAGAGCTAGAGAAATGGTTAGGCAGTTGTTGTATCAGGCCGAGTACGGCACAAGATGTTCACAGAACGCAAGGTGGAAGTCTTCAAAATGGAAAAAGAGCCAAAAAGTCAAGTCAAGTCAAGTCTGCTTTATTGTCAATTCTTCCACATGTACGGCACATACATACAGAGAATTTAAATTGCATTACTCTCAGACCCTTGGTGCATAAAGTTAACATTTAAGACACTGACAGTAGACGTTCAAATACAGATACAGTTTAAACATATGTACATACAACTATACAAATGAGGACAATGTAGAAAAATAAAGGAAGAGATAGATAAATGGCAGATAGAGTGCAAACCAGTTAAATAAAACAAAACTGTGCAGATATGTGTATATGTATAGAGTGTATATATATATATATAGCACAAGAGGAGCTTATCAGTCTGAGGACATTTTAGAAAAATAAAAAAAAGAGATAAATAAAGTGACATAAGACACATGACAGAATAGATAGAGTGCAAACCAGTTAAATAAAACAAAACTGTGCAGATGTGCAGATATATGTGTAGTGCAAGAAGAGCTTATCAGTCTGTTAAAGTGACAAAATAATAGTCTTTTTATCAGACTATCCGAAGAGGTAGTTTGCAGTCAATGCTGGATGAGGTAGTGATCAGTCCAATGCTGCACAAGTGACAGGTGCTGGTCACAGTTTTTAAGTGGGTGGGGGGGGGGGTGCGTGTGGAAGGTCCTGGGGATGTGGGGGGGGGGGGGGTTGTAGTATCAAAGTTCAGTGTTGCATGGGGTAAAAGAGGGGAGGGGGGGCAAGGACGGGAGGGAGTTCAGCTTCCTGACAGCCTGATGTATGAAGCTGTCCTTCATTCTGCTGGTCCTCGCCTGGAGACTCCGCAGTCTCCTCCCTGATGGCAGCAGACTGAAGAAGCTGTGTGTCGGGTAGATGGGATCACCTGCAATGCGGAGGGCTTTGCGGGTGAGACGGGTGCTGTAGATGTCCTGGAGGGAGGAGAGAGAGAGACACCAACGATCTTCTCAGCTGCTCTCACTATGCGTTGAAGTGACTTGCGGCAGGATGCGTTGCAAGCGCCATACCACACAGTGATGCAGCTAGTTAGGATGCTCTCGATGGTGCCTCTGTAGAAGGTGCACATGATGGGGGCCGGGGCTCTGGCTCTTCTGAGTTTGCGGAGGAAGTAGAGACGCTGCTATGCTTTCTTGGCCAGTGCTACAGTGTTGTTAGTCCAGGAGAGGTCCTCAGTGATGTGCACACCCAGGAACTTGGTGCTGCTCACTCTCTCCACAGTCGCACCGTTGATGGTCAGAGGGGCATGCTGAGTGTGCACTCACTTGAAGGCAACAACAATCTCCTTCGTCTTCTCCACATTCAGAGAGAGATTGTTTTCACTGCACCACCTGGCCAGTGGTGATCATCAGTCTTAATCTTTTCATTCTCTAGGATTTTCTTCAGTGGAAACCAAAGTGAAAGTTTAACCACAAGTTTGTCAAGAGACAGCCAGTGCTGTATTATTCAGATTATAACAAGAAAACAAAATTCTTGTAAGGTTAATATTTTAATAGGAAAATACATTATCTTCATACCAACATGGTGACATCGACAGCTTTCAAAAGTGAAGAAAGTTTTTCATATATTGAATCAATTTTCCTATATAACAATAATATGAATACCTTTAAAAAATATATTATTGACGTTCTGTTATTGACTTTTGTGCCACCTTTGAGACTCCTGATTTCACTAACTAGTCAAGGGGAAATATATGAAGTGAAGTGAAGTGACATTCAGCCAAGTACGGTGACCCATACTCGGAATTCGTGCTCTGCATTTAACCCATCCAACGTGCACACACACAGCAGTGAACACACACACACCGTGAACACACACCCGGAGCAGTGGGCAGCCATTTATGCTGCGGCGCCCGGGGAGCAGTTGGGGGTTCGGTGCCTTGCTCAAGGGCACCTCAGTCGTGGTATTGAGGGTGGAGAGAGCGCTGGACATTCACTCCCCCCACCTACAATTCCTGCCGGCCGGAGACTCGAACCCGCAACCTTTGGATCACGAGTCCAACTCTCTAACCATTAGGCCACGACTTCCCATGACCCATGAATTCCCATGACCCCCTTATCATAACCTTAATGCTAAGTAACAACAAAATTGTTTTTCTTTTATTTTACCCTCGAAGGAACAGAACAAATGTTGCAATGCCATTTAGAAGGACTAAAAGTATTTAACTGAGCTAATTCTTCTTTTTTTTTTTCTTAATGGGTCCTTCCGAAACATATGGTCATGTGATCAAAACTGTCGACGGTTTGCGAAATTAAGGTTGCGATACATCATACCCCACTCTCTCTTGTCCTTTATTCTGCACTTGAGGCAAAAGCTGTCAAGTTGATTTTGAATCATTTCTTTCTCTCTTTTTCATCAACACCAGCAAGATTGGTCACATCTCGTCCCATCACCTCTCATGCTGTCACCTCATCCGCGCCACCCGCAGTGCGGCCCATCAGCAAAATACCCATCCCCCTTTCTAGAACAACCTCCACTCACCTCCCGCCAGAGTCCAACGAAGCTCCAAGCAAGACCTCGGTCAGCAAAGCTGCCACCAGCACAAGTCAGAGAACTGGCAAGTTGTTGTTTCCATTGTTCTATCTCTACATGTCCACAGATGGCCAGGAAACAAAACCATGAGGGTTTAGTTCGGAGCCAAATCGCCCACTGCTGGTGTCATGACATTGCAGAAAATGATTCTTTGTCTTTCCCTGACGCAGCTTGATGTCCCTTCAATCCCCTTAGAGTCATTTCCTGCGTTAGGTTTTTTGTGTGTGTGATGTTCCCAGGAAATGACTTTCCTCCAGCTGCTAAGCACAAAGCAAGACAAGGCCTGCTGGCATGCTTTTGTGCTTGCACCTCTTACCCTCTCGTCTTGGTATAATGCCTGAAATTAGCGATTCTAATTAGCCATGCCAGGCATTCAGACTCTCTATGAAACTCAACAGAGCAAGGTTAGGTAAAGGACGTCTCTCACTCTCTATTTGGAAGAGTAATAGTCGAGAGACACATAGTCAAATCTGTGTGGCATTGCATGTATAATCCCATAGGAAATTGATATTACAAATCCTGTAATATCTCTATACTATTTTATGATAAATCTCAGATTTCTAATTTTTTCACATTTTAGAGGAGACATTCTAAAAATGAATACTGGCATCTTTTTCTCTGGAGAAAACTAATAACGAAGAAGCAAGAGAAGAAATCTCAATTTGATCCTATCAAATCTGAAATAACTGAGATGTTAAAGAGATTTCTTAAAATAATCTTTTTAGTAATTTTCTCAAGAGTTTTGGAAAAAATCTGATGTCCCAAACTGTACTTACATTTGCCAAGACACCAGAGTCTCCAATCAATATGTTCTCAATATGAACTCAGTACATACATACCCCCATTCCCCGCACTAGTGGCTAGGAGAAAAAAAACTGGGATGTTAAAGAGGCCTCCTGAGAAAAATAAAACTGTCTTCTCGAGAGTTTGGAAAGAGATCTCAAAAATGTCTCAAATTGCCCTCACATTTGCCAAGATACCTGTATAAGCTGCAATCAAAAGTCAAAGAATCCAGTATGAGCTCCAGTATTGCTCACCAAATTCTTGTTGCCATCTTTAATTTAAGAGGCATGTTGAAGATTACTGAGATCTTTCAAAAGTCTCCATTTTATACCAAGTCTGCAATCGAAATCTCAAGATCATCTTATAAACATTCTTTAAAAAGGAAACCATTTGAGCTATGCAAGACTTATGTTAAACAAGGTGTGTTTCGTCTTAGACATAGCTGACCTAAACATGATAGAATGTTGTTCTTTTCCTCACAAAGACACAAAGAATAGAGCACACAAGTCATGAAACCTATGTTTATGGCACTTTGTTGCAAATAGCTCAGGGGCCTAACAATATTTGCTGGGACTGGCACAACATGCCCCTGGGAGACATCAGGATGGGGAATGTAAATTGTCTTTATGGCTCCGTTCCCTCCCCTCATCTTCCCTTTCAATCCCTCAGGTTATGTCCTCTGGGAATAAAATGGAAAGAAAGAAAGATCAGACATCAACCAAAGAGACTTGAGGGGTTCCCAGGGAATATCTGTGCTCTAACCAGCTTTGCAAAGACATCTTTGAAGCCTTTTTTTATTTTATTACCACAACATCATCTTTTAATATTTGCCTCAACATTTTGTTTCATTTTCTTTGAAAATTATTTTGGAGAAATAAATGCAGACAAATGCACACCAACTTTAGGGCTATAAATTGAACTTGGATAGCATAATTTCAAGAACATTTGATCTATAAAGATTTCCATTATAAGTCTGAGTTCATAATTAGATTTTTTACTTTGCCAAACTGTGTTTATATTTGCAATGATAATGTTGAAATCTTAGAATCTAGAACATACATATGATAGCATAATTTCAAGAACATTTGATCTATAAAGATTTCCATTATAAGTCTGAGTTCATAATTAGATTTTTTACTTTATCATTGCAAATATAAACACAGTTTGGCAATGTTGAAATCTTAGAATCTAGAACATACATATTTGAGATTATTGATATTATCTCAAGGAGAAAAATATGAGAAACAAGGAAGTATCTTAATTTGATCCCCACTGAATTCTAATTTCAATCCTATAGAAATCACCCAGATATTCATGCGATCTCATTTGGGATTGTTCTTTCCTGTGGAAAGGTGTTGATTGTCTCATAATTGAATGATTCAGCACAATGGTTCTCTCACTCTATGCAAAGAACATTTTAATTTTACAAACTAAGTGGGTCACAGTAGATGAGGGACCCCTTGTAATTGTTTTGAATTGCTGTCTGTTTTAAAGGTTATTACCAATGTAGAAACATCCATTAATAGGATCCCAAAAGAGACTCCTACATTTGAGTTACTGTGTGCTACAACCCCAAAGGTTAAATTAATTCCTGTCGTTCTCAGGTACCCTGGTCGTTCTTTTGTAAATACTAATTGAAAATTAAATTAGACAGTGTCCCCGATGGCCATTTGTCCCCAGACTGCACTAGAAGTAATTCAAACAATACGTCTCCTTTTATTTTGTCAAACCCTCATTTACATTTGCCTTTCTTGTCTCTGTCATAATTAATGCAGGAAAGGAAACAAAAGGATTGAGATGGAGGACTAGGGGGATTTGTAAAGTCCACAGAGATTTGCTAACCCATGAGTCATCTTTTCTGAAAGGTAGATAAGGCCAGACTTTGAGGAACAGGGCCAAATAGCCCACTCTGGAAAGCCGCTATGATCCTTGGGAGCACCTCATCTCTTGCTAATACAGTCTTGCCGGCTTGCAAATTGCCTGCCATCACACTTATGGAGGATGATGAGATGGCAAGCAGAGGGGATGCAAGCTGTCACCCACCTCAGCCGATAAATCCCGTCGTTGTCTAAGGGATTTGCGCTGACCTTGCGGAAATGGGACAAAAAGCCCGGGCAATAACCCTTGATATGTGTAATCACAGGGCAGATAAATCTATTTTTAATGGAAGACAGCTGCTAACTCTTTCATTTTTCTCTGCTCCGCTGGCAGAGGGCAGGCTTCTTGTTTTATTTGACATGGCACGTGACGCTCGACAGAACAGGTGCGTGCGTCTGGGTGATTGTGAGCAAGATGAGGGCGTACTTATTAAATAAAATATGATGTGACCCCACATACTGCTGCAAAAATAATTTCCTGCGTGCTCCAAAAGTGCTCGGATGGATCCTGTAACCTATATGTGGTGGAATAAAAAGAACACCGGTTTGTTCAGTGGTGTATAAAACAATGGGGTAATTTTTTGTCACAGGAAATGAGGTAAAAATTTCAGGGTGTTGCTTCACACCTTCTGACATCAGCACATCTTCCCCAGTGTATGAGCGAGACCTCATTTTCTCTGCATAGCTAATCCTTCACCAGTCTGTTGCAGTTGGGTAACTGTTGCAGGCTGCGGAGGCCATGTAGGAGTATGAAATTGTTGGTAGGAGCTGAAGGTGAAATAATGGAGGATACAAAATCTAGAGGGTTTCTAAATTCACATCAATCTTCTATTAAGATGCTAATGAGTAAATGCTAACAAAACTTTACGACTATATATTAATGGCAAATTTAAAAGGCAGTATTTCTTTACGGTGCAGGTTTTCCCAAAGGACTAAATGTGACATCCAAGTGTGCAAGTAGGCCATGTTTTCCAGGTGTTCAGTGCATTGACCTCCGGCCACCCTACACTGGTTACGTCTGTGGACGATGTCCTCCAGGATACCAGGGCAATGGGCGCACCTGCACAAAACAATCAAAGCAAAGCAGTAAGTACTTTTTGAACTTGACAACATTGCAATAAGTCTTTCAAAGCTGTACGTAAATATATAAATGCATGCACAAGCACAAACACCTTTTAATCAACACAAAACTAAATAATACAACTTTTTCAGAGTTGTTGCATCATCATGAAGACTTAACTTACATTTTTAGCTTCGTTTAAAAATTAATCTGTCGCTGTTTTCCTCTTCAATCCTTTCTTAATCCTTTCACCCCTTTCTTAATTAAAAAAAGACAGTAAGGAATTAGGGAAATAATGTGTAAACTCATTTAGATAGGGGATGAGGAGGGGTGAAGACAACGAGGAAGAGTGAACAGAAAACTGGGTTTTCAACAGAGTAGCGGGGTTTTTTCTCGTTTCTGTTTTTTTAGTCGTTGATTCTCCTTTTATATTTTAAAAAGCAAAACTACCAGACTGCATCTTATCCCTTCTTATCCCCAGAGTACAGTATGTTACATTTCACTCAATGGAAATGTTGTTAGACTTCTTAATCTGTTCCTTAGCTTGAAAAATCCCTCAAATACATTTTCCTTGGTTGCAGTATCGCAGCACGATGGTAAAAGCCTTCAGAGCGGGGTAATGACTTTTAATGCATTTTTCCCTGTGAATGGGCCACTGCTGGAATCATTCCTAATAGTGCTGTTATCAGGAGTGAATCCATGAGCAGCCACAGTGGGAACTAGAAAAGAAACCGCTTCATTTTGCAAGCTAATTCCCTTATTGTCGCCACATGCATCCCAGATTCTTACATACTCCGAAACAACTGTGTGTCTCTGCTTTTTGGATTGTATTTTGTTGTATTGTGTCTTTGTTTCTCGCATGTGGATGGGGGACAAAATAAATCTTGTCGAGCAACCACAGTGACTATCTGTTGTTTATGAGTAAATATACCAGCACCACCATGAGGTTTTAAACTAGTACTGAGCACCATTGCATCATAAGTGCACTTTTGGTGGTTTCATTGTGTAAAATCTTCAAAGGTCCGTTCAAGATATCCAGAGGATGTCAATGAATCCTAACTGCAAAATACACTATGAATCTCTTCTTTTCATTTTGGTGTCCTGAGCTTATGTAATGTGTAATGAGCTTTGTTGTGGCCGACATTAAAAGTATTTACTGTCCATAAGCTTGATGTGTTGTATTTCATCTTGCATAATAAGCTTGTCCTCTCATCTAGCACCCCGCTACTCACCACAACTGACTCAAGCCAAGAACAACCTACCCCATGTCTCCCACGGCTTTCCCCATCTGCACCTCCCCGTCCTTCCATTCAGAAAACCTCAGAGACGCCTATCCTCACCAGCGTGGTTCCCACACCATCAGGCCACCACTCGCATCCCCCTCCCACCAACCTTTCCACCTGTCACAGGGAAAGGGGAGTTGGTGCTGACTGCAGGACACACACATGCCTCAACCAGCAGCAGGGTTCGACTCCTCTCTCACTCTCACAATCAACTTAACGTTCTTCCGAGTCCAGAAGAGCTAGATGCTTCATTTAAAGTCTCGGCAGGTGGATTTGCAGGCATCACGCCTGGAAAAGTCACATTACCTCACACTTCAAGGCATGTTGAGACACCGAGGAAGTCTCCACAGCAATCCAGTCTGGTCACAATTATCCAACCTCGACCTTGGACACCTCCAGACTCCCAGAATCCCCTAACAGCAGCCCTAACTTCCCTTTCTTTCTCCTTTCCGGAGTCTGAGTTCTCTGCAGATGGAGGCCTTGGAGCTGGAATCCAAGACCCCTATGAGACGCAACCACTGCCTCAGGAGAATTTCAACTACCTTGGTGAGCAAAGCCAAACCAAAATCCTGGACAACCAACCAACTCTTCAGAATGGTAGACACCAAAGCAAGAGCAAAATTGTGGCTCTCTTAGAGGAGAGAAGTTTCACCTGTGCAGATGTCCCGTGCTTCCCAGGAGTCCACTGTGAGCTTGCAGGGGACGGGCAACCTAGATGTGGACGGTGTCCTTTGGGGTACACTGGAGATGGGCGAATGTGCAGAGGTAATTTTAGATGTACAAGATGACTTTTCATTATTTATTGATGAGTTAGTCCTGCAAGTCCAACATTAGAGACTTACTTATCCATGACAAATATGAGCAAAAATTGCTTAATTACACTGCAAAATGTGCAAATATTATACCTTTAAGGGTATAACATCTTGTCACTAGGGAAGTACCCTACATCTTTGTATCTCACCCACCCCTAAAATGTGCATATTAGGACCTTAGAGCAGTAATATGTACCCTTAAGGTGCTACTATGAACATTTTAGAAGGTAAACAAGGTACAAAATTGTCCCTAGTGACAAATGTTGCACTTTTTTTCTAAGAGTGTCGACAAGTATGGTCAACCAACCATGTGTCGTTTCAGGGATGGTTTATGTGAAGTAGTTGATACCATAAAATTAGATGCTACTAACTCTGTAAACTTGGTTCATTGTATCAAACTGGTAAATTCCTGATTAGGTTTCCAGGCGTAATGGTGAAACCTGAATCCCAAAAATGGCACAAAGCCATCTAGTCCAATTCAAACTACCAATATTTGTATAGTAATTGGCGATTTTATGTTATATAAATAGGTCAGTGAATAAATTGTGGGCATGCCTTCTGAGGTCTAGACTATGGAAAATTGTGCAGCATGTGGAGTTTAAGACTGACAACTGACAGTAACTGGTGTAAACAATAAGCTCATTCCCCGAGCATGCTCTAGGCATAAGGAATAAATACATTCCTTGAGCGCCATCCCATGGGTTCGTGAACCTGAGAAAATTAGGAGCAGTGGGTGGAAGAATCACTAGAAACATGTTTGCTATTGTAATCCCATGATATTGCATTACTATGTTGAAATTCACTCAGGACAATGATTATTTATGCATTCGTGGATTATTTTCAGGCACTGTTTTCAAGGTATGAATATAGTGTGAACATGCACAAAACAGTCACAGGTGTCTTGCGTTGAGCTCTACAAAGCATATGGCAGTGGATCCAGTCTTTCATTAAACAGGAAGTTTGTGGGGCAAATGTTACCCAACTATTCAAATCAGCCCTGTAGTTTTCAGAATGCTTGAAGAACTTAGGGTGAATCTTAAACAGCAAGTATGGTAATGATCTAAAAATATAACACTAGCATCACCTGCACTTTTACAACAACTTGCTTTATTAAAAGTGAAAGGTACACATTTAAAATAGGTATAGTATACAGAATCTGTATACATTTTCGCTTCCTGTGCTTCAGGGCCGCAGATGGAGGCAAACATGTTTGCCTTTTGACGGAGTGAATCTGACCATGTGTTATGTGTTTGCATGCCATTTGTGCCTTCAGCCGTGTGCAGACATGCCTGTGGTAGAAACATGGAGTGCGCGGCTCCCAACACGTGTCGCTGCAAGAAGGGATTCAGTGGTCCCAATTGTGAAACAGGTCACAAATAAACACACACCAATGTTTATAATGTTTTAAATATGATCATAGGTACAATCACATACACAAGGACTCGTTTTTGAAATAACGTAATTGTTGAAATATGTAATTTTGGATTCTCACAGCAATCTGCAGTCCAGCCTGCCTGAACGGAGGGAAATGTGTGGGGCCAGATGTATGCGATTGCATGTCAGGTTACCATGGAGAGACTTGTGAAAGCGGTAAGAGAGCTGAAATTTCATTGCCATTCAGCACTAGTGCAATGTGTAAAAAGTGAATTTTTCCAATTTTTGTTTGGAGTTTGTAGGTGTTTTTGAATTAATGTCCCTATGAAATGGCTTGACAAGTGGTATTTTTTATTGTCAAAGCTTTTTGTTTGTCACAGCCTTTCGTTTATGAACCGTGATTAGCTTTTTTTATGATCAATATTCTTTTGTTTACATCACAGGCTTTTGTTTGTGAATCATGATTTCTGCCTTTATTACAAGTTGGAGTGTGTTTTTTATAAATTTAATAGGAGACAACATTGTTTGAGAGCATTTCATTTGACAAATGTTTGCGCACACATTTTATGTTCAGGAAAATGATTGTCCATTTTATATCTGTGTAGGTTAATTTTGTGTCAAATAGCATACAGATGGCCTCAAGTATTATGTTTGTTGGTACCATTTTGCAAATCTGCACCATTTGTGCTTTCCATAAAGAGGCAAGAGCCAAATAATCTGCACAGGCTTGATGAGGTATGCATTAGCGGTATGCTTTTTGTGATATATGACTTTATTTTATGTGCATTTGGTCGTATGAATATTCCTGCAGCTCTCTGCAGTTTGCCTTGCCTGCACGGAGGCACCTGCGTGGGTCGAGACACCTGCTCATGTCCCTATGGCTTCGTAGGGCCCAGATGTGAAACCAGTGAGTCCTGATTAATTATGTTTGCTTGGAATTCATGCGCATGTGGACGTTAAACGTAATCTCTTGCACCCCTAGTGGTCACAGATGGCATTTCATGTGGTTTGGTTTCATTTACACAGTGGTGTGCAACCATCACTGTCAAAACGGCGGGAAGTGTGCATCACCGGATGAGTGCGAATGTCTGGCGGGGTGGACGGGACCATCGTGCGAGACAGGTGAGAGTGTGTGGTTTGCTCCCAGTGGAACCAATCTCTTTTCACTAAATCCATCATATTTGTATGTGCTGCTTCCTGGTGGCATTTAGCTGATGTAGAACCTCTATCTGTTCATTTTTCATTCCATCCTGGCGGCTCAGAGAAAACACCAGCTATTATTTCAGCCTGATGATAACTTTCTCTCGTCAACCTGTGAGGATCAATTACTATCAATTGAGCAGAGAGCCTCAGAGTAACAAATGTAGTTTTTATTCACATAAATAAATATTTTAAACCAATGTATGTCAATGCTGAAGGTCTTAAAGCAATAAGGTGATGCAATAAGATGTTGCCATAGGTAAGGGGTGTTTTTTTTTTTTTTTTTTTTTTTTTTTCCATAAAAATAATATAATAGAGAGAGATTTAACTTTTAGTCAATTTTCATGCTTTCATTTTAATTAAGTTTTACTAAAAAAAAAATTTCCTTGTAGGTTTTTACTTTTAGTAATTTTATTACTTAAGTACATATTTTAGAACTTATTTCAGTTAACTGCCAATGCAACATTTCTAATTTTCTATTTTTATAGGTTTTCATCTATTTCTATTATTGTTTATTTCAGTCTCACTTAAATATATATGTCTGTGTGTGTGTATACACTATATTGCCAAAAGTATTGGGTTACCATGATCTTCATTTTAGAATTAATTATACATTATGCATAATTCACATTAATTATGAAACTGTATACAGTAGTTCTTAGTAGTTCTCCAGGATAGATAGATATATATAAAAATTGTAGTTATTGATTAGCTAATAGTGAACTACCAGTTTCAACTGAGCGCTATTACTTACTAAATCAATAATCATAGTTTCTTGTTAGGTAGTAGTAGTTACTACAATGTTAATAGTGCATTAGTAACTTGTTCCTGTTTAGTTATTCATTAACAAAGGATCAGTATTCTAAAGTGTTACCAAGATTTGTACTCATAGAAATTACTAAAGTAGTCAAACATGTTCATTAGAAGGGGGTGACCCAATACTTTTGGCAATATAGTGTGTGTGTATATGCATATACATACACATACACACACACACACACACACACACATACATACACACATATACACTTACATTTAGTCATTTGGCAGACGCTTTTATCCAAAGCGACTTACAATTGGGGACACATATATACACATATACATATACACACATATACACACACACACACACTGCCGTGCAAAGGCAAAAGACCGAACTTTGATTTTTGTCAAAAATTAGTTATTGATATTTTTGGGACATTCAAGACATCCTTTATCATGTACATAAGTATCTGGAGTCAATTTCGTTGTTTTTCCGAGAAAATAATGGGTCGTCTCAACCGTAACTTCAAAAAGCCCCAGAGAAACCAAGGCAGAACACCGTATAACACCAGTAACAACTCTTTCACTTTGTCTGGAACGCTCAAAATGAGTTATGTTTACCCGTGCGTCAATATGAAGTTATGGTGCCAGCTTGGAGTTATACGTGTTCTGCCTTTTTTTTTTACTGTCCATTGAAGTCTGACGCATTTTAATTACGGTGTCGACAAACGAATTAGATCGCGACCTACCAAACAGCTCCATACAACAAAGCACTATAAAGACTAGACACCTTGGCAGCAATACATACTCGTAAATAACCTTTAAAAAGTTTTTCTTCTTTTTCCTGTTTGTAATTATTCACCAGGCTGTCACTTCTAGTTGGATGCGTGTGGACTCAAATGCCGTGGCATGTAGCATGATCAATCATAAAATCAGAAATAGCCACCTCGTAAAATATGCATGAATTGCCGTGAGATCGGGCTGGCTGGCCTAACAGTTCGCAATTAAATCCATATCCTACCTTTTCTTGTAACCCAATAAAATCAATCCATGGCGCTGAACGTCGTCGGAGATGTTTAATCCACACGCATTTCTGAGCATGCCAGTGTTGCTGGTGTTCACATCAATCCACAAGTCGTTCTTTTAGGTTAGGCTATTTCATTAAAGTCAATATAAGCAATAATGCTATGTGTAGCATTCTTTTACGTTACTGAGCATAGCAAATAAATTGGTTGCAAAACGGTATTCACTCACATGTTTAAAGGGGTCATATAATGCCATTTTTGTACAAGTTAATATGATTCTTTAGGGTCTAAATGAAAAGTTTGTAATATACTTTAATTAAAAATTCTTGTTAGCATTGTAAGAAAACACTCATTTTACCTGTTTAAAAACAGCTCTCTGTTCAGCACGCCATTTCAGTGCATATGCCTTTAAATGTTAATGAACTCTGCTCACCCCGCCCCCTCTGCTCTGTGGGGCGTGACAACACACAAGTGTTGCCTTGACAACAGTTGAGGGTATCTTTTGGCGGAAGAATGGCAGCGGGAGTTTGCTGGCCACATGTTGCACCGTGTCCAATTCTTCTGATGTGCTTGCCTATACTAAAGCAAATAAGTGATCAGATAACATAACTCATGTTGTTATATTGGAAAACATAAATGAGAGTATTTATAGTCTTGAATCATATGCATTTGCAGGCTGTAAACAGTATTTTGCAGGTATTGTGTTAAAGTTACCATTCATCTTCATGCAGTTATAACGGTTACAACACGTTTTTTTTTTTATTAAGTATTAATCAGTAACAGACACCGTTATAAACCATCTACAAAAGCTTATTAAACTTAATGTACTGTTACCACGTTGAATTTACCACAGCGTACACAGTTTATAACACAATAACCATAACGCGTTGTTCATTGCAAACGTGGAATTATGAATTACATTGAGAACGTCGTACATAGAAAACATGCCGTAATGAACAGTTGATTTCACATAATGAAAGTTAGTGTAAACTTTAGCCACATTCATGGTGAAACATGCAAGCGATTAGCAAAGATTAATATAAAGGTTAATAAAACGTTACACTCACTTCTTCTGGAGGTGCAGCAGGAACACATAGTTGGTACCGATCCTTTTTTCAGGAGCAGCTTCTTGGCAAAACCAGCTTTAAACTGACCCTCGTTTATATAGCAGTCTGGTGAGAAATGATTCACGCAAACATGAAAAAATTGAGGTTGATCTGAGGGACTATTCCCTTCGAAAATAAAACTCAGCCACTGCGTCTTCAGCGGTTCTGATTTAGGAACATCAAAACGACTGCTGTGTTCGTTATTACACCCAAGAACAGAACACCATGATCGCTTCGAAGTCATTCTGCTCCAGCGTATAAACAATGGCGGACTATGATGACAGCTCGCTCAGGGCGAGTCTGTGTTGAAACGCTCCTGTCAATCAACAATCGTGGGAGGGGCCTCCGATCTTGTGACATCACAAGACGAACAGCTCAATTTGAGACTGGGGAAAACATTAGGAGATTAAAAAAAAAAAAAAAAAGTATGGATTTTTATCATTATAGGATGGTTGTGTACAGGCACTGTCAACACACATCTCAGTACAATCAACTTGTAAAAGTGGATATAGCATTATATGACCCCTTTAACATTTAGTCTGCTTATTACCACACTGCTGGTGCCACAAGGGGGCAGTGTGTCTGTAATTCTAAAATTAATACAGTCACATTACTATACGCAATAGCCTATATGAGATGATATAGCCCATGATAACTAGACTTTATACAGGTGTTACTAAAACGATTTTGTAAATGGTGATCAGCGACAAAATAGTGATAATGTGGAAGTTACTGCCTTTTGCCTTGGTCTGACTTCTCACTTTTTTCAGACAATGCAAAGGCAGAGTACATTAACTTCAAAATAGTGGTAAAAATCAAGTTTGAGCTCACATTGTTTTAATGTAGATAATTTTCATTACTAAAACATCTAATTGCCAAATTTCCACTGTCCTACCTATAATTAATTTGACTGGACAAGTAAGTAATTTTTCCTCAATTTAAGGTATTTTGCCTTTGTAGGGCAGTAATATATATATATACACACCTCAGCTGTGATTTTGACCTCACAAACACTCAACAGTGAGATCTAACCCCCGAAACAACCGCAGAGGTTTCATTCTTGTTTTATTTAATAAATGTATCTGTCTCCAGCTCTGTGTGACCCTGTGTGTCTCAATGGTGGAACCTGCATCTGGCCGAACTCCTGTACCTGTCAGCCTGGTTTCTACGGGGCTCGGTGTCAAAACGGTAACAGCACTTCTTTTTGAATAAATTTTCCTGATGCATCGCCTTGTTTTCTGAGAGCTTACAGAGGCCGGATATCAATTTCTTAAGAGTGTGAAGTGAAGCATGACTACTGCACTTTTAAACGATAAAATGGACCAGCCCTAAAAACCATTTGGATTTTATTGCTCATGCCATAGCCCCAGATTCAGGACGTTTGATGTGTATATATCGATTCCTCTGCAGCAGCTTCTCGTGGTGAGGAATGATTCGTGTAATGGCTTGAAACAGCAGCTTGGTGATGGGGAATGACTCTTATTGTCTGGATTGCTTCACATTTTGTGAAACGTAGGAGCTTTTAGAGTGTTTTTCTAGTCATGTCAGATTTGCTGTTGGTTGTTTCACCTAACGGCTGTTTGATGTGTCCGTCATCAGTTCAGAGAACACTGGTGTGATTTTCATTCATCAAATGCTGGACTTTTATGTGCTTCTCTTTCTTTCAGCCGTGTGCAGTCCACCCTGCAAGAACGGTGGTCACTGTATACGGAATAACATCTGCTCATGTGTGGAGGGATATTCTGGGCCGCGCTGTGAGAAAAGTAAGTGTCGTCTTGATAGGAAAAGGTTTTGATAAAGCTCCATCATAAACTTATAATTTTATACCTCTGTGCCCCCTTTGAAACACACGGCATGATGGGATTTAAGTCACAGCATATGGAAGGAAAGTATAGAGTTGTTTTGTTGATCGAAATGACAGAAAACGGCACTCTGGGAGCCAAGATCAGACGTTAGTTGAGGAGTTACATATGGCCTGTCTGATCAAGAGAGATGAATCTGAGCAAAGATAGTGAGTTATGAGAATTATGAGACATATGGGATCAGGACTGGATGAATTAATTTAGATGGAATATTCATTTAACAAGACTTGCCAATTAAAATAACATTTAAGATCCATTGGTAATGTCCTTATGTTGAGGTCAAATGTAAAAGTTGTTTTTTTCTAAACATACTTCACACATCATATTCAGTAAGTAGCTAATTAATTTTTGCTTTTATATACAGATGGAATAAAGAAAATGCTACTACTACTACTACTACTACTACTAATAATAACAATGTGATATTATCAGTCAATAATGAAAAGAACAATTTAAATAGATAAAATAATGTATAAACAAAACATTGGTTCAAGTATTTATTTTAATAATAATAATATTCAAATAATATAATGTCATTTATATAAAAAAACATTTTTAATTTATGAATAAGACATTCAATAAAAGCCAAGTATTTATAATAATAATAGTAACAACAACAACAACAACAACAATAATAATGTAATTGATGATATTAAAATGACAAAACATTTCAAATTTTAAAATAAATCATAACATGAAGAATTTATCAATAATTAAACATTAAATGAAGTAGCTATACTACAAATAAATTACTTAAATAATTTAAACAAAACTAATTTTACATATAAAAATAACAGAATAAACAATTGATTTAAAAACCATTATCAATAATGATAAGAAGAATGACATTTCATGTTAAATAATAAAAAAAGAGAAATTTGTATGTATCAGGACGTATGAATAATTAGTATAATTAAATTAAACAATAATAATAATAATAGGATTAAATCTTTTTTTTTTTTAATCTAAATGGAAAAAGTCTATAACTTAGTCCATTATTATTATTGTTTGTTTTTTTATTATAGTTAGTAATCTTTGTAATGTGATCCGTTTTGTTAGTTGTCAGAGTTGTAATCAGTATTTCAGACACATCTTGACCAATCCAACTCTAAAATCCTTTAACTGTCTACAAAAACTAGAATTTAGTTATTTTACCTTATCGGTCCGAGAAAATCCAAAGCTTTACCTTTCCATCTTCTCCACAGGTGTGTGTGAGCCAGTGTGTATGAACGGAGGACGATGCGTCGGTCCAGATGTGTGTGACTGCGCATCAGGCTGGAGGGAAAAGAGATGTGATAAACGTGAGTACCAGATCTCATCCTGACAAAGACCTTCAAGTGACCTCCTTACCTCATGTTAGCAAAAGTCCAAGAGTGGAAAAATTCCAGTTTCCACACGAGACCCTTCAGTCACAGCAATGACCCAAATCAGAGCCGGCCCAAGGCATAAGTGAACTAAGCGGCTGCTTAGGGCCCCCAAGAGTAGTCTACATGAAACGACCGTTTATTTTATTTTATATTCGTGATATATGTCAGTGGACAGTAATTATACAAAAGTGCAATATTAAATAATCAAATATTCCATACATATTTTATTATTTCCATAGCGACGTGTCGTGCAGGCACAATAATGACCATGTTGATAATATGTGCCGGATGCTGACATGTGGATCTGTCAGATTAACATCACGTAAATTCACCTATTTCTCCCGAAATAAATGAAAGTGGTCAGTTAGCTGGGAGAAAAACAGAGTAAACTTTATAGTAACCTACACAATGTGTATTTAATAGGAATAAAACATGTCGTCCATTAATTGAAAGGATTATTATTGCCGCTTTCCATAGAAATCAGCGTGTAGCCTATTTAACAAACTAAGTCTTTTTTTTTTTTACTTAACTGAAGTGTATTTAAATGTCTGAAACCTAAAATAAACTGTATTTGGTTGAAAACACTGAACAGTTACGAAATATGAAAAGCACAGAGCGCTTCTTTTTATTTTTTTCAACAAATTCAACATGGGGGTTTTGTGGCACAAATCAGAGGTGCGTTTCTCAAAACCATTGTTAGCTAACTATGGTCGTTATTTCCATTGAACTCGATTTGTAACGACAGAACTTGCGACCATAGTTGCATAGTGGCGGCACAGAGGGGCCCCCAAATAAAATTGATAACACACTTTTGATAATGTAGTCCAGTGATTTGAGCCTTGTTTGTTTGATGTGGTTTCTCTCTCTGTTTCTGTTCTTCCAGCTGTGTGTCTGCAGAAGTGTTTAAATGGAGGTGAATGTGTGGGGCCGAACACCTGCCACTGCCATCCCGGCTGGAGGGGAACTCTCTGCCAAATCCGTAAGTGATTCCTATCCGAGCAACAGAAATGCAATCCTTACACCGCAGCCACACTGCGGTGAGCCTCCAAAGACATGCACTTCACTCACTCTCGGTCTCAGTAAAAGAATCTAAATTGCATCTCCTCTGTTCCTGCGCGCTGCGGTTGTTGGTGATATGTTTTGTTTATAAACAGCACAGATCATCTGTGTTTGGCAGGAGAGCGGGAAGTAAATGTGAATGCTGATGTTCTCATGAGGAGTGTGGATCAGGATCAGTTTGAAATGGCTTTGAGTTTGACCTGCATAGGAATAGTTCTTTTAACATGAAACTTTAGATCTAATGGTGACATATGAATGAGATTTGAGAGCTATGATGTATTTAAAAAAATATATATATTCAGTTCATCACAAAGCTATAATATGGAAGATGGGTCATACTGTATGGACTAATTTTTGATGCCATTTATGATTTTTTTTTTTTTTTTTTGTACTGTTTGGAGCTTGACAGCATTTGTTCACTTTCATATGGACAAAGAGCGACCGGGACATTCTTCAGAATATTTTTCCCAATCACACAGTCTTAGTTTTGTCTTAGTCTAAGCAGAAATGAATCGCTTTTGTTAGATATATATTAGGGGTGCAACGATACACGTATTCGTATTGAACCGTTCGATACGAGGCTTTCGGTTTGGTAAGCTTTACAAACCGAACGATTCGGTGGACTAATCCTATTATAGCATATTATCCCATTAGGTTTGATTAGTGCGTGTGCGAATTTAGAGAATTTTCACTGCATGATTCAGTCTATTAAAATGCATTTAGAATGATCACAAAATTCAAGATATGGCGTCAGAAAATGTATATATTTACATAATTTCATATACTTAATATCACAGAAAAGTGCCGTTTTTTTCTATCCAAAAATCAGTATGATTACAAATGATTTTTACAACAGTTCAATAAGCAAGAAGTTAATTAAAAGACTTGCGTTTTAGACACCATATTTCTTTTTTTGCGCTATTTCGCCATCAAAATAATTCCAAACACAGCCACAGCACTGTTTTGTGTCTCTGAGCAACATTATGGCGTTTCGTTCCTGAATGAATGATTCAGTTCAATTGCAATGACTCACTTATTAACAGTGACTTGCTGCCACGTGCTGGCGGTTTTAATTTCACATTTAAAGTATCTTTTAATTTTTTTATTAATTTCAAACATCAGTTGTCAATGTTGTTTAAAATATCAAAACATTATTTATGCATTTGTAACTGCAGGTTAAAGGATTACATGTCCCTCTGAGCTTCATTAAACAGTGTGTAAAAGCATCTAAATGCAATTCAGATGGAGGTTCTGTGTTTCCTCTGCACAGAAAAAATGTATTTTGTCAATACTGACTTAATTTGCTTGGTAACAGCCCAAATGTCTTGACTGATTAAATGTAAAAAAAAAAAAAAAAAAAAAAAAAAAAAACTCAAAAAGGTGGTGCGCTTTTAGAAAAAATGGCTTTATAAAAAAGGTAAAAAATGCCCATAAAAGGTAAAAAATAATTTTAAACTTATTGGAAAATATTGATCTGCTACATGACAATAGGCTACATCAACTGGAATACTTCAAACCGGAGCCGTTTTTGTTTTATACGCTGCTAGGAAGACACCCCAGAAGTATAGCTCCATCACTGTTCAAAGTAAAAAAAAAAGTTTTAATAAATTTTTAAAAATTTGTAAAAATCAAGGAAATTTCTCTGGCATTTCTTGCTTTTTGCTGTATCGAAAAACGTACCGAACCGTGACACCACTGTATCGTATCGAACCATGAATTTTGCGAACTGTTACACCCCTTATATATGTTTATATAATTTCTGCCACCATATTTGCATATTCCATCATGATTTATATGTGTACCAACTCTGTTTGAAATCTGTCATCTAAAATATTATCTAAAATATAACCTAATAAAACTAAAACTAAAAAATAATGACATGATTTTTCCCCAGCAATCTGTGAACAGAGGTGTTTATACGGAAGCCGATGTGTCCGACCCAATGTTTGTGCTTGCAGAAGTGGTTACATGGGAACTCTTTGCTCTAAGAAGGTAATTAATTTAAATATTTTTTATTAGAAAAAAAAACAAACATATACTGTATGTATTTTTCATTTCTTTTACAGCTTCCTGTCCAGAGAGGATAAGGAAATGACATGAGGTGTCACTGCTGCACTGAGGACACTGGGCCCATATTTTACTACTTATTAACCTGACAGGGTTACATACTATCCGTTTCAATTTGTAAATATCATATCTGAATATATTAATTTATGTATAAGGTATAATATAATGTTTTTTCACGCTTTTCAAACTTTACTATACTTGTGAAAATGATTCTGAACAAAAAAATAAATGGGTGTATTTTACAAAACACGTTTTGGTGCTTTTGACTTCATTCTAACATCCACTCACATTTTCTCCAGAAGATCTAAATATTTTTGCAATTCCGTTTAGTGACGGACGGCAGTGGCAAATAAATGTCACGCTTTGCCTCTAAATGACCTTTGATTTCTTTGGCCAGATTTTATTTGTAACATACTGCAGTGTAAAGTTAAGTTTGACAGAAAAACTCTCTTGATTTTCAAACCAAGGCACAGACAATTTAGCATCCTTTGCCATCCTTCCTCCAACTACGTGGCCTGAAACTCGGCTGCACTCTATTTCTCTGAGGACGTCCCCTTTAATGTGACTGGAATGTTAAAAAAAAAAACACGTAAACATGCTGTTTGTGTCACGCCTGGCGGAGCGTGCAGTGGCTGCAGTTTTACCGCAGATCACTTGGCAAATATAAACCGACATCAACACAAACAAGCATCTGAACTAATTAACGGCCATTGATGGCAGCCATTAATGAGTCAGCCGCAGATAGTTCCTCTCATGCATGGCTAATAATCCAGCTGTTCATATACGATTACCTGAGCTGCAAACATTAAACAGATCGCTGTTTTTTAACGCAAAGGACAATAAACTGTTCATCACTAGTTTGAAACGGTTATGAGGAGGCCGATTAGTGTTTGATTTATTGATTATGAATAATTCTGAATACGCGCACTACTGTTCAAAAGTTTGGAGTTTTCTGAAAGATGTTTTTTCAGCAAGTACGCATTAAATTACTCGAAAGTGACAGTAAAGACATTTATGAAGTTACAAAAGTTTCCATTTCATATAAACGCTGTTCTTTTAGACTTTCTATCAAAGAATCCTGAAAATCATGTATCGCAGTTTGCACAACTGTTTTCAACACTGATTATAAGAAAAGTGTCTTATTTTAATATGCTGATTTGCTACTCTATTATAACTTATGAAGGATCATGTGACAGTGAAGACTGCAGTAACGACAGCTTTGCATCACAGGAATAAATTACATTCACGGTTATTTTAAAAAGTAATTTTTTGTCATTTTAGATTTTATATGCATTTCATTATATTAAATATTTTACTATATTTTAAATCACATAAATGAGGCTTTGGTGAACACAAATGACCTGCAAACAATTAAAATAATAATAATAATAATAATAATGAAATATTACAAACCCCAAACTTTTGAATGTAGTGGACCTCATTAATAGAACGTTTAAATCATTTTTGCCTCTTCCTTTTCATTGCAATTGCATGGATTATCAATCGATATTATAGAGTGCTATATTTCATTTCTGACAAGTATGAAAATGAGGCTGCGAAAAATATCAGTACAGTGCATCCAATGGATACTGTAAACAACTTACAGATTGTTCAACTGATGAAACATCTTTCTGAAAAACTTGAAGTAGACAAATACTTAAAACAGCTTTGAAAGTTGTGAAAATTACACTATTTAGAATTGTAAGAAACCTATCCCTCACAGCTTCATTTTAATCTATAAAATTCAATTGTCTAACCTGATTTTCCAACATGGATATAATATATGTGAACTTGTGAAAATTAACCATGGTTTTACTACAAATAATAATAAAACAAAAACATGGTTACTACATGGTTTTGCTATACTTACCATAGTTTAAACACATTTGTACCAAAATTGTGGTTATACAAATGGTATGTGTCTAAAAAAAACGGTTAGACTACTACACTTTTACTACAATGGTTCGGCCTAATTCTCATAAAGGTAACTAGAATAATAAAGTGCAGTAGGCTAAACAATGTGCTACAAACCAATGTTTGTGATTATGATAACTTTAAAAATGGCACCAGTTTGTAATAACAAGCACCATAACGAACTCTTTTTGTACAAGTTACAGCTAAAACAATGACACCGTTTCGCACATTCACGTTACAAAATGGCCGCGCCCGCTATTACGTTAAAAATAAGGTGGATCATAAAGTCTATATGATTAAAGAATTGTCCTTCTTAGGCAAACTTTCTCTTTAAGGTCTACCTGTCGTCACGCAGGGCTTTCGACTTTTAAGAAGTATTACGGAAAGTCATATGGGATTTTCAGATAACAAATAAAGACATCAAGAGCTCCTGCACAGTAAAATAATTCAACAAGTTCACAATTTTAAGCACCTTACCAATGTGTCCGCCCATTTGTGTGACTGAAAGAGTGAGTGAGTGAGTGTGTGTGTTCCTGTCTCGTACCTCCCGCTAAAACTGCATGACAAAGAATTTCGTCATCTCACTGTCAGGCTCAGGTTAGATTACCGCCACAGGTGGTGTGAATTTCCACAGAGTGGGAATAGAAACACGAGGATTATGGGAAAAAAACGGAAATCTGGATTTTAATCGTAATACTTTAGACTCCATCAAGGACAGTCAATTACTGACAGACGGCCCCGGCAGACACGTCTATAGAGAGATAGTAAAGTGTGCGCGCATTAAATATTAATTTGAGCGGGTATACCAAAGAAGCAAGCAACATATGCACAAAGTCTGTTCTTTTGCTCTGATCTTAGTGGTTTTGAAGCTAAACTGTGTGAGACAAAATATGTCTTTCAATCAGCAATTCTTTTTTTTTTTTTTTGTCTCACAAAGCCTAAATGAATATTAACACAGATGGAAAGATGGCAGAGTTGTATTATGTTATTCGATTGTGGTGTTCTGTTACCTTACAGAATAAATGGTCTGAGTGTGAAAATGTAAAACCAAGAAATGTCTGAGCCACATTTCACCCCAAAAATATTAAAATAAAAGATTTAAAAATTATTTTCATAAATGAAATGAAAAAAAAGGTAGTGTTTCTGAATGAAATTGTATTTATATAGCCTAATTAAATTATACAAATTATTGTCATTACAGTATTATACATATTATATATATTATACATACCTATTGTAGGCTATTCATTATTTAGCCTGTTTATTTATTATTTTTGATAAATTATTATTATTTTTTTTTTACAATTTTAATTTTCAGGTGAACTATCTCTTTAATGGTCCTAAAAACAGCCTTCTGTGTAAAACACACACACATTATACATGCATACAAATAGCATATTATATATATATATATATATATATATATATATATATATAGTGCCCTCCAAAAGTATTGGAACAGTAAAGACAAAATTGCTCTGTTGGCTGTGGAGTCAAGGCATGTGATGAATATGAGAAAAACTAAGGGCTTGGAGAAATCAAGAGTTTTAAAACCACCAGCGACACCAGCAACCAACAACTACCTGATCGGCTGAGAAAACAACAGTAGTTGATGACAGACAAATCATAAAAGCTGTGAAAATGAACCCTAAAAGACGTGTCTGTAAAATCACCAACAACTTCCAGAAAGCTGGGGTGATGCTCTGACAATCTACTGTCCTCAGGAGACTTTGACACAGAATTACAGATGCTACACAGCAAGATGCAAACCTCTGACCAGCACCAAAAATACAAAGGCAAGATTAGAGTTTGCAAAAAAATCACAAAGGTGAGCCAGAAGAGTTTTGGAACTGTGTTTATGGACCGATGAGACAAAGATGAACCTTTATCTAAGTGATGGGAAAGCAAAAATGTGGAGAAAAAAGGGAACTGCAATGATCCCAAGCATACAGCCTCTTCTGTAAAGCATGGTGGAGGTGGTGTCATGGCATGGGCATGCATGGCTGTCTCTGGAACAGGCCCTCTCAACTTTACTGATGATTTAATGTATGATGACAGTAGCAGAATGAATTTGGAAGGGTACAAAACCATCTTGCCCCCAATATTCAAGAAAATGCCACCAGATTCATTGGTAAGTGCTTCATATTGCATCAGGACAATGACCCAAAACACCCTGCCAGGTCAATCAAGGAATTTATAAGGGCAAAGAAATGGAAAGTCTTAGATTGCCCAAGTCAATCTCCAGATTTAAATCTGATTGAACATGAATTTCACCAGCTGAAGAGGAGAGTAAAGGCAGAAACTCCCCAAAACAAGCAACAATTGGAATTGGCTGCATTAAAGGCTGGGAAAAGTATTTCAAAGGATGAGACCAAGAGTCTGGTGATGTCTATGGGTCACAGACTCACTGATGTGATTGTGCGCAAGGGATCTGCAACTAAATAATAGCTTTTAATCTTTTATATCTGCCTTATGTTCAACTGTCCCAATACTTATGCTCACATCAATGAGTGGGATGAACTCTAAAAGTGCTGCTCTTTTTATTTGGTAAAACATGTATGTGTTGAAACGGCTAATAATAAAATGTGACATTCTGTAGTTTTCTATATTTTATTATGCACATAATTATTTCAGTATTTCATTTTAAGATAAGGCATAGAACTGTGGTTCTCTGGTTTATGCTTATTACATTTAGAAAATTCAAGAGTAAATAGTTATGCTAATGTATTATATTTGTACTATGTACTTAATTATTAAACACTTGTGTCTTTATGATACTTCAGTTGAAGCCATTTAATAATATAAATATGACATGAGAGGCTGTACATTAGTCATTTAACAGGAGTCAAAGGGGGTTTGAGCTAATCAGCTTCACCTTGTATTATAGCACACATTGCTTTAATAATCTTATGTCTCAAGGTCTCTTTTAAATAAAGAGGAAGAAGCCATACATTTGCATTCTTAACTCTGTCAGTGTTGTTATATAGCACGTTGAGATGTGATAAGCTGAGGAGTATGATGACAGCTTTCTAACGTCTTTTTGTCAAGCTGTGATTCTCACTCCATGTGTTATAATTAAACCTGTTGGGGATTGTCCAGTTAATGCTAGATACTCTTTAGTTACTTGTCTAGAGGTCATATTGAAAGATGATGAGCTTAATTTGATCTATTATTTGAACTTGACATGAGTCATGCAGGGAGATATTTTACTGATCAGCAACACATTGTTTTCGATGAACTTGGCCGATTAACAACTTACGTTATGTCTCAAAGCAGTTACAGCTTGCAGAGCCTCAACATTGCTTGAAAAAAAAAAAAAAACAAGAAAATGGTAAGAAACAAAGAGCTGGATGCAAAAGAACTTAAAAATGATGAAGACGTGTTACTTTCTGCCTAAATATGTTAGCTCGGATTGCAGATTAGCACAAGTATTAAGCTAAATTTGTTATTGTGTTGGTTGTTTTCCTCATTTCTAAAATGCTTTAAAAAAAAAAAAGTGCCTGCTAAATTAATAAATATAAATGTATATGTTGTAAATTAGCTTATCTAAACAAGTTACATTACTTACCTGACCTTGTATTTATTTATGTTGTAAATAGTTGTGCTAGCAGTTAGCCACTCGTTAGTGTAAAATAAACCCCTTCAGAGTGCTACAAGAGCCATCGGCTTTATGCCAAGGTCCTGATCACCATGTCTGGGTTAATTTTGCGTTAATGACCAGCTAGCTGTATATTATTCCTGAATGTACCATTCATTCAGAAAGATAAATGGAGAAGTTGCTTCTAAATGTCATTGTATGCTAGTCTGAGATCTGATTAGTGGCGTTTAAGAGGCTGTTCACGTAGCTACACATGCATGTGTACAAATCTGCTAAAACTAAGTCCATGCTATCTCTTCCCTTACGAACATTAACCATGGTTTTTCTACACTAACCATAGTTTAACCTTGGTATTTGTAGTAAAACTGTGGTTCTACAAATGGTAATCAATATGCCAACAGAAACATGGTTACTATACCTTTACTACAAGTTAAGACCACCGCACAGGAGATTAGAGGAGAAAAGTGAAAAGCTGAGAAGAAAGCAGTGCAGTTTTCTGGCCACAGTTCAGATCTCTCAAGCATGACTCAGAATAAACCATATATCCCAGAAACCCATCACCTCAGACTTTTTCCCTTCCTTTTTTCCTTTCCTCCCTTGAGTTGAAGTACCAAGAAGGTACATGGTGGACTGTGGTCCTAAACTGCAGTAGTATTTACTTTTTTTTCCTTGTAAAGATCTTCTCTGGGAACTCTTTTCTTTGAGAGGTTTCTATAGCCCTCAGAGCTGTCTGTCCCTGGGCTCCAATTAGTTGCCTTTAATGGTCAGCAAGGGCACTAGAGAGACCCTCATAAGGTTCTCCAGCCAAGCAAGAGAAATGAAAGCATGAAGGGTGTCTCTCATCTGTGCTGGACTATCATATGCTTCTTTACCTTATTATATGGTCTCCCACTCAGTCCCTTACATTCTCTGTCTGTCTTTTGTTCTGTTCAATGGGTTGTTCCTGTTACGCAGTTGCTTTTGAACTCTATAACTTTAGAGTGACACAAACAAAATTAAAACAAGCAAATCATCAGAATTCATTAAATCTTTTGTTAATGCTTTCATTGTTCATTCCATTTTCCTCTCCAAAATGACGCCGCTTCCTAGAGGAGGATGTTGTTAAAGTCATCCAGGGAAAATTAACCTAATTATTTTCTAAATGCATGTTTTTGATCTTATTGTGAATGGTTCATCTCTGTATCTGTTTCTTTTAATTTCTCTTAATTTTTTCAGGTGAAATGGCGTTCATCTCTGTTGATGTATGGACTGCTAAAATTATTTAGTCATTTTGTTTTAGATAATATCACAACTAATTTACACATTTTCAGCCATTACTTCGTTCACATCATGATTTTAAGGAACTAGTTTTTGGTACTTAAATACAATACAAAAGGTAAACGTGGGATAAGGTTACTGGGTTAGCATTAATAAGTTAGCACAATTAATATTGAACATACATTCAAACCAGAGTATTACTTTTTTTTTTTTTTATCACCCCCTGTTAACTTAATTGGGAAGTGATACGGTTTACATCTTCAAAAAGTCTGAATTTAAAATTCAATGATATATTTTAAGACTGTATGATGAGGAACATGAAAATGTACTGCATAACAAGATGCTAATGGTCTCTTGACGCTGCTGTTCAGTGGACCAGCATCTCACAGACATGATTTGCTATTGACCTTAAAATTTGGATTATGTTTTATGGCATGGTTTAAAAATAGATTAGTTGCTTTTAAAGTGTGCTGATCTATGCGTAGGTGGATGGGGTGTCCTTTGTACGCTGACCTGTATGTAAGAGCACTCCAAAACCCGAGAGAGAAAACTGCCAGAAACTCTCGTTTGGGCTTTGAAAGTGTTCTAATTTGAGAATCTAATCACACTCTTTCCAACAGAGTTTTAAAACAGGTGCTTAAAAGGTGTGCACAGAGCTTTATAATCTTGCTTCACAGGAAATTAGGCCTTTAAAATGCTAATTGGCACTCACCTTCATTCAACTGGAACTGGATTGTAAACTATGTCATCTTGTCTATGTAAACTGCAAAACCATTCAATGAGAATATGAATTGTTTCATGCTCTGCTTGCTTCCCCGAAGTCGGGTATTCAGGAAACCGTCGCTATAAGCCAATGCCTGACTTCTGCAACTTACCAGGAGCTTTCACCTGCAAATTTAAGTGCCAAGCAATCTTTCGGAGGATTATAAATGGCGTATCTTTGTTTTGCATCCCAGCAGGCACTCTTAAAGATTAGAGGCGATGCTGTCAGGGTAAACAATAAACCAGTTGGAGCGTTTGTTTGGGCCACGGGCAGCTCATTGAGGACACATGTGAACATCCACTTTGGGAACTTGGGGAACGCAAGTATTGTATTTTAGGTCTTCAGGAAGAGTTTAAAGGGTTAATCAAATTAGCTAAGAGCTGTCATGTGAATGTATACGAATAATTAATTTGGACAACTTCCCAAATGTCTGTAAGGAAGTCAATAGTAATTTAGGTTTCAATGAAGTAATGACAAGTTCCATACATTAAGATTTGATTGCTCATAAGTTCCACACTGGAACCTCTAATATGGTAACGGTGCATTAAAACCTTATTTTTGTTTTCATGCCTAATTAGTTCTACTTATTCTTGTCAATTCTTAGACTTTGTTGGAACAACAATCTCCAGTGGTGTGCTACTGACATCTAGTGGTGAATACTCAAACATATGAACCTAGTGTCCTACTACCCAGTCTAAGGAAACCATAGAATCTGGTTAAACTTTAAAGATAAAACTGTTATCAAGCAAATAATTTTTTTTCCACAACAGAGTTTAACTAAACTTAATAAATAAACCAAAAACCACTGCCAAACCACCATACAAACAAAGCAGCAATGTAATATAGGTATGGGGAACACTAACTGATATATTTACTCCCCCCAAAGATGGACCACAGTACATGCGTGTGAGAAACAGGAACACACCTGGGATGTTCAGTCAGACAGTGCATTAGAGAGGAGCAGGATGACTAATAAGAGAGAACTCTTACACAGCTAATGTTGTGAGCTACATGCTAACATTAACTAAAGCTAATGGAGGAAAGACTCACTGGTTTGAATAGCACTTACATGGTTCTTGTGGTGGTGGTGTGGATGTTAAAACTTCTGGCAAAATAGCTTTTCTTTTAGAAAAGTTCAGAAAACCAATGTTGAATACTCCTTCAAGTAAGCAAATGATTCCAGTTACCATAAGCGCAGATTGATTTTGGCACCTTGATTTGAGTAAAACCTTTTCCAAGAACTCTCTTCACAGTTATGCCCATGTCAAACAGGTGTTCTGAATTACATTCTGGCATATTTGAAACACTGCCCCCTATGTGTAGTAAAATCCCAACTGTCTCTCTCCCTCCTTTTGGACCTGGAGTGACACACAGTCCATGTGATACAAATTTTACAGGCAACGACAACAGTCGCTGTCTATAAACTTTTTGGAGCTAAATTTAGCGCTGGGTCAAACTGAACAAGGTTGCTTAGTTATTACAAGAAAATTAAGTAACCTACAAAGACTTTATAAGCCATAGAGAACATGAAATGTTGAGCAAACAATATCAGGAACAAGGGATGAATGGACCAGAATAAAGGGACAAAAACAAAGGTCTTCTCAGGGAAGGTAGGTCAGATCACCGCCCTGGCTTCCTGTTGACCTGCACAAGGTCACCCAGAGGACCCGGTACCCAAATGTTACAGGCCAAAGGTGTAAAAAAAAAAACACCAAAACCCCTGAACGTTTGATGGTGCGTGCACTTATTTATATATCTTCAAATGTCCTCCTTCTTTGGGGCATGACAGGTGGCCCCCCCAGCTCCACCTGTCCATCCTTTTCCACAGCCACATGGTGGCGGACAAATCCAGAAAGGGATCAGTCATTCAAGAAATGGCATGCTGAAGTGCAACGGGGCCACGGAAGATCTCTGGATACCAGATCAGACACAGCTGCCCCCCGGCTGCTATTTTCACTCAGCTTAAAGTACCATGGGCAGCCAGCATCTACGCCATGGACTACCCACAACTACCAGTCTGTCTCTGCACACCATGAAGTCCACCGCAGGGGAGCACGAGCATCTTCCACATGATACCCAGAGCTTACCCTCAGACCCTGATGAGCTCGACAGTGGCAGTGAAAGCTCAGAAAAATCCACTGGAGCAGAGAGCCCAATGCGGGGCCACAGGGAGGTGGGGAGACGCAGAGGGGGTCGTAGACTTGCAGGGGTGAGCAAACAACGTCAGGCAGCTAATGCTCGGGAGCGAGACCGCACACACAGTGTTAACACTGCCTTCACGGCGCTGCGTACCCTCATCCCTACAGAGCCAGCCGACAGGAAGTTGTCCAAAATCGAGACCCTGCGATTGGCATCAAGCTACATTTCACACTTGGCCAATGTGCTTCTGCTAGGGGAGGACTGCATGGACGGGCAACCGTGTCTGAAATATCACAACATCTTACAAAGCAACAGCAACCTTAAAACTCCACCGGTTCGACCCATTTGTACCTTCTGCTTGAGTAACCAAAGAAAAATGGTAAGTACTTGAAGGTGATGAAACTATTAACTGCCACCTGTTGAGCTTGTGAAGGTTGGTTTCCAGAAACTGTTACAAATTTGGTAATGTATTTGCATGCCAAACTTCATATTACTTGCCAGAAGTACCTTGCCACTACCTTTTCCTGAATTGTTCTCTTAGGTGATCAATTGCATTAATGCATGCCTACATATTTCGCATAGAATTGTAAACCGATTGTTGTGCGGGTGCGCATTCTAACACCTTTCAATTATTATGTACTTCTGCAGCTTAGAGATGGGGAAAAGCACACAACTGCGTGACAGCAGAAGTTCACCCGACTGTCCGCTGCTACGTAGGAGCTCTCAACTTCTGAATGTTTACATGTACAGAGACATTGCCTTGCACAGAGACAAAACTCTTTTTTTTTTTTTTTTTTTTTTAATCTCTGAGGACAGACAAAACAAACAACAAGAAGAGAGATGAATCTGCACTTTTTCTGCATGTGTGTCCACTTTATCCACTGTTTTGGTTAATGTAACCGGAGAATATGTGTAAAGTTGCACCTGGTGGGAGGCTATTTCAGTATCAGATATAGTAAGCCACACCATCCCTCGCCTTAAAAAAAGGCTTGTGTCTGCCTCTTGTACATCACATGATGGTAATTGAAACCTTGCGGTTTGCAGTGGTCGCTGTCAGTACAACGGCGGGTAAAAATCTCATCCCCTCCCTCTTGACTCCACATCGACGCTGGGACCACGATCCCAACATGGCACTCAGGAGACTGTAAACAAGATTTTAACCTCAGCATGATAATTTGAGTTGGGAAAAACTTGCTAAATATTTATTAGAAAGTTCAAGTACTACATGACTGAATGCTATAGGCGGAAGTATTTCATAATGAGATAATTTTACATATCTTGGGAACTGGTGTTGGTCAAGGTACACGATCCCTAACACGAGTCCTGGGTTATGACCCTGGCCCCAAATGTTAAACAGCCTACCCTAAATCCTTGTGGTCATACATTGAGAACACACTTTGGTGACAATGTTGCATAGACTGACGATTAGCAGTGTGCACCCTTGCAGACTCAGGAAGAGGGTACATCGAGGTCACTCTGTAACAACAAAGGGCATGCTTATGCTTCTGAATCAGAAAACACCAAATTCAGTCTTGTAGATTCCACTAAACTTACGTGAAGGCCATTTGAGCACAAGTCCAACTCACGGGCGCCAATGTCAAGACAAGCTTGTTGCATTAAATGCATTTCAAGAGTGCACAGTTGATGCATCAATTATGCAATCACTTGCCACAACTGTAGCTACGCAATTGTATTTTCTAAAAATGCATGCACAAAGCTATATTGATTCATGATGTCAACATAGATTTTTTTGTCCACCGATTTGCACCAAATGGAACCAAAAATATTTAAGAGACAGTGGTCTTTTGAGATATGAGTAGATGGGAGTTTCATCTGGGAATTTAATTGGCTATGCCTAATTACTGCTTAAAGTCTAGCTCGGCTTAAAAAAAAAATGGCAGTTTGATTTCAGAAAGTGTTCCACAAATTGGCACGTTTCACGTTGACAAAGGTCTAAGGGAAAGGTCTTCGAGCATGTGCTAAGCTCAAGTTCACCATTAAAACATCTGCTGAGCCTTGTTTTGTTTACATTAACGGAATTAGTAGGAATGACAAATTTGAGCATTTACTGCAGTTACAATTTATTTTCAGATACTGCATCTGAGGTAATTAAGAGGTAGAATTATTTTTGTGTAAGCATCAAGATGTACCAACCAGTTGTTAATATCCAAAATGTTTACCTGCGTGTCTTGCACAAAATCAGAACTTCAGCTTATAAGTTTGTCTGAATCTGCAGACTGTGTAGAACGACTCTTCCTTGAATCAAGTAATTTTTTCAATACAGAAGCAAAAAAAGGTGGTGGAAGTACCACAATGTACTGGAAATATTGTAATATGGCAAGGCTTTTGTAAATCGTTTGTAAATACTTGCACTTTTTAAAAAGTAAAAGGTCAATGCATTATACCAAGAATATGGCCTACCTTTAAAACATTTTGAACAAGCCTGTCGTATTCTAATACTTGAATTGTCCGCTCTTCGAAAAGTGGTCTTTTGCACATGCCAAGCATCAAACAGGCTGCTATTTAATCAAGTATTTTTGTACAAGAAAAATGTCTGTTCTCATGACTTTCAAACCATTAAATTATTTTTGAAGATGTTCTGAAAGTAGTTCATTTTTGGATTTGAGGTGCCCCCTAGTGGATGTCACATTGCATGCAACTTTAAAAATGATAATTTTGCAGTTATTCAAAATCATGTTAGACCGAAAACAAGACCCACACACACTAAACATACTTCTAGGTCTTTATTTCTTAAAAAAAGTCAATTAGTTATTCAGATTAAAGAAATCGGTGACAAATAAGATGGGCGATGCATCAGAAGAGGTTGGGAGTCATTTAAGGGTCTTTACAGGGTGATCAGCAATTTGTTTTCAGCTCTGTAGAGTTTCATAGGCAGGGAACAGAACGCTGATGGATGTTATGGGAGAAGGACTTAACCCTTTGGCAATAACATCACAATGAGACAAGTTGACTGTTTTTTTTCCACCCTTTGCGGACACTGATCATGACGGGGCATGAAGGCATCGATACCATATAGAAAAGGGCGTCTTAAAAGCAAACAAGGCAGCCTGATCTAATTCAATGGAATGTCAATTCATAAACGAATCATTATAACAATAATTTAAGATGTCCAAACTGTGTCAACACTTAAAAGTTCCTTGAGTGAGTAAATAACTATAAAGGTTGACCATAACTTGTGCTATTTTAAGTGTAAACCTCAATATTAGAAAAATCAGTTAAAATTAATAATTTGTTATAAAGCCCTTAAATGACATCTAAATGTTATGGTTTGAAAAACAGGAGGTAGAATTAAAAAAAAAAAAAAAAAAAAAAAAAAAAAAATAGAAAGCACTTCTGTAACAACATTCTGCTGACATGGTTCTTTAGTCTCCATCCTCTTCCTCGGATTCGGACTCTGAAAGAAACAAAATCAATGATTACGGATACCATTTTAATCGGAAAGTTTCAAAGATGATGAAACAAGCAAGCTTACCCTCCTCAGCGTTCTTCAACCATTCTACAAACTTCTTCATCTGCTCGAGGAAGACGCTCTTTCCTTTGGCCACGTGGCCTTCTGTGTACCACTTCAAAATGACCTCCTCGCTCAAAACATCAGCTACAGGCAAGACAAAAACATCTTCAACCGGGTATAACCTCTATATAGCATTGCACAGGCTAGGTAACATTTTTGTACAAAAACTACCACAATGAGCCAAGCCTTGGGCTTAGGTGCATAGTTTTGAAGAGACCAGCTATTGAAGAGACACCTTTGTAAAGAAGCACCACAATCTTCTGGAAGGCCTTCATGAAGTGGATATTGTCGTAGCAGTATTCCTGGATCTTCAGCAGGAGGGTGAGCTCAGACAGGCCCTGGGAGGTGAAGGCCTTCAGCAGTGGGCTGTATTGCTGCAAAGAGAGTTAGCAAGATTACTACCAGTAATTTGATAATAGGAAGTATTGCGAAACAAACCTTTCAGAAACATCGATACCTTCAAGAGTTTGATGGCTTGCTCTGTGACGAGCTCCTCCTTTTTATTCCACTCGACGGAGCTCATGACACTGGTCCACACGATGCCGATCATTGTCTGCTCGGAGATGCTCGTTTTCTTCATCTCTTCACGAACATAGGCAATGATCTGGCGAACAAAATACAAAAATTAGTCAAATACAGGCATAATAAACCTCCAAAGCCAAAAATTAAGTCACTTAAGTTTTAAATATAGTTCAATTTTTAAAGCGCTTCAAATTGAAAGTTCTTTGTGTGTCCAACTTGTCCTAGACAAGGCAGAAACTCACATCTTTGAGGGTCTCGCCACGGGACATCTGTTCTTGCAGTTCTTTCTGAAGCTCTTTGCGCGCTCCAATGGACTGCTGGTTGCGAGCGAAGTCCGAGAGCTCTTTCAGCCCAGCGTCAGTGAAGTATTTTGAGAAGTGTTCGCAGCTACGCTTGTTGGCAGGGAAAAGCTCCTGTTTTGGGCAAAAGAGGAACCGGTTACATCAACGAGCAAACAAAAAAAAAAAAAAAAAAAAAAAAAAAAAAAAAGATTGTGGCATGAGAGAACTTCGACATTATTTGAGGCGGCAAACTACAGATTTTGTTCATTTTAGTTTATGCTTACGTAATTTGTGCTTTGCCAGTTGTTGCTTTATTTTTTCCAGTTTAGTTTTAGTAATCTTAGAACTTCAAACTTAAGTTTTAGTTACTTGCCAAGACAACATTTCCATTTTTTACAAGTTTAATTTTTCCACTTACGTTTTATTTAAAATTTACTGTTAACATTAGTTGAAATTTACATTTACAGACCTGCCAACCTTTGAAATGTTTTTTTTTTTTTTTTGAGTACCACTTGTGTGATGGCAAAAAAGCGGGGGGTATGACATCCTGATATTTTGTGAGGAACTGCTGTGAGGCATGGACTCTTTTTGGTTTCTTTTTAGGTCTGCTGCTCTCTCTCCCTGTCAGTGTCCTCATCTGATGTCCTGTTTTTTTTTTTAGCTGCAAGTCATGAACACACTTTTCTGTCACCGAGCCAACTTAAATGCCAGGTGAAGAGGCAAACTAGCTTAAATTATGTAGTGTTAGGATAACGTTATTCATGTTAAATATTTCCCAAAGGTCTGCACTAAGTCACATACGACAGCTGCACAATTCTGGATAAATTGAGAATCACAATTTTTGCCTCAAACAGGGATCACGATTCTCCCACAAAACAAAATGTGACAAAATACCATTGCTGCAGTCTATTTAAAAGGGTTTAATTTGAACGAATTATTAAACATTTTAATATGAACTAAATATATTATAAATACATTAATTTAAATTATGAAAAAGTGGTTTGAATTAATGACTTAATGTCTCTCAAATACTTCACTCGTTTCTTTACTGGATGAATCAGCATTTTTAAACGAATCTCTTGATTCAATCACAAATATATTTTAAGTCACTTGTCGCCACCTAGTGGCAAAACAATGCAATCAACAAACGTTATTTGAAGCGCCAGTTAACTTTCAAAAGGTCTATTTTGATCGCTACCATAAACAGTGTTTATATCTGAACTATTAACTAATGAATGACTGTAATACAGAAATACTGTGTAGTTGAAAAGACTGTTTGTGAAGCTGTTACCCAAACATGGTAACTGTCTGCTCTGTCAGCAGCTGAACGCAGATGTGAATGGTCCGGTACAACTTTTTTTTAAAGGTTTATTAGACACGGGCAAAGCTCCAGTGCAAATATATCAGTATTTATCCAAGTATGTGCACTTTTTTGGACTAAAAGCCCTAATATTAGGATAGGTCTACGCATTTGTCAATCACACTTGCTAGATGGGGAATGAGCCCAGCGCTCTGATTGGTCGAAGTGCCCTTTCATTGCTGTTGCTTGATAGGTTTGTGCTGCACAAAGGCGTTACCAGGTTTTTGCGTAGTTTAAAGTGACAAATCGTACCGGCGTACTTTGAGGTCAAAATGCGTGCCCGCTACGCAAAATGCGTACAGGTTGGCAGGTCTGCATTGTTTACAGAATATTTTCCAAAACATTCAAAGGTCATGTTTAAATGTAATTACATAGCTTAATTTACATATAAGCCAAGTATTATTTGCACACTAACCCTTTACATACATTTTTATATAACTTTTATATTACTCCAACTAAGCTAGATTTTGGATGCTTTTGGGAATCTTTAAGTGCTTTATCCCAAGCGGAGGCTGCAGTACGATATTTACCATCAGCCTGTTGTCCATGCCAACTTTACGCAGGCTAGCAGCAACTGAGTTGATGTCTTTTTCGTTGATCCAAGATTTGAAGAGTTTCACAGCGAAGGCTGCAGAGACACCTGCGATAAAACCCAGACGACAAGTCAGTTACAACTTCACTCGGAAAGCGCCACTGGTAGTCTAGAGAGATTACACAGGTCTGCCATTACCTTCCTTGACCAAGTTCTCATTAAAGAGGCTGTTCAGGATGGAGGCTGATATATTGCCATTGGCCAGCAGGATTCCAGCAAGCATGGCCAATTTATTCCTCTCTGACTCTGTGAACCCTTTTAAAAACAGCAGCAGCTGTGAAAGAAAAACAAGACAAGGAAGAGTGATAACACCATGGGACTTTCCAAATGCACAACGAAAGACTTTGTTTGACTAACAAATATGGTGTAATCCTTAGTTCAACAATTTTGCTTACCTTCTTGATCTCCTCTTCAAACCCTTTCTCCAGGTACTTGTAACGCCTGATCAGCTTGTTAAAAACCTACAACACAAGGTGAACATGCTGAGACTTGTAAATAGGAAGCCAGGGAGTACAAATTGCACCCGTCACAGTGATATTAATTCAGAACAAGCTCCAAAACTAGACTATTTGCCAGGTAGCATATACAGGTGAGGTAAACACTATATTCTTGCACTTCTGGTTAGATGCTAACTGCATTTCATTAGCTCTGTACTTGTACTCTGCATAATGACAATAAAGTTTAATCTAATCTAATAGGAAATACCTGAGCGTAAGCCTGCATGGTCTCCAGGTCTTCACTTGCAGTGAAGAGGCAGAACTCCGTACGGGTCAAGTCATCAGATAGAGTACCTCCTGGGGCTATAAAAATAAGTTACATATTTGTAGAAATGCATTTCATATACACAAATACTAGTAAAATAAATTATATATATAGAAAATATTTAGTAAAAATAGATGTACGCTTCATATAATATATTTGTAATACTTAGTAAATTTAAATAAAAATTTACCAATTGTACGCATTAGAAAAAAATACATGGAGAAAAAAAAAAAATACAAACTTTGCAGTTAAATAGATAGATATAAGAAAAGAGTAAAAGTAAAGCAAGTACATTAAAATTAATTACAAACATACACACTTTACATAACTTATTAGAAAAGATTAAGTAAAAAAAAAAAATTAAATGTACACTAAAGTTAGTAAGAGTAATTTTAAAAAGTAAATTGTATTCACAAATAGCACCTATGTATAAATTAGTTAAAAGGTGTAGTAAAAAAAAAAAAAGAACCTTTAGATACATTGTACGTATAAATTAGCAAAAAATATTTTATAAATACTTGAGCATTAGCAAAATAAAACCTTTAGAAAAATTGTAGATACATACATTTATACAAGTAATCAGTAAAAGCAAATGTTAACAAGAAGTATAAAAAGAATGTACAAATCTTCAAGAAATTAATACCAGCCCATTGATAGAGAAAGGTATAACTGCAGCCAGGAGATCTCCAAATGGGGGAGGGAACTCCAAGTCGTGGCCTAATGTTTAGAGAGTTGGACTCGTAACCCAAAGGTTGCAAGTTCGAGTCTCAGGTCCGGCAGGAATTGTAGGTGGGGGGAGTGAATGCACAGTAGGGTTGGGTGAAGTCTACCAAATTGGCATCGGACGATGTCTACAGTGAAACATCGTGATGTACGATGACATCGGGGGGCAGGGTTAGGGGTGTGCCCAAAGCGTGAATCCGTATGCAGAAAGGCATGGAAAACAAATAACGCATTCTATGAGTCCACTAAAGGGACATTAGTCGCTAGCTAGAAGTTGCCAGTTACATTACAGCACATGAAAGTTACTTACCCCACACACACACAGAGAGCAAGGAGAGATGACTGATAGGACAATGGCAAATGATTTGCAGATACCAAGCACCACAAATATCTAATCTTGTAAAATGTGTGCTAAGAACGTACGCTCGGTAGTATAGAGTCCACATTACCGCGAATCTCGAAAGTGAAGTGAGAGCGCGCATTCGAAAGCAGTTTCAATGCCCTGCATATTAGTGCAGTTTCTATACGGTATAATTACACAATTTGAGCAAGGCACCAAACCCCCAACTGTTCCCCGGGCGCCGCAGCATAAGTGGCTGCCCACTTCTCCGGGTGTGTTCACTGCTGTTTGTGCACGCACTTAAAATGGGTTAAATGCAGAGCACAAATTCCTAGTATGGGTTACCATACTTTGCCACGTCACTTCATATTGGGGTGGAAGCTCCAAAATTGGGCGTGGCTTCCTCCTGACAACTCAACCTCCACCCCACAGCTGATTCTAAAGATTTTACTGGTTGTGCTAATCAGTGTTGATTTCCTACACTGCTACAAAAATGCTAACCCCTAAACCTAACCTTAACCAGTGAAATTGACTGCACGGCGGGATTGGCGCTGATTAGCGTGGTAAAGAACTCCCCAAGCGGACCTCACTGGACAATGGAACCTATTTAGTTACACCCAGAGTCACTACCCACTCTTACCCTGCCATTTTCGAGCCCCGGGTCAAAATAGCCTTTTTACTCAATTAGACTGCTTTTTTTATTATTTCCATTTTTAGTTTAATAAAAATAACTTTTCCTTTAAAAGCATTATGTTTTTAGATTGCAATGTTAGAACGCAACGTGAGCTTAACCAATATTTTCGCATGCATACATGCTTACATTCACTTGTTTAATTCAAATACAAAATAAAGAGATACCATACACCGCAAATCAGCCAAAAAAAAAGAAATTTGCGCATACCGCCCAGCCCTACTTCACGCCCCAGTTTGGAGGTCTCCGGTCTGCAGTAATACCTACTTGCATTGATGGGACCATAGCCAGGTGCTTACCCAGCATTCCTCCAGCCACCAGGATGTCGAAGAGCGTCTCAGCATACCGGCGGTAGTCGAGCTTGGCGCCAGAGGCATCGAGGAACTTTGCTACCGCTTCCAAATCTGCGCCAGTTTGGTTCAAGCCTTGAACAATACTTTCTTGAAACTGAGTAGGGTCAAATCTCTCCTTTTCATCTGTGAAGAAATGAGAAACTTTAAAATGGGAGGCACTGCTTTAAAACGTTATTAAATGTCCCTTTGTCTACTTACCTCTTTTCCTTGTTTTAAAACGCTGGCCGGTAAGCGTTGGCTTTTGCTGCTTTTGATTATTCATAAAAGACACCTGTGAAAACACAATGAAGATATTAATGAACATATCTGTGCTCGGATTCATATCATGGAGGAGCACAAAAGAAACCACATGTAACTTAGATGTGGCAGGAGATTTCTAAACCCACCCAAGCCATCAATAAGACTAACATAAAATATGCTAAATAAAACCTTATAAACGATTAATAAACTGGCTTAATTGCAGATCCAGGTAAACATGCAAGTTGGTAACCCAATGTTGCCTCGTGAGCAAATTACACACACAAGTAAATATTTCTCATATTAAACCAATTCATGTTTTTATATGGATATATTGCTGTATAAAAGTATTTAATTGAATTTGAGAATGAGTTTTTAGGTCTGAACTGAAACTCATGCGCCGGTCTCGCGCTAAAGCTAAACGGCTAACATGAGGCCTAACCGGTCCAAATCTAGCTTAAAAACCACAATTTAAAAGCATTTCAAATACAACAGAGGGCGATGCTAATAATTAATACAGTATTTAAATAAAGAACAAAAAGGACCAAACATTTCATTGTTTTGATTTCATTGCCATCGTGTCGCGAGCTCCGCCATCATGATGTAAAACAGCTGATCACGAGCGTGAGCCCAAAAAAGGCCATCCTATAAAAACACGGGTTTACAAAAACTCAAGACAACGCTGTACAGGCTTATTATACTAATATGATATATATGCAGTACTCACCGAAATTAATGCAGATAAAAAACGGCTTTTTGAACCCAAGAACAAAGCAAGACAATGGCAGGTCCGAACCCAACACGCAAAACCCTCCCGGATGGCAAAAGACTGCTGCGCATGCGCGAAAGAAGAACTGAAAAAACACAATGGATCCGTCCATTATAGGGGAGCACTGGAGATAGAGAGGTGGCTAAAGTTGATACAAATCACGCAAATTGTACATTTACAACGATCCTTTGGACTATATATAGCTAAAACATCTTATATTATATGAGTAAAGTAAATAATTTGCTCGTGTTACTGCTTACGTGGACGTTTAAAAACGGATCACCCCTCTCTACTGACAGTGATTCGTAAGCCCGATTCTGGTCATACCATTGTAACGAGAGGTGCGATTTCTTTATTGCCAAGGGTAAACCATTAAAGCATTCAGTTCAATTGGGTCAGCTCGTAAATATATTTTTGGAATTTTCTTGTTATTTATATTTTGGAATTTATGCTAAATATATAACTTTTATACTTTAAAATAATACATGCAAGATTTCACTCTGACACTGATTAATTATTGCTAAATAAACACCATTATGATGTAATACTAACCAGCTCATTAATAAAAACCACAAACAATATAAAATTAAGTTGTATTGTACTTTAACTTTATTTTTCCCAACACAATTACATATTTGAACACCACCAGAAAGCAAAGACTCATGATACATGTTTAATTTTTCCTCATCTTCAGCATCCATATAGCTTGTTGATCCTCAGGATGTCGGTGTTGGACATTCCCTGCCTCTGTCCGATTTCCACCGTCCCATCAGGAATGGGAGTGATGGTTTCCAGCCCGGGCTGGATGGAGAAGGCTGTTCTTCCATAGTGCATGATGGAGCCGTAGTCATATGGAGTGTCTTGGTTGTTGGTGTTTTGTTTCTGGAAGTTGTAGGCCATATCAGGAGACATGTTCTCCCAGTTGATCTTGACATACTTGTCACGATCGCTCCTGGTTTGCTCGTGATAGAAGCCCAGGGCATGATTGAGCTCATGCTGAACGATACCGTGATACACACAGCCGTACCTGTTGAGGGAGACCACCTGTTTCCCACCAGTTCTGCCAAGAGAAGAGTAGCACCTGAGAGGAGAGAAATAAGAGATGTTAGACAATATCAGTCTGATTTAATGTTGTTTGTAAAACAGAGTCCAGAAGGTATGATTTTTCTCACCCATCTTTGTTCTCAATACTGATGTAGTCGGTCTGAGTTGATCTGGCCACAAAACGGATGCAGGTTTTGGAGTGAAAGGTGGACATGGCGTTCACAATCACTGATCTGTCATAATAAGCTGCAAACAAAAGGGTCCAAAGCTTTAAAATGACATTTAAATGAATGATTGATAGATTCAATGATTGAAGGAGATTGACTCACAGAATTCACCGCTCACTATGTAAGGGATCTCCACTATGTTGTTAGAGTTTTTCTTCCAGAAACAGTTGTTGTTAAAGCAGTAGAGAGCATTTCTGGTTTTGGGAAACACCAGGTCTCCTTCGATCAGGACTTCAGAAGACCCTGCATTTAAAATGAAATACACTGGTGAAATAACACAAGCTATTTATAATCTTTGAACACTTTTTGGAAATGTGACCCACTTCTGGCTTTATAGAAATATACAAAGTGCCTGACCATTGTTGGACTCCAAAATCCTTGTAGTGATGTCCAGAGGTTCAGGCTCTGACACAAACACTCCTTCAAACCTTTCCTCCTGGAGGCAGAAAGAGAGATTTTTAAAATGACTTATCTGAGGAACCTTGATTGTTTAGGGAGGGACTAGACAGGATCTTACCATAAGAGGAGATGCCTGTGAGACACCAAACAGCAGCAGCAGAATGGAGAAGGAGGCTCTTGTGTCCATGTTGTCTAAGTGTGTAGAAATGTTCAGGATGCTCCTGTGTTGAGCTTTAGTGTCTCTGTGCTGTCAGACCTGGACTTTATAGTCACCTGAGTAGGTGGGTTTTCTGGAGGATTATGGGTAGGGTCTTAGTGTCCAGAAACTAATGTGTGTAACTAAAGGGAGGAAACTCTGACCTCGCCTGTTAGTCCAAATGCTTCCAGAAACAGACTATAACCTAAGTTTATATTATTTATTGGGTTTAACACTAAAGTAGAAATGCTGTAGTTTTTGTTTTCTTAGTGTCCCAAAACAGTAGCATACGAAGAGGGTCCACAGAGCTTCTAGCATTGAAAAACAAAACTTCAGAGGAACCCTATATTTTGTTAGCTAGTCCAATTATTTTAGTCAATTGTTTGGATGATTTAATAATAATTGGACTAAATGGTTATTTGGTCATACTTATAACTTCATTGGTAAATTCACATCTTTGCCTATAGCTGTTGTTCAGATGGTCACCCTTCTGTCCAGTGTAGATTTTCTTGATCTAAACTAAATTAGCTCATGGTTTAGTGGTATAAAAATGTTATTTTTTGATCTAGGCTTTGTATTACAGTCAGGCTAACACTTTAGAATATTGTTCCATCATTAATGAATAACTACACAAGAACACATGAGTAACGCAATATTAACACTCTAGTAACTACTAGTAACCAACGAGAAACTCTGATTAATGAATTAGTAAGTGGTAGTGCTTAGTCGAATGTGGTAGTTTACTATTAGCTAATCAGTAACTATTCTTTTTTTCATACCTTCTTAAGAAATACGAAGAACCACTGTATACAGGTTCATAATTAATATGAATAATACATAATGTATAAGTCATTCTAAAGTAAAGGTCATAGTAGGGTACTAGTACGCGATATTAATGACTGAAGTATTACGAAATTTCTCAGAACACTGTAAAAAATTTACATTTTGAAAAATTGTGGGAACTGACAAATAAATATTGATTTAACAAATTGCTTCCCAATAATTCTCCCCAAACCAAAAATTGTAGTAATTTTAACTAAAGGTCTTAAGTTAAATTAAAAAATATACATTCACCGAACAAATTATATTGTGCTCAGCCAATCTATCCAGCAGAAGTGAAAAATCTGTATTGGCCGAACAAGCTTTGCAGCAAAAAAACGCGTGTGCACATGCACCTGAAAGAAACCGTTGCTGTAGTGAATTCAAATTCCTGTGCGCGAGAAAGCGAGAGAGCGGAGCCGATGCTGAAGGGCGACAAAACATCATTTACAGACGGATTTTATATTATTAAAGTTATGGTAAGTACACTGAGTTTTGTATGTATTAAGTCATTTTTCACATACTGCATTGTATTTTGCAGAATAACAGTGAATTCACGCCTTTACTTGTGTCAACCTAGTTTAGCCTGTACTGATCTCTCAGTAGGGGTGTGCGATATCGTCTGTGATAATAATGTAATTGTTGTTTTAACGATGTGGGATTTCACATTATCCTGTATATCGCCAAAACTAAACAAAACACTCCTAACTTACAGAGTGCATGAATACATTAACGTTACGTGATGAAGATTAGAGTAGTGCACGTGCGCATTTACAGTGCGTTTTTTCACTGCATTATCCAGTCTTTACAACAGTTCAATAAACAAGAAGTTGATATTAAAGGGACTTGCGTTTTAGACACATTATTGCCTGTTTATTTCGCCAACAAAAATCATTCGGGGGCCGGCTGTCCACAGTAGTCCTTAATATACCAGCACAATAACACACTCAGCAAAATATTGTCTAATTATCATTATCGATAAAATCCCAGAAAATAGTGAGATATCAGATTTAAATCACATGATTGCCCACATGACCACAAAAAAGAAAAAAAAGTGTGTCAGGGCAATCAACAAATCATGTAAGAAAAGGGTACAAAGACAACTTTCTGTTACTATTTTTTATGAGAAATTGAATTGCAATCCTGTATCCTCATTCAAAACATGAATTTATGACTCTTTGAAACAACTGTTAGAGCATGGCTGTTTTACTAAAGCTGAGTTTGATTTTATGTGGGTTGAACATCCAGTAACGCCTGTCTTATATACTCTGCCCAAAATTAATAAGGCCTATAAAGATGTTCCTCCTGGTAGAACAATTGTGTCAGCCATTGGCTCTAAAATTTCTGCGTTCATAGATTTTTTCCTGCAACCTGTATTTGTCCTTATCTTCTTGTAGCATGTGCCTTAAATATACAGATCATATAAAACATAATTTAAAACCAATATCTGTAATGTAAACATATCTTCTTGCCATTAATATAGAAGACAAGCTCACTGTTCACAGATACAGATGACATGATGAGTTAAGAAGGATCGCAGTGCTCTGTTGATGGAGATGCTCCTGGTTTACTGACCATCAGCTGAATGAGCGACTGACTGACTGACTCACATCACACTACAGTCTTTGCTTTGCCTTTCATGGTTAAAATGCAGGAATGTGTAAAGAAGATATGCATGCAATGGGTTTTTCCTCCATTGTTATATATTTATTTATTGCTTAGGAGATTCCTTCATTCACTTCCTGCTCTCAGTCTCTCAGAATAAATTATTAGATGTAAAGACAATCCACAAAAAGGTTCACATTTGTTAAATGTTTAATTTTCCCCACACATTTCAGAAATACAACAACATCAGAAAGAACATCACCTTATTACATTATTCACCTACAGACACACAAAATATATTAAGTAGTCTGCATAAGCCTCATCTTCAGCATCCATACAGCTTGTTGATCCTCAGGATGTCAGTGTTGGACATTCCCTGCCTCTGTCCGATTTCCACCGTCCCATCAGGAATGGGAGTGATGGTTTCCAGCCCGGGCTGGATGGAGAAGGCTGTTCTTCCATAGTGCATGATGGAGCCGTAGTCATATGGAGTGTCTTGGTTGTTGGTGTTTTGTTTCTGGAAGTTGTAGGCCATATCAGGAGACATGTTCTCCCAGTTGATCTTGACATACTTGTCACGATCGCTCCTGGTTTGCTCGTGGTAGAAGCCCAGGGCATGATTGAGCTCATGCTGAACGATACCGTGATACACACAGCCGTACCTGTTGAGGGAGACCACCTGTTTCCCACCAGTTCTGCCAAGAGAAGAGTAGCACCTGAGAGGAGAGAAATAAGAGATGTTAGACAATATCAATCTGATTTAATGTTGTTTGTAAAACAGAGTCCAGAAGGTATGATTTTTCTCACCCATCTTTGTTCTCAATACTGATGTAGTCGGTCTGAGTTGATCTGGCCACAAAACGGATGCAGGTTTTGGAGTGAAAGGTGGACATGGCGTTCACAATCACTGATCTGTCATAATAAGCTGCAAACAAAAGGGTCCAAAGCTTTAAAATGACATTTAAATGAATGATTGATAGATTCAATGATTGAAGGAGATTGACTCACAGAATTCACCGCTCACTATGTAAGGGATCTCCACTATGTTGTTAGAGTTTTTCTTCCAGAAACAGTTGTTGTTAAAGCAGTAGAGAGCATTTCTGGTTTTGGGAAACACCAGGTCTCCTTCGATCAGGACTTCAGAAGACCCTGCATTTAAAATGAAATACACTGGTGAAATAACACAAGCTATTTATAATCTTTGAACACTTTTTGGAAATGTGACCCACTTCTGGCTTTAGAGAAATATACAAAGTGCCTGACCATTGTTGGACTCCAAAATCCTTGTAGTGATGTCCAGAGGTTCAGGCTCTGACACAAACACTCCTTCAAACCTTTCCTCCTGGAGGCAGAAAGAGAGATTTTTAAAATGACTTATCTGAGGAACCTTGATTGTTTAGGGAGGGACTAGACAGGATCTTACCATAAGAGGAGATGCCTGTGAGACACCAAACAGCAGCAGCAGAATGGAGAAGGAGGCTCTTGTGTCCATGTTGTCTAAGTGTGTAGAAATGTTCAGGATGCTCCTGTGTTGAGCTTTAGTGTCTCTGTGCTGTCAGACCTGGACTTTATAGTCACCTGAGTAGGTGGGTTTTCTGGAGGATTATGGGTAGGGTCTTAGTGTCCAGAAACTAATGTGTGTAACTAAAGGGAGGAAACTCTGACCTCGCCTGTTAGTCCAAATGCTTCCAGAAACAGACTATAACCTAAGTTTATATTATTTATTGGGTTTAACACTAAAGTAGAAATGCTGTAGTTTTTGTTTTCTTAGTGTCCCAAAACAGTAGCATACGAAGAGGGTCCACAGAGCTTCTAGCATTGAAAAACAAAACTTCAGAGGAACCCTATATTTTGTTAGCTAGTCCAATTATTTTAGTCAATTGTTTGGATGATTTAATAATAATTGGACTAAATGGTTATTTGGTCATACTTATAACTTCATTGGTAAATTCACATCTTTGCCTATAGCTGTTGTTCAGATGGTCACCCTTCTGTCCAGTGTAGATTTTCTTGATCTAAACTAAATTAGCTCATGGTTTAGTGGTATAAAAATGTTATTTTTTGATCTAGGCTTTGTATTACAGTCAGGCTAACACTTTAGAATATTGTTCCATCATTAATGAATAACTACACAAGAACACATGAGTAACGCAATATTAACACTCTAGTAACTACTAGTTACCAACGAGAAACTCTGATTAATGAATTAGTAAGTGGTAGTGCTTAGTCGAATGTGGTAGTTTACTATTAGCTAATCAGTAACTATTCTTTTTTTCATACCTTCTTAAGAAATACGAAGAACCACTGTATACAGGTTCATAATTAATATGAATAATACATAATGTATAAGTCATTCTAAAGTAAAGGTCATAGTAGGGTACTAGTACGCGATATTAATGACTGAAGTATTACGAAATTTCTCAGAACACTGTAAAAAATTTACATTTTGAAAAATTGTGGGAACTGACAAATAAATATTGATTCAACAAATTGCTTCCCAATAATTCTCCCCAAACCAAAAATTGTAGTAATTTTAACTAAAGGTCTTAAGTTAAATTAAAAAATATACATTCACCGAACAAATTATATTGTGCTCAGCCAATCTATCCAGCAGAAGTGAAAAATCTGTATTGGCCGAACAAGCTTTGCAGCAAAAAAACGCGTGTGCACATGCACCTGAAAGAAACCGTTGCTGTAGTGAATTCAAATTCCTGTGCGCGAGAAAGCGAGAGAGCGGAGCCGATGCTGAAGGGCGACAAAACATCATTTACAGACGGATTTTATATTATTAAAGTTATGGTAAGTACACTGAGTTTTGTATGTATTAAGTCATTTTTCACATACTGCATTGTATTTTGCAGAATAACAGTGAATTCACGCCTTTACTTGTGTCAACCTAGTTTAGCCTGTACTGATCTCTCAGTAGGGGTGTGCGATATCGTCTGTGATAATAATGTAATTGTTGTTTTAACGATGTGGGATTTCACATTATCCTGTATATCGCCAAAACTAAACAAAACACTCCTAACTTACAGAGTGCATGAATACATTAACGTTACGTGATGAAGATTAGAGTAGTGCACGTGCGCATTTACAGTGCGTTTTTTCACTGCATTATCCAGTCTTTACAACAGTTCAATAAACAAGAAGTTGATATTAAAGGGACTTGCGTTTTAGACACATTATTGCCTGTTTATTTCGCCAACAAAAATCATTCGGGGGCCGGCTGTCCACAGTAGTCCTTAATATACCAGCACAATAACACACTCAGCAAAATATTGTCTAATTATCATTATCGATAAAATCCCAGAAAATAGTGAGATATCAGATTTAAATCACATGATTGCCCACATGACCACAAAAAAGAAAAAAAAGTGTGTCAGGGCAATCAACAAATCATGTAAGAAAAGGGTACAAAGACAACTTTCTGTTACTATTTTTTATGAGAAATTGAATTGCAATCCTGTATCCTCATTCAAAACATGAATTTATGACTCTTTGAAACAACTGTTAGAGCATGGCTGTTTTACTAAAGCTGAGTTTGATTTTATGTGGGTTGAACATCCAGTAACGCCTGTCTTATATACTCTGCCCAAAATTAATAAGGCCTATAAAGATGTTCCTCCTGGTAGAACAATTGTGTCAGCCATTGGCTCTAAAATTTCTGCGTTCATAGATTTTTTCCTGCAACCTGTATTTGTCCTTATCTTCTTGTAGCATGTGCCTTAAATATACAGATCATATAAAACATAATTTAAAACCAATATCTGTAATGTAAACATATCTTCTTGCCATTAATATAGAAGACAAGCTCACTGTTCACAGATACAGATGACATGATGAGTTAAGAAGGATCGCAGTGCTCTGTTGATGGAGATGCTCCTGGTTTACTGACCATCAGCTGAATGAGCGACTGACTGACTGACTCACATCACACTACAGTCTTTGCTTTGCCTTTCATGGTTAAAATGCAGGAATGTGTAAAGAAGATATGCATGCAATGGGTTTTTCCTCCATTGTTATATATTTATTTATTGCTTAGGAGATTCCTTCATTCACTTCCTGCTCTCAGTCTCTCAGAATAAATTATTAGATGTAAAGACAATCCACAAAAAGGTTCACATTTGTTAAATGTTTAATTTTCCCCACACATTTCAGAAATACAACAACATCAGAAAGAACATCACCTTATTACATTATTCACCTACAGACACACAAACTATATTAAGTAGTCTGCATAAGCCTCATCTTCAGCATCCATACAGCTTGTTGATCCTCAGGATGTCAGTGTTGGACATTCCCTGCCTCTGTCCGATTTCCACCGTCCCATCAGGAATGGGAGTGATGGTTTCCAGCCCGGGCTGGATGGAGAAGGCTGTTCTTCCATAGTGCATGATGGAGCCGTAGTCATATGGAGTGTCTTGGTTGTTGGTGTTTTGTTTCTGGAAGTTGTAGGCCATATCAGGAGACATGTTCTCCCAGTTGATCTTGACATACTTGTCACGATCGCTCCTGGTTTGCTCGTGGTAGAAGCCCAGGGCATGATTGAGCTCATGCTGAACGATACCGTGATACACACAGCCGTACCTGTTGAGGGAGACCACCTGTTTCCCACCAGTTCTGCCAAGAGAAGAGTAGCACCTGAGAGGAGAGAAATAAGAGATGTTAGACAATATCAGTCTGATTTAATGTTGTTTGTAAAACAGAGTCCAGAAGGTATGATTTTTCTCACCCATCTTTGTTCTCAATACTGATGTAGTCGGTCTGAGTTGATCTGGCCACAAAACGGATGCAGGTTTTGGAGTGAAAGGTGGACATGGCGTTCACAATCACTGATCTGTCATAATAAGCTGCAAACAAAAGGGTCCAAAGCTTTAAAATGACATTTAAATGAATGATTGATAGATTCAATGATTGAAGGAGATTGACTCACAGAATTCACCGCTCACTATGTAAGGGATCTCCACTATGTTGTTAGAGTTTTTCTTCCAGAAACAGTTGTTGTTAAAGCAGTAGAGAGCATTTCTGGTTTTGGGAAACACCAGGTCTCCTTCGATCAGGACTTCAGAAGACCCTGCATTTAAAATGAAATACACTGGTGAAATAACACAAGCTATTTATAATCTTTGAACACTTTTTGGAAATGTGACCCACTTCTGGCTTTAGAGAAATATACAAAGTGCCTGACCATTGTTGGACTCCAAAATCCTTGTAGTGATGTCCAGAGGTTCAGGCTCTGACACAAACACTCCTTCAAACCTTTCCTCCTGGAGGCAGAAAGAGAGATTTTTAAAATGACTTATCTGAGGAACCTTGATTGTTTAGGGAGGGACTAGACAGGATCTTACCATAAGAGGAGATGCCTGTGAGACACCAAACAGCAGCAGCAGAATGGAGAAGGAGGCTCTTGTGTCCATGTTGTCTAAGTGTGTAGAAATGTTCAGGATGCTCCTGTGTTGAGCTTTAGTGTCTCTGTGCTGTCAGACCTGGACTTTATATTCACCTGAGTAGGTGGGTTTTCTGGAGGATTATGGGTAGGGTCTTAGTGTCCAGAAACTAATGTGTGTAACTAAAGGGAGGAAACTCTGACCTCGCCTGTTAGTCCAAATGCTTCCAGAAACAGACTATAACCTAAGTTTATATTATTTATTGGGTTTAACACTAAAGTAGAAATGCTGTAGTTTTTGTTTTCTTAGTGTCCCAAAACAGTAGCATACGAAGAGGGTCCACAGAGCTTCTAGCATTGAAAAACAAAACTTCAGAGGAACCGTATATTTTGTTAGCTAGTCCAATTATTTTAGTCAATTGTTTGGATGATTTATAATAATTGGACTAAATGGTTATTTGGTCATACTTATAACTTCATTGGTAAATTCACATCTTTGCCTATAGCTGTTGTTCAGATGGTCAACCTTCTGTCCAGTGTAGATTTTCTTGATCTAAACTAAATTAGCTCATGGTTTAGTGGTATAAAAATGTTATTTTTTGATCTAGGCTTTGTATTACAGTCAGGCTAACACTTTAGAATATTGTTCCATCATTAATGAATAACTACACAAGAACACATGAGTAACGCAATATTAACACTCTAGTAACTACTAGTAACCAACGAGAAACTCTGATTAATGAATTAGTAAGTGGTAGTGCTTAGTCGAATGTGGTAGTTTACTATTAGCTAATCAGTAACTATTCTTTTTTTCATACCTTCTTAAGAAATACGAAGAACCACTGTATACAGGTTCATAATTAATATGAATAATACATAATGTATAAGTCATTCTAAAGTAAAGGTCATAGTAGGGTACTAGTACGCAATATTAATGACTGAAGTATTACGAAATTTCTCAGAACACTGTAAAAAATTTACATTTTGAAAAATTGTGGGAACTGACAAATAAATATTGATTCAACAAATTGCTTCCCAATAATTCTCCCCAAACCAAAAATTGTAGTAATTTTAACTAAAGGTCTTAAGTTAAATTAAAAAATATACATTCACCGAACAAATTATATTGTGCTCAGCCAATCTATCCAGCAGAAGTGAAAAATCTGTATTGGCCGAACAAGCTTTGCAGCAAAAAAAACGCGTGTGCACATGCACCTGAAAGAAACCGTTGCTGTAGTGAATTCAAATTCCTGTGCGCGAGAAAGCGAGAGAGCGGAGCCGATGCTGAAGGGCGACAAAACATCATTTACAGACGGATTTTATATTATTAAAGTTATGGTAAGTACACTGAGTTTTGTATGTATTAAGTCATTTTTCACATACTGCATTGTATTTTGCAGAATAACAGTGAATTCACGCCTTTACTTGTGTCAACCTAGTTTAGCCCGTACTGATCTCTCAGTAGGGGTGTGCGATATCGTCTGTGATAATAATGTAATTGTTGTTTTAACGATGTGGGATTTGACATTATCCTGTATATCGCCAAAACTAAATATTGTCTAATTATCATTATCGATAAAATCCCAGAAAATAGTGAGATATCAGATTTAAATCACATGATTGCCCACATGACCACAAAAAAGAAAAAAAGTGTGTCAGGGCAATCAACAAATCATGTAAGAAAAGGGTACAAAGACAACTTTCTGTTACTATTTTTTATGAGAAATTGAATTGCAATCCTGTATCCTCATTCAAAACATGAATTTATGACTCTTTGAAACAACTGTTAGAGCATGGCTGTTTTACTAAAGCTGAGTTTGATTTTATGTGGGTTGAACATCCAGTAACGCCTGTCTTATATACTCTGCCCAAAATTAATAAGGCCTATAAAGATGTTCCTCCTGGTAGAACAATTGTGTCAGCCATTGGCTCTAAAATTTCTGCGTTCATAGATTTTTTCCTGCAACCTGTATTTGTTCTTATCTTCTTACATTAGAGATACAATGGACTTAAGAGATTATTCAAGCGGCACAATTGCCTTTGACTTCCATGCTTTTAGTCACAATGGATTTTGAAGCTTTATATACGAATGTCCCTTTTGAAGGGGGTTTACAAGCAGCAGAATATTATTTAAATCAACATGCTCATCAGGTCCCAAATACTGCTTGTTTAACTGATCTCATGAAATTTGTGCTTACTCATTTTTGTTTGGATCTGATTTCTTTTTGCAGATTTCTGGAGTTAGCATGGGCTCTAAAATGGCTCCAAGTTTTGCATCCCTATTTTGTGGGCTGTTTGAAGAACAGTTTGTATTCAATCAAGCATCTAATCCATTTATTAAATATATTGTCTTGTGGAAACGTTATATAGATGACATCTTTTTCATTTGGAGTGGCACAGAATCTCAGCTTGTAGAGTTTCATGAATTAGTTAATTCATGAATCAGTGATGCTTTGACATTTACAATGGATGCTCAGTTAGATCAAATACATTTCTTAGATGTTAATGTGATTCTGACGGAAACTGGATTTGTAACTAGCCTGTATCGTAAACCTACCGATCGTAATATGCTCTTACATGGATCATCATATCACCCTGTTTCTTTGAAACGTTCTCTTCCTATTTCCCAATTTAGTCGGATTCGCAGAATCTGTTGCAGAGATGAGGACTATCAACAGTAAGCTGAGATCTTGGCAGACAGGTTCAGGCAGAGAGCGTACAAAGAGGAGTGGATCCAAGCTGCCGCCGCATGTTTTAAAGGTGCCATAGAATGAAAAACTGTCTTTACCTTGGCATAGTTAAATAATAACAGTTCTGTGCATAGAAATGACATACTGTGAGCCTCAAACACCATGGTTTCCTCCTTCATATTGTAGCAGTACGGTATACCTGTGACGTACCCCGTAATAGAAGGAGGAGTGTTGGTAATTACGTTAATTGAACACAATATAGAAGTGGCCGTAGGGGCGCTATGTGTGTGCGTCTGTTCTGTGTCCGCTTTGCGTCCGCGAGAGAGAGGCAACTCACTTCCGGCGAGGTGTGTGAACATTGGGAGGTAGGAGTTGTTGGCAGTGATTATATTTTAGGATTTGTTTTATTTGGCTTCATGGGTTCATTTTGTTAAAGGGTGGACTGAGGAGCTTTATGGGATGTCTGCAGCAATGGCGGTCTTTACGGAGATGTATTTAAACGCCACCGTGTCTAGGTTATGTGAATCGCATTAGAGGTAAGTCAAATCTATTACGAGGATGTTTTTAGAATTTGGCTCGTTAAAATGTATGTGTTTTATATTATAGGTGTGAGCCAACGTGTGCGGTGTTGCAGTGCGCTTGGTGTCTATCTCGGTGTTTGTTTCAACTGTGATTGGAAACTTGATGGTTGGCCATTCCAGTGGCCGCAAGTGGTTCTTCCATACTGAGGCCTTGTGCCGCGGCCTCGGGATTATCACCTCGTTGTTCGGGATCGTATGACATCGCGTTTGAATTGAGCCGGCAGATCGGTTGGAGTAATCGGCCGTTGCCTTGTGCTGGTGCACTTCTTTTCTCTGTAATTGAGAATATTGACCATGTTTAACTCTCGCAGGATCAGTTGGACTGCGCTGTGGTATTCTCCCCACTCCAGTGACGGGTTGTGAGTAAAGTGAAACTGAGAAAAATGGTAATTAAAGTCTATAGCGAATAGACAATCAGCTTTTTCTCTGTCACAGTCCCTTTTTGATTTTATTTTGTTTCTTGTTTGGTTCTTAAATGAAGATTGTTTTCTGTATTTGGTCTTTTTGGTTTATTCTAATGTGTTATGGTATGGTTTCTTTCATTGTAATCAGGTTGTTGTTATGGTCTGGTTTTAGCCAGTTGTTAGAGTTGTAGCCATGGTGGCTGGACGCGGCCGCTTGCCTATTTTGGAAGAACTGAGACGGCGAATACTTTTGTTTAAAATGTGTATTGTAATATGTGCTTTGGCCATGCTGTTCTTACCTGATTACGTGTTTGAGTTATTGATTTCTTTTTGTTTTGTCTTTATTTCTCATCAGAACCGGGTGGCCAATTGGGGAGGAGCAGCCTTCCTTTGTGTGTGGTGGAGGGTTTTGCCTGAATGCTGTGTTCACTGGAGGTGTGGTGTGCTGTGGTGTGAGTGTGCACTGCTGATTGCTGTTTCCATCCTGTCTAGGTGTGCCACCCGGAATTATGAAGAGTTGCTGTTGTGTATCGTTAGAATAGTTTTATTTGATTTTCTTTTGAGTTGATGCCATATATTAATAAAGTGTGTGTTTTATTACTGTAAATAAAGCTTTCATTAATTGTGACTCCACTCCGCCTGATACCTGACTCACCGTATCGAACTTTTGAGCTTTGCTTTATTGAGAAAGGTGTGTTCCCTGCACACTAAAACAGGGTGGCTTGGTCGGTGTCTGTGTGGCAGCCCCCTTGTGGTGGCTTGATCAGTTAAGTCGCGAAGTGCGTGTGAGGGCTACTAGGTGATAAGGTATTGCGCCCCTTCGAATAGAGAATGCCACATTTGGTGTAGTCAGCAGGGTCGCGGTTGTTGTTCAGATTCAGAGTCTGGGTGGAGTCTTTTTTTTTTTTTTGTGTATGTGTTTTTCGTTTTGTTTTTCAGAATATAGGTGACTGTGCAGTGAGATTCTGATCGGGTGAGTATCCGCTTATGCACACCATGGACAACGAATTACAAGATGAGGGAGTTAGTGACCCAGCTAAGAGCAGACAACGAGAGACTGCGGCAGGATCGGGTAATGACGGAGCAGCTTGATCCTGGCACAGCTTCTACTAATACAGCACGACCTGTTACATCTGGTTCAACTTATACGGGTGCTGGCATGGTCGAACGCTCCGTGTTAATTCCGCGAGACAGACGCTGTCCAAATTTTAATGGCAGGTCGGGTATGGGTATTGACGAGTGGGTTGAGGAAGCGCGAGCGTGTATGCGTATTCGTAATATGACCTCTGCCGAACAGGCCTTTTTCCTGTACGATCATCTTGAAGGAGAAGCTCGAGACGAGATTAAATATAATAAGTGCTGATAAAAAGGATCCAGAGAAAATTATTTCTATGTGGTTGTGCAGAATCAAATATTGCACTAAAGGAAACATTTTTGTCTCGGCGGCAACAAGAGGGAGAAACATTGTTAGAGTTCTCCCTGGCCTTGCTAAGTTTTTTCGAGAAAGTAAGGAGTCAGTCGCCACATGTCATTTCTAATGGCGACGTTACGGTGAGAGATCAGTTTGTGGATTGAAGTCGTGAATTGAAGTGCTCAGTCACTGTTACGGGGAGCTGTTTGGTCGCCACGGATCCACTTTATTTGAGCTACCATCTGTGGCGCAGGATTCCAGAATTGTTCATGCATTTCAAGACTGTCAACAAGTTATTCACGCTTCAGATCATGGTAGTAATGCAAAGGTAAGGGGGTATTGCGTGTGTCGTATTTTAGGCGGCACTTTGAAGTTTGTGATCGCAACCCGTTCATCTTCACTTGCAGGTAAAACGGTGTTATTTGAGCCTCCAGAGACTGGGTTGCCTGCGGGATTATTAGCTTCACCCTCCTTAGTGCAGGTAACTGGTGGTACTTTTTCAGTTCCTGTAGTCAATGTTGGTACCATGGATGTAGTGCTTTATCCCACTGCAGTCATAGGTAGGTTGCGGGAAGTATATTTGGTGGGTCTACCAGCTGGACTGACTGTAGTCCCATCAGTGATCGCTCAGGTAGCTTCCAGCGACGCTTCTGCTATATCAGAGCAGATTAAGTCGGTCGATTTAGAAGGGTTATCGGTGGAAGAACAAGAACCGGTTAGGGCTCTCCTTAGAGAGTATCAAAGTGTGTTCTCGAAACATGACGGGGACTTGGGGTGATCCAACCTCCTGTCCCACGATATCCCTTTAACCGACAACATTCCGGTGCGACAGCGTTATAGAAGCATCCCACCATCAGATTACGAGTTGGTAAAGACCCACATTGGCCAGCTACTGGAAGCGCAGATTATCTGGGAGAGCTGTAGCCCATATGCGTCTCCAGTCGTATTAGTAAAGAAGAAGGACGGTAGTCTGCGCATGTGTGTAGACTACTGTCGGCTTAACTCTAAGATGAGTAAGGATTCATTGGATTCATTGACAGGGGCTCACTGGTTCTCCACTTTAGATCTGGCCAGTGGGTACAATCAAGTCCCTGTCTCAGAATCCGACCATCCCAAGACCGCCTTTTGTACACCCTTTGGGCTATTCGAGTGGAATCGGATGCCCTTTGGTCTGTGCAATGCGCCAAGTATGTTCCAACGGTTGATGGAGCGCCTCTTTGGCGACCAGCGGCACCAGTCCGTCTTGTTGTATCTCGACGATATTATCGTGTTTTCCTCGTCTGTGCAGCAACATCTGCAAAGACTGAGGATGGTGCTGGGTCGTTTGGGAGCTGAGGGTCTTAAAGTAAAGCTGGGCAAATGTGCGTTTTTTCGAGAAAAGGTAAGGTATCAAGGGCATGCAATCTCGGGTCAGGGAGTGACGACGGACCCTAGTAAAATTGAGGCTGTCGCACAGTGGCCTCGCCCTGAGACCGTGGCTGAACTGCGAACCTTCCTGGGGTTCGTAAGTTACTATAGGCGTTTTGTGGAGGGATTCGCCAGGTTGGCGGCCCCACTACACAAAATAGTGGCTGAACTAACTCGAGGTAAAATTGGTAAGCGTGGTCCAGAACTGGCCGCAACGTGGTCTTCACAATGTGAGGATGTGTTTCAGACTTTAAAGTAGCCTTCGGCCGTCAGAGCGTAATACTGCCACGTATAGCTCTATGCGCCTTGAGTTCTTGGCCCTTAAATGGGCCATGACCGAAAAAGTTTAGGAATATCTGCTAGGGCACAAGTGCCTTGTACGTACAGATAATAACCCGTCAAGTCATCTGGCCACGGCTAAGCTGGGGGCTTTGGAGCAGAGGTGGGCTGCTGAATTGGCTGCCTTTGACTTTGAGATTCAGTATCGGGCAGGTAGATCTAATCAAAATGCGGATACATTGTCGCGGCAGAATGCCGTAGGGCAACAGATTGACGGTAGTGATTTGCTAGGGGCGATTGTGCCAGAGTTGCTAAAGCGAGTAGCGGTTACAGATATGGGGCAGGCGATTACATCGAGTGCGGTACAGGCTTTGCCGAGTAATTCAGCATCTGACTATTGCCTTACAGGATGCAGACCCAGTTATAGGGGAAGCCCTGCAGTTTTGGCGACAAGGGCAATACCCAAAACTGCGAGAGCGGCGACTCTTGCAGAAGCCGGTGATTATGCTCATGCGGCAATGGGACCGGTTAGTAGAGTAAGAGGGTATCGCAGGGCCTTCTGTCCTGACGGAGGGGAAATGGTGCTTCAGTTAATAGTGCCGGTAGCCTTGCAGCCGGAGGTATTAACATCCTTACATCAGCACCATGGACATCAAGGTGTTGAGCGCACCCTGGAGCTGGCACGACAGCGGTGCTACCGGCCGGGTATGTCCTCTGATGTGGCCCGTTGGGTTCAGGAGTGCGAGCGGTGCCAACAGGCTAAAGATGTGGCACCAGTTGCTCGAAGCTACATGGGGCATTTGTTGGCCTCTTGCCCGAACGAGATAGTGGCCATTGACTTTACCGTGTTAGAGCCATCTCAGATGGGGCAGGAGAATGTGTTAGTAATGACTGACGTGTTCAGCAAATTTACTGTGGCGGTTCTTATCCGGGATCAGCAGGCCAGAACTGTGGCTCGGGTCTTGGTGGAGGAGTGTTTTTTTTTAAATATGGGGTGAGGGCCGCAATTTTGAGTCCAACCTGATTCAGCAGTTGTGCAGCCTCTATAAGGTGGGTAGGTCTCGCAGCTCCCCTTACCATCCAGCCGGAAACGGTCAGTGTGAAAGGTTCAATCGGACCTTGCACAATTTGTTGCAAACCCTACCCACTTATAGAAAGAGGGACTAGGCATCTTGCCTGGCGCACATGGTGTTTTGTTATAATACCGCTCCCCACCAGGCCACTGGGGAGTCTCCCTTTTTCTTGATGTTTGGGCAAGAGCCAAAGTTGCCTATAGATTTCCTGCTAGGCCAGATACAGACGCCAGTGGCGGGTCAGGTACATAGGTGGATTGAGGAGCATCAGGCACGGCTACAGGTTGCCGTTGAGGGTGCTCGAGAACGGCTGCAGGTTGCGGCAGGCCGTAGAAAAGTGGGACATGATCAGCGGGTGAGGGAACAACCATTGAGTGAGGGCCAGTTGGCCTACATGCGAGACTATGGGGTCCGGGGTCATCACAAACTCCTTGATTTGTGGAGTTCTACGGTAAATCAGGTAGTGAAAGCCCCGCCTACTGGCAGTTCGGTGTATACCGTGGCCCCGGTAAGTAACCTGAGTCAGGTCCTGCACATCCATCGTGCTGCATTGAAGCCTCAAGCCCAAAGAGAGGTAGTACCACCTGATCTCTCTGGGAGTGTGGTGGAGCCGCCGGTGTCTTTGGAGGCTGAGGGAGAATTAGAAGATGGGGATCTGGATTATGTGGTACCTGAGACTCCATTGAGTGATTGTGAAGGAGCTGCTGTAAGTAGGCCCCCACTGGAGGCAGTATTTGTTCCTGCTCCGCTGGTGGACGGCGTAGAGGCAGTACCTATAGCAGAGGCCAGTGTAGGTTTATTACCTGGGTCAGGCCCGGGCTCAAAGTCCCCTTCTCCGGAACTGCCTGATCCTTCTGTGGTGTACACTTTTATTTATGAACTAAAGCAATCTTAAAACTATAGTGATAATATTAATAATATTATGAGCCAAAAAAAAACCATTGAGACAAAAAGTCAGAAAGATTGTACTATTTTCAGATAAGACAAAGCACACATTGATCAAATTTAATGTATGTGCCTTAAATATACAGATCATATAAAACATAATTTAAAACCAATATCTGTAATGTAAACATACCTTCTTGCCATTAATATAGAAGACAAGCTCACTGTTCACAGATACAGATGACATGATGAGTTAAGAAGGATCGCAGTGCTCTGTTGATGGAGATGCTCCTGGTTTACTGACCATCAGCTGAATGAGCGACTGACTGACTGACTCACATCACGTTACAGTCTTTGTAATGCAGGAATGTGTAAAGAAGATATGCATGCAATGGGTTTTTCCTCCATTGTTATATATTTATTTATTGCTTAGGAGATTCCTTCATTCACTTCCTGCTCTCAGTCTCTCAGAATAAATTATTAGATGTAAAGACAATCCACAAAAAGGTTCACATTTGTTAAATGTTTAATTTTCCCCACACATTTCAGAAATACAACAACATCAGAAAGAACATCACCTTATTACATTATTCACCGACAGACACACAAACTATATTAAGTAGTCTGCATAAGCCTCATCTTCAGCATCCATACAGCTTGTTGATCCTCAGGATGTCAGTGTTGGACATTCCCTGCCTCTGTCCGATTTCCACCGTCCCATCAGGAATGGGAGTGATGGTTTCCAGCCCGGGCTGGATGGAGAAGGCTGTTCTTCCATAGTGCATGATGGAGCCGTAGTCATATGGAGTGTCTTGGTTGTTGGTGTTTTGTTTCTGGAAGTTGTAGGCCATATCAGGAGACATGTTCTCCCAGTTGATCTTGACATACTTGTCACGATCGCTCCTGGTTTGCTCGTGGTAGAAGCCCAGGGCATGATTGAGCTCATGCTGAACGATACCGTGATACACACAGCCGTACCTGTTGAGGGAGACCACCTGTTTCCCACCAGTTCTGCCAAGAGAAGAGTAGCACCTGAGAGGAGAGAAATAAGAGATGTTAGACAATATCAGTCTGATTTAATGTTGTTTGTAAAACAGAGTCCAGAAGGTATGATTTTTCTCACCCATCTTTGTTCTCAATACTGATGTAGTCGGTCTGAGTTGATCTGGCCACAAAACGGATGCAGGTTTTGGAGTGAAAGGTGGACATGGCGTTCACAATCACTGATCTGTCATAATAAGCTGCAAACAAAAGGGTCCAAAGCTTTAAAATGACATTTAAATGAATGATTGATAGATTCAATGATTGAAGGAGATTGACTCACAGAATTCACCGCTCACTATGTAAGGGATCTCCACTATGTTGTTAGAGTTTTTCTTCCAGAAACAGTTGTTGTTAAAGCAGTAGAGAGCATTTCTGGTTTTGGGAAACACCAGGTCTCCTTCGATCAGGACTTCAGAAGACCCTGCATTTAAAATGAAATACACTGGTGAAATAACACAAGCTATTTATAATCTTTGAACACTTTTTGGAAATGTGACCCACTTCTGGCTTTAGAGAAATATACAAAGTGCCTGACCATTGTTGGACTCCAAAATCCTTGTAGTGATGTCCAGAGGTTCAGGCTCTGACACAAACACTCCTTCAAACCTTTCCTCCTGGAGGCAGAAAGAGAGCTTTTTAAAACAACTCTTTTGAGAAGTGTTCCGTTAAAAAAAATAAAAAAAAAAATAGCATATGCTTGTTAGGCATGTTTTTGAGCATTGAAGGTTTGAGTGGGTTTAGGCTGGTCTTTAATCGGTCCTGATCTGGTTGTAAGATGATTATGAGCTGGTCGTGATAGGAGCTAGTTGCTTAGGACCAACACATCACCACCTTAAAGCAGCTCATGACCTGCTAAGGACCAGCATAAATCAGCTGCCATTTTTCAAAACATACCTAACCAGCATATGCTTTTTTGTTTGTTTGTTTTGTTTTTTTCAATAGGGTTGATCGTTTAAGGCAGAGACTAGACAGGATCTTACCATAAGAGGAGATGCCTGTGAGACACCAAACAGCAGCAGCAGAATGGAGAAGGAGGCTCTTGTGTCCATGTTGTCTAAGTGTGTAGAAATGTTCAGGATGCTCCTGTGTTGAGCTTTAGTGTCTCTGTGCTGTCAGACCTGGACTTTATATTCACCTGAGTAGGTGGGTTTTCTGGAGGATTATGGGTAGGGTCTTAGTGTCCAGAAACTAATGTGTGTAACTAAAGGGAGGAAACTCTGACCTCGCCTGTTAGTCCAAATCCTTCCAGAAACAGACTATAACCTAAGTTTATATTATTTATTGGGTTTAACACTAAAGTAGACATGCTGTAGTTTTTGTTTTCTTAGTGTCCCAAAACAGTAGCATACGAAGAGGGTCCACAGAACTTTGAGCACTGGAAAAAAAAGGGGGGAAAAAACCTTTCCATCTCAGAGGAACTATAGTTAAATTTAATATCGTTTAATACAACAAAAAAGGAAAGATGAAGAAAAAAAAAACATACATTTGCACAAACATTTCCTTAAATTAGCTAAAATTAGTGCTTCCCTTTTAATTTATGACCCTGCCACTAAAAAGAAACTATCAACCAGCAAACCCTATGTAAATATTATAAAATGCATAAGAGCATTAAGAACACAATGAAAACAGTAATGGAAAACAACTTCAAGGTCTCTCCAACACAATGTTTAATAATGAAAAAATACACATAATTTGCATGCATTACTTTATCTGATATTTACCAGTTAAACTGTAACAGAAACTCCCAATATAGTTAGGCTTTTATTGAAAAAACAAATTAATAAATAAAAACAAATCTGTATTTTCTTTGTTATTTTTTTAATAATGACCAATGAAATGGCTAACTTTTGTAAAATAAGAACAAAAAAATGTATGTATGCAATGTATGTATATAAATATGGCTTCAGTTTCCCTATATATGAATTAATAATAAGTGATACTCTATATATTTTTATAATTACATAAAATAACTGTAACGGAACTGTTTGTTTAGTTTCCTTTTTTCCTTATTTGGTTCTTCCTGTTTTAGTTCATGACCTAGTTTTGTTAATTAGTTATATTCATCACCTGTGTTCTATTAATTACCTTGTTTCCTCGTTTGTTCCACTCCCTTTATAAGTCCTCAGTTCTCCCTCTGTGTTTGTCGGTTCTTAAGTTGTAAATGGTCTTACGTGCGTTGATGCTATTAAATTTACCTTTTTGTTATCCTTGTGTGTGGGCGCCGATTACTACAACCACCAACCGTAACAGAAGAACCGACCTCTTACAGAAGACAAGATTACTGCTCAGGAAGCTGGAGCTTGTGCCCGTTATTTGCGGGGGTTCACGCCGCCGTTCGCGGCTCGCCCCTGCCCGTGCTGCGTGGGATGTCGGGCTGCCTGTAGCGGCTTACCCTGGCCACCCGTTTTGGGGAAAACGGGTCGCCATTCGCCGCACACCCTTACCCACGTCTCCAATGAAATTCGTTCCGCCTGAGACGGCGAGGAATGTTCCGCCCGCGGCGAGGAGGATTCCGCCGCAAGGGGCGATGAACGTTGCGCCGTCGGCAACGAAGAGGATCCCGCCGTACACGGCGATGAATGTTCCGCCCACGGCGAGGAGGATTCCGCCGCGAGGGGCGATGAACGTTGCGCCGTCCGCGGAGAAGAGGGATTCCGCCGCCAATAACGGTTTCCCCAAACCACCGAGGGGGGAAAAACAGGTGCCGGTCGGGATTTTAGTGGAGTTTGAGGGCATGTCATTCCCTCCAGTGCCTGCTCCTCGTCAGTGCCATCCAGTACCTGCTCCTCGCAAGCGCCCTCCAGTGCCAGCTCCTCGCCAGTGCCATCCAGTGCCTGCTCCTCGCCAGTGCCTTCCTGTGTCTGCTCCTCGTCTGAGCCCACCAATTCCGGCACCTCGCAAGTGCCCACCTGAGTTCCCGCTGGTCCCGTCCAGCCGTCCTGAGTTCCCGCTGGTCCCGTCCAGCCGTCCTGAGTTCCCGCTGGTCCCGTCCAGCCGTCCTGAGTTCCCGCTGGTCCCGTCCAGCCGTCCTGAGTTCCCGCTGGTCCCGTCCAGCCGTCCTGAGTTCCCGCTGGTCCCGTCCAGCCCACCTGAGTTCCCGCTGGTCCCGTCCAGCCCACCTGAGTTCCCGCTGGTCCCTTCCAGCCCACCTGAGTTCCCGCTGGTCCCGTCCAGCCCACCTGAGTTCCCGCTGGTCCCGTCCAGCCCCGCGCCTCCAGAGCGCCCTCTAATGTCCGCGCTACAAGAGCGCCCCTTTGAATCTGCGCTGCAAGAGCGCCCTCAAGTGTCCGCGCTGCAAGAGCGCCCTCAAGAGTCCGCGCTGCAAGAGCGCCCTCCTGCGTCTCCGCTGGTCCCGTCCAGCTCTCCTTCGTCTCCGCTGGTTCTATCCAGCTTCGCGCCTCCCGTGCGCCCTCAAGTGTCTGCGCTGCAAGAGCGCCCTCAAGTGTCTGCGCTGCAAGAGCGCCCTCAAGTGTCTGCGCTGCAAGAGCGCCCTCAGGAGTCCGCGCTGCAAGAGCGCCCTCCTGTATCTACGCTGGTCCCGTCCAGCGCTCCTTCGTCTCCGCTGGTTCTATCCAGCTCCGCGCCTCCCGTGCGCCCTCAAGTGCCCGCTCCTCCAGAGCGCCCTCAAGTGCCCGCTCCTCCAGAGCGCCCTCAAGTGCCCGCTCCTCCAGAGCGCCCTCTAGTGCCCGCTCCTCCAGAGCGCCCCCAGGAGTCCGCCCCTCCAGAGCGCCCCCAAGAGTCCGTTCCTCCAGAGCGCCCTCAAGAACCCTCTCCTCCAATGTGGCCCCCAGAGGGGAACTTTCCCAAAGAAATTTTGGGGGGGGGCCATATAGTCTCAGTCTGTGTGGCCAGGCCAAGGGCCAAGGCCACGGAGCACCCCGATCCGCCAAGGCCGCCCAAGGACCCCGATCCGCCAAGGCCGCCCGAGGACCCCGATCCGCCAAGGCCTCCCGAGGACCCCGATCCACCATGGCCGTCCGAGGATCCCGATCCGCCAAGACCGCCCAAGGCTCCAGATCCACCATGGCCTCCCGAATCTCCAGGCCTGCCATGGCCTCCCAAGGCTCCGGATCCGCCATGGTCTCCCGAATCTCCAGTCCTGCCATGGCCTCCCAAGGCTCCAGATCCGCCATGGCCTCCCGAATCTCCAGTCCTGCCATGGCCTCCCAAGGCTCCAGATCCGCCTTGGCCTCCCGAATCTCCAGTCCTGCCATGGCCTCCCAAGGCTCCTGATCCGCCATGGCCTCCCGAATCTCCAGTCCTGCCATGGCCTCCCAAGGCTCCTGATCCGTCCTGGAGGCTTCCCTGTCCCATCCTGGTCCTGCTCCAGCCTCCAGGACGCCCACCCCCCCTCCCCGATGTTACTGTTACGGTGCGGGACGCACCTTCCGGGAGGGGGGCGATATCTGTAACGGAACTGTTTGTTTAGTTTCCTTTTTTCCTTATTTGGTTCTTCCTGTTTTAGTTCATGACCTAGTTTTGTTAATTAGTTATATTCATCACCTGTGTTCTATTAATTACCTTGTTTCCTCGTTTGTTCCACTCCCTTTATAAGTCCTCAGTTCTCCCTCTGTGTTTGTCGGTTCTTAAGTTGTAAATGGTCTTACGTGCGTTGATGCTATTAAATTTACCTTTTTGTTATCCTTGTGTGTGGGCGCCGATTACTACAACCACCAACCGTAACAATAACAGTTGGCTCCAAAATAAAAACACTGTTATTTCTTATCGTTGTCATGGTGTCTTTCCAAAATGGTATAACATTTTCATCTGTGAAACAAGAATAAGTGGATGGTGATTGTCATTGTCCAACTCCAAAAAGCAAATTAAAATAGTCAATTTGTGATTCATGTGCATTATTCAAAGACTTCTGAATCAATTTGATTGTTTACATGAAAAACAGACTGTAATATAAGTCGTATTTACTCAAATCATTGTCATCTTTAATATGAATCTGGTGCTCATGAGAAAATGTTTTGCTTATGATCAGACACAAAATGGCAAATGATAAAAAAAATAAATCTTAAGTTGTTTTGTACTTTGATAAACTTTATTTTTCCCAACACAATTACACATTTCAGAACTTAAACACCAGAAAGCAAAGACCATCATTACCATGGATCTTCCTAATCAGGAGAGATGTTCTCCCAGTTGATCTTGATGTGCTGGTCACGATCGCTCCTGGTTTGCTCGTGGTAGAAGAGGCTCTTGTTAAATTATGCAAGGGAATGTGGATTAGTTAAACAAATTTAAGAACCATTTCTGATTATGTACGTTTTTTGACAGGTAAGGTCAGAGATTCCTCCCTTTAGTTACACACATTAGTTTCTGGACACTAAGACCCTACCCATAATGCTCCAGCAAACCCACCTACTCAGGTGAATATAAAGTCCAGGTCTGACAGCACAGAGACACTAAAGCTCAACACAGGAGCATCCTGAACATTTCTACACACTTAGACAACATGGACACAAGAGCCTCCTTCTCCATTCTGCTGCTGCTGTTTGGTGTCTCACAGGCATCTCCTCTTATGGTAAGATCCTGTCTAGTCCCTCCCTAAACAATCAAGGTTCCTCAGATAAGTCATTTTAAAAATCTCTCTTTCTGCCTCCAGGAGGAAAGGTTTGAAGGAGTGTTTGTGTCAGAGCCTGAACCTCTGGACATCACTACAAGGATTTTGGAGTCCAACAATGGTCAGGCACTTTGTATATTTCTCTAAAGCCAGAAGTGGGTCACATTTCCAAAAAGTGTTCAAAGATTATAAATAGCTTGTGTTATTTCACCAGTGTATTTCATTTTAAATGCAGGGTCTTCTGAAGTCCTGATCGAAGGAGACCTGGTGTTTCCCAAAACCAGAAATGCTCTCTACTGCTTTAACAACAACTGTTTCTGGAAGAAAAACTCTAACAACATAGTGGAGATCCCTTACATAGTGAGCGGTGAATTCTGTGAGTCAATCTCCTTCAATCATTGAATCTATCAATCATTCATTTAAATGTCATTTTAAAGCTTTGGACCCTTTTGTTTGCAGCTTATTATGACAGATCAGTGATTGTGAACGCCATGTCCACCTTTCACTCCAAAACCTGCATCCGTTTCGTGGCCAGATCAACTCAGACCGACTACATCAGTGTTGAGAACAAAGATGGGTGAGAAAAATCATACCTTCTGGACTCTGTTTTACAAACAACATTAAATCAGACTGATATTGTCTAACATCTCTTATTTCTCTCCTCTCAGGTGCTACTCTTCTCTTGGCAGAACTGGTGGGAAACAGGTGGTCTCCCTCAACAGGTACGGCTGTGTGTATCACGGTATCGTTCAGCATGAGCTCAATCATGCCCTGGGCTTCTACCACGAGCAAACCAGGAGCGATCGTGACAAGTATGTCAAGATCAACTGGGAGAACATGTCTCCTGATATGGCCTACAACTTCCAGAAACAAAACACCAACAACCAAGACACTCCATATGACTACGGCTCCATCATGCACTATGGAAGAACAGCCTTCTCCATCCAGCCCGGGCTGGAAACCATCACTCCCATTCCTGATGGGACGGTGGAAATCGGACAGAGGCAGGGAATGTCCAACACTGACATCCTGAGGATCAACAAGCTGTATGGATGCTGAAGATGAGGCTTATGCAGACTACTTAATATAGTTTGTGTGTCTGTAGGTGAATAATGTAATAAGGTGATGTTCTTTCTGATGTTGTTGTATTTCTGAAATGTGTGGGGAAAATTAAACATTTAACAAATGTGAACCTTTTTGTGGATTGTCTTTACATCTAATAATTTATTCTGAGAGACTGAGAGCAGGAAGTGAATGAAGGAATCTCCTAAGCAATAAATAAATATATAACAATGGAGGAAAAACCCATTGCATGCATATCTTCTTTACACATTCCTGCATTACAAAGACTGTAACGTGATGTGAGTCAGTCAGTCAGTCGCTCATTCAGCTGATGGTCAGTAAACCAGGAGCATCTCCATCAACAGAGCACTGCGATCCTTCTTAACTCATCATGTCATCTGTATCTGTGAACAGTGAGCTTGTCTTCTATATTAATGGCAAGAAGGTATGTTTACATTACAGATATTGGTTTTAAATTATGTTTTATATGATCTGTATATTTAAGGCACATACATTAAATTTGATCAATGTGTGCTTTGTCTTATCTGAAAATAGTACAATCTTTCTGACTTTTTGTCTCAATGGTTTTTTTTGGCTCATAATATTATTAATATTATCACTATAGTTTTAAGATTGCTTTAGTTCATAAATAAAAGTGTACACCACAGAAGGATCAGGCAGTTCCGGAGAAGGGGACTTTGAGCCCGGTCCTGACCCAGGTAATAAACCTACACTGGCCTCTGCTATAGGTACTGCCTCTACGCCGTCCACCAGCGGAGCAGGAACAAATACTGCCTCCAGTGGGGGCCTACTTACAGCAGCTCCTTCACAATCACTCAATGGAGTCTCAGGTACCACATAATCCAGATCCCCATCTTCTAATTCTCCCTCGGCCTCCAAAGACACCGGCGGCTCCACCACACTCCCAGAGAGATCAGGTGGTACTACCTCTCTTTGGGCTTGAGGCTTCAATGCAGCACGATGGATGTGCAGGACCTGACTCAGGTTACTTACCGGGGCCACGGTATACACCGAACTGCCAGTAGGCGGGGCTTTCACTACCTGATTTACCGTAGAACTCCACAAATCAAGGAGTTTGTGATGACCCCGGACCCCATAGTCTCGCATGTAGGCCAACTGGCCCTCACTCAATGGTTGTTCCCTCACCCGCTGATCATGTCCCACTTTTCTACGGCCTGCCGCAACCTGCAGCCGTTCTCGAGCACCCTCAACGGCAACCTGTAGCCGTGCCTGATGCTCCTCAATCCACCTATGTACCTGACCCGCCACTGGCGTCTGTATCTGGCCTAGCAGGAAATCTATAGGCAACTTTGGCTCTTGCCCAAACATCAAGAAAAAGGGAGACTCCCCAGTGGCCTGGTGGGGAGTGGTATTATAACAAAACACCATGTGAGCCAGGCAAGATGCCTAGTCCCTCTTTCTATAAGTGGGTAGGGTTTGCAACAAATTGTGCAAGGTCCGATTGAACCTTTCACACTGACCGTTTCCGGCTGGATGGTAAGGGGAGCTGCGAGACCTACCCACCTTATAGAGGCTGCACAACTGCTGAATCAGGTTGGACTCAAAATTGCGGCCCTCACCCCATATTTTAAAAAAAACACTCCTCCACCAAGACCCGAGCCACAGTTCTGGCCTGCTGATCCCGGATAAGAACCGCCACAGTAAATTTGCTGAACACGTCAGTCATTACTAACACATTCTCCTGCCCCATCTGAGATGGCTCTAACACGGTAAAGTCAATGGCCACTATCTCGTTCGGGCAAGAGGCCAACAAATGCCCCATGTAGCTTCGAGCAACTGGTGCCACATCTTTAGCCTGTTGGCACCGCTCGCACTCCTGAACCCAACGGGCCACATCAGAGGACATACCCGGCCGGTAGCACCGCTGTCGTGCCAGCTCCAGGGTGCGCTCAACACCTTGATGTCCATGGTGCTGATGTAAGGATGTTAATACCTCCGGCTGCAAGGCTACCGGCACTATTAACTGAAGCACCATTTCCCCTCCGTCAGGACAGAAGGCCCTGCGATACCCTCTTACTCTACTAACCGGTCCCATTGCCGCATGAGCATAATCACCGGCTTCTGCAAGAGTCGCCGCTCTCGCAGTTTTGGGTATTGCCCTTGTCGCCAAAACTGCAGGGCTTCCCCTATAACTGGGTCTGCATCCTGTAAGGCAATAGTCAGATGCTGAATTACTCGGCAAAGCCTGTACCGCACTCGATGTAATCGCCTGCCCCATATCTGTAACCGCTACTCGCTTTAGCAACTCTGGCACAATCGCCCCTAGCAAATCACTACCGTCAATCTGTTGCCCTACGGCATTCTGCCGCGACAATGTATCCGCATTTTGATTAGATCTACCTGCCCGATACTGAATCTCAAAGTCAAAGGCAGCCAATTCAGCAGCCCACCTCTGCTCCAAAGCCCCCAGCTTAGCCGTGGCCAGATGACTTGACGGGTTATTATCTGTACGTACAAGGCACTTGTGCCCTAGCAGATATTCCTAAACTTTTTCGGTCATGGCCCATTTAAGGGCCAAGAACTCAAGGCGCATAGAGCTATACGTGGCAGTATTACGCTCTGACGGCCGAAGGCTACTTTAAAGTCTGAAACACATCCTCACATTGTGAAGACCACGTTGCGGCCAGTTCTGGACCACGCTTACCAATTTTACCTCGAGTTAGTTCAGCCACTATTTTGTGTAGTGGGGCCGCCAACCTGGCGAATCCCTCCACAAAACGCCTATAGTAACTTACGAACCCCAGGAAGGTTCGCAGTTCAGCCACGGTCTCAGGGCGAGGCCACTGTGCGACAGCCTCAATTTTACTAGGGTCCGTCGTCACTCCCTGACCCGAGATTGCATGCCCTTGATACCTTACCTTTTCTCGAAAAAACGCACATTTGCCCAGCTTTACTTTAAGACCCTCAGCTCCCAAACGACCCAGCACCATCCTCAGTCTTTGCAGATGTTGCTGCACAGACGAGGAAAACACGATAATATCGTCGAGATACAACAAGACGGACTGGTGCCGCTGGTCGCCAAAGAGGCGCTCCATCAACCGTTGGAACATACTTGGCGCATTGCACAGACCAAAGGGCATCCGATTCCACTCGAATAGCCCAAAGGGTGTACAAAAGGCGGTCTTGGGATGGTCGGATTCTGAGACAGGGACTTGATTGTACCCACTGGCCAGATCTAAAGTGGAGAACCAGTGAGCCCCTGTCAATGAATCCAATGAATCCTTACTCATCTTAGAGTTAAGCCGACAGTAGTCTACACACATGCGCAGACTACCGTCCTTCTTCTTTACTAATACGACTGGAGACGCATATGGGCTACAGCTCTCCCAGATAATCTGCGCTTCCAGTAGCTGGCCAATGTGGGTCTTTACCAACTCGTAATCTGATGGTGGGATGCTTCTATAACGCTGTCGCACCGGAATGTTGTCGGTTAAAGGGATATCGTGGGACAGGAGGTTGGATCACCCCAAGTCCCCGTCATGTTTCGAGAACACACTTTGATACTCTCTAAGGAGAGCCCTAACCGGTTCTTGTTCTTCCACCGATAACCCTTCTAAATCGACCGACTTAATCTGCTCTGATATAGCAGAAGCGTCGCTGGAAGCTACCTGAGCGATCACTGATGGGACTACAGTCAGTCCAGCTGGTAGACCCACCAAATATACTTCCCGCAACCTACCTATGACTGCAGTGGGATAAAGCACTACATCCATGGTACCAACATTGACTACAGGAACTGAAAAAGTACCACCAGTTACCTGCACTAAGGAGGGTGAAGCTAATAATCCCGCAGGCAACCCAGTCTCTGGAGGCTCAAATAACACCGTTTTACCTGCAAGTGAAGATGAACGGGTTGCGATCACAAACTTCAAAGTGCCGCCTAAAATACGACACACGCAATACCCCCTTACCTTTGCATTACTACCATGATCTGAAGCGTGAATAACTTGTTGACAGTCTTGAAATGCATGAACAATTCTGGAATCCTGCGCCACAGATGGTAGCTCAAATAAAGTGGATCCGTGGCGACCAAACAGCTCCCCGTAACAGTGACTGAGCACTTCAATTCACGACTTCAATCCACAAACTGATCTCTCACCGTAACGTCGCCATTAGAAATGACATGTGGCGACTGACTCCTTACTTTCTCGAAAAAACTTAGCAAGGCCAGGGAGAACTCTAACAATGTTTCTCCCTCTTGTTGCCGCCGAGACAAAAATGTTTCCTTTAGTGCAATATTTGATTCTGCACAACCACATAGAAATAATTTTCTCTGGATCCTTTTTATCAGCACTTATTATATTTAATCTCGTCTCGAGCTTCTCCTTCAGGATGATCGTACAGGAAAAAGGCCTGTTCGGCAGAGGTCATATTACGAATACGCATACACGCTCGCGCTTCCTCAACCCACTCGTCAATACCCATACCCGACCTGCCATTAAAATTTGGACAGCGTCTGTCTCGCGGAATTAACACGGAGCGTTCGACCATGCCAGCACCCGTATAAGTTGAACCAGATGTAACAGGTCATGCTGTATTAGTAGAAGCTGTGCCAGGATCAAGCTGCTCCGTCATTACCCGATCCTGCCGCAGTCTCTCGTTGTCTGCTCTTAGCTGGGTCACTAACTCCCTCATCTTGTAATTCGTTGTCCATGGTGTGCATAAGCGGATACTCACCCGATCAGAATCTCACTGCACAGTCACCTATATTCTGAAAAACAAAACGAAAAACACGTACACAAAAAAAAAAAAAAAGACTCCACCCAGACTCTGAATCTGAACAACAACCGCGACCCTGCTGACTACACCAAATGTGGCATTCTCTATTCGAAGGGGCGCAATACCTTATCACCTAGTAGCCCTCACACGCACTTCGCGACTTAACTGATCAAGCCACCACAAGGGGGCTGCCACACAGACACCGACCAAGCCACCCTGTTTTAGTGTGCAGGGAACACACCTTTCTCAATAAAGCAAAGCTCAAAAGTTCGATACGGTGAGTCAGGTATCAGGCGGAGTGGAGTCACAATTAATGAAAGCTTTATTTACAGTAATAAAACACACACTTTATTAATATATGGCATCAACTCAAAAGAAAATCAAATAAAACTATTCTAACGATACACAACAGCAACTCTTCATAATTCCGGGTGGCACACCTAGACAGGATGGAAACAGCAATCAGCAGTGCACACTCACACCACATCACACCACACCTCCAGTGAACACAGCATTCAGGCAAAACCCTCCACCACACACAAAGGAAGGCTGCTCCTCCCCAATTGGCCACCCGGTTCTGATGAGAAATAAAGACAAAACAAAAAGAAATCAATAACTCAAACACGTAATCAGGTAAGAACAGCATGGCCAAAGCACATATTACAATACACATTTTAAACAAAAGTATTCGCCGTCTCAGTTCTTCCAAAATAGGCAAGCGGCCGCGTCCAGCCACCATGGCTACAACTCTAACAACTGGCTAAAACCAGACCATAACAACAACCTGATTACAATGAAAGAAACCATACCATAACACATTAGAATAAACCAAAAAGACCAAATACAGAAAACAATCTTCATTTAAGAACCAAACAAGAAACAAAATAAAATCAAAAAGGGACTGTGACAGAGAAAAAGCTGATTGTCTATTCGCTATAGACTTTAATTACCATTTTTCTCAGTTTCACTTTACTCACAACCCGTCACTGGAGTGGGGAGAATACCACAGCGCAGTCCAACTGATCCTGCGAGAGTTAAACATGGTCAATATTCTCAATTACAGAGAAAAGAAGTGCACCAGCACAAGGCAACGGCCGATTACTCCAACCGATCTGCCGGCTCAATTCAAACGCGATGTCATACGATCCCGAACAACGAGGTGATAATCCCGAGGCCGCGGCACAAGGCCTCAGTATGGAAGAACCACTTGCGGCCACTGGAATGGCCAACCATCAAGTTTCCAATCACAGTTGAAACAAACACCGAGATAGACACCAAGCGCACTGCAACACCGCACACGTTGGCTCACACCTATAATATAAAACACATACATTTTAACGAGCCAAATTCTAAAAACATCCTCGTAATAGATTTGACTTATCTCTAATGCGATTCACATAACCTAGTCACGGTGGCGTTTAAATACATCTCCGTAAAGACCGCCATTGCTGCAGACATCCCATAAAGCTCCTCAGTCCACCCTTTAACAAAATGAACCCATGAAGCCAAATAAAACAAATCCTAAAATATAATCACTGCCAACAACTCCTACCTCCCAATGTTCACACACCTCGCCGGAAGTGAGTTGCCTCTCTCTCGCGGACGCAAAGCGGACACAGAACAGACGCACACACATAGCGCCCCTACGGCCACTTCTATATTGTGTTCAATTAACGTAATTACCAACACTCCTCCTTCTATTACGGGGTACGTCACAGGTATACCGTACTGCTACAATATGAAGGAGGAAACCATGGTGTTTGAGGCTCACAGTATGTCATTTCTATGCACAGAACTGTTATTATTTAACTATGCCAAGGTAAAGACAGTTTTTCATTCTATGGCACCTTTAAAACATGCGGCGGCAGCTTGGATCCACTCCTCTTTGTACGCTCTCTGCCTGAACCTGTCTGCCAAGATCTCAGCTTACTGTTGATAGTCCTCATCTCTGCAACAGATTCTGCGAATCCGACTAAATTGGGAAATAGGAAGAGAACGTTTCAAAGAAACAGGGTGATATGATGATCCATGTAAGAGCATATTACGATCGGTAGGTTTACGATACAGGCTAGTTACAAATCCAGTTTCCGTCAGAATCACATTAACATCTAAGAAATGTATTTGATCTAACTGAGCATCCATTGTAAATGTCAAAGCATCACTGATTCATGAATTAACTAATTCATGAAACTCTACAAGCTGAGATTCTGTGCCACTCCAAATGAAAAAGATGTCATCTATATAACGTTTCCACAAGACAATATATTTAATAAATGGATTAGATGCTTGATTGAATACAAACTGTTCTTCAAACAGCCCACAAAATAGGGATGCAAAATTTGGAGCCATTTTAGAGCCCATGCTAACTCCAGAAATCTGCAAAAAGAAATCAGATCCAAACAAAAATGAGTAAGCACAAATTTCATGAGATCAGTTAAACAAGCAGTATTTGGGACCTGATGAGCATGTTGATTTAAATAATATTCTGCTGCTTGTAAACCCCCTTCAAAAGGGACATTCGTATATAAAGCTTCAAAATCCATTGTGACTAAAAGCATGGAAGTCAAAGGCAATTGTGCCGCTTGAATAATCTCTTAAGTCCATTGTATCTCTAATGTAAGAAGATAAGAACAAATACAGGTTGCAGGAAAAAATCTATGAACGCAGAAATTTTAGAGCCAATGGCTGACACAATTGTTCTACCAGGAGGAACATCTTTATAGGCCTTATTAATTTTGGGCAGAGTATATAAGACAGGCGTTACTGGATGTTCAACCCACATAAAATCAAACTCAGCTTTAGTAAAACAGCCATGCTCTAACAGTTGTTTCAAAGAGTCATAAATTCATGTTTTGAATGAGGATACAGGATTGCAATTCAATTTCTCATAAAAAATAGTAACAGAAAGTTGTCTTTGTACCCTTTTCTTACATGATTTGTTGATTGCCCTGACACACTTTTTTTTCTTTTTTGTGGTCATGTGGGCAATCATGTGATTTAAATCTGATATCTCACTATTTTCTGGGATTTTATCGATAATGATAATTAGACAATATTTAGTTTTGGCGATATACAGGATAATGTCAAATCCCACATCGTTAAAACAACAATTACATTATTATCACAGACGATATCGCACACCCCTACTGAGAGATCAGTACGGGCTAAACTAGGTTGACACAAGTAAAGGCGTAAATTCACTGTTATTCTGCAAAATACAATGCAGTATGTGAAAAATGACTTAATACATACAAAACTCAGTGTACTTACCATAACTTTAATAATATAAAATCCGTCTGTAAATGATGTTTTGTCGCCCTTCAGCATCGGCTCCGCTCTCTCGCTTTCTCGCGCACAGGAATTTGAATTCACTACAGCAACGGTTTCTTTCAGGTGCATGTGCACACGCGTTTTTTTTGCTGCAAAGCTTGTTCGGCCAATACAGATTTTTCACTTCTGCTGGATAGATTGGCTGAGCACAATATAATTTGTTCGGTGAATGTATATTTTTTAATTTAACTTAAGACCTTTAGTTAAAATTACTACAATTTTTGGTTTGGGGAGAATTATTGGGAAGCAATTTGTTGAATCAATATTTATTTGTCAGTTCCCACAATTTTTCAAAATGTAAATTTTTTACAGTGTTCTGAGAAATTTCGTAATACTTCAGTCATTAATATTGCGTACTAGTACCCTACTATGACCTTTACTTTAGAATGACTTATACATTATGTATTATTCATATTAATTATGAACCTGTATACAGTGGTTCTTCGTATTTCTTAAGAAGGTATGAAAAAAAGAATAGTTACTGATTAGCTAATAGTAAACTACCACATTCGACTAAGCACTACCACTTACTAATTCATTAATCAGAGTTTCTCGTTGGTTACTAGTAGTTACTAGAGTGTTAATATTGCGTTACTCATGTGTTCTTGTGTAGTTATTCATTAATGATGGAACAATATTCTAAAGTGTTAGCCTGACTGTAATACAAAGCCTAGATCAAAAAATAACATTTTTATACCACTAAACCATAAGCTAATTTAGTTTAGATCAAGAAAATCTACACTGGACAGAAGGGTGACCATCTGAACAACAGCTATAGGCAAAGATGTGAATTTACCAATGAAGTTATAAGTATGACCAAATAACCATTTAGTCCAATTATTATAAATCATCCAAACAATTGACTAAAATAATTGGACTAGCTAACAAAATATACGGTTCCTCTGAAGTTTTGTTTTTCAATGCTAGAAGCTCTGTGGACCCTCTTCGTATGCTACTGTTTTGGGACACTAAGAAAACAAAAACTACAGCATGTCTACTTTAGTGTTAAACCCAATAAATAATATAAACTTAGGTTATAGTCTGTTTCTGGAAGGATTTGGACTAACAGGCGAGGTCAGAGTTTCCTCCCTTTAGTTACACACATTAGTTTCTGGACACTAAGACCCTACCCATAATCCTCCAGAAAACCCACCTACTCAGGTGAATATAAAGTCCAGGTCTGACAGCACAGAGACACTAAAGCTCAACACAGGAGCATCCTGAACATTTCTACACACTTACACAACATGGACACAAGAGCCTCCTTCTCCATTCTGCTGCTGCTGTTTGGTGTCTCACAGGCATCTCCTCTTATGGTAAGATCCTGTCTAGTCCCTCCCTAAACAATCAAGGTTCCTCAGATAAGTCATTTTAAAAATCTCTCTTTCTGCCTCCAGGAGGAAAGGTTTGAAGGAGTGTTTGTGTCAGAGCCTGAACCTCTGGACATCACTACAAGGATTTTGGAGTCCAACAATGGTCAGGCACTTTGTATATTTCTCTAAAGCCAGAAGTGGGTCACATTTCCAAAAAGTGTTCAAAGATTATAAATAGCTTGTGTTATTTCACCAGTGTATTTCATTTTAAATGCAGGGTCTTCTGAAGTCCTGATCGAAGGAGACCTGGTGTTTCCCAAAACCAGAAATGCTCTCTACTGCTTTAACAACAACTGTTTCTGGAAGAAAAACTCTAACAACATAGTGGAGATCCCTTACATAGTGAGCGGTGAATTCTGTGAGTCAATCTCCTTCAATCATTGAATCTATCAATCATTCATTTAAATGTCATTTTAAAGCTTTGGACCCTTTTGTTTGCAGCTTATTATGACAGATCAGTGATTGTGAACGCCATGTCCACCTTTCACTCCAAAACCTGCATCCGTTTTGTGGCCAGATCAACTCAGACCGACTACATCAGTATTGAGAACAAAGATGGGTGAGAAAAATCATACCTTCTGGACCCTGTTTTACTAACAACATTAAATCAGACTGATATTGTCTAACATCTCTTATTTCTCTCCTCTCAGGTGCTACTCTTCTCTTGGCAGAACTGGTGGGAAACAGGTGGTCTCCCTCAACAGGTACGGCTGTGTGTATCACGGTATCGTTCAGCATGAGCTCAATCATGCCCTGGGCTTCTACCACGAGCAAACCAGGAGCGATCGTGACAAGTATGTCAAGATCAACTGGGAGAACATGTCTCCTGATATGGCCTACAACTTCCAGAAACAAAACACCAACAACCAAGACACTCCATATGACTACGGCTCCATCATGCACTATGGAAGAACAGCCTTCTCCATCCAGCCCGGGCTGGAAACCATCACTCCCATTCCTGATGGGACGGTGGAAATCGGACAGAGGCAGGGAATGTCCAACACTGACATCCTGAGGATCAACAAGCTGTATGGATGCTGAAGATGAGGCTTATGCAGACTACTTAATATAGTTTGTGTGTCTGTAGGTGAATAATGTAATAAGGTGATGTTCTTTCTGATGTTGTTGTATTTCTGAAATGTGTGGGGAAAATTAAACATTTAACAAATGTGAACCTTTTTGTGGATTGTCTTTACATCTAATAATTTATTCTGAGAGACTGAGAGCAGGAAGTGAATGAAGGAATCTCCTAAGCAATAAATAAATATATAACAATGGAGGAAAAACCCATTGCATGCATATCTTCTTTACACATTCCTGCATTACAAAGACTGTAACGTGATGTGAGTCAGTCAGTCAGTCGCTCATTCAGCTGATGGTCAGTAAACCAGGAGCATCTCCATCAACAGAGCACTGCGATCCTTCTTAACTCATCATGTCATCTGTATCTGTGAACAGTGAGCTTGTCTTCTATATTAATGGCAAGAAGGTATGTTTACATTACAGATATTGGTTTTAAATTATGTTTTATATGATCTGTATATTTAAGGCACATACATTAAATTTGATCAATGTGTGCTTTGTCTTATCTGAAAATAGTACAATCTTTCTGACTTTTTGTCTCAATGGTTTTTTTTGGCTCATAATATTATTAATATTATCACTATAGTTTTAAGATTGCTTTAGTTCATAAATAAAAGTGTACACCACAGAAGGATCAGGCAGTTCCGGAGAAAGGGGACTTTGAGCCCGGTCCTGACCCAGGTAATAAACCTACACTGGCCTCTGCTATAGGTACTGCCTCTACGCCGTCCACCAGCGGAGCAGGAACAAATACTGCCTCCAGTGGGGGCCTACTTACAGCAGCTCCTTCACAATCACTCAATGGAGTCTCAGGTACCACATAATCCAGATCCCCATCATCTAATTCTCCCTCGGCCTCCAAAGACACCGGCGGCTCCACCACACTCCCAGAGAGATCAGGTGGTACTACCTCTCTTTGGGCTTGAGGCTTCAATGCAGCACGATGGATGTGCAGGACCTGACTCAGGTTACTTACCGGGGCCACGGTATACACCGAACTGCCAGTAGGCGGGGCTTTCACTACCTGATTTACCGTAGAACTCCACAAATCAAGGAGTTTGTGATGACCCCGGACCCCATAGTCTCGCATGTAGGCCAACTGGCCCTCACTCAATGGTTGTTCCCTCACCCGCTGATCATGTCCCACTTTTCTACGGCCTGCCGCAACCTGCAGCCGTTCTCGAGCACCCTCAACGGCAACCTGTAGCCGTGCCTGATGCTCCTCAATCCACCTATGTACCTGACCCGCCACTGGCGTCTGTATCTGGCCTAGCAGGAAATCTATAGGCAACTTTGGCTCTTGCCCAAACATCAAGAAAAAGGGAGACTCCCCAGTGGCCTGGTGGGGAGTGGTATTATAACAAAACACCATGTGCGCCAGGCAAGATGCCTAGTCCCTCTTTCTATAAGTGGGTAGGGTTTGCAACAAATTGTGCAAGGTCCGATTGAACCTTTCACACTGACCGTTTCCGGCTGGATGGTAAGGGGAGCTGCGAGACCTACCCACCTTATAGAGGCTGCACAACTGCTGAATCAGGTTGGACTCAAAATTGCGGCCCTCACCCCATATTTAAAAAAAAACACTCCTCCACCAAGACCCGAGCCACAGTTCTGGCCTGCTGATCCCGGATAAGAACCGCCACAGTAAATTTGCTGAACACGTCAGTCATTACTAACACATTCTCCTGCCCCATCTGAGATGGCTCTAACACGGTAAAGTCAATGGCCACTATCTCGTTCGGGCAAGAGGCCAACAAATGCCCCATGTAGCTTCGAGCAACTGGTGCCACATCTTTAGCCTGTTGGCACCGCTCGCACTCCTGAACCCAACGGGCCACATCAGAGGACATACCCGGCCGGTAGCACCGCTGTCGTGCCAGCTCCAGGGTGCGCTCAACACCTTGATGTCCATGGTGCTGATGTAAGGATGTTAATACCTCCGGCTGCAAGGCTACCGGCACTATTAACTGAAGCACCATTTCCCCTCCGTCAGGACAGAAGGCCCTGCGATACCCTCTTACTCTACTAACCGGTCCCATTGCCGCATGAGCATAATCACCGGCTTCTGCAAGAGTCGCCGCTCTCGCAGTTTTGGGTATTGCCCTTGTCGCCAAAACTGCAGGGCTTCCCCTATAACTGGGTCTGCATCCTGTAAGGCAATAGTCAGATGCTGAATTACTCGGCAAAGCCTGTACCGCACTCGATGTAATCGCCTGCCCCATATCTGTAACCGCTACTCGCTTTAGCAACTCTGGCACAATCGCCCCTAGCAAATCACTACCGTCAATCTGTTGCCCTACGGCATTCTGCCGCGACAATGTATCCGCATTTTGATTAGATCTACCTGCCCGATACTGAATCTCAAAGTCAAAGGCAGCCAATTCAGCAGCCCACCTCTGCTCCAAAGCCCCCAGCTTAGCCGTGGCCAGATGACTTGACGGGTTATTATCTGTACGTACAAGGCACTTGTGCCCTAGCAGATATTCCTAAACTTTTTCGGTCATGGCCCATTTAAGGGCCAAGAACTCAAGGCGCATAGAGCTATACGTGGCAGTATTACGCTCTGACGGCCGAAGGCTACTTTAAAGTCTGAAACACATCCTCACATTGTGAAGACCACGTTGCGGCCAGTTCTGGACCACGCTTACCAATTTTACCTCGAGTTAGTTCAGCCACTATTTTGTGTAGTGGGGCCGCCAACCTGGCGAATCCCTCCACAAAACGCCTATAGTAACTTACGAACCCCAGGAAGGTTCGCAGTTCAGCCACGGTCTCAGGGCGAGGCCACTGTGCGACAGCCTCAATTTTACTAGGGTCCGTCGTCACTCCCTGACCCGAGATTGCATGCCCTTGATACCTTACCTTTTCTCGAAAAAACGCACATTTGCCCAGCTTTACTTTAAGACCCTCAGCTCCCAAACGACCCAGCACCATCCTCAGTCTTTGCAGATGTTGCTGCACAGACGAGGAAAACACGATAATATCGTCGAGATACAACAAGACGGACTGGTGCCGCTGGTCGCCAAAGAGGCGCTCCATCAACCGTTGGAACATACTTGGCGCATTGCACAGACCAAAGGGCAGCCGATTCCACTCGAATAGCCCAAAGGGTGTACAAAAGGCGGTCTTGGGATGGTCGGATTCTGAGACAGGGACTTGATTGTACCCACTGGCCAGATCTAAAGTGGAGAACCAGTGAGCCCCTGTCAATGAATCCAATGAATCCTTACTCATCTTAGAGTTAAGCCGACAGTAGTCTACACACATGCGCAGACTACCGTCCTTCTTCTTTACTAATACGACTGGAGACGCATATGGGCTACAGCTCTCCCAGATAATCTGCGCTTCCAGTAGCTGGCCAATGTGGGTCTTTACCAACTCGTAATCTGATGGTGGGATGCTTCTATAACGCTGTCGCACCGGAATGTTGTCGGTTAAAGGGATATCGTGGGACAGGAGGTTGGATCACCCCAAGTCCCCGTCATGTTTCGAGAACACACTTTGATACTCTCTAAGGAGAGCCCTAACCGGTTCTTGTTCTTCCACCGATAACCCTTCTAAATCGACCGACTTAATCTGCTCTGATATAGCAGAAGCGTCGCTGGAAGCTACCTGAGCGATCACTGATGGGACTACAGTCAGTCCAGCTGGTAGACCCACCAAATATACTTCCCGCAACCTACCTATGACTGCAGTGGGATAAAGCACTACATCCATGGTACCAACATTGACTACAGGAACTGAAAAAGTACCACCAGTTACCTGCACTAAGGAGGGTGAAGCTAATAATCCCGCAGGCAACCCAGTCTCTGGAGGCTCAAATAACACCGTTTTACCTGCAAGTGAAGATGAACGGGTTGCGATCACAAACTTCAAAGTGCCGCCTAAAATACGACACACGCAATACCCCCTTACCTTTGCATTACTACCATGATCTGAAGCGTGAATAACTTGTTGACAGTCTTGAAATGCATGAACAATTCTGGAATCCTGCGCCACAGATGGTAGCTCAAATAAAGTGGATCCGTGGCGACCAAACAGCTCCCCGTAACAGTGACTGAGCACTTCAATTCACGACTTCAATCCACAAACTGATCTCTCACCGTAACGTCGCCATTAGAAATGACATGTGGCGACTGACTCCTTACTTTCTCGAAAAAACTTAGCAAGGCCAGGGAGAACTCTAACAATGTTTCTCCCTCTTGTTGCCGCCGAGACAAAAATGTTTCCTTTAGTGCAATATTTGATTCTGCACAACCACATAGAAATAATTTTCTCTGGATCCTTTTTATCAGCACTTATTATATTTAATCTCGTCTCGAGCTTCTCCTTCAAGATGATCGTACAGGAAAAAGGCCTGTTCGGCAGAGGTCATATTACGAATACGCATACACGCTCGCGCTTCCTCAACCCACTCGTCAATACCCATACCCGACCTGCCATTAAAATTTGGACAGCGTCTGTCTCGCGGAATTAACACGGAGCGTTCGACCATGCCAGCACCCGTATAAGTTGAACCAGATGTAACAGGTCGTGCTTTATTAGTAGAAGCTGTGCCAGGATCAAGCTGCTCCGTCATTACCCGATCCTGCCGCAGTCTCTCGTTGTCTGCTCTTAGCTGGGTCACTAACTCCCTCATCTTGTAATTCGTTGTCCATGGTGTGCATAAGCGGATACTCACCCGATCAGAATCTCACTGCACAGTCACCTATATTCTGAAAAACAAAACGAAAAACACATACACAAAAAAAAAAAAAAGACTCCACCCAGACTCTGAATCTGAACAACAACCGCGACCCTGCTGACTACACCAAATGTGGCATTCTCTATTCGAAGGGGCGCAATACCTTATCACCTAGTAGCCCTCACACGCACTTCGCGACTTAACTGATCAAGCCACCACAAGGGGGCTGCCACACAGACACCGACCAAGCCACCCTGTTTTAGTGTGCAGGGAACACACCTTTCTCAATAAAGCAAAGCTCAAAAGTTCGATACGGTGAGTCAGGTATCAGGCGGAGTGGAGTCACAATTAATGAAAGCTTTATTTACAGTAATAAAACACACACTTTATTAATATATGGCATCAACTCAAAAGAAAATCAAATAAAACTATTCTAACGATACACAACAGCAACTCTTCATAATTCCGGGTGGCACACCTAGACAGGATGGAAACAGCAATCAGCAGTGCACACTCACACCACAGCACACCACACCTCCAGTGAACACAGCATTCAGGCAAAACCCTCCACCACACACAAAGGAAGGCTGCTCCTCCCCAATTGGCCACCCGGTTCTGATGAGAAATAAAGACAAAACAAAAAGAAATCAATAACTCAAACACGTAATCAGGTAAGAACAGCATGGCCAAAGCACATATTACAATACACATTTTAAACAAAAGTATTCGCCGTCTCAGTTCTTCCAAAATAGGCAAGCGGCCGCGTCCAGCCACCATGGCTACAACTCTAACAACTGGCTAAAACCAGACCATAACAACAACCTGATTACAATGAAAGAAACCATACCATAACACATTAGAATAAACCAAAAAGACCAAATACAGAAAACAATCTTCATTTAAGAACCAAACAAGAAACAAAATAAAATCAAAAAGGGACTGTGACAGAGAAAAAGCTGATTGTCTATTCGCTATAGACTTTAATTACCATTTTTCTCAGTTTCACTTTACTCACAACCCGTCACTGGAGTGGGGAGAATACCACAGCGCAGTCCAACTGATCCTGCGAGAGTTAAACATGGTCAATATTCTCAATTACAGAGAAAAGAAGTGCACCAGCACAAGGCAACGGCCGATTACTCCAACCGATCTGCCGGCTCAATTCAAACGCGATGTCATACGATCCCGAACAACGAGGTGATAATCCCGAGGCCGCGGCACAAGGCCTCAGTATGGAAGAACCACTTGCGGCCACTGGAATGGCCAACCATCAAGTTTCCAATCACAGTTGAAACAAACACCGAGATAGACACCAAGCGCACTGCAACACCGCACACGTTGGCTCACACCTATAATATAAAACACATACATTTTAACGAGCCAAATTCTAAAAACATCCTCGTAATAGATTTGACTTACCTCTAATGCGATTCACATAACCTAGACACGGTGGCGTTTAAATACATCTCCGTAAAGACCGCCATTGCTGCAGACATCCCATAAAGCTCCTCAGTCCACCCTTTAACAAAATGAACCCATGAAGCCAAATAAAACAAATCCTAAAATATAATCACTGCCAACAACTCCTACCTCCCAATGTTCACACACCTCGCCGGAAGTGAGTTGCCTCTCTCTCGCGGACGCAAAGCGGACACAGAACAGACGCACACACATAGCGCCCCTACGGCCACTTCTATATTGTGTTCAATTAACGTAATTACCAACACTCCTCCTTCTATTACGGGGTACGTCACAGGTATACCGTACTGCTACAATATGAAGGAGGAAACCATGGTGTTTGAGGCTCACAGTATGTCATTTCTATGCACAGAACTGTTATTATTTAACTATGCCAAGGTAAAGACAGTTTTTCATTCTATGGCACCTTTAAAACATGCGGCGGCAGCTTGGATCCACTCCTCTTTGTACGCTCTCTGCCTGAACCTGTCTGCCAAGATCTCAGCTTACTGTTGATAGTCCTCATCTCTGCAACAGATTCTGCGAATCCGACTAAATTGGGAAATAGGAAGAGAACGTTTCAAAGAAACAGGGTGATATGATGATCCATGTAAGAGCATATTACGATCGGTAGGTTTACGATACAGGCTAGTTACAAATCCAGTTTCCGTCAGAATCACATTAACATCTAAGAAATGTATTTGATCTAACTGAGCATCCATTGTAAATGTCAAAGCATCACTGATTCATGAATTAACTAATTCATGAAACTCTACAAGCTGAGATTCTGTGCCACTCCAAATGAAAAAGATGTCATCTATATAACGTTTCCACAAGACAATATATTTAATAAATGGATTAGATGCTTGATTGAATACAAACTGTTCTTCAAACAGCCCACAAAATAGGGATGCAAAATTTGGAGCCATTTTAGAGCCCATGCTAACTCCAGAAATCTGCAAAAAGAAATCAGATCCAAACAAAAATGAGTAAGCACAAATTTCATGAGATCAGTTAAACAAGCAGTATTTGGGACCTGATGAGCATGTTGATTTAAATAATATTCTGCTGCTTGTAAACCCCCTTCAAAAGGGACATTCGTATATAAAGCTTCAAAATCCATTGTGACTAAAAGCATGGAAGTCAAAGGCAATTGTGCCGCTTGAATAATCTCTTAAGTCCATTGTATCTCTAATGTAAGAAGATAAGAACAAATACAGGTTGCAGGAAAAAATCTATGAACGCAGAAATTTTAGAGCCAATGGCTGACACAATTTTTCTACCAGGAGGAACATCTTTATAGGCCTTATCAGCGGCGTAACTTTGGTTTGAAAAGTGGTGGGGACACCGCACAACTCGTTTTGCTATTTGTTTATTTAATAACCGAATTTACTTGGGGACTGAGTTCAGAGTTGGAAATGCACTTAATTTTCACTTAAAAGTACACATGCATCACATTCACAAATATGTCTATAAACATACGAATAAGCAAAACGTAACATTCACAATGTGAATGTTACGTTTTGCTTATCACAACACATCCAGGGTAGCTAATATCAATCAAAATACGCAAGATAAATATGGTGAACTTACCATTTCATGGTCAGCTCAACTGCAGCGTATTCATTAATTGCACAATTGTGTGTGTGTATTACGATTCATTCTACTTTGAATTACTTGCATATTTTCTAATCAACATTACGTCAAGAGTCAAGACAAGCCCACAAAATTTTCCTCATCCAATCAAATAATTTAACCAATCCTGAACTACGCAAAACCTTGTGTAAAACATGAGTGAAAGTTTATTTGTGTTTAAAATGGTTAAACTACCTTTATTAATTAAATAATTAAATAAATGAAATTGTTTTAACGAATCTTTTTTTTTATGACGTTTTTATAAAAGCTCTATTTTTTCCTCCCCCACCCCACATCACATGTAAAGGCTAGTTAACGGTAAATGTTGCTACCTATAGCATAAATGTTAAAACATCAACAAAATGTCCAAAAGAAAGTGCGGAAGTGATATAAGAAGCTTTTTAGTGAAGCAGCCACGCACAGTAAGTTACTTTGCTTAACACGAAAACATATTATATTTAACTTACGTGAATATAGACATACTGTCGCTAATCATGTTTTCTGGCGGCCACTGGAGCGCGCTGTGATTTAATACAAAACTGAATTAAAGGACTATGAACTAAAGACTTGTAGTTGTATACTTTTTGTTTTAATTGTGAAAATCCCAGTCATAACATAGAATTGTCCTGTTGCCTAAAAGTGCTTTTACTATTATTCAGCCTTCAATGATGGACAAATGCCAATATATTGCTTATAATGGCAAATGTAAACATTTAGATCCCAAAATGAATTATTTACTTCTTACATAACTTAATTTTTCCTATAACACTTAATCATGACTTGTAATAATAACCGTGACTTGTGAGTTTTTAACAATGCCTCAAGTGAACTCCCCTCGCTGCGTGGTTGAAGAAGAACCGTGGTCCACCTTCTAGTCATCACTTGATCACTTGATGACTACAGTGAGTGATGATTTGACTTGTGGACCAGATATATTGTCCAATTAATCTTCTCAAAAATCTCAAATAAAATATTTCAACCTTGAAACAGTATCCAAACAATACGAACATCGTAAAAAGAAAGGTACAGGATCTGTAGACTAATAGGGAAAGGAAACTACATATCCCATGACGCATATCGCGTATCTCGCGATAGTTTCACAACGAGACTTAACATTCATCTTTGAGGACGTTGAAAAGCGTCTGACCGGCGGAAAAATGTGTTAAATGAATGAATTAGATTATGAAGAGTGACGATTTGTAGATGGTGCTTTTCCTTTAATATATACCTTACGCAATCTATTTTTCAGTTACTTTTTAAAAGTGGTGGGGACAATATCGAGCCTGGTAAAAAGTGGTGGGGACATGTCCCACCCGTCCCACCCGTAAATTACGCCTATGGGCCTTATTAATTTTGGGCAGAGTATATAAGACAGGCGTTACTGGATGTTCAACCCACATAAAATCAAACTCAGCTTTAGTAAAACAGCCATGCTCTAACAGTTGTTTCAAAGAGTCATAAATTCATGTTTTGAATGAGGATACAGGATTGCAATTCAATTTCTCATAAAAAATAGTAACAGAAAGTTGTCTTTGTACCCTTTTCTTACATGATTTGTTGATTGCCCTGACACACTTTTTTTTCTTTTTTGTGGTCATGTGGGCAATCATGTGATTTAAATCTGATATCTCACTATTTTCTGGGATTTTATCGATAATGATAATTAGACAATATTTCGTTTTGGCGATATACAGGATAATGTCAAATCCCACATCGTTAAAACAACAATTACATTATTATCACAGACGATATCGCACACCCCTACTGAGAGATCAGTACGGGCTAAACTAGGTTGACACAAGTAAAGGCGTGAATTCACTGTTATTCTGCAAAATACAATGCAGTATGTGAAAAATGACTTAATACATACAAAACTCAGTGTACTTACCATAACTTTAATAATATAAAATCCGTCTGTAAATGATGTTTTGTCGCCCTTCAGCATCGGCTCCGCTCTCTCGCTTTCTCGCGCACAGGAATTTGAATTCACTACAGCAACGGTTTCTTTCAGGTGCATGTGCACACGCGTTTTTTTTGCTGCAAAGCTTGTTCGGCCAATACAGATTTTTCACTTCTGCTGGATAGATTGGCTGAGCACAATATAATTTGTTCGGTGAATGTATATTTTTTAATTTAACTTAAGACCTTTAGTTAAAATTACTACAATTTTTGGTTTGGGGAGAATTATTGGGAAGCAATTTGTTGAATCAATATTTATTTGTCAGTTCCCACAATTTTTCAAAATGTAAATTTTTTACAGTGTTCTGAGAAATTTCGTAATACTTCAGTCATTAATATTGCGTACTAGTACCCTACTATGACCTTTACTTTAGAATGACTTATACATTATGTATTATTCATATTAATTATGAACCTGTATACAGTGGTTCTTCGTATTTCTTAAGAAGGTATGAAAAAAAGAATAGTTACTGATTAGCTAATAGTAAACTACCACATTCGACTAAGCACTACCACTTACTAATTCATTAATCAGAGTTTCTCGTTGGTTACTAGTAGTTACTAGAGTGTTAATATTGCGTTACTCATGTGTTCTTGTGTAGTTATTCATTAATGATGGAACAATATTCTAAAGTGTTAGCCTGACTGTAATACAAAGCCTAGATCAAAAAATAACATTTTTATACCACTAAACCATAAGCTAATTTAGTTTAGATCAAGAAAATCTACACTGGACAGAAGGGTGACCATCTGAACAACAGCTATAGGCAAAGATGTGAATTTACCAATGAAGTTATAAGTATGACCAAATAACCATTTAGTCCAATTATTATAAATCATCCAAACAATTGACTAAAATAATTGGACTAGCTAACAAAATATACGGTTCCTCTGAAGTTTTGTTTTTCAATGCTAGAAGCTCTGTGGACCCTCTTCGTATGCTACTGTTTTGGGACACTAAGAAAACAAAAACTACAGCATGTCTACTTTAGTGTTAAACCCAATAAATAATATAAACTTAGGTTATAGTCTGTTTCTGGAAGGATTTGGACTAACAGGCGAGGTCAGAGTTTCCTCCCTTTAGTTACACACATTAGTTTCTGGACACTAAGACCCTACCCATAATCCTCCAGAAAACCCACCTACTCAGGTGAATATAAAGTCCAGGTCTGACAGCACAGAGACACTAAAGCTCAACACAGGAGCATCCTGAACATTTCTACACACTTAGACAACATGGACACAAGAGCCTCCTTCTCCATTCTGCTGCTGCTGTTTGGTGTCTCACAGGCATCTCCTCTTATGGTAAGATCCTGTCTAGTCCCTCCCTAAACAATCAAGGTTCCTCAGATAAGTCATTTTAAAAATCTCTCTTTCTGCCTCCAGGAGGAAAGGTTTGAAGGAGTGTTTGTGTCAGAGCCTGAACCTCTGGACATCACTACAAGGATTTTGGAGTCCAACAATGGTCAGGCACTTTGTATATTTCTCTAAAGCCAGAAGTGGGTCACATTTCCAAAAAGTGTTCAAAGATTATAAATAGCTTGTGTTATTTCACCAGTGTATTTCATTTTAAATGCAGGGTCTTCTGAAGTCCTGATCGAAGGAGACCTGGTGTTTCCCAAAACCAGAAATGCTCTCTACTGCTTTAACAACAACTGTTTCTGGAAGAAAAACTCTAACAACATAGTGGAGATCCCTTACATAGTGAGCGGTGAATTCTGTGAGTCAATCTCCTTCAATCATTGAATCTATCAATCATTCATTTAAATGTCATTTTAAAGCTTTGGACCCTTTTGTTTGCAGCTTATTATGACAGATCAGTGATTGTGAACGCCATGTCCACCTTTCACTCCAAAACCTGCATCCGTTTTGTGGCCAGATCAACTCAGACCGACTACATCAGTATTGAGAACAAAGATGGGTGAGAAAAATCATACCTTCTGGACCCTGTTTTACTAACAACATTAAATCAGACTGATATTGTCTAACATCTCTTATTTCTCTCCTCTCAGGTGCTACTCTTCTCTTGGCAGAACTGGTGGGAAACAGGTGGTCTCCCTCAACAGGTACGGCTGTGTGTATCACGGTATCGTTCAGCATGAGCTCAATCATGCCCTGGGCTTCTACCACGAGCAAACCAGGAGCGATCGTGACAAGTATGTCAAGATCAACTGGGAGAACATGTCTCCTGATATGGCCTACAACTTCCAGAAACAAAACACCAACAACCAAGACACTCCATATGACTACGGCTCCATCATGCACTATGGAAGAACAGCCTTCTCCATCCAGCCCGGGCTGGAAACCATCACTCCCATTCCTGATGGGACGGTGGAAATCGGACAGAGGCAGGGAATGTCCAACACTGACATCCTGAGGATCAACAAGCTGTATGGATGCTGAAGATGAGGCTTATGCAGACTACTTAATATAGTTTGTGTGTCTGTAGGTGAATAATGTAATAAGGTGATGTTCTTTCTGATGTTGTTGTATTTCTGAAATGTGTGGGGAAAATTAAACATTTAACAAATGTGAACCTTTTTGTGGATTGTCTTTACATCTAATAATTTATTCTGAGAGACTGAGAGCAGGAAGTGAATGAAGGAAACTCCTAAGCAATAAATAAATATATAACAATGGAGGAAAAACCCATTGCATGCATATCTTCTTTACACATTCCTGCATTTTAACCATGAAAGGCAAAACAAAGACTGTAATGTGATGTGAGTCAGTCAGTCAGTCGCTCATTCAGCTGATGGTCAGTAAACCAGGAGCATCTCCATCAACAGAGCACTGCGATCCTTCTTAACTCATCATGTCATCTGTATCTGTGAACAGTGAGCTTGTCTTCTATATTAATGGCAAGAAGATATGTTTACATTACAGATATTGGTTTTAAATTATGTTTTATATGATCTGTATATTTAAGGCACATACATTAAATTTGATCAATGTGTGCTTTGTCTTATCTGAAAATAGTACAATCTTTCTGACTTTTTGTCTCAATCGTTTTTTGTTTTTTTTGGCTCATATTATTAATATATCATTATAGTTTTAAGATTGCTTTAGTTCATAAATAAAAGTGTACAATATGAAATTAGTTTTTGACTTAATTTGCTAATATCACGAAAGAAGGAAAGCTGTGTTATAGATGGTATTTTTAGTACTTCTATTGAGATGAATATCAAAATGTTTAAAGGGATAGTTCACCAAAAATGAAAATGTTGTCATCATTTACTCACCCTCGTGTCGTTCCAAACCTGTATAAGTTTCTTATGTTGAACACAAAATGAGATATTTTGAAGAACTAAACAGTTTTTGGTCAGCACTGACTTCCATAGTAGTGAAATAAATACTATGGACGTTAATGGGGACCATCAATTATTTGATTACCATAATTCTTCATAATATCTTATGCTTATCATAAGAAAGAAACTCATACAGGTTTGGAATGACACGAGGGTAAATGTAAATGATGACACAATTTTCATTTTTGGGTGAAATATCCTTTTAGTGATCATTTTTTGTCTTCTCATAATCATAGTAAATAACCAAACTTGAAAATAACCAGGATCAAATGGCATGACTAAACATGCATGTCAGAATCATGGCACATGAGAGTCAGCTGGCTGCCAAACAAAATCATCTCTAGTATGATGCCATGAAAATGATTTTCTACACCTTAGACAGTCCATCATGTGTTTCTCCCTCCCACACACATACATACTATAACTATGACTGCTGTTTGTCTGTTGTAATATGTTTCTAATTTCCAGATTTCTCCCAGAATTCCACTCAAAACTAGTAACAAAATTGATAGTGCCATGAATTCACTGGTGTGTATGTGTGTGATAGATATGTTGGTCTCCAAATTCCAATCCTGTCACGTGGCACACACTGAAGGATGCTTGGCTTGATAGTTATCACAAAATTTGAGCAATGGCGGTCAGTTTATTTTATTTATTTTTTGTTGTTGTTTTTATGTAAAGACAGAAGAATGCTGATCCAGAAGAGATGTTACTGGCATACCTGCGAAGAAAAGGTAGTTTTTAGAGACAATTCTCTAAAAAAGAATGGTGTATCTTTAGTATATTTATTAGATATACTTAAATGTAATATATTTATAATATTTAGTATCTTTTTATATTTAAGTTATGCAGAGCCCCTAAAGAAAAAAATTATGGGAGGAAAAATTATATTTCTATGCTTATGTGTTTTCTTGCAAGAAACTTTGCGTTTGCGTTTGCTTGCAAAGCTTTTGCGTCAAACAAAAAAAATCACTAAATCATATATTTTTAAAAATATTTTCTTATTTTATATTTATTTCCCATCACCATGTCCCCTTAGAGGCTCCGTATCTTACAGAAAAAAAGTGTGTTGTTTTTGTATTCAGTGGGTCTTACAGGCACCAAGTACGGCTGTGGTGGAGGGGGGTGTGGGGCCTGTACTGTGATGGTCTCCAGATATGATCCTATCCAGGATACTGTGCTGTATCTTTCACTCATATCACAAATCTATCAGCATAAAAACTTGATGTGAAAAAAAAAACAAAGCAATGTTGATTACCAGTGTTTTTCTAAATCAAACCATACAGATGTCACTAAATATCTTTTTTATCATAACTTACACTCTAAACATTTTGGTAACACTTTACAATAAGGTTCGTTAGATAACATTAGTTAATAATATTAGTAAACGTGAACTATGAACAATACTTCTACAGCATTTATTAATCTTAATGTTAATTTCAGCATTTACTAATTCATTATTACAATTTGTTAACATTAGTTAATGCACTGTGAACTTGTAAGGGAACTGTTGTGTGTGTGTCATGTGTTCCTGCCTCTTGTGCCCATATTTGGTTTGTTTCCTGTCCTTGTCATGTCATTAGTAGTTTATTCTTGTCCAGCCGTGTCTGTTAATTTACCTGTGTATTTATAGGCTGTGTCCAAATTCAGGGTCTGCATCCTCCTTAGGATCCTTCCTACCCGGTTGAAGGAGGAGGGATCCTCCGACGTCCGCAAAACCCGGAAGTCGGTGTTTGTGAATTTGGACAGCCTACCCTTCTTTCAGTTCCCTCCCTTACCCGTTGCTCGTATCCTGTCGCCTAGCAACCGTGACAGCGCCAAGCAAGAAGCGGGAAAATGGACAAACAAAGAGTTATTCTCCTCATTTTAATTATTTTGGAAGAAATAAAGCAATTAAATAAATTAAATACTTTCTTTGCTCGTTGTCGGAGAGTTTTTTATATCAGACTACAAGACAGTCACATCCAGGTAAGCCATTATAGCCTATTTTTATTTGTTTTTAAGTATTCTACTAATTTCTCCTACAAATTCATTGAGCCGAAGCATAAACTTTAGCTTGTTTTGTCAGAGAAACTCCTCTCCCACTCCGCTACCGCTCGCTTCGTCCGCCATTACGCTCTGCCGAAAAGAATTATGGGATAGGTAGGACGGGAAAGGATCCACCACACCCATCCTTCCAATTCGGGGAAAAGGAGGACGTATTTGTGGGCCGCATTTGAAGGATCCTACGAATTTGGACAGCCTTCGTCGCGGCGCTGTGACGTAACATCCTTCAAATGAGTACTCCGAAGGATGCAGACCCTGAATTTGGACACAGCCATAGTCCTGTCTGTGTTGTGCCATTTTGTCTGGTCTACTTGATACTCCCCGGTGTTCCTGTCAGTGTCTGCCCTGCCTTGTCTTGTCCTGATGTCCAGTAAAGACTGTTTTTGAGTTACCTCCTTGTTTCCGTGTTTCCTGTGTCCTCCCTGCTGTGTGCACCGTGACAGAAGACCAGACCCGTACAGTAAGCGTCGTCCCTTCACTTTGTTTTGTTTTGTCCAAGTTTTTCTAGTGTTTTTTTGTTCCTGTCTTTTGTGTTTTGCCCGCCGTTCGCGGGAGATCACGCCGCGGTCCGTGGGGAAAGCCCACCCACTGTCCGCGGCTCCCCCAAGTCATACCGGCCGCTCACTCCAGCCTGCCGTTCGCGGGAGGTGAGGCCGCTGTCCGCGGTTCACCAAGCCCGCCGTTCGCGGGAGGTGAGGCCGCCGTCCGCGGATCATCGAGCCCGCCATTTGCGGGAGATGAGGCCGCCGTTCGCGGATCACCAAGCCCGCCGGTCGCTGGAGAGAAGGCTGCTGTTCCCTGGAGTCAATGCCCGCCGGATCGCCGCTGACTCAATGCCCGCCGGATCGCCGCTGACTCAATTCCCGCCGGATCGCCGCTGAGTCAAGCCCGCCGGATCGCCGCTGAGTCAAGCCCTCCGGATCGCCGCTGACTCATCCCCGCCGCTGGCGGGGTATCACGCCGCCGTCCACGGCTCCTTTTGTTGCTGTTTCGCAGGGAAGGCCAACCCGCCGTCTGCGGTCACTCGGCCCGTCGCCGGTGGTGGCTTCCTACAGCCCACCGGTCCCCGCCGTTGGGATGGTCAGTCGGCCGGCTGCCGCCGTGGCTGTCGTGGCAGCCGGCTGCCGCCGTATTGACCAGTGACCAAGGTCTTTTTAATAAATCCCATTTCATTTGGTTCCCGGGATCCTGATACCCCTGAGCTGCCCCATGGAAATTTTGGGGGGGGGTAGAAGGGTTCCGGTTGGAGTGGCCGGGCCGAGGAACGAGGCCATGGGCATGAGGACCACCTGCCATGGCTTCCTGAGTTACACCTCGGCCTGCGGCCTTCTGTTCCGCGCTGGAGGCCCCGTTCTGTGTATGTTTGTGTCTGTCCTGAGGGGCCTCCAGAGCGCCCACCCCCCCCTCCCCGATGGAACTGTTAAGGCTCGGGACGAGCCTTTCGGGAGGGGGGAGTAATGTAAGGGAACTGTTGTGTGTGTGTCATGTGTTCCTGCCTCTTGTGCCCATATTTGGTTTGTTTCCTGTCCTTGTCATGTCATTAGTAGTTTATTCTGGTCCAGCCGTGTCTTTTAATTTACCTGTATATTTATAGTTCTGTCTGTGTTGTGCCATTTTGTCTGGTCTACTCGTTACTCCCCGGTGTTCCTGTCAGAGTCTGCCCTGCCTTGTCTTGTCCTGATGTCCAGTAAAGACTGTTTTTGGGTTACCTCCTCGTTTCCGTGTTTCCTGTGTCCTCCCTGCTGTGTGCACCGTGACAGAACTAACATAAATAACATTAACAACTAACATTAACAAAGATTAATGTTATCGACATTTTAAATTAAAAAGTCATCAATAAATGTGGTTTTATAATCTTTAACCCGTTCTTCAGTCACTGGTCAGTAAATGCATGTCTACAGCCGATATGTTCTCTGCATGGTGCGGCCGTGGTGACCATCGAAGGCATTGGAAGCACCAAGACTAAACTACATCCTGTTCAGTTAAATGATTCTCTTTCACACACAAACTATAAATCATCTTTCAAAGTAGGTATTTTCAGAGGTTGATGAAGTAAACAAATCAAATCCTTGAGTAAAAGTACAGATACCCTAATAAAATGTTACTCCAGTAAAAGTATTAAGTACTCCTTTTCAATTTTACTTGAGTAAAGGTACAAAAGTGTTATTTTAAATGTACTTAAGTATTAAAAGTAAAAAGTACTTTTATAAGTTTTTATAAAACCTACCCCAAAATGGTAATTCACAAATATATAATAACCGGGCTTGCGACCTAAATATACGAGTAGCTCGGGGGATCTCCTGTTCTTGGCTTATTTTGATTCAGACTTTTGAATTCTGTGAATTGTAAACTGGAGACTCGCACTGATCGGATTCTGTGAATCAGTGAGTTCTTTTCTCGAGAACAGCTGCAGTGCACTCAATAAAATTCATAAATTAACCTTTCAGTGCAATTTGCAAACCAATTTAACAGGCTCATTGAAAAGAATCAGCTTCTGCAATAAATCGGACATCGTCTTGTAGTGATGACAATTTCTCCAGTTCAAAATGAGGAACGACGTGTTTCTTATGAAATGTGGTAGAGTAAAAAGTATGATATTATGCTTTGGAATGTAGTGAAGTAAATGTAAAAGTTTCCCAAAATAAAAATACTCCAGTAAAGTACAGATACTTGAAAGTTGTACTTAAGTAACGAAGTAAAAATACTTAGTTGCTGTCCACCACTGGATATATTGAATGGGTAATCCAGAACACACCATTTAGATATTTTTGTTGTTGTTGTTCATCAGGAGCGTATAGCAAAGGCCCATGGGTCTCAGTGTGGGTTTTGTACTCCTGGGATGGTGATGTCCATGAACACGTTACTGAGAAACAACCCACAGCCAACCATGGAGGACATTCGAGAGACACTAGGAGGTATTTGAATACTCGTGGATTTAATTTTCATTTTTAGAATTATGAATTCAAACACAGAAAACAAGAATTTAAACATTCTGTTTTATTTCTTCTAAGGGAACCTGTGCCGTTGTACTGGATATCGACCGATAATTGATGGATTTAAAACATTCTGTGATGTAAGGACTGTTAACTACTAGTAGAAAACAAACATATCTAAAAATCAGTGAAAAGTCATACATGAAAATGAGTATAAACTATAGAGTTTGAGTGCAGAAAACAATTATGTGCTCTATAGTGACATGATTCATATTTTACAGACTCCGATATCTTGCCAAAATGGTGATGGAAATGGCAAATGTTGCATGGAAAACAGAAATTCTCACAACAATGAATCTGATGTAATATCATATTTAGACAAAATTCATATAATTTCTTAAACATTATCACTAAGTACAGTAGTACACCTCATTATTGTTATAAGTAGACAGAGATTGGTAATAGGTTGATAACTCTTCTGCTTCTGGTATTACTGGTAGATATGCCTTACCCCTTGACCCAACTCAGGATCTGATCTTTCCCCCAGTTACTGGTGAGCAAATTGTGTTCTTGTGGTAGCTAATGAGAATGTGGACATTTCAGGCAACTATTTTTTTTTTTCTTTCTTTCCAATAGATTACGGGACAGAAAAAATCTGAGCAGCTTTGTTTCCAGGGTGAAAATGTCAGGTGGATTTCCCCAGCAAATCTGAAAGATTTAATCAAGCTGAAAGCTGAATACCCCAATGCACCTCTCTTGGTTGGGAACACAACCATAGGTTAGTTCAAGAGGAAATTCATCCATCCATACACCCATCCATCCAACCAACCAACGTGTTTCTGTTCTTTTACAGGACCAAAGATGAATCTGAAGGGAACCGTCCATCCTTTGGTGATCTATGGTGGTGGAAGTATTCTAGAACTTCGGGCTATTAAATGGAGAAACAATGGTAAATCATGAATAAACAATGTATCGCCTTTTCATATGCTTAATTAGCAAATATTACAGCCCAAAAGTAAATTCAACAACACTGTTTTATTTAGGCGTAACTGTAGGGGCAGGATGCAGTTTGTCTGTTTTGAAGGATGTCCTCCTGCGAGGAATCGAGGAACTCGGGACAGAGAAAAGCAGGGTTTACCAGGCCCTCGTTCAAACATTACAGTGTTTGGCCGGCAAACAGATACGCAACATGGCTGTGAGTACCAAAAACAAATCACTTTAAGGAATTAAGTGGAACAGTTGGACTGAAATATATAAACAAAAACAATATTAAGTTGGCAGCTAATGTAGTATTGTTAAATTAACATTTCATGCAAGACCAAAAGTAATTTTGATGACAAATTTGTGTTTTAATTACTTGTCTACATTCAAGACCATTGGTGGAAATATCCTGAGTGCCAACCCCAAATATGACTTGAGCAGCATTCTAGCAGCAGCGGAGTGCACACTACAGTAATGGTAATGCCAATATATTTGGATTTTTTTTGTACATAATTTGTACATAAATTCCTATAACTGCATTTTTGCTATATTTCTCAGTTTCCAATATATTTGACATGGAAAGTAATGTTTATAATTAGAATTATTTTTTTCCGTTGATCTTAAATACAGATGGTGCTCGAGAGATCTGTCTAAGTGAGGAGTTTTTCACAGACTTTGGTAAAACGGCTCTACGAGCAGATGAGATTCCGCTGGGTATTGACATTCCTCACTCAAGACCGGTACATTAGTCAAAATTGAGGATACAAACTAAAGCTAACGCTAAAACTAAAGCCTATATTAAAACTATTCAAGATTCAACAAACACACTTACCCTAATAGACTATTAGTCATTTCTAATTCCATCTATTTCATTTTTTAACCACAAATTCACTTTTACACAACAAATATATTAGGAATTCAGTTTCCATTCTGAAAAGCTAATCCCCTGTGCTTTACAGTGGGAGTTTGTGTCAGCATTTCGCCAGGCACAGCGCAGAGAGTTCGCCTTCTCCATAGTGAACGCTGGCATGAGGGTTGCGTTCAGACATAACTCAAATGTGGTGGAAAATCTGGATATTTTTTATGGAGGTGTGGGACCAACTCTGGTAAAAGCCAGACTCACCTGTAAAGACCTGCTGGGAAGGTACAGCCGTCTTAAGGTCTACATATATCACATCTGAAAATCGTGTATATTAGAGAACAAAATGTACACTGTTTTACTGAAGGTAACAAATACACTGCTTAGAAAAAGAAAAGCCAACAATTAACCATTAAATGAAGAATAACAAAATCTGATGCGCTACCTGCATTATTTTGTATTGCTAAATTGCAAACATCCCAGACAGTGAACATTGATTTTTGCTTGGCAGAAAATAGGATGAGAAACTTCTAGTAGAGGGAACACAACTCTTAGAAGAAGAAATTTCTGTACCCCATGCTGCCCCTGGTGGGAGGGAAGAGTATCGCAAGGCTCTAGTACTCAGCTTCTTTTTCAAGTTTTGCATGCAAGTGCTGCTGGAGCTCCAACAAAAGGTATAATTGTGGCAATTATTAGTTCAAAAGCAGAACAATTTGCTTATTTCTGACTTAAATTGTTCTGCTATTGCTAAAGGAGGTTGGCATGAATGATTTGCCTTTGGAGTATCTCAGCCTATTAAAACCCTTCAAAAATGAGGTGCCGCAGGGAAACCATTCTTTCCAGGTAGGCAGACCTGAGTTACACAGATACAAACTCAAATCAAAGCTTGCATTTTCATATCAAGTGTGATTAACAACTTTCTCATTACCAATGAAATTACAGCTTGTACCAGAGACTCAGTCTTTTAGTGACCCGGTGGGACATCCCAATGTACACCAGGCTGCCCTTCAGCAGGCTACAGGAGAAGCTGTGTATTACGATGACATCCCATCTGTTCAAGGAGAACTCTTTGTTTCCATGGTAACCAGCAGCAGGGCTCATGCAAAGATCATGTAAGTGGAAAGAAATTTGTTAATTATTTATGGAATAACAAATTTAAACAACAAAATTTTGATTTTGATTCATTTAATTTTTCCCAAAGCAATCAAACATTCCAGAAACTGAACACCATCACAGGACAAAGAATCAGCTCATTCCATTATTCATCTACAGACACATGATACGTTTAATTATTCCTCATCCTTAGCATCCATATAGCTTGTTGATCCTCAGGATGTCGGTATCTGACATTCCCTGCATCTGTCCGATTTCCAGCGTCCCATCAGGAATGGGAGTGATGGTTTCCAGCCCGGGCTGGATGGAGAAGGCTGTTCTTCCATAGTGCATGATGGAGCCGTAGTCATATGGAGTGTCTTGGTTGTTGGTGTTTTGTTTCTGGAAGATATAGGACATATCATGTTCTCCCAGTTGATCTTGACAATCACTGATCTGTCTTAATAGGCTGCAAACAAAGGACAACGGCTTTAAAATGACATTTACATGAATCATAGATGTTCAAGGATTGAAGGATCTTCATTCACAGAATTCACCGCTCACTATGCCAGGGATCTCCACTATGTTGTTAGAGTTTTTCTTCCTTTGTTGAGAATCCTTTGTTGTTAAAGCAGTAGAGAGCATTTCTGGTTTTGGGAAACCATGTGTGTAACTACAGGGATGAAACTCTGACCTCACCTGTTAGTCCAACCCTACAGAGAATCAGAAAAGGTAAGACTGTAATCCATTGAAATGGGCATACTGCAAGTCTTGGCTTTTTGACACCCTAAACAGTTATTTACAGGGAGTATCCACAACATTTAAGTGCTTTCGTGAGACCGGTTTATAAACCATGTGAGAGAACATCTCATTTGAAGCATCCAAAAAATGTGCATTGTCATTAGTTGAGAAGTCATAAACGGGTTAAAACAGCACTCTGATTTTGCAATTCTAAAGCTACAGTATGTTCTTTTAAGTAACGTTTTCAACTTTAGAGTCAAACACTAATGGATCTTCCTCATGTTAATTATTTCCTCAAAATAAGAGAGAGAGAAAAAAAAACTGTAGTACTGAAGATAACTAACATATGGATAGAAATTAAAAAGACAAATGAGATTTTTCACAAGCCAACAATCATAGAGTTAAGTAGAAAAATCTAATTGTGCTAGTTGCATTGTCTTAAGTTGAAGCATTGCATGTACTGCAGTCAGTGAGTACTAGTTACATTCTGGCAGAAAATAGGTTTCAAAACTCATAGTAGAGGGAACACAGGAGTAGGGAAGAGTATCACAGTTCTCATAATTTTAGATTTTGTTCTAGTTAGTCAAGATATGATTATTAGGCTTTCATAGGTTTTCCTGTAGCTCAAATAGTAGAGCATGGCGCTAGCAACGCCAAGATCATGGGTTTGATTCCCAGAGAAAGCAAGAGCTGATAAAATGTAAAAACTGTAACTTGAATGCAATGCAAGTCGCTTTGGATAAAAGGGTCTGCTAAATGCATAAATGAAAATGATTATGTTTGTCTACTGAGGATTTTCTGGTTCAAACTCTCCAGTTTTGTAAATATCAGTAAAATATAATGATACTCTGTAAAAATCACTGCTCTAATCTTTGCATGATTGTCAAGTTGCGGCTGCTAAGTGACTTCAAACTCACACTGTTTTTGATCATTTCTTAAAAAAAACAAGAAATATGAGGCTCATGTTTCATCTTGAAGTTTTATTTGCTTTATTCCTCCAACAACATCAAACATTTTGGAAAAATCATAAAAGACAAAGACCATCACCTCATTGCGTTATTAATCTGTGGATTGGTAAACCGTATTAAATTATCTCAAACAACACATCCATAAAGCTCGTTGATTCTCAGGATGTCGAGCTTAGACATATCCTGCCTCTGTCCGATTGTCACTGTTGCATCAGGAATGGGAGTGATGGTGTTCTTCCCAGCTTGGGTGGTGAAGGCTGTTTTTCCATAGTGCATAACTGAGCTGTAGTCATATGTGGTGTTTTGATTGTTGGTTTTCTGTATTTGGAAGTTGCTGGCTTTATCAGTTGGGATGTACTCCCAGTTGATCTTAACATACTTGTCACGATCACTCCTAGTGTGTTCATGGTAGAAGCCCAGAGCATGATTGAGCTCATGCTGAATGATGCCGTGATACACACAACCGGTCCTTTTGAGGGAGACCACCTGTTTGCCACCAATTCTACCAAGATAAGAGTAGCACCTAAGAGAAAAGAGAATTAATATATCATCACTCTGTGTTAAAATGCTACAAGTTGTGAAAGAGTTTCTGCTAAGTCAATTAAATGTTTCATGTTTATATAGTAAAACTGTCCTCACCCATCTTTGTTCTCAATACTGATGTAGTCGGTTTGATTTAATCTGGGTACAAAGCGAATGCAAGTCTTGTTGTGAAAGGTTGACATGGCATTCTGAATAACTGAGATGTCAGTAGAGGCTGCAAACCAAAAAAAAATATTATTATTTTTTTTACATGAGTCAAATGCATATGTTCAATGACTGAACACTGACTTACAGTATTCACTGCTTAGTATGTAGGGGACCTCCACTAGATTGCTAGTGTTTTTATTCCAGAAACAGTTGTTGTTGAGGCAGTAGAGAGCATTTTTGGTTTTGGGAAACACCAGATCTCCTTCCATCAGGTGTTCGGAAGATCCTGAAGATAAGAAACATATTTGATGAAAGGACTCAATATGTTCAATCACATTTTAGATATACTGCCCAATTTTGGGAAATCCTTCAAAGGAATCTGCAAGATGCCTGACCCTTGTTTGTCTCCAAAAACTTTGTAGTGATGTCCACATTTCCAGGTATGGATAGGAACGCAGGAGAGCCAGGCTTTTGATTATGAAAAAAGAAAAGTTGTATATTACTCTTACCATGAAAGTTCATCTCAGTGCATTGAGACTAGACTAGAATATTACCCTGACAGGTTTTGCCAAGGAAATGCCAACCAACAGCAGCAGAATTGAGAGGGAGGCTCTTGGATCCATGTTGTCGCCGTGTGTAGAGATGTTCGGGATGCTCCTGAGCTGAAATTTGTTGTATGTGAGCGGTTGAATCTGAAATTTATATTCACATATGAAGGTGGGTCAATCAGTTGTTGAGCCTCAGTCTAAAGGAAGGAATGTCTGAATTTACCCGTTAATCCAAAAACTTGCACAACAAGAGAAGGTACAGATTGTTTCACTAATCCACTGAAATTAAATGTAATTTTTTAATTGTAAGGACAGACCCAAAACTGTGTGAAACAGGGAGTGTAGACAACATTTTAAGTGCTTTCTCGAGACAGATTTATAAAAAAATGCATCCGTCATGTGCTTCATAAATGAATTGAGGAGTAGAGGTCATAGTTCAGATCATCATGATTTAGTATTTAGAACCAACCAACTGTACCCAATATTGCTTTAGTCCTAATCACTTTAATGTCTTTTACAGCAAAGAGTACAATAGCCCATTTCTTGACAAATATTCACATGAGTGCAAGTAGCATTTACAAAAAAAGTAACATTCATTACTTTCCTTTTTTTATTTGAATTTTTTTACAGACAAATACAATTTGTTGTAGTATGCATGAGTATAATGGATATTTTAGTGTGTACCATACGTAGTGACATGCAGAGCGTGACAATTTTCTTTCAGCCCACTCCAAGATTTACATTTTTAAAAAAGTCATACTTTTAAAATTGATTTAAGAGTGAATTTAGTGGAATCCAGTTGTACTTGTTATTTGCTACAAAATAAGAGAATTAGGGTGTTGACCAAGAGTAACAGAGGATTTGCTCTGTCCTGGATCTTAAATCTGTGTCTGCCATAAGCTTTGTTTTATTATGACAGTTAGCACACACACCTTTTCATGCTAGCTTATGTCATTGTTCTCCAACTATGCCAGAGGACAGAAGAAAGGCTAAGGAAACGTGTCTTATGATAATTTATGAAATCAGACATTTCATTTTAAAGGAAAAAAACAAAATTTTACTGCAGGTTTTTTCTTAACCCCACATTATAGAAATTTAACACCAACAAAAGACAAAGAACATCACCTCATTTGATTCTTCATTTACGGAATGAGAAATATATTTTATTATCTGACACACCACATACATATAAAACTCATCTTCAGCATCCACACAGCTTGTTGATCCTCAGGATGTCAGTGTTGGACAGTCCCTGCCTCTGTCCGATTTCCACCGTCCCATCAGGAATGGGAGTGATGGTTTCCAGCCCGGGCTGGATGGAGAAGGCTGTTCTTCCATAGTGCATGATGGAGCCGTAGTCATATGGAGTGTCTTGGTTGTTGGTGTTTTGTTTCTGGAAGTTGTAGGCCATATCAGGAGACATGTTCTCCCAGTTGATCTTGACATACTTGTCACGATCGCTCCTGGTTTGCTCGTGGTAGAAGCCCAGGGCATGATTGAGCTCATGCTGAACGATACCGTGATACACACAGCCGTACCTGTTGAGGGAGACCACCTGTTTCCCACCAGTTCTGCCAAGAGAAGAGTAGCACCTGAGAGCAGAGATGAAGTAATGGAGTTAGATGAATACACACACACATTTTATATATATATCAATCAAGACTCCAAAATATCCTGTATTAACCCAGATTAAACAAAATATTTATACATCTAGACTACATTTTGCCACTATTTTGTGAAACCCATTGCTGGCTTTATAGAAATCTACAACGTGTCTGACCATTGTTGGACTCAAATCCTTGTAGTGATGTCCAGAGGTTCAGGCTCTGACACAAACACTCCTTCAAACCTTTCCTCCTGCAGACAGAAACAGGGATGTTTAAAATGACTCATTTAAGGAATGTTGATCATTTAAGGGAGAGGCTAGACCAGTTCTTAGCATGAGGAGATGCCTGTGACACGCCAAAAAGCATCAGCAGAATGGAGAAGGAGGCTCTTGTGTCAATGTCGTCTCACTTTGTAGAGATGTTCAGGATGCTCCTGTGCTGAGCTTTGGTGTCTTAGTGCTGTCAGACATAGACTTTATATTTACCTGGGTCTACTGGGAGATTATGGGTAGGGTCTTAGTGTCAAGAGACTAATGAGGGTAACTAAAGGGTGTACACACTCTGTTAAATCCAAAGCCTTGCAAAATGAAGGGAAGTATATGCTGGACAATTTTTAATTTCTTTGAAAATCCAAATCTCATTGTCTCAGCCTTATCTTCACATCAGCTCTATAGATGCATCGGTGGCTCTAGCCATGTCCGGAGTGGTCACCTTCATCTCTGCCAAGGATGTTCCTGGTCAGAATCGAAGACTCTGGTTCAACAACCCAGAGGAGCTTTTTGCTGAAGAGGAGGTATCACAATAAATATTTTCTTATTTAAAGACGCATTTAAATACTGATTGATTCCTATCTCAGATTAGATATTTCAAGCCTTACTATTTACTATATACAGCAGTAGCTCTTACTACTTCTTAGTCAATAATGCTTCTTTTACATTTCAGGTACATTGCAAAGTTGTGTCTTGTCGGTTTGTCCTTTGCAGGTCATTGGTGTGGGGCAGATTATCGGTGCCATTGTGGCTGAAACCAGAGAACAAGCCAAACAAGCAGCCAAGCAGGTTGCCATAATTTATCAGGACAACCAACCTGTCTTTTTTACTATAGAGGTATATATTCAGAAAAGACTTTATAATGGAGTGTTAAACAAAAGTTGAGGAGCAGCACATTCATCTAATCCTACTAATCACCACAATTTATTTCTTTTTTATGAAGGAGGCCATTGAACACCAGTAATTTTTTGATCCCAAGAGAAAACTGGAAAGAGGAAATGTGGAAGAAGGGTTTGATAAAGCAGACCACATACTAGAGGGTTTGTACAATTAAATCTGAAACTTATTTGAATCCCTTCATATAAAATCCTTTTTTAAACTAATCTTTGACTTTTTTTATACAATGCACATTATCATTCTTTTATACATTTCACAGGTGAGCTGTAAATGGGTGGTCAGGAACATTTCTACATGGAAACTCAGGGATTGATTGCCATTCCTAAGGGAGAGGCAGGTGAACTGGAGCTCTATGTTGCCAGTCAGCATGCAGCATGCAGCTTATACTCAGGTCTGTATTGCTCCACGGACATAAACTGATGAGTTTATTCCTCAATTGTCAGCCTAATTTCCTAATTTTAACAGGAAGTGGTGGGCATCACTCTCAGCATTGACTCCAATAAGATCACATGTCACGTTTCACGTGTCAGAGGTTAGGAGGTGGATTTGGTGGTAAAGTCATGAAGATTGCCTCATTATTCGCCATCGCTGCTACAGCTTCTTTACAAGTATGGCAAAATGATACTTGTACCTTTTAAACAATGGCTCTTATTTATTTGCTAGTCTATTTGCCTTTTTGCTCATATTTAAATATTTTGTTGACTTGTTTCTGTGAAATGCAAAGATAGTATGCTATGAAAGTAGCTTTTAACATAATGCTAAAGCTAAGTACACTATCTGTACACTCAAATTTAACCACAGGACTGGCCGTGCTGTGCGATGTGTACTAGAACGTGGAGAAGACATGCTAATCACCAGTGGCAGGTCCCCTTACTTGGGAAAGTACAAGGTAATGTGTCACTATTAGTAACAGTATTTTGTCTGGATAACTGTGCAACATCACAACATCTTAAGTACTGCCTTTTTCCTACAGGTTGGATACATGAATGATGGAACAATCCTGGCTGCTGATATCACATACTACAGTAATGGAGGGTGCACTCTAGACGAATCCTCTTTTGTATGTTGTCTTTTAAGATTTAAACAAGAAAAACTGAATTGTTTTAGATGCATAAATGACCAATCCCTGGAACTGTGAGCTAGATTGCCTTAAAGGAAGAGTTCATCCAAAAATGAAAATTCTGTCGTTAATTACTCACACTCACGTTGTTCCAAACCCATAGGACCTTTGTTCATTTTCGGAACACGATTTTTTTTTTGATGAAATCCGTGAGCTTTCTGACTTTGCTTCTTACTACCTCTCTGAACCTTGAACGTGGTAGTTGAGTGTCTATGCAGGGTCAGAAAGCTCATGGATATCAAAAATATCAAAATTTGTGTTCTGAAGATGAACGATCATATGTGTTTGGAACAACATTTATGATCATTTATGACAGAATTTTCTTTTTTGGGTGAACTATCCCTTTAAATTCCCATGTACAATAGGTCAGTCTCTAAGTCACATACTTCATTATCTGGTAGTAAATTACAAAAGATACAGAGAAAGCTCTCCTTCACATGGATAATGGCTACAAGATTCCAAATCTACGTGGACGTGGACTGGTGTGCAAGACTTACTTACCTTCATATACAGCCTTCCGTGGCTTTGGTGGACCTCAAGGGTTGACCATCATAGAGAGTGTGCTACATGAGGTGGCCACCAGGTGTGGCTTACCTGCACATCAGGTGGGATTAAAGACAAGTTCATTAAACAGAATTCAAACAGTGTCTTAATGGGTTGAAATTTGAACTGGTAACCAAAAGACTATGTTAAAAACCGTGATGTTGAGGTAACTTTTGATGTGTCAGATCATGATAAAATTGGTGTTTTAATTTTGACTCTCTAAATATGCAAAGCAAAAAATATATATTGTACAGGTGAGAGACATCAACATGTACAAGGACAAGAAATGCTACACCCACCACAAGCAGCTCTTTTCTCCTCATGACAGGGTACGGTGCTGGAACGAGTGTCTCGAGAAATCTGATGTAAGAATTACAGAACCTCAGACACTTTGAACTTCTGAGATGGACAACACACACACAGTGCATTAACATACAGACATCTGTCTCCACATCCCACTGAGAGAAAATGCGGGAAAACGCCTCTCTGAAATATGCATCAGTTCCTTTTCATCCACTCTTCCCCTCACCCACCCTTCCTTTCACTCAACTCACTCAGAATGGTCAATAGTAGAATGTAATGTTTGCATTAATGCAAGTGATATTTACAGTCATGTTTGGTATCATTTGAATTGTCTCAGGGCGACTGGTACAATGGTCTCATTTTATAAGAAGTAAACTAAAAGGTAATACGGATCCTGAGAGTTCAGAGATATTTTGCATACTGTAGAGGGCGGATCAGCACCTAGTGGTTTTCATGCAAATTACCTTCTGTCCCAAAAGGTGCTAACTCGACTTGATTAAATTGCAAATTACAAGTGTTAGTTCCTGTCTCCAGTTTGGGGGATGTTTATTCTGGTCTGAAGTACTTAAAGAAATTTGGCAAAAGGATCAGGGCGATTCTGTAGAAGCCCGTAGTGTGGGCCTCAATGCTCACACTATGTATTTCTATAAAGTCAGGAATGCATCCTTGCATCCTTTACTCATAGATTTATCTTTGAGAATTCGATGTTTTGCATTGATATGATTTGATCTCTTTGAATTGCTGTGGAATTGACATAATACATACAGTATTTACCTGACTGAGAATAAATTGTTACATTTGACCTTATTCTGTTTTACTCTGTAATTATTGACTCTAGTAGATTACGTTGCATCCTTGTTAAAGACATGAGCAACCGAATGAACGAGTAAATATAAAGTCAAGAGTTAACTAGAATAATCAAATATCAGAAGAATACATATTAGAAATAGACAAGCAATCAATTTGTATTTCAAGCTAAATACGAGGTCATAAAAAAATGGAGTCAGATTAAATAATAAAATGGAGTCAGATTAGAGTTTAACTTAAATTGAAGAACTTTGCACACTGGAAAGACCGAACACGCAGGAAACCTTCATCCACCATCGGAAACCTTCTTTGGGCCAGATGGGTGGACCTTACACTGACTACGCCCATCGATGGCTGTCCATCAAGCAGTTTAATGCCCACAACCATTGGAAGAAGAGATGGATCTCCATTGTCCCGCTGAAGTTTGGGATTGGATTCTCAAAAGGTTTCTATAACCAGGTGGGTGAAAACATGTAACACTGCACATAAAATGGTGCAGTTTAGTTTACATGATCACTTTAAAGGTTTTCACGGTGTATTACTCAATACTACTACAAAGAATATCCAATATTGGACAATATTCTTGGAATTTTCTTCAGGGGGCAGCATTGGTAAAATCTACAAAGATGGATCGGTTCTGATCTCACATGGAGGAACTGAGATGGGTCAAGGTATCAACACCAAAGCCATACAGGTGCGATGAGTCTGTGTTGAACAATGATCAAGTTGATCCTAATACAAATATCTCATGAAATATGATAATGTCAGTCTTCACGTTCAAATTGCAGATTGCAAGTCGCATTCTGAAGGATCCAATGTCTTCGATCCACATCAAGGAGACCTGCACAGGAAATGTGCCCAATGCTGCACCATCCGCTGCATCCTTTGGCACCGATGCTGTTGGGATGGCAGTCAAGGTATAGGGACAGTTATCGAATTACAAGTATTTACATGAGTGTCTTTTTCATGACTGAAATCGTACTATTTTGCACATAGAATGGTTGTGAGAAACTAATGAGACGCTTCGAGCCACTCATTAAGAAACATCCCCAATACACCTGGCAACAACATAATAATACAAACTGCATTAAAGATGGATAGCCAAATGAGAATAACATAACTGCTGTTATGTTTCCAGGTGGTGGAAGCATATTGCCAGAAGATCAGTCTGTTAGCAACAGGTTTCTTTATGTATGTGCTTGACCTTGTAATAATGTAAAGCAAAACACCTAAGCCACAAACTAAACGGTTCTCTGTGATCAGATATTGTTTAATAATTAAATAAATAATTTTCTTGTACCAGGGGCCCCCATACCAGTGTTGACTGGGAGAAAAGTGAGGGTAACGCATACTACTACTTTACTTTCGGGGCGCCTGTTGTTCAGAGGTGGAAATTGACTGCTTGACAGGAGATCACAAGGTACTTGTCTTCTTTTAGTCATTTATATTCATAAATATTAATATGATTTGGCTATGGAACTTACATCTCATTTCAGTAAAGATTCATGAGCAGTTATTGATGTATCAGTAGCTTGGATTCATGAAGCTGCAATTTTTCAGGTTATGTGTGCATGTTCGCAATTTGAATATTAAAATTTTGTGGACCGTGGAATTATATTTTGCAGAACATTAGAACCAACATCGTGATGGATGTTGGTCGGAGCATAAACCCTGCTCTGGATGTTGGACAGGTGTGGAAGATATGTTATTACTGTACCTCAGATACAAACAATTTGGATAATTAGGGTGTAAATCAATGACCATACACTACAGTTAATAAATGTGTGTGTCTACAGGTGGAGGGTGGTTTTGTCCAGGGAATTGGTCTCTATACTATAGAGGAGTTGCAGTTTTCTCCTGAAAACTCCTGTGTTGTTGACCAGGGGTCCCTCTCAGTATAAAATACCAGCTCTGTGTGACGTCCCTCCTCAGCTTAATGTCCACCTGCTGAGGAACGCAGACAATCCTCACGCCATCTACTCCTCAAAGGTAAGACAAAAAACCCTGAATGTCAACACAAGAAGTTTAAATAAAATCAAAGCTATTAAATTAAAAATAAATAGCAAATAACTAGAAATATTTACCTTTCAGTGATAATTGCAGACATAATCACCAAAAGTTACGTCTAGGCTTCTATGATTGCAAAACTCTTTAGGTCAGGAAGGTTCACAGCAGACTTCAATCATTTGAGCACATTAAACAATGTTTGCAACCTCTTCTACTTCAGTAATCTGACATTCTGAACAAAATAGGATATTTATGCACTGTGGAATATTATTATTTGTTGAAATACTGGTTATAAAGGTATTGTTTTTTTTTTAGGGGATTGGGGAGCCTCCTGTGCTTTTCGGCTGCACTTTGTTCTTTGCCATTAAAGAAGCGATTGCAGCCGCACGGAGAGAGAGAGAGGCCTGAGCGAGAGTTTTCCTTTTTCTTCTCCTGCTACTGCGGAAAAGATACGTATGGCCTGTGAAGACTGCTTTACCAGGATGGTGGGTGAACAGTGTTGACACAATAAATGCATATTCATAATTAAAATAAATAAATAAAATGTTTAATATATTATAATACCACTATAATACATTTAATAGATAAGATTTTATTTGTTATATTATTTTACATTATTTCAGGTTTATTGGTTTTTACAATTTTTTTATTTTTTTTCTCTCACACAGAATCCACCAGACAGGAAAGTAAAAACCAAACCCTGGGCATCAACGTGTGAAAAAACCCATCAACGTGTGAAAAAAACAACAACAGATTATTCAAACTTTCACTTAAACAAGCTGTCACTTCCTTTTCATAAAGACTTTGAGCTCATAAACTGGCTATCAGGTCAAACTCTTAACCTCAGTTTACATGTCGGGGACTTCTAG